>NC_137974.1:84052183-85252183 GCF_963924665.1 Micromys minutus
AAATTCAAACTCAGATCAACTTGAAAGAGTCCCTCCCTCAAACCAGCACATCTTATCACAAACCAGAGACATTAAAACAATTCCTTTTTTCTACACATCTGCTACACCCCTGGTAACACCAGAATACAGTTTTTGTGAGCATGGGCTGGCAGATCTAGGCCAGAAGTGTATTATGGGGGCAGTTGTTTTCTTTTTCTTCTCATCTCAAGAATAAATAATCAGTGTGAGAGAACCAGTAAGAGGAGCAGAAAAGCAAGCATGTGGATTTTCTGGGGGTTCTTAAGAATCTTGCCTTGATTGTTTTCTTGTTTCTCTGATCATCATCTTAAAAGGTGGTAAGGCCACTCTCAGGGGTGTGTGATTGGAAGGATTGCACTCTGTTAAAGCTGCCCTCTGCTTTCCCTCCCCTCCCCCCCATTCCCTCCCTTCCTCCCCTCCCCATTCCCTCCCCTCCCCTCCCCATTCCCTCCCCTTCTCCTCCCCCTTCCTTTCCTTCCCCCTCTTTTCTCCCTGCCCTCCCCCCTTCCCTTCCCCAGAAAAAAAAATCACAAGAAAAACTGGGCTGACAAGCTAACAAATTTTTACACTGTTCCCAGAGAGAGGGGGACAGCCAAAGGCAGAAATATTTTGTTTCTTGTTAAATTCTCATAAAAAGGACCCTGCAAAATTTCTGAGGTTAAAAACAAAGCATCTTTCTATTTTTTTTTTCAAACCTTTCCTCAAATGTCAAAATTTTGGAATGACACCTTGCTCCATGAGCACCGGCTGCAGCGACTTAGGCAAAAAGGGTCTCTCAGCCCCATGAACTAGTGTTTCCGCTAAAGCTTTGTTAGCTGATCTAACGGCAATGACTTTCCAATAGACATGCCCGGAATCATTGATCACTGTGTCCTCTTCTTGTTTGCATTGGAACACTGTTCAATTTACACCAATTAAAGAATGCTTGGCTTGGATATTGAAGAATAATTAAGGCATGCAAATTCCCCAAAGGCTTCTAAAAATGACATCCGACTGGAATGTTGATCAGGGCATGAAAGCAGCATTAGTATTTAAATAGTCTGACTGATATACAAAATCATTACAACATCTCTCCAGGAAGAGTGACATTGGGTCAATGTAGGTACTTGCCAGACCGCCCTAAACAAATTTGACAAGTCTAATTTTAAGTAATTGCTCGGAGTTTAGTGGCAGGCTCTGTCCCCATAAGGGCAGCTGTCTAGACCACATCTTGTAATTGAGCTGTGTCTTTAAACTATATGCATCAGCCCAGTATGCCTGTGCACTCTCGGGGAAGGTCAAGGGCTGGTGACATAGTGTGTCCTCTTCAAATTTCACAGGAGGACTTCACGGTCCCTGCTGGACAACCTTGTTCTGTCTCTTCCACTCTAAGAAAAATTGAGTCGTCTAGCCAGATGGGGCTCTAGAGTTCCCAGAGAAACCAGTGCACGGTGTAATTCCGGACCATCCACAGCTCTGCGGGCTGGTTAGATATGCAGGGACCTCAACCCCAGCTGGTCCTACATCAGCAGCTCTGGGCTAAGACCCCTGCAGCGGTGATGAGTGAATGCTTGCCACCCACATCTCTGAAACCTTTCCGTGTTTAGCAGCCACTGCAGTGCATGCACAGAGCTTCCTTCTCTGTGGTGAAATTGGGGACCCAGCAGAGTAGGCCATTTGGCCAGTTGAGGGCACAAAGCTCAGAGTGAACTCTGAGGTTAATGGTTCCTTTTCTTTTGTTTTCTTCAAGTTGATGCAACTT
Organism: Micromys minutus; assembly: GCF_963924665.1. Lineage (NCBI taxonomy): Eukaryota > Metazoa > Chordata > Mammalia > Rodentia > Muridae > Micromys > Micromys minutus. The sequence goes on from NC_137974.1 coordinate 84,053,943, forward strand.
TAATTCTCTCTCTCTCTCTCTCTCTCTCTCTCTCTCTCTCTCTGTGTGTGTGTGTGGGGGGGGGGGTGTGGTATGTTACATGCATGTGAGTGTGCCAGCATGTGTGCACATATACACACATAGGTGGACCAGAGCAAGATGTCTGGTATTGCTTGTGTGGTTCTTCACCTTTCTTCAGTCAGGGTCTGTCTCTGAGTCAGACACTGACTTTTTAACTGGGTGCTGGTATTTAAGGGATTTGAACTCACGACTCACACTTGACAAGCTCATGTTCCTTTTCGACATCTCCCTAAACCACTGCAACTTAAAATCCTTGAATGTTACTCTTAGATTCACACTTTGGTGAAAATTCAGCCAAGTATGCAAACTAAGTCATCATTCAGCTGGTTCTTTTTTTTTTTTTTTTTTTTTTGAGACCTTGCTGTTCCCGTTTGTCATTTTTGCCTGCTGTTCATCCCTGGGAAGCAAATAGCGCTCAGGGTCGGTCTGTGCTGATGGTAGCTGCTTCTTGCTTTCTGGATACCAGAGCAGCCTAGGCCAGGTAGATGAACCAGCAGCTGTGAAGGAAATCAGGGAAAGCCATCAGAGGCCCCTCCCTCTTTAGTCCATGGGCACTCTTGTATGGAGTCCCCTGTGTGATCTGAGGGGCAAAAGCCTGAAACTTTTGTGGGGTGCAAAGGAGTCATCAGAGCCACTGATGACACAGCACTGAGACCTCTGGGTAGTCCCTCGAAACGATGTTCAAAGTCAGTGACCCGGAAGGCAGGTGTAGAGAAGCAACTTTTGGATAAAATCAGATAAGATGAGGTTCCCGAAGAGATGGAAGGAGGCAAACCCGGTCTGAGGTCCTAACCAGATGGCAGGTTAGAGGTCTAATTTTTTAATTCTTAATCTTTTTCCTTTGGAAATAATTGTATCGTTTGCCGTTGGTTCCAGCCTGCCAGTCCTTGAGCTACACATATTCTGTATCTGCCGCTCACAGGCTGGCTGCTGGCCCTCTTTTTCTGCTGAGCACCCTCTCTCTCCAGGTAAGCCCCCCGGCGGCAGCCTGCAGCCTGCAGCCCCAAACGCCCCCCCCCCCCTCTTTCTCTCTCGCTTCTGCAGCCATGCAGAAGCACTAGGCCTTTCTCAGCCACTTCATCCCCGCTCTGGGCAGGACAAGGAGTGAAATGTGCCTCTGAATAGGGAAGAGAAGACAGGGTGGATTAATGTCAGAGGCAGAAGAGTAATACAGCCAGCGCAGAACAAAACGAGGGTGACCCGGACGAAACAAAGCGCCACAATAGATCATTTCTGAGAAGTCACCCGGCAGCTTTGAAACCACGGGCTGTGTGCTCCGGGGCAGTGAGTGTCACATCCATGGTGTTCAGGAGGCATGAATGGACGAGAACAGTAACTCTTTTTCATGCCTCTTTGGGGGGGGGGGGGGGGCTTGTCGGTGGAGAAGGATTTACCATTCAATTCCCGTACTTTTATGTGGGAAATTAGGAATTTGCCCCTTTAAAAGAAATTGCCTTTTAAACTCTCATAAATTGTGGCGGTTTTATAGATTTACCCAAACTTCTTCTTCCTTCTTGTTCTTCCACTTATATATCATTTTTTAAATACTCATAAATACACACACACACAGAGAGAGAGAGAGAGAGAGAGAGAGAGCTCTTTGCTCGAAAATCTTCTATTTCAGACATACTGGCAATAGAGACAGACATTTCTGTCCCATGCCCTGTTGGAATTTTTTCCTATGGCTATGCTATTTCACCGTTTTTCATCAAACACTCAAACTCTCTTCCAAATGAGAGAGACCTAGGAAGGACGCACTGCGGAGCTACACGGGTGACAAGCACTAGGCCGAGCTGGAGCGATGAAAACCCACCAGGACACTAATTCATCCACAGCAATGGTATCCAGTTCTCTGTGCCTCCCCTCGCCAGCCCCAGGCACAAGAACTGTCCAGTAAAAATGACCAAGCCTTACTGGGAGTGGGCTCTATGCAGTAGTCCCAGCCACCATGGGCTGACTCTTGGTCCAACACTGGGCTCCCTACCTGGCTGTTGGCTTCCCAGAAGCCCACAGTGTTTGGCCATATTAATCTCATTAACCTTCCCTATCAGTTTCAACAGCAGTGAAGACTTGAGAACGTGGAGTTCCTGGCAGAGAAGTCGAGCTCTGGCTCCCTGCCAGTACATTTGAACATTTGATCTGGCTCCCCAGGCCCCTTCCAGGAGCTTTTTTTTTTCCATAGGAAGAAAGCTCAGACAAGAGAGCCCTGCCATAGGAAATGCAGCCATGTGTGACTCCAAGCTTTGCTCCCTCCCTTCGCTTGCCAGAATGTTCCCAGTCGCTGGTCCTTAGAGCAGAGGGAGCAGGCAGCTGAGCTGATGATGCCTGCCTTTCTCTGGGGTCGGTCAACCATGCAGCACCTTGGGCACAGTCCCCCAAGCAGAGCAGCCTTTAGGAGAGAGATGGAAAGAGGAAGGGTTGGGGGAGGGGAGCAGAAGGCCTTCCTCATCAGCAGGTCTATCAGACCAGCCCCAGACAGGGTGGAGGGGGCTTCTTAATACTTCCTCCTGTGCAGATACTGACAGCGGGCCTCTGTTCTTTTGGGTTTCCTAGATTTAGAAAAGCAAAAACAAAGCTGTTTCTAAATCAGTAGTCCTCAATTGTGGGTCTCAACCCTTCTGGGATTGAAGACCCTTTCATGGGGGTAGCCTAACACCATCAAAGACACGGAGATTTGCATGACAATTCATAATAGTAGCAAAATTGCAGTTATAAAGCAGCAACAAAAATAATTTTATGGTGGGGCGGGGGGGTCACTACAACATGAGGAACTGTATTAAAAGTTTGCAACATTAGGAAGGTTGGGAATCACTGCTCTGAATAGACTTACCTTGGATAAATTCAGATCTTGACATCACTTCTCTGGTTTTAGAAGAAAAAAAAATCAATATTCTATCTCAGAGGGCATTAACAAGCTGAGAACGAATTGCCCAGTACTGACAGCATCACACTGTGAACCTGGAGACAGAGCAAGTTCCTTCCTTGTTGATAATCAGGTCAAAGGAGATCTACTATTGTTTCTTCATCTTAATGTAATTTTATTTCTATATGTGTGCATGGGTCTGGGCAGGTGTGTGTGTGCCTGTGTATGAAGTTGCCCACTGAAGACAGAGAGTGCATTGAATCCCTCTGACCTTGGTTATATGATCTTGGTTATATGACCTTGGTTATAATCTATCTGCCATGGGTGCAGGGATCTAAGCTCCAATCCTCAGGAGAGAGCAGTTGGTGCTCTTAACTTCTGAGCCAGCATCCCAGCCCTAATATTGCCTTTTTAAGAAGCAGTGTTTGCCTTAAAACTAATACTTCGGTGGTTGAAGCTCCGTAGTAAATCGACTATCTGAGACACTGGATTTCATCCATAGCTTTGCAAGAAAAGTTCAATTAATATTTGAAGGAAATGGAAGACCTTAAATATAGGTACCAATTTCTTGTAAAATCTGGTAGCTCTAATTATCTAGGAAGGTTAAATTTGTAATTTAAAGTATTTGTTTTGATTGTGTTTAATTTAAATATATGTCATCATTAAGTGTAGGTTGCAAATTACTTAACTATTTAATCTTAAATTGCAGTGTCCCCACCTCTTTTCTGTCTCTAAACTGGTAGAACTTCCAAAGTCCAGACCTCTTAGAAACTTTCTAATCCCCATGACAACAACTCTCACATCAGTCAGAAACAGCAGCACTCAGCACCTCCCAGGAAATTCTTTCATCAGCCTGGCCCACACCACTGAAGTAGGCACACTGTCAAGGTGACATCACCCTGAGCCCCCAGACATTTGGAATTGGGGTAGCACGCTGCCTAAGAGATCCCTCTTCCAACTGCACCTTTAAGAAAGTAGCTTCTGCTTATTTGTAGTTTAACCACATACAAGTTTAACTAGATGATTACAGAAATTCTTCCTTGACTTTGCTCACTACCTTTTCAGCCTGCACAGCTATGTACGTCTCGTTGCTATTGTTGTGAGAAAATGCACTGGGAAAGGTAATTTAGGTGAGAAAGGGTGTGCTATGCCTTACAAGTTCCAGAGTAGACACTACTTCATCCTGGTCGAGAAGGCCTGGCAACTAGATCAAGGCCATTAACTCATACTACATCATCAACACAGCAGCAGAAAGCAGAGATGAAGTGGGAACAAACTTTTAGCTCTCTGAGCCCATCTCTAATGTTTCTTTTGTTGGCACTACCAGTATTTAGCACGTAGCAGGAACAGAATCTATGATTTGTGTCTATAGAATGATAAAAATGGGAAAACACAATATTAACTCAAAGTCAATAGAAATTGAGGAGCATTCACACTACACATGTTCAATGCATGTCATTGAAGACAATATTAACTTGTCAGTCTGAGAAAGTTCTAGATTCTTCAAGGTCAAATCTTAGGTCATATTGACCAGGCCTTAAAATGATTCAGTTCGTAGGATGAAATCAATTCTTTTACTCAAAACTGTGGTGTTATTGGACAGTGCTGGTGTTTTTTTATTTTTTATTTTTTGAGTGGTAATGAAGATATCCAGGCCTCCTCTGGAGTTTCTCCTGAAGCCACAAGGCATTGCTTGTTCCAGTGGGAATGCCAGCTAACTAGGTACCATCCCATTGGAGAGGAAAGCAAAGCTCCAGAAAGCACCATGCAGACTTGTTCACACTCTTGGGCTCTGTTTCACTGTTTAAGAATGGGAAAGAACACTCCTCCATTGTTGGTAGAATTGCAAGCTGGTACAACCACTGTAGAAATCAGCCTGTCGGTTCCTCAGAAAATTGGACATAGTACTACCTGAAGAACCCAGCTATATCACTCCTAAGCATATGCCCAAAAAATTCTCCAACATATAGCAAGGACACATGCCCCACCATCTTCATAGCAGCCTCATTTATGATAGCCAGAAGCTGGAAAGAACACAGATGTCCTTCAACAGAGGAATGGATAGAGAAAATGTGGTACATTTACACAATGGAGTAACTACTCAGCTATTAAAAACAATGACTTCATGAAATTCTTAGACAAATGGCTGGAACTAGAAAATTTGATTCTAAGTGAGGTAACACAGTCACAAAAGAACACACATGGTATGTACTCACTGATAAGTGGATATTAGCTCCAAAGCTCAGAATACCCAAGAAACAATTCACAGACCACATGAAGCTCAAGAAGAAGATAAACCAAAGTGTGGATGTTTCAGTTCACCTTAGAAGGGGGAACAAGGAAGGAAATATGGAGACAAACTATGAGCAGAGACTGAAGGAAAAGCCATTCAGAGACTACTCTTCCTGGGGATTCATACTATATACAGACATAAAGTGGCTGCTGACAGGAGCCTGATATAGCTGTCTCCTGAGAGTCTCTGCCAGAGTCTGACAAATACAGAGGCAGATGCTTACAGCCAACCACTAGACTGACCACAGGATTGCCAATAAAGGAGTTAGAAATAGGACTGAAGGAGCTTAAGGGGTTTGCAATCCACATAAAGAACAACAATATCAACCAACCTTAACCCCAGAGCTCTCAGGGACTAAACCACCAACCAAAGAGCACACATGGAGGAACCCATGGCTCCAGCTGCATATGCAGCAGAGGACAGCCTTTTCGGACATCAGTGGGGGGAGACGCCCTTGGTCCTGGAAAGGCTCGATGCCCCAGTGTAGAAGAATACCAAGGAAGGGAGGCAGGACTGGGTAAGTGGGTAGGGGAGCACCCTTATAGAAGGAAGGGGAGGAAGGATGGGATAGGGGGTTTTCAGAGGGAAATCTGGGAAAGGGGATAACATTTGAAATGTAAATAAATAAATAAATTAGCCAATAAAAAATTAAAAACAAAAATAAAAGAGAATGTTTAAGAAGAATATGGGAAGGCAGTTGTGTGCAGTGAAAGGTATGTATGTGCAAGCTTCTTTCCCAAGAGAGTCCCAGCTTAGGGTTTTCCCCCCATGAGTTTTTAACTTTTGTTAACACCCCTAAGACTCGATTTGATCACCTCCCAAGTAGGAATAATAATATATTAATTACATAGCTGTTAGAATTAAATTCACAAATGCATGGGAAGTTCTAAGGGATGTTTGTTGGTTTGTTATTTGTTAGGAAGACACACTTGACAAAATTATTTAAATTATTTCTGTTTCACTCAGTGTTCTTTATGTGCCTGATAAACTTCCCATTTCCTCATCCTCAGGAGTTAGACTTCTCGGGTCTCTCTCGTAAATTCCACTATCACCCACAATCTCTTCCAAGCAGCCCATGATCTTTCTCCATTCCTACCTGTTCTTGTTTCTCTTTGCTTATAGTGTTGTATGGTGATCCTCATCTCGGGAGTATTTCTCTTGCTGATTAGGCTATGACCTCCTCTTATAGCAGACAGTTCTGGTGGCTGCTGATATCACACACCCTATGGGGCTGCACTAGATGCACTCAACAAACACTCTTTGGTTTACTGAGATGGATTAAAGTCAGCTCTGCATGGCCTTAGAAAAACAAATTACTCAGAAGATTATTTCCAAACATTGGTGGATTCTACATTTTTAATAGTAAAGTGTTCTGCTTATATGTTAGCCGTTCATGGCTCACTTACCTCTTTCTGTAGAAAAGGTTGAAATATGGCTAGTATTATATAACACACTGGAATTTCTGGCAACTCAGGATATTCCCTCCTGTGCGGTGTTTATTCTATGCCACAAACACCTGAATTACTGAAACTGGAGTCTGTCCATGTTCCCTGGTTGGGGTTCTAGTACCTTGTAGACTGGCAAACATGTTTGACCAAAAAAAAAAAAAAAAAAAAAATGTGGGGAATGTTTGGCCTTCCGTTCATCTGAGAATTATGCCATTTTCCAAGAAAAGCTAAATGGCTCATTCATGCTTTCGTCTCTCTTCCTCCAGCCTGGTTTCCTGAGAATATTTCTTCTCCAAGCTGGCATGTTCTCTCTTTCTCTCTCTCTCTCTCTCTCTCTCTCTCTCTCTCTCTCATAGGTTGCCTCTCTCTCTTTTAAATAGGCTTTGGTAAGTTGAGAATTTTGGACTTAAACTTAAATAAATATTGAGTCTGTTATGAAAAGAGAACTATTAGCCCCCATTTCATCTACTCCAGAGAAAAATACCCTACGTGTGAAGGCTGTTCACTCAGTGGCTTCTGCTGACCAGCTCCCCCACAGCGGGATTGGATCCACATGAAATCTCTCAGCACCATCTCAGGGCAGAGCTTCACTAATAAGCACCATCAGGTAACTGAGCTGTTATTTCTTCCCCTTTCTGCATCACTTTTATCATCAACAGGAACGGAGACTTTCACATTTCAAGAGCTCTTTGCACAGGAAACTCTAGTATGGCCTCCACACAGCCCCAATTCTCCAGGGGGGAAGTCATAGAGTGACCTGGAAAACTTGAGCAGAGGAACAAAGCTTCTTGGCCGGATGGCATCCATCTGGGGCTTCCAGTGGGAAACTGGTAAGTATACATACAGCCAGCAAACCTGGGGCATGCTGCAGACCACCTCAGTCCTTGAAATCTATTTTCAAAATAGAAGACGTAATAAACTGCATACCTCTGGCTCAAGATATGCTCCTCTGAGTTATGCCACGAAGTTAAATGCAGAGAAGGAAAATACTTTGTTTGGCTCACCTGGAAGACTCAGGCCAGTGAGGACTAACCACAGAAGAGTTCTGGGGGAAAAAAAAAATCTCTTGGAAAACAAAAGGCACTACTCAACACAGACAGTCTTGCCTGCCGGGTGTTTAAATATATCTCTTGCAAAGTAAAAGGGAGGCTCCTGTTTTTCAAAGTGATGGACCAGACAGGGTTGAGAAGAGGATAGTTTGACCTTTATTCACAAGGGAAAGATGAGGAGCATTCAAATGGAAGCGGTGGTGGCTGTGGTGGCCTGGGAGCACTCCAGTGCTGAAGTAACAGGCTGCAGGCTGTAGGAGCTTGTTGACTTGGGCTGTGTACATTGAGGTCATTATTCACTGGATGCTACCATGTAGCTGAGGATTAGAGAAGCTGAATAAACTATGAGTATCCCTTTCACGCAGTGTATGGAGAAGGTTCTCTTGCCTTATATATAAGGATGATGAACTATCAATGACTTATCAGTGAACAGTTGGTCCTCACATATAGTGCACACTTATAATCCCTATACTAGGGAAGCTGAGGCACCATGAGTTCAAACGAACCTAGAACATATCATGACACTCTCTTTCCCAAAACAAACCGGTCATCGAAAGATGCCGCGGCTTGGCGGTGCACCAGATGTGTCCTAGTATCAGTAAGCATCACTTTCTCTGAGTTTGGGGATGGAAGGGCTGATGGCAATTTGCGTAGTATAGAACTCCTTCTAACCATGGGGGACATGGAGAGCTCACTCCAAAGGGTAACTAGGGAGAAGCCAAGGATCTATTTACAGAAATAAAGTCAGGGTTAGGAATATCAAAGTAATGCTGGTGGGTTGCCTCCTCCAAGACTGAGGCAGTACTAGAGAGCTCTGAATCCTGCGCTGAAGACTCGATTCTCTCCAGGTGAGGCTCATGCCTAAGGATGGCTGCCTTTCCCAGCTGAAAGGCTGATTTCCACCATTGAGAAGAAATGAATCTCATTCTTGAGAAGACTGATGCCCACCATACAAGAGCCAACTCCACCTTTGGTAGGACTCTCTCCACTGGGAACAGTGGACCCCTCCTTTGGCAGGGTTCCGGAACTACCTTGCCCTCACCCCAAATCTAACACAGTTGGAGCCTGAAAACAAGAAAGTGTCTGATGCCATCCTTCATGGCCACGGGGTTCTCCACAAAGCAGGAAAGAGGGGAAAGGTGGGGAAGGCAGATAGAAAGAGTCCAGCCCACAGACTGCAAACTTCCTTCCAAGAATCCATTTCCCTACCTAAACATAAGCTTAACTGGAAGCCCCCAGCTAAGCCAGGCTTAAACTTGTGTCCCCAAGATCCCAAATCCATGTACACTGAAGGCAGTCAAAGACAGATTTACTAAAAGATTAGACAGGAACAATAAAGAACTGCTTGCCCGATGTTCGACAGTGGCTATGAAATAAAAGACAGGCAACATTATTACAATGTAAAACTATTCCTTAGCAGGGCATTTCCCTATGGTAAACTGATTCGTAATTTATCCTTTCTGACTAAAGCAATGCAGCCAAGACACATACAAAAGAAAATAGAATAGGCTAAAATGCTTACAGTGAGAGTCTATGTGTGCTTTAGCTAGAGTGAAAAAAAAAAGTTGGAGGACTACAGGTTTTTAAACCGCCTTAATGCAAGATTACAGTAAGTACCGCTTTCTCCAAACCTCCCTGGGCTCTAGGACTAAGAGTAAGGCAACAGTTGCCAAGATCGCTCAACGAACTGTGCTCAACCACAGAAAGATGTCTACGGAGAAAAGATGCCGGCCTTTTTTTTTTTTTTTTTTTTTTTTTTTTTTTTAACCACGGGAGCTTTTTTGAGATCGGTGTTGTCTGGATTTGATGACAGGTAATGACATTAACTAATTAGAAAACTAATCACATTTCGGGGCAGTGGAAGCTGAGATCATGATAAGTATAATCAAATCCCTGACTTGAGGGCTTCGGGAATTGGAGGATAAGTTTTCTCCTCGCACAAAGCTTGACCAGATGCCCTTCGGGGTCCTTTGTCTGGATTTTTTTTTCCAGAAGCTACAGATACAGAGGAGAGTTAGAACCCACTGTGAACAGCAGCACCCAGTGTCTGGATATGAGTCCAGCAGGACAAGTATGCTACAGGGTCTTCATAATGAGTCCCAACTGTCGGGCGCTCCATCAAGGTAAGCTTCTGACTTTACCACCCCTATTTCTTCTTCTAAGCTTCTGAAGGCCCCTAACCTGCAGCTACACCTCTGGCCCAGCTGCACTGGATAATCCACAAGCCACCAGAGCCTCTTTTAATTCCTGTACAGTTCTTGAAAGGTAAACTCTTCTGTCCCATTGGCATCAGCACAGGGATGGGAGCATCCAGTGAAGTAGTGTTTCATTGGTATTCTAAACAGTTGTCAATATGAAGCATGTTACATGAAGCCAAATGAAAGGCCCAGGTGTCTGCCATATGAATATTACTGTGGCTAGAAAGACAGGGAATCAGATAAATGATTAAAATTAGAAGCTGGGCACCTTCCAGTGGACATTGCCCTCCCCCCCCCATGTCCTTTTTCCTTCTGAGCCCTCTGACCCCCTGGGAGGAAGGGGCCAGGCCTACTGCTGTCAGAGCTTTGTCAGTCTTTAAGGAGACAATAGAGCAAGGAGCTGTGCTGTGAAAATGCCCTGGTCGTTCTTCTCAGCTGCTGATAGTCCCTAAGCCCCAGTGTAAGACTTAAAAGGAAATGAAACCCTTAATGTAAACACTGTCTCTGTTCTCTGGAGAATGATCTACCTCCACTTTCTCTCTCACCAATCCACTCATCCCTCAATTAAAGCTGCTCAGTGAGTCTACCCTCGCTGTTCAGAAACGGAGCCATCACTTAAGAAAGAGAGAAACATTCAGAGACTCGGGTTTCAATTAACTTTGCCATTGATTTTTGTGTAATCCTAGGGAGGCATTATTCTTTGGGCAAAATGGGGGCAAAGAACTCGACGATTAATGGAGGCTCTAATGACTGCATCCGGCCAGTGCAGAGACATTTGCAGCCTTATTCCCTTGGCCTCATGATAAGGCAAAACCAGGAAGGAACAGGATTGGAAGTGAGGCTTGTTGAACTGCTCCCAACAAGAAAGTCTGTTGTTCAGACCAAATAACTTTGACAAGTAAAGTGTGTCCTTGAGTTTGGGGGAGTGGGAGGGAGTATTTTGTGTAGATTTATGTTAAGTTGATATATGATTGGACAGTGGAGAGGTAGGAAGAAAAGGCTAGAAAAACGGAAGAGAAGGAGATTCCGGGAGAGATCAAGATGGAGCTGGAGAAAGCAAACTTAGATCCTGGTGGCCATGATCGGAAGTAAGTAGATAGGAATATTTTCAAGGGAGTTTACAGGTCTTTTAATCTGTTACAGAAGGGCAGTTTGTATCTTTGTCCACTGTATTTAATCTTATTGTGTAGAGGGTTTGTTGATTGAGAACCTAATATATAACCTGTATGAAAAGCTTTGGAGTCATGTTTGTGCTGGGTGGTAGTGGAAAGAAACATTCGGGGTAGTTGTATCCACCTGGGGAAAGAAACATGCCGGGTAGTTGTATCCACCTGGGGAAAGAAACATGCGGGGTAGTTGTATCCACCTGGGGATAAAGCAGCAGGGCGGGCTGAGTGAACCACCTGGGAGGGTGGACAGGTGGCTTGGACCAATGACAAGAGTTCCTGCTTTTAGCTCCATATTAAAGCACATCCCAGGAGTGAGACCATGGGAGCCAATAAAGAGATAAGCCATTATTTTTTAAATATTTACTGTAACAGTTTTGGTTTGGTGGGGTTGGGTTTTTAGCCTTTTGAGACAGGATCTTACAATGTAGCCAATGCTAGCCTTAAGATCCTCCTGCCTCCCTCTACCCACTGACAGGGGAGCCTTTCCTAGGTGTGCTTTTTCATCTTTAGGCAATTGGAACTTTTAGTGTTTTACATAACTGGGTTGTGTTAAAAAACCAGTGAATAAGATATATACCCAGCCTTGTTTTTCTAAACATTAAAATTGTTTCATAATTGTGGAATACTTATCAGAAAAATGGAATTAAGTCCCTCTCTCTCTCTCTCTCTTTCTCTCTCTCTCTCTCTCTCTCTCTCTCTCTCTCTCTCTCTCACACACACACACACACACACACACACACACAGACACACACCAGAGAAAGTCTCTGATATGGATACAATGTTTAATGTGTTGTGTCACAAGATGTCTACCGGAGGAAGAAGACTCTATGAAATAGATTTAAAATAACAGGCAGTTTAATCAGATACGTGCACAGCATTCATCTCTGTCCCCAGAAATATGATCATAGGGCAATGAATGAAGGGAAGGAGTTCCCTGCAGTGCATCTCTGACTAAGTGAGGCAAGCTGTCACCAGAGACCTTTCCCTGGGGAGTGTCTTTGTTAGGGCTTCTATTGCTATAATGAGACTCCACGACCAAAATCAACTGGTGGAGAAAAGCCTTGACTTTGCCTTACATCTTATAGTCCATCCCCCCGGAAAATCAGGAAGCAGAAGGTGATATAAAAGCCATGAAGGAGAGGACTGCTTCCTAGACCATGAAGGGGTATTGCTCACTGGCTTGTCCACAATGCCTTTCATTATAGTACCAAGGACTACCCATCCAGGGTCAATACTACCTACAATGGAATCAGCCCTCACACGTTTGTCATCAATCCAAAAAAAAAAAAAAAAAAGCAACACAGACTTGTGCCCTTCATGGGACTCCTTCCTCCGTTGAGGTTTTTCTCATCCATGATGACCCTAGCTTGTGTCTAGTTGACATAAAACTAGCCAGCACAGGGAGGCAGCAGAGAGAGTAGAGCAGGACCTGCCTCAGGTTCCCTCTTCATGGATAGGTAGACCCTCAGAGTCAGGGAAAGAAACAAAAGAGGACATTTAACTGTTGGTCTTGAAAGATCTAAGTTTACTCAATTTTCCAGTGGGGAATTCAGTCCTGCCACATTCTCACCAAGTTTTGGAAGACCTGATGATGTAGTAGGGGTTCCTTTCTTTAGGAGAGGGAGAAAGGAGTGACAAATGACCTTTCAAAGAAGTAGATGGAGCAAGAATTAGAGCCAAGATCCTCAAAAAACAAATGCAAAAGGCAAATCCTCTAAGATTCAAGGCTGTCCAAGTAACCACACAAGACAACCTGTTCCTGGCTGCAAGCCTTCAAATCCTCCCTGATCGTTTAGCTTTGTTGGGGGGATATTGAAGTGCCTGCTGCTTCCTAGTAAACAGTGGGAACTGAGTGAACTGCCCCCAAGTGCTAAAGCCACAGGAACTCTTAGGAAGCTGATACTTCTACCTGTGTTGCCTGCCCATAGTTAGTCCTGACTCATGGGCTTTGCCCCTCACACACTGTGCAGCATGGGTCCCGCTTCCTAAGCCTTTCATGGATGACTAGGAAGGCATGTAGTGACTCGCCTAAGATCTCATGTACGGTGAGTTGAAGAACCATTTTTACTGATCATGTCAAGTTTTCTGTTTTAGAAACATAATGATTTAAAATATGGAGACTAGAGATTTTAGTATTTTTTTACAGCATTTCTTCAGCATGAATCAAGATAGTGTATCTTTGGATTGCAAATTCATTGAAATCTCTAAGGGACTGTAGGTACGAGGTGGGGATAAAGTTTACAATTTCTGAATGACCCTAAATACACTGCTTTCATTTTGTACCACGTATTTGTGTTCAGCGGCATTCTTGGCACTGACATAATTGATATTATGAAATAAGAATATCAGTCAATGATGGGAGACGAGACTACACTGCCATCCCGAAGAATCAGATATTCAGCTGAGATGTGATTCTTTATGAAATCTAATTCTTCCAACTTATTAGAATGCAAATTTGTTTTCACACTTAACAAATGATAAAATTCTGTTTCTTTCTGATTTATTAACAGTATTTGATTTCTATGTAATAGAAATAGATATATAAGTAAAGATTATAGATGATAGATCGATAGATAGACAGATAAAAAGATAGATAGATAGACAGACAGACAGACAGATAGATAGATAGATAAACAGACAGATCGATGTACCCATGGGCATGTAAACCTTTATTTGGCAAAAAGTATTCAAAGGAGAAAGATTTCAAGGAGATGAATGCTTTCCCTAGGAAAGGTGCTTGAAACTGTCCTCCATTTTCTTATCTATACATGAAGACAGACATGCATACCTCACAGGCTTGCTTAGAATCAAGATGGTTGGTATGTGGTGCCTGTCCATGCAGGGTCTTTCTGGTATCATGATGGTGCTTCTTATAGAAAATACTGAGGCTTCATGAAACAGGAATCAAATCCAAATCAGTGCTGCCTGTGAGAGACACAAAGAGAGATGCTTCCACCTGCATAGATCTCCTCCCGGTTCACTCTGTGACCCTGGGTTAAGGAAGATACCTATGGCTTATTCAGAGGGAGCTGGTATAGCTACTATCCACAAAGCCTCCTCCACCAAGCTAAATAGAAAAAGTAGTAATTAGTAACGATAATAAACTTCAACTATATGCAGGCAATTTTCATGGGTAAGAATGGGCCCTGTTTGATATGCGTCAAAACTAAAATTACAGTTCATCAGAGAAGGCCACAACTAAATCTAGGAGTGAAGGTAGCCTAGCACATCTGCCCACACTGTTGTGGTGAAGACCAAAATCACTGTTGAGAGCAAAGATTCCTCTGCGCACTGCCTGCCCAGTGCCAAGTTCACCACCTGCTTAGAATGATTAATCCCATTCCTCCTGCAATGAATCTCACAGAATACGCAGGACAGAGCCTCAGGTTCTATGGCTGGTCCCTCCCTCCTACTCTGGTTCTTCTCTGTCATCAGTGTTGGCATTCCTGCTAGACTCCACCCCACAGTTACCTGGCAACAGCCAGATATACCTGACTCACTATAAAAAGGGGCTGCTTGCCCCCTCCTCACTTGCCTTTGTTCCCTTATCCTCTTCCCCCTCTCTCCTCATTCTCCTTCTCCTCTCTTCTCTCCACACGCTCATGGCTGGCCTCTATTCCTCTTTCTCTTCTTCCTCCTTCTCTTCCTCCTCCTCTTCCTCCTCTTCCTCCTCTTCCTCCTCCTCCTCCTCTTCCTTCTCCTCCTCTTCCTCCTCCTCCTCCTCCTCCTCCTCCTCCTTCTTCTTCTTCTTCTTCTTCTTCTTCTTCTTCTCTCTCTCTCTCTCTCTCTCTCTCTCTCTCTCTCTCTCTCTCTCTCTGCCTTTCTCTTCTCTACTATCCCTTCAACTCCCCACCCCATGCCCTAAATAAACTATTCTATACTATACAGTCATGTTGCTGGTAACTCAGAGGGAAGGGATGCCTCAGCATGGACCCAAAGAGGCACCCCCCCCCCAAACCATACCATGCTTCCACCAAACATATCCCTGGTTTCTTTTTCTTTTTATAAAACACAACAATTAGAATATGAGATCCATCACCATCAAAATCTACATCCAGTTCTAGGAGGAAGAAGAGGAATCCTATAACATGATAAAAACTGTTGGCTGGAACTGATGGATGTCTCCTCACCCCCTGACTCCATCTGTCTAGCTTAATCTATCCCCCATAAAAATGGCTTCTTAACACTGCTATAAAAGCAAGCCAGTGCAGTTGGCTACCTGTGATCCAAGTGTTCAAGAGGCTGAGTCAGAAGGATTGTTGGGCATTTGAGGTTGGCCTAGAGCACATAGTTACATAGTGAGTTCCAGGCCAGCCAGGGTTATAAATTAAGACCTGTCTAAAAAGAAATTTAAAATCAATGAAAAATAGCATGTAAGTGACTTTTAGGGTGGCACTATGGAAAATTTGGGAGATGGGGCTGACTAGAAAATTTGTAGGCCATTGTGGAAGTTTCCTTGAAAGGAATTATGAGTTGTGAGGTTCCAGAACCTCCCTTTCCTCCCCTTGGTATGAGGTAAGAGCTCTGCTCTGCCACGCACCGTCACCAGACTCTGCTGCTTCTCCACAGACCTAACAAGGTCAGGTTCAAGGTGTCCTAGAATAAAACCGTAACCCAAAATAAACATTTCTCTCTTTTAAGCTGACTATCATACATGTGTATTAAAGTAACAGAAAACCTAGACAATTATGCCCCATGCTAGGTCATGGCCATATTGATAACATACCCTTGTTTGTTCCTTTTCTTTGGGGCACAAGAGTAGTGCCCCAAACTCTTCCTGCTCCAAGATCAACTTCTCCATCAGAATGCAGCACATGAGGTTTCCTCAAGTTCTACTTCTCAGGTAAACCCAAAGTACTATTTGTAAACCAGGAAGACCAGTGGGGGTGATGACAGAAGCCACAACACAGGGTTTTCTAGACTTTTCAAAGAGACTTTACATCGTCCAGGGTATTAGTTAGTTTTGAAAAGAGGCTGACAGTTCATTTCCATCCCAAAAAAATAAATAAATAAAACTTGTCCAACAGTATGAATTTGGGGGTAGGATGTAGGTTGATGTCAAGGTGATACCTGATTGGACAGTAAAAAGTGAGGCGAGGACAATGTTGGTAGAGTGGAAGGGAGGAGAGAGGCAAGGGATTCACAGAGGAGGAAGAAACGTTTTCTCAGCTCATCTCTGCTTGGATAAGGTGGTTATGATTATTTCTAAGAGTTTTTATGGGCCAGTTTATCTTATCTAGATGGGCAGTTTATATCTTTGTCAACTGGTTGTAAGCTTATTGTGTAGAGGGATTATGGATTGAGAATTTAATGTATTAAACCGGTTTGATAAGTTAATAATTGTGAGTCGTGACTTTACCAGGCCCACAGAATAAGATGTGTAGGTACCAGACTTGGGAACTAACCCATTAGGGGCTTGCACTCCAGCTCCTCACTGGAGCAGCTCCCAGAGTGAGACTGCGGAGAGAGGTAGCAACAGAACAGAAATATTTAATATTTACCACAACAGTAGAATACCTGTGCTGTGGATGCAATTAGGAAAGAAACAGAAGTGTGAACAGTGATGCAGATGAGAACAGCCCCTACTAGCTCTTAACTTTGAGTACTTGGTCCCCAGTTAGTAGAACTTTTTGAAGGAATTAGGAGTCATGACTTGTCTTAGTTAAGGTCTTACTACTATGAACAGACACCATGATTAAAACAACTCTTATAAGAAAAACATTTAATTGGGGCTGGCTTACAGATTTAGAGGTTCAGTCCATTATCATCAAGGCAGAAACATGGCAGCATCCAGGCAGACATGGTGCAGGAGGAGCTAAGAGTTCAACATCTTGTTCCTAGGGAAAACAGGAGAAGACTGGCTTCCAGGCAACTAGGACAAGGGTCTTAAAGCCGATGCCCACAGTGACACATTTCCTCCAAGAAGGCCATACATGCTAATAATGCCACTCCCTGGGCCAAGCATATTCAAACCACTACATGGCCTCTTTGGAGTTGAGTTGCTTGAAATAAATTTTGAGGTTTCAAAAGACCGTGCAATTCCGAGTTAACTGTCACTGCCTTATGCTTATAGATCAAATGTGAGCTCTCAGCCACTGTTCCAGAACATGCCTACCTACCTGCGGACATGCTCCCTGTCACAATGGTTATTGACTCTACTGCCCTCCAGAACCGTGAGCCCCAAATTAAATGCTTTCTATTTTTTATAAGTTGCCTTGATCGTGGTGTCTTACAACAGCAATTAGATAGTAACCAAGACCAAAGGAAATTCACTCTGCTAAAAGAAACTTACATAGACCGATGAGTGTGTCCAACTTCACTGCAGAGGGACTCACTGAAGAGTCACTAAATGTGGTTTTGAATATGCTTTTGGAATGTGAAAGCAACCTGCACTTCTCCAGTGGACAACATTCTGGATCTTGGGCATGTCTGGGAAGAAACATCTACAAATCTCAGAACATGCAGGCTGCGGAGTTGTGCTTGCCAATAGATAGGTGGAAAGAAGAGCAAATGGGGGGATATGGTACAACTGTCTACTATACCCCTCAGAGGTGATACATGTGAAGTCAAAGACTCTGGAATTTTAATTTTTTTCCAGCAGGCAACTTTGTTGGTTCCTTTGTTTCAGAAATAACTTTCAGGTTCTGAAAAGAATATGCAGTCAGCCAATCACTCTGAAGCTGAGAGAAACAGCATCAAACTTCTCTTATTTTAAGAGCAAATATCAAAGCAACAGAAACTGTCAATCACAAATACCTCTTCTACAAACATGAGGAATGTATGTACATTGGTGGAGGTGTCTTCTGAATACTCCAAAACTGTAAGATCAAATGAATGCAACTTGGTTGTGTTTAGGAGCCCAGCAGAGGACACCTACCTCTGGCACAGCCATGTTTAAACAGTTAATGAGCTAGACAGCTCATATTAGATCATTGCTCTTAGAGAGATTCCCTTGGACAGCTTCCTTTCGCTCTCCCAACCCTGCGTTGACTCTGTCCATAGCTAGAGCAACCTGCTCTCCAAATTTCAGTGCCCTTTTTTTTCCTCTTTTGACTTGAACATACATAAAGACATAGAGACAGATGCATGATATGAACAAAGTATCGGGACAACACTTTGTGTAACGTTACTGTAGGAAAACACCTGAGATAATCAACTTTAAAAGAGAAAAGGTTTGTGGTCTGGAGGTTTTCAGCCTATGACAGGCCAGCCCTGCTGCTTTGTCTTTGTTGTGGAGGTTACAGAAGAAAGCAGGATTCTTTGACTCATAGCTGGAGTGAAAACCCTACACTGTCCTCCTCAGCGACATACCCTCAAAGTCTAGAAGACTTTTCATTAGGCTCAGGCTCGGAAAAGTGTCTACTACCTCTTGCTACTGCCACAAATGAGACCTTTTTCAACAGGTGCTTTGGGAGCACAATCCAAGTCAAACTCCAGCAGGCAGAGGAACCCCCTCAGGCCTCAATACTCTCCCCTACAGAGAACATACCTCTCATGCACAGAGAAGAGCCAACTCCAGCCAGAGAAATTCCACAGGCAAAACTCTACTTCTAGAAGATTCTAGACATGAGCACAAGATCAAAGTGATTTATGGAGTCTTCCAGCTCTTCTTTACATAGCGTCAGGAAGCCTGAAAACTTCCATGTTTCCTAAATCACAGCCAGCTCTCAAAGTGATGACAAACAACAGATGAATATCTGAACAAAGCAACTAAAGGGCTGAAGGAGCTGTTGTGGAGCTGTGGGAGGGTTTTCCAGTGCTTGGAATCAAACCACAAAATCACACTAGACAAGGTGTTCTACCAGCTTAGTACAGATCATTTCTGAAAGACACAGGATGTAAGAACAGCAACATAAAGCCTAAGCTCTGCCCTTTAGGGCCCACCTGACATGCTACCTTATTCTGACATGCTCAACAGATATGAAAACATGCTTCTATAAATAATATTTTGGAGATACTATAATTAACCACCAATATTATTATTATTATTATTTAGAAAAGGCATGGTTTTATTGTATGTATTCAAACAACCGAGGACAATGTGTGTCCATATTTTAGAATAGCATCACCATGTGTAGGTTAAGCTGACCAAAAATATGGAGTTCTAGAGTGCTGGGATTTCAGATTCAAGTCACCACACCCAGCAGAGATGTTCATCTTTTGGTCCAGAAGCAAAACTATACAATATAGACCCTAATGTACAGACATCATTGATAAAGACATCAGCCATCCACAAGTTGCTGACGTGTCTAGCTCTCTTTGGTTACGGGCACAGGAAGTGCCTCCAAGCTAGCTAACCATGGTAGAACCTGAACTCTGACCCTGACTTATCCCTCTGCTTCCTTCTTTCACATGCCACTTGTACTCATGAAATTAGTAAATCACCAAGGGCCATAAGCAGTTTTGTTAAATGAATGCTGCTGTAAAAACATATACAAGAGTCAGGTAGCACAGTGCTCAGCCCAGGATGCCATCTCCAGTGGTTGGGCAGGATGCAGGGGTCTGGGAAAGCTTACCAAGAAAATTGCTACATATGTATCTCTTCAGTGATGTTTAATAGATACATATAAAACTAAATGTTAAACATCGGGACCTAAATTTCCTCTGTACAGAGCTATGAGGCTTCTTAGATCATACAGTCTCTACCACAGCCATCTGGGGCTGTGTAAATACACTAACACTATAAACCACACAAAAAACAATGGGCAGCTCTGTGTCCGATAGAACTTTATTCATGAGAATAGGCAACCGAGATGATGCTCAGAGACCCTGTTTGCCAGCCCCTGGATGGCACCAGCTTAGAAGAAAGTCTTGTCCAAAGCATCATTTCTTCACGTGAGCACTTTCTGTTGGAGTAGGGCCTTCATAACACTTTATGGAGACTCATACCTAGGCACTCCATCCCTTTCCCTCGATGTCAGTGGTAAGTGCCAATTGGCAGGAGAAGCATCCTTCCATGGCAGTTATTCTGAAAGACAAAGCAGGGGTAGAGATTAAAGCCAGACCCAGGTCTTTGTGCTGTGCTCAGCATATCAAGTGGTCCTCTTCAGATTGGACTGTGTTGACTGTACACCTTCAGAAAGAGACAGAACTATTCTTTCATTTAATAGTCTTTAATGTGGGTGTGTGGGGGTGGAGGGGCAGGTTTACGAAAGGCCCTTCTGAAATGCCAGCTGAAAGAAAACCATTCTCCCTGGCACCACGGACTCTTTCTCGTGTGAAGCTGCGTGATCACTTTTCATGTCGTTCCTCAAGGACCCCATGGCACCCATCCATGTATTAGCCTAATAACTGCATGAAGCTAGTTAAAAGGAACCAAGCAATTATTTTAATTAGAAGAGAACAAAAATAACACTCCTGGCTTCTGTTTTAAGGGGCAAGAAGGAAGTAGTCAGGGTTCAAAAAGATCCCACAAAATATTTTTTGTGAAAGGAAAAATAATTAAGGCCAAATTTAGAATGTACTTGCAATAAATGGGCCAAATAAAATGAATGCCCCACTGTGCAGCCAGAGCTCATTCACAGAGAAGAGCCTCAGAAAGCCCATTTTTATGTGATACCATCTTGAGGACACGGCCAATTTTACACAGTGAAAGTGAATGTCTGGTAGACTTTAATGATCCTTGTGAATCCCTCACACACCCTCTTAAAGAGTTTCTGTGTAAACTCTTTTATCAATAAGAGACAGGGGCAGGATCTTGTTCAATTTGCCTTTTAAGCAGGACTCTCTTTTTCTGTTTGAATTTTTAAATTGCTCAGGAGAAATCTACCTTCACAGAACATCCCTGTTGCTCTTCTATTCCATAAACCATGGCACCTATCATAAGAGGATTTTAATAACCGGACCGCACTTTGTTACATGGGGAGAGCCCTGAGATACAGAATTACAGTCCCTCCAGCCTTGGCCTCCAACCTTCATGCTGATTGTGCACTTTGACCTCTTCCATCCCCATCTTATACAAAGAAACAAAATGAAACCCAGAGCTGTCAGCTGGCTGCTGGGGTTTGTGCTGTGTGTATCTGTGCTAGCTGAGCACCTCCCTGTCACCCCTGACACACACACAGCTGCCACAAGCAGCTCCGCATAGATCTACTCTCACAGACACATCATGGGCAAAAGAGCCAGCTGCCCCAGATGCTGGAGACAAGGCTATCTAACCTACGCTTATTATTAAAGAGTGGAAAAGTACATAGATGGTTTGTCGTAGGTAGAAAGATCAGCATGAACAGAAGCTGAGACACTTAGAACCCTAGTCCACGGGCAGCCAGCAGTAGACAAAGCCAGAATAGAATAAGAGTGGAAGGCCAAAGACTAGAGTAGCCAAGAGAGCAAACTGGAGAGCCAAGGCATCCAGGTGCTGTAGCTTGAATACTAGTGTTTTCTCGGGTTCCCACGTTATCTGAGTACTCAGGATGCTGGTCCATTCTTTCTCCGGCATTCAACTGTACTCTTAAGTGGAAGTCTGACCATGTTAACCTCTTACTGAAAGCCATGAGGTTGCTGCTCACGTTTGCTTTATGTTGCTGCAATAAACATCATGACTGGGGCTGCAGAGATGGCTCAGAGGTCAGGGGCACTGACTGCTCTTCCAGAGGTCCTGAGTTCAATTCCCAGCAACCACACAGCCACTCAGGACTGTGTGAGACTTCCAGATCTGACACCTTCACACAGACACACATGCAGGCAAAACACCAATGCACATAAAATGGAAATCAATAAATTAAAAATAAAAACAAATAAACGCCATGACCAAAAGCAACGTAAGGGAAGAGTTTGCTTCCCATTACATGAGTAGGACATAATCTCTCGCAGACAAGGCCGTACACCGACATGCTGGCAGCGATGTTTCAGTACTCGGGTCCTTCGTCCCAAGTGACTCTCGGTCGTGTGACTAGAAACTGTTTGGCAGAGTGGTTTTGCCGATACGAGGTGTGACGTTGGTAAGAAGTGGGGTCTTTGGGTATAGATAAAATCATGGTTCTTCCGGTTTCCTAAATGGGAATAGTACCCTCATTTTAAAACAAACAAATAAGGCATAAACTGGCTCTCTGCGTCTTCCACCATGCAACAATGCAGCCAAGACACCATTTATAAGGCCCTAACTGGACACAGCAGCTATTGGCACTTTGGAAAACTATAAGCAATTAGTCGATTTCATATATTTATAAACTATCCAGTCCAGGGCCAAGAGGGATGCTGTGAGGCAGAAAGAACACTTCCCTGGCAGGCAGAAGGTTCTGGTTTGATCCTCAGCAGCACAAAACAAGAAATTCTCTCGTCTATGGGTCGGATGTGCTTAAGCAGTCCTACACAGACTATAGTTACAAGTCATAGGTGAACCTGTGCCAAGCCCACATTCACACTGCAAAGCAATACAAAAGCAGCTCGGGGTTTTCAGCAAGGGGTTAATATGGTTAGCTGAGCAGTACAGAGTCCACCCTATTGGTGACAACAGGTTGGGCCTGCACCAGGATAGCACCGACCAAGAAAAGAAGGTTCTGTATGCCATAGCACTGGAGCATATTTTTAAAATAAAAATTATTTCTCAGGAGCAGTGAAGGGTCAAAGTCAGAGATAAAACTAACTTGGAAGATTCATCATGAGGACCATGCTTTGGCCAACTCTTCGTCTCTTGTCCCAGGAGGCTTCTCCTGTTGTAGGTTTTCTTTTAAACCTACATGGCCATGACTCATGGCTTCCAAAATCAAGACAGAGTAACTAATCCCAGCCTCGGACAATACTGTTACATGGAGTTTGTAAACTCAGCAAACAGTCTGGTTACATTTATTTTCCTATGCAAAACTCATACAGAGACAGCTTCCCACTTCAAGTCTGAGTTAAAACACACAGAAGATTGACCAGGGAGAAAGCTGTGGCAAGCTCGCAGGACACGAAGTTAGATTGCTGTTCCCTAGACTTCCGGCGTGTTCCTTTTGACAGAAATCTAAAGAAAATGCATCTCTTCTCTCGATGTACAAGCTGAACTTGATGACATAATGGACGAAGACATTACCGAAAACTGTAGTCACACTTAATTCACAGACATCGTTATGAGAGTGCATATTGCCAAAATGAAGAAAACATATGCAACGGGAGGTAAAATAAAACCTTCACATCTAAGTTGGGTTTGATCCAAAATACAAGATTGGTTAACATTAAAAAAAAAAATTGGAAAAAAAAATAGGAAAGCAGGCATGGGTCGTGTTGGCTAGAAGAAGAGGTCCAGCGGAACAGGCGGGAACAGAGTATAGAAAACACTCAAAGCTGTCGTGTATGGGTGTGTGTGGAGTTGTCACAGCCTTTTAAAGTGTGAGAGAACCCCACTGAATAATTTGTCACACCGGTCGAATGGAGAGGAAAGGACATACCATCATTGTGCATGAAGGGAGTATTTAACTTACAGTCAAAGGCAGCACAGAGTCCTGGGGTAAGAGGTCTTTCCCGTGATTAGTGCGAAGCAAGCACAGACAGAAACGCTAACTTGATCAGTGCCATCGGCCAGGAATACAGCTCTGTGGTGTTGAACATTTGGCATTCATCGAATATTTGGGGTTCAGTCCTGGTTATAAGAAAGAAATATGGGGCAGGGAAAATACAGAAACTGGAGGAGGGAAGAAAAGAGGCAGAGAGGGGTAAACAGAGGCCTTATAGACTCTGGATTTAAATAAAAGAGTAAAATAGAAAACTTACTGGAAAACATCATTAAGATGTTTTTATAGCCTGGGGATAAGGAAAAACTCTCTCCAGCTAACAAAAGTGCCAACCATAAAGAAATTAACCCTTCCACAGAAATGATAAAGAAAGTGAAAAGTCAAGTTCAAAAGGCTTGTAACATTCTTGAAACATGAAAACATAAGAGATCTATCTGTATGTAAATTATGTGCATGTCTCCTACAATCGGCAAGAAAAGATGAAACTTCAATATTAAAATAAGCAATCTGGACTGGAGTAATGGCCCCATGGATAAGCCCACTTGCCTCACAGGCATGAAAACCTGACTTTGAATCCTCAGCACCCACATAAGAACTAAACATAGCCTCCTGTGCCCCAGTACAGTGGGGCCAAGGTCTGGTGGATTCCAGGAGATTCTAACCAAACAACCTAGACAAATAGAGTGAGCTTGAGACTTAGTGAAACATCCCATCTCAAAAGAATGAGGCAGAGACGTATAGAAAGGGACATCCTGTGCTCACCTCTAGTTACCACATGCACACACACACACATACACACACACACACACACACAGAGAGAGAGAGAGAGAGAGAGAGAGAGAGAGAGGAATGCTCAGAAAGGACAACAATCAAATGCCCAGTAGACAAGATCATAATGGCAGCCTCCTGCACGCTGCCAGAGTGGGTAGTGAACATGAAAAGAGCCTCGGAGCAGCCTCGGTCACTGCTTGAGACCGGTGCAGTCTCTGGAAAGGTGTGCCTACTCAGCCTTATAGACTAACACTGAACAGCTTTGCCCTACAATTTAGCAGTTTCTTATTCCGTGTAAATATAGACTAAACATAACGCATGCACACATTCAGCAAGATGCACTCAGGAACACCTACAGGGGAGCTCTCTGAAATCATCTAGAACTCAAAACAATAGAAACATTCATGAAGATAAGATGGATACACTTTTGCAATGTGTAGTATTTTGTGCACAGAATGGGGAAAAATGCTACAATTGTAGCCAAAATAATATTGAGAGAAGAAAGACAAACACAGATTAATATCTATCCCATGTTGAGAATATCTAGCATAGCAAAATAAATTTTTAAATGAATATCTCCTGTGTGGTTTCTCTTATATGAACTTCAAAAAACGAAAACAAAAAAGGAAAGAAAGAGAGAGAGAAAAGTAAAACAAATCCATGGTGTCAAAAATTAGGAATGTGGATACCTTTGGGAAAAAAGGAAGATAGCATTGCACCATAGGAGCAATTGGGAATGTCAGCCATTGATCTTACTTTTCCTGGCGTGAGTGGGCGTGGTTAGAGAATGCGTTAACGCTGGATCAATGCACTGAGTGCCACATTTGCGCTCTTCACATCTTCCATATGTGGAACTCCAACGAAGCCCTAATTTAAACATTCCAAATGTTCTTTTTGCTTCATGATGTCACTCAACATGTGTGTGTGAAATAGATAGAAAACAGGAAGAATGGATTTCGCCGAGCTAGACTTAGTGGGAGAGAATGTCTTGCAATAAGAACAACATCATGGCAGTCAACACAGAAACTCACAATTGGTCAAAGTCAGTCTAGTGGTCACATCGGTATCTCACCCTTTCCTGAAGGCTTTGAGGCCATCATGCAAAGGAGGAGAGGCACCTTTTAAGAGCTCAAGGTCAAAAGGAACCAAAGCAAAACAATGCTTGTGGACATGACATGACCAGGACCCCTGCACACACAAACTCACAGCACAGTGGTTGCCTGTGTGAGATCAAGCCAGTACAAAGTCTAGCATGGGTCTGTTTGCAGCTTCTAAAGGAAGAAGAGTTGGTTGTCTGTAATGATGTGATTCCCAGATAGGTTAACCACATACCAACCAACTTCCAGTGGATGGCACCACCCCCACAAGTATATAAACACCACAAATTGGAATCAGATTTTTTTAAAAGAAGACTTGAAGTTGAAAGGAATGAACAGATAGACAAAAAGTATATAGCAAATATGATCAAAAGTATATTGCATATCTATATGAAATTCTTAGATGAGTAAAAATGTTATACTTAAAAACTAAGAACAATCATGAAGGCTTGCTAGAGGCTCCCCCGTTTCTCACCTCAGTATGCAAAATGGGTTTAAAAAGAAACAAGTAGAGACAATGTTCAAAGCACTTTCTCCTGCAATGTATACAATGTATATGTGAACAAGCCAGAGTGGGGGGAACAACACAGCAACAGTTAGTAAGATCCAGCTCCTCCCCATACCAGCTCCTGCAGCCAGGACAGAATCTGCAGTTCCTCAGATATAGCATTGCATTACAAAGCCTCCTGTGCATATAGGCAAAAGCCCACCACCAGCTGGGGGGTCAAGGGGATATTTCCCCTTTAATATAGTGTTTCACAGTCTATTGCCTAGTACGAACAGCTCTCCTTTCTGCCTGGCATTGGCACCTTTACTCCAGGCACCTGGCTGAGCCTCTGAAGCTATTGTTTTAACCTGGGGAGGCAGCACCTGTAGGTCTGTATTTACGATACGCCTTGTGTTTCCAAAAGGTAAATGCAAGGAACGTAATCAAAAATTGTTCCTAACACTGCTGTTTTTCCAACAACAACGTATAAATATCCGGAAGAACTCAATATATGTGAGAAACAAACAGAAGGTATGCAGACACTGAGCTAACCCAAGCAGCTCTGGAGCTTGGAAGCCAGGCTTTCAATTGCTGTGGTTTTAGATACAGAACATTATGAAAAACACGCAGGATTGTCTGTGCTCTTGTATACCTTACATAATTTTTTTCCGGGCTTTTTACTTCAAGAAAATCACTAGCTAATGACATTTCAGACTTTGGAAGTTTTTCCCGATAGCACGCTGGAGTTCCCTCGGGGAGAGAGCTATGAGCACGTGAATTTTTTTTTTTCCAAGATCATTAACAGATATTACAAACCAATTCAAACTGAGCCTTTTCTTTGCAAATTACCTTTAACTTTTAAAGCCATTGAAGAAAGAAGGGGGGAAGACAGTGAGTGATTTAATTTACTTAACCTGTCTACAATTTGCAGCTTTGTACTTCATCGGTGAAGATTTTACAACCAAAAAAAAAAAAAAAAAAAACATACATAGATCTCTAACTATCTCTAATAGATATATTTTTCTAAATTGCCACATCAGATGAGTGATATTTTCAGAGAGTAACATTGTTGGCTGGGGGTAGGGGGACTGTTTTGTTTTTCATTTAGCAACTTGCCCTGGAATCGGGAATGTTTATTCTATTCATATGTTTAAGGTAAAAAATGAAGCTCGACAGTGTCTATCTGAGGCCTAATTAGTTCTCTTCAGTAATTAGCAGGCTTTTCCTCTCCTGGGTGTGCACATGGTGATGCTTTGGTTGTCAGTGTCCCGAGAGCCTTACGGAGTGGAAGGGAGAATTCTTTTATCTCATGATCAAAACCTAGTTTCCAGGCTAAAAGCTAATATTTGGGTGAGCAGTCCCTAACACCAAGATTCCATCAGGCCTGGTTCTCATTTGCATGTTTCCTGTTCAAAGAACCCCCATGGACTTCAAGGGGAGTCTCCTACAAGGATCAGCTACATGGGGGTTCTGACAGGTTCCAGAGCAGAAACTTCACCACGAATTGCTCATGTTGGAGCTCAAAACCTTGACACAAAACTACAGGGTCTCCCCTGCCTTTGCCATCTCATGCTACATGTGGGAAATGTCCCTAGGCCTACTAACCACTGTGCTGGCTTCTCTGGCTGCTACGTATAAATATTTGATGGGTGATGCTTCCTTTATAAGAACACGCATTAATAAGAATATGCCTTGCCTCTGTTGCCCAACGAAGACTTTTTAAAGATCACTGTTTTGAGGCGCTGTGAGTTTCTTTTTCTCCATTTTAAAGTGAGAAGGCAACAGAAATTAGACAGAGGAGTTTCATATCCCACCACGTGTCCTGTTAACAGCAAGTGGGTAGGACACCACCTGAAGACCATTCTACTTAGAGAAAGCGTGACCCTGTTATGAAGAGTAAAGGGGCCTCGGGTTGAGTACCAGCACATTGTTTGGATGCCAGCCATAATTATTCTGTTTAACCCTCCATTATATACAGGGTAGATGATATCATCCCCATGTGGAAAAGATGGGTTTAAGAAAACTCTACTCCAATGTCCTAGGGCAGGAAGTGCAGAAAGAGGGATCCGTTCTGCCCAGTACCACAACCAACACTTGTCTGTCTGCCTCAAACTCTTTCAAATGCCAAGTTCATAGCCGAGCATTCTGACAGAGAAGCAGCCCTCGGACTGTGGTCTTCTAGTTTGAGCTCAGACAAAGAGCACAAAGGGAAGATCACTCTAGCCTTGGACGATCACACTGAAAAAGTTGGTTTTCCCAGAGGCTCCTCTAACCTGCCAGGAAAGACATAGGTGGCAATCTACACCAGCTAGTCTGCATGGCAAGTACATCGCACAAAGCACTGGCACACTTCGGAACTTCAGAAGCCATTCCTAGGATCACAGTAGTTGCTTAGACAAAGGGCACAAGGCACCAATGCTTCCAAGATGATGGTTATCTGTGGACAGTCAACTCAATCCAGAATCATCACATCTTCAAACTTGTGTTGGAATAGGGGGTGGGGTGAAACTCCCATTGATCCACTTGGCCTGTGCCCCAGCATGAGAACTTTGGAGTCCTGATAAAGTCTTCTGTGGATAGTCAGGCCCTGGAGAAAGACTAGAAAGTGACCTTCTGTCTGTTGCATACAGCACCCCAAGCTGGCTGCCTCCGAGTGGTAGTGGGTGAGGTCATAGCTATTCATACATGGCTTCCTGTTCACTACTGACTTTTTCACAAGTCAGGTCCTCTGAAGCCAATGGAAAAAGCCCAAGCAGCTCCTAGTGTGGCCACTGAAACATGAGGTTCAGGAGTGCTCGTGGCCATGTGTTCTGGCCGAGTCTTTCATACTTCAATGAACAACCTGAAAAAAATATGAATGCCTACCCAGGCTAGTATGCTGGGTGGTGAGAATGGCATGGGACAGGCCCCATCTGTGAAAATACTTAAGGCCACACAGGAAAGCCTTACCCATGCCTACTGCCTTCAGCTACAGGGCGAAACTGTTCTCATCACTGTGCTTGGGTCTACCCACGGGAATGACCCAAAATGCAGGGATCTCTCTGTCAGCAGGTGTTCACGTTGAAGCCTGAAAATAAATTAAAACACAAGTAGATTCCTAAGCACACCTTTGTTCCCTGGATGAAAAACTCTTGAGGAGAAACCATGTAGGAGGTCATTTGTCCCCTACTGAGAACCTTTCCATGTGGCATCCAGAGTCAACACCCATTTCCTGGATCTTCATGTGTTCTGATAGCCCCCTTCTTTCCAATCCTGACTCTAAAATATCTGCTGTGGTTTCTAGATATGGATTTTCCCAAGAACACTCCAAGGGATTTCCTTCGGGGCTGTCTCTAGCGTGAACAAAGATGTTCTCTCTGTTGTGTGAATGAAGGTGCTCTCTCTGCTGGTCCCTTGTGAACCATCCATCCCCTTAATTCAGGAGGAGAGCAGTCATCTCCTTGTTGGTCTCCAGAAAATGAATCATGCCTTACCTGAGTAACAAATGCTACTGTCCCAACTGTCGCAGATGCTGAAGCTAACCGATTGTCAGTCCCAGCCTGCGTAACATGCAGCAAGACCTTATCTCTAATTGAATCCACTTTTGAAAAACCCAAGAGGGCTGCCTTAAAACAGCACCTCTGAGATAAAACAACACAGTCGCATTATTTCATCTACTTCTGTTGGCCATCCTAAAACTAAATCAGAAAAAAGTTCTCTGATGGTCCTCCCCCAAGCTCAACTTCTTTGACTGAAGTTAACCTCCTCCACACCCCACCCACACCTGGGCATACATTTGCACACACAGTATAAAGGAGCCGTTTGCTCCCATCTCTTAGAAATAGCCTACATGTCGGTACATCCTGCCTGCTAGGGACATACAACAGGTCATCAAATGCTCCCGTGCCATCTATGTGTGAGACAGCTGTGAGCTCGGAGTTCAATGGAGCCAGATGTGACTCTCCTGTTATTTTATGGGACTCCACTCCTAGTTAGCAGGGGTTGTGTGACAGTCCAGAACTTAGTTCCATCACCTGACTGATTTCCACTTGAGAGTGAAGGATGAGAAACAATTTAAGTCTTTTTTATTCTTTAACTTTTTTCTCCTTTATTTTCAGGTGATTAGAGCCTAGGAAAGTGGGTTCTAATTAGGAAAGTTCTACAGATTGTTACAATGCTCTAAATGATGAAAAAAAAAAAAAAAAAAGCAAAGATAAGCATGTCTCCCTACCCTACCACATCATCTGTCTCTTGAGATCACCAAGTTCATGCATAGCACATACCTACACTGTGGTCCAGTACACACGATATGTATGTAGCACGTAGGTTACCTGCACTGTAACACCTCGTAGGCCATTTCATATGAATAAGGTCATGATGGTGGGAGAATGTGAACGCATAACTGTATCTTTAATATCAATCTATTTTCCATACCTTTCTCGAGTATGTTACTCTAAGCACTTTATAGAAAATATTGGTGTATTTCGACCAGAGGACCATGCTTGCCTTCAGTGAGCTCCACTTCCTGTGATGACTTCTGCTGCTGCCGTTGATGATGGTGTTATTATTGTGGGGTTTAACGAGATGTTCATTTGTGTGCTGAGATGGAACACGGGGCCTCATTCCTGCTAAGCACTCCATCACTGCGCTCTACACCAACCCCAACTTCCTGCCCATGAACATTCCAAACTGGTATCATGCTGGGCTTGACTAGATACTGACCAATGTCATGGTCTTCCTTCCTTCTCTCTCTCCTTATTTTCTTTCTTTCTCTCTTGGTTCTGAGGGATAGCCTGCCTTGAGTACCTCCCAGCCTCTTAGCTTCCTGTCTTACATCCCACCCTTCCTGTTTGAGCCACTGTCCAGTTGCCAGTCCCTGTGTTGTCTCTAACCTTACCTCTTGTCCCTCAACGCTCCCAAAGTCATCCGTCTTCCACCATGGACCCTTTCCATTTCTCTTCTTGTGTCTTTCTCCATCCATTGTTGGGCAAAGTGTATCCAAGTCCTCAGCAGCCGCCTTCTCCTCTTCTCCTTCCAGGCCACATGTATGAACTTCACACTTGTGCTTTGCTCTGTGGGTTTCAAGCAGAACTCATTCTTAAGGTAGCATAGAAAATGAAGGCCACGCACACCCACCGTACACAACACACCCTGCTAGATGGGAGGGCAAGCTGCTAAACGTCTTTTAATTATTTTTTTTAAGCCAGACAGGGTGCTGTAGATTTAGGGTACCAGGTTCTAGGAAAGCGGAGGGTGAGGCGAAAGAATCTCCCGAGTACAATAGTCAGGGGAATTCAGTGAGCACTCAGCCACACAGTAAGTGACTCCTCATCTCAAAACAAAGACTTCTGGGAAACCACTCAATGCAAAGCCTCTGAGAATTATTAGTGAGGGCGGGAAGTCTCTCGACATCCAGCAAATGGCCTCAGAGGACAGCAACGCATCCAGTCACATTTGGGTGAAACTTAGCCTTGGAGCAGAACCTACAGGATGATGCCTGAGGTGGAAAAGGAAGTGAACAGCGGAAAGAATGCATAAATGAGAGGCACCAACTCCTGTAGGCTAGAGGCACACCTGCCGGGGAGAGAAACCATCACATGTGCTGCATGAGTACATAGATTAAGTGAAAAACATGGTGGTCCATCTTTTACATAAGTTACCGGTGAGTAACTCAGCCTATTCTCCTCAACATCCTCCTGAGCATGCAGTTTAAATAAACCCCCAACCTCCTAGCTCTGCATACCTCTCCCCTCCAACACACATCAGTCAATTTCCCCAGCAGACACCCAGGAAATGAGACACCTGGCACACCCTTCAAGAAGTCTTGGCAGTCTCTCGGGTACCATTTCGTTATCCTAAACGATCACTGACATGTCCCAAATTAATTTAACGCATCTGTTAGAGTTGTTTTACCCACAAACCACACACACACAAAAAAAAAAGTGCCCATTGCTACCCACAAAGCCACTTGTCCACTCAGAGACCAGTGGGGGTTCAGAAGGGAGACCAGAGTGAGGTGAATTTGTCTCCTGGGGACTGAACCTGTGACCTCATTAGCACAGGGTTCTAATCAACTGAGCCACCCAGCAGATTCCCTACCGAAGGCACCAAGGCAGTAATTTGCTACATGTTAATTCTAAGATTAACTACAGATGAGGAGCATTCCTAGGGGGGCAAAACGAGAGATTTGTTAATTCTTGGGGAAAGATTTAGGTCATCGATTTTTGAACCCTTTAATTTTAAAATATAATTCTATAATCTTGAAATGATGGCCACCGTCATCTATACCTTCATGACTTTTAATCGCTCTTTACATCACAAGAACAAAGCAAACGGCGTTACCCACCTGCAACTGCAAGAACACTGCCCGAGTTCTTGTTTATAGATTCCTCTGTTTCAAGCACAACACAGAAGGAACGGGTTCCATGCTGAGTTTAAAATGGTTTTCCAAAAGCTAGAGATCTCTAGCCCATCACTGACACCAAAATGTCCTGAAGATACAATCCTCCCTCCCATTAAAACGGGGGTGCAGGGAGCAATGTTACAGACCTGTTCCAAGACTAGAGAAGCTTAATCTACTCCTCTCTCTTCCCTCACTCTTAGGCAGCCTTGAAAAGCTAGTGTTAAAAACAGCAAATTGCTATGGAATATTGTTTTGATGCTGACTTCGTATCCTGTACTCAAATTCCTGTGAATATTCAGCCTGCTTCCCAATTCTGAGAACAATTTCCGCTCTAAGGCCACATTAAACATTCAAGCCATTTCAACTTTAGCTGCCCCCACCCTCACTGTGACTTTGAACTTGATATGGCTTAGGAAGAAGCCAGAGCAACTGTTTAAAAACATTCATAAAGATGGGCTCGGGCCTAGACTTTGTAATTTCTCTGAGGGATCTCTGTGAAGGCATTGTGGGGATGACCATTGGACTGAATCCACACTAGCTTTTCTATGGGAGGCTAGCTGGAAACCCTACTGTTCTCTGGAGCAATTTCCAAGCCTCGACACATACACATTGGACCTTCTGCCCTAGAAATTTAAAGCAATGGTTTGACAACTCTGGCCTGGCTAAGGATGCAGTTCAGTGGTAGAGCAAGCCCTAGGTTCAAGTGTCTACAGAAAAACACCTTGACATGCATATCAAGGCTACTGGCAGTGGGAGCAGATGCACATTTATTGATTCCCAGCCTGGCATTTTGGAGCATCCTGGGTTTGGTCTTGACCATTAGAGGTCCAGAGGAATGTTAAGTCTCCTATGTCAGCTGTCAATTTTTTCATCAGTAAAAATGATGACAATTATGGTTACTACAAAATAAGGCTGCCGTGCACCAGGAATACACGTGAAATTAGTTACCTCAAGACTGAAACAGTACTGAGGAACTCATTCAGATGTAAGTTATGGCCTCGGATGTAGCTACATCAGAGCACTCATATGGTTTGTGTGAGACCCTGTATTTGATCTCAGCACCACAGAAACCAAGAAGTAAATGGTAACGTCATATCTGCTATTTGCCTTGCTTGAGCAAAGAATCCCCATTTGGATGGAATCTGTTGAATTTCAAGTATCCCAGGCTTTATAAAGCCACAACAACAAAAGTTAAATATATACTACACTCTACATCCACAAGGAAAACACTAACGATCAAACCGAACACAACCCAGCTTAAATAGCATGCTCTGATTCACATAGCTAAGAAGCAGAAGCCTAAAGTGAAAATAGCTAGCCCTGATTTCCAAATTAATGCCTACAAAAAAAAAATGTTTTCTTATGAAATGCATTCTAAAATGGCACAGTGGAACTTTTCAAATTCGCGTGACCAAAATAGATGATCTTTCTCTCTACGATCTACCCAATTCTTAACCAACCTAAAGGTTTGAAGGAATTTCAAAAATGTCCAAAAAATATCATCTGCCTATTCAAATAATCAAGCTAAGTACCTTTTTATCTGAAAATACAATCTGAGACAGCCTCATTTTATAGTCAAGAAACTCTCTTTACATATTCAGTGGGCTACAGTTTTAAACAACTCAAGTTCAAGCTGACAGTCAGAAACTAAATAAACAGAAACTAACCTGCTGGGTAGTATCCGCTGCAGGGGGATGGCTGGCTCACTAAAATAAATAGTTTTCATTTCCTCTCTGTATTTCCTGAAGCCACACCAGTGCACTCATGGTAGCTCACTTGGGGGGTTGGTAAGCACTCTCCCCTTCTTGCTTAGAAGATCCTTGTTTCTATTTTGTAACAAGATGGAGGAAAGACAGTGGGTGCCCAGTGTTTTGATGCGCTGAGTCCTAATTATTTCCCATTCTCTTTCATCAGCAAGGTAGTGTTCCTAAGAGATTTCAGCCTCTAAATGCTGCCTTTTGTTTTGCTGTATCTGTCTCTTTTCAGACAATGATACTGTGCAGTGAAGAATGAGAGATGAGGAGGACTCTATTTGGTGATGAATTGGACCATGAAGAAGCAAACATTCAGAGATCAAGTCCCCAAGAGAAAAAAATAATAAAATGTATCATGTGAGGTGAAACCATGAGATCCCTCACAAACGTTCAACATGATTGGCAATTCAATAACACCGTTATCTTATTAATATTTGAAGGGGGAAGGCTATAGCTCTTAGGCATTAGCCTTCAGCCAGAATCTTTCTACTTGCTACCGTTCCCTAAGTGAGCCAGGAATTTTATTGGCACCAAAGCTTGAGAGTCTTGCTAAAACCATAAGAGTCAGGGCTGGAGATTTAGCTCAGCAGCTAAGAGCACTGGCTGTTCTTCCAGCGGTCCCGAGTTCAATTCCCAACAACCATATGGTGGCTCATAACCATTGGTAATGGGATCTGAAACCTTCTGGACAGTGACAGTGTACTTATATACATAAAATAAAATAAATGAATTTTTTTAAAGGGTCACCGGCAGAAGATGAAGGTATCAGCGTCCTTACCACAGTCAGGGCCGCAGATGAACACTGGTCTCTGAGGTTAAGTAGGAGATGGAAACCGCCCACCTTCAACAGTACAGGAGACCTACAGCCTCACTTAAATATGAGCAAGAGAGTCATGCAAGATGCTGCAGTGGAACCAAATGTGGTAGTCCATGCCTGTGGTCCCAGGTAGTGAGGAGTCTGATGCAAGAAAACCACATGAGCAGGGCAGCATAGTGTTGGAAAGATATTAACCTTCTTTCTGGGCATTTAGACAATCAAGCATCATTTTGAGCTTTGGCGTCTCTCTTTAACATAGGAGAGACAGTGGTGGTGGTGGTGTGTATTGGAAGTAGTAGTAGTGATAGTGCTGGTGGTGGTAGTAAGGATACTAAAGGTTGTAATAGTTGTGGTAGTTGATGATGATGATGATGATGGTAATTGTGTTGGAATTAGTGGTAGTTGTGCTGGCGGTGAGGGTAATAGTTATGTTGGTGATGGTAGTGGCATTGGAGGTGTTAGTGTTGGTGATCATGGTGGTGGGGTAACAGTATGAAGTCAGCTATAATGGTGACACTGTTAAAGGTGGTGGTGGTGGTGGTGATAATGTTATGGGTGGATGGTGCTGGGGATGGTGATCATGTGGCAATGGTCATGGTGAGCATGGTGATGTTTGTAATCATGACAACACAATTTCATCACTAGTAGAGAAGCAGACTCATGACCTACAAATTCCAAGAAGATAAACAAGAGTTCAGCTTAGGAAAGCCCCCTTTCTGTGCTTTCCTGGGCTTAATTCCTATTCATCAGATGTGAAGGTAATCACAGCTATGTTGTTCTTTTTTAAGATTTGTTTTCCTTTTAGAAATATGTCTGTGTCTGTGTCTGTCTGTGTCTGTCTCTATCGGTATCTGCCTGTGTATCTGTGTATATGTCTTGTATATATGTTTATGTCTGTCTGTGCCTATTCTGTCTTTCTGTCTATCTTGGTGTCTATGTCTGTGTCTGTCTCTGTGTCTGTGTCATGTATGTCTCTGTGTCTATGTCTGTCTGTGTCTGTGTGTCTGGGTCTATCTCTGTGTTTGTGTCAGAGTCTCTGCACATGAATGTAGATACCCATGGAGGCCAGAAAAGATATTTAGAGTTACAGGCAATTGTGAGCCACCTAATGTGAGTTCTGGGAACCAAGCTTGGGTCTCCTGGAAGAGTAAGTGCTCTTAAGTTCTGAGCCATCTCTCTAATTGCAATAATATTATTATTGATTATGATTCAAAGGACACTTTTAAAAGAATAGGAAAACAAAACAGAAATAAAGCCAATATTTCAAGACGTATCTTTCTTCTTGCATATTTTTTATTCTAGCTATTATTTTCATCATAATCATTGTCGCTGAAACCATTTCAAAGTGCCAAAGTGCCTGTAAGCTACCAGGATAGAGGAGTTCGATTCATGGAAAGTCGTGTGACAATGCTGTTCCTGCATGTCAGAGAGTTGAAGTTCAGACTTACAGCATTTGTTATGATAATAAAGAGAGCACCTTATAGACTGGTGAGACTTTGTAGATAAGGGGAGAATCACAGCACAGTTCACTTACGTTTCTCCTCTTCCTTCTAGGCTCATTGTAACATAGAATGTAAGTTAGGAGTGGCCATGTTGACTCAGGAAATTTGAGCAGAAGGGGCAGGTGTCATCAGTAGGCGGAATTATCAGGAGCCAGGACAGTATTCACCGAGTTCCTTCTCCCTGCGGTAAAAGAAGTATGTAAAGACGAATCCTCTGTCACTCCAGATTTCCAAAACTCAGTGACAAGCAGACCTCTTTCTGGCCCACAGTAGACTTACAGAGAGAGTGAGAGATAAGTCCTTGTATAGTGAGCCATTGAGATGTGGGTGCTAAACCACAGCTTTCCCTATCTTAACAGACAGCAATGGCCAGAATAAGAGTGTTTGAAGTCACTTATGGATGCAAAGAAAAGAAGAAATCTACATTTCTCCCCACAATAAACAAAACCTTCTGAGACTTTCATTTCTTTCCAGGAGAAGATCTATTTCAGAATGAAAGTGCCTACAAAATTAGATGGGCTGGTATCACAACTGGTAAGAGATGGAAAAACCATTTTCATACACACACACACACACACACACACACCAGTAGTTCTATCTGAATTTAGGGAACTCTTTTAGCTGTTCTTGACTTTAAACAATGAAGTGTCCTCTCCCCATGAAGCAAAACCAGATCTCATCAAAGCTAGTACCTTGCACTATGTGAATTGGAGCAGTGGATAAGAAAATCTAATCTGGGCCTGCCCTCCCATCCTCCCACAAGCTCCACCCCCAACAGAGCTGGAGCTGGGTTTGAAAACCTCGGTGCATGCAAAGCACAGAGGCCCTTTGAAGACCTGGCCCAGCCTTATTTGTGAGTTGAAGACTTACTGAGTCTTGCCAAGAACAACAGGGAGGGGAGAAAAGAGATGGTTTTCTTTTTCTCTGAACTTGGAAAATAAGCATAAACCTCCTGTTTTCTACAAGGCTGAATGGCTCCAATTTTCCACAATGGAGCTGACCTCTCAGTGGCCACTGCCTTCGTCGGATCCAAGTGGCTTCTTAATGATCATCATCTTCCTTCCCAAATGAATCACATGGTTACCACAGCCAAAAGAGATGCCTCAGCTTCCTACAAAGAGCCATCCGCTCTTGTACACTGTTCAAGGACATTTTCAAAACACAATAAAGTGAATGACATGTGTGTGTTTTGACACACTATTACATTCCCAGCCTCTACCATGTTTAGCTTGTGCAGTCTTTTCCTGAGCAAGAACAGGAAAAAAAATTACTTCTAGATATATATACCCAGTACAAAATCCTGAAAAAAAAAACTTTTGAGTTGGGTTCTAGTATGTCTGAGAATGCAAAGTGAGGTAGAGAACCCAGTGGTCCACCTGGGGCATATATACAGTGGTTATTGTAGAGTCTAAACTATAAACACAACATACACACAGCTGCAGCTCCTATCTGTACCTTCCAGCTACCAGGCAAGTTTGATTTAAAATGCAGAATAGCTGTGGACTTGTTATCCTGTTGGGTTTCATCCTATGACAGATACCAAAGGTAAACAAGGTGAGCATTTATTTGACTCACACTCTCACAGGCCAAAGTCACAAACATCACAGTGGAAGGACAGAACAGAACAGAACACAAACAAAGCTGTTCGGCTCATGATAGACAGGATGAGCCAGACAGAGGTGGGACAAAAAGAAGAGGAGGAAGGAGGAGTGGGAGGGGGTAGGAGGAAGAGAAGGAGAAGAAGAAGAAGAAATGGGGAGGTGCCAAAGACAAGATAAATCTTTCAAGTATGTATCCATACTCCTTCCTACCAGGCCTCACCCATGAGTAGAACATCCAATAAGTAGAACATTCAATATAGTGACATCGAAGCTCTCATGATTCAGTGATATTTCAGGAGACCACCAACTTGGGACTAAGTCTTCAACACAGACACATGTTGAGGTATACTTTACATCCAAGCTTCCACAGCTACCAATGTTAACTGTTAAGAAGGTACTAAACTTTCTATCACTATCAACTAAGCAGAAATCTCAACTGAGAGCCCTTTGGCATGCTCTCAAGTTTGCCAAATAAAGTAGGATTTGAAGAAACAAAGGGAGAAAGAAAAACAGTGTCTATGAGCATGGGGAAGAGAAAGCCATCTGGGCAACCACAGAAAAGTCGTGTATAATTGCATCCAATTGACCAGCTGACGCAAACTTTATGAGAGGTAGCTATCTAGTGGCATATGTAGGCTTGAGTTTATCAGTAGCTTAGAATTTTTAAAATAAACCACCATGAAAGAATGCCACATAGTACATCCATAAAAGCAAAGAGAACAGAGACACAAGAAGATCCTGGCTAAAGATAATCAAAAGATTCTTAAGGGATATGGAGAGGGAACTAGAATATGAGATAGAGAAAAAATTCCAGCAAAATCTCGGAGAAGAAAAGAAACATAGTATCAGAAGAGTAGACTGCTTTTAAGGAGAGAGAATTTGAACAGTGTATCAAATAGGTTTCTACTCCAAAATTTAAAAAACACCACGAAAAGAAACCTATAAAAGGAAGGGTTGTTGGTCTGGGGTTTGCAGTTCAGGAAGGATCAATCTGTCACCATCACCACAGGGAAGCATGGTAGCCGGCACTGGGCATGGCATCAGGAAGAGCTGAGAGTTCATATAGTGAACCACAAACAGGAAACAGAGAAAGCCTTGTAAACCTCAAAGCTCACCCCAAGTGACACATTTCCTCCAGCAAAGATATCCTACATCTCCCCAAATATCCAGCAGCAGGAGGGGGGAACCAGATATTCAAATGTTCAGGTTTGCATTCAAACCATCACCAAGGAGGAGGAAGGAACTGGGAGGGTCTCTACCAATCAGAAATAACTCTGCACAAAGCCGGTAAGTACTGGCTACTTAGAACATCAGAGGTAGGAGAAGAATCAGCATGGGCCGCATCATTTGAGCCAGTGCTGATAAATACATTAGCTCCTGTCAAAGCCCAGCCAAAGTCAGAGAGAGGAAAGCCTTTTATAATTCAAAACACGTGTAGATTTCTAAATGAATAAATAAATAAATAAGGAGGAGGGGTTTTATGGTAAACCTCTAGATTTTGATTAAAGTCTTTCCATGTATTTCCCTACCCCTAAAGCTCATGTCCATCTCAAATTCTTACAAAAGATGTTCCCAATCTGTTCGGAGACTTTGCAAAAGGCATGGGGTCGGGGGGACTGTGTCCACATTTCTCCACTCTGTCCTTTGATTTTGACATAGCCCTTTGGACCCTGTGATTCTTGTCTCAAAACGTAGCCCTTCCCAATCTGTCTCCTGAGTTAACTGGTCATCTTCCCATCCCACCCCACCTCCGACCCCCATCTCACTAAAATTTTTAGCTGAATGTATCAATCACTTTAAACAAAATGGGCCAGCCATGTAAGCATAGGAGACACAATGTACCTTCTCAGAAATAATTAATGTGGGCTACTTCCTCAGAGGCGTTTTAACCACATGGCTGGTCTTCAGACTTCTATCTGCAATACAAACATTAGCTTCTATACTCCCACCCCGAAAATCCTAAAGTTTGAGATATAATTTCATGTTCCAATGTTCTACACCTTTTCTTACAGTGAATTTTCTTACAGAAAAAAAAAAATGTCAACGGTACCAATTCTTTGTAGCCAACAAACTTGCTGCTTCAAGGCAACCCAGAAAGAGAAAATTTACACCTTAAATAATATTGAGGACAATATTTTAAGAACAAAAGAAAGAAAGAAAGAAAGAAAGAAAGAAAGGAAAAAAGAAAGAAAAAAAGAAAAAAAGGAAGGAAGGAAGGAAGGGGAAAGAAAGAAAGGAAGGAAGGAAGGAAGAAAAGAGAGAGAGAGAAAGAAGGGAGAAAGGAAGGAAAGAGAGAAGGAAAGAGAGAAAGGAGAAAGAGAAACTAATTTTTATAGTTAGAATGATAATGTTTTCTAGTCTCAAAGTAGAAATACTAACAGCCCAAACTGTGCTGAATCACCTTGTAATGCTGTGGATATATTTTTTAAATATTATCTAGAGAAGAATCTAGAATTCTAATCTTTCAGGTTTTCATCGAATAAGATCACCATGGTACGGCATCTGTGGATAAACTGTTTCCTATTTTCTTTGTGGAACTGCTCAAGAATTCACTTAAACAGTGAAATGCTTTTGTGAAACATAAGAAAACAGTCCCTGAATATTTTCCAGACTCAGTGACCAAACTGAAGGAACTCCTTCCTCCTGTGCAAGTCTATAAACCTCTCTGAGCGGGTGGGTGCTCCACACCCAGGTTCTGACTAATAATATCCCATCTGAGCAAGAAGAGGAAACAATGTGTTAAAATCAGAACAATGAGAATGAGCAGTGTGAAATGAATTGGAAGGGTTGGGAAGCATCTCCCAAAGAGCATCCACCATCTTGTCCATCTTCCATGTTGGCTACAGACCAATGTTCAGTCACTGCAAATGGTG
Source organism: Micromys minutus (assembly GCF_963924665.1). Classification (NCBI taxonomy): domain Eukaryota; kingdom Metazoa; phylum Chordata; class Mammalia; order Rodentia; family Muridae; genus Micromys; species Micromys minutus. The sequence continues at coordinate 84,094,738 of NC_137974.1, forward strand.
CCTACTTTTGACTTACAGAGCAGTTTTTCTACAGAGCTTCTCACATCTCTGTGGTACTTCTCCCAACATCCTTTTGATACTGAAGTAGTATTAACTATACATACACATGTCTGCACAGAGGCATGCTGGAATCTGCAGGGGGCAGCACAATCTTGTACCAGCCAGCACAAAGGAATATTACTCTGCCTTCTTTAATGGCTTTATCAACAACAGACAGACCCAGAGAGTTTTCCATATGGATTGTCCTAAGTAGAAAACCGAATACAAATCCCCAAACCACAGTGCATCTGCAGGGTGGCCAAGAATGGAGTTATGCCCTGACGGGCTCCAAGGAAACAAAACCAATCAGATCTCCCAACTGTGGGCAGTCATTTTAGATCTCCTCCAGTAGAGACAAAATAGCATCGAAAATGGACAATATAGTTCTCACTCTTTTGAAAGATGACTGACCTCAGACTAGAAAGATGGTTCAGCAGTTAAAGCTCCTCGTCCAGAGAACCAGCATTCCATTCCCAGCTCCATGCCCTATTTCTCACAACTATTTGTAGCTCTAATTCCAAGGAATCCAGGGCCCTCTCCTGTTCTCCACATGCATGTGGCACTCACAAAGACACACTCATACACACACACACACACACACACACACACACACACACACAGAGGGAGAGAGAGAGAGAGTATGCAATACCTACATATAAACAGAAAATAATAAAAATATGTCTTTGAAGGGTGTGGTGACTCGTGACTTTAATCCCAGCATTCTGGAGCCAGAGGAAAATAGAAATATCTGTGAATTTCAGGCTAGCTCGGTCTTACACAGTAAGTTCCAGGCCCTGGGTCACAACACAAACGAATTGTCCAAATTGAAATTTCTGCTCCTCACTTTGCAGTGGACTCAAAGTTCGTGAATCAATCGTTCTACCAGAGAAAACAGCAAAAGGTGCTAATTAGCAAAGTGCTAAAGGGAGAATTCAGGCAAGGTATATTTCTAGTTTTGACAATGCTTCAGGGGGCAAGAAAAAAATCACAGCCTTGGAGGGTAGGGGTGTATATATGTATATATATATACATATATATTCTCTGTTCTGTTTCAGTCATTTTTAAAATTTAGTTTATAATTTTAGGGGAATGACAGTAATAGGACTGGAAACTAGGACCTCACATACATACACCAGGTAAGGACAATACCATTGACATATGCCCCTAATCTATATGGCAATCTTGAAATCATTCTCTCTATCTGTCTATCTATCTACCCATCCATCCATGATCTAGCTATCATCTCTTTATCTCTGTCTGTTTTCATGTATCTGCTTGTCTATCTATCTCTGTGTCTGTCTGTCTTCCTGAAAATCATCTTCCTTGAGGGCCTGAGCATGGAAGCCATTACCCCTTATTACACTGAGGTTTGATCTCTCCAGAACATAAAGTGAAAGTTTGGTTAGGGAAAGACAAAAATAAGAAGTATCCAGAGTGTAGCATGCACGTGAGTCTAATCCATACACTCAGTTAAAACATGGGTATGGCATATCACAAGGGCTTTAAAACAATATAAGAAAATCTTTCAAATCACCTTCTCAAGAACTGCTACACCAATGGGATCCCACTAGCTCTGAAATCTGGGTCTACATGACAACATTATATTTAAATATAAGAAGATTTATTATATTTAAAGATTCCAGAGCCTTCTAGAAGAAGTGGCACTGTGCCAAATATGTAGAAAGACAGACATAGCCTCTAGACTAAGGCTGCCCATGCCCACTGGAAGAATATTCTCCGTGAGAAGAGTGGGTGCATTTGCTGACCGCGTCACCCAAGCCTGCAGAGGCCTGAGCAGCTCTCTCGGAGGCATAACAAACTCCCCGGCCACTTGGGTCTGAGTGCTCCTCTGAGGACTGAGGAATTCTTTCTAACCTCTGAGGTTGAAATACCATGTGGAATCTTTCGTACTCTATCAAAAACCTGGCATCTGTGCACAGCCCCCAGAGCCTCTGAATTCAAAACAGGACCATTTCCCGGCTCAGAACTCCAGCTCCAAATTCCTCGGGCTCAGAACTGATGGGAAAACAGATCCCCCCTGCATTCTTCTGATTTGGAAATCATTCAGACTGACAACAGATAGGAAACTGACAAGGAGATCTGAAATCTTCCATTTACATCGGCCTCATTTGTTCTGTGTGGTAGAGAACATAACACCCTTAACCTTGAGTTTCTTGCTTCTTCCAGCTGAAAACAAAACCCACAACGTGTGTTAAAGTTGGGGTGGTGGTGGGAGTGGGCCTTCACATTTGCTGTACCACACGAGCACTGTAGCAGAACTGTACAATCGTAGGTGTCTTTTCTCCCAATCATGTCTCTACACTGCATACTATTCAGCCAAATGACACTGCCGGTTCTCCACAGGGAACCTTCCCAGGAACAACCCAAGAAGAAATGCAGCCACACAGAGTAAAAGTGGGTGGCATTCACTGATTGAGGATATAGCAAGAAGGGAGTATAAAACTTCCTTCCAACACTGAACTCCAAGATGCCCAAGCTGAAAAGGACACCTAAGGTCATCAAACTATCTTCTCTTTATACAAAGGAGACTCACAGAGAGTAGGTAGGGCTTACCTACTCCTTACAAAAGCCAATCCCTGAGGTTTCCTAGAGTTAACGTTTTTCCATTAGTGAAGAACCTCTCCTAGCTACTGATTGTAGTTAAACATTCTCTGCAAAAGAATAGCTTGTGCACATGCAAACACACACATACACACACAACTTGTATGTATGCATACAATTGTGTATCAACTTGGGCATTTCTCCAAGCCCCTAAACCTCATCTCTTAATGCTTAACAGAACCATGACCCCCCCCCCCCCAGTTAAGAAATTCTGCCCCAGAGTGAGAAGCTTTTCTTTTTCAAAACTTACCAACTCTGTAATATACTCTAGTCCTAACTGTGTGATCTATAGAATCCTGATGGAAATCAATTCCAACAACTCAAAAAGATGATTTAATCCCTAATCAATATTTCCATATTTTTAACATGTGTCAAGGAAAAGAAAATGTGCAGGAGAAATTGAAACCTATACATATTTCACTAGCGATTTCACATATGGACCTGGAATATCTTTTCTCCTAATATGGAAATGGCTCAGCAGTATTTAAATGACTCCTTATTCCAAGTCATATAAATATGCACCAGATGTATCTTTTGTAAATGTTATGTTTTTCAAGTTCTCAGCATTTGCAAGTAGTTGAAAGCTATGTCAAGCATGCTTTAATGGGGCATAAAAGTGTATTGTATTCAAAGAGATAGCACCGCTTTGTAATAAGGAGAAATACAAATGTTGTCGATGGATACGTTTCCACTTATTGATTTATGCCACACAGCAGAATGTTCTGTATTCTTTACCCATGAGTTTCCTATCAGTTAAAATCTAACCACATATTTAAAAAAAAAAAAGCCATGCCTACATTAATGGATCCTCTAGATGACAGAAAATTACAAACACAAAATCAGCTCCATCCCACACCTAGATTTAACAGATGAGAAAAGCTGAACCCAGAAAGTGTTACACTAGGCGGCCACCAAGCCACTGGGAGAGACTGCACAGGAACCCGTAGTCCCTAAATAGAAGGAGCTTCCCTGTGCTCTCGCTGAGGCCGCCTCTGATCTGCACAATGAAACAAACAAAACCAGAAATAAAGCAGATATCACATATTGATTTTCTGAAACAAGTGTGATCTATGTTTTCCAAACTGTCAAAGTATCTTATGGGAATTAAGTGCAGGAAGTAAACCACCAGCGGTCAGCATTCATGATTTTCAAAGATTATTGTAATGCTTTCTCTGATATAAAATTTGTCTGACCCAAGATGAGCTTTTTCATTGAGACTAAGCAAGATTACAGGAAACTCTTCTCTGAACATTTTTGATTATACATTTAACATTTCTTAACTACTTTGAGATATAAGATATATATAAGAAATGTTTTTCAAGCCCCATCACAACCCAACCTCCTTGAAAACGTTTTGGGTTTTTGTCCTTTTAAAAGTAACAGTTACGAAGAATGATACCTCTTTGGGGAAAACTTATTTCTCTTTTTGTTAAGGAAAGAACAAGTCCTATTCTCCAGGAGGCTGAAGAATCTCTAAAGAGAACATGGCACTTCTCTGCCACATTTTAACAGCTACAAAGTCTCACCTGCTTCATTTCTTCACCATACACTGCTTCAAATTCTTCCTTGAAATGAGACCTAAAATTAAATAATGGAATAAGCCGTGAAGTGTCATTCTCTGGAACTCAAGAAACTTTCCACTTTGACCTTTTCGAATCCATCTTGCCCTTCTGAGCCCAGTGACGGCAGTAAAAAGCTCACGTAAAGCAAAGTCATAACTGAAGTTTTTGCATACTGTATGACCCTGTCACCGGGAGTGGAGGGCCCTTGCTTTACAGAGTTCAAAGCTTAACCTATGTTTTCTCCAGATGAAAGTACATATCTTTTTTTTCTAACCAGTTTTGCACACCCGGTCAGCACCTGAACCAGCAGCCCATAATCCTTATTCCCTTCAGAGAGGGGCTGCAGGCAAGGTTAACTCAGAGTCCACTGTTTGTGGATACTGGGTGGGTTGTAAACATTGTCACTGCCTCCCAGGCAATGTCGTGACTCCTAGGATGCTTGGAGAGTGCTCCTTTGTATAGTAGGTACTCACTACTCAAACTGCTGATGGACTTCCATTAGCAAGCTCCAGCGACCCCCACAACAGGGTCAAAGCTCTTGTACTAATAGTCAGTGTCATGGTTGGAGCGTTGCTTTCCATCAATAAGTGATCTTCTGTCTCGGGGTTTGGGAAGACACAGAAGCCAATACTGTTCTGACTAGACAGGAAACACAAGGGAGTGTGCAGATACAACCATTCACTTGCCAAGATGCTTAGCTTAATTTATCACGCTTCTGTGTAAATGCAGCATCCACAGAAGAGCTGGGCCAAGTTAATAAGGAAGCCCATCTTCTACCTCATTTTCACCAAGGGCAAAATGCAGTTACAAGGGTACATGAGACCTTAGGAACATCTGCCACCTTTGTTCTGATACAAAATGGGGTAAGGAGGCTGAACCCACCAAATGTCACAGAACCATCTCATAAAGTAAACCAGAGGGATCCCGAAGGGACTGTGTCCACAGAGCTCCAAGAAACAGAGATGGAAAGAGAACAGAAGGCATACAAGCCCAACCCACATACAAACAAATTTGGAAAATAGTTAAACCATTGTCATTGAATGACATTTTTCTTTTAGCAGACAAAATACAACTTCAAAACCAAAGTGTCCCCATAATATGACCTTGCCAGGTGGTGTATCTCTCTGTCCTTCGGGTGATTCATCTATCAGCCCCCAACCAACGTCCACGTTCAGGAGGGTCTGAGAAGAGGAATACAGCATATAAGGCTCAAGCTTCAGTATTCGACTCATTGTAAGTTCTTCTTGGCTTTATGGTTATAGAAATTCTTGGAGTCACCCTGCTCACAAAAGAGGAATTTACTCAGAAGAATACAACTGTTCTCGTCTCCCCTAAAAGAAATTGAGCGAAGGATGCAGAGTTCCGGTGGGTTAAGGTCTCTTCCATTCCATGCAGATAACCTGAACATGAAAGAGAAAAGAGCAGGAGCAGGATCCAGGTGAAGACCACACAATTGCCTTCTGCCACGTGGCTTTGGCATGTGCTCATGGGCGTGGTAACCTGACCCCACTTGGCAAAGTGCAGATAGAAGGTAATAAGGACAATTCTAGAAAGATCCTGTGGCTGCCCTCTCTGTTCGTTGTGAAAACAATGGCCTTTGCTTGTTTTTGATTCCCAGGGGAGCACAAAGGAAAATCCTACCCAGTTGAAAGTGATGCTAAAGAGACATCTATTGGGAAAAGAAGTTTAAACTGAAAAAAAATTTTTTTTCACATCCAGGTGGTTGTTATTTCTTCCACCAACTACTCTCTCTAAGAACCCTTTCATGCTAACATTGATAGCTGGTAATAGTCAGCAAAGAGGCTGGTCTTCATAGTATCTACTCCTACGTCTCCACAGCCAGCCCTAGCCTTGTCTAAACTGACCCAAAGGCAATGTCCTGAGATATCAAAAAGCCAATGCTACCCAGAACTGTAACACCTTTGAAGCATAAGGCTCACATGAGAATTTAGGCAGAGAAAACAAACTGTACCCAACAGCTGAACCTTCACGGGGGAAAAAATGTATACAAAACATACTTTAATGCCTACAAAAATCAATTTGGCTGTTACCCAGTGCCGTTAAACTGTAAGCAGAAAAATCAGTTCCTAGATACACCTGGTCCTGGGTTGATGTCTAGGACTTGGAGTATAGAGCTGATAGACAGGCCAGACCCTCTGAAGAGAGAGACATCTATGAGACTAAGTCAAACTGCAGCTGCTCCTATCCTTCACAGGAGCTAGAAAAGCCTGGTGGGCAGAATTTCAGAAAAGGGGGTGCTTTGGGCATCCTGGGGAAGGAGAAGAGATGCAGTCTGGGTCCCTTTTCCTGAGGGATTTCTGAGTTGATGCAACTTACTTCCTGCTCACAATTGATTTTCCTTGAAGAACCCTCATCACGTAGGGCCTGGGAGTTTTACAAATGAGACTCTTGCTACCTCATAATACAATGGCCGCTGCTGTCCGTGGCTCCCCAATGTCAGGAGTAGGCAGCAGCCTTATTTTCAGGATGGCTTTTTGTTTATAATAAAGGGAGGTTTTGAAAAAAATCACAGCACAACGGTTATCAATGTCTGCGTTTGAGGTTTCCTTCTTTCCCTTCATCTTTTCTTTCTTTCTTTCCTTCTTTCTTTCTTGAGGGCTAAGGCTAAAGGCAGCTGATAGTGGCCAGTCCTGATTGGCCAACATCTGTTTCTTTACAGGGACCTTACTTGCCAAGTAGCTGGACAGCAATACCCATTTGGTATTCATGGGAAGTGCTTGCCGAACAATAATGACAATAATTGCCTGTGATTCTTGTGTTTACAACACTGCCAAAGTATCATTAGGGCCTTATTTATAGATAATAATGCTTATTAATCACAAGTATTTGAATTTTGGAATGTATTAGATTAATATTCTTTTGTACCTCAGTTCTGTACTAATGCCGTGAAAGACATTTACTGAATGCAACTCATTGGGAATGCTTATTTTGAGCTGAAAAAATAATGTGTGTAATTTGCAGGTGAAAGATAAAGAAATTACATGGCTACCTCACCACAGAGACCAACAGCCAATGGGCAGAATACAGCCCTACCTTCTCAAATGAGAAGGAAAGAAAGCAAAGTAAATATGCCTTCCTTTCATTCATTTGTATTTATTTATTTATTTATTTATTTTGTAGATACTTAGACAGAGACACTCCTGACAGTGTGTGTGTCATTCCATTACCTTAAACCTTCTGCGGATGGAGCTCTTTAAGAAAGGAGCCTAGGATGAGGAATCATTGCTTCCATAATAACTTCATAGGGCATACATTTTTAAAACTCAGCGGGGGGGGTATGAGGTGGCTGAGAAAGACCTACTTGTTACAGCAACCCTTCCTATTCACTAAGCTCTTTCTACACCTTTTATTTCTGTGCACATATGTAATCTGGTTAAGTGTTTCTCTATGCTCATATGTAACCAAAAATAAGAGTCATTAAAAATTTCAAAGGAGTATCGTTGTTTTATTTTTCTCCAGGTTAACACAAGGTCCGTTAGCATAATAAAAACAACTTTATAAATAAATAGACAGTATTACCGGTTCATGGTCCGCTCAGTTCCTCTTTCCTAAAGCGGTAACAATGTATATATATATATATATATATATATATATATATATATATGAAATCTGCTGGGTTTCCTTCTCCCCAGCACACAATTTTACTCCCCCTTGCAGTGTTCACAGTGTGTAGCTGAACAGTATTCAGCTTGTTTAATTAGGGGACTGCAAAGAAGAGGAACATGACTTGCCAGTAATTTTTCAGAATGAAAGCAAAGTTTATCAACAGAAAGTCCAGGTGCCCTTTCCTTCAATATCCGCAACTAGCTACCCTAGCTACCATTAAGAAGAAAAAAAAAAAAAAAAAAAAAAAAAAACGCCTGTAATTAATGTCTACTAATGTTCTTTAGCTAAACCCGTATCGGTTCAGCACCATGCTACCCTAGTGACTACATTAAACAGTCTCCGGCCTATTGCAGCCCACAATAATTAACCTTGTCCTCTCCCCTGCTTTCAACTTTGTCCTCTGCATAAAGTAAGGGGGCTGCACCTTTAAATCCACCAAAGAAAACTGCCCCCCACAAGGAAAGCTTGGAAGGCTTACTCAACAAAAGTCTCCAAGTCATTATATGTAAGACACTAAGGTAATTCGCAACTTAATGTAAACAATCTTTGTGTTCCCAGTTGGGTCCTTAATTATCAAGGCATGCTATGAAATGCACATGACTCTCCTGAGTCAAAGTAGAGAGGTGACCAGTCACCTAACAATTCAATGAGCATTCATGGTAAAGCCCGGGAAGCTGGGCCCCTCAACTCCATTTATGTAAATACGGGGTGATGGCCACGGGCACAGTGATCTCAGTTCTGTACAGGGGTACATGTCCGTCTCTGCTGACATTGCTATAAAGAAGCATCACGAGATGGCTGGCAGATTTGGTCCAAATCTTCCAAATTTACTTATAAATAATAGCTAATTTAGGTTGTACAATTTTCACTCTTTCTTTTTAGTAGCAAAGAAGAGAAGGCAGAAATACCTGAATTCTACGAATAATGAACTTAATTCTCGGATTTTTTTTTTCTTCAGGCATGGCCTGATCATGTCTTTAAAAGATACTGTTCCTTGGATGAGGGGAAAAAATAGACTCTGAGAGACCACAGATCTGTCTTGGGATAACTGACTGTGTGCCGTTGCTCTGGAAGGATGGAGGTTGAAGGCCTCATACCTCTCTAGGTTTCTACACGTCTTCCCCAGCTGCTTAGTGACTTGGGAAGCAGAGTAGTAGACAGCCATAGAAGATAAAATGGGGAGGGAGAGAGGGAAAGGGGGAGGGAAGAGAGAAAGAGAGATTGGTTATGAATTTGAGTTTAAATTTGAAAGCATTGAGAAGATATTTCTTTATGAAAAAAATGGTTTGACAGAATAACTTATATTCCACCAACACCCCGCAGTTTTCTATGAGCCTAGTTGGATATAAAACTTGAGATCTGTCAACATTTTATAGTTACCCTGATTTAATAAGCATTTTTCCCTTCATTTCTTTTAACTGCCAAATTCTTTAATGAAATGGAATTTCGGTGCCTACATTCTGGGGGTTTCTTACTTGCTACATTATAGTTCTGCCTGTTCTTAGACCATGAATGCCAAACCTTTATTCTCACAGATCTCTCTACATGTGTAATGTGAGCTTGCCTAACTATTTCTTTACCCACTTCATTACTTACATTGACAGAAAAGGTTATTTTCCTATGTCGTAGTGAATGACTCTTCAGATGAATTTTTGAATGAACATTTCACTGTCTTAAGTTAGCACATACCCTATGCCCTCAGTTCACACCATAACGGCAGACAGAAAACTTTCTCAAGAAGCAACTCATCTTAAACTTCTAACTAAAGATTTTTTTTTTTTACTTCTTCTCAATCTCTGTCTTAATTTTTTATTTTTGAATTGTGTTATGGCCATCATTTTAATGTTGGACTAAAGATTATTAGGTTAAACCAATTTTTATTTTACACATTTGTCACTAATATTTGGAAACCAATGATGAGCCGTAAACTTTTAGGTGCTCTTCCAAATAAACAGCAATAAATTGCACCACGGAATGAGTGTCACCGTGAATATACAGACTCTCCAAGGCGAATGTACTTTTAAAAGGCATGAAAAGTCAGAATTATTTTATAGTAGCCTCATAAATAAATGAAATTCACAAAAAAGTTCCTAATCATAGTCTTCAGGAAGCTTCAAACTTTACCAATTTCAATTTTTTCAACTAGTACCAATACCTCTTGAAAGAGAAAATTCAAGTCCGACATTTCTTTACATTTGGTTAACACAAATGAGCATTTGGACTCCTGCCAATGACTGTCAATTTATTCATTTTGACGGTAATCTTTAACAACAACAACAAAAAGAAGCTTCCAAAAACTGAAGATTCAAAATATCACTTAAAAGAACCAGGTACGTAACATGTCATCCATGCAGATAATTTCAAAGACAAATACATGCCTCAAATTTGCTTCTTTAACTATGTCTGCCTACGGATCACCTTTTAATGCACAGAGAGGCCCATAACAATAAATATCTTCAAAATTATTTCTTAGCAATGAGGAAAATAAAATAAAATTGATGCTCTTTTTTTTTTCAGTGTATTAGGATTTAACTTTTGGTCTAAATAGCTTTTAATGTATAGGAAAAAAACAAAGGTTATATTGCTTTAGATGGAATATTTATATTTTAAATGTGCATTTTTAAAGTATGCTGCCATTTTATTTTACATGAAACACATTATTTAAGTACATAGCACTTTTTTTTTTACATAGCACTTTTAAATGGGCTGTGCTTAAAATAGTTCTAAGAAGCTATTCTTTTCTGGGGTGTCAGCTACTGAAAGCCTAACTCACGTTTGAAAAGAAATTTTGAACAGTTTCAGTATCATACATTCGGTTCCTCTTGCTCGGAGTTGTTGCTATTTAATGCATTGTTAATCATAGAACTCAGTATATTGCACATGGGCATGTTCTATGCAAATATATTCAGTTGGGGTATGTATATATTTTGTTATGTTCTGTACATAAACATCCACCCTTGTGCATATGTATATTTACATCATGTGTAAATATGTGGAGTATATTACCAAACTGTACTATACTTAAGAGGAGGAGGAGCTTCGGAGGAGTGCCAGGCAATATTTAAGTTAACTGTTAACTGAGTACATTTTTTTTTAATGAAAGTCATTAAATTGTATTTTGGGTTTTGTCTTTCGCAGTCCCAAAGGTGGGTGTTGACAGACATGATTATTTCCTGTTTTCCAAAAGGCCAGTTTTAAAATATTATGTTAACATCTGCTTTAAATAATTAAAAGTGGAACCATCCCCTTCACATATACCTTCTCCCAGGAAAGCCTGTGGGCAAAGATCCTGATAAATAATTCAAAGAAAAACTTAACTTTGATTTCACAAACAAAAGCTCATCCACTGAAACACTAACATCCCACCACTTTGCTAGAATGTGGCTGTCTCTAAATTATCTCCTGAAGAGGACTGGCTGACAAGATGCTGGCTAGGAATGGCCTCTTGAGTTAGGCTAGTGTCTGTCACAGTTACTCAGAGGCTTTGTCCAGGATAGGAGCATCTCAAAGTACTGGTAGAATCATCTGATATTATGAGGTCTAAGAAATATATGTATACCATGTTTACTCATGATGTAAGTATTCATATGCACAAACATGTTTATGCATATAACAAGATCTAAACTGAACATATTTGCATAGGACATGTCCATGTGCAATAGAACAAACTTCTGTGATCAACGGCAGGGGCTCAAAAAACAGAAGAAAGGGAATCTTACTCATACTGAAAAACACCAAAGGTAGTTCTTGATGGTTAGAAATCATCAGATGCGCATGTACAGTAGAAGGTAAACTCAAGCAAGCGTCCTGAGGTTTCTTTCTATGATCTTCAGAAATCTAGTGTCACAAAAGTGCATTTAGGTTCACAGCCCAGAGGAGAAAAAAAATCTTTCACGTGCTTATAAATATCCCGTCCTGTCTCCCCTTGAGAAGTGAACAAACTGGATGAAACTGGATGGGACACAGAAGGGAGAAGGAAAAAGTTCCTGGCTAATGATTTAAGAGAGAGGAATTTATTTTGGCCCAAATTCTCTTCAACTAGTCCACGTTTTTCTCATGGAGAAGTAATCGACAGCCCCTGTTTTGTATGAAATTGTGGGAATCACAGACTAGAAGAATAGGAAGTCATTATTTCAGAACCGAAAGGAGGTAGGTGTCTTTACTTCCTCCTAACATTTCCCATGACTGGAAAGTAGCCAGGAAGTTGAAACGGTGCAAGACCATCCATGACTGTGGGCTGAAGCCCTCCTCCCTATTCCTCCAAAAAACAAAAATCAAAAACAGAAACAAAAAGCCTTTTAGTCACAGTCCTTAAGACCAAGGCGAGAGAAAACCCGCTAGCTACCCTAAACTCCCTAAAATGTATTTTCTGAGTGTGTGGGCCTTAGGCTATAGCAAAGGCAAGCTGTATGATGCTGTCTGCTAGCTAGTCTTGTCCCTCTAGGCTTTACTTTGGCTCACAGGGAGCTGGCTCTCCATAACGGCCCTGCACCACGAGGGACCACAAGGGAGATCTCTGGGATCTACAGAGATGACCTAACCAAAAGAGGGAGAAACACAGTGGATAGAGAACAAGCCTGGGGCAGACCTAGGACTCTAAGCTCTGCACTATAGGTACCCACACAGGCGGAAAACTGCTAGCACTGAGCATCCTGTCCTGCCTTTCTAAGCCCTGCCCTGCCCTGCCCCGCGCTGTCCTGCGCGCGCGCCTAACTCACACGCACACGCCTTAGCACACGCACACACGCGCTCACGCACATTATTCCCAGCAGTGTCTTTGGCCAGACCATGGGGCAACGTCCCACTTTCAGGGGCGACGGCCCTGTCCTTCCTGGCGCAGTCCCCTCAAGGGAGTAAAGAGGCTCTAGAACGCGTGGGCCGTGGCCAAAGAGACACGACGGGCAGGTGGCTGCAGAGGCGAGCAGCGGCGGGAGGGGACAGCAAGAATCTGTGGGTGGGGGTTGTATTCTTGGTAGCTCTTTCCGGCAGTCGCAGAGAACTCGCCTTGGGGAGGGCACTAAGTGCCTGGTCACACCGCCTGGGTTGGGGCTGTACGCGCGCGCAGTGGGGGGGGGGGGGGGGGAGAGACCTGGCTGGCACGCTGGCAGTTGAGGGACCCAAAGCAGCTGGACGCAAGCGCGAGCCCTCTTCGATCCGCCTGCAGAGGGCGCCCTCACGGTGGCGCCCACGGGGTTGGCCCGCCATCCCCAGATCACAAGGGCTAGCTCCTTCCGGAGGAGTCTGGATGGGACGGTCACACCAGTCACCATCTAGGGCCAGGAGGCGTCACAGTTCGCAATCCTTTTTGTTTGTTTTCTATGCTCCATAGCTAGAAGATGCTTGCATGCGGGATGCAGGGAGAGATAGCCTGCTCACCAAGTGATTGTGCAAGGTCACGTCTCCACTGCGTGGTAGGGTTTTTTTTTTTGGGGGGGGGGGTTCTCTGGAAGAAGAAAAGTTTGCTACCACTTGGGAGAGGGAGGACACAGAAAGATGAAGTATGAGCCTTGCTTCCTAGGGATGTCTAGAAAGTATTTGAAATCTAGGGACAAGCTGTGACCATGGCTTCCCTGCCTGTCACCGAATAGCAAGCAAGCTTGCGGTGCGAAGTGACCCTTAGGAACCTCGCCTACAGGCTGGGCTTTACTCTGGAGAAGGAAATGCCCTGTAAACATCTTGCCCCCAACCACGGGGCTTTTTGCCCACCCTACAACCTTGATCACATGAAAGACGAGATCCACCTCCCCCCCCCCCCAAAAAAAGCAAGTTCAGGACCTCACAAGGACATCGATCGAGGCTTGATCGGACCCTGGACTTCTGCAAGTATTAATGAGCAGAACCCAGAACAGGAGGAAAATGTCTTAGAAAAACTGAGACCAGATTGTGTGGTACCCCAAACCTGAGTAGTTTGTCCCTCCTCACTACAGTTCAACTGAGCCTAAGAGAGTGACATCCCTCCCTACCCCACTCTTGCCTTTCCCAAGCCAAGCCAAAACAAGAGGTGTGCAGAAAAAAAATTTTTAGAGACACACCATCTTATAAATAGGAGAATTTCATCAGGCAGCACAGATTACTCAAAGCGTTCCGTTTTTCTGCGATCCAATTTTATTAGGATTTATTCTCATTTGTGCTCGACTTCTCTGGGGAAATAATGCTTTGATTAATGTAATCCTGGCCCAGGATCCGCCTCACGCCCCTCGACCCTCTCCCAAGAGAAAGGGCCTGTTTGACAAACAATAACAGAGGCGCAACTCTTGCAATCTGCCCACACCTTTGGGGATGGCTGGGAAGAGGGTGACACTCGTTCACACCCAAGTAGCTAAAAGCAGTGTAGAAAGGAGGGAAAGAGAGAAGGATCGTGGTGGCTAACTTTACAGACGCAGAGCCCTAGGTACCAAAGCGGGAAGGGGGAAGGGCGGGCTCTTGGGGTAGGTCCCGAGCCTCGGTGAGCAAATGACTGCGTGGATTCCAGCGCGCGCGCCTCTCCTCTGCTCGCTCCCAGTGTCTACCTCTTTGTCCGTCGCCACAGGCCTCCACAGCACAGATCTGCGCGCTGTGGTTATTCAGCTCCTTGACCCCAAGGGTATATCCACAGCGCCCACCCGCGGCCCCAAAGCACCTAGAGAGCAGGTCTCGCGGGTTAACCAACCACACCAACCTGAGACGCCCTGCAGTCGTCAAAACCCGAACCAGAAGCCCCAACCTTGGGACCCAATTCAACGGTTTTCTTCCTCCATCAATCCAACCATGCATCCATCCATCCTTGCATGCATGCATGCATACCATACAAATCGGTGGACAGAAGCGCGGGTAGTTCTTTGCCCAGCGATGGGCTGAGAACGGGCGCCCCCTTTGCAGCTCTCTTGCCTCCGGCTCAACCAAGACCCCCTCCGCGAGGGCAGAACAGCTCAATTACGAAAGGAGCAAAGAAACGAAATCCCGGGCTCAAACGCCCTGCCCACCGGAGCTTCTCTGGTCCCCCTTTCTGCAGAGCGTTCCCCACCCCCACGGTCCCCAGCTCAGGGGCGGTAGGGGACGCGCAGCGGTGCTAGGGGTCCTGCCCCGCTCCGCGGGAACAAAGCCCGCCGCGGGAGCTCGTGGCCGCGCTTAGAACCGGTGACAAAGGCAGGCAGGCGGTGCCAAGCTCCAAGGCAGCGCCCCTTTGGCCAGGCGAGAAGGAGGCCCCAAAGATGGGTACAATTTGCACCCAGATTTTTCTGGGCTTCTGTGGGTTTTTTTTTTTTTTTTCTCTTGTGTGCCCAAAGACCTGTTGGGTGACTCAGCTTTTATGTATCTGGCCCTGCAACCTCACCAGTCTTGCTGTTCTATCTTGCCCGCTCCGGTCTCCCCCCCATCTCCCCCAGCGTTTTTCTCCACCTCACTCCTTTTACCTCGGGCCCCTTCTCGCTTTGAGTGTTAGCTTTTTCCCTTTTTTCTTTTTCACGGAAAGGCACTGTTAACCGGATTCTGCAGACCGCTCTTATGTTCAGTAACATTCGAAAAAGACATCTCTGGGCAGTCGCTGGCAGAAAGGGGGAAGTAATGGGAGCCTTTTAATTTTATTATGCAAACTGCACTCTAAATAAAATAAAATGCCCTTAGAATGCGTTCGAAGAAAGACAGACTTAGCCCTGAGGCCCAACAGATTCCTGTCGAACTCGGCAAACGTCCCTGTCTGTCGGCTCCCACAAATCACATAAATGGTAGGGTCGGAGAGGAGAGAAGGACATCCCCCCACCGTGGACTGGAAGCCCCATTCCACGTAAGAATGAGAGCGCAAGTCTCCTGGGAGAAAAAAAAAAAAGTTCTAACCATGCATTCTAACCCCTGGAAGGGAATTGCTGCCAAGACCCTACCAATAAAATCGTACAATTTTTTTTTAATCTGGGGTACTTTTAATGCTGTGTATGCCAAGCAAAATTTTACTTGATCAGTTTTGTGGGATAAAAATCGGGGAACACAGTCCTCGGCACTGAATGGTACATGCCGTGACAGGGTGATTTTTGTACCCTGGTTTAATTCTAAATTGGTGTTTGATGTTTATCAACTGTCACTCTGAGCCAGGAATCCTCTCCGCGGGCATTATTAACCAGGGTCCCTGCAGAAAATTTAGGCAGAAAGGTAAATATAAAAGCAATACTGGCCACACTGGAAGCCACTGTGAGCAAGATCACGTCATTCTAACACCTAGATTTCCACTAAGTAGTTTAGTGGCTGAAATCATATTCTTGCAAACATCAGAATATCAGAAGCATGAGCTCTCTGGGTATACCCTTGCCACTGTATTTTTAAAGTTGATAGCAACAACTACATTTCCTTGGAAACACCAGTAAAGTAGGGCTGTCCCAGGCAGGCACTGAGTTGGGGTAGGACCCCAGGGAAGGAGTGGAACTGTGGCGTGAAGGCTGCAGCAGCTCAGGAGAAAAGACACCATAGAGATACTGTTTGGCAGAGAAGTGAAAAGAGCAGCAGCCGTCAGCCCGAAATGCCCAAAATGCCCGATCCACACCAGGCTCCTCAGACAGTCGCTAAGGTCAAATGTCAGACAAAACAACAACAAAGACGCTAAAGTGCAAGGATTGCTCTCTAGGACGCCACTACAGCTTTCTTTTCCATCCCAGCACTGTTGGTTGGGCCTCAGAGAAGATGCTGTAAAACTTAGAGGTAGTGCTTGGTGAGGAACCCCAAGCAAAGAGTAACTCCAGTCTCTTAGGACCAGGACAGATACAAGTATATAAACCGCAGACACCTCTGCTAAAGCGCACTTTATGTTTCTGGGCTGGTTTTATTTTTTTAATCACACACACACACACACACACACACACACACACACACACACACACACAAACACACACACCAAATTTACCTTGAAGTATTTTTCTAGCTAGGACATATCCATGTTTGTTACTAGTGAATTATATTTTCACCATCACCTCTAGTCTATCAGCTGGGCTCCGTGTTACCTACTCCTAGAAGTTGAAATTTGAAAGAGATTGGGGAGCACGGGAAGGGTGGTGGAGAAGGGCAGCCAAGAATAATCCATTAGCTGCAGCTTCTCCAGCAATTGGAAGAGAGCATTAGCAGACTTGACAGGTTCATGCACACAGCTAGAGTGAGCAAACAGTTGGAAATGGCTTGTTTCGAAAGCACATACAGGATTACCAACCAAGTTACTGTGCTTTCTCAGTTTATTCTCCACAATTAGAAATGCCCTGTAGTTTAAGAGGGAGGGAGCTTACTTTAAAGCATCATAGTTTCTCTGAATTCATGGTTACCCCTTCAAACCATTCTGAAGAAACCTTAGTGCTTGCTCCCTTCCTTCAGATCATACAATCCAGCCATTAGAGAGATAGGAAGCAAGGGGAAGAGTGCATACTCCAAAACCTTAGCAATACCAAGAAACGACTTGTCCACTGTCCACCAGATAAAGCCTCTTTTCTAACCAAAAGCCAGTGTTGCAGAGCCCTCCCCATTCGTACCAGCCATGCAGTGCAGACTGTGGGGAGCTTGAACCCTTATTTTAACATGCAAATGCTAAGAGAAGGTGCTTCCGTGCTGTGCTTTATTGGACTGCCTTATCATTGTCAAATGGGAGCAAATGAGGAAGGGCCCATTTCATCTTGGGCACATCTAACTCAGGTAATTTTCTGCATCCTCTCATTTGACAAAAGCAATGTCACCATCCTCACCAATTAAGTCTGTAGCTTTTGCCCAGAACTTTGGATCTTAATTTATAGCCACCTTGATTATCCCCCACCTCCAAGACATCACAGAATTCTAACATGTAGCAGTCCATCTCAAACTAACTTGTTGCTTTGCCCCAAATTCTTATATTTTATTTCTTTCGCTGAAAGTTATATAAATCTGTAGAAACCAGGAAGTTTCCCTCCACTTCCCTGTTCTTTTTCTGAGTATGTTTTTGAGAAGAAAAAAAAAAAGAGAAAAGCAGCTGCTGCTTAAACCACCACAGCTCCAAGGACCTGTAACACAGGAGAATGTGCTGTGTGAAGAATAGGGAGGCCTTCGCCAATGTTTTGCAATATGAATGGAGTTCTAAAAGTGTCTATTCCTACTAATACATTCTGAATGCCTTGAACAGCTCTAGGCATGCAAAGCAAGCCAAGCTTTGGGTCTTGTCCCATTCCGTGGACTTCTCCTGGAAATCTTTTGTCTGCAAGGCAGAGCTGAGGAAGAAAAGCAGTGTTTGTGTTCAAATTACAATCTCCCCAATTCTCCACTGGGTTTTATTAGCACAAATCTGACAGTGCATTTCCTGATGCCAACCTTGTAAGGTCCAGGGTGAAACCACACAGTTAAAGTGTATCTGGGTGAGTCTTTCTTGCTTACAGGGTTCCTATAATCTTTCAAACCTAGATGAGCTCGTGCGCACTTCAATCCAACCCTTTCCTGCTAAAAAATTAGTTTTCAAAGACAAACTTAAGGCTGAAACCTGGTTGGCTTGGAGCAGGGTTGAAAAGAAGCCAGTGGCAACAACCCCCACCCCTGGAGGAGTATCAGAAAGGCCAGGCTTTGGGACTCTTATTCTCAGGTGCCTTCAGATGCTCTGTGGAAGCCAGCCTCACACCCTGTCACTCAAGCCTTGTCTTAACAAATGCTATAAATCTCCTTGAGAAAATTTGAGACAAACTGCCTAAATCCCCAAAACCATCTAGGATTTGCTCTCCACTGTTTTAGGTAGCCTCCTACTTCAGTCCAGAACTTTTTCTGTTCTTTGTTACGGTTTTCACTGACAGCACACATACACAAAAAGAAGGGGAAAAATCTTAGAGGCAGGAACTTTATGCTCCACTAAAAGTCCTCCTTATCTGTCCTTAAAAAGGTTCAAGTTCAAGGTTACCTCTACCCACTCTGTCTAACTTGTATTTTCTTTTCTCTTACAAAGCCTTTCAAGGCTAACTGTTAAATCCTTTGAAGAACAATAAGAATAAAAGTAGCTACCAGGTATCAAATGTTCTGAAAGATCCCAGGCACCTGCTATATCCTCAAGACCCTAAGTTATACCCAATTGCAAAATTATGTCCTACTGAAAGAACCATTTTTACACATACTGCCTCAGAGAATTCATTTTGCTTTCTAGTTCAATTCGAAATAATAATTGCCACCATCAGGCTAATAGATAGTTTCTTAAGTAACCTATACCGTCATCATAACAGGAATCCTTAAACTGTTCTGAGTTCTCTCTGTTTATCTCTCTGTCTGTCTGCCTCTCTCTCTCTCTCTCTCTCTCTCTCTCTCTCTCTCTCTCTCTCTCTCTCTCTCTCTCTCTCTCTCTCTCTCTCATTCTCTGGCTTCCTGGGTCATTTACAGACATGGCCAGTATGGGAGAGATTACTGTCCTGGTATTTTAAAATCCTGTGTTTTCTAATAATTTCCTTCCTTCTCTTCAACATGCACAGGAAAGGTATGGGTGTTTGTTCTTCTGGCAAGTTTGGAAAGACAGATTTGCTTTTGAACTGGCTACATTTTCCTCAGCTCCTGCTAAGTCGAGTCATTGCGCCCCCTGCCGCCTAGTCAATACTGTGCTGCTAAGCAAAGTTTATTTTGTTCAGTAAACCGTGTCATATAAAATTAACAACAACCAATAAAATTAACTTATATGTTTCAACTGTAAAAGTCCAAAACAAAATAAAGCTAGTTTTAGTGGTCCTAGAGATCCCTAGTTTGGCTTCTCCTCTTTGGCTGAGTCAAGGTCCTTTTGTCTAAAGCCCAGTGCACAAACATATAGCTTAATGTGACTAGTGTTCTTCCTTTTATTTCTTTCTCTATGGCAACCAATATGCTCTGCTCAGAAATGTTCCCCATCAAGGAAACAAATGATCTTCAGGGAGAAGCTCTATACGGCATCTGGTCCAATGGAGCACACGGAGTTAACCCCAGTCAGAGGGAGAGCTGTAAACAAGGGGAGGAAACCTGGTGATTCTGAGCCCCTCCCCAACTGACACCTCTTCCTCCCTCATTACAAACCACTGCATTGATTTAGCATCAACTGTTTCCAAATAAATTACCAATTCAAAATTGCAAGGTGTTCTGTATACCAGAGTGCGGTATAATTTCAGACATTTGACACCCCCCCTCCCAATGCGGCTTTCTTCAAAAGAACAAATCCAAGAAGCTTTTAAAAATCATCCCCAGACTAATTCACCAAAGTAAGATAGTCACACTGGCCTGGACTTACCGTAGCTATTTCTCCCGGCCATATTTATTTAAGTACACCCTTGAATTTTATAAAAACCCAGCATAGTGATAAGGAGGGATAGATCTGACTGTCAATAGAAAACATGGGAAATCTGGTACTCGGCGCTGAAGCCCCAGTGTCCGTGGGGAGCCAGGATGTCCTGGTTAGTTTTGATTGATCACCTTCTTTCTGATGGGTTTTCACTACTGAACCAGGAGCTGCAGCACACCGCCTGTTCCCCAGTTGCAGCTTTAACCAGGGGGACATCGACTTCCTGCCTCTTCTCCGTCACTGCTTCCTCATCTCTAGCCCTCTGCCCTCTGGTTGCCAGCCCCCTCCCCTCCTCACTGAACCCTACAGCTCCCTGTCCTGATCTGGGCAGACTCACAGTTCAGTCGCCCCCACCAGCGACAGGCCAGGCTTCTCCCTCTTCAGCCCTGATTCTCCAGGGAAAATTCCAAATAAGAAATATTTATATTTTACGTTTAGTGGGCAACTCATTTCTAGGGTTTACCCCTCCCATGATCAACAATTAAAATCTCTCTCTCTCTCTCTCTCTCTCTCTCTCTCTCTCTCTCTCTCTCTCTCTCTCTCTCTCTGAAGGGTAAAGGGTAAAGCTCTTGCTGTGAGGACCATTGGAATCAGTCCACCTTTTTATGAATTATTTTAGCAGCGTCAGACCTGTTTTACTCACTCCCTCAGACACACTTTCCCTTCCCCTCTCTTCCCAAGCAATGAAAATAAAGCTTCCAAAGCTTCAAGAACATAAATAAATACGCCGGAAAGGAAGAAAAGGAAGGAAGCAGAGAAAGAAAATGGAAAAAGCAAACAAAACAACAACAGCAAAAAAAAAACACTTACCCAGCAAATTCCCAGGGTTAGACTTTTAAATAAAAGGTGGTGGTTGGTTTGGTTTTTTTGGTTTTTTGGTTTGTTTTTTTGTTTTTTGTTTTTTTTAATAAGGTGCCTGGAGGGGTAGAGGAGAAGGCATATTCTTTACTCTCCAGAGCCGAGGCATCCTTAGCCTTCCTTTACACTGACTCCTCTAAGCCTGGTTCTCACTCGTCTATTATTTTCACCAAAATATATGAAAATGTATGCAAATGAGAATCAGCACTGACTGTTCCCCTTGTTATATACTTTGGATTTTTTTTTTCCAGACAAAACAATCACACTCCGCAGAGGGAGGGGGCGGATGGGGTGGGGCGGGAGTCGGAGGGAGGCTGGGGAACGATTTGAGAACTAAGTACTCAAATGGCTTGGGGGGGGGGGGAGGAAGGGGACAGACCTGGGAACAGAAGTGCGTTTCTGTTATTGAGGAGCACAGCGTTTGGGGGGCTTCCCAAGCGTGCACACCCTCCTTGCAAAGAGAGAAAGTGGATCTGTTTGCAGAGGCGCTATCCCGTTTCATCAGGCCACCTGAGACGGGTTTTGAAAGCGTGTACTGTGAAACTCATAGCAGTAATTTAGACAAAATCCTCACTGTATATTAATGAAAGGCGGCCCCATGGCTCTGTTCCTATCCTCCCCATTCAGTGTAAACAAAACCACGAGACTCTTTCGGTTTTTGAGCCGGATCCAAGCAAAATCGGCAGGAAAGGAAAACACGGGGTGCTGGCACCGACTATTCAAACGTCTGCACCTGGAGATCTCAGATTTATTCAATGAAATCTGTGTTCCATCTTTTATATATACATATACGCATATATAAATATAAAGAGGAACCTTTTGGAAGGGAGGGGGGAATCCGTTCTGTTTGGGGCTTTGGTTACTGCTGCCTTTTAGATCTGTCCCTACGATGATATCTTTTCACCCCGGCAAGCAGGAGCTGGACCCGGTCCTACATAAATGCTCGGCGTCTCCAGTTAATCTGGAGATCACGCAGAGGCTGCGAGGCTGCTGCAGAGCTGGAGAGCTCCCTCTGTAACTGAGTTCACCGAAGTGAGCTCGCTAGAGAAATTATGCATCAGGGAGAAGGCAGGCCAGTTCTTTATATTCGGAGCACTCCGGCTGGCTGCCGGGTTACGTTTTCGGCTGCTCCTTGGGCTGGGGACTGCAGACGGCAGGCCTGTGCCCAGCAGCTGAGGGTGCGGGGTGCAAGAGCACGCACACTCATTAAGAGTCGTGTATTTATTGAATGTCCGAATTGGGTAAGTTCATTGGAAATCCCCAAGGAGGATTTAATTTGCCCTTGTTTTCGTTGCCACTTTCTCTTTTTTCTTGGTTCGCTGAGGTTCCTCTGTGCGGCGTTTCCGCTTGGCCGCGTCCCCCCCCCCACACACACCCCACCCCACCCCCTCTTCTCCCGCCCACCGGGCGCACTCCCCCCACCCCGCGGCCCCTTAACTCTTTCAGTTGGGTTGAAGCTGAGAAAGCACTTGTCAGCGGTCAGAGCCACCTCACAAGCCTGAGACCCAAAGAAAGAGGAAAATAAAGCGCCCCCATGCCCCAAAATAGCAAGCGAGTAAAAAAATCCCACCAATACACACACACACACACACACACACACACACACACACACACAGGAGTCAGCGGTGAAGGGGGGGTGGTAAGGGACAGCTAGCAGCCCTCGGCCCTCTAGGCGAGCTGACGCAGACACTGCATTCTAAAGGCATTGGGATCGAATACACTTACGATGAATCTAGGGGGACGGTCGGGCTGATTGCCTTTCAAATACCTCGCGTGGCTTCGTTGACCGGCACCCTCCAAACTCACAAGGGCACGCACGATACTTGCAAGAATCCCAGAGGAGGGTGGGTGGGAGGGAGGGAAGGAGGGAGAAGGAGGGGGGAGCGAGCAGCCTCAGCAAGCGGTCCGTGTCGCACGCGCGGGCCCCGCGCTGGTACAGGGCTGCAGGTTTCCCAGATGATGGCATCCGAGAACTTAAACAAAGAGGGTCGCCGCCGGCGCGCCGCGGCTGCACAAAGTTGCAGTGGCGGATTTCCAAGAAGCTTGGCCACGGGAGCTCTGCGCCAGGCAAGCCTTCCTTCCCCACCTCCCGCAGGACGGAGGTGGGGGCCCGCGCGTGAAGGAAAGAGGAAACTTTGAAACCAGTGGGGACACATCTGTCTATAGGTATTAGCTTGAACCGTACATCCGCGGCGCGCGCTTTACAAATCTCTCGCGTGGGGTTGGGGTGCGACACAACGCAGTCTAGGTAGAATGGGTAGACTGCTATTTTTCATGATTTTTCCCCCTCTTCATTTTCCTTCTGGTCCCCCTCCTCCCCACCCCCTCCTTTTCTCTTCCATTTCTCCCCCACCCCACCCTCCAGACCAATTGCGAATGCGGGGAGCCGCCAAGGGAACGCAGACGTTTGGGCCGGACACTAAGAGTTAAGATGTGGCGGAGGGGTGGAGCGGGGAGGGGGGGGACGACGACGAAGGGGGCGGAGGGGGAGGGGCGTGGAGGGGAAAGTGGCGCGGAGGAGGGAGGCTGGGTGGGGGGGGGGGACGACAGATTTCCAGCTTCTACGACGCTCTGCCTAAATTAAAAAGCAACCAATCGGAACGGCCGGAAGGGGGGCCAGGCGTCCTAAGCCAGTCATTCCGGGCCTGCCAATCACCCAGCGGGTAGCCAATCAGCAGGGGCCCTGGTGCTCGACTTCCTTGTATTTGGGAAAGTGTGGTGGTGGGTGCGCGCTTGCGGCGGAGGGTAAACATTCGACAGTCCCTGCTCTGAGAGGGAGGGACGGAGAGCGAACTGTCAGATCCTAGCGGGAGCGGGCGCTCGAGAGAAGGAGAGAGAGGGGAAAGTGAGACAGAGAGAAAGAGAGAGAACCCGGGCGCAGAGCTGGCTCCGGCTGCAACTCTGCCCCGGCACGCCTGCTCCCGCGCCCGCCGTCGGGTACCCTAGGAGCGGTACAACGTGCCCACAGGAGTTGGTTGTGTATCAAGGATCCCCTGTATGCACATACACACCTCCACCTCCACCAATGCACTCTTCTTCCTCCTCCTTCTCCAGACAACTGCCGGGGAAAAAATAAAACATCAACCCCAACCTTCAGCAACAAGGTAACAGAACAATTCGACATTTTTTTTTCCTGTTCAATTTTTTTTTTTGCCTTGTTATATTTGTTTCCTAATTTCTACCCGAAAGGAAAGATGTCGCACCAGACTGTGAGTGTTGCGAGGAAAATGAGAAGGGACTCTTGCTGCAGAGACATCCAAGAGCTCCGGCAATAACAACTTTAGAGAAATGCACCATCGCTAGAAGTTTTCCTAGGACAAAACAAAACTTGAAAGGAGAGAGCCAGAGGGGTAGACAGGAGCCAGCCTCCCCTCTCCGCAGACGCCGGCCGCCAGCATCACCACGCCTGTAAGGACCGGAAAAGTTTTACTATAGTGAGGAGAGACAGTAAGATGTGTTGCTGAGAAGCAGGGAAGACAGCGGACCAACACGGAGAGGCCGGATTTCTGGCCACCCACAATTTGGCCAAGGAAGAAAGGAACCGCGTCGTCCTTTGTTGTCTCACGCGAAACCTTCGCTTAGCAGGTGGACAGAGCCCTGCGCCGGGGCAGAGTCCGCACCCGTCCGAGGACAGGAGGAGCAGCGGAGCCCCAGCTCCCGGAGAGAGCGCCCGAAGTCTGGGTCCCCGCCCCAGTGGGCGAGCCTCGCTGGAGCCAGCCGATTGCTCCCGGCCAGGGGGGAGACCACGACCCCCCCTGAAGGGGCTGGCCACGGAGCTCGCCCGGAGAAGCGATCCCCCCTCCCCAGGGCGCTGCTCCTGCTGCGGTTGCTGCTGCTGTTGCTGCTGACCGAGGCCAGCCGGCGACCCCCGCGCCCTGCCGAGCGGCCTTGCAGCTGCAGCCCCGGGCCGCGGCGGCGGCGGCGGCGGGGGCGGAGGCGGCGGAGGAGGAGGCGGCGGAGAAGGCGGCGGGGCCGGCGGGGACCCGGGGCGGGGGAGGAGGAGCGGGGGGAGGAGGCGGGAGGCGGGGGGGCGCGGCGGCGGCGGCGGCGGCGGCGGCCGCGGCTGCTGCTGCGGCGGCGGCGGTGGTGGCGGCGGTGGGGTGGCGGGAGCGGAGCGGCATGGCCACGGCGGCTTCTAACCCCTACCTGCCGGGGAACAGCCTGCTCACGGCCGGCTCCATTGTGCACTCGGACGCGGCCGGGGCGGGCGGCGGCGGCGGGGGTGGCGGCGGCGGCGGCGGCGGGGCGGGGGGCGGCGGCGGCGGCATGCAGCCGGGAAGCGCCGCCGTGACCTCGGGCGCCTACCGTGGGGACCCGTCCTCCGTCAAGATGGTCCAGAGCGACTTCATGCAGGGGGCCATGGCCGCCAGCAACGGCGGCCATATGCTGAGCCACGCGCACCAGTGGGTCACCGCCCTGCCCCACGCTGCCGCCGCTGCCGCCGCCGCTGCTGCCGCCGCCGTGGAAGCCAGCTCACCGTGGTCGGGCAGCGCGGTGGGCATGGCCGGCAGCCCCCAGCAGCCACCACAGCCGCCGCCGCCACCGCCGCAGGGCCCCGACGTGAAGGGGGGCGCTGGACGCGAAGACCTGCACGCGGGCACCGCGCTGCACCACCGCGGACCGCCGCACCTCGGGCCCCCGCCGCCGCCCCCTCACCAGGGACACCCTGGGGGCTGGGGGGCCGCGGCCGCCGCCGCCGCCGCTGCCGCCGCCGCCGCGGCCGCCGCTCACCTCCCGTCCATGGCGGGCGGCCAGCAGCCGCCGCCGCAGAGTCTGCTGTATTCGCAGCCCGGAGGCTTCACGGTGAACGGCATGCTGAGCGCGCCCCCGGGGCCCGGCGGCGGCGGCGGTGGAGCGGGCGGCGGAGCCCAGAGCCTGGTTCACCCGGGGCTAGTGCGCGGGGACACGCCCGAGCTGGCGGAGCATCATCACCACCATCACCACCACGCGCACCCGCACCCGCCGCACCCGCACCACGCGCAGGGACCCCCGCATCACGGCGGCGGCGGCGCGGGGCCGGGACTCAACAGCCACGACCCGCACTCGGACGAGGACACGCCGACGTCTGACGACCTGGAGCAGTTCGCCAAGCAGTTCAAGCAGCGGCGCATCAAGCTGGGCTTCACCCAGGCGGACGTGGGGCTGGCTCTGGGCACGCTGTATGGCAACGTGTTCTCGCAGACCACCATCTGCCGCTTCGAGGCCCTGCAGCTCAGTTTCAAGAACATGTGCAAACTCAAGCCGCTCCTGAACAAGTGGCTGGAGGAGGCCGACTCGAGCACCGGCAGTCCCACCAGCATCGACAAGATCGCGGCGCAGGGCCGCAAGCGCAAGAAGCGGACCTCCATCGAGGTCAGCGTCAAAGGCGCGCTGGAGAGCCACTTCCTCAAGTGCCCTAAACCCTCGGCGCAGGAGATCACCAACTTGGCCGACAGCCTGCAGCTGGAGAAGGAGGTCGTGCGGGTCTGGTTCTGCAACCGACGCCAAAAGGAAAAGCGCATGACGCCCCCTGGCATCCAGCAGCAGACGCCGGATGATGTCTACTCGCAGGTGGGTACCGTGAGCGCTGACACCCCGCCACCGCACCACGGGCTTCAGACCAGCGTGCAGTGAATGCCAGGGCGCAGCGCGAACAGGGCCGCCGCCGCCACCTCCGCAGCCGCTGTCAGCACCGCCACGGTCGCCGCCGCCGCCGTCTCCAAGCCGCCGCCAAGAACCAACCGCTGCTGCTGCCGCTGCCGCCGCCGCCGCCGCTGCCGCCGCGCAGACC
The DNA here is from genome assembly GCF_963924665.1 of Micromys minutus. Taxonomy (NCBI): domain Eukaryota; kingdom Metazoa; phylum Chordata; class Mammalia; order Rodentia; family Muridae; genus Micromys; species Micromys minutus. The sequence continues at coordinate 84,121,463 of NC_137974.1, forward strand.
CAGCTCCTGGCCAGTGCCAGGGCGTCTAGGCCTCCTCCCCTCCGCCCAAAGACAGGCGTGCCACGGCCCTAGGAGGGGGGAGAGCAGCTGGAGACCGATGAGACTCTTTCTGAAGTCCAAGGAAGGAGGGACCAAAAACAAAATTTTTAAGCATAATACGTACCAAGACTGTTTTATATGCATATATATCAAACAAAACCGGAAGAGGAAAAGGGGGCACCAGGGACATCTCGTTTATACTGTGGTGGTGTTTTGTTTCTGTTCTGGAAGAAGGGTGAAGATGCCTAACGCACCGAAACTGCACACTTGAGGTATTGTCCACACCGAGATGTCCTGCTTGGCGTTGGTGAGGAACACCTGCCTCAGACATAAAAGAGAGACACCCTCCCCTCCCCTTTCTTCCACTTCTTCCAAAAGGGCTGCCTAAAAGATCCATGGAAACTTTCTTTATTGGGAGCGACCTGAAAAGAAAGACGCGCCAGGTTTCCTGCAGGTCTGACCCTGCTCCTGGACAGTGTTTTTCTTGGCCATATTCAAGTCTTTGGGGAACAAATAAATCAACTAAGAAATGGGAAGGAAGGAGAAACAGAGTCTGGGGGGGTAAAGATTCACAGCTTTTGAAGTTCACAGACTGAACAGGAAAGCCAAAAGAGAGCATCTCCGCAGTAAACTTGGAAATAAAAAGCATCTCGAAAGAGCTGCGGCTGGACGAGGCCGAAGGGTAGGTACGTCCGGCCTATCCGCTAGCTAGCGGAGAGGGCACAACAGCGGGGGGCCAGGGCCCAGCCTTTGAGACCGCCCAGAAGGGCCAGGCCTCTGCCTCCGAACCCAGGCTGTGCCGACTGCCGCTCGGGGTGGACCATGCCTAAAGATTCCGCCGCTAATATTTTTTTTATTAACATTTTTTTATTTTTTATTTCTGGACTGACTCCGATAAAAGGGTGTGGAAAAGACAGCACCAACCGCGCACTTCCCTGACTTCTGCCCTCAGCCCGTTGCCAACGTTGATTGAATGGGTGCTGCTCCTGTGATTATGTAACACTGCGATTTCCAAGCAGTGTTTTTGGTAGGTTTTAATAAACAGACTTTTCAAATGACGGCAATATAGAATCGTTAGATCCGTTGTTGATCTAAAAATATTTGCTTTATATTTTCATTAAATGACTTCTTTTAATATTTTATTCAAAATACTTATGAACTGCTGCAAAACGGTAATTTATTTTTCCCCAGATCTTGTATTACGTGTTTTTTTCAGACGAGCACAAATCAAAATGAAATGAAAATATGGACAGTTGTTAGGTAATAAGGGTATCTTTTGATGTGATCATTTGATTGTAATTTAATTTGAGTAGTGATTCCGTAAGAGCTGATTGAGAAAATAAATTTGTTAGAATGAAATGGTCTGTGTCTGATGCATAAACACTGTGTGGGAGAAAAGAGTTCTCTAGAAGATATTTTTTTACTAATGCAGATCCTTGAGTCAGAGCAATCAAAGAGCGGAGCTTCCCCACACAAAGGTATGTTTGAGACCTCCAGAACAGGGTAGGGTTGCTAAAATATCTGTGGTTTAGCAATAGGATTATTCAGCCGTTGTTGGTCCATAAATTTCACAATAGTCTCCTTACCCTCAGTTTCAATAGGTGTCTCTAGTGTTTTTGCTGAGTGACCTATAAATACTAGCCATTTTCGTGAAAGTACCCGTGTTCTGCTACATCACCAGTGAAAATATGCTCACCGGTCAGTCATGGTAAATACAGTTCCTTTTAGGCCGGCCTCTCTTTATCTCCTTGCCTTCCAATATATCCTTGTTTATTTCTTCCTTCCTTCCTTCCTTCCTTCCTTCCTTCCTTCCTTTTCTTTTCTTTTTTCTTTTTTTTTTTCTTTATGGATCAATAGTTTTGAAGGACAGCTTATAAATCTATGAGGTATTTTGCTATCAATTACTTCCCATCGATACCTATGTGTGATTAAATTTCAATTATTAAGCCTATATTTGCCTTTCTTTTTTATATTTCTTTGATGAAGGGGGTAGGGCTGAGCCCTGCTTTTTTTTTATACTGAGATTGTTCCCAGCTCAGACTGGAGGCTGCCCATTTCTGTGGTTTGGTCTTTCAGAAGCATAAATCTTCATTTTCTTTACTGATGCCGAGGCTTTAGCTATTTAGGTCAGTTTTTAGATAAGACCCTGCAGGATGGCCACGTTTATCAAGTTAATGCATCAATATTTACAAGATGGAAACACAACACCTCACGTTGTAAGTGCTAAAGAGGAGAAAGGCTCTGATTGGTTGAGTCCTTGTATTGTATGTATATATATTTTAAATACTTGGGTGGAAAAACTATGATTTTATATAGGAGTTTCCCCCAACCTCGGCTACCATTCACCTTTTGCCTAATTTTGTTATCTTTTCACCACATCCCTCCCCCCAATATAGATTTAAGGGTTAAAAAATTCTAGGAAACTGTGAGGACAAGGAATAGTTATTTCTCCCACTCAGACCCAATAGCACAAATTGAGCCCAGCTAGATGGCATGTATTTGGGTTGCATGATTTTAAACAGCAATTGTAATAAAAATATCACCAGCATTCTGATTTGTAAAATGTTAAAAAGGGGGGGGGCATCTTTATTAAACAGAAAGAAATGGAGGTGAAGACAGGAAACCACATTTTATTTTCCTCTTTCCTCTTGTTTTCTGTTCCTCTGCTTGCTTTCGTCATACTTCCTGGAGTTGGTGTAGGACAGGGGTCATCATCTTTTTGTTTGTTGTTGTTGTGGTGGTGGTTGTTTGAGGGACTCTGAAGGTAAGACAAGAAGGCCTCACTGGTCACACTGGAAGCTAGGAATGAGCCAGGTTGTTTGTAACTGGCACACAGCACGGGCATGTGAGAGGAATCTCGGTGGGATTTTTGTTTTGTGTTTTTACCGGGTTTTGTTTGTCTGTTTGTTAGGGGGTGAGGTTTTTATTATTTTATTTCTTGTGTTTTTTGTCTGGTTGGTTGGTTTGGTTTGGTTTCCGGCTGAGACAGTGATGCCTGTTAGGTAGGGATGGGTCTATTTTAAATGCCAGAAGGTATCTGCTTACTTGATGTAGCTCCTGACAAAAGAGCTAGTGTTAGATCTTACACCTTCTATTAGAATGCAGCCTTTGGAAGGAACCCTGATTTGTGAGGAGCAGAATAAGTTTTCATTGAAGAAGCTGTGGGTGAACCAAGCAGTTTTGCTTATTGTGTGTTTTTGTAAAGTTAGCTGATGCTTGCACTTTGGGTTTTAAAGTCATTCCTTTGAATGTATTTACAAAATGAGGTTCATGGTTGGAGCACAGCAGAGAAGGCTTTGTGCTAAGGTTCATATTGTTACACATGTAAATAATGAAAATATTGTTGTATATTACCAGGTCTTTTTAAATGAATTTGATCCTTCTGTTCTTAATGCAGCACAAATGTCTTGTGCTTCCTAAACTACCCGTTTGGTCCCTCCATTTTAGCCTGCCCCCTCCTCCTCTTCCAACCCAAAGGAAAGTGACAAACTTCTGGTCTATCAGCTTGGCTACTTTCAAACTAGGCCCATTTATAGTTTACAGTAGGGTTAGCCACATGAGCCACAATCCAAGTGTTGATCATTCCATCCACCCAGTCACCTTCCCCTGACAAGTCTGTACAATAAATAATTCAAGGTATATTTAAAATATTAGTCACTTTGCTGTTGTTTTCTCTCCTTAGTATTAGCCAAGGGTTATCTCTCTCTCTCTCTCTCTCTCTCTCTCTCTCTCTCTCTCTCTCTCTCAATAGAACTCTCCGTTATTGATCTTAGAGATTCCCTCTGCTTTCTGCTGGCCTCCAGTGTTTGCTCTTTACCATGTTCATGATCTGGTTTTGTATGAATGGTTTTCAACATTCAGAGAATAATTGGTTCTTATATCAAATGCAGTATATACTATTCATAGTTTTATCGATAAGTGTAATATTTTAAATAATTTTAACAATTAAATTTGTTTTTAAATTATATATTTGTAAAGTATTTATCCTGTTGGAAGCAACAATATATTGTTGTATTTATTCGTTTATTTTTATAATAAATGATCGACCTCTTCAAGCTAAATCAAAAATGACACTTTTATATATCTATACAAAATGGATCTAGAGAGATGGGCAGATATACACCAATTTGTATGTAAATATAGTAAGAGCCTACAATAACTTGTAACTCACAAAACTAAATTGAAGGAAGAAATATCCTCTCCACATGGAGTTTAGTTTGCCCAAGTTCCAGGGTAATTAATCGACTGTAAAAATCAATGCAACAGGTACTGCACTAGATACAGCCTTGAAACCAGTTATTTAGGATGCAGGCCTGCCTTTTCTCACCTTTAAGAGGGAAAGATGTTAAAGAAACGTGTTCTTTCCTGAAATGCACACGGCTGGCTCTATTGATCTTACAGCAGATGCTTCAATGCAAAAGAAAAAAAAAAAAAAAAAAAAAAAAACCATACCTGGCTGCGTTTGTGGTTCTGTGCCGGGGAAGAAGGGAAGGGCCCCTGAGAAATCCAGTGACATCTTTCAGGTGATACAGTGGGAAAAAGTAGTACTAGGTTTAACAGCAACAACAAAAATGTTTAGACCCTTTTAAAGCGACTGGAAGCTCCCCCCCCCGCTCCCCCCTCGCCCCCAGGTCCCGCCGCAGAGGACAGGAGTAATCAGTGCAGGTGTTGTTGGCAGTGGTGCGTGAGAGAGCTGAGGGCCCCCTGCTTCCCTGGACCAGCCAACTCTTTTCTTTCAGTGGCTTTGCTTGGATGGCCATTTCAATTCCTCGGGGCTCCTAGTCCCAGGGCCTGAAGGTCATCCACGTGGCCTCCTGGCTGCGGGAGCCCCAGGATAGGCTTGATCTTGATTTCAATAAGGAAATCAGAGGGCCCTGTGTTTACCTCCTGAACTTTCCAGCCTAGGAAAGGAATTAGCTAGGAGTCTGGAAGAGCAGGGGTGGGGGGGGGGAGGCGGAGATAGCAAGAGGGGTACTTGTGTAATCAGATTCTTTGATTTTGTTAGCCTGGCTCATGGCCTATTAATTAGATTACTCTCTCTTTCATTCTTGATTTCACATCCGTGTTTGTTCCTGTATCCTAAAATGTGGGCGCGAGCTTGGCGAGCAGGAGCCTATGATGTCACTGCCGGCCAGCGGTGGCGGCCTGGCCTTCTGGTGGGCTGTGGGCTGTGTTCTTGATGAGAACTCGCTTTTCCTCGAGGAAGAGTGGGGTCTGGAAGTGACCTCAGAGGGGTCTGGGAAGAGGGCAAGAAGGCATTCTCCTGGCGCTCTCTCTCTCTCTCTCTCTCTCTCTCTCTCTCTCTCTCTCTCTCTCTCTCTCTGTGTGTGTGTGTGTGTGTGTGTGTGTTCGCATGAGGGTAAGGAATGGGGAAAATCATAGTCTAGTCTGGACCGGAGAGCCCTAGGGACACTTGGTCAGGTGAGGGCTTGCCTCAGGTGAAAACCAGGGAGCACAGGAGACCAGGTGCTGAAGGGACCAAGGCAGCTGGCAACTAAAAGCCCGCTTCTCTCCCAGAGGGAGGGTAGCGCTGGGCACCGAGGTGTGGTGGTGCCAGTGGCCGCGTGGCGGCCTGGTTCAGGCTCAGCCCAGCATGGCCCCAGTAGCTGAACGGTGGCAGCTGCTGAGGGTCCCACAAGTTGTTTTCCTCGCAGAGACCATTCAGCAAAACGCAGGGTCCTTTCTCAAAGATTTAAATTTCGCGGATGAATTACCATACACCGGTTGCTTAGCAACTAAATTCAAGCTGGGCTAAGAATATGCAAGCTTTTTGTATTCTCATTAATAAAAATGCCACTCTGACACAGCAACCCGACTTTGGATCGCTGCAACTTCTGTAAAAGCCGTAGGAGAATACAAACCGGTCCTGCCATTTAATTACAGATCAAAATGGCTTGAAACGTGATGTTTTGTTCATCTATCTTCCTAAAAGCGATGTAGGAAAAAAAAAAAACGGCTTTCAGGAACAGTAGTAAATTTTCTTTTTCTTTTTTCTTTTTTTAAATGGAGTTGTCTGTCGGGGTTACTGATAATTGTCAACTGAAACCTTTTGAAATGTCTCCTTTCGCCGGCATTTCCACTCTTTCTCTAGTTCTTCCTAACTCGGTACCATTGTTTCTATTATGGAGATGATTAGGCCTTGGGCACCTTAAAGACTGTAGCAGCTGAGGAAGTAATCTACAAGCCCCACTGGCTAAAGGAGGTCTGAGAAAAAGGGTACGGACAAGAAAAGTTCTGGAAGTTTCCTTGAATGGTTGGAGTTGTTGAAGGCTCTGAGCGCCTTAAGTTTGGAGGCCTGGCTACCATGTTTTTTGTCGGGCACTCGGAGAGTAAACTAGAAATGCCTGTTGTTCTTGGACTTTCTCTGGCGGGGACTTGTGTTTGCCGCCTGTTCGACTGACTGACCCTGGAATATAGAGGGTTGAAATCAGGGCCTCACTGACCCAGGGTTTCTCAGAAACACCCCTCCCTACTGCTCTGGAGCCCAGAAGCCTGGGGCCCAGGACAAAGGAAAGACTGGGCAAGACTCTTGACCCCCTGGGTCTTCAAAGACTACAGCCCAGGCGTGGGACTAGAGCCTGGGATTTATCGTATTCAAGGAGCAAACTTCGCACCTCTCCCAAAAGATGCAGAGCATGAAGGACGATGCTTTGGGTCAGAACAGGGTTCCAAATAACCTCTTTTGCTGCGGTCCAAACGCAGAGGGTGAAGCAGTCAGCGAAGAATGGCCTTGTGCAGGCAGCTCGTGTTGTTTGTGGGTGTATGGGAGTCTTGGCAGTTAGGACTGTTAGCGCAGCCAGGCTCAAGGACAGGGTCTTTGAGGACTTTGGGGCTGTCCCGGTCTTTGCAAGCCTTTTTTAGCGTGATGTTCTTGAATAGCCCTGGACACTTGGACCAGGCCTTGGCTTCTCTCGAGCCACAAGGACTCTGAGGTGATCAATCTGTTGTCAGATCACCTGCAGCGCTGGGTGTCAGCTCCACTGTAGAGCCCCAGGCCTACAGAGCCATACCCTACGACGTGGTCTGTGGGCTCAGGCGATGACAGGAATGTCAAGCGGCAAGTGTGTACCCAATGTCCCACCAGACAAGTCGCTTTGCTTCTAAAGCTCACAAAATGTGGAGGGGCTTAGTTTCAGATAAAACGGTGGCAAATGTGCCTCTCCCCACACATAAAGGTTCTGGTAACATTCCCAGAGAATCAGCCCCCTGCGGCCCTTAAAATTTTGAAAGCTGGAAACTTGAGAAGAGGCAAGTCCCTAAGTGACCCGAATATGTAGGAATAGAGAACCTCAAAACGGACTGGATGCAGCCGGTTTTCAGGAACTGAAAAGAAAGTGATACAGCCTCTCTTCTAGGATGCGTTGAGATGATGCACCTCCCTTTTCAAACAGATGAGAGAAACACATTACATTCTGTATGTAAACCAATAATGGATTTCCGTGATTTTCTTTCTGCTTAGGAAACATTGTTGGCTTTTTTTTTTTTTTTTTTTTTTTTAAAGAAGGGGACAGTTTACCTTTTCCTTTAAAAAGTCATGGGTACCTGACCAGTTTCTTCTTTCTGTGGACACATTGAACACTTTGGAGTAATCTTCTAAAATACATGGAAAGAGCCCCCTCCCTTTTTCCTCTTTCACTCTTCCCTTGTGTGTTAGCCATCAGTGGAGTTGTTCAGGAAGGACAGTGAGGTAACAGGACCTTCTGTCTATGTGCTTTGTGTGGGAACACAACGAAAATTTAAATAACGGGAATTGGTTAAGGATGGGGGAAAGTCTTTGTAAAGTCTGGGGGACTGTCAGAGTTTGGGAGACTGTCTATGGAAAGTCCTGCTTGGACTATCTTCTTCCCAAAGGACCAGAGAGCAGGTGTGACTGTGTCTGGTCACTCACTTGGGGCACCAGGCTGATCTTTTTATTTTAATTTCAAGTTTCCTCTGAGTAACCCCCATCACCTCTAGTGGGAATGGCGCGGGGTTGGGGGCAGAGCATGAGCTCTCCACGTGACTCTGAGTCTAGGACAGAAAGCACAGAACACACCTGAACTGTGGCTGTGGCTCTCCAAATTTCTAACACTAGACAAGTTACAAAGGTTGTGGCTACAAAGTGATGGGGGCAGACACCGGATCAGGAAAACACAGACACCTTTTCATGCTCATTCTTGTTTTTATTGCTGTTATTTTAGCGAACAAAATATATTCTTTTGCGGAAAGAAACCTCAGGAATGAGTTGTGCCCTCCCAGACTGGCTCACTGCCTGCCCCCCCCCCCTTCCCACCCAAATCATTGGCTGGAACTTTACAGACTGAAACAAAACAGATACTGGCTTGCAAAGGCTCCGGTGTCAGCCCTGAAATGAAAACTGTCAAATCCCCTCTTTCTGCCCAGGTCAGACACAGCTCGCCCACTTTTATGAGTACAAGCCAACCTTGTATCCTCAAAAAAAAAAAAAAAAAAAAAAAAAAATCCGCCTATAATGGGCTGGCAGAGAAGGAGTTAACCTTTCATTTACATTTTTCAAGTCTGAAAACCCACCCGCAGCGGTAAAGACAAATTCAACAGATCTAATCAGAAAGTGGATCAGTACCCCAAAACTAGCACAAAAAGTCTTAGTGACTTGGCCTTGAGACTCCAGACTCAAACAAAATGGTATCTAAAAACCATTCCGATGAACAGTTTTAAGGGGAGAGAGATTTCGAATTTCAAAATTGCACCAGCAAGTTTAATTTCTATGATTTCTATATCCTATCCCCTGAGGATCTACCCAAAGGGGCTTTAAAATTTCTCAGCCCCAAGGGAAAGACCTTTAACCTCTTCCAAGAGCTATTTAATAGCTGTCCCGTGTGGTTTGGTTTGTGGTTGTTGTTTTGTTTTCTGTAGTGATGAGAATACAGGGTCTTGCAAATACCCGTATGTTGTGTGTGTGTGTGTGTGTGTGTGTGTGTGTGTGTGTGTGTGTGTGTGTGCTCACTGGTGATGGTGGTGTGGGTTCTTCGAGTGCTTACATCTCCGAGGGACCACCAGAGCTTTTAACCAGAGAGGTGTGTGAAGAAGCCACCAGTCCCAACTATGCAGCCTTTGGAAGTAGAAGTGGCCAGAGTACCCAAAGGCACAGAGTGGATAGCATCTAACACAGGCTCTCTGCTTCTCAAGAAGGGGCTGGCAAGGTCAGCAGTACTCTAGTGTTTTGGACCTAATCCCCACCTCCACCCCAGGCATTCCTGGGGTCTCAAAGAGGAACCCTGCAGAAGAGAGGTGGAAATGAGGGACCAGGAGACTAAAAGAGAAATCACTAACCTCATCCCTTTGTTCTTCCGTATGGGCTGGAGCATCAGAGGGAAACAAAAGCCCCTAGAGAAGGAAACCTCCACTCCATTTGTGTCTCAGCAGACCCTGACCAGAAATCCAAGACAGGTGACTGGGGACAAAAATAAGTAACGAGATCCCAATGTGAATGCCTTACCTTACAGATAGACCATCTGCAGGGAAAGCTCCATACACTTGATTTTCTCCAACCTGACTGTGTGTGCAGGTAGAAAGGCCTGGAAAAGAGACAGGGAGAAAAATGAAATAGGAGGGAGGGCTTGGGGTATGGGTAGCTATTCAGTACACTGTGCATGCAAGCTGGTGTGTACGTAAACAGTTGGTTTTCTGCCCTTCAGGGATACCACTTAAAAATGGACCTTGGCTAAGGATTATTTATACTTAACATGGGCACTGAGTGAAAAGCAATTGTGCCCAAGAATCCTGCAACCTGGCTGTCATTTGGAAAGCACGAGCCAGGTAGTACAGAACTTGGCTTCCTCAGTCAGCCCCTTCTGTCATGATCCTTGCCAGGGAAGGTCAAGTGTCTTTTTCCCTTTTGAGCCTTGTGAGTGTGACGGTCAGGCTATGGGGCCATAATGTGCAGTGACAACAAGAGATCACTTTTGGAATGCTTATGTTTTAGGAATGGGCATGAGGAGCCTGGCTTCAAAGGCCATATGAACTGTGTCTATGTGCCCAGACCTGGCAGAGAGATTTTTAAGTGAAGAGCAAGCATTTGGTAGTAAGATATCTGTAGCAGAGCAGTGGACCCACGGCAGGCGTAGGGGAAAGATAGTGAAGGGTCTGCAAGAGCTGCTGATTGCTCTAACAAAGCTGTGACAAAGGTTTCCTGCAATCCTACTATTAAGTCTTTTAAAACTCTCTCTCTCTCTCTCTCTCTCTCTCTCTCTCTCTCTCTCTCTCTCACACACACACACACACACACACTCCTAGCAGACAAGTCTCTAGCTACCAGGATATATACAAGATTGATTATTCTGAGAGCTGAGGGAGGTAGGTGTCCATGGTGTGTGACTGGCTATACCCAGAGCCCCAGCCTAGGGCCCTGCTATCCCACAAGCCTCTAAGGGGTTGAGTGCATGATTGTGCCTGGGCCCTTAGAGGCTTGTTTATAGCTGATCTCCTAGACAGCTCAGCAAGGCCTAGGTCCATGCTTGCTGAGAACCATGACTTCCCCTTAGCTTGGTAAGGTTGAGGGTTACAGGCTTGGAGAAGCAGGCCTCCCCGCTGAGGAAGAGGAAGGCTCACAAGTGGAGAAGGCTCCTTAGGTTAGACAGGTGTCTGCGTCAGTATGGCCTTTGTGGGGGAAGAGCAGGCTACTGTGGAAAAGATAACTCTCTGTACCCTGAAGTGGGACCCACAGACACTAGGGAGGAGCCTCAAGCCATTAGCCCTGTTACTTGCCCACTGCTTTAGCTCTGAGACAGATGAGGGGAAAAGAAACAGCAAGCAACTGGACATCTCCACAGGGCATGGCTAGCTCCAGGTGCAGCGGTAAGAGCATTGCTTTGGGAACATTAGAGTAGAGCTCAGAGCACAACAAGCAGGTAACACAACAAGCTCAGAGCTAGTGTTCAAGGCCAGGGGCAGGTACAGAAATTCCACAGACGTCACTCCTCGAGTGATAAGGTGGGCAGGAAAGATACAAGTGTAGGAAAAGGTTTGGCAAGTGTGTGTGAGATGTAGTCAGTGACTGTCCCTCTGAGGTTACCTTTCCTAATTCAACCAAAAAGAAGTCCAAAGAGACTGCCACAGACCTCCTGGGCTGAGCCTCCCAGCTCCCAGTATAGATAGGAGCCCTTTTCCCTATGTTAGCTCTTCAGACTGCCTTTTCCTTCTTCTCATAGGCTCTGGGGATACCTGAGGAATGGCTTCAGTAGGGACTTCTAGAAATTTCTGCCAGTCAGGCGGGCTTGGTGAGATTTCAGGAAGCAATGAGTAACAGGCACCTCACCCTTGGTTCTATGTGAATGCAGATGAGATGCATTTTTGGATGACCAGCCCAGTATACCTCATGCAGTTTAATGTGTCTATGTTTTGTTGATTTCTATAGTCAAAAAAAAAAAAAAAAAAAAAGAGCAGGAGGGAGAGGAACAAGGAACGTAATGATCTTAAATGTGTAGTTTTCAACAGTGGTTCCATCCAAAGAGCTGGGTGGTGAAGCCGGAGACAGAGTAACTAGCTTCCACCAGCATCAAATAAGCTGCCCCCCTCCCTGTAATAAGCAATCTCATACTGCAGAGAGGAAAAGGGGGCGAAGCTGGCTTTGTTGGCCCACAAGAAACCCAGATAGCCGTAGATGGGCTCTATCTATGGAAATCTTTAAAGTTGTAGAAAGTTTCTTAGAAAATGTTCGTTTTCATACACTGCAGTGGCTGGGGGCAGCTTAAGCTCTCCTGGCTTACCTGGTACACTGAGCAATGTGGAAGGTGAGGAGGACCACCTTGCAATGGATGCGGTTTCTATCCCTGAGGGAGGGATGCTTCCTCTTTACCTGACTATTTCCAAGGCAAATTACAAGTTGAAAAAAAAAAAAAAAAAAAAAAAAAACCTTCAGGTTCTCAAACCAGGTGCCCTGAGAGGCAGATCCATCAGCCCCCAGTGCTGTGCACCTCTTTGGGATAGGGGGAGATAGAGGGACCCTGGTTACTTTGGGAGAGGCCTGACCTTTCCTTCCTTGTGGAGTCCTAGAACACTCTCGGAAGAAGTTCATTAGACCACAGAGCCATCAGACCTGGGGCTAGCCTCACTCCCTCTTCTTGTTCTCTGATATCACTGGTTTCTAGTTCATCTAAAGCAACAGTATTTCTCAAAGAGAAAGGGACTATTTTTCTTTAATCCTGTCTCTTCCCAAGCCCTGCTCCACTCTACCATAGGCTGGTAGGAACGCTCTGGAGCCGTGAGGAGCCTTAGCTCCTTGTTCGGTATTTCATGGCATCAACAGGGGATTTGTTCTCAGGATACTTAGCAACAGAGGACATTTGCTGCTGACCTGGAAGCTCTCCTATTAAGCTGTGCCGCTGGGGTGAGCTACCCGCTGAAAGCAACATTAGTTTTACTTTCAGGACCTCACACAGGGAGCCAACAGCCTAGGCTAGGCAAAAAAAAAAAAAAAAAAAAAAGAAAAAAAAAAAAAAAAAAAAAGGTTGTCCCTAGGAAACCACTGAAGAAAAATGGCTGGAGTACCATCCCATTCAAAGGAAGTTTCAGTTTCAGGACCCTTTGGATATCAAAGAGAAAGAGAATTTCAGTCAACATCTTACCTGTAGAGGACATTGTCCTTCCCTGCTGTACTTCTTGGCCATCTCACCATGAGAGACACCCCACTGTAGGGCAATTAACTCTGACATAATAGAAGTGAGGAGGAGGTCCGTGGGCTTCTCATAAGGGAAGAGGCCACCCAGTGCTCAGAAATAATCAAAGCTTTAACGCTGCTGAGCAGAAGGGCTGCTAATCCCAAGCAGGTCAAGTGTGGGCCACACAGCCTAGCCATCTATGCCCACAGCAGCCTGGCAGGTATATCAGAAGCAGGTGCACATTGGTGCTGTGGGGTTCCACCCAGGAGCTGAGGAGCTGGGTAGATAGATGTCCTGAGCAAGACAGACTTCATCCTCATTACCCTGAATAGTTCAATGCTCTGGAAAGCCAGGACAGTGAGCAGAGGTGACACACAGAATAACTGTCCCACTGTTCAGCTTGCCTGTTTCCTAGAGGTAGAAAAGAGCCTTTGGAAGTTGCTCCGCTTTTCTGACTGTGGACTTGAACAGCAATTTAATTTCCTCCTTTGCTCCAAGCCTCCCACACACAACTGAGCATGATTTCCACTTGGGAATAACAAGAGGCTGGCAAAGAGACAGGGAAGTGGCAGATAGCCTCCTGGAGGTAGCAGGCCTAGCCACACAGTAGCCTCTGGACTGGTTAAAACTTCTTGGACACATTCCCCTCTTTCAGACAGGCACAGTCTCAGGAAGGACTCAGCAATGGCTTGTCAACCCATGAGCAAAAAGAGCGTGTGGCACATCTTCATTTTCTCCTTCGCTGCTGACTTTCACTTGTTCCTCTCACCCCATAGCCACTACCCCATTTGTAGTAGAAGTTAAAACAACTTGCTCTTTCAAGTAGTCTTGAGTTTTCGGCATTACTACAGTAGGGGACTAGAGAGCTTGCTTGTCACAATTCCACATCCAAACCAACCACCATCTTCAACTACTCTCCGAAACTTGACAGAATCGGGAATCAAGGTGCCATTAGGTACCAGAAAGAGCAACAAACTTCACCAAAAGAAACAAATACAACATTGACCTCGGATACATACAAATTCCCTGAAACATCATTTCCAGTCTCACTTCCTGGGGACCGAGTGGGGAGTGGAGGGGGTGGGGGAGGGATGGGGTAAAAATCTTAGTCTAAAGATAATTTGATGATTTTGTCCGAGTTTAAAGTTCTCAACTCTAAGTTAACAAAGTTGCTAATAGTTGTAACTGGTTTCACAGCTCCTTGTAACTGGTGTTTTATTAGTGACCCAACTTAGTTTTGTAGCAAAATATAGGTGGTTCTGAATCCAGAAAGGGAAGCTACTTTTCCCAGGCAACTTTCCCCAGTAGAAGGCCAAGAGAAGAATCCATCTCATGTCATCTCTGCTTTTTTTTTAATGCCAAAAATAAACACTATTGATCTAGGTTTTAATTTCTCTAAATGGGGTGTGTGAGTGTGTGTGTGTGTGTGTGTGTTTGATAGACGTGCTTGAAAGTAGAGAAGAAACTCAATGTAAACAGAAAAGAATCTCCCCGCCAGTAAAATCAAATGCCTGACCAAGTTCACTTTCCACCCCTTCGCTGGAAGAGGGTCACCCACAGAAAGCGAAAGCTCCGGGGATTTCAGAGGGGCGGCACAGACAGCTTAGGTTCTAGGGCCTCCTCCTAGCACTCTCTACACCCGATGCTTCGCAGGACTTCAGGAGTCCGAGGTGCCCAGGGCGGACTAGCATCCCGAAGTTCTCCTCGACTCTTGCTGGCTGGCTCCGCCGCTCCCTGGACTCACCCCACATGGTCGGTCCGCTCCATCCAGACTGGAACCAGGTCTGAGCCGGGCAACGCTGGAAGCCACGTCTCATCAGCACCAATCTACACTAGTCGCCTAGATCTAGGCTCCTGAGAAGCCGGCTGCCGACGGCGGTGGGGGCAGGGAGGCCCCAAGACCCGCAGCCTCCAGCTGGGTTGCAGCTTTCTTATGGAAATGACCGGCGCTGGCCTACGGGACTCGAGCGGGTCCCCTATTCCCGCTCCCCCCTCTCTCCAAAGCTTCTCCTACCGCGAAGCATCACCCTCCTCGTCCTAAGGTGGCTGAACTGGCAGGGGGTGAGCTAACGGTGCGCCCTGGCCGCAGAGCGCGGGGCCGGTCTCCCCTGGCCCGACGGCTCCAGCTCGCATTAAATATTCATAGCAATCGCTACTTTCTTAAAGGGGAACCCGCCGCGCGGGAAAGTTCCCAGCTAAGGAGACTCACAAAGGAAGGTGTCTGCTCCCTCCAGTCCTAGAGGTGGACGGGCAGCTCCTCGGCGCTTGGACGGACAGGGAAGGGAAAGGCCGGAGAACCTGCTCGCCTACCGTCAAGGCGTTTCTTATAGACTGCGAGGGGAGAGAGAAATTAGGAAAGCTCGCTCCCCATCACTGGTCAAGTAATTATTTGAAAATGAGTGGTCACATCTAATGCTTCAGGGTTTCCGGGGCCTTTCATTATTTTCTTTCGATTTCATATTTTTAAAAGGACGGTGGTTTGACTTCATTCGGGCGTCCTCCGCCCGGGTACGAGAGAAAGTTTGTGCTGTGCTGTTGGAAACAGGCACTCGGTGAACTTAGAAACATCACACTGAGAAACCGTTTCACTGGCGATCCTAAAACAAAACCTGCACCTGCCCCAAGGCTGGTGTGCAGAGCTGGGGCAGGAGAACTCAGAACCCTTGTGGGGTACGCGTCGGGAGGGTTGGTCTGAACCCCAGCTCCGCGGCTCAGTTCCAGGCCTCTCTTCCGGAGCATGGGGGGGCCCGCGTAGATGTGCAGTCCCCGGCCTTCCCGAGACCGGACCCCATCTGCCGACTGCTCAGCAGGGACCAGGAGAAAACCCGGCTGGGAAAGGAAGAGGAAGCAGAGAAAGTTCTGGGCCCCGCTGCGGAGGCCCTGCCTGGGATGCACCCCCGCCCGGGGCCAGCTGACCCGTGACCGCTCCTCCTGGTGCCAGGCGACGCCCGCGCCCTGGTGTGCCTTCACCCCCACCCCCACCGCTGCTCACGCCCACTCCACACTCTCCCGATAAGGCTCTTTTTGTTCCGGGCCGGGAGCGCTTTCACAAATGGTTAGAAAGTCTTGAGCGCCATCTAACGGGAGCAGCAAAAAGTTGAAAGTGGGTGGAGGTTAGGACCCGTGAGGTGCCCAGGCTGGGCTTGGGAGAGTCCATTCCCAAACTCTACCCACGCTCTCCGGCCCTGCCCACCCCCCCCCCCCCCCACTCCCACAACTCTAGTCCTCTGGAGCTCCAGACTTGATCCTGCTCCCAAGCTCACCTTCCCAGAGTCCTGGGGCAGTTGTGGGCGGCTTCTCGGGCCTTCTCTTCAACTCCAGGTAGGACTGTCTGCCTGGTTTCCTGGAGTCTCGGCTGCCTGGTATCATTCAAGGGCTTCAGAATTGTCTTCTTTTTGGCCTGGGATGGAAAGTTTCGTGCATTCGGATGAGGTGCGGGGTGGTTTTCTGAAGTGAAAACCGTGAGCCTAAGCTTTTACAGCCAGACAGAAGAAGGCAGGAGATAAAAATAACAGCAACCGTGTCAAAGTGCGCCTTCAGGAGATTTAGCCTAGCAGTAGGTCTAGAAGAGCTGAAACCTGCCTCCGGAGAAGGGCGGATACTGAGGAGCTGCCCTGGGGCTGGAGAGGTGGAGTCTCACACGTGCTATCAGTCAGGAAGAGCCTTTGGCTGTCCTGGGGAAGCAAATTCACCTCAGCCAGGAGGTGTAGCTGAGGTAGTGTCCTGTGACTGGCCACCAATAGATGTAACAGGTATCTGTGACTCCCTCCAGAAAGGAGCCTAGGACAAACCAAAGGAATCATCGCCCCACTGTTTAATTTGATAGCTCAACGAGAACGAGTCTCTTAAAAAAAAATTGGGGTTACTAATAGGAGTATAGGTTAGGTGTTAATTAGGAGGCGCAGGAGTATCAAAAAACAGTGAGTTCACAGGAAGCTCACTCCCAACATGAGACATCTGAAAATTACAATATTGCAGCTCTCTGCAGCTTTTGGGCATCTCCAAGTGGGAATTTCTCTCTCTCCTAAGTTTGTCTGGTCTCTCTCTACCGGCCCCGCCACTCTTTACACCCCTAATCTTACGTGCCGCCCCCTTTATTGCTAGTAGAAGACCTTTCCCTACACGTGACCTTTTGTTTACCTCCTGATGCTTAGGAGCCTTGGCCTCTCTCCTGAAACAAAAGTTTCGCTTTGGCGGGAACATTCGATACAACAGAAGCACCTAGTAGTCCCTCCCCTGAGATTTCCCAGGGGACATGAAAGTCAGGGGTCATGCGAAGTCCAAACTGGGGCCCTGCTAATCAGGACAGAATGCCCCGGAAGGTATCCTGAAGAATGTGTGGGTGGTGGCCGAAAGGGCTGAGCATCTGAGAAATCGGGGAGAGAAGAGGTGATTACCGGGTTCAGCACCATCCGGTATCCTCAGTAGCTGCTCTGAGCCCCGAGGTTTTACAGCACAGGGACCTATCTCCACAACCCAAGCCAAAACAAACCAACAAACAAATGCCCGTGTGTGGGTAGCCACTAATCTGTCCCTGCTTCAGAGATGGCCAGGACTGAAGCGTTCTGCCCACCTTCTGGGGTGTACAAAGGTCCTTAGAAAATCCGTTTCTCCCCCTTGGTGGATATTATAAAGGCGGCAAGTGTTATTATGGTGGTACAGTACATATTGCATACACAGACATCTACCGCCCGGATTCTTTTAAATGTACACAGGGCGGTCCAGTTGGAGTAGACACGTTGACATTGCTGAGCAGCCTCACCAACACCCATTTCTAGAAGTGCTCACCTTATGAAATATGAAATAAGTCTACATCCATTACACTGTAACCCCCCATATCACCGTCATCAAGCCTCTGGCAAGGTGGACAAATTTGGCTTCGGGGTTAGTGGGACCATACAATGTTCATCTCTTTCTTCCTGATTTACTTGGCTTTATGTAATGTCTTCAAGAATTATCCATGTTATAGCATGGACCAACGGCTCCTTCCCTCTTAAAACCCACTTTTAACCGTCCACTTTTGGCTATTGCAAATAGTGATGCTATTCAGATTTTCAGAGGTAAGCAGAAACTTCAGGTTCCTGCTTTCAACTCCGAAACAGTTTTGCTGAGTACTATAGTAATTTTCAGAGCTTCAAGAGGAACATGCCTAGTGTGTTCCACAACTGCCGTGTCATTTTTTAAAAAGATTTATTTTATTTACATGAATACACGGTAGCTGTCGTCAGACACACCAGAAGAGGGTGTTGGATCCCATTACTGATGGTTGTGAGTCACCATGTGGTTGCTGGGAATTGAACTCAGGACCTCTGGAAGAGCAGTCAGTGCTCCTAACCACTGAGCCATCTCTCCAGCCCCTGCTGCATCATTCCTATCCAGATTCCCGTTTCTTCATGGCTGCCTCAACAGCTGTGTTTGCCAGGTTCTGTCCCTTTCAAATAGTAGACGTTGTAACTGGTAGAACTTAACAGCTCACAGCACTTCTGAAACTTCTCTTCCTTTTTTACTTTTCCTTTCCTTTTTATTTCTTTTGAGATGGACTAACTTTAAGCTGTCATCCCTCCTACCTTTATGTCCCACAGTAATGGGACACCCAACTGGAAACATTTTCAGACGTAAGCATAATGTGTACCGGGTATGGTGGCAAATGCCTGTCATCTTAGCACTCAGGAAGGAGAGACAGGGAATCCACTGTAACTCTAAGCCAGTCGGGGATGGATAGAGACCGTACATCAAAACAGAACAAACACCAAACCAATTTACAAGCAAAGCAGCCGGAAGTAAAACGAGGAGACATCAACAGAGCAGTTTTATATCAATATATCGGTTCTAGAGAGTGAAGTTAAGGTTCACTCATGTTTGCTAAGTAATCTGGGCCTTACCCCCAAGTTCACCTCTTACTGGATGGCTCAGGCTGGGCTTGAACTCACTGTGCAGCCTAAACTGGACTGAAATTTACAATCCCGTCTCCCAAGTGTCTGGGATTACAGGTCTGTCCAACAAAGCAAAGTATCCATAGGTTATAACAGTGGAAATATCTCAGTGATGATAAGGATTCCTAGAAGGCGACCTGTCTGAGGTAGGAAAAAAAAATGGGGTGTGGGGGTTCTTCCTTGTCTTCCCACATTCTTTGATGTATTCAAATTGAAAATGAGGGAGATAGCCAGTGGCCCAGACTTTGGCAATGTGGGTGCCTGGTGGAAATCTTTGAAGTCCCTTTTCCCAGTAAACAGCTGAGAAATGGCAAGATGACAACTATATATTCAAGAGACCCATCCTTCTGTGGCAAGGATCCCTGTGCCACACTCCTCAGGACTGTGCTCAGTGACCTCATACCGTCTTGTTTAATATTTGTGTGTGTGTGAGGCATACCAACAAAGTGCCCTATTATCCTTTTATTTTCCGGTTTTTACATCAGTCGTTCCTTTTTACAGCTCGGGGAGACAGGTTAGTGTTTTTATTTCCCACATGTAAGGGAAAGAATCAAGAGTGGGCACAAAATAAGAAGTGGAAACAGCTCTGGAGACCCGGTCATGGCCTGGACTCCCGGCCTGAGCCGCACCCTGGCCTGCTGAATCACACTGCTCTTCTACCTCACGGGGCGGTTGGCACAGGGCAGTGATGAAAGGAACCAGAGCGGCCAGCCTTGGCAGCAACCACCAGGCCAACTGCACCACTTGCTGGGTGAAGGAAGTGAGTTGGGAGCCCCCTTGGGCCTGGAGATAGTGGAGGCAGCTCTTAGTACCTCAGGTCTGATCATTTGTCTGGCCCTCCCCTTTAATTGCTGTGTCTGCTCTCCAGAGAGAAGGATGATGCTTCGCCTCAGGAGCTCTGTAACTTAAAACAAAAGAGAGCGCCTTGGCTGTGGCAGCTCACAGGACTCATTTCCTCTCCCTCATTAGAGCTACTTCCAGGAGAAAGAGAAGCTCCGGAGGCCCTGGGACCCAGAGACCTCTTGGCATTCTAAAAGCCCTTTGCTGTACTTGGATCCAAGCCATTTGTTTCTAGGGAATCACGTTCGGCAGGAGCTTACTTTTTCCATTTGCAATGGCTTATTAAGTATAAGCATCTCTCTTCTCTCTGTTTACTGAGTTATTATGTCTCCCTCCAACTGACCCTGCTAGAGGAGAGAGCCAAAGTGGATCCTTAACACACAGTTACCCTGCAAAATGTCCTTCTCATAAACCAGGGGACCACAGCCAGGACTGTATACTTCCTTTTGGAATCTTTTCTGCGTGGCCTGAAGAGAAACTGTCCATACACAGTAGATGAGACCGTGTTTACAGACTCCATTGCTACAGTGTGCAGAGACTGGAATGAGCTTAGCTGGGAGGACTCAGCTTCTAGGTCCTATCAGCTTCTCAGAGTCAGCCTTCTTAAAGATGTACAGTTGTCCCGCCCGTAGAAGAGTGACATTCTGACCTGGTGAAACAGAACACAGGTGGAAAAATGACAGTGCTCTGATCCCACCTGGCAGGCAGTGAGAAACATCCGGGAACAGGAAAATGGGAAATATTCACCAGGTAGTGGCTGGCTAGCTATTGGTCGCCTGACTGAGCTGACTGGTAAGGAAATCTTGGTAGCAAAACAGGCCGGCTGTACTAGCAGACCCAGCATCCATCAGCCCTACTCAAAGGTCATGATGGAAACAAAATCATGCAATTTACCCAAATTTCGGAGGTTGAATTTAATTGTCGGGCTTGGTCTGGAAATGAGAATGAATTATATCTAACTAAGTGGATTCTTTCTCCTTGCTGCCAATGTCTTTACTGTGACGCCGGGAACACCTAAGGTACACCACAGACATTGCTAGATACACTGTCTGCATATATGATAGGCTGAATGGCATGACTCAGTAAATTCCCACCTGGTGCACACTCTCAAAGTGAGCTCAATACTCTCTTCTCTATTGTGTTTCCGTTGATAAGCCAACAGGATCCTTGATTATTGCATGAATCTATTATTATCTTAGCCTTGGTAGAATCTGGGGCTTGGAAAGACCCCGTTTATAAAAGCCATAAGCTTAGCAAAGAGTTGGCATTGCTTAATTTGTCAGTCACTCTGTCCTTACTGTCTTCTCATAAAAAATAAACTAATAGAGAATCCCTGAACCATCCTAAGATTTACTCTACTATATCCCGAGATCTGTGTGAGTGTGCACACATATCCTGCACATCATACATAGCACATGACACAATACAACTTCAGTCCATATGACACACATGATATACCATAATATGGTTCTCACACAACACACAATAACATGTGTGTATAATACAGCACATACTATATACTACCACAACACATATATAGCATACAATATAGAAAGAGTAAAAACACAGAATAAAATAACTCACATGACACATTTCTTAAACATAATAACATACACATTACATATACAGCCACCTCCAACAATACAGGCACACACATAACATATAAAATACATGATACATAGCAAACATGCAGCTAAAGCATGAAGCACACATGTAATACATAGTTCACTCATCACTCAACACAGTCACTATACACAGAACCCTTACACATAATTTAGACATACCTAATACATGCATATAATACATGCAATACACATAGACACACACACACACAGACACACACACACACACACACACACACACACATACACACACACACACACAGAGGGGGGTTTGTAGAGAAAAGACAGGAATGTGGAAAAGGGCCAGTGCTTCAGGTTCCCAGGGCTCTGACTAGGTTTTCTCCCCTTGAGGTATCCAAGAGGCCAGAGCCTATAAAAGACATGGCTGCCAAACACTTTCAAAGTATGTTGACCTCTGGGGAGAGCTTGTGAAAGAGGCCAGACAATAAACTTGCTTTTCATTAGTATTCTATTTGTTCTGTCTTTATTATTTTCTTTTCTTTCTTTCTTTCTTTCTTTCTTTCTTTTTTTTGTTTAATTGGTTTTACTTTTTTTGAGATATGGTTTCCTCTGTCTAGCCTGGTTGCCCTGCAACTCACTTTGTAGACCAGGCTGACCTCGAACTCAGAGATCTGCATGCCTCTGCCTCAGTCTCCTGTGTTCTGAGATTAAAGGTGTGCACCAATATGCCCAGCTCTTTATATTCATTGTCTATGTTTTTATTATTTTTTTTGGAGGGAAGGGGAGGAGGATACCTGTTTTAGCTAAGCTAGAGAAATCACCAAGAAGCCAGATTTTAAGCTGTGTTTAAGGGAGTGGCAACTTTGTCCTCTGCAAGTAGCGTTGTGAGCATTCTGGTGAGAGCATCTGAGGCACACAGACCTCAAAGCAGCTGCCATTCTCCTTCCTCAACAAGAGCTTGAGGTACAATATTGCACTTAGCTCCAGTCTGTAAGCCACAGTAAGAGGAAGACAGGCAGGAAGAAAGAAAAGAAACTGTTTCATGTGCAAGTCAGTACATCTTCCCAGAGCAACCAATCCTTTCAGCATGTCCTAGGGAGGACATTAAGGAAGAAATTCAGCTGACAATGTCAGGCTCCACGTTTACATGGTAACAATCACAAAAATCACCATACAATTGGGAAAAAAAAAAAAAAACTCTCCCCAAGGTTCTGAATGTGCTTCGTGACTGCTCTGGGTGGCTCTGGGCCAATACCTGTCCCTTCTCATCCAAGCACACGCGGTTTCTTCTCACATTAGTGATATTTCCATAGAGAATTTTGGGAATGCTACCTTATAGTTTATTCCTCCTCCTTTCTGTGGTTCAGATTTACGTTTCGGGACATTATATTTTCAGATTCATCCCCCCTTGCCTCTAGCCCCTCCCCACACAGACAGATTTAGGGCCACCTGTTCTCCTCAGAGCCAGGAGGATTGAAAAGACGCCTCCTGCCAGATTTCCCTCCATTCTGCAGTCACACTGCACCCTCTCCAACGTCGCAGGAGAAGGTTCCCTTGGGCTTCACGTCCAGGCTCTGTACTTGGGCAGAAGTCTGTTGGACAAACATTCACTTGGCCAGTCCAGGTGGAGTTGGGACCATGGGAGACCCAGTATTTCAGGGGCCTCCCTGAGTCCCCAGCTGTCCAAATTTCTTGCTTAGTACCCCACCTGCCTGCTACCGACAGGCAGATAGGTTTTGACATTTGTACTTACTGCTGGGCACCGCATCCTTGGAAGCATCCCCATGTGAATGCATTTGCTTCTTCATACCAAGGAATAGGAGTTAGGGAACAAAAGAGAGCCCCCCCCACACACACACCTTGCTCTGTTCTCTGTATGTACTGGAGCCCAGTTAAATCTCAGCAGCACCCCCCAGCAATGCCTGGCAGAACTTGATCCCTTTTCTCGGGTCAACAGATAGGGTTCAGATGTATCGGATCTGGGCAGGGTTTCAGACAAATCCTTTCTCCCTGAGGCAGAGGCCTCTGAGTTAGACTTGGTTGAGCACTAAATTTCTCTAAGTAGTCAGTGAGGCAAGGATGTGCATCAGAAACAACTTGCTTCATCAATAGGGTGGAAATACCATTTCTCATAGCTCTTAGGCTGTTTTCAAATGAGGGAAACTTAGTTTATTTCCTACACAGCTTTCTTTTAAGCATACTGTATCCCCTCCTGTAAAATGTGCACACATACACATGTCTTTCTTTTCAGACTGGCTGGTAGCCTTGGCTTTCTTCAGGTGCAGTATTATGCATGTTCATAAGAAAAGAAAAACCAACAGCTTTACTTGAATTTAGTAAAATAATCTTGAAATTGTTTTAAATCTGGTGATTGTTGGGCCAGTGAAAGGTGGCTCCCAGGTGTCTCTGTGTGTTCCAGTCACTTCTGGCTTCACTGACAACACTTGGGAAGATATTTGTCACTACACCCCATGGTCTCCCATTGCTCTTCCTTCCTTCCTCCTGGGGAAACTGAAGAGGAAGAAAGTCCACACATATTAGGAAAACAGTGAACAAGCTGAGATCCTGTTTATCCACTAATTGACAGTTACAAAGGAAGAGATGATCAGGACATATAAGTTTACCTCGGAAAATATAAACTCCTAAGAAATCTGCTGTTTTCAAATGAAAGGTTATTCATCTGCATGCTTTCCAAGTCTGATTTGAGTTTAACATTATAATATTGACCTAACTTAATCAGTGTGGTTCCTCAGTATGTTCCCTTCAGCCTCACACTGTCTCTTCACTAAGTACACCCCTGAACAAAAATGTGGTTTATCCTTTTAATACCCTAGACACTGGTGGATAAAGGGATACCATGAACTCAGCCATCTTGGTATGATACCATGTGACCAAAATGCTTGAAATCCCATTCCAGAAGCACACGTGCTTCACATGCTTCCAGCCTTGTGTGCACATTCCCATGTAACTTCCTCCCTTTGATTTCTTAAGGAAACAAATGTCACAGTATCAACTGGACACTTTGCCGATCATATAAGACTAGAAAGTGGGAACCAGAAGCCCAGGGGAGATCTATGAATGCTATCAGAGAGTAATGGCCCAACTGAGAGTAATTCTGAACCTACCTCCTAGGAGAAGGTAGTCCTCACATCAGGGGTAGGACAAGCTCTTAGCAGGAGAGGGGGCTAAGAGCTTGGCTTCCATCACTAACACAGGTCTTTTCTAGGGAGAATTGCAGGCTTTACCCTGGAAATAAATTGAGGAGGTTACTACACTGCATTTTCTGATCTATGCTCAGTGAGAGGCCCTCGCCAAGTGCTGAGGACCATTAGAAGAGCAGAATTGTTTCAGCAGAAGCAGCATCGTGGGGACACCCCCACCCCCAGTCTGGCAAGGCCCCTCTTCAGGCCTGTGGCTGCCTTGAAGGTTTTTGAAACTGTTTAAAATTTTTGGATTAGTTTTGGGTAACAGAAGTTGCACACTGATGGTTGGTTTTTTTTTTTTTTTTTCCTTTTCTTCATCATCAAATTGGGCAAGATGGCATGTTGGTCTATCATCAGGACCGTTGAAGCCAGCAGACCTTTCTTCTATGGGAGCCAGGCTCACGACTTGCTGTTTTTTGCAGAGGTTCCGGCCAAGAAGGGTCAGAGAGATTATACACCAGTGCTGGGCTCTGTCCAGCTCACCATCCGCCGTCCATTCCTCTGCTTTTGGCATCTGGAGTCTCGAACAAATGTAATTCCCTCCTCCCCATCTGGGGGTGGTGTGTTTCCAGGACCTTCTCAGCAAGTCAGCAGGCTGTGTCTCCAAGTTGCAAACATGCAGGAGTGAATATTACCACTGTTCTAACTGTTGGGAGTACATGAGAGGCAGGAGAGGAGGGAGTGTTTTCAGAAAGCCCCCCTGGTAGAGGTCACCATATATAGTTAGTCCTCTAAACTCTGAGTTCTCCGTTTGCAGATTTAACCAACTGTTGAATACATCTGAAGAAATTATGCCTGTACCGGATGTGTACATTTTTTTTCTCTTGTCATAATTCCCTAATAACATGTCCCCATTGTGTTATCTATCACAAGTAATTTAGAAACAAATTGGAATTATCGGGAGGATATGCCTAGGTTCCATTCAAACACTACTACGTTTTACAGAAGGGACTTGATCATGCATGAATGTTATTGTCGGTGGTTTTAGAGGCCATGTCCTGTGGATAGCTAGAGATGACGGTCCTCGGGGAATTAGGCAGTCTGGCACTGGGCAGAGCCCTTCTCAGAATGATTCAGCTTAGGGAAAGAACTGGGAAAGGGCAGGAAACAGGAGGTAAAAAGCGCTTTCTCTGTAGCCTCTCTCATCCCAGGTAACTTTAAATCGCTGCAGACGACAAGGAATTAATTTTAGCTGTAGAGAGTAATGGGGCAGAGGTCATGCTCATCACGGGACCAGATGATGACAATCTAGCAGTATCGTTAGGAAGGGACAGAAGGGGTAAGAGCAGCTCAAGTGGATAAAATGCTAGAAGCAGAAACTCAGCAGAGGAGTCAAATTCAAAGCACAGCACCTGGGGTTATAGAGAGAAAGCACTGGGGCCCAATGCCGGATGGTGGAGGAGGGACCCACCCAACAACAGAAGTGTCTGTAGAGGAGGGCATGAAGCCTTCCAGAACCCCTTCTAGACTCAGAACGTGCCAAAAGAGAGACAGTGGCAGGACCGACATGTGCCCTGCAGACATGGCACTTGCACACCAACTCAAGAAGAGCCTCTCGCCTCCAATCCACACAGGAGGTGTGCTGCGAACCAGTTTCTTCAGGAAGCTACACAAACCAGCTACTGCATTCTCATCACGTGGGGCCCTTAGTTACATGAGGCGAAGTCCTCTCTTCGGGAACCTCATGGAGGGTGTGAGGTCTGTCGTAAGCTTAAGAGGGCTCCTTTGGACAGGCACTGTGGTGCATACCTCTAATCCTAGCACTCAGGAGGCAGAATCAGGCAGACCTCTGTGGATTTGAGGCCAGCCTTGTTTACAAAGTGAGTGTCTGGTCAGTTAGGGGCTGTGCAGAGAAACCCTGAAGAGAAGAAGAGGAAGAAGAGGAAGAGGAGGAAGAGAAGGGGAAGGGGAGAGGGAGGAGAAGGGGGAGGAGGACAAAAGGAGGAGAGGAAGGAGAAGGGGGAGGAGGAGGGGAAGAGGGGAGGAGGGGGATTGGGAGAGGAAAGGAAGAAAAATGCAGGATCCTCTCAGCTACTTCAGGATTTCTGAAAGAGGGCCATTCAGCTCAGCTGGGTCTGGGGAAGTCAAATAAATCACACATGGGAAGTCTTGCTGGTTTCCTTCCTATAGAGAAGGTGTTCCAAAAAACAATTTTAGCAAAGAAGAAAGGCGCAGTGGATTGTTTCTTGGGGAACAAGGTAGGTAGGTAGGTAAGTAGGTAGGAACCATTAAAAATGGAACTGCTGGGTGGTGTGGGTTGGCAAATATAGAAGTCACATCCCAGACTGGTGCAGGGAAAAGCAGACTTCCCGTCCTTAATTAGGACAGGAAAGGGAAACATGACTTAAGGCACAAGGGACTCATCTTCAACTCAGTCACTGAAGAGCATCTGTCCAATGACCTGCATGGTAAAGTATTCTCAGCTGTACAATAGAGCCAAATACTTAAGAAATATCTTATTGTATGAGCACTGCTTCCGTTACAACTTCAGACAGACGTTATAGTTTCCTTCCTGAGGTTTGGGCCAGAAGTTTCATTTGTTCATAACCCAAACAGTGCTTCGGATATTACCGGCATGTACCGGTCCCCACGGCAGCCTAACAGCATGATTCTGGGTGTCCCAGAGTGCAACCCCAACAGGGAGGGATGCCCCACAAGTTTACAGCAAGCCATTCACATGCAAACATGTTTTATTTTCGGGCTTTAAAAGGAGATACTAAAAACAGGGTTCAAAGGAGGTTTCAGAGGAACACTTAAGAAGTTCATCCTTTATTCTGAATAGCAATTATGAGCAGTTAGGTATTTAAAAACATCTACATTTTTTTTCCTTTTGTAGGCTTGCTGCAAATGGAATACAACAGTCACTTTCAGAAGGGCAGAGAGGAGGGTACGGCATCTTCAAAGCACTATCACCCTTTGTCTTCCCAAAGTGCACCCACTCCAGATATAACCCACCTTTGATAACAAAGCTGTGGTGCTTAACAAAGACACTATCTGAAAAACTGCAAGCCTTCTTTCTCCTGTAGGCAGCCTTGGTACTTGAAGAAATGGGCATATTTTTTATAGATTCCTAGGAGGCAAATAATCCACACACTGCCAACGCCTAGATTGCTGCCCAGCACTGGGGTGAGGGGAGGGGTAGTGATCTTTTATCTCGGGTCAGTAGAGTTCTAATAGATACACTGGGACAGTTTTGTTGTGGTAAATCTCCAACCACAATAAGCCCATTCAAGAAAAACGCAACTTTGTTGCCATGAATCTGTAACCCCAATAAACCCACGTAAGAAAACCGTAACTCGGTTGTTTGTTTATGAACTGTACACTTCCACTGGGCAGCTATGTCTCCGCCCACTTTCTTCCCGCTAGGAAATCCTGTTGACTTGTAGTTTCTCTAGGCTGTGTACTTCTGCTCTGTCTGCCTTTCAGCTCTCCCTCGCTCTTCCTTTGTCTCACATCTCTTACAAGTCCTTCTCCTCCCCTCCTTTTCCTGTCTTGCCTCCTGACCCGCCTCCTCACTTTAGCCCAGCGATTGGCTATTGGCCATCTGACTTAGCCAATCAGATAGTTAAGGGAAATCCCTCAACAGATGAATGTTACAAAGACTCCACCAAAATGAGGGATACTTTCTACCCCTGAGCCATACCTGTAAGCCTAATCTATTTGGGGAAGGGTTAATTAAGGTTATTTAGGATGGTCCAGTAGACTCATTTCTGTAGCAAGAAAAAACGAGAAGCTACTGTGGGCTTGCTCGGTGAAGCTGGCTTTGAGGTGAGAATGCTAACAGCCATGGTTGGGACAGCTGGGTGGCTGAGGGGTGCCGCGGGGGGCTAGCTGGTGGTTAGCTCCACCATCCCCTTCTTTCTTATGCATGATTTGGAAGTCAGTGATCTCACAGCCTGTAAGTATGTCCTGCGGTTAATCAACAATGCCTGCATCGTGGAAGGCACTGGCCTGGATTATGGGGAAGGAAAAACAAAAAGGCTTTCCAGACTTTAGTTTTGATATCTGGCCTAAAGAAAACACACACAGATTTCACCCTCAGGAGAAGAAAGGAACTTTGAGGGGGTGACTGCTAAGATTCGTCATCTGAAGTCTCAGTTTCCGGCTTGATTTTACCAGCTTCTCGCCCACCACCCACCCACCCACCGGTCCATTTCCTTCCCGATCTCAGGAGAGGCAATCTCCAATCTGGGGGGGTTTATATTTAACACCTGCATATCTTGGCTAAGAGATCTCTGTCTCATTCTCCTGCACCGTGTCATCCACGCTTTCACCGTTTAAACACTTTTAGTCAGTGCTTCTACATCACACACAGAAAGGAGGGTGATTCTCTTTGTAGGCTGCTACAAAGGCCCTGTTTCCAGTTTCTCAACAGTCACCTCCAATCAAATCTGATCAGTCTTCATAAAGTTGAATGCAGAGTCCCACAAATTGGCAGCCGCTCTGTAGGCTTCATTTGATGAGTGTGGAACCCAGCAAAAGAGAGGTTCACCTGGCGGAGAGATGGCTCCGAGGTTAAGCGCACTGGGCTGCTCTTCAAGACCACTGGGATTCCATTCTCAGCACTCACAAACTGTAACTCCATTTCCAGGGTACCTAACACCCCCTTCTGGCCTCCGAGGGATCCAGACACGTATGTGGTGTATAGACATGCATTCAGGAAAAACACCCAGACCCACTAGCAAGACAGATTTACTCGTTTTTCCATCAATGGCCCCAATAAAATATCCAAGACTGAGGACCGTGTCAGCCAAGCTTACTGTGAGGAACAGCTGGATCTGATGAGAGGACAAAATAACCCCAAGCATTCCTATGAACTTAACCTTTGCTGTCCCCTGGATGTTACTGAATGTGTATGTGTTGGGTGCCAGCACAAGCTTGCTAGCTTTTCCTTCTCTCTTGCCTTGCTGAGTCTCCTGAGCTCTCATTCAATGCCTTTTCAGTTATGTTGGGAGATGAGGAACCCATCAAGCCAAAACTGAGCCTTGCCAATCCTACGGGATGTTAGCAGTTAGGCAGGCATTTTAGGCACAGTGACTTGCGCTTGCTCGCAGGGCCGAAAGCTACTATGTAGCTCCAGGCTTTATTGTTCTTGCTCTTTATGTGCTTGTTCCTTGCAAATAAAGCTCCACCACCACCTGCCCTGTGAAACTTACAACTCTCCAGCTCAAACTGCTGATTCATTCTTCCGGAGTGGCCTTATTTTAATTCTAAATTCTCTACCTAATGGCGCTCTGCTTCTGTTTTGTGACCATGTGATGGATGACCCCCAAATTGAGCATGCGCAGGAGCTTACTCCCCTCCCCACGCATGAAGCGGGCTAGGCTTTCCCATCTGAATAGGTATGCATTGCTCCAGAGAAAGCTTCCTGCTTTGCTGTGGGATGGAGGAGATACTGTTTTGAGAATCCCCTCTGTGTTGCTTGCCCGCAGCAAGTAAGCCTCCCTTTATGATTTCCTCTCTTGCTTTGGCTTGGATTTTGCCATCGACAGGGGTGGGTGTGAGTGGAGGGTGGGGTGAGGGGTGAGCCCTTGTGTTTTGTTAGGAGAAGACAAGACAATCTATTTCTATAGCCCCGCCCCCAAGTGCCAAATCGTGCATGCACTCAATGGTCTGCTCTCTTGTGCTTCACGGGGGTACAGCTTTATCCTGGACAGTTTCACAGTCTTTTCCATCCACACCAGTCCAGTAGTAGAATTTTCCAAGCAGGTAGAAACACGCTGGGGAGACCTGTGAGAGAGTTAGCTTGGAGGAGGGAGGAGGAGGGAGGCGGAGGAGGAGGAGGGAGAGGAAGAGCAATAGCAGATGCTTTCAGGCTCTTTGGCTACTTAGTTGTGCGCTCTTGAGGGAGTTTCACCTCTCCCTCTGAAAGACCTTATTTTTCCCATCTACAAGCTGTAGACTTGTGAGACCATCTTTGCAGTTTCTAGTTCTGTTCTTAATATCTGTGACAAAGTCAATAAATATTGGCTCCTTTCCAGCCAGTGTTTTTTAATAGCATTCCATTCATTTCTTACCCATATGTATTACTGTGAGATATAGCATTCAGTTCACTTCAATATACTTTATTATCAGCAATTATATATTAATTTATATCAATATCTTATTGCTACAGAACAGTAACGATGTGTTAATAGTTTAGTATGTTAAACACTAATGACTATTTAATATTGATTGAATATCTACCTGATAAATAGGTAGTGGGTATCTACCTATGCTCAGAGCTTGGACGTCATTGGCCATTGGCCTGGTTTTTTGGTTTTTGTTTTTTTGTTTTTGGTTTTGGTTTGGTTTTTTTTTTTTTTTTTTTTCCATCTCAGAGACTTAAACAGGTTGACCAAATACTTCAGCTTGTTTATTCAAAATATGCATAACAAGTCACAAATTGGAAGGCCAGTTCTAAAATGTGGTAGAGGGACTTGGAGACAGCCACTGAGTTCTCAAGTTCAGATGGGCAGGTTCATGAGTGGGTAGCCAGAACTTTTGGACACTTTGCTGTGGAGGAAAAAAAAGATTATTTCTTCAGTCAACAAATTTCTGTTCACAGTCATTTCATGAAATATGAAATAGCTATGGGGAAAAACTTTTATATAAATCTTTTCTTCCTTTGGAAGACTCTGACAATGTGGTGTTCCTGACATCAAACATGCCCATGAAAAATTAAGAACCCAATCAATCAAACAGCTGTTTCTAAACATACAAAAATATAGTACAAACCATCTGAGTTTCCACTCTTTGGTTGAAGAAACACATCATTTAGATAGAGCCCTAAAGTACATCTTGCTCATCAAAAAAAAACATTAACAGAAAAATTCTTCCATTAGATAACTCAAGGGCGCATCTGTGCTCAAACCAAACTCTTCCGTGTTGTGAGCCTGATCCAGAATCCCAGACAGAGTGCTGGGGTGAAGCCCTACTATGCCAGGGTGCTTCGGTCTGCTCTGGGTTATGGTTTCCTCGGTTGTCATGTGATGGAGTGATATATATTTGTTACATTTTCTCTAACAGTCCACAGCCGAGGATGAGGGGAGGTTTAGGAAGACTTCTCAACATGAAACAGGGAAATCCAACAGTGTCATGACTCAAGGTGACTTCCTCAAGCTTACTCGTTGACTTAGCAGTGAAATTAGTGAGGGGCATTGGCTCCTAAGCAATCCCAGCCGATTTAATGATCTCAGTTGTAAAAGCATTCCACTCCAGAGATTTATGCTTCAGGTCATGTGTTCATCAGCTTTCTGTCATTGTGACAAAATATTCGAGACGGGCAACTTAACAGAGGAAAGATTTATATAGCCCATGGCTGCTTACATGCAGTCCATGGTTGCCTTGGGTCTGTCCTGAGACACAGCACGGTGGCAGGGAGCACCCCCAGAGCCAAGCTGCTTACCACAGAGACCAGAAAAGGGGGAGGAAGGAGAGCATTCTAAGTCCTGTGAGAGCTAGTTTTTGTCAACTGGACACAAACCTAAATGTATCTAGGAAGATGTTATTTCAAGTGAGGGACTGCCTTCATCTGATTGGCCTGTGCACATGTTTGCAGGACATTTTCTTGATTACTAATTGATGTTGGAGGACCCAGCTCATTATGAGCTATGCCATCCCTGGGCAGGTGAACTGTATAACAAAGGTAGCTGGGCAAACCAGGGGAAACAAGCCAGTAAGCATTCCTCCATGTTCTCTCCCAAGTTGTTTGGGTCATGATTAATTTTTGTTGGGTTTTTTTTGTTGATCACATAAACAGAAAGAATGGGTCCCAACATTTCCTTTAAGAGCACCCCCCAATAATCTAACTTTCCTCCTACATGGATCTACCTCTCTGGGGTCCACTATCTCCCAGCAGTACCAGAAGGTTTTCGAGAAAGCCTTAAGCACAGGAAGCTTTGGGAGACATTTGAGATCGGAGCTGTAACAAGCCGAGAAAGTGGGCAGACAATAAGTGACACAGATTGGGGTATAGCGGTAAATATTAAATGGATGGCTTGCCTCCCCCCCCCACCCCGTCTCACTCTGAAGGTGCCACTCTAGTGTGGAGCCAAGCGCACAGACTCTGTCACAGGGTCCGAGCCACACTCTCCACACAATTCCCTTCCCAGGCGGTTCACTCTGCCCGCCCTGCTGCTTCTGTTCTGGGTGGATACGACAACCCACAAACATGACTCCAAAGCCGGATAGCTTTTCATACAGGTTTATATATAAAATTCTCAACCCATAAACCGTCTATACAATAAGATTACATCCAATGGACAAAGATACAAACTGCCCTTCTATATGAGATAAAAGGCCTATAGAACCCCTTAAAATATTCATACCTACCTATCAGCAATTAAGACCACCTGTATCTAGATCATCCTTCTCTGGCTCCATCTTGATTCCCCCTGAATCTCCTCCCCCTCCTGTCTCTACTTTTGCTCCTCAACCTTTTCCACCTATCACTCTCCTGTCCAATCATGTATCGCTTTGAAATAAATCTACACATCACCCTTTTTGTTTACTTAAAAAACTTTACCTTTAAATATGAGCTGTGCACAACTATTACTACTTGAAAATATTCTAAATAACTATTTTTTCTCAAAGTTAATTATCTTGGGAAGGCTATAAAATGACAGGTTTATTTGCCCAGAAAACTATACAAATGAGATCAGGCCATCAGTATTCATGTCATTTCTTATATCCAAGTGGTGTGGGTTATCAAATTGGCTAAGACATCTATTTGCATATGATTAACAATGGCAGTGTGGGACACATCCTCAAGAAAGCTTTGTTCAGTCATAGAATGAAGAATGACATAAGACATGGAGGAGCACAGGTTTAACCCCAGCAACTTGGGAGGCAGAAGCAGGAGGGTCTCTCAATCTGAGATCAGCCTGGTCTCCATTGTGACTTTCAGGACCACAAGGGCTATATAGAGAAATTCTGTCTCCAAAAAAGAAAAAAAATGGAGGGATGGAGGAAGGAAGGGAAAGAAATTCAGAGAGAGAGAGAGAGAGAGAGAGAGAGAGAGAGAGAGCGAGCTATGGAGAAATGTATGGAACTCGAAAAAGTATAAATATTTAATTTCTTCCCACATGAGGAATCTAAAATATATACAGATTTATCCATGTATGAATATATCTGTATCTTTATATTTATGTATAAAAATTCAATGCATAGAGAGCTTGAGTTTCAGGTCCTTCGGTCAGTCAGTGGAGGTACTTGTGACCTTATACAATGTGTAAGAAAGAGTAAATGCAGTTGGTGATAGTGAGATGGAAGTGTTCCATCTTCACAGCCCTCCTACACCTGTGAAGATCCCCATCCGTGCCTACGTCCTTGGCAATAACTTCCATTGCTCACCTTGGACCTAGGTATTACTGCGTAACCCTCTGCCCCACAGCTATACCTATTGGCCCTTCAGACAGGAGAGAAAACAGACACACAGAGGAAAGAGTCTCTGAGTCCTCTGCAGAGAGCAAGGGTTGGTCTTCTACATAAGGAAAAGATATATCTAGGATTAGAACCAGCCACACAGACCTGGAGTGGATAGTTATTGTGTGGGGCTGGGTGCCAGAGGCCCCCACACAGAGATCTCTGGTCCAGCTAGGTGTGTGGGTTCGGGGGAGAGAGGAAGTGGGACTCTAGCAGGGGGTGGGAAACGCCCTCTGCTGCCTCTGCTGCTGGTGCTGCTCCATTGCAGTCTCTGCTGCTGCCAAGAGATGCTGCACCAGGCTGAGACAGTGAGAGACTCCAGGGCTGGTGCGTGCAGGGGAGCTGCGGGAGAGCAGATCTCTTCCCAAGCAGCAGTGTTACAGCTTTTATGACAGAAGCGCTCAGCTCAGACTCAGGAGTAATTCCTGCACACCTTTAATTTAGGACAGGCCTCATATATACAGTTTTGGGTTGGTTCAGAGTCTGACAACAGGTGCATCCTATTGGCTTGGCCTCCAGCCTTGGGAGTACCTCATCTACACATTTGGGGGTGTGGTCCTGCTGGTTTGAGACTATGTGACAGGTGGTTACATTCTCACCTTTGGAGGAGGGACTTGGGGTGTGACCTATAGGACCCAAACCACTCTACAGGGTCTGTGGGAGGCTGTAGCTGTGTGATGGGGCCTGACTTCCTGGGAGACTAGGAAGCTGCCTGCCATCCCTTAGAGCCTGGGGCTTCTACTTATCTTGACTGAGAGTCAGGGTACCCCTCACTGCCAGTTGCCACACATTTTTGTACTGGCATAGTTGAGATAGGCGAAGGTTAAGACACAGTATGTGCCAAAGGGTTCAGACCTAGCAGGTACTTAAGAAATAATAATTGCTGAGGTACAATGATGCATGTAACATGTGAAACTGTAAATACGGATAGTGTCACAATAAAAATGTTAAGTTGGCTGTATATGAGAGCAGGCTAGGTGGTGTGTTCCAGCATTTGCTGTACCATTTGCCTTCTGCCTCTCTGAACCTCCATGTCTGTGGTGGTTTGAATAGGCTTGGCCCAGGGAGTGGCACTATTAGGAGGTATGTCCTTGTTGGAGTAGGTGTGTCTCTGTGGATGTGGGTTTTAAGACCCTCATCCTAGCTGCCTAGAAACTAGTCTTTCATTAGCAGCCTTCAGATGAAGATGTAGAACTCTCAGCTCTTCCTGCACCATGCCTGCCTGGATGCTACCATGCTCCTGTCTTGATGGTAATTGACTGAACCTCTGAACCTCTGAGCCAGCTCCAATTAAATGTTGTCCTTATGATTGTTGTCTTAGTCATGGTGTCTGTTCACAGCAGCAAAACCCTGACTAAGACAGTGTCCTTGAAAACGCTGTAGAGTTTGTGAAAGTCTTGGTAAGGATTAAGCAAGACCAAAAACATACAAGAGCTACACCTGGCACACAGAAAGCATGCCTCTAAATGTTAGGCAAGGCTGGCATTGAATAAATAACTCTGTGCAGATCTTTCCATCTGTGCAGATCAGTCATACTGACGCCGTGTGTGTGTGTGTGTGTGTGTGTGTGTGTGTGTGTGTGTGTGACTGTCTGTCTGTCTGAGAGAGGGAGGGAGGGAAGGGAGGAAGGAAGAGAGAGGGAGGGAGAGAGAGAGCTCATGGTAGATATCAGTTAGTATTGGGACTCTACTTAGCGTACAGTAGAACTTGACACTGAGGACCAGAGCATCTAAGAGAAAGGCAGAAACAAATAATGGGATGCTGTGCCTAGGATTTCTTCCTAATCCCAAGGCAGCCACACTGACTCAGAATTTTCCAGCTCATGTCTCTTATCCTCCCAGCTCTTCCTAATCTTGCTAATTAAATCCAGCCTGGCTGAAAAGGTCCTGAGTTTGTTCTGTTCCTACTCAACTCCGTATCCAGTGGGCACGATCGCCCTAATTGCTTGTACGCCGCCACTTCCTCATACGCACGTCACTTTCATTTCTCAGAAGTGGTAGAATGAGAGCCATACCCAAGCTGGGCAAATACACAGCTCATGCTAGGCCCAGGGCATTTCTTTTATTGTTGTGTTTCTAGGCCTGCATAGGCTTGGAAGCTTTTAGCCATTATACACTCTAATCTCCCAAGCTGACTGATTCAGTCCGGCTTCTCTCAGCTTCTGACTGAATGGCTCTGCCTGGCCTTGTATTAACTTTGGAAATCTGTTCTAATCTTCTGGCTCCTTCTCATTCTCTGGGTTCTTCTGTCTTCACCTGAGTCTAGCTTGTTCTCTCTGTAACCTGCCTCTGTAAAGCTACCTCAGTGAATTTGACATGTATACACACAAGCCACTACCCACGACACCTTTCTCCATCTCTGTCTCTCTGCTCTTCAGTAGCCTCTCTTCCCTGTGCTGAGTTAGTCATATCCTATCTCTGACTCATTCTATTATGTCTGTCCCTGACTTGTCACTTTCCCTGCCCCTCTGGTATATGTCACTTTCAAACATGGCTGCTTCCTTCTACAAACTAACCTCACCTTCATTGTTAGGGATTAAATGTGTGTACTGAGGGCTTGTCTGTATTCCAGCCATGTCATACTGTAATCCAGGGTGTGTCTACATTCTGGCTAGACCCTACCTTTAAATGTGATCCCTTACCAGAAAAGCCATGCTGCTAGATTAAGATTCGTCTATGTCCTGGATAGCACAAAGAATGTGGGAACAACAATCCTCATAATCTAGAAACTTTGGATGGATTATAAATAATGTCCTGTC
The DNA here is from genome assembly GCF_963924665.1 of Micromys minutus. Taxonomy (NCBI): domain Eukaryota; kingdom Metazoa; phylum Chordata; class Mammalia; order Rodentia; family Muridae; genus Micromys; species Micromys minutus. The sequence goes on from NC_137974.1 coordinate 84,157,841, forward strand.
TATTAGAAGTCACTCTGTGACAAATATCTCATTCCTTAAAATTACTCTGTGTAGATTGTCACGAGGCTGTTTGTATTTTAATATTAATTTCACTTCCCCAAGAAGGGCTGCCTAGTCATATGAACTTTCCCATTTTAATCAGTAAAATGAAGGAAAGCCAGTGACTGGGCAGGGAAAGGGAGGTGGAGAGGGCTGAGAGGTCTGAGGTCAGAGGATGGAGGGTGGAGTTCGTGACAACATGGAGTTTCCCAAGGACCAGCTAGATGGTGGCTTGGTAAAGCCACATCTGGGAAAGAGTCAAAAAGAGCTCCCTCATTTTGCCTTCCCTCTTGTATCCAGGAGCAGAAGTAGAAGCAGAGAAAGCTACCACACAGCCTGATACCCTGTCTCCAGAAATACTGCCTGCCAGCTCACTGTACATTCCCCAGAAGGAACAGACCTGACCCAGAGCCAGGCAGGGCTGGCTTTGTATACAAAATAAGGCAAGGAAGGTAGGTGCCATTCAGTCTCATGCAAAGGAATCACTGGGCCAGAGAGAAATAGAGCATCAGGCAGTGGTGACCCCAAAGTTGGTTCTTCAGTTTGCATTCCATTGAAATATTTAGATTGCAACTGAGACACAATTCCAAATGAGACATTTTCTGTGTACTCTCACCAAGTTGAGATATTTGGAAATGTGCACCAACCTCTCAACATTTCTTCAAAGACCACAACATTGAAGCCAATAGAGGCTTCCTTTCTGAGGCCTTGTGAAGACAGAAGAGATAAACTTGGCTAGGTTTAAAACTACAGCGTATGTGGCTACCAAAATAACTGAGAAAAAAAAATATTGTCCTAAATGTTATAGACTGACTGCTTGTGCCCCCCCAGATTCATATGTTGGGATCTAAAGCCTAGTAGGATGTGTTTTAGAGGCATGGTTTGGGACTGGTGATTAATGTCAAGGTGGAGCCTCCGGGAAGGGGGATAATGTGGTCCTAGGAGGCCAGAGAACTGAAGGGAATCTCATCCAATCAAATGAGAAGGCAAGATGACAGCAGCTCTGCAGAGGGCCCTCCCCAGAGCTGAACCATGAGGACACTCTGAGCATGGGTCTTTAACCTCTAGAACCATAAGTGATGAGTTCTCTTTATTCAGAGGCCCTCTAGTCCTGTGGTCCTTTCCTGTAGTCACCCAGGAAGACTGATGCTGCTGTTACTTAAATGGAAAAGTCTGCACCAGACTCATGTTTCCAACACCTGCCACCAACTGGTTGTGCTACTTCCTGAAGCTCTGGAACCTTTAGGAAGAGGGGCCAATCTGGAGGAAGTATGTCACTAGTGACAGGCATTTGAAGGTTTTACCCTGTCTGGTCCCTTCTCTGTATCTGCTTCCTAGCTCACCATGTGGTCTAGCAGCCATGAACAGAGAGACATGATCTGCCTGCCTCCACAGACTGGAGCCCTCTGTAACTGTGAGCAAACAGAAGTATACCCTCCCCTCACGTAGCTCTATCAAGAATTAGGGGTCAACGGTAAAAAGCGACTAATTTAGGCACTGTGTAAAGTTATCTTTCCCTGTTTGGATTAGAGACATTAAAAAATGAGTATAGAATAAACAAAATAAATCTTCAATGACAGATTATGCCATCAAAATTTTATGTATCGTTACTGAGACAGAGTCTAACTATGTAGCCCAGACTGACCTCAGATTTTGATCCCCCTGCCTCAGGCTTTTGAGTGCTGGAATCGTGTTTATCTAATCTTCATGCCACCAACTCAAAAGCCGATAATTGTCAGGTAATATTACAACATATAACAGAGATGTTAATATAAAAATGTAGAAGACTTGGTGTTAACATTTCTGCAAGTACAGAGGCAGATGCTCGCAGCCAATCATCGAACTGAGCACGAGGTCCCAAATGGAGGAGTTAGAGAAAGGACTGAAGGAACTGAAGGGGTCTGCAACCTCATAGGAAGAGCAACAACGTCATCCAACCAGAACCCCCATCCCCAAGAGCTCCCAGAAACTAAACCACCATCCAAAGAGTTCCCTTGGAGGGCCCTCGAATATGTAGCAGAGGATGGCCTTGTGGACATCAATGGGAAGAGAGACCCTTGGTTCTGGGAAGGCTCAATGCCCCTGTGTAGAGGAATGCCAGGTCGAGGATATTGCAGTAAAATTCGTGGGCCCGATTTTAGTACAGAGTCATGTGTACCTCTGTCACCCGACCTGAGCCACCCCCATGGCCTGTGTCCTCACAACTCCCTTCCCTTGGCTGTTTTCCACGGCCTGTTTTCTGCCTCCGTCCCAGGGTGTTGTTGAATGGTCGTGAACCACCATGTGGGTGCTAGGAGTTGAATCTGGGTCCTAACTGCTGAGCCATCTCTCCAGCCTCTATAGATCAATCTTTTAAAAAAGAAAGAAAGAAACTCTGGATTTTGTTTGGTTTTGCTTTTGAATGTTTTTCTTAGATGCGAAGTTTGGAGTAAGACATCTCCCACCCCTGTACCTTTCTTTGCCTGAATTAAAATGTTTACTGAAAGATAAGCGTGTTGAAGATTAACAGTCACAGAATAGGAGATAATGTATTCCACCTGTCCACATAGGGGAATCCACATTTTCTTCCACTCTTAAATTTATCATGGATTTTTTAAAATAATAATATGACTCTCGGCTGGCCGCAGAACCAGAGGATGAGAGATACCAAAAGCTATTTACTAAAGCTTGGAAGGATAAAGCCAAGAAAGAGTTCTGTGGATGTGGGACCCTCCCTGGGAAGCATGCTGGGGGTTGAAACACAGACACTTTGAACAGGCGAAGAGATCTGGGTTTTAACTAGAGGGAGAAGATGAATGTGTGATTCTTCTGAGGTACTCCAAAGGATGAGCCCTTCCCAAGGGCAGGGGAGGAGACTGTCAGAACCACAGGATACACAAGGTCTACCCAGTTGCTTGTGAGGTCTCTCTGTGTTTGTATCACACATCTGCTACTTAACTGAATGAGGGCAAAGGCTGGCTTTGGGTCCATTTGGATCTGCCTTAAGAGAAGCTGCCTTGACCAGTATTATTAATATTCAGAAAGACCATTTCCCAAGAACAAAGGACACTTCTGAGTACTCTCTCTTATACTCTCCACATGCTTCTAGGATATCTGGGAGTCATGCAAACTTGTATCCAGAACCTTCTTCCTTCTCTGCCATTCAGGATTCTCACTCACCACACACACACACACTCGTGGTGTGGGCTGTGGTACGCTTCCTCCAGGTTGTCCCACCTCCTAAATCACCAGCTGGAGTATCAGGAAAAGCTACCAGTTCCTTCAGCCTGCTGGAAATAAGGACTTCTTGTGGAGCAACTAGAAAAGGGAGAAACAAATGTAGCAGAGGCTGAAGGGGTAGTTGCAACAAGGGATGGCCTTTTCTATCAGTAAAGGGAAGAACTGGAATGCATCCCATGTCTTCTCTCTGCACCTGGGGCACGTAGTGTGCTGCTACAATGGAGAGAAACAGCTTCTTCCTCATGAAGGACAGCTCTCTAGAGGCTATCCACATAGGTCCTGCCATTCTACTGTAGGTTGTGTGGGGCTGGATCAAACAAAATGCTCCATTGCAAGGCTGCATTTAGCACAAAGAGATAATCCCAGCCTGTTGAAGACTTCTCATCAAAAAATGGCCCCAACAGGAGACTTGGAGCCAGTCAAAGGAAGGGCATGTTGAAAATGCCTTCTACTGTTTGGGACCGTGATTCAGCTAAAGTGGGTGTTTGTGCTTTCTAAGTTGTAACACAGAAGGGGGCATCCCAGCTGGGTCTCAGGCACAGAACAGGGGGACCATGGTGCCATTCAGAGCCAAGGGCTACTGTTGGTAAAGCATGGCTCATAACCTTGGCCAGACAGTGAAGCCTCACCACAAGGTGCACATATTCAAAGACTGGTGTGTATATGTGTCTTCATGTACAGAAGCATGTACAGGAACACAGACAGCCAGGATCCCGGTTAATTCTTTCTTACTATTGATCCAAAGAATCACAGGCAGGGGGAAGCCATCATTCCAAAATTAAGTAGAAGTGATGTTAGGTCAAAAGTCCAGGTCGTGAGTGAGGAGTGAGGGGGACAGTTCAGACTCAGCTTAGAAGTGATCAAAACCATGATATGTTTTGGGGTGTTTCTGTGGTCCAGGGCTGAAAGACTTTCTGATCCTTTTTCAGCATCTTGAAACTGGAGAAAGGAGATCTGCTATGGCGTGAGCAGACCTCAGACGAGGGCCACAGAATATGTATACTGCAAATGGTTATAACACACTTCACCTGACAACCTCACATCAGGAAAAAGGGGCCCTTGCTCTGCACAGCAAGGGAAAAAAATATTCGTCAGTAAAGGAGAGAAGCCTGTATAGAACCATTTCTTCTCATCCCTTCTATGTACAAACATGAATAATTTGACATGATGTTTAGACAGCTTCCCCCTAACATAAGTCTTTTAATTAAAATGAAAGGCAGAAAATATGCTTTAAATATGAATGCAAGAGGTGTGAGCCGGCACCCCCCCAGCCTTCCTCCTCCTCCTCTTTCCCTCTCTCTGTTGTTAGCAAGTACAATGAGACCTCACTGCTCCTCCTGTCCTTTCATAATGTTTATGGTTGCTTTAGGTAACACATAAACCACGTTGAATGTGATATTCCCGTTATTACATGTCAGGGGCACATATTAAACTGGACTTTTCCTGCTATTTACTTTTGTGGCAAATCAGTCAATGTATTTTCCTCCACTCAGCAGGCAATATTGCAGGGTTGCCTGCGGCCCTGAAGGTAAATGCTAACTTTTCAGCCCGTGCCAAGCGGCACGCCCTGGGCTCACCACCAAGTGAATGAACGCAGTATATTCTGGGCTGAAAAATGGGCTCGGATGTTGCCCCTAATAAATTACGTGATTATTAAATTGCTGAGCGGTTCCAACCCATGTTATTTTATTTTGCTTCTTGCCGTTCCCTCGTCGCCTTCTCTGCCTCGCCTCCATTTTCTGTGTGCTTAAACTCGTAAAATGCTAAACAAGTTTTGATATTTACCTGTTTATGATTAAATTGCAAAATGATCTGCTTAGTTCTGGTCTAAATTAAGGTCTGCATTAAATGTCATAGCATTTATCTTTCATAAAATGAGACAGCAAGGACACTAATTTCCTAGGTATTCAATCACTGCCCCGTGCCACTGGAGAGACAGGCAAGGAATGGGCCTGCCTACAGTTCACAGCTCACTGACAGCCCTGAGATGGAATCATAAAAGTCAATTAATCATTAAAAGCTGTTACAAGCACATATCGAACTGGTCTGGCACAAAATGTTAATCAGTCCAATATCAATATAATAAATTCCTGCAAATTGGAGCGATCGATACATTTAAGGCCTAATGAATCAATTTGAGGGCACCGGGCTGTTCCTTGGGGTCCCCATGACATGGCTGCTGGGTGAGTGCTACATCTCTAGGCGAGCTGCCAACAGAGGTCACCTATTCTAACAGGCTGTTCACTTCAGCCGCAGTTACCACGGTGACAGCATGTCACCGTTGCCCTAGTGTCCTTCTAGGTAAGGTGGAAGCCAATGCATCACTGCCCTTGATGGATTTGTCAATAATACTTAACAGGGGAGGGGGGCTGCTCACATAACACACGGAGGCCTCCTGTCCCCTAGCAGGTTGGTGTGATTTAATTGTCTGAAGGGGCGTGTGCGTCTGCATATATGCAGGATCTAAGCAGCAGTGACAGGCAGAGGCAGTGGGCAGCTGATTGCCTTAGGATTGTTGGAGAAAATAACCCAGAAAGTAACGGGCGGCCAGAGCGATGATCAAGGTGTTACATTAACTAAGTCACTGTGTAAGTAAGAAACCACCCAGAGCCTCTCGGATTAACTATTTATTACCTACAACATTTTAATACATTACTCATGAGTGGAAACGAAGTTGGGTATTAATACCCCAGGGCCTAGGCTCATAGTGGTGTTTCTAGATGCCTGCTTACAGCTCTGTACGCCCACCAAGGAAAGTCCATCAGGGTAAACTTAGGTGAGCAGAAATGACTGATGGGTTTGTTCCCCTCCCCCTCCCCCACTCCCCATCACCTGCAGTCTCCCCTTTGCCCAAACAGCCACAGCTCTGGAAGCTTGAAGCAGACAGAGGTGGGATTTTAAGCAAGCTTCACCATCATCTGTTTTTAAAATGCAGGATTTTCATGTTTCAACACATTTTTATCTTTCATCACGCCTATTAAAACTGACCAGCGAAGGGAGGCAAGAACAGTTTCGGCATTGCAGAGCGGAGTAAAACCTCTTTAGAGGTAAGAAGGAATCTCAGCAACTGAGAGTCTAGGGGATTCCCATGATCCAGAATCTTCACTGTCATTTAACATAAGGCATAAAGGTTAATACCGAATAAAATAATACCCTGGGTGATTATTTTAATAGTCTCCACGTACAACGTTCCCTCTAGGTTGCTCTTCCATGGGGCATGGGCCGAACACACCTGATTGTTCTGTGTGTTCCTCCTTCACCAATAGGACTGTTCGACTCAGTTTAACCCCCAGAAGTCCCTATGTGAGTTTTTCTTGTAGTCATGTATTCCCTTCTAGGAAAAACAAAAAAAGAGAGAAGAAATGGAAGCTATGTCAGTTGAAAGAAACATTAATTTCTACTGCCTAGTTATTTTAAAAGATTTTTTTCTTACCTGAAAAAAAAAAAGAGTCATTTTTTTTTTACTATAGTAGTCTGAATTATAGGAAACATCAAAATAAATTGCAAATTCTCTGCTAAAGAAATAACTATTCAAGGCATTGAAACAGGGTGATGTTGCTGCTGTTCAGACAAAGGTAATGCAGTGCCTCAGCTTAATTACCCTGACATAGTGCTCAACCTCTGCAGCTACATTCTGTGAGGGAGAGAGAGAGAGAGAGAGAGAGAGAGAGAGAGAGAGAGAGAGAGAGAGAGATATCTTTGTTATTAATTGTATTCCTTTTAGAATGTAATGTCATATTGCTGCCGGCGGAGCTAATGAAATATACCCATATAACCAAAATAGTCATATTTCTTTTTGTTCAACACGTTCTATCAAAACTGTCTACTAAAGACATTGTATTAAGATCTTTTCACAGAGCAATATAAAGAACATCTCAACTACTTCAACATTTCTATTATCCGATTACTAAAATGCCCAGGAGGACCAGACAATATAGTGTGAATTCAGTTATCCTATAAGACTTTCGAAATATTGCTAATTCCTGCCTTGGATTTATGTTAATATTAATGCTAGATTACATGGTATAGCTTCTGAATACCTTCTGCATACCAATTCTCAACAAAGGCAGATGCTCCCGTGCACGGAAGCTATACGCCTCTATGATAATGAGAATCTGAATTATTTATCTCTATTTATCCTACAGGAGTTCGCTCGACCCCAGTCCCATTTTCTTTCTCCGCTGCACATCAATGCGTGTAAACACGGCTTCGGAGCTGCTGCCCACTTTCTGTGTTCGCCTTCTCTCTTTCGGCAAAGCAATAGGCAGTAGACAGGAATGGTACACCACTAGGAGAATCCGTTTAAGCGTGCATTTGAGGTAAACCCTCCTAATTAAGTCAACTTTAACACAGACACGCAAGTGGCGCTCTGCATTCTGTGTCTGGCGCCTAATATCGTCTGCCGAACCCAAAGGAAGTCAGGCAGCAGCAGGGGCCCGAGGAGATGGTTAATACATCCAGCCTCTCCTTCCTTTAACCTTTCTGCTAGAAAACTGTGGGCGGGGGCGGGGCGGGCAGCTTCCCACTCAGGCTAGTGCCTGAACCAGCGAGGCTGAGATGCAGATGCTCTGATTTTGCTCCGATGCTCACAGTGTTTCTGGGTCCATCTCGCCCAAGGAAAAACTGCGATGAGTCTGAATGACTGAAAGTCAATGGAAGGAGTCCAGCTTTTTGAAGTTCTCTGCAGCCTCGGGTTTCTGCAGTGAGGAATATACCAGAGAGCTTCATTAAGAACATTTCAGAAGGCTTTATCATATATATATATATATATATGGACTAGTATGGGAAGAGTAACCTTTATTAATGCTTTGCCAAGTTGGCATTTTCAGGAAACTTACATTGTTAGGAATTGGAACCATCCATGTTTTTGGTGGCCCCAAGTGACACAGAAAAGGGATCACCTTCCCTCAGCTGCTGTTGAGAGACTGCTAGAGGGTCAGTCACCCTGGGCTAGTCATCTAAGAATGAATGAGAAAGGTCTTGTTAGGTGATCTTGTTAGACATCATTAGTTCATTCAGACCTATATAATATTGCAACCAGACATCATTAGTTCATCCAGACCTACAGAGTGTAGCAATCAGACATCATTAGTTCATCCAGACCTACAGAGTGTAGCAGTCAGACATCATTAGTTCATCCAGACCTACAGAGTATAACAATTAAATGTCTTGTCACCCTGTCAGAAGCACTGGCAACCCAAGTGTAGAGAAAGATTTTTAAAGATTTAAAATGAAATATCTCTAGAAATCATGTATACAGGCTGGTTTTGTGTGTCAACTTGACACAAGTTAGAGTCATCAGGGAGGAAGGAGCCTCAACTGAGGAGATGCCTCCATGAGATCCGACTGTAAGGCATTTTCTTAATTAGTGACCAATAGAGGAGGGCCCAACCCTCGGGAGGTGAGGCCATCCCTGAGCTGGTGGTTCTGAGTTCTCTAAGAAAGCAGGCGGAGTAAGCTGCGGGAAACAAGGCAGTAAGTAACATCCCTCATGGTCTGCACCAGCTCCCGCCTCCAGGTTCCTGCCCTACTTGAGTTCTTGCCCTGCATGTGTTGATCATTGTTGATACCAGTCTCTTCCTGAGCCTAGTTTATAGTTGGCTTCATCAGAGTTATGTTTATATAGAAAAATAGAACACATTTAGTGGTATCTTCGATTTCAGGCATCCACTAAGATCTTGAGAACTGTGTCCTTAGGATAAGGAGCAACCACTGTACGGAAAAACAAAACACAGTGTCTTAGTCAGTGTTTGTATTACTATGACGAAACACCATGACCAAAATGCAAGCTGGGGAGGAAAAGGTTTGTTTGGCTTGTACTTCCAGCACGGGATTGTAATAAAATGTATGAGAATCTCTCTCTCCCTCCCTTTGATCTATATTTTGATACTTTTCCTGAGGAGACTATTTCTATTCATCTCAGACAGAACGGGCAACAAAAAGACCAAATAAAATAATTCCACTTAAACCCAGCATAGAGATCCTGCTTATCCAGGCCAGGATATAAGATGTACAATATGCCACACATGTCTTTAGCAAGCTAAGGAGAAAGGCAGACTAGAATGAACACGGAGGGGACCTATCAGGGCCTGTTCTTCAGGCACCCTAAGTTCTAAGAGAGAAGCTAGAACCCCTAAGACCATGATGTGGGCTGCAGTATTTTTTGGTCAGTTTTAGTCAGTTTCCCCCTTTCATAGTTTTGATTATTATCCAAAGTATTAAGTGGTAAATTCCAGAAATAAACAATGCGTAAGTTTCTAACTGAGCTCTGATCTCAGGCGTCAGTGTGATTGTGATGGTTAGCCTCGGCTGTCAACTTCACTACACCTGAAATCAACTAAAATGCTCCACCAAAACGCAAACATCCTGGCACACCTGTCTCCGAAGGAGTCTCTTGACTGGGTCATTTAAGGTGAAAAGATTCACCCTAAATATAGATTGATGTTAGGATACTTTCCTAAATCTGGGCCACATCTTCTAGGGGCAGCCCCCATTTTAAAAAAAAAATGGAAGAAGGAAGGTTTTGCATTTTGCCTGCTTACTCTCACTCTCTTAGACAAGTTCATCTACCCTGCTGCTGAGGCCAAGGCCTTTCTTTTGCCGGCATTAGAATCTGCTTCTTTGGGATCCCAATGTAGACTGAAAAACAGCTAAGACACCCGGCCTTGTGAACTGAACAACAACCAAGTTCTTGACCTTTTTAAAGGGAGAGAGCCATTGTTGGATGAACCGAACCACAGCCCGTCAGTCACCTCTTTTAATCTGTATGGTTTTCCCCATCGGTTCTATTCCTCACTAGATTAGAGAACCCTCACTAATATAGCAATAAAAACTAGAATCAGTTCCATGGGTATTTACCTAGCACAACCACAGAGACAAGATCCAGCTGTGACTAGGATGGATTGGAAATGGTTACCTAGACCTTTTGGAGCTGAGAGCTGACCAGATATTTTTGCTTCATCTCACAGTAATAAGTCTGCACGTTGTACAAAGGATTTTGTTGGGTTCTGCTCATGACATGACACCAGACTTTCCTATGTGATTAAACTCTTTGAAATCGGGTTCTATTAGCTGGGTGGTAGTAGCACAGGCCTTTAATACCAGAACTCAGGAGGCAGAGGCAGGTGGATCTCTGTGAGTTCAAGGCTAGCCTGGTCTACAGAGCAAGTTCCAGAATAGCCAAGGCTACTCAGAGAAACCCTGTCTCAAAAAAATAAAAAGAGGAAGAAGAGGAAGGGGAAGAGGGGAAAAAAGGAAGGAGGAAAAAAAGGAAAAAGGAAGGAAGAAAGAATGAAAGAAAGAAGGAAAGAACAAAGAGAGAGAAAAAGAAAAGCCTTCTATTATAATAATACTATGTAAACATGGATAAAGCACCAGCTAATTTATTTCATTCTCTAGAATTCACAGCTGTGACTGTTTTGTTGTTTGTTTTGTTTTAACACTGTAAACAAAACTCATGTGACATCTTAAGGAAGAACAGATTTATTTTGGCTCATGGTTTCTGAGGTTTTCAGGCTATTACATTAGGCAAGGCATGGCTGAGGGCTCTCATCCACTGTACTAAGATGGTGTGTCAGAAACTATTTATATCACTGTGGACCATGAAGCAAAGATTAAGGTTGAACAAGAGGCCAGGTTTCTTCATCCTCCTAAAATAGTTTCATCAGCTGGAAAACACAGTTCAAGGCTATGAGAAACATTTTCTATTCATTTCTATGAGACCACATTCAATAGTAATGTTTCATGTGTGTTGTGTTTAATTTTACTTCTGTGTGTGTAAATAAGGAACTGCAGAGGAAGTTTGTTCTCATAAAATTCAACATGTCCATTAGACATTACTGTGCATGCTCCCAAGGTATAAGAAGTCACTACCAATTAGATAGCTCAAACCAATAGAAATACATCCTTTTCCGTTATGGAGGGCAGAAGTCTGAACTCAGTGTGGTGGCGGAGCCACTCCCGTTTTCTGTGGTTTTCGATAACTGGTGTTGTTTCCTATCTTATGTCTTTACTGCTCTGGTTTCTACAGTTCTCTTTACATGGTCTTCTCCCTTCCTTGTGGTGTGTGTTTGTGTGTGTGTTTGTGTGTGTGTGTGTGTGTCTGTGTGTGTGTGTGTGAGTGTGTGTGTGTGTGTGGTGCGTGTGTGTGTGTGAGTGTGTGTGTGGTGCATGTGTGTGTGTGTGTGTGTGTGTGTGAGTGTGTGTGTGTGTGTGTGTGTGTGTGTGTGTGGTGCATGTGTGTGTGTGTCTTCCCATCTGCCCAAATGTTTCTTCTATAAGGACACTCTTGGTGAATTGGTGCCCATCCCAGTCCAGTATGGTCGAATCCCAACCTGATTACATTTCGAAGACCCTCTTCCATATATGTTCTCATGTGCGGGGCTGTGGGCAGGATAGAAACAAGGTTTCTGAATCACAATCCAACCACGCAGATATTTGGCTGCACTTATTCTTAGGAAACTTTGAACAAATAGATGGGATTTAAAACCCCAGAATTTTGATGAATTCAGTTAAAATTTAACTTTGAGGTTTTTGTTTGCTTGCTTGGTTCTTGGCATACACACAGGCTTCTATATTTACATAGTTTGAGTTTGCACGTGAGCTTCTCACATGGTTTTAAATTTTTGTATCATGCATAGAAAGTGTTTTCTTACTCTAAGATTATAAAGGTATTAATTTACTTTTGTCTTTGTTTTTGATACATTTAAATTTACTCTAAGTTTAAAACAGTGAGGCTGTGTTATATGTTTTCTTGTTATTATTCTGAAGGCGTGTGTGTGTGTGTGTGTGTGTGTGTGTGTGTGTGTGTGTGTGTGTGTGTGTGTGTGATACCTCTGGACTTCTGGAGGTTGTGGAGGTTGTGAGCATGCTGGTAATGCTGGGAACTGAATTCAGCTTCTCTGGAAGAGCAGCAAAATTCTCAACTGCTGAGCCATTTCTCCAGCCCCTCTTACATGTCAAAGAACCAGCCAAGCCTCCCTCCCTCTCTCATATATATATATATGAGACTCCATTTGTCTGTTCCTATGTAGTGAATTTCTGTAACTTTTTTTACCATAATTTTATTTTTACATTTTAGTTGCTGGTGGAAACTATTTTCTGCTGTTGTCCCTTTAACTTTAGCAAGAATTTACCTAACTTAATCCCAAAGAGATGAACCTCGGTAACATTTTTGTCATTTTTAAGTTCTGTTGTATTTAAACCACAAAGTGTGATCTCCTTAAACTGTCCTTATCTGTCTGTAAGTACACAATAGCCTACTCCACCTTTTTTAAAAAGTTTTTTTCTTCTTACCTTTTCTTTAAATTCCTGAGAAAATATTTGCAGTTTCTGTCACATAGGTTTTAGAAATTTCTTGATTGATTTTTATCCTTCAACATTCTGTGTTTTTGTTTGTTTTTCTATTGTGAATGGAATCTCTAAGTTACACCCTCATTCTTCCTCCTACTCGTCCTTCAGACCAATCTGTTAGCAAGAACTGCTGGTTCTTCCTGCATCCAAATGTAGAGCGAACATATGCCGGTTTCCCTTAAGTCACCCTCGCTTCCACTCCCTTCCCAACGCCCCTTGTCCACACATCTGCCGGAGGTAACTTTTAAATTAGTAGTTCTGAAGCAAGACTGAGCAGTGTCCATATAGAAAAAAAGGAAGCCTTGGCTTATTTATTTCAGTAGAAATATTATTTCAATAAGGTCTTACTGCAAAGCATGACATATGATACAAATACGTCGGTAAGTGTGAGAATTTGCATACACTGGTGTGTGTGTGTGTGTGTGTGTGTGTGTGTGTGTGAGAGAGAGAGAGAGAGAGAGAGAGAGAGAGAGAGAGAAGCTCTATACCTATGCAACCCTGGTTGTCTTGGTACTCTCTCTGTAGACTCAAACTCAGAGATCCGCCTACCTCTGCCTCCCAAGCGCTGGGATTAAAGGTGTGCTCCACCATGCCCAGCTATAGGAATGTTTTTTTTTCTTTTAAAATCTAGATTAAAGGTTCCGGAGAGGTGACTCGGGAGTTGAGAGCATTTGCAGCTCTCATAGAAGGCTTGGGGTTTGTCCCCAGCACCCACACGGTGGCTCACAATCATCTATAACTTGAGTTTCAGAGAACCCAATTTCTGGTCCCCACACACACCGGGCATGCACATGGTGCACATAAAATTGTACAGGCAAACACCACACCCCCCACAAATGTACAGGAAAACACCACACCCCCCACAAATGTACAGGCAAACACCATACCCCCCACAAATGCAATACACAGGCAAACACCATACCCCCCACAAATGTACAGGCAAACACCACACCCCCCACAAATGCAATACACAGGCAAACACCACACCCCCCACAAATGTACAGGCAAACATCACACCCCCCACAAATGCAGTACACAGGCGAACACCATACCCCCCACAAATGTACAGGCAAACACCATACCCCCCACAAATGTACAGGCAAACACCATGCCCCCCACAAATGTACAGGCAAATACCACAGCCCCCACAAATGCAATACACAGGCAAACACCACACCCCCCACAAATGCAATACACAGGCAAACACCACACCCCCACAAATGCAATACACAGGCAAACACCACACCCCCCACAAATGTACAGGCAAACACCACACCCCCCACAAATGCAATACACAGGCAAACACCACACCCCCCACAAATGTACAGGCAAACACCACACCCCCCACAAATGCAATACACAGGCAAACACCACACCCCACACAAATGCAATACACAGGCAAACACCACACCCCCTACAAATGCAATACACAAAATAAAGATAAATACTTTGTAAAAGTTGGAATTGGATGTGATTGGTTAGTTTTATGGCAACCTGACACTAGTTAGAGTCATTTTGGAAGAGGGGGAACCTCAGCTGAGAAAATCCCCCACCGTCTGACCTATGAGCAAGCCAGTAAGCAGCACTCCTCCATGACCTCTGCATCAGTTCCTGTCTCCAGGTTCCTGCCTTGCTTGGGTTTATGTTCTGACTTCCCTCAATGATAGAGTGTTTCTGGGCGTGTAGGTGAAGTAAACCCTCTCCTAAGCTTCCTTTGGTCATGATGTTTTATTATAGCAATGGGAACCCTACCTAAAACAATTGTCTTTTTAAACACACGTTTAGACATTTAGGCACATGAATAAATGATCGGTGGTTAATTTCTTAAAGTGGTAAAGTATATGAATAGATATTTTTCCAAGACAGTCTCACCTTGTAACCCAGCTAACCTGGAGCTGGTAAGCCTTCTGTCTCAGCCCATGTGCATTGACTGCAACGTGTATGGCCACATCTGACTTAGAGTCCTTACTTACTACATTCTGGAGTGAAGCCCATCTGGTCTTTGGAAAAATGCACTGGTTTTTTGTTTCCTTCTTCCCTTTCTAAAAAAATTTGTAGCTCTTTTATGTGTGAGTGCTCTATCTGCATGTACACCTGCATGCCAGAAGAGGGCATCAGATCACACTGTAGATGGTTGTGAGCCACCATGTGGTTGCTGGGAATTGAACTCAGGACCTCTGGAGGAGCATCTAGTGCTCTTAACTGCTGAGCCATCTCTCCACTCTTTTGGGTTTCTTTTTCTTTTTCTTTTTTTTCTATTTGTTAGTCTTTCCTTTGTATTGTATCTCTCAGCATGTGCTGGTGGGTAGTAACTGTAGTAACCACTCAGGTAGTGGTCCCTCTCTAGCTTGTTATCTTGTTTTAACAGAAGCTGGGGAACCAAGGCAGACAAGGGCAAAGAAAACAGGATTCACGATTCATCTCAATACAGGTTTCCAGCATAGTAATTGTGGTGCTTTGGATGAAAATGACAGTAAGTTGTCTAGTCCAGGATGGTATTAAGTTCTATAGCACGTGATCATGAAGACATTTTTGATACTTCTCCCTTGCTACATAGTCCCTCGAAATTATAAGTCCAAGCCCAACAGGTCTGGCTCCAGGGTCCTGATCTCAAATGTATGTGACCGCCTATAGCCAGGAATGATGGAGTTCCATGTGACTGTGTGATTCTAATGATGGGACATAAGCAAGCAAGGGAAGTTGATCTTGGGATCAACTCTCATCAAGAACAAAATGGGTCCCCCATTCTCCAGCTGTGTATCCACACAGGTTCACTTAAACATGGCTTCAGTAAACTCTTCCTAAGGGGTCTACAGTGGAGAACGCAAGGGTTCATCCCTAAACTGAGCATTGCACAATGACACCAATTATGCTAAAGTGTTTAATTTTATTCCATAAATAATTAAGACAAGATAATAACACTTAGATATAACTTGGAACTTGTGACAATCCACTGGCCTCTGCCATTTGTGCACCAGGATTATAGGCCTGGGCTGCCACATTCTACTCCAGACTGATTATAATAAAATTTGTATATTGATTTAAGGAAAAATGATGCTTAGGTAGTTGTTAGGTAGTTAGGTGGCCTGTGAATTTAAAGGTCAGCCAGTAGGGACAGCACTTCAGTGGCTATCGGTCTATACTCTAAAATATTCTTTTAATTTCTTTTTCTTTTTTAAACGTTATACTTTTTAAAGATTCTTAGAGCGCCAGATGGTTAATGAAAAGCCTCAGAATACCAGGTTTCACATGTAACACTAATATTGGGAGAAAAAAGTAACACTAGAAATTATTTAGTTATTCTGAAAGCTGTCACTTCTTGAAAACAGAGTCAGAATTAGAAAAGAATTAACAGTGTAATGTTGTGTTCTCACATTCCCAGTGCGGCTGGTTGATCACGGAACAAAAACTTTCTCAAAACCAGAGCCCAAGAGACTTAGTCTGAGCCCATCCTCCTGCCTGAGAATTTCCAAAATGCCTTGTGAAGGAAGCATTATGTCCACGGTCCCACCTGTCCCCATGGTCCCTTTGCAAATCTGGGCAGAAGTCTATTTGCTCAAGTCCTACTTATGACAACCTGGGAAACAGACGGCTCTTCGTACACAAGGGTGTGTATCTACACAAGGTGTAGTGTCCCAAAGGAAACCTTCAGGAGCCTCTGACCCTGCAGTTATCTGACTGTTTCCTGCCCTCCTTGGCCCCACTGGTTGTGGCCACAGGTACTCCATCTTGCCACTGAACTGCTGTCCCCACTGGCTGAGCCCACTGCCTGCACTCACTGCCCCGGCTGCAGGTTGAGCAGGGTCAGGCAACTTCTCAGATGGGCTTCCACCAGCCACAGTGAACTCCCATTTTGACTCAAAGCCATTTAAATGGAAATCCAGTTTTACAAAGCTCAAGTGACTGGTAATGAAGATGTGAATGATGCTTATGAGATTTTTATTTAATTTTAAATCAATTGTGTATTCTAATTCATTAATAAAGGGGAAAGGAAAGAATACAAGAATGCCTGATTTCGTTGTCATTATTCAAATGGACAAGACTACTTCTTCATAGGAACTTCTTAGGGAAATTGTCAATTTCCCATTTTCTCTGAAAAATCTATTTTTATAGAACTTGGGTCCAATTTATTCTATAAAAATTAGATTTGACTTTATTGGACATTACATAAGGAATTTTAAAAGGTCTAACCAAGTACTGCACTGCATTTCCAGAATTCAGTCACTTTTGTTAATGTGGGTGGTCTAAAAATAATGCTTACATGCAACAAATAACTTGGGTTTGGTAATAAAAAGTGTCCTGGGAAACCACACGGTCCTTGTTGTAGAGCTAAGTGCTAAAAATGGTGAATCCTGGGGACTTAGGAAGTAAGGTATGTGGGATGTGGTTATTGGACTCAGATCTTCTTTGAGCTGAGCATTATACATGGCAAACATAAAGTCAGGATTAGGCAAGGGTGGTTGTTCCAGATATCTCCAGCTCCCTTAAGACTTAAAGGAGATAAGTATGTATATGTGTGTGTAATACTGTCTACCCTATGATCAAGCAGTAAAGAAAGAAAAGAACCCCCCTCAAGTTCTCTCTCCTTCTTCTACCTGTTCTTCCCGTGGGTAGCTATGCAGTCTTCAACTTCCTTTTATCTCAGTGCACACCTGGTAGGACTCTGAGGAGGGATAAGATGAGAGGTTATTCTCAACTTCCTGTGACTTTTAAATGCTTAGCAGACAACCAAAGACAAGGTAAATAATGTTAGCTGATATTACCACTCCAACTAAGGCTCAGAGCCACTGTCTAAGTAGAACACCCTTGAATTTGTTCAGAGATAGTGAATAAGTAATTTAGAGTTTCATTTGTCTTATTGTTTTGTTGGAAAATGAGATCTACCTGATTTTAAAAAGAATGTGACTTTATTTTTCCCCCATTTTCTCCCAAGATAGGCATTGTGATGTGTGATGGTTTAAATATCCTTGGCCCAGGGAGTAGCACTATTAGGAGGAATGGCTTTGTTGGAGTGGGTGTGGCCTTGTTAGATAAAGTGTGTTATTGTGGGTGTGGGCTTTAAGACCCTTATCCTAGTTGCCTGGAAGCCAGTCTTCTCCTAGCAGCCTTCAGATGGAGATATAGAACTCTCAGCTCCTCCTGTACCATGCCTGCCTGAATGTTGCCATGCTCCCACCAGCTCCAATTAGATGTTGTCCTTATAAGAATTGCCTTACTCATGGTGTCTGTTCACAACAGTATAACCCTAACTAAAACATGGTGGGTTGATTGAGAAATACCCCCACCCCTAGATTTGGTTATTTGAACACTAGGTCCTGGTGGCAATGCTGTTTTGGGAGGTTGGAAGGTGCAGCTTCACTGGGGCAGGCTTTTAGAGACAGTGGTCACTGGCTGCTCCATCCTCTGCAATGGGTGGCCCTGTGTTCTTCTGGGAAGTCCTTTCATCCCCACCCAAAACGGTTGGATGCCATTTAGAAGAAGGGTTAAACCTAAGTGTAGGATGGATCCTGGAAAAGGGAAAGAAAATTTTCTTCAGGGATACGGGCCCCTAGAGGTTACCCATGCTCCAGTAGATGATCTTACATCTAGGCACATAGAAGCATCACTAAACGGACTCAGCGGGTATAAAAAAGTGCACATGGGGTTAGAAAGGAAGCTTGGTATGAATGATAGAGAGGAACTGGAGAGTGAGAGGCGAGTTTGATCAAGGCCCACATGCATGAAGTTCTCTAACAATAAATAAGGGCAGAATGTTTGACTGGGATGGGTATGCTAGAGACCCTGCAGGGTGTCTAGCAGGTAGGGGGACTGTTCAGTCTCAGTACATGGTGGCTTGTTCTCATTTTTCCTTTCACAATCCCAAAGGATTGCTCCCTCTCCCCATTCTTTAAGATTAGAAATGAAGGTTCAAAATGCAAATTCATTTAAGTTTGGTGTTTTGTCTTTTCTCATTTTGACATGAGAAAACAACATCTTTAAATGCTGTGGTGGAGCTGGAATTGTTTTCCATACCACAGCAGGATGAACTCCAGCAGGAGACGGTGTTTAGCAGCCACGGTGGGGACAAACTGCAGAGAGTCACCATCCTACTGCACCCCAGGACAAAGACACAGTGATGTCATCTTATGACTCTGAAGTGTGTGACATTTACAGCTCCAATGCCCGTGTCACCTTGCAAAGTAGTCCGGGTTGGTGTTGGACAGAAGGTTCTGGAACACATTCAAGCATTACTCATCTCCAGACTGTAGTTTTCATCCCATAAATTTCCACACTTGAATTATTACTTCATTTACCTGGATGAAAGAGGAGAAATGTCACAGGGCTTCCTGAGCAGATTTTAAAAGCTTCAAATCGTCCAAGCACCAGACCATTGCCACAAGCCCCGGGCAGTCCTGCTCTCCGACACGCAGACCAGAGGTGAGCTTTGAGAACTGTGGCTAGCTGCTTAGAATAAGGTGCTACTTTCTTTGGGTTTCTGTGCTTGGAGCACAGGCTGTCAGAAGATTTGAGCAGCCGGATCTGACACAGATACGGTGCGGTTTAGAATTTGGATGGAGCACTTTGTAATTATGTACATGAATCATGTTGGCTTCCTAAGTCGCAAATCAGAAAGAACCCTGATGCTCTAATCTCACGGAGGTGTGGGACACACATGGATTCTGTGCAGTAACTACCCACGAGCCCAGTGCCTGCACATCTTCCCATCACCCTTACCTTCACGAACTTAAAACAAAGGCTAAGCATACTTTCATAACCCATCTTTGAACTGAGAAGAACATTCACCTGGATGTGCACACAACCTGTGTCTCTGAGCCTGTTCACACAGACCGTTCAGGTTTTATCGGCCAGGAAGGCATCACACAGTGCAGGGAAAGACAGACAGCTCTCTTATTGTCCCTCACATTCGGCTTTCATTCCAAGTCCTCTGTCAGAGCCACATTCTTATTTATCCTTCTGCATATGTTCCTGGGATATTTCTGTTTAGTGGGAAAGCAGTATCAGCCAGTGTCTCTGTTTTATTAAGTTTGTCAAACAACAGAATATCTGGTCTGTTGGCCAGAATTTGTTAATCTGTTACAAACAGCTCTGTCCCAATGTGTCTTGGAGAGGCTCTTTTCCAACACATTCTTGGGTTCATCCTTGTAAATGGTGTGAATCCACTTGTTAACAGAGGGCTGGCTAATTATTGATGTGAAGCCTTTCTGTGTGTGTTATGGTTCTGTGTATCTCCCTCCACTCCCAGTCATGCTCCTGGATTGATTTATCACATGAACTCACCATTCCATGCCAAGCCTCAAAGCGTGTAGAAAAAAAAAAAAAAAAAAAAAACAAAACTGAGTAGAAAGATTTTTATTTTCTTAGAAAAAATGAGGGTAAAGTGCTCTGTCACTGACTACCCTGGACCTGATGCTTTTTCCAGGAACTTTTCAATGTTGGATAAAGTTGGAAATATAATAAGTTAGACATTCATTTAATATGCATTACCTACAGGACATCATAGCTCAGTCTAGCTTAGCTTAAAAAGCCCATTCAACACAAAACCTTTTTATAAAGCATTTGAATAATTCATGCTCACATACTTTCTTTTTTTTAATTAATTAATTTATTTATTCATTTTACATCCCTATGGAAGCTGCCCCTCTTCTCCCAGCCCCACCCCTCAGACAGCCCCTTCCCCTCCCCTTCTCCTCCCTGGGTACCAACCCACCCTGGCACACCAAGTCACTTCAGGACAGGGCACATTCTCTCCCACTGATGCCAGACAAGGTGACCCACTTAAGGGAACAGGATCCACAGGCAGTCAACAGAGTCAGGGACAGCTTCCGATCCAGTTGTCAGGGGTGGGGGGTGGGGGGAATCGAGGTTGGGGAGACCAAGTTCACATGGATTCTTGAATCCTGAACTACAGTTAAAAACAGGCTCAGACTCATTGCATGTGAGTACATTTTGCTTCGCATTTGAGAAATCACTATAAACTGGACAATTCTAAGTTTAGGACTGTCTACATTGTCATCAAATGATACAAAGTAACATTTCAGCTGAGGAGCTCGGAGTTGTCCATGCTGAGAGCATCGGTGGGTGGGCGTGGCTGTCTGAGAATTGGCAGACAGGTTGACTCAGAATCAAGGGGAAGTGGACTTGAGCCTTAGTGAAAAGATTAAGGGAAGCCTTTTCATATGACCGTTTCTACAGAGGAGAAGGAAAGGGAAAAGAGACTTTGACCTCAGGACCCTCTCCCCACTGAAGAAGATAAATTCTGATCTCTGAAGGTTTGCCATCAGAAAAAGCTGCAGATTGGGTGAGAAGTCCTAAGAGGGTGGTAAGGGTGGAGCACTTCAGGGTTCAGTGACAGAGGGTGCGGGCATCCCTGCAGAGTCCCGTGGGTAAATGGAAGTACCCGCATGACCTCAGGTGGCAGTAGCCATAACTTGTGGTATGCATGGTGGCTGTGGATATCAGTAGGGTCACTCAGAGGTCAGGGAGCCTATGGTGCAGGTTGCAGGAGGCTGGGACCCAAGCAAACCCAGAAGTATGAGTTTGGGAATCTGATCTATCAGATTCCTATATCGAAATTCACTTCAGGAGAGACACGGAGCAAGCAAGGCTAATCAAATAAAACTTTGTTTCCCAAGGTGTATTTCTCTCCTTAAGTGTTCACAGAATTCCCTCTGTCTAATAGACTGTGTGACCAGGGTCTTTCCTGATATTCAAACCAACCTTTTGATGCTTTCTGTGAGAGTTTGGTGGTTACAAAATGTCAAGGTCTTTGGATGAATCTGAGCTGCATCCTGTAGTAGAATATAGACCCCCCCATTTGTCTGACTCCTCCCCTCCCCCCTTGCCCTTTCTTTCACTGGAAGCAAGTCTCTGATCAAAGTGAGCAGCAGAAACATAATAAATGATCAAAAGATTCCACAGACCAATTCAGACACAGTTAGGAAAGCATCCACTCTCTGCTCTTAACCCTGAAGGAAAGTGGGGTTCATTGTATGGGTGACACTCAGGTGTTCATGGCAGCCAGCATAGCAAACGCATCAGAGACTCTTTTATGGGTTCAGCCATACCAGATCCCCAGAGACACAGGGAGACCCCCAAATCCCTGAGGCTACCCACAAATCATTAAGTCTCATCCATTTCACTTGTAAAAATTATGTCTAACATCATTATACTAATTAAGACGTCATTGTGAGCCTTAGAGAACCATGTTTGGTGCTTTAGCTCCTGGAGTTTAGTGGGGCACCCGTTTCACCCCTAAGGTGTGGCTTTTGTTAGGATCTTTATTTTTAGGATGTATTTATTTACTTTATGTATGTGAGTACACCGTAGCTGTCTTCAAACACACCAGAAGAGGGCATCGGATCCTATTACAGATGGTTGTGAGCCACCATGTGATTGCTGGGAATTGAACTCAGGACCTCTGGAAGAGCAGTCAGTGCTCTTAACCACTGAGCCATCTCTCCAGCCTTGTTACTGTCTTTCAAACCTAAATAGCTTCTTTCGGTGTCCTTTACATATGTCCAGTCCCACACAACTGAATTTGGTTGAGCCTCCATATTTAAAAGGTAGTTTAGAAAATGCTGCTTTTGTTCTGCACTGAGCTTTCAAATCGTTTCTATTTACTTGTGCTCTTTTTTTTTTCCTCTGTAGGCAAGGCTGGCCTTGAACTCGGGAATTCACCTATCCCTGCTTCCAGACTGCTGAGATGAAAGACGTGTACCACCTCACCCAACAACTTGTATATTTTCTTAACACATAGCTTGCACATATCACTAGAACTCAGCGTGATGTGCACTGGGTAAACGTCAAGTTCATTGCGCTGTGTGAAGGAATCTCAAAGGAAGAAAACACACAGAAGAATTATGACGCATCTCTCGGATCATGAGGAAGGAGGACGATGATAGGGTCCCGGTGGTCATGCATTTGCCAACATTGTAAAGCCTCCTGTTCTCATGAACCACTTCCTGCCAATGCTATTTCAGAAGTCATGGGCCTAAGGCCTTAAGGACTTGAATGGCCATGGACACTTCCAGGGCACCCTCTGATTCTCTTACCCTACACTTCTCTTAAAAGCTCACTAATTCCTTTGACTTGGAGCTCAGTGCTTTGTGTAAGAAGCTTCAGCCAATAGCCAAGAGTTCCAAATGCAGAGCCTTTGAGATTTTCAGTTTCTAGCCATGTGTTCTGTCTGTTTCTCCTCTTAAGCTCATGACTATGACTTGAAACCCACTATAGCATAAAATTTAACAAGGAAGAGCAGTATTTACCTAGTGTCCAATACTGCGCTAGCTCACTCTCTTCTTCCCTCCCTTCTTCCTCTCCCTCTCCTTTTTCTTCTCTTTACATCACTTTTTCTTCTCATGTAGTTAAAAAAAATAAGGAAACAACAACAACAACGACAAAAATGCCCCAAGTCAAAAAAGGAGATTGCTTGAAAATTATCCTAGGTGTGACCTCCTTATCTCCTCTAAGGCCAGCATTACTTACAAAGGCTTCACTCCAGCTAGGATGAGCAGGCTCAGCCCACCTATATGGTGAACTCTGATCTTCAGACCTACATTGTTTTTCCATAAACCCCCCCTTCTATCACCTCTTGTCAACTAGCTGTCTCTTGCCTGAATCCATCTTTCTCTGTTTTAGGTATTGGCCAAAAAAGCACCAAAAACCAGTGGGCATCCATCAGGATTCCTTTCCCCCGGAGCTAAGACTTGGTCAGGTTATGACCTGACTCTCAGATGACTGAAAACGATGATCTCACGAAGCAATTTGCCAAGTCCTTTGAAGGACACTGTCCTTATGGACTTAACCTTGGCTTTTACTATAATGCCCTACTGGATGTTTTTAGGTACTTCTACATCCAGATGCTGTTCAATACGGGAATGTTCTGTCTTAGTTAGGGTCTTACTGCTGTGGGCAGACACCATGACCAAGGCAAGTCTTATAAGGACAGCATTTAATTGGAGCTGGATTACAGGTTCTGAGATTTAGTCCATTATCATCAAGGTGGGAGCATGGCGCAGGAGTCAAGAGTTCTACATATGGACCCACAGGTAGCAGAAAGAGAGAGAAAGGGAGGGAATGAGGGAGGGAAGAGGAGGGGGAGGGAAGAAATGGTTCTGACTTCAGCATGTAAATCACAAAGCTCACCCTCAGTGACACATCTCCTCCAGCAAGACCATACTTACTCCCACAAGGCCACACTCCTAATCCATCTTAGGTATCCTACTCCCTAAGTACCAAGCATTCCAATATATGACCCTATGGGGGACATTCCTATTCAAACCACCACATTCACATCCCGAACTTTGTGAATTTCATTTGTTTGACATTCATTTGAGTTCATTGAGCCTTGTGAGTCTCCGTCCTCCCTCAAGGAGGGCCCATTTCATTACAGAGGAAGCAGATGCGTGGCTGTGACAAGCACACAATCCTCTGGAATAACCAGAGAGCTGTGCTGTTATTGCTGTAGCTCATAATCTTGGTGGGATGGACACAGAGGCAGGCTGACTGCCACTGCCCCTTCTCTGGGTAAAACAACTTTCAGGGGGTTAAATATTTGTGCCCCAGCCTTCATTCTTCTCTGTCCCCCTCTTTGGGTCCATGAGACAGTTAAAGTCCTAATCATTTAAAAGCTACCACACAACTGGAAAATTCGGAAAGCCGGATCACATAGCAGGTGATGTCCAGCTCTCACGAAGTCCTGAACCCCTGAAGTTACGCTTTGGGCTAACCCATGTTGCAGACACAGCCTACAGGAATCAAAACAAAAGGGCGTAAGTGATAGCTTCGACATGGAGAATATGTGTAGCCGTGGCCATGGCAGAGAACCTGAGTTCTGTTCCCAGCACCCATGTCAGGAAGCTCAGCCTGCCTGTAACTCCAACTCTAGAGCCTCTGATGCCTCTGGCCTCTACAAGTGGTCTCTCTCTGTCTCTCTGTCTCCTCTCTATATCTGTCTTTCTGTCTCTGTCTTTCTTTTTCTTTGTCTATTTCTCTTTCTTTGTCTCTCTGTCTCTCTTCTTACATATATAGGATATATATCATATATACATTACACACATATATCCATATATGTATAATAACATAAATCTTAAAAACACAAGAATAAGCTCAGTAAATCCTCTAGAACAAGGACAATCTGACTGACAGAGGTTTTAGATTCAATTGTCCAGTTTTGACTATGACAGTAAAAATCATGATGTACAAAGAAACAGGAAGGTATGATCTATCTATTTAAAGGAAAAATGATAGCAATATTATAACACACTATAATACCATATATAAGGGTTACTCATCCAGTAAAAATAATAAAATTCTATAATCTTCATGAAAATGGATGGACCAGGAGCACAGTGTGCTAAGTGAGACGGGCCAGGCTCTGGAAGAGAGATTTCACATGTTTTCTCTCAGCTGTAGAGTCTAGACCTTAAAAATCGCAGAAAGGCTTAAATGCAGAGAGGAGAGGAACATTTAGGAAAAAGAAAGGAGCCAATAGGGCAGGAAAGAATGAGGAAGGCAAATAAGATCAAATAAAATGGACACATATGTGAGCTTGTGACAAGGAGGCCATTAATCTGTACACTGAATTCATATAAATAAAATAATAGTAACCGAGGGCTGGAGAGATGGCTCAGTGCTTAAGAGCATGGACTGCTCTTCCAGAGGTCCTGAGTTCAAATCCCAGCAACAGGGTGGCTCACAGCCATCTGTAATGGCACTGATGCCCTCTTCTGGTGTGTCTGAAGACAGCGACAGTGTACTCATATGCATAAAATAAATACATCTTTAAAAAAAATAATAGCAACTGATTTGAAACCACTCTAAGAATGAAAGGAAGACAGGGAAGAGAATATAGAGAATGATTTGTGGGCAAAATGAAAACAGAGAAAGAGATGCAGAACTCAAGGGGGGAAAAACCCAACCAATTCCAGTTATTGTGAAAGGCATAATAACGGAAAATGGAAATTCAGCTGCAGGAATTCAGAAGCAGAAGAAAACAATGATCGAGGCTGAAGATGGGACAATTAGCGACACAGTCTGAGGAAGACGGGAAAACAGAGTGGAGGCGGATGTCCGAAGAATGGGGATGGGTCCGTACGGAACCTGGTCCGAGAAGACACAGCTGACTGCCTATTAGCAGGGAAAGAGTCGCATGCTTCCCGGTGCTCCGGGCCCTCTGCATTTGTACCCTCATACTAAGTCTTAAAACAGAACAAAGGGAGATGCAGAGGTCGTTGTACCAAGCCACACCCTCCCGGAGAGATGCAGAACCCTGTGGGCCAAAGAACCCCATCCAGCCCCTGGGGAGGCGCAGGACAGAAATCTGATGGTCCAGAATCAAAGGAAAGCGAACTGATTAGTAATAGTTTAGTATAGATATTGGGACAAGGAGTAAAAAAGACTCTTGATATCTCTTTACAGTAATATAAGAGAACTCTTCCCCGCATTCATTTGAACCTTGCTCTGAAAAAACGCAGAAGAAACGAACTGATTGGGGGGGGGGGGTTAGACTCTGAGAATTTCCTGAAGTGCGTTGTTTTAAAATACACACCTCAAGTTAAAAAACCAAACAAACAGACAAACAAAAACCTCTGGTTTTGTCCACAGTTTTAGTCTGTTTAGGTGGTCGTGACAAAATATTACAGATTGGGCGGCCTGAAAGGTTTTCATCATTCATGGATCCGCGGGAGTGCTTAAATCAAGATGGAGGAGCCAGAAAACCCAGCATCCTGTGAGGCGCCTTTTAGCTCCCAGCAGCAAAAGGAGGCTCTTTAGGGCCTCTGGATACAGATACAAATCCTATTCTTGTGGTTGTGACCTCATGACCTCCCAAACTGTACTTCTGAATAATTATCACCTTAGGGTTAGGTTTCAACGCGGGAACAAATGCTTCGTCTTTATGGGCTAAGTAGGCTTTCTGTGGTCACTAACACAAAAATGAGACAGAGAAGGGAGAAGAAAAACAAAGAAAACAAGAACAAACAGGGATTTAGCTCTATCAAATCTCAGCACTTTTCCTTTGTTTTTGACAGGTCTCTCTGTGTAGACCCAGCTCTCCTAGAACTGACTATGTAGACCAGGCTGTCCTAGAACTCAGAGATCTCCCTGCCACTCTGACTCTCAAATGCTAGGATTGAAGGCTACCACCACTACACGCAGGGGTGCTTTTTTAAAAAAAAAATTGGTAAGATTTTTTAAAAATTGAAAATAGTATTTTTCCACACCATGTATTCTGATTACGGTTCCCCCCCCCCCCAACCTCTTCCGGATCTTCTTGATGCCTCCTCTCCCTCACATCTGCATCTTCTCGTTCTCTCCTTAGAGTATAGATATCATATATATATATATCATAACATGTAATATATAAACAAAAACAAAACGGAATAGGACAAAGCAAGCCAACCATCAGGAGAAAAGGAGCCAAAGGAGAAAAGATAAGAAACACACATTTGCCTGTGCAGAAATCTCAAAAAGCACAGTACCAGGAACCATAGAACACAGAGACTGGTAAGGAAGAAAGGAAAGAAAGAGGGGGATGGAAGGAGGGAGAAGAGAAGGGAAGGGAGGGAGGGGGAGGGAAGGGAGAGGAAGGTGGGGGAGGGAGGGAAGGGGAGAGAAGAGAAGGGAGGAGAGGGGAGTGAGAAGGAAGGGGAGGGAGGAGAAATAGAAGGAGAGAGGGGAATGGGAGGAAAGGGGAGGGGGAGGGGAGAAGGAAAGGAAGGAGGGGGAGTGAGAAGGAAGGAGAGGGAGGAGAAATGGAAGGAGAAAGGGGGAGGAGAAGAAAGGGAAGATGGGGAGGGGAGGGAAAAGAAAAGGAAGGGGAGGGGAGGGGGGAATAATGTCCAGACAAAGCATTATCAAAAAGGAACCCCCAAAAGTACCACTGAATTATTACTATTAATGCTATCTACTGCTGGTCATGGAGCCTGGCCTTCAAAGTGAGCCTCCTTTGGAGCAAATGATTTTTTTTTCTCTGTGGGCAGTTATCAACTGGAGACAGCCTCTGGGTTTTAGGGATGGGGGCTTTTCTCTACTTCCACTCTC
Source organism: Micromys minutus (assembly GCF_963924665.1). Classification (NCBI taxonomy): domain Eukaryota; kingdom Metazoa; phylum Chordata; class Mammalia; order Rodentia; family Muridae; genus Micromys; species Micromys minutus. Next base: position 84,185,492 of record NC_137974.1, read on the forward strand.
TACCTGGCTTAGACCTGTGCAGGGTCTGTGCCTGCTGCCAGTCTCTGGGATTCCATGGGTACCTTGGTCCTGCTGTGTTTAAGACTTTATTCCCTTGGTATCCTCCAACCCCACCAGCTCTTACAGTCTTTCTACCCCCTCTTCAGACAGTTCCCTGAGCCCTGAGGGGAGGTATTTATTTGACGGAGACTGAGTGTTCCAATGCCTCTCATTCTCTGCAGCCTGTTCTATTGTGAGTCGGTATTTGTTCTTAGTTACTGTGGGAAGAAGATTCCTGTGGAAGGCTGAGCGAGACACTGACCTATGAGTGTATCAGAGCATCATTAACCATTTTCCAAGTGCATTCCTTTAGTAGAACAGTAGTATTTGGATCCCTCTAGATCCCTGGACTATCTGGTCTCAGGTTCTTGACCACCCGAGCAGTGCTAAGTGTGAAGGAAGGACAGGGCTAGGTTTCCCGATGTTGGTGTCCTCTTACAGGATCCCAGGGGCATGCCATCTCATGGAGTGGGCGTTAAATCTTATCAGATATTGGTTGGTTACTCCCACAAGCTTTGTGCCACGGTTGCACCCACATATTTTGCCGGCCAGTCATTCTTGTAGATCAGAGCATTTGCATGTATGCTGATGTTTATCTTTCTCCTCTGGTAGTGTGCAGAGGAACTTTTGGTAGCATGAATATTAACTAGCAAGTAGAGGTGAAGGCTCTAGGTAAGCACCCACCTGACATCTCTGTGTTCCATGAGTTGTGTAGTATTGTCTTCAGCACTAGGACCTTCCCATAGGTTTGTGAAGAGCATCACATAGCCTGGGTTGTTAGGGGTGTCCACGGGGCCCCTTTGGCCAACAACTTGATTAGATATAACCCATTCCTGGATCTAGGAATTTCATTTGATAATGAGAGGTGTCTATTTGGGCCTTTGCTCCCTTATTATTTGGTGTCTTAGTCAGGGTTTCTATTCCTGCACAAACATCATGACCAAGAAGCAAGTTGGGGAGGAAAGGGTTTATTCAGCTTACACTTCCATATTGATGTTCAACACCAAAGGAAGTCATGACTCCCAAGCAGGTCAGGAAGCAGGAGCTGATGCACAGGCCATGGAGGGATGTTACTTACTGGCTTGCTTCCCCTGGCTTGCTCAGCCTGCTTTCTTATAGAACCCAGGTCTACCAACCCAGGGATGGCACCACCCACAATGGGCTGGGCCCTCCCCTCTTGATCACTAGTTGAGAAAATGCCTTACAACTGGATCTCATGAAGGCATCTCCTCAACTGAGGCTCCTTTCTCTGTGACAACTCCAGCTTGTGTCAAGTTGACACAAAACCAGACAGTACACTTGATGATTCCATTTAATTTCTTTCAAATATGTATATATATATATATATATATATATATATATATATATATATATATATATATATATATATATATATATATATATATATATATATATATATAAAAGTTTCTACTGTATTGGGTTTTCATACAACCCCTCAGATGACCCTTGAATTTAGCCATCCCTCCTTTAGACACACCCTTATCCCCCGCCATGTCCATCAATAACTTCCTACTGTGTTTCTCCTTCCTAGGGAGACAGACATTTTTTTTTAATTTTTGAAAAAAAATTATTTTTGAATTTGATGATTGGATGAAAGAGACAGGGTGAGAAGAGCTTGGATTTCCTGATTTCCATGCCCTGCCCCTAGCTACAGCTCACTGTAACTGAGGTATTTTAAAGAAAATACCCAGAGGGGAAAATGCTGCATAGAAAGACTGGTTAACCTGCCCACAGTTCAGAGGTCACTAGCTTCCACTGTGCCCAGCACGGGTTTTCACTGAGCCGTGCGCCAGAGTCTCTTCTTTGGGGAACTCTGTGCTCAGAGCTGGCATGGAACCCAGAGACACTTTCATGGCCACAGTAATGCTTGAGACTCTCTCTGGTGGCGTGTTTGTTTCTCCCTCTTCATCTCTTTGCCTTAGTGATCTTCTGAGGCGCTTGCAGATTTCGCTCCTACTTATGCCCAAATGCCTGGTATCGTAGTGGGTTCAAAGCAAGAGCTCAAATATTACAGGAAACCACAAAGGTAAATTTTACCTTCTTTTTTCTAACATGCCCTTTTCCACAGACCAAAAAACAAAACAAGGAAAACCCAAAAAACACCACCAACAACAAAAACTGCCTACTGTCTAAGAGAATGTTCTACGCAGGTCATATTTAGTCAGGACCTTCTATCATAATGTCTCATCCTAAAGAGGTGAGTGGTAAAAGCAAGTATTTGAGACTCAGTATCATGATGATAAAACTTATTTGTATGTTCTTAGTATTTAAAATTACAATTAATAGCAATATCTAAGGCTCACTAGCAATTATTGTGCATTGGCATTGTAAAGTTTTCTTCTTAAAATATTTTTAATTAATTTATTTAATGCACATGATTACATTGTAGCTGTCTTTAGACACACCAGAAGAGGGCACCGTATCCCATTACTAATGACTCTGAGCCACCATGTAGTTGCTGGGAATTGAACTCAGGACCTCTGGAAGAGCAGTCAGTGCTCTTAACCGCTGAGCCATCTCTCCAGCCCCTTAAAAATATTTTTTTACATTTACTTATTGCATGTATATGTTCCCAAGCATGTACGTATGAGCATGTGCATGTTATATTGCATACGTGTGGACATCAGAGGACAACTTGCAAAAACAGCTTCTCTCTGTCTGTTACGCGTGTTCTGGAAACTGGGCTCAGGCTGTAAGGGTTGGTGGCAAGAACCATCTCTCCATACCGAAAATATCTTTACCCAAGTTATTTTAACCATTGAGCCATCTCTTCAGCTTACATCCACGTGACTTTAACCTCCACAATTGCCTTGGTGGAGATTTAGAGACAGGACCCAGAAGTAGCTAAGTCTTTTAGATATCCTAGCACTCAAAATGAAGCCAGGAACAGAACAGAGGCAGGGCCTGTGACTTCTTGCATTGTTGGTTAGAATAACAGTCAGCCACCACTGCAGCAATGCAACACCACACACACACACACACACACACAGAGAGAGAGAGAGAGAGAGAGAGAGAGAGAGAGAGAGAGAGAGAGAGAGAGAGAGAGAAAGAGAGAGAGAGAGAGGGAGACCTCCAAACTTCACATTTACATTTATTCTGCTTTGTTTTCCGGTGGCTTCCTCTCCTACACCCACCCCCCATCCCCACATGACCACCACAGCTGCTTCAGTTGCCAAATTTGACCATATTCGCATAGAGACCACACCAAGAAGGGCATCCCATGCTTGCACGGTAAATATCAAACTCGCCTGGCTGCAGAAACATTCAGAAGTTGCTTAGTAGTCAGGAGGAGGAAGGAACCAATATTGCGATGAAATGTGGCCTTTCTGCACCCCAGGTCCTCAGAACAGTGAAAGAGAAAGGAGCAGCACCCTTGGTACTGGGGAGAGCAGTTGGATGGAATAACCCTCGCTGACAGCAGACCCCGTCTCGCTTCTGAAAGGAATAGCATTTGTTAACACCAATGACAACCACCATAACTGCCTCTCTTAGGTGTTTGGCGCTCACAGGACTGTTGTGAGGCTAAGCAAATGCAGATACTTTTTGGTATTTACAGGAAAAGGATACTGGCTCTTCCTGAGCAACCCTCACTGTATCTACAACTCAGTCACTGTTTGGTTTGGGATGATAGCAAGAGAAATTGATTTACAACTGTCTAGCTGGGTCGTATCACTTATATGTTATTAATTGTAAAGGAAGCAGGAATCTAACGCCCTTCTTATGTTAGAATCTTTAGAATGTCATTGTTAATTTTTAGATGGATTTAAGGAAAACCAACAGCAAATCGTAGTCGCAAATAGAAATCCCGAGAAGGCTGCTCGGAAATGTACCTCCTCTTACTCCCGAACGTGGTCAGATATAAATAGCTGCACAGGCATTTAAGAACTATTCACCATAGGGAGAAAAAAGTAATTAATTGGTGTTATACACAAAGGACCGCTCCCTCTCTTTTATTTTTTTTGGTAACCAGCACAGCTTTAATTACAAGCAATTGTCTCAAAATCAGCTTCTGGTAAGTTCTGCGTTCTCCACAGTGATTATGCATCAATACACTAATCTATCACTTTCATTATTTTGGTCATTTGGGTGTGTAAATTCGTATTTAATTCAGACAACAAACTAGGCAATTCCGACTGTTACTTTCTAGCTCAGTGTGCCTCTTAAAGGCACAAGTTAGACGCATACTTATGAAAATAGTAACGGTGTATATTTTTATTTAGCTGGTTGGGGTGTTTCTTCCTTTTCTGACTACTAGATAAATATAATAGCATCAGATATAGACAAGCTGGGATTTGTTCCAAGTGAGAAATTTTACTTCGTGTCTATGAACTACATTGGCCATCTCCTTCCAAGGAGCTGACATTTGCAAAATTTTACTGTAGGAGACTCTGGGTGGATTAGTAGTACCCCATCATGCACCTCTCTCAGAATGATACTTTCCTCCCCAGTTGTGAACTCCAGCTGTTGCGTGGATAAGTGAGTTTGGACACATTCTTCACTCTCTTTTAGACTTTCATACAGTTTCATGAGTTTCAAAATCAAATCCAAGACCTCCCTAAGGATGCTGGGTGGCAATGTATCAGCACCACTCCATCATTCTGGATGACATGGCCATTTTGTTTTCTAACCTCTTATGCATGCCTGCAGAGTCTTTATTTCCTGAATAAAAGAAGTTTCCTTGATCATCAAACAAATGGTGATGCCTCCTGCTTCTCTCTCTCTCTCTCTTTCTCTCTCTTTCTTTCTCTTTCTTTCTTCCTTTCTCTCTTTTGCTTTAAATTCTTTTTTAAAAATTCTTCTCTCATATATTATATCCCAGCTATAGTTCCCCTCCCCCACCTCCCCTCTCCCTCAGATCTTCTCCCCTCAGAAAAGATCCCATGTCTTCTCTAACTTGTCATTTGGGATGATGGCTCTATTGCCTGGAAAGGGAATTTGACATTTAAAAAAAAATGAATTATGGGCTGGAGAGATGGCTCCATGGTTAAGAGCACTGACTGCTCTTCCAGAGATCCTGAGTTCAAATTCCAGCAACCACATGGTGGCTCACAACCATCTGTATTGAGATCAGATGCATTCTTCTGGTGTGTCTGGAGACCATTACAGTTCATTTATAATAAATAAATAAATAAATAAATAAATAAATAAATCTTTTTAAAATTGAAATTTAGTTTAATTTTCTATCCAACTACGAACAAATAAAATGGCCAACTGTTATATATGTGATTGACTAACCACACACACACACACACACACACACACACACACACACACACACACACACTTCTTTAACTGAACTGGAGATTATTACGTTATCTAATGACAACCTATGCAGCTTCCCATTTCCAACCCTACTTAAAATTGGGACATCGAAAAAAATTGACATTTAAAAACCACCCATTGGGAGCGAGCGTGATCAATGGCTTGGAAGTGTGAGACCTAAGGAGTACTAACCACACTGCTGATCTCTCTCATTGTGTTAGTTCTTTTCCTTTCATTAAATATGCACATCCAAAGTTGAACTAGCCTGGTATTAGACTGTATTTGGCACTTTCACCCACCCTTCCTTTCCAGCTAAAAGTTTTATTCATCTCATAATAATTTTGCCTAAAAGTCTGCCAGGAAATTGACATTTATTAAGGCTCCCCTATGATAATAGCTATTCAGTGAGAACAAGACTCCTGATGAAGCAGGAGAAAGAGACGGTCAGGAGAAGGAGATGGATCGTCTCCTGTTCTTCTGAAGTCTCACCATCCACACAGCAGCACGTGTGCATGTGTACAGGAACACTCAAAGCTCTCACCCCCCCCATAAGAATATAAATATAATACACATGGGGGAAACTGGGCATTTAAAACTCAAGAGACTGTCTGAAAACGGAAGGACCAGACTTAGCCTGGGGTTAATTAAGAGGGCTTGCAAAAATGAGGACTAGCAGCCTGTGCTTCAATAAAGTAGCCCTGAGTTTGACTAGATAATTTTTATTTCGAAAGATATTTTAGTTTTGAGGCATTGCCTCAAGAACCCCAGACTGGTCTTGAACTCCCTAAGTAGCTAGTTAATGACCTTAAACTTGTGACTCTCCCATATTTATCTTTTTGAGTGGCAAGTGTTACTATGATGCTTGTATGGTTCTGGGGATTAGACCAGGGTTTTGTACATGCTTTAGGCAAGCATCCAGTCCGATAAGCTATAGCTCTGGTGCTCAGCAGAATTAAGCAGTGCTCGCCAGCCCTTGATCACAGTTACCATTTAAATGAAAAACTTTGGAGAGTTGTCTTGGAAGCAGTACTAAAGCTCAGTGGTGACTCAAAGGCAAGAAAGTCTCCACTCACAATGAGCACGTCATAGATGTGAGATAGGCTGTGTGTTCAGCCTTTGCCAGACATAATGAGGCGGGCTCCAAACCACACTTCTTTACCTTCTTACATTTCCCTTCTTCTATTCATAGATGTTAGAGTGTTGTCCACTGGAGACGATCCCGCTTTCAAATGTGAAATCGTGTAAATCCTGAAGGAAAATGACAGCACAGATACACGTGAACTGCGCTACCTCTGTTTCCAATTAGCAGCATGAACAAGAAGAGCTGAGTGGACTACACTCCCGGTTGACAGGCTTGTGTGAGCAGTGTTGTGCCATGTGCTTGGCACACACTGTAAGTGGGTTTTGCATTAAAGAAGCGAATTTGCTCCTTTACAGTAAGATATTTCCTACAAGCACGTAACAGTTCAGCAACATCTCAGTGAGTAGAGGAGTCAACAGGTTGAGTGACTTATTCCAGTCAGCTGAGCGAACACAGAAACATCAGATGTTCAATGGGTCCCATAGTCAGACCTTTGTGATTGAAAACCACACCTCTATGTTTGGCTGACTTCTGTCTATTTAAAAGAAGTTATTCTCCAGAGCCTACCCAAGCTGTAGACAATAGGAGGTTACTATAATAAAATAAATAAATAAACAAACAAAGAAATAAATAAAAGGTTTGAAAGCCAAAAGATAAATGGGTATTGTTATAGTTTTCCAAATCTCATAAAAAGTGATAGCTTAAAATTTCAGCAAGAAAACCTATTTTTTTTCCTCAGAGTTGTGTAAAATTTGGCACAGAAAGAGACCTCTATGAAGCCGGATAATGTTGGTGAAATTTACCCCAGGGTTACAAAGTAGGTCTGAGAAGAGGATTGTCAAACAAATACTTACCAGTTAGAGAAAGACTGGGCAGCAGAAGGAACTGTTAGACCAAAGGTTGATACAATGATGCACTTTGCAGGCTCCATTCCAGGTTTCTTTGAACTGAAGGGTGGTACCCTAGGGGAACTAAAGAGCAGCGTGTGATGGGCTGAAACAGCCCAGGTGGAAACTATGATATTATACAAAACATTTTGTCTCTTAGAATGAGGTTCTTCTTCCCCCATCTCACAATACACAGGGCCTCTTTGAGCAACACTTGCTAAGGCATATCCAACACCAGGCTTTGAGTCCTTGAGTATACCTGCATCACCATGACACGGGCTGTCCATGAATCACTAGGCAAGTTCACTACGCATCATCATGCAAGCTCCCCATGCACCACCATGCAGGCTCCCCACAAAGGCTTGTCTCCTTCTTACATTCACCTTTAAGATCACCACCCAACAATTCACCATGGTTGACTGAGTGATTTGAATGAAGATCACAACTCAGAGGATGTTTATTCTCCCCTCCCTCCCATCCCCCCTCCCCTCCCCCCTCCCCTCTCATAAATAGACCATAAACCCATTTTCTGGATGGTCAATTATCTCTACAGCGAGGACAAAGCAAGCTCATTTCTCTGGGATACTCCCCCAAAGCTTCCTTCAGCTGGGCACTTTGCACTCAGTACAGAACATTTCACATGAAGGAGTGCATTATGGGAGGTAGTGCAGGGGCTAGGCCAGACTGGTGACTGATAAGCACCACCCTTATTTTCCAACTCCTGCCTGTAGGCAACACCTCTAAGCAACACTGGTCAGGCTTCTGTGCAACCAAGTGCTGGCCATCAGTCTATTACCCCTCTTGCTGAAGTTGAAATCTGCCCTATAACACCTGCAGAGGAGGTGAGCAGACCAAAATCAAATTTTCTACGTTTGATTTTCCTAAATGATCGCAACCTTTCTTTTAAAACAAAACCATTAACTTCAAGGATCTTCTTGGTCCTGCCTCAACTATTTACTGGAGACGTGTATTATTATCATCATTATCATTATTATTAATTTTAGTCTGGCATCTCTATCTTCTGAATAGCATCTGGTCGATCTTTCAATTCTTGTCTGGTGATAATGAAATCATTAAAAAAAAAAAAAAAACCCACACCAGAATGCCTTTTGCTTATCTCTGCACCATTTGGAGCATATTCATTGGGTGCTCTCTCTTTCCTCTCTCCTGTTGAAAGCCCTGATCGAATTCAGTCACTAATGAAGGAGGAGGCTAGGAACTCTATGTCAAAGTGCCCGACCTGGGCCCCACAGGCACAGTCTACCTGGCACATTTGTTGCTGTTGATTTTGTTTCAGCAATCTGAGGGCTAGGATTTTTCTTTATACTCCAAGATGAATTTCTGGTAAGTACAGCCACCTTAGTTTGAACATTGGTCTCACAGGTCCTTCCTGAATGAGCCTGGACAGTGAGCCCTGGTGTGGGAACTGCTGCTGAAATGTCTTGGAGCTCTCCAGACGGATCAAAGACCACCTTTCCCTTTCTTTGGAAACCACATTACCAGCCTTTTCCAGCCAACAACTCGAGCCGAGGCTCAGCAAAAAGAAGGAAGAAAAGCAGCCTCAGTTCTTCCTAGGAGCAGCTCCCTGGAGGAGAGGGAAAGATTTCTCCAGAAGGGGCCTGCTCCGACGCATGAAAGTTCAGCTTTTAGCCCATTATTCCAAAAAGTTTTCTTTTTTTTTGAAGCTTTTATAAGGAAACAGTTTAAACCCAGCTGCACTTATTGATCAGCAGTTTGATTTTGCTTTGTTAGGAGGGATTTGTAATCTGCTTTTAAAATGCTGTTTTGTTCCCTCCTTGATAGCAAGTTCCTGCCTGAGGCTGCCTCTTAAAAAAAAAAAAAAAAAAAAAAAAAAAAAAAAAAAAACTTGCCGATTGAAGTTTCAAGTCTATAGAAATCTGTGAAAATCATTTGTCTTTAAGAGGAAAAAAAGGATGTGTGTCTGTGTGTCTGTCTGTCTGCCTCTCTCTCTCTCTCTCTCTCTCTGTGTGTGTGTGTGTGTGTGTATGTGTGTGTGTGTGTACAAAAAGGAGCAAATTCTATTTATAAAGTCAGAGGGTTGCTGAGACCTCAACTTCTCAAGCGCCTTCCTTCCATCCCAAAGCGATGGCCTATGAGGCAATGTCTCCCCTGGATTTACTGCACCTACAAACTAATTTTTCCAAGTATCTTGTAACAGGTTTTGAGGATATTCTTCATATATATATATATATATATATATATATATATATATATATTAATGGCCATTAAAGGTCAGAACTATGCTCTTCCTGGCATTGGGAATGGTTAATCTTATGTCTTCCGAAAGTCTTTTTTTTACCATAAAAAAACTAAGAATGGAAACCGGTCTCTTAACTAAACTAACACTTCCTGCTGATGCTCCTTTACTTAAACCAGAGCCGTCCAAGAGATAACAGTCCTTTTGATTTCCTTAATGAAACACACACACACACACACGTGTTGTTTTTTCTTAACGTAAGTGTATGCTTACACATGCATGATCTTTATGAGTTTATTTAGCAAGAAACCAAACATGTGAGGGAAACCCCACTTTCTGAACAGAGCTTTAATTGCCGGTCATGCGTGTTCCACAGATCGGTACTGGATGTTTACCACTGGATGACTTTCCACCCCAGAAGAGGGTAACATATCTTCATTGTTTATAGAAATGACAGCTCCTAATGGACCATATTAGCTTTAACACAAACTATTAAATCCCCTTCATTAAGGCTTTCTGTGTTCTGCTCTAGCATCTCCTGAGCTCGGGGGAAGGAGGTGCAAAGTCCTAAGGAAAGCCGAGCACACTGAGGCGATTAGAGATCACGCTTATTAGATAAGACTGGGGAGGATGTTTTTCTTGGGCTGCTCACAAACATTTTGAAAGAGTCGTGTTCCAGGTTTGAGGTCCGATGTTTCTTCCTCTCAAACTATGAGCAGCTGTAGCACATGCCCTACTTCTGTAGGGCCCTGTAATGATTTCCTTCCTCTGGAGGCATCAGGAGCCCTCCTCCTGCCCTGTGAAAAAAAGAGGGGGGGGGGAACAAATATTTTAATCCAAGCAAAATGCTGAAGCAGGTTTTGTTGGTTTCAGGGAAGAAACTCAATACAGCTCCAGCGTGGAGTGTAGGCCTCAAATTGGAACCATCTGGACTGCAGAGAGGCTGGGAGACCTTAGGGGAAGGCAGAGGCAGCCCTGCCTAGGGCTGCAGCTCATACACCTGCAGAATTGGCCAGTTCTTGGCAAGTAGCTGGACTCACCCAGGACCTTGGTAGGGAAGCCCAGAATCGCCCACAGCTGGTAGCATCATGCTAGGAAGGCTGACTACAGCCCAGCCAGTGACGGATCTTCTGTCCAGGAAAGGAAGACCTTGTTAGGCTTCTAGGGCCCAGCTGACATGGTCAGACAGAAACACATATTCCAGCTTCCTTTCTCTCTAGCAGTCAGCCAAGAAAGTCCTTGGGAAAGCATAGACTGGTATACATGTTGTTTTTTGATTATCCTTATAGGAAAGGGGAGGAAAATGCTAAAAACGAAAGAAAAAAAAACAATGCATGCATGATTGATATCTTCCACAATATCAAAATTACATTTTTTTTTGTGTGAGGAGGGTTATCATTTTAGTCTGCTAGTTTTGTTCCCAGTTTAAGTGAAGCTGGGTGCACCCCCTCCCATTTCCCAAGGACACTATGGTAAGACAAGAGGGTCTCTCCTGGAAGGGCATCTCAAGCAAAATACTCCTTAAAAAAAAAAAAAAAAAAAAAAAACCTCTCATTATCCGACCAACAATGTAACACTTTCCTTAAAGAAGTGTGTAGTTTCTCAGATACAAGGGCTGTGCTATGGAAAAAGCTCCAAAGGCTCCAAACAAACAAAAGGCCAAACAACTTACTGTTCCAGTGAGCGTTAGGTTAGGGTCTTAAACATCCCCCCCGGACTTTGTATTGGAATCTCAAACGGCTGAATGACAAGAGCTGGAGCCACTTTTGAGTACGACCTTTGCTAAATCAAAGATCAGGAATTTAACTTTTCTTTTAATTTGTAAAGCCAGTTCTGAATACTTTTTTTTTTTTTTTTTTTTTTTTTTTTCAGAGGAAATGAGACTGAGAACAGGCGAACCTGTGCACGTGGCCAGCCCCATCCCTTCAGTATGGATCTTACAAGGACTGGTTGAGGAGAAAGATTCTGTTTTCAAGATACATTTTAAATTAGTTACTATGGTGAGGGGCATAGCGAGACCCGTGTGACCTGCACAGAACCCCAAATATCAAGAACAAACTGGACCAAAGCTAATACAGAGAAGAAACTGTTGTTGGGGGAAGTGTAAGACGTGGTTAAAAGGCTCCGTTTAAAGGTTCAAAAGGATACATTTTCTCGATTTCCTGTAACTTTTTTTTCATTTTTGGGGAGATTGACCCCAAGGCCCATCCATCCCTTGTGAGGCAAATGCTCGGTGGATACCTAACCTTAGCTCTTAACTAATCTTTCAAAAGAAGCCACCAGACCTCATGGTTCTGTTCACAGTAACTACATTTATTGGATTATTTTAATGAAATGTATTAGCTGTTGGAAATTATACAGTCAAGATATAGCTAATACATATGAGGTGCAAAATTACATATATTTTTTAAGAGGAAAGAATTGTCAGCAAGGATACTACACTTTTTTTTTTTTTTTTTTTTTTTTAAAATTCCAGGAAGGAGACTAAGTTCTAAAACGGAATATTTGGCTAGCAAGGCTCAGAGGACATCTTGCACGTTTTAAAGCGTTCTAAGGTATGTATACCGAAACTTGCCAAGGCCTGTGCTGAGGGGTGACCTGGAGGAGCTGCTCTGTCCAGAGGGGTCTGTTCATATACACTTTATCAGCAACTTTATCTAGAGGCGTCTAGAATGGCGCGTGTGGCTTGCTCGATCCCTCTCCCCCATGTTCCAAATTTATAAGCACGAATCTAAATCTTTAACCAAATCTTTGTTCTCTTTCCTCTTAAGGCTGCTTCACACCCCGGCCCACGCACCCAGCTGCACTCAGAGAGCTCTTCCTCCTCCCTCTCCACCCAACAGTCTCTACCAACGCGCATCCGCAGGGTGAGATCCGAGGGGCCTCAGCTTACCCGGTGAAGCATGCCACCCGGCCCGAGGCCGGCAAGGCGATGCGGGGCGACGCCTGAGAGCTTGTCCTTGCTACCAGAGGATGTTATTCTATCACTTTGAAAACAGGCTTGGGTTTCCTGGGAAACACCATTGCTTCATTCCCGGGGCTCTGGCAGTTCCCATATATGCTGCGTCTGGGACAGGCTGGTCCAGGAGCTCTCGTGGAATGCGAATCTGTGAGAAGTTATCAATGCCTATGTCCCGGGAAATCAAGAAATGCCATGGTGTATCTTCATTTTTTTTTAAGACAAGATTTGCTCTGGTCACTTTTTTTCCCGGCTTCAATAAAGAGTGATCATAATACAAGGTTAAAAAAATTAAAGTTAAAGTCAACCTTCTAATGGCTTTGGGGGTGGGGGCAAACAAGAACACCATTGTTTTCAATGAAGGGGAAAATCACACACACACACACACACACACACACACACACACACACACACACACACGAATGAAGAGAGGAGAAAGAGAAGCCCACCCTGTCTCAGGTAAAATAAACAGTTGGGATAGAATAACTTTAGATTGATTCATGAACTGGCAAAGTAGTTCCGATTTCTTTAAAAAGGAACAAAACAAAATCCAAACCCCAAAGCCCTGTTTGGGTCGAAATGGTCAGTAGGTGGTGGAAACCAGCCCCCAGCCCTTTGCTGGCCAACTCTCCACTGCCACAAACGTACAGAAATCCGTGATTAGAACTAGAATGAGACTCTCCAGTTGCCTTCAGCAAACCGCAGCACAGGACAGCAGAAGGTGCCAGCCTGCAGCATGGGTAGAGTTACTTGGCGCCCGCTAAAAGTACTGCCCCCTTCCTGTCTAATAATTAATTCAACTCTAAAGCCCCAAGGATCTGGACTCAGCACCCGATTCACAAAGCAGTACAGAAACAAAATGCTTCCAGAACTGGGGGGAGTAGGGAAAGAAGGAATCTAACATTTCAAGAAATATCACCGCATGGGGCCACCAAGCTTGGGGGGGATGGAAAGAACTTCAGTGGAGAGAGATTTTTTTTTTTTAAAGGCACAAAAGTGAGGTTATTCACGGCCACTGGCACCAGGAATGGGAGTGGTACACTGAGCTGGAAGCCATCCATTCGGGAAGCAGGCCTGGTGCCTTCGGGCTGGTGGGGACCCAAAGGGTAATGGGCTCAGACTCCAGAAAGGGAGAGACCCAGCCTCTGCTCATTACTGAACACTGTGCTGGAAAGGACACTGAAGGTAGAAAGAAGTCCTTCAATGGCCTCATCTTCTACCCTACACCTGTGCTTAGATCCACAATTCTGCCTTCAAGATCATGGCCAGAGCATCCCTGAGGAGAAGGGTGAACATTCATGCACACACACACACACATACACACACACTCTCACACTCACACATACACACACACTCACACTCATACTAACACATATACACTCAGATATTCCTTCACATACTTCCACACTCATACACTCACAGTCATACAAACACACATATTCACACACACATACACACACTCACACATATCAATATACACTCACACACATACACACACACTCATACTAACACACATACACCCACATATTCACACACACACACACACACACACACACACACACACACACACACACACACACAGACTCAGAGGAAGGCTTGCTGAGTGCAACTGTACTGTGCATTGAGAACAATGAAGAAACCCAGGCAAGTTCCTGGAAGTAAATATTCAGCAACAGAAATTATCATCCAACACAGCAGCAGGTAACTGAGCCAGACAGTTAGTGGGGCCTTGAGTTATGCTTTGTGATTCCTATAAATCATTTACTTCCCTTCAGCTCATAGAAAGTAAAATACTGTAGATGCCAAAACCAGGCAGATACTTCCAGAATAGCCCCATGAAGACCCATCTCTGAACATACAATCCAGTACCAAACCCCATGAACCTCCTGTCATATACCAGAAATCATAAAAATCGGCATACATTGCCCAGAGATGGTTTACAGAAACATACTAAATAGTTTTTATATGTAAAGATGTATTTATTTTATGTGTCTTGAGTTCTCTGTCTGCATGTGTGAATAAGTACTGTGTGCATGCTTAGTTTCATGGAGTTCAGGAGAGAGTATCAGGGCCCCTGTAACTGGGGTTAATAATATGTATGAATCACCTGTGGGTGATGGGATTTGAACCTGGGTCCTCTGCAAGAGCCACGAGTGTTCTTAACTGTTGAGCCATCTCTCCAGCCCTTGGAACAGACTCATTAAATTAAAGGAAGACCTGGGTGACCGACAAACAGAGAAAAGCGATTTAAACACCAAACTGTATTCACTTTCTGCTTGTTACAAAGAAGATAGGCCGTAGAGAGCTCATGTGCCTCCTTTGAGGTCATAGCTGGAAATGGTTGTAGCCAACCAACAATGAGGTTGTTTTGCCTTACCCTTCAAGAGAGATGCTTTCCAACTGTCAAAACTATGGACTTTCCTAAAGTCCTACTTTATATATCAATTAGCAGTAAAATTTGCACAGGCCATATGCCTTCTTATCCACTCCGTCTCACCTCAGACAGTTGTTGGCACCTTAGAAATGCAGCCAGTCTCTTTTTAAAAAGTGAGATTGTTTTTGATTCCTCCTAAATGCCCCCTTAAAACTCTGCCAAGCTGAAGTTTAAAAATCCATTTTCAGTTATTACCCAATTTCTCTATTTTTGAGTCAGTAGCTGTGTGGTTGCTATTTTTGACTTTTCAGTTTCAAGCTAATATCTTAACTATCCTCCTCCTCTTCCTTTTCCTTCTCTTCTTCCTCCTCTCTCCTCCTCCTCCTCTTCCTCCTCCTCCCCCTCCTTCTTTTCTTCTAAGCTCACAGAGGGTTTAGTCCTTGAGGAACTTGTTCTCACAAAAGTTACCCAGCTTCTACAGAACTCAGTTTCTCGACATCTGGGTGTGTGTCTGCTGGGCAGTAAGTTCAGAGCGATGAAGGGCCACCCTTTTTTTTTTTGGCTACGACTCTCTCTGAGCCTTACTTTGGAGAGAGTAATGTTCTAACTTACCCGAAAAATCACGGTATCTTCTCAGATGCCTTTCCTTTTAGAAATCTGTGGGCTTTTAAGAATAGCAGTAGATCCCCTTAAAACCATCACAGTCCCCAGTCCCCCACCACACAGCGAGCTGCCTGGGTTTTAAAGGAAGTTCAATAGCAGATTCTTTTTAGAGTAACAAATCGCTTTGTGACTGGAATAATTACCTATCGAGAGAAAGAGAGAGAGAGAGAGAGAGAGAGAGAGAGAGAGAGAGAGAGAGAGAGATCAGATATTTCTATGAGGCCATGTGGTAAGGGTCCTGAGCACTGAGCCATGTCAGCTCCAGGTAGGTCCTGCACACGCAGCAAAGACTGACAAGTCACGCTCATGGTCTACACCTCAGGCGCCAGAACAAGCAGGAAGGAGGACGTCCACCCTGGCTTTGTCCAGGCACATCTCCTAGGTGCAGCACATTTGTAAGACGCCCATCATAAATGAGGTGGAGGAAGGCTCTCAGACACAGCCTCTGAATCACCTAGGACACTGTAAGCGCTGAAAGACCAATGAAGGAAATGAGCCAGAAGTGCATATACCCCGGGCAGCTCAGTGGATTATGGATCCATCACCAACCAGGCTCACATCATAGACTTCTCCCTGAAGGCTGACTGTGCTTCTCACTTCTGCTCATGTGGTCTGCCCGGTGCAGTCTAGAGAGAATCGAAAATACCTGGTAATGTCGGTAAACATTTGGAGAGACACAAATGCCCTGAAATGGGAAAGATGCGACAAACTTAATTAGCAAAGTGGGAACCGTGTTTCATGCCAGGGTACCCGGCTTATTTGCTTGAACAAGTGTACAAGCAAATTAAAATTCAGCTATACATGGTTAAAACATAATGTCCATTTCCAAAATCATTGTTCGAAACGGAACATCATGGAGAAAGAACCCTGTCTCCTTCTTGCCATTCTAAGCCCCTTCCTGCTGTTGGTTTCAAAGATGGCATCGTTTGCCTAGGGACTGAATGTGGGCACAGGAGTCTGGAAGAGCAGAGTCTCTACCCCAGTTTATCCGGTAAAAGTGAGCATTTCAATCGGAATGGTTGTCTCCCGTACAAGTGGATAGTGTAAGGCTCTTGGTAGGCAGGGGTGGTCCATTTACCTTGTCTGCAGCCGTTATTACTAAGGCATGAACTAGGAACTGCATTTAACTCAAGAGCCTGCAACAGGTACGATTACACAGCTAGTTTTCCCAAGCTGGGCATTTTGCCATTTTCTCTAAGTGCTGTGATAGCCTCATGGGCTGGAATAAAATCAGGATGTTCTCAGGATTAGTCTCACCTGAGGCCTTGCCTCACCCTGCATAGGCTGTCTTCTCCCACAACCTCCCAGCTACAAATTCCCACCTTTCTGTGAATGGTGATGTCACCGCCTCCTCTTCCTAATGGAAACCAGTCACCGTGGATGTGGCCCCACACCATTGACCTCTCTCTGCCTAAGTGTAAAAGCCTCCTTAAAGGCTCTTCCCCAAATGCGGTCACAATCGAGTTACTCAAGGTTTAAAACTCAACTTTGGGGCTCAGGGTGGTTGCAAGTAAGACCACGAAGGCTGCTCCACCAGAAGAAAACAACATGGCTTTCATTAGCATTTAGGGGTGACAGCTGCTCAGCTTTGTACAGATGGGTATATAGATGAATGAATAGGAAAGCAGGCGCTGCCTAGACCCTCTGTGTATCTTCCCTAAGGCAAGCCACCGTGCTCTCTGACAGGCCCCTGGTGGAACCAGACTCCCCCAGGCTAAGTTAGCCAAAAGAAGTTTCATCATAACCTACTTGGGGGTTCATCTCAGGAAGCTTTGATAACAGAAACTAGTTAAGTTCTGCTTAAATTGGGGTTTGTCTAAGGCAGGGAGGAAACTGACAAGCCATCCTAGTCTTTTGATGACTAGACCCCCACACTGAAATGTGTGCTCTACCTCTGAAATAAGAGAACATGGATATTTCTATACCCAGCCTCCAAAGGGGCTGATGGCCGTGCCCTCTTCCTTTGGAATCTTCCCTTCTGTAGCTTGTTCACGGCAGCCTGGAAGTCTTCCTGTGGCTTTATTGCCTCACCCCTACAACTGTGCAGTAGAGAGATGGATCAATTACTCTACATCTAGTCTAAGGGTTTAAAGATTTTATTTCAACTAAACAATAACTTTACATTCTCGTTCATAGTCCTTTCCAGCGTTCCTCTGTTAAGTTGCTGTGGTCTCTCATTTTGGGGATTTAATAAATGTGTCAGCTCAAGGAATATCTTGAACAGCATATAATTTCATCAGATATTGGTCACCACATTGCCTGAGCATGAAGCTTTTAAAGAAAATTAAAGTGAAAAAAAATTGGGTATTGGTTATTAACTCTGCCTCAGGGTGACTTCTCTTCAGGGGCGATTAAATATCAGCTCTGGGCTGTTAAGTTTAGTGGCTTTACTTGTAGATGGCACATTCTACTTCAAGGACAACCTCAACTCATGATGCTGTGATGTTCAACTGTGGTGCTGAGGCAGCCTCTGCAAAGCCAGTTTGGGATGAAACGGGAGATGTGACCATATCTCTATGCTCTGACCTTTCTTCCTTAAGAAACCACTTTTGCATTACCAGGTAAATGCCCGTTCCGTGGGATTTCTGTGGAACGCTGGGGACATCCTGTGGTCAGTATGGCTCAAGGCAGCCATTCTTAGCAAGGCTCTCCAGGAATAAAGAAGTCTCCCCTGAAAAATTCCAGCTTGCTTTGCAAGACCAAAAATAAAAAGAGAAGAATGAGAGGAAGGAAGGAAGGAAGGAAGGAAGAAAAAGCAAAAAGAACTACCACACTGCTGTTTTCTACAAAAGAAAGATGACTTTTGTGAGCAGTGAGGTTTTTTTTTCAGTGAATGTGAACAGAGCAATGCCTTCTGGCAACAGTTTAACTAAGATCAGATTGCCTCATGGGCTTGGAGGAGGACCATGTTGCTAGGCACTGCTCTCCAGCCCTACCTGCTTCCTACGATCTGCCCTTGCACGGTAGCTGTACTTTGGCTCAACTTCTCGTCCTCCCAGGAATCGGGCTTCTGTGAAAGAGCACCCAGCGTGGCTTAACTGGAAAACAGTGGGTATTTTGGCAGCTTGGCACCACAGATAGTGCCCCAGTGGCACAGAATTGAAGTCGTTTAGCTGTAAATGTGATATCGCACTTGACGATTTCCCTTGGCAAAGCTCTGGACCGCCCACATTGAATAGAGGCAGAGAAATGGAACTTGGGGGGAAAGCCAGCCGTCGGAGAAGCAGACCGAAGGGGCTCATAAACACATTCGTCCATCATTTACCCTCTGACTCTGCTCTGCACACAGCCT
Source organism: Micromys minutus (assembly GCF_963924665.1). Classification (NCBI taxonomy): domain Eukaryota; kingdom Metazoa; phylum Chordata; class Mammalia; order Rodentia; family Muridae; genus Micromys; species Micromys minutus. The sequence continues at coordinate 84,204,288 of NC_137974.1, forward strand.
ACCAGGAGCAGGCAGCCCCACTTACGCGATGGAGAGCAGGCACTGAGGTTGCTGCTGTTCTTCTGTTTATTAAAAACGGATGGGAGCACTTGACAGAAAAATCAAACTTCTGGTCATGGCTCATTAATCCCTGTTGTGTCTGTCAAGGGGATGTGTTCTGGGTTCCAATAAGCCTGGAGAAGTAAGTTTGCCTCTAAGCTTGGGCATTTTCTCTAATTTCGAGTGGAGAAAGACATGCCGATCGCCTCCAAGGAGAGACAGACTCTGAACCTGTTTTTAACGTAGCTAGTGGGATTAAATAGAAGTGACCTGGTTTAAAAGCAAAGCGACCGTCATTAATTTTATTGCTGATATCTGTCATAGTGCTCCTTTGGGGGAAGCAGGAACGTAAAGCTAGGGGGCTATGGTAGGGTCAGCTAGCATAACTTTTCCAGGATGCTTTTGTCCTGTGCTGGTGTGTGGCTCTTGGACACAGATCTCAGTGGGACACCCTTGTAGACTGTTTGGATGTGCCTGAAGTAGTCAGTCAAGTATAGTTCTTTAACAAGTACTCCTTGGACAGTTAGAGGAAAAAAAACCATCCTCAACCCAGACTGATTATAGCAACCCAGGAGACAGGGAAAGCATCTCCTGGCCCCTTTCTTTAGAACAATCACTGTTTATAAGGAAATAGAGTTTTCAGACTCTTTGTTTTGGCTTATATTTACAGTTATATTAGGTTTATTAACTATACACAAATAGTATATTAACTGTAAATATAAGTATATATAATATATATTATATATAAAATATAATAGTATAAATATATAGTATACACATACACACACACACTCCCGAGATTCCTAAAGCAGCCCCTCCTTTTGTGTGACAGTGGCAGTGTAGAGGACACTTAGCACACTCTTTATAGGAGTGCGTAAGGATTTGGTGAAATAATGAATGTAAATGGAGCGAACCCAGCGTGCGTCCTGTCAGACGGACACAGGAGGCCCCTCTTGCCATTGCTGTTCGTATCATTCCACATTACCATCCATCTTCCAAGAGAGAAGTATCTGCTGGAAACTGCAGTCTTTCCCCCACAGTGTTCCCAAGCTGCATGCCAGGAGAGCGCTGGGAAGGGAAGGCGTTTACAGAGAGCTCCTGCCAGGCCTGCTTACTGGTTGGATGGCGACTGAACTCATAATTCTGGACTCCATTCTGGTCTGGCTGCTGTGGCTGATGCTGAGAAGTTTGAAATCTTGGCTCTGCACCCAATAAGCATAAATCTAATCCACATTAGCGCTGATGGGAAGCTCTCTGCGTAGGCTAGATATCTTAAGTCAGGGGCTTTAAAGCTAAAATAGGTGAAACCCCTAAAGGAAGCTTAAGGCTGAGGGGGCAACAGCTTAGAAGGGAGCAAGGAATGGACCCAAGCACCTGCTACGTATTTGGGTTCACCCTCAGAGCTGCAGATTAGCTGATGCTGAGTGCCTTCCAGCCTTTCTGTATGCATTCCTGGTTCTTGTTTAGAAACACACACAGTGGGTCATTTTTCTTTCTGTACCTCTGGAGAATTGAAACCACATCTCTCGAGTATGGAGCATGGTTGTGATAGAAGCCAGAGACACAGTTTATCTTTTCTTCCTATAAGACCCAAAACTCCGGTAAATTCTTCCTGGAATGTTTACTGAGCACCTTTGGTGATGGGTATAAGCCAGAGCTAGCAGGAGCTAGTCGGGAAGCCTGGCTTCTCCAGCGGTAAACCTGTGTGTTAGGCTATAAGGAGCTTGGCTTGCTTATCCAACCCTAGGTAAAGTAACAGATTTTAAAAGACAGCAGTGGCTTGGATTCCTGTAGAGTATACACAAGGTCCACATGCTGTGGGCTAGGTGGGTAGTACTGTAGAATTAGCGTGATGATTCTCTGAGGTGGAGCCTATCCTGTGAGGTGGGTAGAACATGGGAGCACTCTGAAGCATTGGTGCTCTTCCTAGGAGGGAAGTCACTCTCAAGAAAGCAGGCTGATTTCAAGCTAGGTCTCGCATGGACCTGCCTCTTCTCCTTTCTCTACAAGGTTCTGATGAAGCCAGGGCATTCACCAGCAGCCAAATAAGTAAAAACACCCGATCTCGGACTTCCGCCCTTCACAGCTGTGAGTCGGTCTCTTTATAACGAGTTACCCTGCATCATACTGCTACGTCATACCCACCATTACCACAACACAAATACACGTTAAAAGCCACCAAAGCAAGGCAGAGCTCCCTTGAGGACAATTAGGGAGCTTTCGGAGCTAAGAGAGTTCCTTCTAACTGGACATTGGAGGGCCATTAGTTAGTGTGACAGCACATTCTGAGTGGAGGTGGTACCTGAGCAGGGGTCAGAGGTCAACACACTATGGCATATTTGTGGGAGGAGTCAACTTAAAGAGAATCCTCTGGAAACCTCAGCTTGGGACAGACATACTGTTTCAAGGAAAGCTTCAGGTATGACTCTTACCCTGCTAGTCTTCTTGAAACCAGTTTATTCTCTGTGAAGAGATATATCAAGATTTGGAAATCTAATTTACACTGTGATTTTTTTTTATTTATATTAGAAGTGAACCCTGTTTGTCCCTCCCTTTTGCACTGGGCCGGAGCCTGCGAATCTGGGGACCTTGGGCAGCAGCTCCATAAAGGAGCATCGGGTCGCAAGCCGTATTTTCTCTTTTTATTAGCATTTCTTATTTGCCCACAGCCTGATTTCTTTTGGACTTGACATTATTTGCATGATTGAGTTAATCCAAGTGTGAAATGCAATAGAGTTCTGATTCAATGGGTGGCCGCAATGCAGCGAGATGACAACATGAAAGGGTTGGAGCAAGGCTCGCCCCACAGCGCCAGGTGCAGACACACCACAGGGGGAGATCAAAACTGATCCACAGAACCCACAGTACTCCAAGAGCAGGCGGAGTGTGCTCAGCACAGGAGTCTGCGTTTTTCAAAGTCTCTTCTTCAAATATTTCCCAGGGTAGGTTTGACTTTCGAGAAGGGCAAGGAGACAGCATCCAAGCGGTTGTCAAAATTTTGTAGCCTGAATCCTACGGCACTCTTTATAAAAGAGATATTTTCATACACCGTGTGGGTAGGCCTACGTATATATTTACACTTATACCTGTTATTTTAAAATCCCGTCGGGCTTGTGCAAAGCAGCACAGAAGTCTCCCTTGCACCGCCTTCCACTTTCTCTACGGCACTAGGGTCAAGACTGGCATTAAAACGAACGCAATACTGTTAGATAAACAACCAATTAGAGAAAAGCTCCTAGTTATCCTAAATCTGATTACAAGGCCTGAGGGTGTTTGCTGATGAAAAGAGCCAGGAGGAGCTGGGTGAGACTCCTGTAATCTCTGTGTGAGGCAGGAGGATTGTGAATTTGATTCTATCTTGAACTATATAGAAACCTTGTCTCAAAACCAATCTGGAGAAACACAACTGTGCTGAATAAAAGGCAACGACACAATGGGAAACTGTCTCACTACCAAATGTTATAAAAGTCCTTTAGACAAAAATCTTACCATGGTCTGCTGGGCAACGCCACACCCTTCCTAGAACCAGTACAGAAACAAAGACTTTCCTGAGGAACTGACTGCCGTCCCATCCCCAAACTTCCCATTATCAACCTGTCTTGCCCATCTAACCTGGAGCCATAGTACTTTGACCCAAGTGATTTACACGTTCCTTCAGGCACCTTTAAAGAAAAAGAAAAGAAGCGTTCTTCCAAGCCTGGTAATCTCTTACCATCTGCTACCTGACCCAGCTGATGGTTGTGGAATAGCTCAGGGTATGTTTTTTTTCTGATTAGCAAATATAAGAATTCAAGGCATCCAAGTCGATTAATTGGATCGGGTGCTGGGGAATTAGATCTGTTGGCACTTGCCGAGTATGTACACACAGTGGCTGAGAACAGTCCTCAGTGTGTAAGGAAGGACCAAGTTTAGTCCATGCGCAATGGTTTGTCATGGTGGCTCTTGCTACTAGTCTCAGCACTGGGGAGACAGAGACAGGATAATCCCTAGCCTAGAACAGTCAGTAACTCCTCCCAGACCACTGAGTCTGCCCCCCCCAAAGAGGCATATGGCCCCAGAGCTAACCCTGAGACTGAGCTCTGCACTCTCCACATAGGCGTATTTACAAGTGCATCCACACTCGAACAATTGATTTGCTTTGTTGCTAGACTTTGTTTAGCTTATTCCCATTTTCTTAATAGCGTTATTGCATTCATTTTAAGAAAAACATTTTACCCTTAACCATTATGAAAATGATAATTATTTTAAAGCACAAAACGTGTCAGCTCAAATTTTTAAAAATGTGTTCATGCCTGTGTGCCTGCATATGTGTGTGTATCTGTGTGTGCCTGAGTGTGTGTGCCTGTGTGTGTGTATCTCTGTGTGTGCCTGTGTATGTGTGTATCTCTGTGTGTGCCTGTGTGTGTGTGTGTATCTCTGTGTGTGCCTGTGTGTGTGTGTATCTCTGTGTGTGCCTGTGTATGTGTGTATCTCTGTGTGTGCCTGTGTGTGTGTGTATCTCTGTGTGTGCCTGTGTGTGTGTATCTCTGTGTGTGCCTGTGTGTGTGTGTATCTCTGTGTGTGCCTGTGTGTGTATCTCTGTGTGTGCCTGTGTGTGTGTGTATCTCTGTGTGTGCCTGTGTGTGTGTGTATCTCTGTGTGTGCCTGTGTGTGTGTATCTCTGTGTGTGCCTGTGTGTGTGTATCTCTGTGTGTGCCTGTGTATGTGTGTATCTGTGTGTGCCTGTGTGTGTGTGTATCTCTGTGTGTGCCTGTGTGTGTGTATCTCTGTGTGTGCCTGTGTGTGTGTATCTCTGTGTGTGCCTGTGTATGTGTGTATCTCTGTGTGTGCCTGTGTGTGTGTGTGTATCTCTGTGTGTGCCTGTGTGTGTGTATCTCTGTGTGTGCCTGTGTGTGTGTATCTCTGTGTGTGCCTGTGTATGTGTGTATCTCTGTGTGTGCCTGTGTGTGTGTGTATCTCTGTGTGTGCCTGTGTGTGTGTGTATCTCTGTGTGTGCCTGTGTATGTGTGTATCTCTGTGTGTGCCTATGTGTGTGTGTGTATCTCTGTGTGTGCCTGAGTGTGTGTGCCTGTGTGTGTGTATCTCTGTGTGTGCCTGTGTGTGTGTGTATCTCTGTGTGTGCCTGTGTGTGTGTGTATCTCTGTGTGTGCCTGTGTGTGTGTGTGTGTATCTCCGTGTGTGCCTGAGTTTGTGTGCCTGTGTGTGTGTATCTCTGTGTGTGCCTGATTGTGTATGCCTGTGTGTACCCTCGTGCCTGTGTGTGTGTATGTGTGTGCCACCAGGGTGAGGTGCCCACGGAGGCCAGAAGAGAAAGCTGGCTCTCCTTGAGCTGCAGTTGCAGGTGTGACTGGGTGCAGGTGCTGGGAACCCAGTGCAGGTCATCTGGGAGATAAAACCAAGGGTGACTTGGAAAGGAAGGGGTTTTACTTTGCTCGTAATTCCAGGGCATGGCCCATCACTGAAAGACTTCAGGGCGAAGAATCAGAAGCAGGAACTGAAACAGACCGTGGAGGAATCCCTCTTACTGGCTCACTCCTTGGGCTTTAGGGTTAGCTCCCTGTCTTATTCTTCCCAGGGCTGGCACTGCCTACGATGACCCGGGCCCTCTCACACTGATTATTAGTAAAGGAAATGGCCCCTACAGATTTGTCTACATGCCAGTCTGATGGGGGCATTCTTCTCAGTGGAGGCTCCTCCTCCCAGACAATCACAGCAAACAACAGACCAACCGGAACAGTTTTATGTCAAGCTGGCGTACAACGAATCAGAACTAGCAGCAAGTGCCCGCTCGGCTTCACCCCTCCCCCAATCACCTTTCCTGCACAGCCCCCTGCATGGGCACAGCAACCAGCCTGGGCTGCCCAGTCGTTTCTGGAACATTCAGAAGGCAGCGGTGGGTCGTGGAACACCGGTGAGTCTCTGGGCAGCCAGCTGTCGAAGCAGCTGTCCCCAGACAGTCTTCAGACTCCAAAGGTGACAGGAGGACATCCAAAGAGCACACAGCAGGGCTTCCCCAAGCACTAGGTTGCCATAGTAATGATTCTCAACTTCAGCATTGTTTCACCATGAAAAGCCAAGTTAAACCATTTACGTTGCTGGTCTAGGAAATCATGGCTTAAATTTCCCATTTCACAATCTTTCAGTATTGTTACCTTGAGATCGATCTAAGTTGTTTCAAGGGACAAATGACCGTTTCACTTGTTCTGAAGGTAAAATATCAAAGAAGAATATTTTATGTGGATTAACTCATTTGTGTAGGTGGCACAATACCTCATCCTTGAGAAGTGAATGTAGATAATTTTGGAGAGTTAAGGAAACGGCTCATTTGCTAAAGTACTTGTGACCAAAGCATGAAGACCTGGATTATGCCTCCAATGTCCTGGGTGTCTATAAAGAAAAGTTTGTTTAGCTCCTTGTTCTGCATTCCACTGGTTTGGTGCTTCCATCTGCTCAGCACCTGGCGAGCATCCCATATGGACTAGGCCATCTAATGGTGGAGCAGAGCAGGCTTGCTAGCACAATGGCACAACCACTGAATTAGGGCATCACTGAGCTCTGTTAACGTCAATTATGTCCAAAGGATGCATCTCCAAAGAGCACCGTTTTTTTAGGTTGCCACTCGTTTAATACTTTACATAGGTAACATGTTTTATTATGAGATTTAGTGGGGCCAACTGAAGCCAGAAAAATGCCATATGACACAGAGTTATTCCCAATAACTAGGTAACAGGTTCTCAAGTCTTTGGACACCGTGATTTAACATCTACAAAGTTGATACTATAAAACTTCAAAATTGAGTTACAGTGATAATGATGGTGGTAGTGTTGGTGGTGGTGGTGGTGACAGTGGTAGTGGTGGTAGTGTTGGTGGTGGTGGTGGTGACAGTGGTGGTGGTGGTAGTGTTGGTGGTGGTGGTGGTGGTAGTGTTGGTGGTGGTGGTGGTGGTAGTGTTGGTGGTGGTAGTGTTGGTGGTGGTGGTGGTGACAGTGGTGGTGGTGGTAGTGTTGGTGGTGGTGGTGGTGGTAGTGTTGGTGGTGGTGGTGGTGGTGTTGGTGGTGGTGGTGGTGGTAGTGTTGGTGGTGGTGGTGGTGGTGGTGGTGACCTTACAATCTCTCAGATAGGTTGATGATTTTGAATAGGGCCACACTTAGATATACCCTGAGATATATCTGGTCCTCAGGGTGCGTGTAAACCGGCCTGGTTTGAAGACATGAAGTATTCCAAGAGGTTTCAAAAATCTTTAAAAGTTTGAATGCTGTGACATTTCAAACTCTAGGTTGGGGGAAAGTTCATGAAGGCGAATCTCGGCATAATGCCGCAGAGTGCGCACGGGGGCAGAGTCTGGTGCTCTTTTTTATTTCTTTATTTATTTTAAGAACTTCAACTCTTGTTCGCAGAAGCCATAGGTTATTTAGTAAAAGTTCTCATTCAAGGGGTAAACTACCTTGCTGTAAGCTGTCAATCAGGGAGACCCCCTAAGGCTCCCCAAACAACGGTTAGCCTGTTGGTATTGCTGTGGATGGTCCATCCGACTAGATGGTGAGACTCCACTGCTAAGCTGGTTCATACTTTAATTGTGGGAACTGGGCTGGAAGCTTCTTCCTTGGTGGCCAGCCCCACTGGGCCAGAGGATCCTACGCTGGCTGCAGGGGAGACTTGTTATCAACAATCTCACTCAGCTGTGCACCTTGTGTGCCAAATTAAAAAAAAAAAAGTGTCCATTGGTGAAATAGTAGAAAAGCAACCTGGCTCTTGTTGGGTTTAAGGCCTGCTCACTGGGACTTCATGCCTGATGCTATAAACCTGGTGGAAAGCCTGCAGCTAGAAAATTCACAAACTCTCGTAGGGAAGCTACTGCCGTTGTCTTGCCCAAATAGACGCTGATGTGCCTGTCTAGTCACACGCTTGTTATCTTGGCCCTACAAGGGACAGTAGCAACCTCAGAGACATACAACTGGGCCAACAGAAGGGACTGGGTGATTACTGAGTGCTCACTTCCAAACTGGACATCCATATCACCCCCACCGCACCCCCAAGCTCAGGGAAAACCATGGAAGAGAGCGTAAAAGCAGGGAGAAGAGAGGGAGTGTTGGGAATATTGCCCTCTAAGGCTGACACGGCAGCTATATGCTTGAACTCACAGCTATGATTATGGGCACAAGATTGGGCTGGTTGGCATCCTGCCTGGCAGAGAAAAAAGAATCTCTAAAGCAGTTAATGGTTGCCAGAAAAGGGAGAGGAATGCACCGTACAGTCGCCGTGAGACGTCTGTGTGGTAATACCCTCACACCTTTGCTCCCATAAGCAATCCTGCTAAAACTCACCAAGTCACCAAAACAACAAACAGTGCAAAGAGAAACCAAAAAGACATGAAGGTAGAAAAGAGACTATCTTAAAACCAGTAAGGACAGGAGTGGGAATGGGAGAGGTGAGTAGGAATGGATGGATTAAAGTACACTCATGTACCTGTGGGAGAAAAATACCATAATATAATCCACTGTTACACATTGTACATAACACATGCGAATAAAAACATGTAAAATTACTATGTTGAAACCCTACACAGTTTTTTAAAGTCGCCTGCAGATTCTATACCAGTTCTGACTTGCTTCTTCCAAAGATGTCTGTGGCTGGATTTCCAAGTCTTACCGTGAATTGATCATGAAAACTTTGTGGCATATAAATTCTAGCAATAGATACAAAGTCTCCTTCATAAGGATTAACTTCTGACCTCTGGGGAAAGGGAATGGATGGGAAAACCGTGCACTTTAAGAGGAGTTTTCTGAGTTATGCTCTGGCTAACTCTCAGCAGAAACCTGGCTTGGTGAGGTGAGGTCTGACGGTCAAGGTCCGTCCGGTGTGAGCCGAGGTTGCAAGTCGAGGCACAGGCCATTTCAGGACAGAGGCAGAATCTGAATTGCCGACCCCGCCTGGACTCTGCCCTGCCCTCTCCACTCACCCAGCCCTTGTTTGGACTTAGATTCTAAAACAGAACAGCCCTTCCCTTTTCAGTTCCAAAATCTAGGGAGAAGTTTGTCCTCCCCACCATAAGCAAAGAACATACTTAAAATGGTCTTGTGTTGTATTATAAAAAAATATAAAATATCTACGAAAATACAAAACAATGAGACTCACACTGCTCATCATTCAGCTTCTAATAATCGATCACCAACAAGAGGCCAAACACATGTACCCTACTTAGGGGTCACCCACGCCCCAACTCATACTGGATTTTTAAAAATTGTGCCAGTTCATCCCAGCCTAAGATTCACCCAAGTAAGGGCTGTAAGCACTCAGCACCACATTGGCAAACCATCTGTATTTTGTTGTGCCACAGATCGCAGGACCCAGCCGCCTCTATAGCCGCCAAACAACTTCCCACTTCCTCCTCCCCTCGGGCCCTGGCAGCCTCCACTGTGTTCTTTATTTCCATGAGTTTCGTTGCTTTAGATAAAGGCATGTAAGTAGGATTGTGCGGTATTTATATCTGCGTGTGTGTGTGTGTGTGTGTGTGTGTGTGTGTGTGTGTGTGTGTGTGTGGCTTATTTTATTTAACAAAAATCCCCAAAGGTTCTCAGCATAACTTGTGACAGATTTCCTTCTTTTCGAAAGCTGAAGAATATATGTCATTTTACACGTAGCTTGCACCCATGCATCTTTTGTCCCTTCATATGTCAGTGGACTGTGTCCATCTCTCGGACATTCTGAAAAACTCTGCAGTGAATATGGTTAAAGTTTCTCTGAGCCAGAAGTGGGATTACAGGGTGTGTGCCTTGAATGAATGCCCCGCCCAACCCTCCATAGGCTCCTGTATCTGAATATATATCGTCAGCAGTTGCTGAAACTGTTTGAGAAGAATTGGGAGGTGTGGTCTTGTTAGATAAGGTGTGTCACTGGGGGCTGGGCTTTGTGATTTCAGAAGCCCGTGTATTCTCAGTTCTCTCTCTCTCTCTCTCTCTCTCTCTCTCTCTCTCTCTCTCTCTCTCTCTCTCTCTCTCTCTCTCTCTCTCACACACACACACACACACACTGCAGATAAGCTATTACTCCAGCTCCATGCCTGCCTACCTGCTGCCTTGCTCTCTGTCATAGTGGTCATGGATTCTAACCCTCTGGAACTGTAATCAATGTCCCAGTAAACAAACCCAATAAACAAAGTTGGTCCATATCTTGACACTTTAATTGAAAGGTAACTAAGACACAAGGGCATGTAGTAACTTAGCTTTAATTTGAATCATCGTCCTGTTACTTATGACTGCGATATTAGATTCATAGAGGCCATGTGTGAGTGTTTCAGCTTCTCCCTCCTCTTTTTCTCTCTCTGTCTTTCTGTCTGTGTGTCTCTCTCTGTGTCTTTCTATCTCTGTCTCCCTCCCCTGCTTTCCTTTGATATATGCTAGGTAAGTGTTCTACCATTAAGCTATCTTTTTAACCCTGTATTTTACTTTTTAATCTTGAGACAGGATTGCTATACCTTGTCCAGATTAGTCTTACACTCATTCTGGAGATGAGGGAGGTCTGGAATTTATAATCTTCCCACCTCACTCTTCCAAATATCTGGAATCTCAAGCATGTGCCACTAGGCACAGACCTTCAGTTCTTTTGTAATATCCATCTGTGCAGATAGCAGGTCATAGCTCATTAGGGTCTTGATTACCTGTAAATCACAATGGCGCCATTTTGAATGGTTATTGCTGTTTGTATCTGTTCTTTGGAGAAACCTTTATTCAGATACCAACGCCATTTTAAAATTAGAGTTCTGGTCTTCTGCTGTTGAGCCCTGGGAGTTGTTTATTTTGTCCTGGCCATATCATTATTGCTTTGAATATGCCTTGCAAATACTTTCTCCTATCCCGAAGGTTGTCCTTTATTTGGTTAATTGTTTCCCTGGTTATACAGAGGTTTTTGACTTTGGTTTAGTTCCACTTAGTTATCTTTCTTTTTGGTGTCAGAGCAGAGAGATCATTGCCAAATCCAACATAGTCTGTGTGTAAGATTTGTTTTTAGGAGTTTTATGGTTTCAAGTCTTAGCTTTATGTATTTGATTCATTCTTAGCTAACTTTTGTGGACAGCATAAGGTAAATTCCTGCCTCTTCTCCTTTTACATGGGTGCCCAGCTTCCCAGCTGCATGCTGAAGGGATGGACTGTCCTGTGTGGTCTCGGTAACTTTGCCAATGATTTAACCATACATGTGAATGAAGTATTTATGGGCTCCTTATGATAATCCACCACTTCACCAGTCCATCTTCACACCAACGCCATACTGTTTCCAATATTTACTACTTTGACCTTCAGAAGCATGAGGTCTCCATCTTTGCTCTTTCTGGGGATTACTTCGGTTTTCTGTGGTTCATCTCCTTGTAGCCCATCTTGGAGCTTCCTCACTGAAGCATTGAGCTCTTCGGGGATGTTTAATTTTCATATATTTGTGAAATTTACAGTTTACTTTTACTGATTTTTTTTTGTTCCATGATTACTGGGAAAGATCTTTGGTATGGCTGCAGTCTTCTTATACAGATAGACATGTTTTGTAGCCCACAGTAATGGTCTACATGATGGTTTGTATATGTGTGGCCCAGGGAGTGACATTATTAGGTGTGGTCCTGTTGGAGTAAGTGTGGCCCTGTGGATATGGACCCATTAAGACCCTTGTCCTAGCTGCCTAGAAGTCAGTATTCTGCTAGCAGCCTTCAAATGAAGATGTAGAACTCTCAGCTCTGCCTACACCATATTGCCTGGGTGCTGCCATGCTCCCACCTTGATAATGGACTGAACCTCTGAACCTGTAAACCAACCCCAGTTAAATGTTATCCTTACAAGGGTTGCCTTGGTCATGGTGTCTATTCATAGCAGTAAAACCCTAACTAAGACAGTCTATCTTGGAGAATGTTCTGTATGCATGAAAGGAATATATATTTTGCTGTCATGTGGTATGCTATGTATGTCTGCTAGATCCAACCAGTTTCCACTGTCTGTCAATCCTTCTTCCATGAGTGATAAAGGGCCACCACAGGACTTTATATTGTCCCACTATTCTCTCTGCTTCTCTGCAGCTCTGTTAAAGTTCACTTTATATTATTTGGATAATCTGATTTTAGATGCAGACAGTGTTACTGCACTATCTTCTTAGGGAAATTACTCTTTTATCATGATAGAATTATCCACTAAAAAAAAAAAAACCCAATTAACAGTTTCTAACATAAACCCTTTTTATATCATGTGAGGTCTCTCTCCTTGCTTCTTGGTTATTATTTGTATAGAAATGATATTTTCCCATTTTTATATGCATCCTGAAGGGTTTTTAGTTTATTATTTCTTTCATTTTTATCTCCGTGTGTCTATTTACATGTGAGTACAGGTGTCTGAGAGGAATTGAGAAGGTAGCAGATTCCCTTAAGCTGGAGTTACAGTTGACTGTGAACTGACCAATATGGGTGCTGGGAACCAAACTCTGGTTCTCTGGGAGAGCAGCCAGTGTTCTTAATAACTGAGCCATCTCTCAGGTGGTATCCTTAATTTTTAATTCTGAAGCAAATCTTTATAAGAAACATAATGGTTAGATTTTTTAAATTCACTTAGCCTCTCTAATGTCTTTTGATTGAAGACTTTAATTCATTTATGTAGGTTTATGTTAAGGTGATATATGACTGGACAGTGGAGAGGTAGGTAGGGAAAGAAGCTGGAGGAGCAGAAGAGGAGGCAGGAGGCTGAGAATGACAAAGGGGGAGATTCTGAGAGCAGCATGGAAGCTGATGTTTTTGTTTCTCTTGGTGCATCTCTACCTTGATGAGGTTGTTATTTCTTATGGTTTCTATGGGTCTATTTATCTCATATAGATGGGCAGTTTATTTATATCTTTTCCATTGGTTGTAAGCTTATTGTGTAGAGGGTTTGTGGATTGAGAATTTAACATATAAACCTGTTTGATAAGTTACCAGGCTGTGAGTTATGTTTGTGTCGGGCAGTGGAGAAAAGGAACACACCAGGGTGGTCGTATCCACCTGTGACAGAAGCAACAGGGGCGGTCGAGTGAACCGTGCCTGAGTTCTTAGAGGCAGCTTAATGTGCCAAGATAGAGATCCCACAGTGCCAGGTGGCCCCTGCGGGAGCTGGCAAAGCACAGGGTAAAAGGTTAAGCTGCTTTTTAATATTTATGGCAACACATTTACAATTAAAGAAACTTGATTGAAAAATACTGTTTACATTTTTGATAATTACTTTGTCATGGTAACTTTGTCATCTTTTCTCCTGTCTTATTGCTTTTTATTTTTCTTGGTCCTTTGTGGTAACATGCTTTGATTATTTCTTCATTTCTGTCCATACATCTGCCATACAGATTTTTTTTAGTGGTTGCCATGAGGCTAGTATAAAATATTCTGTAACAACCCATGTTAGGCTGATAATTTTGATTAAATACTCAATTCTTTTATATCCCCCCATATAGAATTTACATTAGTAAAGTGTTAAGTTTTAATCAGAGGTGTTTGTATCCATTACCATAGTCTTGTTTTTTTCATCTTTGGTTTTTGAAATTTTATATTATATCAGGTGGTTTATGCACCATCATGACTGTATTATACATGGTGTTTGTCTTTATTGTATTTACCTCTAGTAATAAGATTTATTTTTAAAAAATATTTTAATAATTTATTCTTATTTTGTGTGCATTGGTATTTTGCCTACACATGTGTCTGCGTGAAGGTGTCAGATCCCCTGGAATGGGAGTTACAGATAATTGTGGGCTGCCAAGTGTGTGCACCAAGAACTGAACCTAGGTCCTCTGGAAGAGCAGTCAGTGCTCTTAACTGCTGAACCATTTCTCCAGCCCTGAGCTTTGTATTTTAAAATATTTTATGCTGCTGTTTAGTGTCTTTTCATTTCAACTTGAAGAACTCCCTTTAGCATTCTGATCAGGGAGCTCGAGTGCTGATACGTTTTCTTAGCCTCTGTTTTCTGGGAGCCTTTATATTTTCACTTTTGACATGTGATTTTAGAGAATATACTCTTCTTGGTTGGCAGCATTTTAAATACAAATACACTGTTCTGCTTTCTTCTAACCCTTGTAGATTTGTGCTAAGAAATCTTCTTATAATGTGGTAGAAGCTCCTTTCTATACAAACTGATTCTCTCGTTACCAAACTTCTGTCTTACTTCTTGGCTGTTTGATGATTCTGAGTGCCACTGTGGGATTCTTTGGTGTCGTCCTCTTTGACGAAGTCCTTTGACTTTTTATTTGGTTTGTTTGTCTTTTTTTTTTGTTTTGTTTTGTTTTTGTTTTTCTATCAGAATTAGGAAGGTCTTGGACACACCGCTTCTTTACACTGGCTCTTCTCTTTCTGGAACTCACGTGATACCTGTGCTAGTCTAAGTGGTGATCTCCCATCATGCCATAGGCTTTTCGCCTCTGTGAGTCTCAGTATCTCATCCAGTGATTTTCAGTGACCCTTCTTTGACTTTGCTATTCCACTTGCTCAGGTCTAATGTTCATTGCTGTGGTGAATTTTCCAGTTTTATGGTCTTCAGCCCTGGAATTTCTGTCAGTTGCTGTTTACCTGAAGTCTTGGTTTCCTGAGCATCCTAATAATAACTATTTTTATTTATGTTTCTGACATTTATATGTTTGGAGTCATCTTCTAGAGACTCAATGTGCTCCTTTGTTAGGACAATATTCTCTGTTCCTTTAAACCTTCCATTTGGAACCTTATAATTTGAAAAATTAGTCATCTCTTGTCTATGCAGTTTGGTTCCAATCAGGAAAAACTTTCACCTGTCAGTCTGGCTAGAGACTTGAAGCTGTTTTGGGACTTCTTTGGACTATGTGCTCCCTGAGCTCATAAACGTGTTTATTCTAATTGAAAAATGCTGCCAGTTTCTCCTTAGGTATCCATCCCTGCATCTCTCTGTGAGACTCTGTTGTTTATGTAAGCTCTTCCCAGGCTTATCTATCTCCAGGGCTCTGCAAATTTTGCCTAGACTCGAGTAAGACAGGCCAGTTGTTTCAATGGTCCCTTGATGGGACAAAATATTTGATGTAATTCCTTCTCTTCCTCCTGTTTCCCAGAGGGCAGTGGGAATTCAGAGATGTCTGCTGCTGTCATTTGTTTGTTTTGAGACAGGGTCTCTTGATGTAGCTCATGCTGACTTCAAACCTGTAACCCTCTGGCCTCAGGCTTCTGAGCGCTGGGTTCTAGGCTTGTGCCCTAAGAGCAGCCTCAGTGGGAGGTTCCTTGTGCTGCGTTGTGCTGAGAGAAGAGACTGTAGTGAGCAAAGGCTGAAAGTTTTCCACTGTTGCTTGATGATGCTGGCTTCATGCTTGCAAAGACAGTTTCTAAGTTGCAGGTGGAAGCTCTAGGAATTCCTATTCTACAATACACAGATGTTTTAAAAATTTGCGCTGGATTATATGAGAGCAAGTCCAAGATATTGGTGTACATTTAAAACAGGGTCTCACTATGCAGTCCTGGCTGGTCTGGAACACAATATATAGACCAGACTGGACTTGAACTCACAAAGATTCTACCTTCCAAGTGCTGAGATTAAAGGTGCACCTCACCACACACAGCCATGTACATATTTTTTGAGACAGGGTCCTATGCTGCCCAGGTTGGCCTCAAACTCATTATGTAGCAAAGGCTGGCCTCGAACTTCCGAAGGAGTGGACCACCATGCTCAGCATATATTTTCACTCATAACCACTTCAAAAAACATTTCTGGAAGATACTTATTATGTGCAACCCATAATTAGAAAGTCTTTGATACATTCAAATTCCAATTACCTTCGGAAGTTTCTACCTGGTCTTATAACTATTCAAATTTATTCATGGGTCAGCAAGTGATGCTTACCACCAGGCCTGAGATCAGTCCTGGAACCCACGTGGTAGAAGGAAAGAACCAACTCCTAGCATGCAAACATGCAGGCATATACTAAAGATATATAAATAAATAAATGAATAAACAAATAAATAAATACAGTAAATATACGTTTTTCAAATCAGAATTCAAACAAGGCTCAAACTACATTATCTGGAGTCTTCTAAGCTTCTTAATCAACTGATCTCTCTCCCTCCCCCACACATTTTTTTTTTTTTTTTGGTTGTTGTTGTTATATCTGTTGAGAAAGCTGTCTTGTTTGCTTCAGAGAACATTCCACACTTGTGATTCACATTGCCCATTAGTGATAGTGGGTCTCACTGTGCGTCTTGGGGCTCACTGTATAGCCCAGGTTCACTTCCAACATGTCATTCTCTTGCACTAGCTTTCCAAGTTCTGTACCTACAGGTCTGTACCGCCACACACTGATCGTGGTTTTCGATGTGTTTCTTATGTGCCCTGCATTTCCTGCACACTGGTTTGTTAAGTTTAGAGAGTTGAGATTTAGGTCAGTGTCAGGTATTTCCTGTTTAGCAGCATCAGAAGACATATGACTATCCCTCTTACGTGATAGTGATCTTGATTAATAGTCCTAGGCACTGTCAGACAGATTTACCCATTACAGAGCTCTGTCATCTGTGCCCTGGCAGTCATTAATAATCACTGGCTAGATTTATTCTTTCATTTAAAATGTTAAGGTGCGATCAGGGTGACGGCTCTGCCAGCCAAGCGCCTGGCGGGCAAGCAGGAAGACTAGAGTTTGGACCTCAGAACACATGTAAAGGCTAGGCATGTCTGCATGTCCTGTGACCCCTGCCTTGAGGGGCAAGGTGGCAAAGACAGACAGATCTTTAAAGCTCATTGGCCAGGCCAGCCCAACCAAACTGATGACCTTCAGTCTCAGTGAGAGATCTTGTTTCAGAAATTAAAGACAGAAAATGACTGAGCAAAGACTCATAATGTCAACATTGGGCCTCCACAAGCTCACACACATGTCCATGTAAGTCACAAGTGCCTACCTCACACATACATAACAGCTCTCTCACATACACACACACTCTTCCATTCCTACCATTCCTTGTCCATGCACACATGTATGTACGTACGTATGTATGTACGTATGTATGTATGTATGTACGTATGTATGTATGTACGTACGTATGTATGTATGTATGTATGTATGTATGTACGTACGTACGTATGTATGTACGTATGCATGTACGTATGTATGTATGTATGTATGTATGTATGTATGTATGTATTGTGAGCCATCTTGCTACTCCAGAAGCAGATTTCTTTTTCTCTTTTTATTTAAAAATAATTTTATATAATATGTTTTGATCATAGCCTTTCCCTGCTCCCAACTCTTAACAGATCCTCCTCATTTCCCTACATGTCCAAGTTTATTGTGTGTGTGTGTGTTTGTGTGTGTGTTGTCTGTCTGTCTGTCTCTTTTTCTCTCCTTTCTTCCCCTCTCTCTGAAAACAAAAACAAAAATAAAAATCTAAAACACAAATAAACAAACAAAACCTAACAAGCTTTTAAAATACCCAAAACAAAAAGCACACAAAAAATCATGAGGTCAGCTTTGTGCTGGGCAATTACTCCCATTCATGGAACCACCCTGCAGTGTGGTTGATATACTACTCATGGCCACTCCATTGGAGAAAATAATTTTTGTCCCCCGGCCAGTGTCAATTGAGAATAGATTCTTTTCTTAGATTTTTTATTTTTATTTTAAGTACTTTGTCGCTTGCCTGTACACGTGTGTGTGGGGGGGGGTGTCGAATCACCTGGAACTGGAGTCACAGACAGCTGTGATTGCTGGGAATTAAGCCAGGTCCCCTGGAAGAGCATCCAGTGTTCTTAGCACTGAGCCATCTCCCCAGCCCCACAAATAGCTTCTTGGTAAGGGTTGGAACTTTTTGTCCCCTCCTCAGTGCTAGGATTTGGTCTGGTTTGAACTTGTTCGGGTCTTGAGCATGCTCTCATAATCTCTGAATTCATGCACATATCGACTCTGCTGTGTCTGAAAGATGACATGTCCTTGGAATCATCCACCACCTCTGGCTCTAACAAATGTTTCTGCCTCTTCTGTGAATCTCTGAACCCTGAAGGCAGGGGCTTGATGGAGCCATCCCATTTAGGACTGTCCCAAAGTCTCCACTCTCTGCACATTGTACAGCTTTAGATCCCCACGTTAATTACCGTCTACTGAAAGAAGAAACTCCCTGGTGAGGTTTAATCAATACACTGGTCTATGGGGTCTAACTATATGGCATTAGGAATCATTTTATGGCTGTGTTCCTTGAGCAGAATAATAGCGGGCTCATGGCCTGCCTAGACTCAGGTTCTTGTCCACTTTGTCGGGTTTTATCTCATGACACAGGCTTTAAATCCAGTTTTTAAACTGTGGCCAGGCAGCCCCATAGCACGTGTACCACAAAGGCACCAGTTTATCCTGCAGGCGGGATCTGTGGCAGCTGACGATGTTACGATCAGCTCTCTCCTGCAGGAGTGTGCGTCACTGCCTTTCTGCACCGTGAATGCTAGTCAGTAGGGGCAATGCTTTGGGTTGGGCACAAGCTCAATTTCTCCATTTTGATGATATATGTAAGTAATCTCTTCAATTGTAGGGACTTATTATCTGGTTGTAGATGGTAACCAGTGGTCATGTCAAAGCTGATAAAACTTTCTTTATATTTATTATACCTTTATATAATATATAGTATAAAGTGTAACTATACACTATCACTATACACTATATAGTATATATTTATTATAATATATTATAACCAATGGCAATAGCATATTGTATTTGAAGGGTGATATATATGAGAGCTCCTTGGCCAACAATGAAATAAAATTTAACTCTTTCCTGGCCCTGGAGGTTTTACTTGGTAGCATAAGATGTCTAGCTGGGAATATTTCAGCCCCACTATATGGCAACGTCATTTAAATCCCTTTCACATATTTATATATTTTAGAAAGTTTTTACAGTAATAAGTTTCCTTCCATGTGGCTTTTCCAAAAAGACCTTTGGTGATCTTCCTCCTAGAATCCTGTCCTTTACCGTGTCCTCTGATCTCCCTCCTCATTTAAACCTGGTTTCCACTTCATCTCTTTATAAGACTGTATTCTATTTCTCCTTCCTCCACAAGAGCCTCCCCTCCCCTTTGTCCCTTACTAGCTCCTTAACCTCTGTGGTTATTCTGATCAGAAACTCATTTCTTAAGAGAAGAAATTGTTCTGCCTCCATCATCTTGAATATAAAATAGGAACAAGACACCTGCCTTGCTTTCCTTATAAAGATATTGGGTGGTGATAAGTCAAGCAATTGAGCCCACCGTGGTTAAGAACCGCATGTTATGTGTGTTTATTATCAATAGCCAGTTTGAGGCAAGGCTTGGGTCGGGCTGGGAATCGTTTGTAACTAGTAGAAATGACAGTGGAGACTGCGGTAGTGCAGTGAAGAGGACCAGATCATACTAAACCTAGAGAGCACGTCACTGTCGAGGGGCTGAGTGTAATGCAAGCGTTCAAACGTTCATCCTGAGTCAGCACCTCTTATGCTCATGCTCCTTATAAAGCACTGTGCAAAATACAGGTGACCTTTTGCAGATGGTTTCATGGACATGGTAAAGAAAAAATCTAATTAAAAGTCACCAGCTCCCCTCTGAGCACAGTGGTACATATGTTCAATCGAAGCATCTACGAGCCAGAGGCAGGTGGGTCTCTTATGAATTCCAGGCCAGCCAGTGATACCTAGAGAGACTTTTCTTTTAAAAATAGAAGTAAGAAAAAGAAATTTCCATCAGTTCTGATTTCTGCCCTGGAAAAGGCACCAAAATCATTTCATGGCCCCTCTTGAACATGAATTTCTCTTTTATGTGAGGCTATTTCTAAATCATTGTGTAAGATAATAAGGTTTGTATAAGTGGAGAGACCACCAAATTCAGGGTACATTCCCCAGAAAGAACCAAAGGACGCCTCCAAATTGTGACTCCCTATACACCGTACCCCATACACCATACACGCTACAAGATGCTGTCGGCAGCATTTAACGTCTACACCGTCTTCTGCACCTGAGAGAGTTTTTCCTTTCAGAATACAAAATAATGTGAGACATTCTAAGTGATGCATTTAATATATCAGTGCAAAGATATGTTAAATCCCAGCAAATATTCTCCATACCCGCAAGCTTATGGCTCGCTTAAGGCCCTTGTCATCCGACCACATGGCTATAAAAAAGCGTGGGTTTTGAGAAATAGAAGAGAATGAGGATGAAAATTGATTTAAAAAAAAAAGATTCTTAAAGCTCTGAAAAGCTACTGAGATTCCTCATTGTTAGGCACAGGGTTTGGTGTGCAGGGTCTGCAAACCATGTATTAATAAGCTTCATGTTACTAAGTACAAAGAACTCCACAGGCAATTGCCTTATAAGGAGAGAGGTCCATTTCACCTCAATAGTTCTGGAGGTGCCATTCTAAAGTCAAGCAACACCATTGTTTTGGGTCTCAGCACAGTGGAGTGAATCACTTGCTTAACAAGCCATGAATCTCAAAAAAGAAACTAGACTCCCCATGACATGCCCTCAGTTACCTGAAGACCTGACAACAAACTTCACTTCCTCCCAACAATGCCACCTTGGGAAGTCTTACAGTTTTACTGCTGTGAGCAGACATCATGACCAAGGCAACTCTTATAAGGACAACATTTCATTGGGGCTGGCTTACAGGTTCAGAGGTTCAGTCCAGTATCATCAAGGCAGGAGCATGGCAGCATCCAGGCAGGCATGGTGCAGGAGGAGCTGAGAGTTCTACATCTTCATCTGAAGGGAGTTAGAAGTCTGGCTTCCAGGCAGTTTTCACAAGGGTCTTAAAGCCCACACCCTCAGTGACACTCATACTCCAACAGAGCCACACCTCCTAATAGTGCTACTTTCTGGGTCAAGCAAATGCAAACCATCACAGGGACCAAGGTTTCAATACATGGGTCTTTAGAGATTCAGACAATATTCAAATCACAGCATATTACTTAGCCAAAAAAAAAAAAAAAAAAAAAAAAAGCAACAAGAATAACAACAATCCTACCAAATTATGGGGGTGGGAAATAACACAGATTAAGCGCTGGTCCAAATCAACAACCCAAAAGAGCCAAATAGGAAAAGCACAGTGGGTGTAAATATAAAAATAGAAAAGTAAGAATAGAAGCAGGACTTGGCTCCAGTGAGCACCAGTCTGGAGGCCTTGACGAATATATGAAACATCAAAGCAGATGCCAGAGCCCTAAACACATCAACCCAAGGCTCACAATACCAGATCCCCGGTTCCTTTCTAGTGTTGCAGGGAGATCAAGGCCATGATGGTTGCTTAGAGTGCTCAGAAGATGAGGGCTTCCTTAAGCATCTGTGATGATCCTGGGTATGTAAGGGACCCGTTTCACTTTCCCAGACTTGAGCACCGGGACAACGCTGCGAAGGGAATGGAACATAGAGATGGGTGAACCCTTCTGTTCGCCAGGTGTAGAATCTGTAGACTGTGAGGCCCTGTTGTTTGATGTTTAAGTCGGAATCAAACCATGTAGAGCATGGAGATAGGGGTATGAAAGTCTGATACCAGACACCATGAGACTGTCAAAAGGAACATAACAGATCGATGCTGGGTAGCAGAAGAGTCATAGGCAAGATCAAGAACTGGAGCTCCCAATTATGAGAAGCCAATCCTTGGAATATTATAATCCTCATTACAGCTTCAGGTTGAAATCTAAGGTCAAGGTGGTTCAGTGTCCACAAAAGAGAAGGGCTAGATTTATCATCTTCCAACAGGTAAGTGTACTGATGTCTAGGAGAAAGAGGAATATCTTCAAATGTAATACCAGGAAGCATTCATGAGCCCTGGAAGGCCAATTAGGAGCCAATCTGATGCGCACAAGGGTCTTCATTCACAAGCTTGAGCTTGGGCTTAACACACTGCCAACCCAAAGGTCTGTCCCAGTGGAGAAAATCCCGATCACTCATTGGGACAAAGTTTTGTTGAAAATGGCAAACCAGGGGTGGGTGTTTCTAGACTGACAAGGGAAAGGATTTACTGTGGTTTTTAACATAATTGGCTGATGCTGGGAGCCAAACCATAAACTTAACTTCTGCTTTCCTCCTGATTGGTGGTTATTACATACGAGTGGGCTTGTAACCTGGGGGTGCAGATCTTTTGGGGAAAATAACACGGAGACTGGTGTTAGACACAAGTCTTTGGAGGTGGGGGTAACCTGAAAACTGGTACTAGGTACCAGACTGTTAGTTTGCTTGAGTTCAAGGTTTAGGTCAGGTTCCCTAAGATGGAGTCTGAACCCCCCCAAATTTGGTCTTTCACAAACAGAGCACGGTCCCAGTTCCTCTTCTCTGGCAGCCCCAAAGACAGGCATCTTCAGTTGGAGAGCAGTTTGACCTCTGAATTATTACGCAGTGGAAATGCCTGTGAAAATGGGGGAACTATAAATTATCTGGCTTTAGGCCTCTGCTTGGAAAGTGTTCATTCAGTCTTTCAGGCTTCACAATTCGCCGACTGCTGGGTAGCTAGAAAGGCTGACTTGTTCACAGTGCTCTACTTGTGGCTGCTTTGAAAGGTTATAGGGCATCATCTAAAAGGTCCAAGTGAACAAAGGATGTTTACTTGTTCAGCACTGACCCTACTGAGCCAGTGTCTCAATGGAAGTCTAGCTCCTACCTAATAGCTGATCCAGCAGGTTTTCTAATGCTTGCTTTATTCCCTCCCACCTCTCTCCTCCTTTCTCCTTCCCTCCTTCTCTTCTTCCTTTACTTTCTGTACATCAACCTATCTGGGCTCACATACTTCCATGTGCACCCGTCCCCCCAACCCACCCCTCCCACACATACACACCTACTAGTCACCCCTCTCCTTTTAAGCTCAGGTATTATCAAATACATTCTATTAACCAAAGGTTCCGAGACATCCTCCCCTGCTTTTTTCTGTGTTTTACCCATGTATGAGATCCATTTATCTACACAGTTACTAACTCCACAGCAACGTCACAGGATTCTGAATAGTCTGCGCACGCCATTAACCATTAACAGGGAAGTTGTTTGTGTGTGATCCAATCTGCAGACAGAAACGGTGGGTATGAAAGTAGCTGTAATTACTGTAAGATTCGTGTCACTGAAAAGAAGCCCAGTGCTCTGCAATGGGGGAGTGGGAGAAAGACTCAGAAGAGATTTTGAACTTTCAAGCAGTCCTGAGACCACTAAAGACTTATGGAAATGGATGTCTAAAGATAGACTGGGTGCATTTTGCTCTGTGAGACTTGGGATCCAGGTGTTGAATGTTGTGACTTAGAGTGACGTATGTCAAGTTGACCAGCGGACAGTTACTAAAGTTGTCAGCTTGGCAAGATTTAGAGTCACTGTGAAAACATACCTCCAGGTATAAAATCTATGAGGGTGTTTCCATATGTTTTATTTTTGTTTTTTTTTTCTTTTTAAACTTTTCCCCCCAAGTTTTACATCATGCACTCATCTCCTGGTGCCTCATATCTACCCTTCGCCGGAGCAAACTCCCCCCACCCTGTATAAAACACACAAACAGCAACAACCACCAGTCACTGAAAACATCCCATGGTGGAAACTCTAGTAAATCACAGTGAGCCCCACAGTCTGTCCCTCTGTCACACATCTTCACTTGCAAATGTTCATTGCAACGAGTCATTGGCCAGGTTTGAAATCTCTGTCTTCTGTGACAACGTCAATATTGGATCCTCATTGAGATTCCTCCCTGTTACCCTATGGTTGCCCTGTGTCATGGAGATCCTGCAGGATTGGTCCTGTCATGCATCCTAACTGTTCACAGATGATACAGATTTTGGGGTGCCCAGTTCAGAGCCCTGGACCTAGGCCTGGGTGGTAGTTGAGTTACTCAGCCCCCCTCTCTCTAATCCACGCCATGAGTGCCGGCTCTCTCACACTGCTCCGGCCAGCCCACCCAATGGTCCCCCCATTATCAGGAGGGGAGACAAGTCTCCTGTTCTGCTCTCATGGCTGGATCACCCATGCCTTCACTATCAGGGCCAGCCTCACTGTGTTCCCCAGGGGAGGTACTTGGCTCGCTGTCCTTACTTCTACAGCCAGTAAGGAAAGATTGGTCAGAGGGTTGGCTGTTTCTGCTGGATCTTGCTGCCACTGGTGATTAGTGGTTGGTATCTTGATACTATTGCTGATATCCTGACAAACAGAGATTGGAATTTCCTCAAAGAACTACTTCTAAACAGGTTCACGTCCCCTTTTCCAATGTACCATCTCTTCTCACCAACTTTGGACGGTGGGCTAAAAAGGAGGAGGTGTTGAAATGTTTGAAAACCCTTATTAAAATTAGGTTTTAAAAAGACCTAAGCCTAGAACAGGGAGGGAGGGCATCATCCCTACACCCACATACCAGGTCCACTCTCCTTGCTGCGGTTGGCAAGGGACCTGACCCTCAGTAGCAGCTCATCTAGAACCTCCCCATGGCCCCGTGCGGTTTGGTGGCAATCGTGTATCTATGACTCACCTGATTCACTGGTGTCATGTGCTGGAGTGCAGGTCTGTGGGTGTCATGGCAGTCTGAAGGTCTCTGTCTTCCTCCACCTGCGCTGTGCTGCCTGGATTTGATTTGGTTTGGTTTAATTTGATTTGGTTTGATTTGATTTGATTGATTTTTATGAGTCCTAGACATAAAACAGCTTTGGCCACCAAGCCAGGCATCGGCTAGGGTGAACACAGGACCGCCATCTGCTCTGCCCGTGACTAATAGAAGAACAACACCATCAACAAGGTGTCTCTTGGCCCATTGCCGGGGAGACGTCCAGAATGGTTTAACTGAAGAAAGACGGCTCACTCCGGATGTGGACGGCAGTTTCCCATGGCCCAGATAAATAAACAAGAAAAAAGGATGGATCATTAGCATTCACCTTTCTCTCTGGTCCCAACTGTACACATAGTATGACAAGCCATCTCACAGCCCCGCTTCCAGGCTTTCCTTATCACGATGGACTCGGTGTATCCCTTTGAATTATGAGCCAGAGTCCACTCCTTTACGTTGCTCCCTTCGAACTTCTGATCACAACAATGAGGAAAGCAATGAGCACCTGAGGTGACTTACTACTGGCGAAGGCCGCGCCCAACCCCGGGTTTCTCTCTGTCAGAAGGAACAAAGCACAAACAGGAAGAGGAAAAAGCATGTTGGGAAAAGATGGTGAATACAGACACATGTCATTTACATGTACGGAATAAGTACATTACCTGTAAGACATTAGTACCAGAATATGCAGCGTTAGGCAGTTTTCTGGCTGTAGAGACATCATAGAATGTACTCGCACAACTCTATGTGGTACGTACAACTCACTGCACAGACAGCCATGGCATGTTCCTAGCTACAAGGAACTATGTATGAACCAGTGTCTAGGGTCACGATGAACAAAAGGTTAAATCGAGCATGAGAGAAATTTTTGCAATTAAGAGATCAAGTCAACAAGGAGACACGCGGGGCCACTGCTGTCATGACTGGTATCACACTTGATAGTCAGTTTCTTCTCAACAGAACTGGAGTATACTGTAAAGGAACGATTGACAAAACCATAGCATGGTAAACACATAAACAAGCTACATAGTCATTCGTCATAGTTAGGTGTTCACACCACCATCACCGCAAGCTCTGTGATACACCTTATGGTGGCTGTGCCATAACTAGGCGTTACACTCTGAGGGGACACACCAGCACACACACAGTCCTGTGGTTGTAGATTGGTGTGCCACGGACGTTCATCCTCAGTGAGACTTTCTATGGTTCCGTTTTGACTTCCAATTAAAAATAAATAAATAAATAAAAACAACCTATCTTCAATTTTTCAAGTTGACCTTAGTAGATCTGAAGAGAGGAACATACATTTGGCGAAGTTCTCATTCCGTAAAATGCTTTTAGGTGATGTTCTCCTTCCTAAATTTATGTTCATTACAATGCATTGATTGCATGTGTCTGCAGTGCCAGCCATTTCAATTTTTGCAGGATACACATGTGTTTCGAGACGCCCATTTCAGGCAGAAGGAATGTGAGAATGAATTAGGTAGCTTTATCTGTCCCAACGGCAACTAAGAAGACTGGAAAACATGTAAGGAACTAGTCGAAAAAGTCTAGTGCCTGACTATCCGATATGTTTCTGGTTTCTGCAGAGGCAGGAAGAACCAAATCCCCTGGATTTAAGGGTGATTGTGAGCTATCATGCAGGTGCTGGTAACCGAACCTGGGAACTATGCAGTGACAAAAAGTACTCTTAACCACCAAGCCAGATAGATCTCTAGCTCTACATCTTAACATAGTTTAAAAAAAAAAAAAAAAAAAAAAAAAAAAAAACTCGAGTCTGGTATGAATATTAAACATTCTGACTAGTTTGGTGCCAACCTGACACAAGCTAGTGTCGTCAGAGAAAAGGGGTCCTTAAATGACAAAATGCCTCCAAGAGATGAAGAAAGCATAAGGGGCAGTTTTTTAGTGACTGACATGGGAGGATTCATACTGGACGGTCATACACACACAGGCAAAACATCCATGCACAGAAAAAGAAATTAAATTGAAGACCTTTTAAAACAAGTCTAGTAAGCATCTGTATGAATGGGGTTCAGTGTGACACTTCTGTATATGAACAGTGCATGCACTGATCAAATCCAGTTTTTATTAATAAATTCGAAAAATACATGACCTAAAAAGAAGTCTAGTGCCTGCAGTGGTAGGGAAGCATATACGGATGGAAGGGGTGTACCTCACACATGTTGCACATACAGATACAAACACAGACTTTTGGCAGGTCAGAGTGTGAGTTTTTGAATGTGGTTCCTACATTTTTTTGAGACTTCTCCCATAAAGACATATCTGTGTCCTTTGGCCTTGGACCTGGGCTCTGTGATCGCATGAGCCATAGACAACAGCAGAAATGATGTCATGTACTTTTCAAACCCAAGCCTTAAGGAGCCAGCAACCTCCATCCCTACCCCACCATGGGAAAACATGTAATGAAGCTGAGCTTCCTCAAGGCTTCCTGTTGGATGCTCTCCACCTCTGCCTCTTGTTCCAGTTTTCACCAGTATCTCACTGGATCCCACCAAGTTCTGCAGATCCTTCTGGGATCTTCGTGCAAATGTTCTCGGTAATCGCCTAGGACAGGAGTAAGGAGAAGGCTGGGCTGGGACAAAGGGACAGCTGCCTCACCCTGTTTTCACATAGCCCCAGCTCTTTACATGAGGCCATACCCTTGCCTCCTTCACAGAATACAGTATCAGAGCAATGGATTCCTCCCATGACAGCTTACTGCCCTCAGCACAGTTGTCCAGGAGCAAAACAAGCTTGTCATGCCATAGTTTAAAAGGCTTGCTGTTAGGCCAGGTTTGAAAAGGAACTACCCAAGACAGGGTATCTCTAAAGAGGTCATGGTTCAAATAAAGACAGGGCATCTCTAAAGGTTAGATGGCAGCCATCTTGTGGCTAACAGGGAGTCACTTTCAATAGGAGAGGGATCTAATTTGAGTTTAGGTCAAAACTGTTGTTCAAGGATTATGTGAGGGCCAGATCAGAAAGAAAGGACTCTTCTTGTTTGTTTGTTTGTTTGTTTTGGGGGTAGCACCAAGAGTATCTGTGGCATCTTAAGGAGATCTCAGATGCCAAAATTTTGACTCAGGACCCAGAGCCTTGTGGTGCCAAAAAAGGCAAGTTTCCATCCTTGTAAAAAGCAGACTGATCCTTCTTCAGAAACAAACGCAAGCAGGTTAGTATGAAGATGAGGCACAGACTCTTGCCATGAAACAGAAGGGCTGGCTATTGTTTCTAAACCATATTTCTTCTATTCTCATCCACTTTCCAAACTACTTCCTGATATCTCAGCAAGGAAGGGGATGGATAGCTGCTGGGAACAAGGTGGGATGGGAAACCGACTCCATTAATCCAGCACAGAGCATCCTGGTTCTGTTGTCCTACACCAACACACACATGGCAACGGGGACCATGGAGACCTAAACTAGAAACAAAAACAAGAGCATGGCTTGCGTCTCCTCCACGCCTCTTTTTCACACCAACGTAGTCAACGTTGCCTTTTGGGAAAGCTTGGTCCATCAGGCTACAAGAGCAGGTTCTGGGGGCACGGGGAGAGCTGTTTATGTTGGCACATCAGGCAAGTCCTGGGCTGCCCCCTGCACTCTCAGTCAGTTCTCAAAATGGCTGCCCAACGTCAAAATTACTACCAAGTATTTTGAGATGTGAGAACTGGAACCAACAGAACTACCTAGTCTCTAGCCAGGGGTAGAAATGCTGACTTTTTGACATGTCTAAACTAGGTCCTCTGTGTGTGTGTGTGTGTGTGTGTGTGTGTGTGTGTGTGTACTAATCCCTTTTTAGTATTTTATTTTCAGTGTGTGTTTTAGTATGCTTCAAATTGCTGTGAAAAACACCAACTGAAAACAACTTGGAGACAAAAAAGGGTTTATTTATTTACATATCATAAGTTACAGTCCATTGAGAGAAGTCAAGGCAGAAACTAAACCCAGGCTCTTCATGGCTTACTAAGCCTGCATTCATACACAGCCCAGCAACACTTCCCGGGGGTGATACCCCAAGTCAGCTGGCCCTCCCACTTGAATCATTAATCAAGAAAATGCCCTACAGACTTGCCTACAAGGCAATCTGATGGAGGCATTTTCTCAATCGACTTTCCTCTTCCCTGTCTGACCAGAGTTAGACAAACAAACAAACAAACAAACAAACAAACAAATAAAATAATTCAGGACATAGTATTTGCAAGGGAGGCCAAGAAGGACCCCACAGCTAAGAATGGCTCCCAAGTTTGTGACCACGTGTCTATTAACAGCTTCTACAAAGAACCCTGAGGCTGTGAGTCACGGACACTCCATTCTAGATTTCTTTTTCCTTTTGGCTCGTCTGTTTGTCATTTCCCCTTAGGAGAAGAAATCCACTCCCCTCCCCCCCATTACGAATTCTTAGTGGCGTTCAGCTGGGAAGAATAAAAAACCTGACAAAGGGACACTTTCATGACACCCTCTTCTCCAAGTTCTGTAGTTCTCTCTGCATGGGATCTTTGTAGCTTGTTAACCACAAGGCTAAGTGCTTCAGGGCTGTGGTGGAGCCCCAATAGCATGGCCGTGGAGCCCTCAATGACCTTGAGTACCTACGACTGCAGGTTAGAGTCCAGAGAGACCCGTCCAGTTCCAGGCAGTCTCCGGTGTTAAAAAGAGGCTGAAAACTCAAAGGCTCCAAGTGACAATTACGCAGTGGCCTTGTTACCCAGTGCTCACTAGGAGGCCAGAAACCTCAAGCTACTGAGCAGAGACGATGATAAAGAGAAGTACGGACCTGCTTTCCTCTGCCAAGAAGCTGTCTACGTAGGCTTCTTGATGGACTGGTTAAAACTTCAGTGACAGAGAGAAGTTGGGATATTGCTAATCCAGAATCTACAGTTTATCCGGGGTGATCTTTAGTCTATTAAATAGCCATTCCTTGTCCCAACCTCTGTATCCGACCAAACATCCTGCTGTTAGCTAAAACTGACAGCCCAACAAAAGAAAAAGCCCCTTTGGAGTCTGTTAAGAAAACTGTTTTCCCACCAACTGCTTTACGCCAGCATCTATAGCAGAGTCTGACATCTAGTTCCATCTCTAGGACAGACATGACAGAGGGGCAGAAGGAGTTACTACATGCGTTCCTCACTTCCCCACATGTGCTGTGGCAAATATCCTGGCCAACATAGTAACATTTTTAAATAAAGAAAGCTGTCACATAGGCTAGCTAAAAACCATTTGCAGTGACATCAAAAAAAGTAAAAGCACACACATACACACACATATGCCTGTGGCACATGTACTTGCACACACACATGTACACACACATACACAAGCACACACATGCATACTTGCACACATATGCACACTTGCACATGCAGATGTACACATACACACACACCCTACATACTGAAAAGCAGGAAGGGAATATTAAAATATCAAAGGGGTAGCAGCTGCCGAAATGAGCCCCCTCTTTAGCACAGAGGTTAAATAGCTTCTGAGGAGAGGTACCCACGGCGGTCCTGGCCGCTCCAGTGGGCCAGGGTGAAGCTGGTTGTCATGCATATTGGAAAAAAATCTGTGCACTAAATTCAGTTGTCATTACTGCAAGAAGCTGCCACCGCCTGGGAAGGTAGACAAGTGGGAACAACTCTCTGCAGGGACAAGAGGCGGAGGAAGTATCCAAAGGATTCCACCCTTCTACACACCCCCTGAAGCCTCTGCAGACAATGGCTGTTTGAGAAGCAGCGGGCCAAGTATTCTTCACACTTCTGGGCCTAACTTGCATCATCAAACCCTATGAGGGTAAGAGGAAATTGAGAGACAACGATTTAATAAGTGACATATTTATTAAGACTCCTGAAAACATTTGACGCCGTAAG
Organism: Micromys minutus; assembly: GCF_963924665.1. Lineage (NCBI taxonomy): Eukaryota > Metazoa > Chordata > Mammalia > Rodentia > Muridae > Micromys > Micromys minutus. The sequence continues at coordinate 84,234,686 of NC_137974.1, forward strand.
CCCCCAAACAAAAGGAAACCGTCACACCAAAGACGTTCATCTGAGAAAAGCACTGTGAATGTAGTCGTTCGCTTTGTATGTTAAGTCATCGACTCGGGTACAAGGAGGGGAAAAGGTACAGGATTATTACTGGAAACCCTGAATTCAAGTAATGCAAATCTGTCTTCAAGTTCATTTAACAAAGTGACATTTAAATTACTAAGAAGAATGGAATAAACTCTCTGTTATTTGCACTTTCCCAATATTCTGAGATGAAATTGTCCTGGGATCAGCAACTGATTAAGCTGATTATATACCTCATACGTGTAGGATGTGGTTTTCAACCAGCCACAATCAAAATACAATTTACTTCTGTTAGTGTAATAATGTAGATGCTCTAAAAGGCATCTCTTGGTAAGTGTTTTTCATTTACATTTCCCTGGCTATTAGTGGAGTATTTTTACAGCCCACTCTGTCTTCTCCCTGCTTTTAATTCCACCGTCTAACCATGGGATTGTTTGGATCTCTTGGAGTTGGTACTGGAAGGGAATCCAGGTGTATTATGAGGCTGCTGGAAACCACACACAGGAGCTACCAGGAGAATGGCAATGAACACGGGGTGTTTCTTGAAAAGGCATCGGGCAAATGTAAGGTATCACATGAGATCGTCGCCAACAATAGCAAGTGGAAATGGAGCTACCAAATGATGACAAGGCGTTGTTTGTATGCACCCACACTCAGGGGAAACAACGCGAAGGGCATGCTTTCGGTCACCATCTGGATAGCTGAACCCCTTCACGTGTCTTCCCTCTCGCCATCACATAAGGTTCCATGCTAACTCCCGGACAACACACTGTGAGAACCTACAGAACAGGGGAGCACTTGTCTGACTTGCTCCCAGTTTATCTAGAGGAACAAGCGTGGAGACCTAAGTTTTCTTCCACTTCCACCGCATCACATCTCTCTATGATACCTGGACGCCCTCAGGAATCTTCCATCTACTCACAGCACAGTCCTCCAAAGAAACAGAACCGGTAGGATGTACACACACACACACACACACACACATCCATGTAACATAAATACACACCCACTCACACATGCACATACACCCTAGTTTTCTGCACGTGATGGTGTTCCCAGAGAACACATACATTCACCATTTGAATCCATGAACTGAGTAGTGAGAATCTTTCATCCCCAGTGAATGAATGGGACAAATATCAAAATTACATACATAGGCACAGGCGTGCACACAAGTGAGAAGAGATTAGGAGGGATTTGTTCGTGCCAACTACGGAGTCAGAGAAGGGTCTTACTTCAGCAAGCAGGGGAACAGGAGAGCTGCCTCTGCGGTATCATAAGGGTCTATGATACCGCAGAGTATCCTAAAAGTGGTCATAAGGTACATATTCTGCTCTAAGTCCAAAAGCCTAAGGTCAAGCAGCTCCAGCATCTTAAGAAGTGAACAGATATCCTAGCTCAAATCAAGACAGCAAGTTCATTTCTCTTCTGCCTTTTCATTACCTCAGCCACAGCTGAGTGGGTGATGTCCTCCTACATTGGTGATAGCAGGTCTTCCTCATTGGGAATATTGATACAAACACTAATCTCTGGACATGCCATCACATAGGTGGCCAGGCTGATGCATTCCAGACTATCTGAACATTCTTTCTCCTAGTTACTCGGACGCATAAGTTAAACCATCATTTTTCTGAGCCACTTTCTGTATAGTATCCAGACTGAGAATTCAGATAGGAACATATCCCTCACTTTGGAAAAGCTCTCTGAGATTTCCATTTCACTCAGAATAAAGTTAGAATGTTTGCACAGAGATCCTGCATGGTCTCAGCCATATTTAGGTGACAACTTCCCGGTTGCCCCTTCTTGTCCACTCTGTGCTAGCTGAGTACCTGCTGCCTTCTCCTGTATCACACCTCTGAAATCTCTCTTGCATGTCTTGCACACCAAACCCCTACCCGTTCTTCAACCCTGAGGTCAAGAGTCACTCCTTCAGAAGGCTACCTTTCCCACACCCCATCCGCCAATATTGAGACATGAATTTAACTACCATAATTGTCTTTCCAATTTTCTCCTTAGTCCCTTACAATCTTAGATCCCAATCAAAATTCATAACTCAAGGACATCTATTTAGTTGATATCCTCTTCCCCACCAGAAAGATAATCAATTGGTCAATCCCTTCTTAGTGCCTAATGTAGGCATGGCGCCTACAGGGAATCTAATGAACATCGTCTAAGCAAGTTATCAGCATAAAATCATATTGTCAGTCACAGCTACCTTCAAGAGCCACAGTAGAACTAGAGATGGAGTTCAACCCTGCACCCGCAGTTGCAACTCCAGAACCACACACAACGAGAGGCATTATCTCCTGGCTTAGAGATGCTTTATTAGCCAACTTTATACCTAAGACTCACCTTAAAACTACGCTCATCCTCACACAACCTTCTCACTTGCTGTCAGCTGCCAACATCGAAAATCATGAATTTCCCCTCTGCCTCAAGTAAGCTGTATACCTCAGCAGACCCCCGAACGAGGCCTGCACCTTCGCACTGCAAAGGTTAGTGAGGCAGGTCGCCAAAGGAAGGCTTTCTCTATCCTTCATCCTTTGACATCACTGAGAGATGTTGGGTTTTTGGTCTGCTGTTCCCAGTACTAGTATGTAAAAGTGAAAAGAAAACTGTTTATTTAATGTCATTTTCTTTTGTTAAGGTTACTTTAAAAACCTCCAGAGTCATGGGGAAAAGAAAAAAAAAAACTTCCTTCCTACGACACTTCCGTTCTGTATGGGATTCTGCCATTGGATGTAGGCTGCATTCCAGAATCAAAGACAGTCAGCTCAAGCCCTTTGAGGCTGAGTCTGGCTCCTGTCAATCAATATAGCAGGTCCCCGACCACACACAAGCCATGTAACGCATTGCCCCACAGAGCATGCGGCGTAGTGGATGAAAAGGGGAAAGGCCTCTCTGTACGTGGTGAACACGGAAATTCTCATTTTCAGCCAAGAATTTGTCTCCTTGTTAGGTTCCCTAAAATATGCCAAAAAAATGTTGTTTAAATTCAGAGCTCTGTGCTTTATGTCATGAATATTTCATCCCCTATCTTCAGATATTCTCGTTAGTGTAGAAGCTGGAGAGAATATTTTATACCAGATAAGGAAAGATTACATTTGCATGCACATTCACTGTCTTAGTCTGTTTGGGGCTGCTATTACAAGATAACACAAACTAGGTGATTTTTAAACAACCGCAGTGCGCTGTTTCTCAGCGTTCTGGAACCTGCCACTCCAGGACCCAGTTGTTGACAGATTTGTCACCTGACAACACTCACTTCCTAGTTCACAGATGATGGGGTCCCTCTCCATCCTCATGAACAAAAGAGACAGCAGACTGCTCTGGGGACAGCTTCATAGAGGCTCTAGTTCTACTCACAAGGACATTGCTTTTGTGATTAATCACCTCCCACAGGCTAAAAGCAGAACATGGGCGGTCTGGATCTCAACATGCGATCTCAGTGTGTGTTTTAGGGAAACATAAACATTCAACCACAAGGAGGAAAGCACACCCAAGACCCAGGCCAGAATAATGTTGTATGCAGCCCTGTAAGCAGGCAGAGAAAGCCAGCTCTGTAAATAGAAATACGGGGAGAGATTTCATACACTGGTGACTGTGTCACAAGTAACACTTAAGTATTAACTGCAAGCAAGCAAGAACCCCCTTGTACAAACACTTTCCTAGGTTTACCTCAGCCAGACATCAACATCTCTGATGGAAGGCAGCTCTGGACAGTCGTGTGAGCAAGTTCTTCCAAGACAAATGTGCCTCTGTCCCTGGGCTGGGTGATGGATTCTTTTTTGTTTCGTTTTGTTTTTGTCTCTTTTTTTTAAGGCAGGGTTTCCCTGGCTGTACTGGAACTTCCTCTGTAGACCTCTCCCAATGTACACTAGGCTGTCCTCCAACTCAGAGATCCATCTGCCTCTGCTTCCTGAGGTCTGGGATTAAAGGTGTGCACCACCACTGCATGGCTGGGTGCTTGATTATAAATGCAGTACTTGCAATGGCAGAATTCAACAGACCTAGAAACACAGGCCCAACATGGGCAATTAAGCCACCATCATATGAAAATGTCTGGCCTAGTGAACCTGAAAATGCCCAGGAGTTTTATCTATGGCCAATGATTAGGAGTTAGGCTTAGTTTTTTTTCTTTGTTTATTTTTGTTTATAAATTTAAATAGCCTAGAGAAATAAATCCTATATATATATATCAGACAAAGAACTTCCACGAACTCTTCCCTAAATCACCAGTTTTTTGTGCTTTTATGTGATTAAGGTGTGTTTACTGCTTTGGTCCCTACGTAAGAAACAGGGTAGAAGCAGCTGGCCCTGGTCACTGGGTAATTGGTCAAGTTAGGCACAAGGCCCACAACTTCTCACAAATTTTTCACTGAGTGTTAGATCTGTGTTTTCCAATTCCATGCCATTTTGGGGCAAAAGGAGACATTTCAGAATTGAGCCTGCACGGTGTGTGGAGACTGGCTAATTCCACGTTCTATAATTTAAAAGAATTTTAAAAGGATTTTATTAGAGAGGTTCTTGATTTAAAGTGGTGCTTCAGGAAGTAATCAACTGTTTTACTGTCATATTGAGATAATAGGTACTTTTCAGCCTGTACAAACTCAGATAATATCCATATTTCAGGCTACACTCAGGAGCATGGAGCGTTTGAGAACAAACTGCCTGGAAAGGGGCCTTTACAGCTAAAAGCCCACAAGACTCATGGATCAGGCGAGAACACACATCGACCATGGAAAAGAGATGAGTGGCAAATTACGTCAGGACCCGTTTACTCCTGCTCACTTGGTAAGTGAGGAAAAGAACGGGAGAGTGGGCAGAAGAAAGCATGAGAGACAAAGAGAGAAAGAACAGGGACATGACAACTGCCCATCCATGTCCAGTACACAGTGGGTTTTCAGTTTTCTGGAACCTCCAGCTAATGTAGCAGTTTACTCCATTTAAAAAGTCCATTTATAATACTTTTGTCATTATGCTTTCTTTACTGATGATCTAATTTTCTAACCGTTTATAAAATATGTCAAAATATTGAGATCCAGAGTTTTGGCTCTTAGGATAATTACTCATTAATTGGCGCCAGGCTTTTTCAGAATGGAACCGGATCACCTTAGGGGGAAAAATTAGAGCCAGGACAATTATTTTAATGTCATCACCACCATCACCAACAGTTACCATCACCACCATCACTATGACATCACCACTACCACCACTATGACATCACCACCACCACCCTGACATCACCACCATCACTATGATGTCACCACCATCACTATGACATCATCAATGCCATTGCTCGCTGCCACCAAGTTAACACTATTACTACTAACACCACCATCAAAAGCACCAAAGCCACCACCATTGCTACCACACTTACTACCTACCATCTCTGGCACTGGCACTGTTCTCCAGTTCAAAACTAAAGTAGAATGTTTCTTTTGCATTGTCTAAAAAATGTGGTCTACATGATGACATTCCTTTCCCACAGCCTTGCGGTCACGGTCAGTCCCTCACAGAACCAGCGCTTCGAGACTCACTTGCTAAGCACATAAAAGCACTTCACATAAATGGGGACAGTCTTCCTTGGGTTTTAAAATAACTCAGCAATAACCCAAAGAATAATTTGGTGGGCCTTCGTTTATAAAACATGATGATATTCTTATGAAAAGGTGACAGTTTTTCATCTCCATACATTGTAGTCTGAAAAACATTAGAACGTTGGGGGCGCCTTGAAATGCCATAGCCAAGCCTTTGTCAAAGTGCAGAGACCCCAGCACCAGCCAAGCAGCCACACGCACTCTTTCCCCTCTGTCTCGTTACCTACCATCCACAACGGCATCATTGAAATCCCTTTCCGAACTCAAGCTGCGTACAGGTAAGAACATCATATGTAAAGGGAGCTTTAAGGAAAAATAAGACATGTTTCTTCCTGAATTTCAAAACTTTCTTACTGCAGGAAATTGTAAAAATTTTAAAAAGTTCCAACTCATTTTTCATTCAGCAAGGAATAAAAGCAGATGACAAATTGATATTTGACTCAAAAATTAAGATCTAGCCTTCCTTCAAGTTCTCCAGGCACAGCTCTTGGCCCCTTAATTACCCTTCACCATCGAGGTGAGCAGGGGTTTAATGCAAATAACCAGCTTCCTTTCCAATGAAAGTAATGTTTGCTTTACATCTCATGGAGCGGGAGCATAATATGTTGGTTATATTTACAGCAATAATCATTTCAGAGATTCCGACTTAATTTTTTATCGTTGGCAAGGTATTTAAGGGTACAGTTGCACACTTATCTCTCATTTGCATGAGGAAAGGCTATCAGCATAGGCACAGAAAATGTAGGCTCTCATTCACGGACCCATTCATTCACGCATTAATTGACTGCCTACTATGTGTTCTCCGCACTAGAGATGTCGACGTGAAAAAAATATAGTGTGTGCTCACCCGTCTCATATCCTACACCTCAGCTGAGGACAGAGAATAAATAAAACAATGAGTCTATGATAATTAGGGGTAAATGTTTCGCATAAAAATAAAATAGATGCTCCCTGAATTGTGTTTCTGTGTGTGTGTGTGTGTGTGTGTGTGTGTGTGTGTGTAACAATTACAGAAAAGGAGACCATAAGTTTGAGGGGGAGTGGTATGTGAGATGTTGAAGGAAAGAGGTAAATGGTGCAAGTATATTGTAATTAAAAATAAATAAATAAATAAATAAATAAATAAATAAATAAATAAATAAAAAAAATTATAAAAGGTGGTCCAGATGAACGTCAATGGGAAGCATTGGAACCCACTCTTAAACGTGTCATTCGTGTATATTAATTATATACAATATGTTTTATCATGATACTTTCATGTACATCCATACTACATTTTCATCACATTCCTCTCCCCATCCCCCTCTCTCATCCTCCCCGCCCCCGATCTTCACTAAGTCCCTTTCTCTTCCAATCTAACTTTCTGTTTTCTGTTTAAATCGGATCCAGTAAGTCGCATTAGGGTTGGTGAGGGTTTGTTTATAAGACCATGATTCTTGTGTATTCCTCCCACCCCTGTTTCTCCAACATTTCTCGAGCCCGGGGACAAGGTGGTATTCATGTTCCACTCAAAGTCGTCACTTACTTTTGGTACTTTGGCCACTTCCGAGTCTCCGTAGTCACCGCTGACCACTGCAAAGGAGACCTTCCCCTGACCAGCATTGATGGCTGCACTGGTTATGGGCACAGACACAGTTACTTGAAGGTTCTTTTATATTCTTGAGCACATTCTTGAGGGAATAATGAGACCTCATGACTATCTAACCAGATATGAAAAATCTGGGACCCAGCAGATGAAGAAACAAAGGCAAAAGCCCAACATGTGCACACCAGATATATTCCAAACAGCATATGAATAAATCATGGAGCGTACTGGGGCAGGCTACTGAAGAGCCCAGAACAGGGGACAATGTTAAGAAAGGCCATTGCTATGTGACAAGACGTTTCCTAAGGGAATACAACACACACAGTCAACGCACCCCAGATATGGAGCCCACGATAAACAAAAGTATGGGTACCACCGAAGTCCAATTTGAGGAACCATGAGTTTTATTAGGGTTACTTACAGAAATACGATTGAGTGGTTACTTTGCAGAAATGACTCAAAGATAGCTAGATCACCAAGGCCCACCTCAGCATCAGGGACAGCTCACGAAGGCTGGAAACCTGGAATGCACTACAGCCTGTAGGAAACTCAACAGGTTTGAGTGTATCCTTTCCAGTGACTCAACAGCTGCTCTAAGGCTCTTCCATGCAGCTTCTGTAGTTTCTGTAAACCCCACCCCACAGTTGCCTGGCAACAACCTAGGTATACCCCATCCCACAGTTACCTGGCAACAGCCAGGTATGCTCCGCCCCAGTTACCTGGTCCTATAAAAGAGGCTGCTTGACCCCTCCTCTCTCTTTCTTGCTCTTCCTCACTCTCTTGGCCTCTTGTCCTCTTGCTCTCTTGAGCCCTGGCTCTCCCCTCTTTGTCCCTCCTCTCTCTATTCCCTCCCTCCCTCTGTTTCCATGTGCTCATGGCCAGCCTCTACTTCTCTATTCTTCTTCTCTCTTCTCTCTCTCTCTCTGCCTCTACTACCCCCTTAACCCTCCTCATGCCCTGAATAAACTCTGTTCTGTACTATATCATTGTTTGGCTGGTCCCTTGAGGGGAAGGAATGCCCAACATGGATTCCCCCAGAGGCATTCATTCCCCTTGCCCCCATGCCTTGCCACACCTCCATGGAGCATACACCCCCCTCCCCACTCTCTTCATCTTTTTTTCTGATAGTTTCTATTTCTCCCAGGCAGCAGGTCTTGTCTCAAAGCCTGCTTTGAAGCTTGGCTCATCTAAGAATCTTTGCAGCTGGGCCTGCCTGAGAGTGACTCTTGGCAACTTGACTGGTTTACTCTCCAGAAGACAGGCTTGGTGAGCTATTTTGAATTATTTACCTTCCTGCTTAAGGAACTTCCATGCAGGATAGAATGTTTCAGTTTTATAGGAAACTGTTACATAATAGTCACGCAATCCCACCAGGCCTTTGTAAACTAGATTTTTCCGCCCACTTTGAGCAAGATGTAAGCCATTGGCAGATCTCACTAACACTTTAAGATGGCAACACTGTAAAGAAAGACTTTATCTGGGAGATCATGGTAATGATTCAGATGAAACAAGAGTGGCTAACATCAAACTGATGTGCAGTGTAGCTTGTGACAAGAGAGCTCTGCTTTTCAGAAAGACTCAGATGGATTTCTGGTGGGCTGGACTGAGAGTCAGCATAGACGTTAAAGATGACTGTGATCTTACATCTGTGTACTGGAAGGCAACACTGCCAGTACTGGCAGGAAAGTATGGGGTTGGAGCAGGTCTGGGGAGGGATCATTAGAGGTTGAGGGTGTAAGGAACTCTATTGGCTCAGGGCTCCCAAGACCAAGTTTGCAGCAAAAAAAAAAAAAAAATTAATTTTCCCCAGAGGGGCAGAGGGCAGGGAATAATAGACAAAGGCAGGATATAGAGGATGAGAGGGAAGGGGAGGGGGACAAGGGAGTGCAGGGACAGTTATTTGTCCCAGAGTGGAACAAAGAGCTGCCTCTGGATAGAGGGAAGACAGATGCGGCCCATGGGAAAATGGTAGTTTATATAAGGCACAGGGGAAACCCTTTTTAGTATGAAGTGTTTAATTTTAGTTGGCCATGTTAATTAGGTGAGCCAAAGGTGACGTCTGATTGCTGGCCTTTGAGACTCTGCTAGCTGGATGTTGGTAGTCAGCATCCAGAGGAAGTAACCTAATAAGGGAAATAAGGGAACAGATCCTGGTGGCTAGCTTTAGGAATGAGTCTAACTGGTGTGTGTGTGTGTGTGTGTGTGTGTGTGTGTGTGTGTTAGCAAGGAATGGGGGAGAAGGACAGGACAAATTCATGTTTGGCAGAGTCCCTTTACCCACTCCCCAGCCATGACAATAAAAATTCACAAGGCATCATCAGCTACAGACCAGAGGGTGGGTTGAAGGCAGAACAGAGATTTTTGAGAAGGCTCAAAAGACGCTCCAAAAGCAGCAACTGGCTGCTAATTGCAATTGGCACTGGTATCCAAATACATCACCAGTCGGGCTGGTAAGATAGTGGGTGTCTAGGTCACACCAACCGGTCTACTGGACACAACTTAGAATCGCTTTTAAAAAGCCCAAGAAGCCCCAGTTAATCCTTATCAGGGTGACTTGTAGATATATCTGTGAGAGATTGTCTTGATTGTCTCAGTTGATGTAAAGGGAACCAGTCCACTGTGAGCAGCACCATTTCCTTGGCAGATGGTCTTACACTATATATGAAAGGCCTGTGGGAAAGCCAGCAAGCATACAGCATGATCCACGGTTCCTACTGCACATCCTTGGCTGTGAGTGAGTTCCTGAGAGGAGGTAATATCACATAGGTTAGCAAATAGGTTTGCCTTCAAGTTTCAGCCCTGAGCTCCTGCCTGACTCACATCAGTGGTGGACTGTGGCCTGTAAGTTGAAACAAACGCTTTGCTCCTCAGCCTGCTTCTCCTCAAAGTGTTTTATCTCAGGAAGGCAATAAAACAACAGTTGGCGCTAGACCGGATCTCCCCAGCAACGCTCTGAGATGTGATCGAGTCACACTCAAAGCAAAAAAGGATGGCCTTGTTATATCTTTCACGAACAACTTGCACAGTGCTCTAATCAATCCAGCGATGCCAGCAGAGCTGGTGTCCAAGGAAGTATCAAAATGTACACTGACTGGAGTCTCCAGCACCGTCTTATCTTGCTGTTTCAGCAATAATGTCAGTGATTATGCATTGGCCACGTGCCTAAGTGCTGGTCCAGCTCCACAATTTAAATACATATCATACTAATAGCATCGTTGTGCAAAAGCCAAGGGGCATTTGGCGGCTGGTGTTTTCCAGCCTTGAAACACAAAGAGGCTCTTTCTGCTGCCCAGGATGCAGGTGTAGCAATGGGAAATGCCTTGAAAATTCCACCCGTTCATTTGCCTGAGAAAAATAACTAATTTCTTAAGTTATAAAAATATACTTGCTCCTCCACACGAGTGGGTGGAGGGAAATGGGTAAAAATGTGCTGTTTCCAGCTAATTTGTTTATGTAGTGAGACTATGAAAACGTTTCAAAATAAACCGTCTTAAATAATTAGGCTACGTTTTGTGGTGGCATGTTGTTTTAGGCTGAACCTTCACTTGCGCACATGAGAGCCAGGCGAAAGCCCATTTCTGTGCATTTAGAACTTGCCTTTTCAAAGTTTCACTTGTGGATACCTGTCAGGAAAAGCTCAGAGGCCTTCTTAAAATCCAAAGTGCAGCAGAATTTGGAGCAATATTGTTCTTAAGAGTGTCAGTGGGAAATGATCCTCCCTGCCACATGGGGCGCTAGACACAGGTAAAGTATCATAGAGCACCTCCACAGGGTCTGGACTTGACCTTGAGTCTGCAGTGGCTGCTGCTACAAAATGGCTTTAATCAGAGCTTCAGCTGTAAGTGAGTCTTTTGAGTCTAGATTAAATCGTTCTAAAACAGGATGGCTGTAAAAGAAAACAAAAAGCCTATGTGTTTGATATCAGGGGCCAAGGGGAGGGGGCATAATTAGCATTAATTACTAATCTTCCTAGTCTCACTGGTCCAAAGTAAAGATGTCTGATTTTCAGGACATTCTTACTGGAGAGTCAAAGCGGTAATGCGAGGTCCGTCTTGTACAATGGTGTGGCTCCTGCTAACATCCAGCTTTCGGTCTCTTGGTGAAGTGGAGAGAAGACATTGAGAATCTTAAAGCATTGTATAAGCTACTAAAAGTAGCTCCACATTATCTGTGATTTTTAATTTCCCTGCTTCCCAAATTTCAGATCTGTTGCGCTCATTACCTGCTGAAGAGGTAAGGCTGGGAGTATCGGAGCCCATCCTGCTGCTGTATGTAACCCTCAGAGTGGGGAGCCCTCTTGTCATCTAAGAGCAAGCCTAGGCTGGCCTTTAAACTACTGGTCTCAACCTGTATGGGGGTGAGGGTCAAATGATCCTTTCAAAGGAGTCCCTTGAGACCATTAGAAGCACAGATATTTGTATTAAAATTTCTAATAGTAGCAAAAACTACACCAATCTTTATCTGATGACAGTTGACGTTTTATATATTTATATGTTAACAAGCAATGGTCTCTCTCTCTCTTTCTCTCTCTCTCTCTCTCTTTCTCTCTTTCTCTCTCTCTCTCTCTCTCTCTCTCTCTCTCTCTGTATCTATCTCTATCTATCTATCTATATATATATAGTTTTATTTTATTGGTTATTTTATTTATTTGCATTTGAAATGCTGTCCCCTTTCCTGGTTTCTCTCCAACAGGACTGCCTAAACATGAACTGAACAAGGACAACATAGGCATGCCAAGGTAGATGGGGAGAAAGTGTATGAGGTCTCAACCAGTCTCATTACATGCCTCCTTACAGGCCTGGTTTACAGAACCTCAGGCTCTTCCCTTTGTTCTTCCAGTGCTAGGTGCAGTTGCTTCCTACATCTGCACAGTCTGTCTAAGTACTGTAAGTATTGTTGGCATCCATAGATGGGAAGCTTCTAGGAGCTGGTAGGTGACACCAGGTAAATCATCATTCAAACAACAGATTAAAAAAAAAAAAAAAAAAAAAAAAAGAGGAAAGAAAGTGTGAGAGAGCACATGGAACAGAGCGCCAGACCTTACCATAGCCAAGTCCATGATGGAAGCAACATTCAGAATGTAAAATTCAGTAGTAGATAGTACCATCTGCCAAAACTAAAAGAAAGGCCTAATCCATCTAAGTCCATGGTTATAGGAATGTCTCTAAATGTACTAACCTTGCTTTTTGGCTTCTATATCTCTGCTTCTGGCCAACTATTCTTGTTAACTGAGATATGTTAACCCAAGACATGGATTTTGTGCTTAAAAGCTCACCCTGAGAAAGGCCACACAGGTCTACACTGGCATGCTGAACACCCAATGTAGTTGCCAGCCAGCTAATAAAGATTTTCTATTAAAAGTCTGACAAGTCTTCTCTAGTGAATTAACAGCACAGGAGTCTATGCTAGCTTGGACTATAACCCTGTCTACTCCTTGCTTTAAATATTCTAGGAACAACTAGTTCAGGAAAAAAATCTTCTCCATCAAAAGTAAAAACCAATTCAGGGTAAATTATGCAAATATGTATGATGGAAAAACAGCAGCAGCACGAGAGTGTAAATGCATCCGAGGTCAGAAGCCATAGCATACAGGGTAAGAGGGAAAGGTAGGCAGGCTGAGCCTGCAGCAGTATCCTCAAACAAACAAACAAAAACAAAACAAAAAGAAAGAAGAGAAGAGCCAGATAACCGGCAAGGAAGAGTCTTCATTGGTTGTTAAGTTCATTCGATTAGACTGAGGTGACTGGGGTTGGAGTAATCTTTTATCTGTATTGCTTTTTTAAGAAACAAGTTTGAGAATTATCAAGTCTAAATTAGGATTCAAGGAAAATCGCCAGCTTTTGAGTATTGACTTTTATCATAGGATGATTCAAGGCATTATTTGGTAATGAACTGAAGAGTATGGACTGAAGAATTTTAGTGGCAAGCAGTCAGTATCCATAGCCTATCCAAAAGCATCAGCCTATCATAGACACGTCATCAACTTTAGAAAGTATAGATAAAACCTTATCTCTAACCATGATAAAGAGCACCAACTTGTAGAAAACTGATACCTGACTACTACCCCCTGGATAGGATTAAGATCATGTAACTTAAAACAATAAATGTCATATTTGCATTAATCACTCAAGACTAAGATAGAAACTAAGTTAGGGACTGGGCTTGGAACACAGTGAACAAGCACTTGCCTAGCCCGTGTGGGCCCTGGATTTGATCACCACACAGTGCCACAGAATGAGAAGAGTGGGGCTGGAGAGAGGAGATGTATAGATCATTTGCTCTCACTTGATTATAAAACAAGCTCAACATCTCCACCCTAGGAATTTATACACTGCAAACAAGGCAGCATTGCAACAAAATCTTATCTCTGTGAGATGTCTGAGGTTCTTTGACTTAACTGCACTATATCAGATTTGTATTTTTATTATCTATCTTGTAAAAATATCTCACGTTTCTTTTATTTTTGAAAATACATTAAATTATATTGAACAATTAAAAATATAAGCAGAGGTACAAAGATGTTTGAAGACTAAGATAGCTGAATGCATGACAATGAGTTTTAGAATGGGTTCTACCCAAAAGAGTTTCATAAGTGGCTGATTAGGTTAACCCTTCATTAGAGACACAAGAGAGGAAGCATTTGAGAAATCACTTAATCAGATATAAAGAAAAACCAAAATAAAAATAAATAAATAAACAAATAAGCAAACAAAAATCCAGCCAACTGGTCAACCTTCCCTCTAGTAATTGATTTTTTAAAAATATCTGTTGGTCAACTTCCTTTTATATTTATTAAAGTAATAATAAAATGTGCATAGAAACAAAGCAAATCACCCAATAATGACTTAAAGAGAGTGACCTCCTTACTAGTGTTGTTGGTATCTCCAAGGCAATAGGAAAATTTTAAATCAAAGAATAGCTGACTGTGTCCGCATAGAACCCAGAAGGGGATTCTGGCTTCTGTGAGAAACCACAGCTTGATTTTGAATTCTCTCCCCATAACTCACAAAAATGACTCAAAATGTCATGTTAATGGTATTGAGAGGGTAGAAGCTTAACCTGACTGTGGTGTTCCAAGATGAAAGTGATTAGATCAAGTCATTGGGAGGTGGTCCTTATGACAAAAATCATCCTTATAATAGGAAAGAAACTCAGCACCTGGAGCCACACATTCCTGCCATGACAAGATGCAGTCTTGAGAATCTCGCCAAAACCCATACTCTGGGTTTGGATCTGTACTTCCAGGATACCCAGCCTAAGCAAATCCCTTTTTACAAAGTAATGTGGTTTATGGCTTCATGATACTAATGTAAGAACCGAGTAAAACAAGTAGAAAGAGAGAGGCCTGGAAAGAGGTGAGAGGATGAGGTAATAATGAAAAGAGGAGCAGTTCAAGGCTTGAGACTGGAGGTGAGATTCAGCTGGAGCACAGCCTGGCAGGGAAGCCAACTGAGAGCATGTAAGGATGTGTAAGTTGCTAATGCTTAGTTTATAGCTATTCATCACCGCCATAATGAAAACAACTCTCCCATGATCTTCCCAGCCTTGAAACCTAGCAGTAAAGTAGTTTCTTCTTCTGCATATAGGAGTGTGTGTGTGGTGGTGTTGGTAGGGTGTGCTTTGTTATAAGATTGATTCGTCTCCTTTTCAAATAATTTTTAGATTTTAGAGGGTCTCTTCCAACTATCCAGCCATGACACTGTAGTATGAAAAAAGTCAGTAATAATGGGTGTGTGAACAAACATGACTGTGTATTGGTGACATGGTATTTAAAAGCGTTGGACAGGGTTTGGGCCCATATACCCACAGACCTCTGAAGTGATGGTACATCACACACACACACACACACACACACACACACACACACACACACACACACACACACATCTCTGAGCAGGGTTTGGCTGATTAACTTCTCTTGCCAACTCCTAATCTAAGCAAGAGTTTACCAAAGCAGATTCAGCATCCTAGGTTAGGAAGTGAGGTGAAGGTCTATGGGACAGCTCAGTCTCTACAACATGGCTCACACTCCCTGTGCTTGTATAAATCTCTCCCAAAGCTTCTTCCAGATTTGGAGAAGGTGGTGTTTGGCTCTAGGGTGCTGCTTTGGACAGCCTGCTTCTGCTGTGGAACCCTGCTCTATCTGACTTCTGCTTACAAGCCACTCAGTAATTTGTGCCCTTACTAAGCCACCTTCACTAACTAAATTCTGATAAGATGTGAGTTTGTTACATGTGTCTTTAGGAGCTGGTTGCTTTGAACAATAGAAACATATTTCTCCATGGTCCCAGAAACTGAAAGTCAAGGTGTCAATTGGATCGATTTCTTTTGGGGTCCTTCAGTGTGGCATAGAGAATCTGTTCTCCTTTCTTGAGGTCCTTCCATGTGTCATAGAGACTCTGATCTCCATCTTATGCTTCTATGTGGTTGCCTACTAAGCATGTGGTTGTCTTAATATTTTCTTATAAGAACAACAAACACACTGTACTAGATTTCTCCATTTTAATATTGTCATTCCCCTACCCCCAGTTTGACACAAGATTGAATCATCCGGAAAGAAAAACCTTCAACTAAGAAAATATTTCCACCAGAGTGGCCTGTAGGTAAGTATATGGGGACATTCTTTTGATTAAAGATAGATATGGTAGGGTTCAGACCCCTGTGGGTGGAGCTATCCATGGGCAGGTTGCTTGTATAAAAGAGTGAGCTAAATAATTCATGGTAAGCAGCCAGTAAGCAGTGTTCCTTTCAGTTACTGTCTCCGGGTTCTGCCTTTAGCTCCTGTGTGACTTCTCTTCATAACTGACTATAAGCTGTAAGTCTAAATAAAGCATTCCCTTCCCCAAGTTACTCACAGTGATGAATAGCAAACTTGTATTAATTACAAACCTAAAGACCTCGACTCCCAATGCAATCGTATTTTTAAGTGCTGGCACTTAGGGGGTCATTGTCCTTTCGATGGGAATTTGAGAGGAACATAATTCAGCCCATAACTGTGTACATTTTTATAAACAGTTTATAGACAGGGGTCACCCTATATTTACACAGTAAACCTTTAAACTGCTCATTAGCCATTTTCTTTGTTAAAAGCCTACTTGTGTGTGTCAGACTTTCATCTGTTGTTCCAGTTCTCAGGGGGATTGTGACTTTGAGATCACATAGGGCTGTATGTTTCAACAGATACATAAGCAAATAAAAACAGAACTGTTTCAACCGTGAGCTTTAGTCACTTTCTACATTCCAAGTAGTATCCAGGTTTCAGAATCCAACCAGCAGTCCTTTCATCGTTTCCTTCTTCCGTCTTTACCTCCGTCGCTGTAGGTGAACCAGATGAGTAAATCAATCATAAATCCTGTTTATGGAATGAAGACTTCTAATGGAAATGTTGAGTCCCAAGTTTGGGAGAATGTTTCTGCCACACATCAATGCTAGACAACTAACACACCCTGACCTCTGTCGAGGGAAAACAGCTCTCTCTCCAAAGAGAATACCATGTAGCCGCGTCCTCTGAATTGAAACACTCCCTGATGGGGAGGGGAAGGATGCTCACAGGATTCCAGGAAGCTAAGTGACTTACAAGACTTTTGAAGCTTAGAAAATTAGGAGACTAAAAGGCTCTTCCCTGAGCTTACACAGGCAGTAATCAGGAAATTGCTGGTGAAGAGGAGATACTTTTGTAAATCTGCCTGCCAACTGAGCAAGGAGCTCCTAAGATATAGATTTTATGAATCATCTCCCACACTAGGGTGGGGTTTTCATTGTTGTAGCACCCAGAGGTTCACCAAGCTCCTATATGTTAACTCTTCCTCCACGTTTCTATACATAACTCCAGATAAACCCACTGTGTCACCACGTAGGCTTGTGTGCATATGTCCTCCCAGGGGGAGCATGCAACAGAAAATAGAGACAAGGTCTAAAAGGCTATGACTAGGGAGGTTGATCTGAATGTCCTATTCCGGGGCAGATGAACTAACATGGACTCCAATAGTCCAGCGAAAGGAAGTCATCAACAGCTGTCTTTTCTGGAAGTACTGCTGGAAGTATTAGAGCTATGGCAGTGGCTACAGAAGAATGGGAGCGTCTCCCCTACAGGCTCCCCATGCTGTCTTGTAAAATTCTTAGGTCTGATCCTGTGAAAAATCAGAATCCTCTAAGTTAAAATTTCCCGGGCTCTTACCTAATAATCGCAAAGACGGTGGGTATGACACATAAGTTCATAGTGAATGGCTAGGAAGGGAACCAAAGACAGCTCAAGATAACCTTTTTCTCAGTCTGTAATGTTCCATTTCTCCACAAGCGCTGTCAACCTGGAGAGAGCCTTCAGCAGAGATACGGCTTTCCCCTCCCCCACCCAGGGAATTTTGGTTCACACATCAGAGAAAACAACAGCATCTCTGTGATTCGAGCTCCCCTCATCTCAACTTGGGGTGCTTCTTTTTTTGTCCAAGTCCTGTCTATACTCTTCCCCATAGTAAATTGAGAAAAGGCATCCTCCTAGCTTTTAATCACAGTGTTAATCAAAATAGAACCAATAAATAGTCCAGAAACCAAAACTGGTTAATTCACAAGTCAATAAATTTGATAAACCTGCCACTAGATTAATCTGAACAAAATATCAGAAGGCACAATATATGCATCATATGCATATACACATATACATCATATGAATATGCATATACATATACATCATATACATATGCACATACACATATACATATACATCATGAATATGCATATACATATACATCATATACATATGCACATATACATATACATTATGAATATGCATATACATATGCATCATATGCATATGCACATATACATATACATCATATGAATATACATATACATCATATACATATGCATGTATATATATAGATATATACATTCAACACAGAGCCTTAGTAATCTTAACAGAAAAGGGAAGATTTTTGTGGTTTGAGTGAGAAATATCGCAAATAAGGTCCTGTGCTTAGGCACTTAGTTCCCAGTTAATGGTGCTGTTTTAGAAGATTGTGAAACCTTCCATAACCCTTCGAGAAGAAGTGGGTCTTTGGAGGTGTGTTTCGAGTTATGATGCCTGAAACCGTTGCACTCTGGGACGAGCTGTGGGCTCGAGTCTTCCGTTTTCTCCCTCAGGGTGTCCAGGTCCCGCTGCACACCAGGCTGGAAGAACGAAGCTCAGTCTGGAATGGGTGGTGTCTGCAGGGTCTGGGTCCCTCTGGGAGTGAGTGCCGGAGTTGGGCCTTGTGGTGGGAGCCTTCTCAGGATCTTCGAGCTGCAACTCTTTTAGATGATGCTCAATGAAACAGTTCTCTTAGACAATCTTTGGTGAAATGGCTGGTGCACACAAATTTTATTTGCAGTAAACAAAGGTTTGCCTTGGAGAGTGGAAAGAGTTCTCAGGGTCAATGTAAAATCATTGGCTGGAGTTTAAAGCACTATGAAGGCCTCGTTTGTATGGAGAGGCCGAGAAAAGGAAACTCCTCTGAGAAAAGGGAGTCCTCCATTTTGTGTCGAGTTCAGAGAAACTATCTGGACATGGTAGATGACCACATTAAATATGAGGGGCAATAAGAAACCAGTTCTTGTCTGTGTTCACTGATCATATATTGATTTATGACTTCTTGATGGCAGACATATCTGATCAGCAGTGCAACGCATATTTTTCCACTGACTTCTCTACTGTCATATTGTGGGCCAGAATAAAGCTTCTTTGTGCTGTTATTGTTGATATTTTGTCACAACAACAAGAAGAGTAACTGGTACCCACACAAAACAGGACACCCAAGTGCCTTGTAACCAATGAGTGGATCAACCAGGAGCACAGCTCAATACTACAAAAGAGTGAACCGTTGGTATTGAAGTACGTGGGTTAATTTTGAAAATAGTTTTATTAAAACAATCTGATCCACTCTCCACTGTCACCAAACAGAAGTGCGTGCAGCATGATTTATGTAAAACTCTAGAAAATGCAGGGTAACTCATAGTGAGGAAAACTCAGTGACTGCCTGGGCCCAGGGCTGTTTAGAAAGATTACCAATCAGCATTAGGAAATTTAAGGAAGTGTTGAATATGCCTGTTATCAGGACCGTAGCAAGGGTTTCCATAGGGGTGGGGATTGTTTAAAATGCATCAGATGGAATTTTCTAAATAGAAACAGTTTAATCCATGTCAATCATACCCCAATAAAGCTACAGAAGCAGAGAACTATAGTCAATGATTTCAGGTAAAAAGTAATATGAATGTCTGTCACTGTGTTCTTACGTTATCCAAGTCAAGGGCTCACGGGCTAGCTGACAGAATAAACCCAGGTCCAAATCAGTGTATTAGAGGAGTTCAGAAAAACTGAGAAAGACTCAAAGAGAAGGTCAATAGCTAATCCAGGAATTCGGGAAACTGGAGGAGATAAGCAATGTCCAAAACCAGCTCTGAAGTGTTCAAACAGAGCAGAAAGATGAGGATAGATGGATCATGTTGACTGAGCATTCTGAACAGATGTTGACATCTGGGAACCCAACAGATTGAGTCAAATCCACCACCATTCTACCCCTTATGTATCTTAAGTTTGGCTGTATGGATTCTCAGATCTGCAGCATCTATACGAACCACAGATTGTCATTTTTTAAAAAACACAAGCCCATGTTTGAGAATCTCCAGATAGAGTACTAATTCTTTTAAAGGCCCAGAACAATTTATGCAACAAGTAAGGCATCATCTACCTGTAGATCTCTGGGATCAGCTCCTGGGAAAGTTACCTTCAAACTGAAGATTCTTTTATAATCGCTGAAAGGCCAGGGACTTTCTATGACCAAGGGTAATTTGTAGTTTCCTTTACATCCCCAAAGGATTTTAATTTGAGGCTATATTCTTCTAATTATCAAAGAATTATACATTCAAATAAAGTACTTGTAGCATACAGGAAGAAAGGAAAATTGTCCATCTCTACACTACTCTAAATAACCATCAGTAGTACCTGGGTGTCTACTCGTAGAATTTTAGTAGACTTTTGAGCAGAACAGTGACTAAAATACTTAAGTTTTTGTTTCCCCTGTGTTCAGAGAGCTAAAGAGTGAAGCAACAGGGTGGTTTCCATTTTGTGTCTGGAGAACTCAATCTGGTCGAGTACAAGAGCTTCATAGTGCATTATATGAAACCTGGATTTGTATGTAGAATGCACATACTAATTCTCCGTATCTTCCTCATGAACAAAGGAGACAAACAGAAGTTAGTTACAGGCTGTATTCTAACTTATTTAAAAGCAACCACATCAACACACTTAGAGCCAGCTATCAGGAAGCTAGTCACTAGTCAGTCCTCTTTGGACACCCAGTAAGCTTCCCAAGAGCAGCTTCCTGATAGTCAAGTTGTGTGTCCAAGGGGACTTTTCAAGAGAAACATGTGCATCTGATGAATGCTAACGACACGGTTCCAAATCTTCTTTAGCCAATCCATTTGCAACTGTTACCAGAGTTATTTAGTAAATGTCTGAAACAGCTGTCAATGTCATGTGAGGGAAACTCTTCCATCAAGGAGTTGACAGAAATGGAATACTTGGAATGTTCGGAGCAGAAGGAGAGAGCACATAATATACATCTATTGAATAATGTGCCCAGCAATGGGGGGGATTGATATTGTCAGTGGATTTGGAAGAACTGAAGGGAACTCCATGCTCACGAACACAGAGCAGAAGGCAGTTCTTGGGTGGGAGGCTGGAAAAGTCAAATGAGGTGTTGGAGTGTCCTAAGGATATGAGAGCACTGTTATTTTCTATCAATAAGAATGCTTGTAGTGGGGCAAAGTAGCCTTGTAAATCATATTTTAATTAAAATTTTAGTGCTTGTTGATGTTATTTTTATTGTCTCAATAAAACATTTTTTAACAGATGACATCTGGACATTTTGTTTAAGTCCCTCTGCCTTCTCTATAAAATTCTTCAGTAAATTTAATTGTCAAGAAAGTCATCAGACTGACAACTGGAAAATGAAGCCTTTTGTTCAGTATGATAGTTTGGGTTTTGAACGTCCCCCAAGGCACATGTGTTAACAACTCGGTAAGCAGATGGTGTCATTGGGAGATGGTGGAACCTTTGAGAGGTGAGGCCTAGAGGGAATTTGCTAGGTCAATGGGGTCGTGTCGCAAAAGGAGATCATGGGATCCTGGGCCTGAATCTTTCATTTCTTCCTTAGCCATCAGATGAGCGGTTTTACCCCACCAACCACTCTGTGTGAGTTGACTACTTTGGGCGTTTGCTTTAGTGATAGAGACCTGAGATCTGAGCCCAACCCCTCCCCAGTTAGAAAAGAATGGCTCTTGTGATGTTGTGGACCTTCCTTCTACTCAGAAGGGATCACTTTTTAAGAGAAGTCTTAGTTCAGATTTAACTCGCTGTATTGTTTGCTTCCTGGCTAGGTATAGCTCTGGTGACAGGAGTTAAACTGAACCAACCCTGTCAGGATCTCCCGGATGGAGCTATTTAGGAAAATCTGGAGTCCACTGAAGGTCTCAAGCTTCCAGAAAATTATGGTTGATCTTTGGTCAGTTTCAGATTTCAGTTGTATTAGGTCAGACTGTGTATCTGTGTGTATGCCGGATGGGACATAAAGACCTCTTTTTCAAACACAGAGGCTCTGCTATGACTGCTACTTCTTATCCCGGAGGAAGCAAGGAGCCATCTTTGAAGGATTGTGTGTCGGGTCTCCTCCCTTCAGTATGAAATAGCTTCTGAGTGTAAATACCAGTGACTTCTAAATTCCTTCTATCTTCACTTTTTTTTGTGCTTTCCTCTTCAGCCAAGTATTGAAGACCAGGGCATTAAAAAGTCAAGACATGTATGAGAAGTCAGAAAGTGGCCATGTTTGCTCAGGAAAAGGTGCTGGCAAGAAAAGCCTTGAGGAATAATAAAGACAGTCCTAACTACAGAGGAGCTGCAGGGACTCATAACCCACAGCCATAATCTGCAGCTGGTAATGGGCAACTGAAAAAGCTAATAGTCTAGCCACCAGTGGTGGTCTCCTCCTTTAATCCCAGGATTCTGGAGGCAGAGGGAGGTGGATCTCTGAGTTCTAGGCCAGCTTGATCTACAAAAAGAATTTCAGGGCAAGGCTACCTAGAGAAACCTTGTCTCTCAAAATGAAAGATAGACAGGCAGAAAGAAGAAACAAAAGGCCACATGTTTATATCTATTTTTCTTACATGACTTAAGACTAATACCTTAAAAATAATTACCAGTCTAAAAGTTGCTACGATTGTAGATGTCATCAGTTTCTCCTCACTTTGTTTTCTATATAATTTAAGAAATAAATGCATAAAACACAACAAATACGGTTTTGGGGGTTTGAACCTACAGTGTCAAAAGTTGTGACTTGGTGACATTAATAAATGTACTGCTGTTAAGGGAGAAGAGTTTTATTTCTTATTGACAATTTTAACGATTAGGTGTAATTCTCCTGGCAAAGACAAAGAAAATATTCATAAAATGTACAAGGAACGATGAAATTAAGGCGTTTTATTGCGAATAATAAAAATCAGCCAAACAAAAAAAGCAACAATGTAGAAAATGGAATTATTTTGAATATAACTAAATTAAAATCTCCATTAAGAACATACCAATAAAATGGTGCCAATATGTGTTCTCACTAAGAGATTTTAGATATGGAAGTACAAATTGGTTGAAAGTGAGGTTGGAAAAAATCTTCCATGTGAGCAGTGGCCACATTTATTACATGTCACTTACAAGTGAGAACTTAGAGCAAGCAGGTGCCCAGCAACAGGCAGACAGACAAGAAAGCCAGTGCAGCAGAGTACGCCTTTGTTTGGTTTTACATTTTGGTGCTGGGATTGAACCCAGGGCCTTGGGCACTCTGGAAAATTGCTTTGCCAAGGAGCTACACTCAGGTGACATGTGACCTGCACAGTCTTTAAAGGGAATCTAGGTACATGTCACAGCAGAGATGAATTCCAAGGACATTATGCTAAGTGAAATAAACAAACCAGTTACAGCTATACAGACTTGGTTCCACTTTAAAAAAAATCTATCTATCTATCTATCTATCTATCTATCTATCTATCTATCTATCTAAATATATGTTTGTATACCTACTTGCCTGTATGTGTATCATATACGTACATGTGTAGTGTATATGTATATATGTATAGTGCATCCAGAGGC
Organism: Micromys minutus; assembly: GCF_963924665.1. Lineage (NCBI taxonomy): Eukaryota > Metazoa > Chordata > Mammalia > Rodentia > Muridae > Micromys > Micromys minutus. The sequence continues at coordinate 84,258,105 of NC_137974.1, forward strand.
TAGAAGAGTGCGTTGGATCCGAAATACAGTTACAGTCAGTTGTAAGATGCTCAATGTAGGTGTTGGAAAACAAGTCTAGACCTTCTGCAAGAGCTTAATGCTAAGCGACCTTTCCAGCCCCTGTATTCCTTCTCTGAGGGACCTCATCACATTCATAAGAACAGAAAGTTGAGGTTGCCAGAGGTTAAGGGAAAAAGCAATGGAGTGCGGGTGGACTGAAGAGGTGGTTAGGTTGAAAAAGTTCCTGTTTTGCAAGCCTGAGAACATGTATGCCATCCCCAGCACCTATAGGAAAATCTAAGTGTGATTGGATGCATTTGTAATCACAGCACTTTGGGAGAGGAAATGGGAAGCATAGATGGGAGCCAGCTAGACCAGTCTGATCACGGAGAGGCACTATCTTAAAAACAAACAAGATGAAGAGCTCCTGTGGAAGAACATCAAAGTTGTCCTCTGGTTGTCATAAGCATCTGTGCATAAATGCCCCCCCCCCCCCATACACACACGTTACAAGTTCTGGACACTGCTGGGAAAATGACCTGCACTGAAGCACCAAGCAAAATAGTTGAACAGTTACTTGTTTTATTTGCTAATATGAAAATCTAGAGCTCCAGATGTGATCTGGCCTCTGCTCTCAGAGACACTCATATGAGATTGGAAACTGTAGCTGGGTTCAGGGTTTGAGAGTAAATGGGCTCAGCTTAAACACCCCTGTGAAGGGAAAAGGCAACAGAGTTGCAGGGCCAGGAGATAGTCCCAAAGTTCAGCAGTGGCCAGGGCCACCTTCCTTTTCAATGATCATTCAAGGGAATGTACACATGGGTGTCAGTATTTCCCTTTTCACTGCAACTAGGTAGAGTTGTTTCTGCTGCCTCCAGCTAGCCACACAAATGGATACAAGGTGTTTTTAAAAAGAACATGCCCAGCAATTTAGAGCCCCTCTCTGCTACTAGCAAGGGATGCATCTGCAACATTTGTTTCCATTTTTTATTAAATATATGTGTGTACCTAGGTTACAATGTTTATATCAAAGATGAAATTCTTTTCTCTTTCTAAAAAATGTTGTTTCCAGGGACTGAAGGCAGATCAGGAGGCAGAGAGGCAAGGGCCTTTACCCACTGAGCCATCCCACCAGCCCTCATCGTCATTCTTGTTACTACTTTATGCACAAACAGAATGGCAAAGGCTAAAATTCCATTATGTTTCTCAAGGTCTTTCTTTTTCACAATAGACCAATGTTTCCATATTTGTTTTATAAATGTAGAACCCATAAAAATTCATGTTATCAGTTTGATCATCCTACAAACAGTATGGGCACGTCAATCTGTAATTGGGTTTTTGGTTTATAAAACATAAACATCCTGAATGAAAAATGGAATGACAAAGAATATAACTATTTGACAGCTGCTTGCCCTGAGGTCAGCCATGTGTACTTACAGTATGTTCACCATATAATTAGGATGACAGGAAACATGGAGTTTTATATAAATGTAAGTATGTCTAAGCTTCAAGGGTTATTAAGACTGTATCCCTAACCAGCTTGGTTGAAAAATAATATGCTTATTTCAAGAAATCCATATTTCTTAGGAAAAAAAGTGTTCCTTAAAGACAGTCTAAAGTCAAAATAGCATCATGCAGGTGTTTACAATTTAATCACAGCAAAACCTATTCATAAAGAGTTTAATCACACGCTAGGCAGTGATATGATCTTTGAAATTGGACACAATTTCAAATACCAGATCTGATTCTTGATTTTGGAAAAACACTTGGAAAATGGCTAGAAATGTTCTTCAGTGGAAACCGGAACGGTGGCATGCAAATGTGGAAGAGGCATTTAAGGATATTGAAGGGTAATTTTTAATCACATGATTTGATGAATTGAGACCGAAAGTTCTACTTTGTAGGTATAAAAATGGGGGTAGTTGAGTCGCTCTCGGGAAGTTTAGAATTAGTTCTGCACCAAAGTAGAGAAATAAATTAGACAGTTTCTTTATTTTGATTTGCAGCTCTGCAAAACGTTTAGGAAACAAAGCCATCTTGATCCAGTTGGCAGGAAGCAATGTTTTCCTTCTTGCTTTCTTAAATTACTTTGCAATTCTTTTGTGATTGTATCACGGTGTCTCTGGAATTATATCTATGGGAATAAACTTCCCCCTATAAGGTTATAAGCCTCTGAAAGTCAGGTTTCATCTTCACTACTCAGATGGTTCTTGTCACCAGAGCCTTTCAAAAGTATGTTTCAATACATATTGATAAAGATTAAAAGACTTTGTGTAGATTAACCTCTTACTTCGATTTCGGAAACGACCAACTTCAGCTGGGCAAGCAGGTTGGCAGGAATACCAAACAGGTTAGCCCATGTCTCCAAATAATGAAATAATTAGTCTTTTGGAGGGCCTCTCTAGAATCCTTTGAACTTCAGAATTCCAATTCTTTTGGGAAAAGCAAAAGGTGAGCAGTTCTGAGACTCGTGTCTGGGGGGTGGGGCACTGGGGAAATGAGTGTGTGCCACTCAGGATAGACCACAGACAGCATGAGGACAAACCTATACGGGACACCAAGAAGGAAAATGGGAAGGCCATGGTAAAAGTGGTATTCGATCAGCTGAAAGCACTCATGTTTGAATTTCACACACACACACACACACACACACACACACACACACCACACCACACACACACACACACACCACAACACCACACATACACACACACACCACACACACCACACACACACACCACAACACCACACACACACACACACCACACACACACCACACACACACACACACACACCACACACACACACCACACACACACACACCACACACACCACACACACACACACCACACACACCACACACACACACACCACACACACACACACACACCACACACACACACACACCACACACACCACACACACACACACATCATACACACCACACAGAGAGAGAGAGAGAGAGAGAGAGAGAGAGAGAGAGAGAGAGAGAGAGAGAGAGAGAGAGAGAGAGAAGACATATAATAGGTCAGGTTTTGACCACTGCAAAGCAAGCCAGATAAACATAACGTTTTCAGGTAGGCACTAGGGAGGATTCTAATAGCAGTTGACACAGAATTAGACTAGATGCAGAAACAGGGCTGGTGAACTCGCTCCTTGCAAAGGGAAGTACCAGTATGCAGTCACTATGAGGAAGCTCACCATACCTGTCCTTAAGCAGGATTGGATTGATTGTAGGTGCTCCAGATCCCAGACACATGTCATTTGGCCCCTTCCCTTTCAACTTGAACATTTCCATGCCTCAGACACTAACAGAACTTTCCTCATAGGGAAAATATGGGAACCACATGTTATAAGACTATTAAGGAATTTAGAACAGTGCTCAATAAATGCTGCAGAATGCCCTTTTAAAGTAACTATTTTCTGTTGTTTGTATTGTTTCCTTTGCGTGTATGGATGTAGGTACACATGTACACATATTATGTACATGTCTGGTGTCCAAAGAGACCAGAGCATTATGTCAGATCCCCTGGAACCTGAATTAACCAACAGTTATAAACCATTGTGGGGTTTGGGAACTGAACCCAGGTCCTCTGCAGGAATAGCAAGTGCTCTTAAGCATCAAGCAATCTTTATAGCCCCTATTTAATATTCTTTATCTTTGTACTGATATACATATATATACATATGTGTATATATATATACACATATATATGGTATGGATAGATAAGTGGATGGATAGATAGATATCTGATTTTTAGAGGTTTATAAACATATATCTTATGTGTGGTTAGGTGCTTGTATTTCCTTTTTACATGTCTCATAACTGTCCCGACAGTCTAACTGCATTCCTATCCTATTCTGAAGGAGACACACAATCCCTCTCGCCTCTGTCTGTACTTCCCTTCCTTTAAAGGCTGACAGAAGTCACACTGGAGAAGGTCTCTCACTGTGCAGGCCCGGGCTGTTGCCTCCTTCTCCTCACTTACATTTCCAGGTGCCATCACAGTGCACTTTCTAAGTCATCTTCCCTGCTGTGTAAAGTGGTGCCTCCTCCATCTGTCCTGAAATGGTCTCTTTTATGCCTCAAGGGGTTTCAGTATAGGGTCTGCATTTCTGGAATTTTATTATTAAGTCTACATTTTGCCAAGTCTTGTGTGATTTTTACTGACTTCAATTATATCCGTTTCTCTTTTGATTTGTAGAAGTCCCACCATCCTAAGTATTCTAGTCGACAGTATTGGCAGTGTACCTCTGTTTTACTGGCTCTTCCTTGTATCCATTCAGCATCGATCACGGGCATAGGGGAGTCTGGTACCCGGTCCAAAGCCGTGCTCATGGGGAGAATAAAGAAATATCTATTTGGGGCTGAAATGTGTTTCGGTGATAGATCACTTGCCTAGAATAAATAGGTTTCTGAATTAAATCTGCAGTGTGTATGTGTGTCTGTGTGTGGGGGGGGGGGCAGGATATCATGCATTTTAACTCAGTCCAGGAATCACTCACATATGTGATGTGTATGTATAGGAACATCTTGAATATCACACCTCCAAATCATCTACTTCATTTTTTTTTTAATTACAGGATCTTTTATTAGGACTTGACATTCCCTGGTTCAGCTAGGCTGGCTGGACAGTGAGGTCCATGGTTCCTCCTATCTTCATCCCTTCAAAGCTAGGACTACATGTGTGCACAACTATGCCTGTCTATTTGTGTAAGCTCTGGAGATCAAACTCAGACCCTCAATTTTACATGCCAAGTGTTCTACTTAATGATCTTTGCACCCCTGATCTTTGCAGCTCTGGGACTACTTCAAAACTCACCCCCTGATTGTTGTATCTTTTTTATTCAATGTTAGCATGGACAGTGGGGAGACACACTGCTAGGAATCAAACACTAGTCCTTGCACATGCTAGACAAACACCCAAGTGCATCTTTCATAATGACAAAGCCTATCCAAAGCAAACAGACACGGTCAAGGAATCACTGGGTCCCAGCACATCATCTCTGAGATTGTACGTACTGAAGGTATGGTGTCACGCAGGAAATGGCATGTTTGGTTCCCATGTCTGTATGTGAGTTGCTTTATTTTTGATAACTATGTCTGCAGAAACGATGCTGGAAGCATCACAACAGCGTTGACTGACAGCTCCCCGCGTGTGTTGTGTCTTTCACAGCAAACAGAATTGACAGCTCAGAGGTAAAGAGCACAAACGGATGGATTTGAGCCACACTGTGAACAAAACCAGAGAATATAAATAAAAGTAAAAATAGAACAAGTGTCTTCTACTTTCAGTCTATCAAAATTCAATTAATATGGCAATATGCATGCATCATGTGAGAACAGAACTGAAAGCTCAGACAAGATTTTATTTTTGAAGTATCAACGGAACTTGACATATAGCCTTTCTGCACTGAAATTGCTTCCTAAATATTTTACTATTTCAGGGGAATTTACGTCGCACATTTTCTTATCCTACACATACTGTTTATTTTGCTGGGAGGGATGTAGATAATGAGAGACTTTTCATGTTGCAGATTTAAGTCGAATGCAAAGTCTCTTTTGTAGAATGCCTGAGTTGATAGAAGTTTTAAGAAAATCTATCCACATTAAAAACAAAAAATTCTTCAATTGCATTACTAGGTATATATTCAAAAGAATGAAAATGTGGAGCTGAAATAGATATTTGTAAATAGTGTATCCGCATCCACAGCAGAATCATTTATAATATCCAAAAGCTAACAAGAATCTAAATGTCTATCCATTTACCACCAGGCAAACAAAATACATCTACACAAAGGACCATTATTCAGCTTTTAAAGCAGGGAAATTCTGGCATGTGTTACAATGTGGCTGAAGTATCGGTCATCGTGCTTTGTTTATATGGAGCAAGACAGTCATAGAAGGACAGACATTGCATGGTTCCCTTTCCATAAGGTCCTGAAATGGCCAGATGAAAGAATGGAAGTCTCAAAGTGTCTGGGGATATAACGAATGGGAGCCCTGGTCCCCAGTGCCTAAGGGGGACAGAAGGTGAATATGTGAACATGGTGGTGGTGTTTGCACAGTAGAGAGACTATGCCTAATGCCACTGAATTATATACATAGAATGGTTAAGATAATAACATGTGTGTTCTAGAAAAATACTTAATAGTACACAATACAATGGAATCTGATAATACACTGTAAATAACTAAATTTTCCCTGAGTTTTGTGGGGGTGGGGGAGACTGAAGAACTTACATTTTAAACCAAGTCTCATGTTTATGAGTGATCTATTCTTGCACAGAAATTGTGTACTATTATAGTGGTCTAAAATATTATCTTGCAGTGATGTCACCCAAGAGCCTAAGGTCTGCGGTACTGGCTCAGGATGGCCCTGGATGTGGCTAGAGGCTATGGTCATACCTGGGTTTAATGGGAGGGGTCAATTCTGGGATGGATATTAGTGGAACTCTTCTGTTTCTTGCTTTGGGTCTCTGAGAACAGGGAACTATCTCAGGCAGCTATATCTCTCAAAATATCCCTGAGGAGAAAAAAGAGGAAATGAAAAGCCAAAGAATCTATTATGACTAGACCAAGAAATTCTGTGCCAGAGCTTCCGTGCTGTGGTGTCTTCAGAGGAGGATCGTTCCATCCAGTGGAGCCTTAAAGGGAGGGTTCTCCTTTTCAATGAAACAAGTGCCAAGTACAGCAGGACAGTTTAGTGCCAACACGCTAGTGTTTTGCTGCGACTTGTATAACAAAATACCATGAATTGAGTGGTTTAAAAACATAAATGTATCCCTTTTTATTCCTTAATGCTGGAAGTTCAGTGTGTCAATAAAATGGATTTCCTTAGAAATCATGAGAAGATTTTCCCCTGTGCTGATGGGTTCTGAGCTCTTCCCCACTTTCTTTTCTTTTAGTTTCAGTGTACCTGGTTTTATGTGGAGGTCCTTGATCCACTTGCACTTAAGCTTTGTACAAGGAGATAAGAAGGGATCGATTTGCATTCTTCTATGTGGCGACTGCCAGTTGAACCAACACCATTTGTTGAAGATGCTGTCCTTTTTCCATTGAATGTTTTTAGCTCCTTTGTCAAAGATCAAGTGACCGTAGGTGTGTAGGTTCATTTCTGGGTCTTTAATTCTATTTCATTGATTTACCTGCCTGTATCTGTACCAATACTATGCAGTTTTTTTTTTTTGTTTTGTTTTGTTTTTTTTTTTGTTGTTGTTGTTTTTTTTTTTTTTTTTTATCACGATTGATCTGTAATAAAGCTTGAAGTCAGGGATGGTGATATTCCACAGAAGTTCTTTTATTGTTGAGGATAGTTTTTGCTATCCTGGGTTTTTTGTTATTCCAAACTAATTTGCAAATTGCTTGTTCCAACTCTATGAAGAATTCAGTGGGAATTTTGATTGGGATTGCATTGAATCTGTAGATTGCTTTTGGCGAGATGGACATTTTTAATGTATTAATTCTGCCAATCCATGATTATGGAAGATCTTTCCATCTTCTGAGATCTTTTTCAATTTATTTTTTCAGAGACTTGAAGTTCTTGTCATACAGATCTTTCACTTGCTTGGTTAGGGTCACACTAAGGTATTTTATATTATTTGTGACTATTGTGAAGGGTTTCTCTAATTTCTTTCTCAGCTTGTTTATCCTTTGAGTAGAGTAAGGCTACTGATTTGTTTGAGTTAATTTTATATCCAGCCACTTTGCTGAAGTTGTTTGTCAGCTGTAGGCGTTCTCTAGTGGAACTTTTTGAAGTCACTTAAGTATAATATCATATCGTCTGCAAATAGTGATATTTTGACCTCTTCTTTTTCCACTTTGTATCCCTTTGACTTCCCTTTGCTGTCTAATCCCTCTGGCCAGGACTTCCAGTACTATATTAAATAGGTAGGGGGAGAGTGGGCAGCCTTGTTTAGTCCTTGATTTTAGGGAGATTTGCTTTAAGTTTCTCATCATTTAGTTTGATGTTGGCTACTGCTTTGCTGTATATTCCTTTTACTATGTTTAGGTATGGGCCTTAAATTCCTGATCTTTCCAAGACTTTTATCATGAAGGGGTGTTGGATTTTGTCTAATGCTTTCTCAGCATCTAATGAGACGATCATATGCTGTTTTATTTTTTGAGATTGTTTATACAGTAGATTATGTTGATGGGTTTCCATATATTGAACTATCCCTGCATTCCTGGGATGAAGCCTACTTGATCATAGTGAATGCTAATATTGATGTGTTCTTGGATTTGATTTGCAAGAACTTTATTTCATTTTTAAAGGTATTTCATAAAGGAAATTGGTCTGAAGTTCTTTCTTTGTAGGGTCTTTGTATGGTTTAGATATAATCATAATTGTGGATTCAAACAATGAATTGAGTAGTGTTCCTTCTGTTTCTATATTGTGGAATAATTTGGAGAGTATTGGTATTAACTGTTCTATGAAGGTCTGATAGAATTCTGCACTAAACCCATCTGGTCCTGGGCTTTCTTTGATTGGGAGACTTTTGATGATTGCTTCTATTTCTTTAGGGGTTACAGGAATCTTTATATGGTTTATCTGATCCTGATTTAACTTTGATACCTGGTATCTGTCTAGAAAATAGTACATTTCATTGAAAATTTCCAACACCATGGCTTATGGTCTAAGATCAAGAATCGACAAATGGGACTTCATAAAACTGCAAAGCTTCTGAAATGCAAAGGACACTGTCAATAGGATAAAATGGCAACCAACAGATTGGGAACCAAAAGATTGTCTTTACCCATCCTACATGTGATAAAGGACTAACATCCAATATATACAAAGAGCTCAAGAAGTTAGACTCCAGAGAATCAAATAATTCTATTATAAAATGGAGTACAGAGCTAAACAAAGGATTCTCAACTGAGGGATACTGAATAGCTGAGAAGCACCTAAGGAAATGTTCAACATTCTTAGTCATCAGAGAAATGCAAATCAAAACAACCGAGATTACATCTCACACCAGTCAGAATGGCTAAGGTCAAAAACTCAGATGACAGCAGATGCTGGCAAGGATGTGAAGAAAGAGAAACACTCCTCCATTATTGGTGGGATTACAAGCTGGTACAACCACTCTGGAAATCAGTTTGGTGGTTCCTCAGAAAACTGAACATAGTACTACCTGAAGACCTAACTATACCACTCCTGGACACATACACAAATGATGCTCCAACATATAACAATGACACATGCTCTACCATGCTCAGAGCAGCCCTATTTATACTAGCTGTAAGCTGAAAATAACCCAGATGTCCTTCAACAGAAGAATGGATACAGAAAATATGGTACATTTACACAATGGAGTACTACTAAGCTATTAAAAACAATGACTTTATGAAATTCTTAAGCAAATGGATGGAACTAGAAACTATCAGCCTGAGTGAGGTAACCCAGTCACAAAAGAACACACATGGTATGCACTCACTGTCAAATAGATACTAGCTCCAAAACCTTAGAATACCCAAGAAACAATTCACAGACCTTATGAAACTCAAAATGAAGGATGATCAGAATGTGGATGCCTCAGTTCTTCTTAGAAGAGAGAATAAAATACTTACAGGAGGAAATACAGGAACAAATAGAGGAACAGGGATTGTAAAGATCATTCAGAGACTGCCTCATCTGGGGATTTACCCCATATTCAACCACCAAACCCAGACATTATTGCTGATGCCAAGAAGTGCTTACTGGCAAGAGCCTGATATGGATGCCTCCTCAGAGGTTCTGCCAGAGCCATACTGATACAGAGGAGGATGCTTGCAGCTAACCATCAGACTGAACACAGGGACCTTAATGGAGGAGCTAGAGAAAGGACTGAAAGAACTGAAAGAGTTTACAACCTCATGGGAAGACCAATACCAACCAATCAAAACCTCCAAAGTTCCCAGGGACTAAAACACCAACCAATGAGTACATATGGAGAGACCCATGGCTCCAGTTGCATATGTAGAAGAAGATGGCATTGTTTGGCATCAATGAGAGGAGAGGCCTGTGGTCCAGTGAATACTCGTTTTCCCAGTGTAGGGGAATGCCAGTGTTCTGAAGTGGGAGTGGGTGGTTGGGAGTGGGAGCCTCTTCGTGGAAGCAAGAGGAGGGGGTGGGAGGAATAGGAGTGGGAGGAAAGGGATAACATTTGAAGTGAAAATACAGAGAATATACACTAAGAAAAGACAATTTGAAAAAAGAAATCATGAGAATAAAACCTTCCCCATGCTCCTTCGCTAGTTTCTTGTTTCTGGTTCACTTTATGTCTCTGTCTTTGTCTCTGTCTCTGTCTCAGTCTCAGTCTCTGTCTCTGTCTCTGTCACTATCTCTCTCTCTTTCTCTCTCTCTCTCTCTGTCTGTCTGTCTGTCTTTCTCTGTCTGTGTCTTTCTTTTGTGTGTGTGTGCGTGCATGTGTATGTTTGTGTGTGTCTGTCTCTCTTCATCTCTGTCTCTGTCCCTATCTTGCTCTGTCTCTCACTCTGTCTCTCACCCTTGCTCTCTCTCTCTCATATGTATGTGTGTGGTGTATTTGTGTCTGTCTGTCTCTGTGTGTCTGTCTGTCTGTGTCTATCTGTCTCTGTGTCTGTCTCTCTCTTTCTCTCTCTCTCCCCCCCCCCTCTCATGTATGTGTGTGTGTGTGTCCTTTTATCATAGATGATGCCCTGTGTCTTCATGTAGTTTTTTTTCTCTGCTTCAGTCTCTTTGTTCTGTTTTTATTTTTATTTTGTATATTTTGTATACAGAAAGGCTACAGTTTTTCTGTGAGTTAACCTTATATCCAGCCGTTGTGCTGGAAATGTTTATTAGTTGTAGGAATTTCCTGGTGGAATTTTTCAGGTCACTTACCTATACTTTATATCGCTTGCAAATAAAGATACTTTGACATCCTCCAGTTTGCATCCTCCTGATCCCCTTCAGTTGTTGTTGTACTGCTGTTCTACCTAGGACTTCAAGTACCCTGTTGCCAAGTATCAGAAAAGTGTACAACCACGTCTTATTCCTGATTTCAGTGGAATTGCTTTGGGTTTCTCTCCCTTTAAGTTGATAGTGGTTATGTGCTTGCTTTAAAATGCCTTTATTATGTTGAGGCATGTTCTTTGTATCCCTATTCTCTTCATAACCTTTATCATGAAGGCGTCTTGGATCATGCCAAAGTGAGATGCCCCTGTGGTGTTTGGCTCTCAGTTTATTTATATAGTGGATTTTATTTATTCCTTTACATTGCACCATTCCTGCATCTCTGGGATTAAGCTTGCTTCATCATAATGGATGAATGTTTTTTATGTGTACTTTGATTTGGTTTGCAAGTATTTTATTGGGTACTTTTACATTCATGCTCATAAGGGAAATTTGTCTGTAATTATTTTTTGTTGTGTCTTTATGTGGTGTGGGTATTATTGTAATGGTGGGCCTATACAATGAATTAAGCAATACTCCTTTGGTTTTTATTTTGTGGAATAATTGGAGGAGTATTGGTATCAACTCTTCTTTGAAAGTCTAGTAGAATTCTATGATAAAACCATCTGGCCTTGGGTATTTTTTTCTGGGAGATACAAGATGCTGCTTCTATATCACTAAAGATTATAGGTGTTTAAGTTGCTCATCTAATCTTAATTTAACCTTGGTAAGTAGTATGTCTCAAGGAAATTATCTGTTTATTTTTTATATTCCAGTTTGGTGGAGTACAATTTTTAAAAATATCTCCTTATGGTTCTCTGATTTCCTCAGTTTGTTTTGTCTGCTTTTTTATCTCTAATTTTGTTAATAGTATTTTCACCTTTTAATTAAATTGGATAAAGATATGTCAATCTCATTGATTTTTCTCAAACAACCAACTCTTTGTTTCATTGATGCTTTGTATTGCTTTTGTTTGTTTCTATTATTGATTTGAGCCCCTAGTTTGATCATTTCTTACCATCTACTTTTGGATGTAATTTTTTCCTTCCTTCCTTCCTTCTTTCCTTCCTTCCTTCCTTCCTTTCCTTCCTTCTTTTTTTTTTCCTAGAATTTTCAGGTGTACTGTTAAGTTACTAGTATGGGATCTCTCCATGTTTTTTATGTAGGTACTACTTACTGTGAACTTGTCTATTAGAATCTTTTTCATTGTGTACCATAAATCTAAGCATGCTGTGTATTCTCATTCTATTCTAGAAAGTCTTTCATTTTTGTCTTAATATATCTTTCATTCAGTTGTGAGTTTATAAGCTTTCTGTTGTGTCTGTTTTGATATCCAGCTTGAATTTGTGGTGGTCAGATTGGATAGGGTGTAATTTCAATTTTATTTCTTTCTTTTCCTTTTTTTAAAAAAATTATTTATTTTATGTATATGAGTACACTGTAGCTGTCTTCAGACACCAGAAGAGGGCATCAGATCCCATTACAGATGGTCGTGAGCCAACATGTGGTTGCTAGGAATTGAACTCAAGACCTCTGGAAGAACAGTCAGTGCTCTTAATTGCAGAACCATCTCTCCAGCCCAATTTCAATTTTCTTGTATCTGTTGATACTTTTTATATGAGTATGTGGTCATAATGTTTGTGAGGCTTGCCTCTAATGTTCCTGCTTGAGTTCCTAAATTTTTTATTTTCAGATTTCTCTCAGTTTATGTTTTCTTTTTTAATTCTATTTTTTCTTTCAGATTGTGGACTGTTTTATTGATTTTCTTCCACTGTTTGTATTTTCAGATTCTTTAAGAGGTTTATTAATTTCTTATTAATAGCTCTATCATATTATGAAGGTTATTGTAAAGTCTTAGTCTTCAACTAAGTTTCAATTCTCAGCGCCCATTGCTTGGATGTAATGGAGACATGTCGTCCTGGTTGTGGGTGTTTTGTTCCTTGGTTTCTGTTGTGTTCTCTGGTTCTTAGGAGGCCATGGTGGCTGTGTGTTACCTGGTATGGATCCTTCCGAGATCCAGCTAGTGGTGGCTACTGGAGGTTCTAGGAACCATGTGTCGCTCGATACTGAGAACTGTCATTTAGGAATGAAGATGAGCTGGGTGGTGGTGGTGACAAGGGTCTGCAGAGTGGGGGAAGCAGGGGTTTCACCAGGCTCTGTTTAGTCCCCTGAGAATAGGATCAGAGAGTGAGAAGAGGCCACCGCAGCCTGCTACAGTTCTGCTACAGAGCTGGAGATAAGACTAGAGCATTTGGAGAAATAGAGGAAGAGGTAAAGATCTGCACCTAACCTACCTGCTTTCCTAGTCGCCATTACCTTACCTCTAACTTGTCCTTGTTCTCCAAATACTAGTCCTGAATTTCTGCCACTGACTAAAGAGATTTTTCACTAATATAAAAGACAACAGCGGGGGAAATGGTAATCTTTTCCCCCTTTACTACAAGCATCCTATTTGGAGTTTTTCCTCTTTTATTTTTTCAGAAAATATTCAATTTCTATTTCCTAGAGCTGTTTTGTGAGGTAACAACTTTACAATGCCAGCACTTACTTCATAACTTAAAAGACAGTTTTCTATTTTATATGTGTAAATGTTTTACTTGCTTGAATATATGTTTGTACATCACAGACATGACTGACACCCTTGAAATACAAAGAAAACGTCAAATCACCTAGAGCTGTAGTTACAGATGGGGTCCAAAACCAGGTCCAGTGAATGAACATCTTAACTTCTTGGCCTCTTGGTCACTTTGATCTCATTCTTCTCTGTGTGTTTTAAACTTCTATTGACCCTTTCAACCTGTTTGGAAAACCTTTTAAGAGTGGTTTATTTAACCACTTAACTTGTACCTGGTAGAGATGACCCTATGGCTTACTGTTAGGAGATACAAGTTTCGGAAGGCAAAGACAATTCAAGTCTCTGCAGCAACTCTGGTTTTAAAGCTCAAAAGCAATGTTATACCGAGAGCTCTGAAGCCGGACAAAGAGATGATTGTCTTCAGCCTGTTTCAGACAGCTAAGAGTCCACTCAAGAGCGGGTTGGAAGCTAGAGCGGTTAGTTAGTTGCTGGAGGAAGAAGGTCTTGACATAGACCTTGAAAACGGGCAAGTTCAAGGGGAGCAGAAGGCCCTTTCGAGAAGGCAGGAGGCAAGAAAGTCAGCTTGAAATTCGTTGAGTGAGAACAGGACTGCAAAACGCTTGTCTGAGTGTGAGTACCAGGAACTCAGCTAGGACTACAGCTAGTAAGTAGTAGGTTGAAAGCCACTTGTAATCAGCGGCGAGGGGCCGGACTACATAACACCGCCCCTAGTTGCAATTGCTAGGGAAGCGCTTCTGCCTGGGCGGTCTGCGCCTGCGCAGTCTGTAGGCTCCGCCCCTTCCCCCTCCCGCCAGGATCTTTCTTACGGCCAACATGGCCGCCCCCTGTGTGTCCTGCGGCCGAGCGCTTTCCCTTCGGCTCGCTCACGGGGTTAGGGCTAACCTCTGCCAAAGGCCCGGGTACTGGACAGCCCCGGTGGTTGGCTGGCAGACGGGGTCCAAGTCCCAGGTAAGATCCTGAGAGCTGCAGATGGCGGTCTGTGTGGTAGAGTGACGTGAAGCCGGTCCACCTTCCAGGTCACGCGTGGGAGTCGGGGGTCGGCCACGGACCGGTACCCTGCAGCTCCTTTCCCTGGGCCTTGAGGAGCGTGGCTAGGCAAAGGGTTCTGCAGCTGGAGCAGGGTGTGGTGATCCGTCCCGGGGAGAAGGGGAGCCGAACTCTGCAGCGACCCGGAAGATGTCGTGGGCAGAACCGGCGTTTGTGGAATTTAAGTTTTCACAATTTTTCTGAAACTTTCTAGTGACACTCGGAGGGTAAAATTTGCCTCAGGGCTGCGTGAAGCTGGGGTTTCTAGCTTGAGGCTTTGCTTGTCCCGCTTAAAGTGGCTCGTTAAAAGAGGGAGGGAGAAGTTTAGTTTTGGCTGTAATTGCAGTTAAGGTGTCCGTGGGATATTCCACCGGAGATTCCCAGTAGGCCCTTCGGTGGGTGTGCCTGTGACACAGGGGATGGACGACCTTATTATAGGTTCTAACCGAAACCCAGGGAATAGTGCACAAACAGGCCAAAAGAGAGATCTCAAGACATCTTGGTCAAATAAGTGGGTGCTGGAAAGCAGAACAGTTTGAATAGAGTGCCAAATGTTGGTAAAGCAATACTAGCACCAGATATTGCAGAGAAATTAAATACGGAATCTTTGAACTGTTCTGCAAAACGACTGGCCATCATTTTCTGTCACTTGATGTTGTAACATAAACCAATCTGTCCATTGATCTGTTGTTAAACATCTGGGTTTTTTGGTTTTGAAAACTGGAAAATGTGCTGGATGTTTTAATTTCTTCTGTACATCACTTTGATACACATAATTGCATATGAAAGGAACTGTAGCATACAAAATGTTTTTATTGGTAATGTTTATATGGGGCAGGTGGCTCTCTTTCCCTCTTACATTCTGAACCTAGTGCCTATCCTTCTTTCTCCATATTCTTATAATTATGTGTAAATAAGCACATCTTAAAAATGAGTCCTGCTGGGTCACATCCATTTTACTTTTTTAGCTTATAGGGGAAATACGTGTGTTCTTTATTGTGTCCAAAGCACATTCTAAGTGTTCACTACTTTCTTCCTACTAATGCTCCAAGTAAACCTCTGTGTTTCATTTCTGCAGGGGAGACTTTCCGTAAGTAAGGTTATTGCTGCAAATGATGTATACTTTCTAAAGTCATGATAATTCCATATCACTGTTCCCAAAGCCTGTGAACAGCTCTCATTTCATCATTAAGACAAGAGTGTTCCCTTTTCTACCTTCATCAGGATTTACTTATTAAGATGGCTAAACACTGGTTTTGCTAATATTATTTCCTTGTCCATTTGTGAAATGACTCATCCACCCCAATATGTATGCCAAATGTCTACTGAACACTTGAGAATTCCTTAGCATTCTCAAGGAGTGGTTCTCTTGGGGGTTGGTCCTCCAAATTCCTGAATACCACCACAACATAAATTCTGCCATATGAAGTCCATCTTAAATAATAGCTGAAAAATTCAAACTACTTTAGACCCTTAATCATTGACTGCATACACATTGTCTTAGTTACTTTTCTGATTATAAAAGTTTAAAAGGAAGCGTTTAATTGGGGGCTTATTTACAGTTTCAAAGGGTTGTGATGATCATTCTGGCGGGGAGCACGGAGACAGGCATGGCAGTCGGTAGTAACGAAATACTAACAGGCAGACCCACAAGCTGTTGCAGCAAAGGAGGAGGAGGAGGACCTGGGGGGAGGGAGAGACTAGGGTTGCACAGGTTTCTGAAACCTTAAAGCCCAGCCCTCAGTGATGTACCTCCTCCAACAACCCTCCACCTCATACACACACACACACACACACACACACACACACACACACACACACACACCTACACGTATAAACACACAAAGAAGTTTAGAAAGCTTTTTTTTGTACAGTGCCTGTCTGAAATACTAATGTTTCTTAATGTTCATATTAAAACTCACTTATCTTCTTCTGCATATAACATTAATAGCTGTATTTCTCTTGGGGCCCATGTTTTATTTAAAAAAAAGAAGAAGAAATAATGACTTTATGAGCAAGTAAAACCTATCCAACTAACTCCCCTCCCCATTTTATATTTGGGTCATGTCTCATTAATTATGGAATTTCTTCAAAGGCTTGAATGGCGTCAAGGTAGTAGAGTAACAGAATGCATTTTATAACGGGTTTTCATGGTTTGTTTATGCTGGCAAGTGTATCAACAGAAACTGTGGGTGACAGTAAAAACTTTTGAGAAACACTAATGCCGCTAACAAAAGGAAGCAAGCTTTGCTTAGGTGTGACTCCTGGTTGAGACCCTAGATAGCTGGCTTCCTCTTCTGCTGTTTTTACAGTATTTATGGGTCCTTAGATCATTTTATCTTATGCCTCAAAACAACCACAAACGTCTGAGCATTCGAAATATCATTATAGATAGAGGTCATACATGAGTGACTAAACTTTTCATAAAGTGCACCCACACATGCTAGGAATATGTGATGTGATGTGAGATATTTACAGAAATGTATTTACCTGATTCAGTCTAGAATCAATAGAGGGTTATAGTAAAGTGGAAGCGTCAGCAACAGTTAGTCATTTCATATATAGAAATGTACTTGTGTGAGGTATTTATTATCTATAAATATTACGTAGTTATTATGCTCTAAAAAGGTAATAATTGCACAGCAATGTAAAAGGGTACATTATAGTCAGAGTAGGCTTTGCAACCACAGACAATTGGTTAGAGCTTAGGAACTGAGTCAGAGATTGTGGCCACTACTTAGTATGCCAGTCCCTGAAACAGTGCATTCTGAGGAAAAGATTTTTTTACCTTTCAGAGCAGTGGACACAGGAGAGCAAGTTTCAACTGTGCATCCGTGAGGTCTGAGGTTATAGTATTTATGAGATCCAGAGCCCAGCTCTCTGGGTGTAGTAAAGGTAATCAGAGGTGGGTGACAGTGCCTGGGTGGCGGTGGGCTATCCCATATAATCAGCATCCTGGATCTTCACACGGAATAGCTGTATTTTCTTTGCATTGCTGTGATTAAAAACCCATGACCAGAAGCAAACTAGGGTAGGAAAGGGTCTGTTGGGATTAGAAGTTACAGCGAATTTAAAGGGAAGCTGTGCCAGGAGCCTGAGCCTCAGTACACCAGTCATTAATCATGAAAATGCCCCACAAGCCAATCTGATGCAGGCTCTTCCTCATCTGAGGATCTCTTTTCCCAGATAACTGTAGCTTGTGAAAAAGTCACAAAAGTTAGCCAGCATGTTGGCCATATTAGCATGAAGTTCAAAGGTCACTTGTTACAGGACAAAGAAAGAGCTGCCATTTACAAGGTTTGAGCTCTTTCCCAGCTGTTGAAAAGCAGCATTAATGTTGTGACTTGTCGTTAGCGGTACACTGTAGAACCAGTGGCATCGGGATTGGATGTTTCCCTAAGTATCGGTGTGTGCTCTGCTCCTTCAGGAGTGAAGGAGTTTGTTTGTTTGTTTTCATTTGTCACAACTGAGGGCTGGAGAGGTGGCTCAGTGGTTAAGAGCACTGACTTCTCTTCCAGAGGTCCTGAGTTCAATTCCCAGCAACCACACGGTGCCTCACAACCATCTATAATGGGATCTGACGCCCTGCTCTGGTGTTTGAAGACAGCTACAGTGTTCTTATAAAATAAATAAATAAATAAATCTTTAAAAAAGAAAATGAAAAACAATTGTCACAACTGAACAAAATAGTGTTGGCATTATTGAGAACAGTTAATAGTTTTCCCTCATGCTCTGGGAAAACCACCCATGAGTTTAAAAAACCCTCTATGATGATAATTTAAATAGAGTGGGCTTTATAAAAAAATTACATTTTAATCAGTAGTCAAAAAGTACATTGAATGGTGCATTCTAAAGTTGACTTCCATCTTCACAGACATGTATTCAGTTTTGTAAATCATTTATCTCCCTTAAATAATTTTTGAATGTCAGTATTATATACACACACATATATATGAAAAGTACACGTACACACACACACACACACACACACACACACATACACATCAAAAGTACATAGATCAAACTCTGGGCCTGTGCGTGCTAATCAGATACTCTGCCTAGTCCTTGAGTGTATATTTTTGACTAGTTTTTTGGTAATGGGAAAGACAGTCTCTTTTGCAAGGCGTTTGTTCCCTTTAAGATGTCATCCTGTCCTAGATAAACTTCGGTGCATCTCTTATTGCCTTAATTTTAAAAGTACCTGTTCAGGAAAACTGACTTTTTTCTTATGTAGCCATTTATAAATTTATTTCAAGAAAGCTTGGTAATAGATTCTACCATCATCCACATCCCCCTATCTTGTCTTTCTCTTTTTCTACCTTCCACCCACTCTGCCTCCCTGGAGTGGTCAGTGTACATCCAGCCATCCTGTTTTCCAACAGAGAATGGGTGTTTTTCTCCTTTACACATAGTTCCTGTCCGACCATCGTAGCTAATCTGACAGGATTGATTATGCTTGCTGTAGTCACATCTCTCTGACAGTTGCATTCATAACTTTTGATTGTTATTGTGTTGTTTTAATCATTTTTCAGATATGGTCTCTGTTTTATTTGGTTGGTAAGTACACTGGGTGTCTTACTGTAGATGATTGTGGGGTGAAAATGAGTGGTGAACTTTTGTTGACAGTCAGCAGAATGCAGCAGCTAGTCATCTGCATGGGAGCACCACTAGAGGAGCCCAGTGTCTGGGTTTGTGGTTCATTTGTTTTTGGATATGTTCCAGAAGAACTGGGATATGACCCAGCCTAGTACTCCCAGGTAATAACTCTCTTGGGATCTTGAACATAAGAGTCAATAGTTGGTGTCTCATTTAACCTTTTTTTAAAAAAATGCATTTGAGTACACTGTCGCTGTCTTCAGACACGCCAGAAGAGGGCGCTGCATCCCATTACAGATGGTTGTGAGCCACCATGTGGTTGCTGGGAATTGAACTCAGGACCTCTGGAAGAGAAGTTAGTGCTCTTAACCACTGAGCCATCTCTCCAGCCGTCTCATTTGATACTAATGACCACATTCTAATTGTATTGAACCTGCTGTGGATCATTGGACTTTGTGTTTTTCTTTTCTGGAGAATTCCTCAGCCCCTGCCTGATTTTACATGTAATTGTGTAGTCTCTTCTTAATTAACTTTATAAAAAAATGGGGTGAGAGACATGGCTCAGGGGTTAAGTTCCCAGCACACATGCCAAATGAGCAGAACTGCCTATAACTTCAGTTCCTGGAGATCCAGCGCCCTCTTCTGGCCATGAACAGCTGCATGCCTGTGGTGTATACACAGACAAGCCTACACACGGACACATTTTTAAAGGGCCATTAAAAATCATGAAAGTAAAGTGCTCATTAGTATATATTAATTACGCACGACAGGTTTCATTATCACATCGTCATACATATTACTGGTGAATATTGCGCATCCTCCCTGCTCTCACCCTTGTCCCCTCCACTTGTCTCTTCCTCATCTTGTCTAGCAGTTGTTTGATCCCCCGGCCACCCACCCCCGTTTACCCAGTGAAATCAGACAGCAAAAAGATTACTATAATTCCTCTAACACAGTTTCTTTCCATTCACCTTTTTCCCCTAATGTGAATTGAGTCAACCTTTTAAAAATTTCTTCCAAGTATTTTTTTTACCTTTCCTGTTTAGATTGGCACCACAGTCTTTGTCTCCTTTTTATCCAGTTAAATTAAAAAGAAACCAGGTACTAGTGTTATAATACCATTAAAGTAATGTTGACACTGGCATTTGGCTGAATTTGGCACATCCTAGCTGTCAGGATGTATCTGTCTCTTTGGCAGCCAGCTCGATTGGAATTACAGTTATCTGACCCACTGATTGTTGTCACAGTGTGTCTGTGCTAGTCCTTGAACAAAAGTCTGATGACAATTGGGCACTATCGCTCTGTGTCTGGTTATGGAACCTATAGCTGATCCTGTCTGTATTGTTTCATAGTGGCAAAGACATTCTCTTCTGGATTTCAGTGTTTGAAGAGCTGCTTTTCTGCCTTGTTTTTCATTCAGCCTCACCTCAATGGACTATACCAAAAAGTAGTGGACCCTGTTTGGTGTATGTGTGTATATATATATATATTATATAAATTCACTGTTGGAATAATTCAGATCTTTGAGAAGAAACATATTCATTTGTCTATTTCTTATGGTATAACAAGTATTATGAATTTCAGGATGTTGTATTTTTATGTGTTTAAAAAAAGATCCTAAAGAGTTTTTATGAAAAGTGTTTCAAGACATTTCCAAAAGTCTATTTAAGTGAACAGTGAAAAGTTTACTGTTTGTAAATCTATTTAGGTATCACTTAGGTTAAAATTAGGAAAGCTGTCATCTCATGTCACAAACTCTAGAGAATATGATTGACAAGTAAAGAAACAAGTCAAGTAAGGAAACAAGTCTCCAAGTCAACAATCAACTCTTTCACTTCAGAAGATGCTAAAATGTAGGAACTAAAGAAGTAAAGGGCCAGTGGCCCAGATGACACTGAGCCTGCAAGGGACACACTCAGCAGAATGGAAGCTCCCAAGGCAGGCCTTCTCTGTGCTCCCAACATGTTTGTCTTGACTCTCAATAGCAAGACCACATTTATAGTTTTTTTTCTGTCACAGTATATAGTTAGACTTGTCCATATTACTATGAATTACTGTTTTATGAGCTGGTTTTAACATGGTAAATAGAGTTAGATCATATCATTGATTCATGTCTGTTATTTCCCATACTCCCAAGTGTGAGCATCATTTGTCAAGCAGTTTTGACCTTAAAAAAAAAGATTTATTTTTATGTATCTCTGTGAGTATATGCCATTATATGCCATGTATGTGGGTGCCTGGGTAGGCTAGAGAGAGTGCCAGGTCCTCTGGAGCCAGAGTTATAGGTGTTTGTGTGCTGCTTGGTGTGGGTGTTAGGACCAGCAGGTTGTTCTTCAGTTATAGGGTTCTGAGAGAGAACCAGGAGATCAAAGGATAAGGGGATAGAAAAGTTTGGGATCAGATCTTGCAGAAGCCAGGTCTTATGCCCAGCAAGCCTATTAAGAACAGCTTTTTCTGTTGTGCAGGGAAAAAATAGGACAGAGTCAGCAAAAAGCTGATGGTGGGGGTGGGTCAAAAGTCAATGGGAGGCTAATTGAACAATGCTGCACTAGAGGAAGGAGGACTTCAGACTGATAACCAGTAAGTAGCCCCTTAGGGTAGGAAAAGTTGGGATTTCCAGATCTCCACTTCTCTAAGGCCCTAGCCCCAGGCTATTATGCTGAGTATATTCCTGGTTTTAAAGAGGGAGCTCTATCCTCCACACTTACATCAGAGCCTCAGGAAAGCCTAGGATCAGCCTAGCCTTCAGCAGTCTGGAAGAGCAACACGTTCTCTTAACCACCAAATCATCACTCCAACCCAAGTTGTTTGAGACAGGCTGTGGCTTACCTCTGACTTGGCATGTAGCAATTAAAGCTGTGTGTTGTCATATCCAACTTGAGGTAGATTTTAGCAGACACATACCTCTATCCTGTGCAGAACATCTACTTCTGGGGTGTTTATCAGACATCTCAACCTCAGCTCCTGCAGTTGGACTGTGACTTCACATTCCAATTGTGCCTCACCTAGAATCCCTTACTACAGAGCAGGGACTCCAGATCACCTGAGGCTCAGACCTGGGGCCTGTGGATGGCTGCTGGGAAGTGTAGTGGTGACCCGAGAGACGGTCTTCTGGGTGGGTTGCTTTAAACCTGAGGTTCAATCATCTGCATTTGAGTACACTGTCCTCACCATGGCCCAAACATTTCCTTGTACTGTGTGGATCTTCCTGGTATTGAGACAGTTGAAATATAATCTATTGTATTGCTTTTGCCCCCAAATTAAGAATGAATTTTTGAAACAGAAACACATTTTTATTGCCTACACAGTAAGATTCTTCACTGCTGAAATTAGACCTAGAATCATAAAAACAACCAGCTAAAAGGATATGTAAAATATTATTATATGATAACATTCCTACATTGGAGAAATGGGTACACTGACCGAGAGCAAGGGAATTCAAGTAGGCTCTGTCCGTAAAACAGGTTGGCTCTGTCAGCCTCCCTTCCCACAGGGGATGCGTTGAGCTCACTTTATGCTCAAAACCACAGCCTGTGCCCAGTTCTACATACGCTGTGTTCCTCCCATTACATATGTACAATAAGGTTCACTCTATGAATTAGACACAGTAAGAGCTTCAAGGCATAACCAGTAACAAAATCCAGCGCTTACAGATGCACTGTGTAAGGTGGATGCTTGTGTCTCTCCACTCACTCACCCCCAGGTGACAAACCAGGAAAGGCAGTGAGACAGGAGACTGCTGGCCTGAGCTGAGCTCCTGGGGTCTTGTTTCTCTCATTAGTAGTGACACCATGCAAAGCCTCGTATGAGAATATAATTGTTGAGTAATTATGTTTTTCAAAGGTGAAGCTCTGCTCTCCTAAGCAAAAATAAACTAAGGTGTTATGGAATTTTAAATTGTTGTCTCTTCCCAACTAAAGAGTGGGTTAAAATAGTTTTCACTCAATTAATTCAGAGGCTATTCAGACTGTAAGTTCTACTGTTAATTGAGTATTGTAATATTTTCTATTTTTTCTTTCATTTTTGTTGCAACTGTAGTGGCACATTACTGTAGAATGGTGTGAATTTAGGATTCTCAGAAAGGAAGGCAAAACATGTCAGATGGGCCTGTGTGTGTGGAGGGGAATTTTCATGCGTATGAGACAGGAAGTAAGAGTATTACTGAGAGTGCCACTCTGAAGTCTGAGGGTCATTAGCAGTGTTTAGAGTTGCTGGGCACAGACAAAATGGCACAGTTCAGATCTTAAAGAAGGCTAGAAAGGCTTGTCTTACTTAATACTTGACACTGCTCATTGAAGGTGAGGGGCTGCTGCCTTGGAAGTGATTGCCTTGGTTGTATTGTAGGAGGACCAGCAACAGCAAGTTTGTGATTACTGCTGCCTCGCTGACAGGAAAACAAAAGGCAGAAAGCCTTCATTTGCATAGAGAACATGTTGAGCTAGGTTTACCAGAAATTCTAACATTGAGTTATTATGGGGTCATTTTCTTCATTATATTTGTTTTATATGTATATGATGGGGGGGAAGAGGGAGGGAGAGAGGGGGAGAATAGAGTTCTAACCCATACCTTTGTGTTTCTCCTTCAAACAAGGGAGTGTCCACAGGCCACAGTACCTCGCATCTGCTTCATTCATGCACTGCCTGTTTGTTTAGTATCCCTGGCAGTATATCAAGTCTGTAGACTAGATTGGTCTCATACTTCTGAGTGTTGGCTAAAGGTGTGCTATCTGGATTTGTATGTTTGTTTGCTTTAAGTGGGGATTTTCTCTTTATTCCTTATATATCTAGTATGACAGCTCACTGTCACCACCAAATGGGACCAAATGTGGTGCTTACACTCAAGAGGCACAGCAGACTGCTCTCAGGCCTTTTGACTCAGACATGTTGAGATGCTATTGAATTAATGTACGTAAGATTTTGAGCAGAGGTTAGTTCTAGCACCTTGGTTAGGTGCTAGACCTCTTTTCTTTGTTTCTTAACACTTGTTAACTAAGGATGACACACTATGTTTGATTTAGAGACAATGGCCTGTTAATTCACTATTTAATTTCCAATACTTTTTCATTTCTGTCCCTTAGCTATTAAAGCTAATACATACCACAGTTGTAACAACAAAGAAAAATGTCCACGCCTCAAGACAGGAATCCTATACAGAGGATTTTATCAAAAAGCAGATTGAAGAATTCAACATAGGGAAGAGGCACTTGGCCAACATGATGGGAGAAGACCCGGAAACTTTCACCGAAGCGGATATTGATGTGAGTACAGTTAACTCCAGTGGGAAGAGATTCTTCAGGGCTGTCCTTCTAGACAGCACTGCTCTTAGCATAGACCCTTGGCTCTGCAAGTTTACATCAGATTATCAGACTCAGGAAAGACACCTCTGCTGTGACAGGTTGGAAGCATATCTTTTTCTTTTTTCTTCCTTTCTGAGTCTTAACGTTGTTTGAGTAATTTTTAAAAATTAATTCTGCTTTGATTAATTTACTTTGGCTTGTTTCCTTTTTGTTTTTATTTTCTGTCTTTCCCATGGTCTTCCCTTTGGCTAGAGGGAGAAAAAGTTTAATGCTCAGAACCATAATTTCAGAGAGATACGCCACTCTATTTGAAGCCTCACAAACTATGTTAAGTTTTATATCTACAAATGAGTGGTTTTCTTGATTTTTGATTCACAGCCATAGAATCCCCTGTAAGTACTGGCACAGTATTTGGGAATGTTACTTTGTTGTGTAGGTTAGATGATTGTATGTGTGGTTATAGAAGTAGGGTCAAGGAAAATTCCATAAGTAAGTCTTTGCCAATGTGTCTATTAAATTTTCAAAGTGAGGATGTGTTCTATATCTGAACATTTTGCCTGTGTGTATGTATGTTTACCAGTGTACACTTGGTATTCATAGAGTGAGGGAGCAATCACCCCCACATGCCCCTTGCCACCAATGGCAGACAGGAGAACTGACCCTGAGGTCATCACAGGAGACCAGGCCCTGAGGGTGGGAGGATGAGAGACTCAATGCCTCTCAGGCCCATCCAGGCTCAGATCCAGGGCTTTGAAATGGCCCACCCTGACATCTACCCCATCGATGAACTGCTGGGGTGCCTGAAGGGGCTGGTCCTTCCGATCTAAAGACCTGACACAGAACAATAGGGACTCAAGAGGAGTCCCAGTGAGATTCCAGTTCACGGGAGAAGTAGAAGCCAGAGGCCCCACACCGGGACAAAACAAGTCATTGCAATGAACTTGTGCAAACAAGGGAGAGTAGATACACTTTCCTCGGGTGTACTGTGGAGCACATGGTGACACACCACAGCTCCCACTCTCAGTCCCTCAGGGCTGGCTCACCCATGCCCCGCCCCACTCCACCGGCACCACGGTCAACTCTGCTGTGCTGCCCAGGCAAGGTGCCGGCTGCTCTTCTGAGCGCTGCAGCTGGTGAGGGCAGGGACAGCCTGCCTGCCATCATGACCCCAGGGCCAGCTCTTCTATGATGTCTAGGTGAGGGGTGTGGCCAGTTCTTCACAGCCCAGACCAGGGATGTCCCGAGTCTTCAGCTCTGCCTCTCTGCATTGTGCCCACATTCCTGCTTCTTCCTCTTAGAGGTGCCCAGGATCTTCTCAGGAGTGCTTTCAGGGTGCTGTTTCCTGCTCACTCATTATGGTGTGAGCAGGGGTCATCTCTGGCATGCTCTATGCTCTGTGTGTTGTCATGTGTCCCCACACACACAATGCCCTACCTGCTCGGTGCCTGAATGGTGGTTGTCTCATGGTAGATCCCTGTGCAGACCCCATGGCGCTGGTCTGGTGGTCATCTCAGGGACGCTCCTTGCCTGGCCTGCCTGAGTGGCTCTATACAGAGGTCTCCATGTGAAAATCGTCTGTCTGCTTAGGGTTCACTCCTGTCCCAGGCGGGGCTCTTTTAGCCTTCCCTGTGCTCCTGGTCCAGGAAGCCAGTCTGGGCCTATGCAGCACAGTACTGGACTGGTGCTTTTCTCAATTTGCCTTTTTTTAGGGAATGTTAGGCTTCTAGTCATTCAGATGTTCACAGATCAGAACACTTAGTATTGACATAGCCTCTCTTCTCTGCCACTTACTGACACACATGTGACACATCAGCCACACGTGCAACATTTCTAGGAGTGGGGGAAAATAGCATTTCCCCCTTTTTTTGTAATTTTAATCTTCTGAGTGATATGAATATAGTCTGAGAAATTTATCATTAGATAATTTTGTCATTTTGAAATAAGTGCTTTTACACAAACTAAAAGGTTATGGTATTATGAGCCAATATAATTTATGGGACCGCCTTCATATATGGTCTCTGCCATTGACTGAAACATTGTTCACCATGTGACGGAGTACAGTAGCTATGGACGATGATTGATTCTAAATTCCCACTGACGTGTGTGTGTGTGTGTGTGTGTGTGTGTGTGTGTGTGTGTGTGTATCAGAAGAGGATATCATATCCCCATCAAGTAAGCTACCAACTGAGCCCAGGTCCTGTACAAGAGCAAGCAATAAGTGTTCCTAATCACTGAGCCCTATTGCCTACCCTTAGACATTTACTTTCTATTATTTGTTTGGAACTGTATATAAATAGAACCGTACAACATTCAGTCTTTTCCGACTTAGCACAGTGGTTTAAGATCTGCTCTGTTTGTAGCAGCATTTCCATTGCTCTGTGTTACTGATTTCCCACTGTTGGGATGGAAAACTTAGCCATCAGTTGATGGGTGTTTGGGGTGTTTGTCTCCCGGGAGTATTGCAGCCGTGAGGATGTCTACCACGGTATGTATAAGTACACGTTGTTGTGTCGGCGCTCTCTTTACTCTTGGGTGTTTACTTCTGTCATTGCCACGCCCAAGTCATAAGATGTGCCCTCCTGTTTTGATTTTGGGGTTTTATGATTTTACCTCGTACATTTAAGTTGTTGAAGGAAGAGGTCCAGCATCTTCTTTTACATGTGGATACTTAGTTATTCCAACATCATTTGTTATAAGGAATTATTTTTATCTATTGAATTCTTTTGTCATTTTTACCAAATATCAAGTATATAAACATGTGAAGGTTTTATTTCTGAACTTCTGTTCTATCTATCTATCCATCCATCCATCCATCCATCCATCCATCCATCCATCCATCTAATCTATCTTTCTGTTGTTTTGGTGTTCACCAACAGGGTTTCTCTGTGTAGCCCCACCAGGCTGGCCTTACACTCAGAGAGTGTGCCTCTGTTGGGATTAGAAGTGTTCACTGTCACTACCCAGCTCACTATATTTTTATCTATTGCTAGTGTAAGTCTGTTTTGATTGTTGTAGCTTTGTAGTACATTTGGAAATGTAGATGTTCTTGTATCCCGTTCTCCTAAGATAATTCTTGTTATTGTCTGCCTCTTGAATCTTTGTATGAAAATTTAGAAGTAGTTTGTTGATTTCTGCAGAAAGCCACCTAGAGTTGTTTGGAACTGTTGCTACCAAAAGTTTAAATTCTGTTCCATGAGAACAATAGGCTAGGCTAGTTTAAATTTTTAGTATCTCTTAGTAGCATTTTGTAGTTCCCACAGTCTAAGCTTGGTGCTTGTTAATCTTATTTCTTTGCCTTTGTTGAAAAAAAAATCCTGTAAGAAGAATTATTTTCTTACTTTCTTCTGTATTTTTCAAGTATGTAAATGTGATTTTTTTTTTTTGGGGGGGGGGTACAAAGATGTCTGATTTGTAACTTTACCTTAAATCTGCAGTGTTGCCGAGATGATTTACTGAGTGTTCTATTTTCCAGGGATTTCTGTTGCTTCACTTAGGAAATATGTATTTGTTCTCCATCTGAATGCCTTTTCATTTCTTTTCCTTGTCTACTTTGCTGTAAAGGAAGAGAATGTGAAGGTAGACATTTCTGTCCTGCACTGGGGCTTAGGAGGAAGTCTGTGATAGTTTACAGTTGTGCAGGAAGCTTGCCCAAGCATTTAGTAGCTGCTCTGCCACATTCTGCAAGTTACTTTCCATACCTGGTTTGTGGAATCTTTTTGTTGTTAACATGATGAATATTGCTTAACACTTTTTCTGTGTCCATATGTTGTCTTTTATTCTATTAATTCACCTAGTATATCATGCTAATTAATATTCAGATATTAAAGTAACATCTGTGTTCATGAGATAATTCCAGTCCATCAGTTTTTGCAATTTTATGTGTTTATGTATTTGGTTTGTGAGCATTTTGTTGTGGATTTTTGAGTCTGATACTAGTTCATAGCTCTTTGGGTTTGGGGTCTGTTTTTTGAGACAGGGTTTCTCTATGTAGCTCGAGGAGGCTTTGAACTTCTGGTTTATGTGCCTCAGCCTCCCCAGTGGTAGATTATAGGTGTGTGCTAACATGTCCATGTTAATTACCTTTTCATATGCATGGAACATAAGTTGCCTTTGAAAAGAAAGAAAATCACTCAACAGTTTCATTGTTTTATTTAAAGAATAAGCATTTTTCTAAACTTGTGACAGACAGTGACTAGCCAGTAGGAAAGCATTCCTGATCTGCCTTGCGATGAGGCTTCTGAATGTGTCTGGAATCCACTGAGGGCTTGAGAAGCAGTGAGGAGATGCTGTACCAGCTCCTGTGGCCTTGAAACAAAGCTGGTGTCTCTGTGGGCTCCAAAATTGTTTCTGTGCAGCTTAGTTTATTTTTGTTTAATCAAATAAAGACGGTTTATCTATGGAGGGGGAGGTAAACATTTTCACACTATATTAAAAATGAATTGTGGGGTTATTTTTGGAGTTGCTAGTTCATTGCTTAAATGTTTACTTTGAATATTAGTTTGGGAAATTAAAACTGTTTTTGGTAACTGTTTACATACTGTAGACATGGCCTATAACTTCATTCAGTTACCTAGTTAAAAGTTTACAGTAACTATGATTTTCACATAGGTAAATTAAGTGACATTGAGACTATTAGTTATTTTATATATTTTCTTAGGAATTGATTTTTCTTATTACTGTGCCAATGGTGAAGTAGTAGGGACCCCAAACATGTTATGTATTAGGCAAATACATTTAAAACTTTAAACAACTTTTTGTGGAATGTGGTATCATAAAATATTTTTATTGCATTGTCAATGTCAGATATATATTTGAAGACTATTTAGTCTTGTTTTATAGCAGTGTTAGCCAATTAAGTAATGAAATCATGAGTTAATATAAAAAGTATCCCATTGCTTTAAAAAATCGACTTTTAAAATGGAGTTGATTTCTCTGAGGAATATAGATGCACAGTATGCGGACTCTTGGTGTTCTATTGGTTTGTGTTTGTGATAAACTTGTTAGACTTGAAGGAGTACAGCAGCTGAGAAGGTTCCTTGCAGTGTCTCTAGTGCTGTGGTGTTTAACAGGTCACCTTGATTTTCTCATCAGAATATAAAGAGCAGGAACATGATATGATGTTACTGTTTTCTCATCCGTGTTGTAGTAACAAATACCTTTCACAGCAGCTAGAGCCACTACATATGCCCAGAATCCCTTGTCACACTGTGCCTTCCTCAAGTGTGCATTTGGCAGAACCACTTGAGAGACTGATGAATATATCGATTTGCCATTGATTGATTTCCTGGTCTCCTATAGGATGGTGTGGCTTCCTAGATCCAGATCCAGAAGCCCAAGTGGAAGTGAGTGTTTGCCACTTCCTCCATACCCAGTGACATAACTCTGCAGCTAGGCTGTGCTGCACGTGATTGATCAGCTTCACTGAATCTCAGTCTATCACAATTAACTCCTGGCCTTTTGTTAATTTGGTGGGTTCCCTTTGGCATTTTAGAAGGAGCTGTAAAAGCGGACGCTGACGTGACAGCCAGCTCCCAGCAGAGCATTGTAGTTATCTCAGAGCGGTCTGTTTCCTCTTACCGGTGGGAGGCCTGGGTATATAAACACACTGAAAGGGAGGCAGCACAGGTCATGAGCGTATTTGGCAAATTCCACATGAAAAGCTGCTTAGGTGTTTCCAAAGACAAGAACAGTTTATCAAAAAAAAAAAAAAAAAAAAAAAATTAAGCAGCCATTGCATTTGCTGTTATGTATTTAGACATCATAATGCTTTTCTCAAAGACGTGTTTATTTCTAACATATTAATTAAAAGAAAATTCTGTAAATTTTTCATTTTTACTATGATCAGGAGTTGAATATTTCACAAAAGTGAGTTTCCCAGATAAGGGAAAGAACTACCACATACTAAAACCCTGTGTGTGAGCTGCTGTCACAGATAATCGTCACCAACAGCGGCTCGGGAGTGAGCCTTGTCTGAAGACTGTTCTGTGCAGTTTTCGGGTTCAGTGTTTGGGGTTGGCTGCTGTCATAGAACAGAATGAGCTCAGTGTTCGTCTCAGGACCTCCCCTTCCACTCGCCCGCTGGCCCCGAGCTGGTAGTGCATGTCCGACCCTGTTATGAGTGGAAAGGCTTTGCTCCGTTACTGATTCTTGCCCTTTTTTCTGTCTGTGTATCTACCTCTACCTTAGCTTTTGGCATAACTGAATTTGTTAGGAATGTGAATTACATCAGAGAGCGATTGATTTCTACTTTACAAAGTTACCTTAGAGAATGGAGCTTGAGTAGAAATCTGACTTCACTGAATGTTGCATATATAATTTATGTGAGAAAATTGAATTCAGTTAATATTACTATTGTTTCTTATAAGGCATTTTAAAGGATACTAAGTGTTATAGCAAAATTAAGAAGAAATCTGATAATTTTTTAAAATAAAAACTGTTCTTGACACTATTTTTATTAACTTTAGAATTATATCACTTGGAAGATGTGTTATTTTTAAGGCTACAGTAATAAAATGTTTGGAATTTCTTAGGAATTACTTGCTGCATCTAACTGTGCTGGTACAGGCCTGCAATCCCAGTATCTGGGAGAGGGATTAGGAGTTCCAGGACATTTGGTATATACTAGTTGTTAGGTTAGCCTAAGCTACAGCAGACCTTGTCTGAAACAACAAAAAATTTAAAAACTTTGCTAATCTTTGTATTTAATTTATATGGGAAATGTATCTTTACCCTTTTTGTTTTTAATGTTTACTTATTTTTATTTTATGTGTATGAGTGATTTGCCTACATATCTGTCTGTGCACGCAGTGCCTATGAAGGCTAAGTGAGGATGTTAGATCCCCTTATGATTGGAGTTACAGAAGACTGTGAGCTCTCACATGGGTGCTGGGAATCAAACATGGGTCCTCTGAAAGTATCCAGTGCTCTTAACTACTGAGCCATTTTTCAGCCATCATCTTAGTATAATAGCAAATTAAAATGAAATTAATAATTGACAGAGATTTTCTCTTACTTCAATATAATAATTTAATTTTTGCCTACTAACTTTAAGAGCTATATTAAAAAGAAGCATAAGAACCTTTGGCTCTCCCTCACTGAACTGGCTGGGCTGCTGAGAACACTCAGAAGCTAGAGGAGGAGAAGGTCAGATATTGGAAACAGTTGGTACGTGTGTTGTTACCCTGGATGTTCTAGATCTCACTATGTAGACCACAGGCTACTGCCATATGTTGGTGGGTTTGTAAAAGTATTCGTCAGCTAGAACAGTGGGCGAGTGGGTTTATGTCGTGGGAAGGAGTTAGAGAAGAGGTGTCTCTAGACTGAAAGCTGTACGGAACTAATAGCTCATGGGTGTGGGACATTTCACAGTGCACGTTCAGATTCCTTCCTGCATGGAGGAGAGGTGGGCCGGTGAATGGTGTGATCAGGGCTTGTAGATCTTCTGGACGCTGGCACACTGTCCAGCTAGAGCAGACGTGAGCAGCGCTGACTACCAACCTGCCAGTCTGCAGGGTGTCAGTGCGCCTCTTAGTTTTGCATCTGCATCAGAAAACTATTGTATTACATTCATGCCCTCATGCTATGGTCTCCTTTTGACTAAGCATATAGTGGAAATAAATTTTAGGTTGGAGACATTGGCTTAATATTAACTATGGTGAATACAGACATGTACTTGTATTTACTAACGCCTTTATTTGGGAATTAGAAATTAAGTTCTATATTACAGTAGAATTTCAGGAAGGAAGTCAGCAAACTGAAGTGCAACACTGCTGAAGCCTACCAAGTTACTTTTTAATTGGTATTATAGACCTTATTCTAAACCAGAACGTTTTATTCTCCTTAGTGTGAATGTGCTGTATGAAGTCTCTCTAATTGATTTGCTGTGCCCATTCCATTTGATGTATCATTTTTCACAATATTTCATAATTTGTGCTCACTTGTAATGAACAGAGTCGTTAGGACAGGCGTGTCTAAGCACAACTGACAGCTAACATTAGGTGCCAGCTGCAGTTTATAAAGCTGTGTACAACTGTGGAGAACAGGCTAAGTAAAGCAGCACCTGGACATTAGTCTCACTTGCTGCTAATTTATAAGCGAATCAGTAGAGATGACATTTAGGTAAGTCATTGATCAAGTTAACAGCTGCAAACCCACTGCCCAGCTGGGATACCTAATTAATAGAGATTGCATTCCTGACCCAGTGCTCCTGGGCTGAGCCTACAGTTCATTTATACTTTTGACTGAAGCCTAAAAATGTAGCCAGATACAGTGCCTTCATTTTAGGAAACTGTTGAGGTGCCAATCTTACAATTAAAACAGAAATCAAATATTTTAAAAAGAGATTTGCTAATGATGATCACTTTCTCACTGACTTTGGGTTTTACAGTTCTTTGTCTTTTCAGTCGGCCCATTTGTTTGGGATTAGATTAGGCATCTGCATCATACTGTATTGTTTGTGCTAATGTTGAAAGGGTCTTTGTGTACTTAAACTGAATGTGTATTCTACTGCTCTCTCTCTCTCTCTCTCTCTCTCTCTGTGTGTGTGTGTGTGTGTGTGTGTGTGTGTGTGTGTGTGTGTGTGTGTGTATGTTGGGAAAGGGAGAGCAGCCAGTCATTGAACCTAAACTTTATGTGTAACAGTTTCTTAACATGTGACATTAATTTAAAACATCAGTGAACTTTGTCATTCATACAAATATGGGTACTTCAAGTACAAACTATTAAACCAGAACCCACAAGAAAATCCCTTTTGGTTTTTTTTTTTTTTTTTTCTTCTAGCCAACATTTCTTTGGGTGAATTTAAAACTGACAGCCTTAATCATGGACTAGGATAGAGGTTTTGAATTGTTTCAGGCACATATGTACATGTGGATTGATGTTAAGGTGATATATGATTGGACAGTGGAGAGGTAGGAGGAGAAAAGGTAGGAAAACAGAAGAGGAGCAGAGATTGGTGGGGGTGGGGGGGGTGTCAAGATGGAGCTGGAGAAAGCAGACCTAGATCCTGGTGGCCATATTTGGCAAGAGATAGATATGAATATTCTTAAGGAATTCTATAGGTCTTTATATCTCATATAGAAGGACAGTTTGTCCATTGGATTTAATCTTTATTGTGTAGAGGGTTTGTGGATTGAGAATTTAATATATAAACCTAACATGAAAAGTTATCAGGCTTTAGAGTAATGTTTGTGCTGGGCAGTGGGGTACAGAAACATGGTGGGATGGTCATATCCACGTGGGACAGAAGCACCAGGGCAGGCAGAGTGAGTGCCTGGAAAGGGAATCATGTGGAGAGTGTAGTTTGCAGACCAAGTGATGGAGTCCGTGTGCTCGGCTCCACACTAAAGCGGCATCTGCAGAGTGAGATCGCAGGGGCCAATAAATCATATTTAATATTTACTACAACATGTACGTATGGATTGGAGGTGGTTGAATACTAGTATATAAGGCAGGCCATTCCCAGAGTCTGGTTCTCACACAGGGAAACAATCTCTTACAAACACACTTGCTAAGTCAGACACACACAGGCATGTGGCCAGCTGTATCACGTGAAGCTACATGAGGAGTCATTGCTGGAGTTGCAGCTGACACCCCAGTTTTCTTTCTGTGGAAGAAGATTTGTATTTGCTAGTTTAAGTAACTGTTCAGTGTAACTATGTTTAATATAGATGGCTTAGGAAGAGAATTACAAAATGTTGGCGAACCTGGTAAGTAACAATTTGGAGATGATCCTCATGACTGCTGACTCCCACAGCGCTGTGGAGTCAAGTGCAGTCCAAGTGAGCAGGCAGCTGGGGAGCAGCCCCCACTCAACACTTTCCTCCTGTGGGCTTCCGGCTGAGCAGACACCACCTATCCTAATAATGAAGCTGTACATTATTTGTTATGCCAATGTAGATTTGGGGGAACATAATCCATAATCTTTAACCCCAGTTAAAAATTTCATTTGGCAACAGCTTTTTGTCTGCAACTGTATTTGTTATTTATTCTTTGTAATAATTACTTTATTTGAAATAACTCACCAGGTGTGGTGGTAAACATATGTGGTCCTATCTAAAAGGCTGTTTCTAGGTTTATCCAATCTTCAGAGCAAATGTTTTAGAGAGAAAATTATGAAATTTTGGGAGGCTTGGGAGGTTTGGCCTGCTGGAGGAAGGCTTTGAGAGTTTACATTTCAGATTCAAGGTGTACACCGTCAGCTTCCAGCTCTAGTCACCAGGCCTGCCACTCACAGCTACACCTCCCTGCCTGACAGACTCTGTCCTTTGAAACGGGGAGCCGAGTAAACTTCTTCTCTAAATTGTTTTGGTTCATCAGTTGCAGGGTTGAATAGTGAGGCAGGACAGAAATCAGGAAGTAGATGGTAAACCTAAGGACAGGATTGAGTTTGGGCATTGAGAATTATATATTGGCCTAGATGCCACCGTAATTTGGACAATCTAATTGAGATGGCTTATTTGAATTAGTCTGCTCACAACTGTGACAACAGTTGGAATGTTCCAGAGCCTTTGTGATAGCCATAAGTCACGTGAACCATGCTAGCAGTGACAGGGCGGGAAGAGGGAAGAGGCTCTTTGACAGAAGTGGTAGGGCACGGGGCGTGTACCGAGCATCCCACCCTGTGGAAGGAGGAAAGGTAGCTGGAGCCACAGGCATGTGAAGTGGGAAGCAGAAGTGTAGTGTGGCAGACAGTAAGCGTAGGTCCTTGTTAGAAAGGAGCTGAGTGGTAGGAAAACCAGGGGGAGGTGCTGCCATAACAGTGAACTGGTGTTTTATGTGACGTCAGCTCCTGAGTCACTCTGTAGAATCTTTTGTCTCCTGACAGAATGACGTGGAAGACCATATCTTTCTTACCTTTCTAAAGTGGTGTTTGTTAAACACAACTTACCAAAGTAAAGAGTACATTTCTTTGGGAATTTTCTGGTTAATCTTACTGCTAAATAGCTGTGCTTTTTAAAGCCAGTGAAGAAGTAAATCTGTGATCTGAGAGGCTATTCCAGAATTAAATCACAGGTCTCAGTTCTGACTCAAGGAATATTTTGACTGTATTGTTACTTAACTGAAAATTCCTCTGTAAAATAGATATATGACTTATTCTTAAAATAGTATGAGGAATAATATAGTTTCTACAAACTGAAACTTTTGTATGTGTATAGTATTTGAGAGCCCACCTAGCCCTGCCTTTTTAAAGGATTTTATTTAATGCCACAAGCAGCAGTCAGATTCCTGGAGCAGTGTGCCTGAAGCCCAGGGATCTGAGCTGTCCCCGTGCCGTGTCCTTCACTGCCCCTGCTCTGCAGTGTAATGAAGTCAGCTTTCCCTGTAGTGCTAGGGCTCTGCCCAAAACACACTATAGGCTGTTCAAGGCAACACAAATGAAAAGTCTTGTTCTTATTTTTTCATTGTTTGTTCAAAGTGCATTCACCTACCTTTTAACAACTGTGTACTAACTGGTTGTTAAGTGAACCCAGAAAGCAACAGAAAACACTTTTTTTCCAGGTAAGCCAGTTGGTCTTTTGTTTGCTGCAGAATTTGTGTGTGGTGGGTGGAGATCTGCACAGTGCCCATAGGAGGATGGAAGTGATGGCGTAGGTCACACCAGCACTGTCCTGTGCATACTAAGCAGATGCAGGCAGCATGCTGCGAGCCTTTCTTCACTGTTGGGGATGTTTTGTTACTTACTATTCTCCCATTCCATTTTTATCTATTGCTCACCTTTTAATCGTTTAACTAGATCATAACATCGGGTTTCTCTCTTTAAGTCAGAACCGCCTTCCTCTTGGATTTCACAATTTTCCGTCAGGGTCTTTGTTCACTTGTTTTTATGTCGAAGAGCTTTTCTCTCCCTTGCAGTGGTTTCTTTTTCTTTTTTAACTACCCTCTACCAATTAACCTTCTCATGATTTTCACTGCTTACCACGCTTGAGAAATACCAAGTGTCTCCCTTTAGGACTTTTTGGTGATCATGTGACTCAGTCAGTTTTTGCAAGTGATGCCGTGATGGCCTGCCACTGATTGGAGGGTGAATGGTTTCTGGGCTGACAGGCGCACTCAGTCTTCTGTGCCCTCGCCACAGTGCTGACAGCCTTGGACTTGCTCTGTGGAGGTCAGGACAGGGCCTTGCAGATGCTTTAGACTAGTGAAGGTCTTCTTCAGACAGCAGGCTAGGTGTAGGAAAATCTGTATTAGTTAATTTTTTGACATTTTTCCTACCTTTCATCTTTGAAATGTTTCGGATTTCTACAAATTTCCACAAAATTTGAATGTTCATTTTTAGTACACGCTCTTTACATGGATAAATCTGACTTTTTCACATTTCCCTTGCCTATGCGTAGAATAATTTTTGACTGACCCATTGAAAATTAGGTTTCACAAGCTTAGTTCCTAAGCATATCAGTAAACCACCTAAGTATATACACCTTCCTGTCAATGTCTCCTACACTGCAACTGTCACTTCTAATAAAACAGTTCTGTAGTGTCATTTATGGAAAGGCTCTTTATTTAGAATTTCTAGATTGTCCCTCATTGTCTAGTTGTTACACCACAGTTGTGTCCCTCATGCTCAAGGTTAGGATGTATGGAGGGACTCCTCACTGTGGATGGTGTGACCCCTTTTCCACTAGAACTCTTAGGAAAGCACCCTTTTCCTTTGTTCATGGAGAGCAATCTGGACTTGTGGTGGATTCCTGACGGTGTTCTTCATATCTGAATACTTGATGTCCAGTTGGTGGCATTGCTTGGGAGGCTTAGGAGGCCTGGCCTTTTGAAGGAAGTGTGTCACTGGAGTGGGCTCCAAGGGTTAAAAACTTGTGCCGTCGCTAGTTTGATCTTGCTTCTTGCCTGTCCTTCAGCATGAACTCAGATGTCACTCCAGTTGCCTGACTGCTGCCATGCTTCCCACAATGACGTAATGGTTCTGAGCCTCTGGAACTGTGAGCCAGAATAAGCTGCCTTTGTCACAACAATGGAAAAGTAACTGAGAGAGGGGGTAATGTTCCAGTCTGAGTTTTCTGGTCCCTGGTGACAAGACAGCCAGGGGGGTTGTGATCTTTGCCTGGATCATGACTGACTGGGAAATTGTAAAGTAATGGTCTTTCTGCCTGTGCCATCTCTGCTACTCTTATGGTTGGCACTGTTCCTATTAAGCAGTTTTCTTTTTTTCCCTGCCTCTTCCTCCAGTGTTTGTGGGCACCTGCTCACTAAGAGTGCTGTAGGGCGTTGCCATTCTCGTTGATGTTCGGATTGTCCTCTGTGTTGGGGTGAAATGGGAATGAGTGAGGAGTGCTCAGAGATCCAAGTGAGGGAGGGCATGTCTGCTCAGTAGTGGCACTGTGAGAAACGCACAGGAGGACTTTCTTGACAAATGTAGTTTTAAAAGCTCACCAGGGCCAGCATTGATCAGTTTAGAGTGTGTTCAGTGTGTGTGAGGGCTACATTCAGTGCTCAGGACCAAGATAAAATTTCTAGGGTAAACTGTCAAGGGACCACGGTGGATACTCTGCTCCAAGTGAGAACTGCCCCCAGATTTGTGTGTTGAGAGCTCTGTCCCTGCAGGGGCTGTGTAGGAGACTAGGATTCACAGTGGCTGTAGCCTGCTAGAAGTAAGACATAGGGCGTCCCCTTCCCTTTATGCATTTCTCTCTGCTTCCTGGCCACCATGAGGTAAAAAGTTCTTGCCACACTTTCTCAACACAGTATTCTATCTCTGCTCAGAACACACACACCTTATGAAATGATGAGACAAGATAAAGCTGTCCTTTAAACTGTTTGTCTCCAGTGTGTGAAAAAGAATGAAACACAAGCCAGCTTGCTGCAGTGTGCTGTTCTGGCCTGGTGTTGGGATGACTACCCAACACAGAGCTCAGGGCTGTGTAGGAACACCACTAGTCTTTACCGGCAAAGGTAGACTTCTGGTGATGTCACGTTGTAAGAGTGACACCTTTAACGTTGACACTTGAAAGTTGTCCATAGCCAGGTTAATAACTGCTGCATTTGTTTTTGGTTTAGTTTATTTCTCTCTTGGGGATATGTGTGTAGTAACTGTGATATGTGTGTAGTAACGGTGATATGTGTGTAGTAACGGTGATATGTGTGTAGTAACTGTGATATGTGTGTAGTAACAGTGCTTTGCCATTTGAACTGACATAAGACATAGGAAACTAGTTCAGTGTCTGGTTTAAGTAAGCATTTTATGACTTGGTTATAAATTGAATGTGTTTTTATAACAGTTGTTAATTAACCTTTGTATATGTTTTCAGAGAGCTATTGCTTACCTTTTTCCAAGTGGTTTATTTGAGAAGCGAGCCAGGCCAATGATGAAGGTAATCCCAGCTACTTGTTTAAGAATTTTTATGAAAATTGTTTTTTATGTTTTATAGAGGTTGTCTAATAACACTTTACATTTATTTTACAGCATCCTGAACAAATTTTTCCAAAGCAAAGAGGTAAGTTTGCTCAAGACTGAGATGGTGAGTTTTTATTTTTCTTTATTAGTTTTGGTGACACATCAGCAGTTTGTCATGAGGAAGTGCCATATATAAAGTACTCTATATAATAATTAACGGCTAGACTTGGCAGATTCTGTGTAGGATATGAAAGTTGGAGTTAAAGCTGTGTCTGTGATGATACCACACTAATTACTTGCATCCTGCATTCCACTGAGGCTAAAGAATTTGAATAGTGTGTCATAGTTTTGTAGTTGTAGACACAAACCCAAAGAGGATATTTCTCTGTGCATGATTACCAAATAATAATACAGGTATGCTTACTGAAAGGAAACATTGAGGAAAAATAAACAAAGGCCCACGAGTAGAAGTTATCAGTTAAATTTTCTGACTTAAAGTCAATGGAACTGTATCACTGTTGTATTACAGAATCGAAATTGAAAATACCCACTGCTTGTAAATATTTGACACTTTCCCTCAAGTCCTGTGGAATATGGTCACTGTATCCTGAGATACAGAATTCATTGTTAGTAACTGAGAGAGACAAAGTAGAGGAAGAACTAGGCTGATGAATATAACGGCAGATTTAAAAGAGGGGCCGTGACACTCAGTCAACTCTGAAAAAGCCGGTGAAGTCAGTCAAGAAGAATACTACAAGCATTTGCTTATGTTTATCACTCTTACTTTGTGTGTGTGGATCAAACTGTGGGTCTCCTGTGTGCCAAGCAGTCTCACGAACATCATCACCACAAAGCTGCCTGTGGTCCAGTATTGACATTTTAAATGGCAGAATTCACCGACTGCTCTAAGGACATAAGATGTCTGTGTTGCTATTGTCTAAATATAAAACAGTAACTTTGAGCTAATTAGAAAACTCTTCAAGTAATAATGGTAGCATTTGTTGTACTTTAGAGTCAGCCCTGCACAGTTCTAAGTGCTTCGTGTTTTATCTGAAAGCTTTCTAACAGTTTTTTTTTTAGGCACAAACTGTTATTTTTCCCATTTTAAGTTTCCAAGGATGCCCTGACAGGAAGTGGCTGGACATGCAGTCTGGCTCAGGCAGGGATGATTCGTGGTGCAAACGTGTGCCCCAGTTCATTGCCACGGTTCCCTCAATCAGGAAAACTCAGGGTAAACAAAAACCAGCTAAGCCACAGGCATCAGCTTTGCTGAGGAAACACTGCCCTGGCAGTGGGCCAGTTAGTCATTCCTATTATGCCTTGAAGTAACACAACTTTTTTAATTTTTTATTGGATATTATCTGTATTTACAATTCAGGTGTTATCCACCAATCCCTTCCTATCCCCCAACAGAAAACTTGTTATTGTATATATTGTTGTAGACCAAAAGCAAAACAAAAAAACCCAAAGACTGCTAGTTCATTTGCAAAATCACATGATGACTACATTTGGACATGACTTACCTAAAACGTGAAGCTGTCCTCCCCAGCCCCACCCCTAAGAGAACAGGGTCTCACTGTATATTCATGGATAACCTGAAAGTTGCTATGTAGAGCAGGCT
Organism: Micromys minutus; assembly: GCF_963924665.1. Classification (NCBI taxonomy): domain Eukaryota; kingdom Metazoa; phylum Chordata; class Mammalia; order Rodentia; family Muridae; genus Micromys; species Micromys minutus. The sequence goes on from NC_137974.1 coordinate 84,298,481, forward strand.
AGCCTCAAATTCAGAGAGATTGACTTGCCGCTGCCCCCTGATTTCGCAAGTAGAACATTTTAAGAAACTATCAGAGAACATAACATTTTCCTCGGAATTTTAACTATGGCTTAACATTACTCAGTGTATTAATGTAAATGTTTTGATTCAGGAAAACATTTACATAGAGAAAACAATTAACAAAATGGAGCCTTTTGTTTTTGGTAAAAAGGTTTCAACTAGAAATGTAAAGAATCCTTGTTTGAGTAGGACATTTCGTAAGAAAACAAACATGTGTCATTAAATCAGACATTCGGAAACAGCATGCATTGTTGACAGTTGTTTGGAACCCTGGTCATTATGGTCTCATAGAAGCATGCGGACTGGGCGTTTGTGCAGCTCGGCTGTAGAGTGCTTGCCCGGCATGCATGATGCTGACGCTCTGTCCCCAGCACCACAAACTGCATCAAGTATAGGTCTAAACCAGATAGCTAGGAATGAGTGGCACACAGTATCGTGTGGCAAACAAGGCTACGGGGACAAAACTGAGGGTGCAGGGAGTGATGGAGTGCACCGAGCATGTGCACGGCCCTGCCCAGCCCCCAGCACTGCAGAACAAGCAACAGTACCAGGAACTCAGTTCTGTTGTTCCTAGATCACACTTGCCTGCTGGGGGGGTCCAACAAAATGGGAACGAAGAACTGTATTAGACCTTTACAGGGAAGGATTGTTTGGGTGTCTGAAGTCACAGCATTAAATGGTTCTGAAATTTTAAATCACGTTCTTTTCAAAAGTTCTTATGCCACAGAAGACTTAAGGGTGAAACGTAAAATGTGGAAATTCTATGAGGACCTTGCTGCCCAGTGACATCAGGGTAGCCAAAACTACACAAGGAGAACACTGTGAATTGGATGTGATGCTAGTCTTACTGACAGCCCATGTTCTGCTGTCTTTCTCTGTGGAGAGACACAAACCATCTTAAAAGTACCAACTCCAACTATGTTGTTTTTGTTTTTTGTTTTTGTTTTTTAAGATTTATTTATTTATTATTTTTAATTTAACTGTAGCTGTTCTCAGACACACCAGAAGAGGGCACTGGATCTCATTACAGATGGTTGTGAGCTACCATGTGGTTGCTGTGAATTGAACTCAGGACCTCTGGAAGAGCAATCATGCCCTTAACCTCTGAGCCATCTCTCCAGCCCCCCAACTATGTTAATACACACACACTATAGCAACAGATATCTAGGCAATTGCTGGCCCATTCTGCAGGTGTTCATATGTGAATGCACAAAAAGAGTCTACAAATGTGAACTTTCACCTTGCCTCTGGCCAAGACATTCTTACTTTGAATCTTTATGAGGGTGGTATGTTACTCATGTAATTTAGCTAACCGGTTTTGAAATCTATGACAGGGAACTCAGTGAGAGGGGACTGACTGTATCAACAGCAGACAAACTCTACTTAGTAGAACTACAGAAACATGGACAATAGTTTCATGGAAAATTAAGCTAAAAATCTTAAGTGAACACCTGGCTAGCAAAAAAATAAATAAAAAAGAGAAAAGGAAGGAAGGAAGAAAGAAAGAAAGAAAGAGAAAGGGAAAGAAAGATAATAGTCCAAAGTGTCTTCTAATGCTCAGATAAAGTGTCACTGCAGCCCAGCTGCATTCTTGCTGGTTGCCTAGACTAGTTTTTTAATTGCCTAATCTGCTGGATCCCGTTCTGTCTTCAGAATTACTAATTGACCATAGTTAATAGGCGTTTGGGGGAAATTGTATTAAGTTTGAAGGTGTTAAGCAGTGAGGGGTTCTGTGAGGACTAGTGAGAACGTCTTGCTGTAACCATCAGAGCAGAGAGCTCTGCTGAGTGCTGAACAGACAGACCAGTGAAGAGAGGGCGGCCCACGCCAGTGCGCTCAGCTGGACCTTGTGAGTCTGAACCCTTCACATGTTAGCAGCTGTCAGAACGGAATGCACCTGAGAATTAAGTTCTGATGCATGCTGTGGTACGGTCAGCTTTGCGTTCTCTCAAAGTAACAGTAGTGCATCTCAGGCTCTATGATACTGTAGATTCAGTTCATCAGGTATGTTCAGCGAGAGTGTGTCTGTGTGTGCGCACACGCATGTTTCAAGAAGTCTAGATTTCAAGCACAGATGCACACAGCTGTGACTCAAGGTTCTACCCAAACTCGACAGTGGGATGCTTGTCTGGCTTAGTCGGTTTGGTTACTTTCTTACTGACAACTTGAACAGTGGACTGAGAATCCCGGACATAGTGCAGGTTCAGTACCAGGTAATGTGGAAGATGCTGTGGAGCTTGTGGAAATGCCTAGCCAGTGACCTTAACTTGTAACAACGTAGTGTTCTTTCCAGCCTAAACCTTTTCAACATTCATTCAGTGTTAATCCATTTTAAGTGTATTCACAGCTCAATAATAATTATCCTCAGAGAAGAAAAAAACTCCTGCATATACAGGTATTTCAACAGAAAAAAAATGTTTACTATTTAAAAACAAACAGAGGCGCTCTGCTTCCCAAGTACAAATTCCAGATACATTGAACACCAAAATATGCCAGTGATCAGAATTCCAGGGGAAAAAAATAGGAAAATAAGTTTAACCCAAAGCCTTTAAGTATGTGTTCTCGTGGAGATGGGTAAGGAAGCCTGGTTGTAGAGGGGCTTGTAGCCCTCCAAGGACCCACAGCACACAGCAGTTGTCAGTGTGTCTTCTGTAAGAAAGGCACGAGAAGCCAGCCAGGCTGAATGTTTTTGAAGAGTGGGCTCGATAGTGGGCATGGCTGTGAGTCGGCCAGGAAGCACCAGTCCCACTGTGGCACTGACAGTAGCTGCTGCAGGTTAGAGCAGTAGGGGGACGATGGGGAAGCTTGTGTGAAGTAGTAAGCCAAGGAACATGAGTTTTCCTTGTTTCTCTTGACACATCGTTTTTCCGTGCAACCTGGGCTGCCCTCAAAACTCAGGATCCATTCTGCACTTGAAAGCGTAGAGATTGCACATGCGCACCACCACACCCAGGTGGGGGGAGGAGTCCTTGTCCTGTCACACAGAGTCACTAAAAGTAGTCGAGAGTGAGCAAAAGAGTTTGGAGTTTCTGTCTTGGTTTGTTTGGTTACTTGAGTAACTGTATTCAAAGGAAACCAGGTGTAACTCCTTCCTGAGGCCCCTTATGCTGTGGCGTCTTCCGCTTTCAGTGGGAGCTTACACTGGGGTTGGAAGAAATGGTGTGAGGCAGGCTGGGCAGTGCAGGTGTGTGCTGGGCCGCCTGCGAGTCTCGGAGTGCACTGACTCACTCACTGTAGGTTTTCACTTAAAAACTGAGGAACCTTAATATTTTTATTTTAACAGCATGATTTGTTTTATCTTATAGATATTTTTGAAACAAATGAAATAGATCTTTACTATGAAATAGTTTATTAAATACGTTGATTTATGCTAACTGCTATGAAACAATAACTATCCTAAGCATTTACATATTAAATATGCTAAATACATGCATTTTAACTCTGAATACTTTTTATATTTTAGGTACTTTTGCTATGCTAATCTGAATCACAGATGTACCCCATACTGTAGTTAGACTCAACGTGTGGTTTATATCTGTGTGTTTGTTTTCATTTAGCAATCCAGTGGGGAGAAGATGGCCGTCCATTTCATTTTCTCTTCTATACTGGGAAACAATCATACTACTCATTAATGCACGTAAGTACATTCATTCCTAAGCTATAGACTGTGCTGCAGACCTCTGTCAGTGTCAGAACTGACTCTCAGAGGGCAGAGGACTTGCTGTGACTGCTGATGAGATTTTCTGTGCTGTCTCCCTGCCACCATGCCAGACTTTCTGTCCATAAGGTGTCCTGCTCACACAGTCAAGCCCTGTCTAGGCTGTCGGGATGCCAGGTCTTACGTTTGCCTCCAGACAGCTATCTGCTTTGCTTCTGGGACTCATATTACAATTCGGACCTTTTGTTGGTCAGTACAGTGTGTGAGACAGAATCCTGGTCTCCACAGGCCTGGCAGTGAGGTCCTACTGTGCTTTGGCTTTTCAATATACTGGGAAGTTTTTGTTTTGCTGCCTTCAGAGAGTTGGATGCCGGTATCTATTTTTTAAAGGCAGAACACATTATATTTTTAGACCATGGTGTCAAGTTCTGTTTTATCCATACTGTGACTTTTAAAGCTATAGAGATATTTGTGGGGCTTCCCCCATCCATAGTCAGAGGCTGGGCCCCTGTACCCCTTCCTCTGCCTGTACACCTATTGCTGTTTATTTGTGCTTCGCAAACCCAAAGGACAAAGCCCCCACTTGTCAGGTACATTCATTTCTTAGGGAAAAAGAAAACCTTCTTTTCGCTTTTTGTTGACCTTGGGCAAATGAGCTTCGTGCTCTGGCAGAAATGAAATGAATGACAAATGTTGAGTGTGTCTTTGCTGAGTAATGGGGCTGTGCTCCAGCTTCCAAGGAGCCTCCCGCGCGCACAGCCTGCGGCTGCCCGAGGACCCCTGCCGCTCATTTAAATAGGTATGTCAAATCTGCCTCCAAACGCTGCTGGTTTGATCTGTGGTAATATTTGTGAAGGTTCCATATGGACTTGAGCCCCCTGCAGTGCTAAGAAATAATGTACAACGCTTCATGGTGCAGACGCAAATTTCCCCTGAAAAGGGGTGCAGCGCTGCGTTTTAGCTGTCGGAGGGGATGATGGAGCTGACGCGCTAGGCCTGTCAACTTGTTACACGGATGGGTTGCACGCAGCGAAGCTGTGGAAAATCTGTGCCTTTTAACTTTTCTACTTAATCACGGTTGTAGCGTTGCCTTTAGACTGTGTGCTACATTAATTCTCTTCCTGCCTTCTGCCTTCATCCCAAGTTTCACGGAAAAAAGTAAAGTGTGCAGGTCTTACGAGGAGCCTTATCAAACAGCTGTCATCTGACAAGCCATTTGCATTTGTTTTGGCTGAAATGGAGCAACCCAAGGGCAAGATCCTTTGTTGCATTCCATCATAATGAAGAAATTACACATTGTGTAAGAGGCCTGGCTTTATTTTTAGTTTGCTTGTGTGCTTTAAAAGGTATTGCTCCAGAAACTGATGGGATAGGATTTTACCATACTCTGACTGAAATGTCAAATTATATTTGACTAATAAATGCTCTTCTTCTGGGTTGGGCAGACTCTTGTTGCACACAGGAGAGTTCTTTGGGCTTTTAAATTTTGTTAACTCAGGAAATTCTACATGTTTGCCATTCACATCTGCATCACTTATGGCAAATGCCATTAATTAGAGCTGCAGTCACACCCATGTCGTCCCTTAGAGCACACACATCACTGGCTTCCGAGGTCACGGCCAGTGTTCATGGCTCAGCCTACAGAAGCACTTTCATGCTGCAGAAGCACTGCACATAAAGTCCAACAGAAGCCGGCCAGCTCTTGGGCTTCCCTTTGTTCTGCCCTAACATCCTGCAGTGGGCGCCTTCCCTCTGCCCCCAAGCAGTGCACGAAGCAGCCCCTGTACAATGACAGGCGGAAAAGCCTTAGGAATGAAGCTTTGTTGCGACCATTTGCTTCTGCAGATACAATTTTCTTTCAGGATGACGGGGAAAGACACTCAGCCCAACAGCCTTTCCCGTGTCTGTGAGCAGCTGTCATTGTGTAAGGCAGGACAGTCCGTGGTCAGGCTTTTTGACAGGGAAACTGATCTCAAGCCTGTGTGCAGCTTTGTGAGGACACCATTCTGAGCCTATCAACCTTTCTTATTATTTACAATCACACGGAGTCTTTTTAGTATGGGTTTCTGTTGGATATGCACACTACAGAACAGCATATAGACCAGGCATGGTGATGTATGCCTTTAATCTCAGCACTTGCAAGGCAGAGACAGGTGGATCTTTGAGTTTGAACACAGCCTGATCTGCATAGTGAGTTCTAGACTAGCCAGGGCTACATTAAAATACCCTGCCTTTGAAAAATAAAGGGAAAGCAGTATATAGCTAGGCATGACACATGAATGTAAGCTCAGCGTTTTGCAGAGCAAGGACAAAAGGGTTGCTGCAAGTTCAAGGCCAGCCTGGTCTGCACAGTGAGTTCCAGGCCAGCAGAGAAATTCACACAACCCTGTCTCAGATTTCGAAAGTAGAGGTGGTGTATGATGCTTTAATGAATACTGTTTCCTGCGTATATACAGCTGGCTCATAGGTTTTCCCGACAAATGAGATGGGCCAGGAAAACTGACCATGGAAAGAAACATGTCACGTGCGTGTTCCTATGAGGAAGTGAAGGGAACCCTGGATCTGTGGTGTTCCTACTTTATGTCACCTGTTAAGGGTTCATTTGTAGGTCTGTTGCGCCCCAAAAGTCGCTGTGGACATAGTGACTCTTAGGTCTTCAGAGTCCTGGAAAAGTCAGTAAAAACCAAGTTAGCAAGTGTACATATATAATGAAAAGCTGTTAAAAATTTTTTTGACACAACGTAAAAAATGAAAAGTAGTTTTAAGAACTAGGAGATGTCCGGGTTTTTGCAGAATGGTACTGACTAGCTGAGGGACCAGGTGCTTGGCAACACCGGCGCCACCAGCCTTCCATTCTGAAGGAGCCGTTGAAGCAGGAAGACTTGTGTACTTCTCAGGCCTGAGAAGCTGCAGCCTGGGTCTCAAGAACAGAAGAAAGGAAAGAGAAAACAAATTTCCTGAAAACGCTAAGCAGAGAACTGAGGATTCTAAGAGTATTTAGATGAGTATTTGAAAAAGAAAACAGGGTGTGGCTCTGACAGATGCAGGAGATGGGAAATTGCCATACAGCAGATATGCTAGCTGTGGCTGCTCTAGGGTGGCCTTCAGATATGACTCAGTAGGTGGGCAGAGGGCTGGGCCAGGACGGAGGCTGCTGTGGCCTCTGGCCTTGCCCTGCTTCCCCAGAGCAGCGTGACCCTGCCCAGACGGGAGATGGAGTAGGCTGCATTCATGGAACTCACCTACTAGAAGTGAGTTGAAAATTGGGTTAGGTTTTCTTTTTCCTTAATTTATGACGTCTAAAAATTACCTGTGATAACAAGATGTTTTGTTGGCAAGGTTTTGGGAGTTTTAGTCGGTGGTAAATTGGCTGTTCATCTTGCAGTTGGGAAGTGGAAAAGGAGAGCAGGGGCCATGGTTGCTTTCAGTCATTGGAGAATGACCATAAGGTGTTTTATGGGTCCCAGATTCCTGTACGTCTCCCAATAGGACCACCCTGGAGACAAAGTCTTCATACCTGGGCCCGGGTTGTATGGACAGTTGTACGGACTGTACTATCCAGACTGTAACAGGCCATTTACAACTCACTATAGGAGGGGTTATCAGACTCTGACGTGGGGACCTCTTTGTCTAATTTAATTACTAAGACATGGGTGGAGTGCACTTTACCTGAAAAGTTCTTCAAGAAAGGGGACTTCAGACTCAGTGGGTTCAGCTTCGAAGGGCTTCCTGTTGTCCACTGGGACACCTGCTAAGGGTGTACAATATGTAGAGTGTTGCCTCAGGGGAAAGTGTGAGCAAAGGAGTCTACATCTCACACATTATTGCTTAAGGGGTGTGGCCTACGGTCCTCTGTACCCAGGAGGGTACTCTGTAACACTTGTCTGTCCCGTGAACCTGCACTGGGACACTGTGAGTTTTTACTACAGAATTCGAGTTTGTACATACAGAAAGCTCCTTTGCCTTGTAAGAGACGTTACTGGCATTTCAAAGATTGGGCAAGATTTTTTCTAACCACTTAAAGTAACCCCAGTTCTTCTGCCTGAGGACAACAGCCACCCCCTGGCAGTGGGCTGCCTGATTAGGCCACTGTGGACTGCAAGCTAGGGTCCTGGGATAAAGTGTCATGGCATTTGAGCTAGGCTTAAATGTTTCCAGATGTCCCTTATAACCTTGTGAATATTTAAACCTCTTGAATGTAATGCTCCTGTCTTTAAAAATGGAATTAAAATAACTGTTATTGAGTAATTGTTTAACAACTGTGTGGGGTGATTGTTTTTAAAAAGCTGTGTACTGGACTGGAGAGATGGCTCAGTGGTTAAGCACTGGCTGCTCTTCCAGAGGACCTGGGTTCAGTTCCCACCAACCACATGGTAGCTCACAGCTGTCTGCAGTTCCAGTTCTAGGGCACCTGACACTCATACAGACACAAACACAGGCAAAGCACCAGTGCACATGAAGTGAAAATAAATAAAAATTAAAACACACATATGTGTGCCTATTTAAGACTTCTTGGCAGCAGGATTTAATCCAGTCATTAATTCAGTCATCTAGAGGTGTCTTGGTTTTCTTCATGTGTGAGTAATTGCTATTGCGTACTTTATATACTCAGTGTATGGTTAGGAAAATGGTGTTTTAACATAGGATTTAACCTGCTACCTCTGTTACTTCAATGAGATTACTTCTTTTGTACACATATTTATAATCATGGCTTTAATTTAAGATGTAAAATCTACGGGATGTGAGTCCTAAGCACTCCTGTGTCCTCGGTGCTGTCAGTGAACTTCCCAGCGTGGCTCAAATGGCCTGTAGCAAAGACGCTTGCCATATTTTGTTGACTGGCCTTTTTGATAGGTAGAGCATTCACAGAAGTCTAACAGAAGCATGTCGCTTGCAACCTTCAGTATATCAAAACCTTGCTGAATTACACTGGAGCTTATTTCTGTGGTTTTGTTTACATGAGTGGTCAAAGCATTTGGGGCGGGTATTAAGAGGTTGATTCTCTGTGGCAGTAAGAGATGACCAGCTGTCAGTGACTGAGCTGTCTAACTGGAGCTTACCATCACTTACTATTTGGTATACCAAATACGGTTGACTTCTCCTGTGCTGCCCTCCAATGTACTGTTATTTGTTTACCCGTCCTAAAATCGGAATTTCCACATGATTAGTATAACCCAAACAAATTGTGAACGATACTGAGATTCTTACTGCTCGGGCCCCCGAGAAGGGCTGTTAGTTTAAGAATTTCTTTTCTAAACCTGAGCATCTGGTATTTTCAAATTAAGGCACCTTCTAAATTTGACTCATACATTATGGAAATCTGATGGCACAAGGGGTGGATAGGCTTCCTTTGATTTTATGAAATATTAATCATAGCTGTGATTAATGATTCAGCATTTCACATCTGGGTTATTCCTGTCATTTTTGAAATTACACTATTAAGTACAGTATATAAGCTTAGAGTAGGTGGGGTCATTCTAATTCTCTGGTGTCCCTAAAAAAAAAAATCAAGTGGAAATGTAATAATATACCAAAAGCTACCAGTGATAATCTGTGATGTTGACAGTTCCTGGCATATTTTATGCCCTCAACAATTTTTCTATGCAAATCGGAACATATCTCTTTGGGAACTGAAGCTATAGAATATACTTCGCAGAGAACTGATGCTTTAAGCTGAACTACAAGGCAGACTCTTGAGTCGTTTCTTACTAACAGAACTCGTGATAGTGACCCAGCACAGTGCCTTTGCTCACTTGACTTTGGACAGCATCGTTGGCCACTGCTATAGGCAGGCCCCGTGCTGAGTTCTCTGTCTGGATTTCCTTATCGAAGCGTGTTTGCAGCTGGGAGTATAGGTCAGGGTAGGGAGCCTGCGTGCTCGAGGCTCTGGATTCCTGTCCCAGAACCTCCCGCTCCAGACACCCGCGGAGCAGCAAGCTGCTGGGCTTCGCTGTTCAGACATTTGTGTTCAGCAACTGGAACTCGGCATTTGATGGGCACTCTGCCATGCTCTCTTTCACATCTCTCTCCTTAAACCATGTGAGTGATTTAGACATGAACAACACCAGAGAGAAGTGGGGTAGTGAGGGAATATCCACAGGAAATAGACTTCAAGTGAGACTTGGATGGGCAAGACGTCTCGAAGGGAAGACACTTGCTGAGTTCACTCCTGGAACCCGTGTGGAAGTGACAAGGGAGAGCTGGCTCTCCAGAAGCATCCCTTGGCCCCCACACATGCACCCACATACAGACCGTACACATGCTCACACAATAATAAGTAGAAATTAGAAAAAGATTTAAGTGAAAACTGCTTTAAAACCATTGGGAAATGGTTAATTTTCCAGTCTGAACTTGAAACTCATCTATGGGGAAGGTCAGTAGTGTTAAAATAGTTGCTTTGCTTACTCTAGAAAAGTTTGAAGAGAGGACGGTGTGTTCTCCATGCCAGTGTTCTTGTCCCTTACATATCTGCCTGTGTTCACAGCCATGTCTCCAGCCACTGCAGCCTCATGTCCAAGGGCCAGTTGGCACATTCACATGACAACACCAAGTGCACTTTGACACGCTGTGTGTCCTCTTGGTACAGGTGAGGAAGAGTTCACCTGTTGAGGGTGTTGAGAAGTATTGAGAACTGCTACCCTAATTCAGTGGTTCTCCACATTCCAGCCATAAAATTAATTCATTACTACTTCATAACTGTGATTTTGCTACTGTTATGAATTGTACACATCTGTGTTTTCCAATGATCTGTGAAAGGGTTCTGCCCTGGGGTCTCAACCCACAGGGTGAGAATTGCTGCCTTAATGTGTTGGGTTAGCTGCTGACAAGCCCAGTGGCAGAGCATTTGCTTAGCATTATAGGACCTAAGCTTAGTCCCCAGTACTACACACAAGGCCTAGAAGCCCCCTAACCACAGTCTCTTAAGATGTTAGCTTCTAAGATTCAGTGTTAGGAAGTACTGAGCTAGAGGTGCCGTAAGTTCGCTGGCTGTAAGTGTAAAGGGTATATTGTTTCATAAACTCAGATTTTTTTAAGGAAAATCTGTATTCTATTATAAATCTGTAAGAAAAGACATAGTTTTCAAGAGCTTTGTTGTTTTAACCATACTCAAGGGTGTAAGATGTAAAAGTTGTAGACATTTGTAACTCAGTTACATGTTATAAAGTCTCACTGAAATTAATGCCCCTTGGCTCAGATGAGAACTATTTACTCGGATGCTAGGTTGGGGGGGGGGCTAGAATAAGGGGTGCTTGAAAGAAATGAGAAGCTATATGATCAGGGACATTGTTCCATCCTCTCATTTTAGCTGTGTATTGTGTTTCCCTTAGGACGTGTACGGAAAGGTCCTGCAGCTGGAAAAGCGCAGAGGTCCGCCTTCAGAAAACACTGAGTCCAGGTAATGCTTGCCTGCCATTACTAACTAGCATGATGCCTACAGTTTGCACAGTATTTCAGTACTAGTCACTGAAGTTAAGTTTCTAAATAGGTGATTTTTACTTTAGAGAAAACGTACTGAACTTATTCTGTGTTACCTCATGCCACATTTCCGGATTAAGCGGTATTTAGTCATTCTCAGTGTGTGATGTGTCAGGTCAGTCAGCTCTAACCTGTGCACACACCCAGCTTATGACAGACCCACTCAGACGTTTACCTTTGCTCTTCTACAGGAGACGCCGTAGTCGGCTTGTCCAGCTGGCTGTGGCTAGGATTTTTTTTTTTTAATTGGGACTTTATTACTACCTCAGCCAGTTGGTAAGAAAATGCTGTCTTCTGTATGCCTTCTGCGTAAATTGCACAGGCATACTTTTAAACTTTAAGGAATTGGGTAGCTTTTAACTGAAGTTTCATAATAACACATTTAACGCTTAAAGCAAAATGTTTACTCAGAGTGTCTTTTCTCAGGTAGATTGAAAGAGTGGAGTATTTCTCCAAAATGGCATATGCAGGAGTGCTCCTGACTAGCATGAAAATTTGACTCTACATCACGTATTGCTACTATATGTGGGATCTTTTGTGATATAACTCTAATTGCATGCTTAATTAAAAATATATGTGATATTTTAACAGAGACCTGATCGGCAGCAGATGGCTGATTAAGGAGGAACTAGAAGAAATGTTAGTGGAAAAACTGTCAGATCAAGATGTGAGTAATTAATCTTTTAATTTAAGGGGACCTGTGTCATGAGAATGCAGACAATTGCTGTATTAAGATCCTAATAGTGATGCTCCTCAGAGCCAGGTGTTCCCCAGACACTCACCCTTGTTCTCACACAGCCCTTGTTGATTTCTGCAGTCACAAGTGACATCCAGTCTCCAGATCCTCCTCCTCCTTTTGTAAGTGCCCTCATGTCTTCTGCCAGTTGTTTTAGGGAGTAAAGCAGATGTTGGTTTTTTTTGTTTGTTTGTTTTCTCTTCAGTAAGGCCAGTAGTTAATTGTATGAGCTAATGATGAATGCAGGGGGCCATGGGTAGAGAAGGATTCAGCGCATGGTTACTGCAGTCTGTGAGGGCCGTGGTCTGTCTCAGGACCTTCCTATCCACTGTTTGACAGACACTAAGAAGGATGACATAGAATCCTGGCAGAGCCGTCCAGTGATCCAAAGTGAACAAACGCCCTCAGTGACTGTCCTGTAGCGTCCACAGCCCCCTTTAGGTCTCGGTTTGCTGGCTGTGTTGAGTCCTGGCTGCACTAACCCTTCAGCTCCCGCTGTGGCAGCAGCTCACCTGTAGGAGCCAGAGCCTCACTGAGAGGTTTTCAGTTGTGTCCACAACTTTCCTTTAACCCTGGAGAAGGGAGTGGCAGGGAAAGGTGTGGGTTGCCTAGATACGGTGTCAGGAATTTGTCTGGTGGTAAATCAGGAAGTGATGGCTAGGATCTCAACCCCCGAGTCCTGCCATGCTGGAACTGAATTGGGAAGATCTCTTGTTTCTTCAGTGAGTGCGTTTTCATTTTCTTTCTGCTTCCCAACCGCCACTTTGGTTTTCATAAAATCTGTGGATTTTTTTTTTTGTCTATTTTTTCCATTTTGGAAATGCTCTAAGGAGTTTAATAACAGCATATAGCTATAAAACCAAAACACAGCATAAGGAATAATCCTCTATACTCTCAGTGTGGCTGCTATTAACACAAGTCCTGGAACCTGTGCCTCTGGTAAAGCTGAGGGCAGCAGGAGCAGACTGTGGCTTCCACTTCCTAAACCACAGCCTAGTAGTTCATGACCACAGCCACATCCTACATGGAGACCCTTTTTAAAGGGTCAGAGAAGGAATGGTGAGAATCCCTGAGTCAAAGGACACTGCAGGGGAGGAAGAGGAACAGGTAGCAGCGGCAGCAGCGTGGCCAAGGGTGTGTAGGAGCCCTGTAACTGGAGAGGAAGAGGAGATGGGCTAGCAGCATGCCCGCGAGTGTAGGTTCTCCCCGACCTAGAGTCTGCGTGCCTGCCCTTTCATTCTGGTCTCCCAGGAAGATGCATGTATTTGAACAGTTGTTTAAATACTGTGTAGGCTGCTAAGAGCCTCAGATATTTCACATTATCATTAATGGGTTTTTCACTGGAAAGGCAGGTATGGAAAAGCTGGGTATCACTTATGGGGTTGGCAAGGAACAAATAAGTCATCAGAAACTGGGCCCCACAATCCATATTAACTAAGGCTCTCAAGTACAGTCGTTTCCTTCCCCACAAACACTCTGGAGTGATTATTCTGCCTGCTAATTTTAAGGGGTTAATACCAAGTTGTTTACTTTCTAATCACATGTTCAAGAACTATTAAAAAAAAACGCACAGAGTAGCAAGGATAATTTATTTCAAGAGGTTGCCCTTTAAGTCAAGTATCTCTTGAATTTTTAAATAGCTTGATTGTTCGGTTTTAAAGGAAATCATAAACATTAAAGTAACACAGCTTGAACAGCCAAAAATATATTTGCCAAATGTATTATGAAATATAACTTAAGGGGAACATTTTCTCAAAATCAGACTCTTTTGCTATTTATAACTGACTAGAAATTATTTCTAATGTTCCTTTTGATGTAGTTCTGTTGACAGAATAGAAGTTACACTTTTGAAGATCATCTAAATATTTTTTAAAATAAATTTAAATATCAATTTTATAATCATAATGCAGAGAAATTGATGTTTTTGAATGATAAGCCCCTTTGTTTTTGTGAGAGGAAAGCTTAAGTACTAAGACCCATGGAGAAAGCGATGCATCTGCGTGCTGTTTTAAAAGCAGCATGAAGATGCAGAAGTGTCATCCTGTCAAAATTCATCAAGAAGAGCAGCATTGGAAAGATCAAGTCTATATAAATAGCAAAACTTTAGCAAATGCAATTACACTTGCTTCTTGTAATGAATTCTATTGTGTGCAGTACGAACAGTTCATCCGCCTGATGGAGAAGTTACTGGCACTGCCGTGCAGTCCTGCGGAGGAAGAGTTTGTGCAGAGGTTCCGCAGAAGTGTAACTGTTCAGTCGAAAAAGCAGCTGATTGAGCCCGTGCAGTATGACGAGCAGGGCATGGCCTTCAGCAGCAGCGAAGGTAACGACCCCAGGGAGACACGGCTGTCGTCAGGACGCAGACGGGACTGAGCTTGGGCAGTTGCTCTCACAACATACTCGCTCTGTCGGCTCTGCTGCTGTTACATTGGGTTTCCTAATGTTAAGACTGTACTGGAGGTTTTTGTTTTTACCTGAACTTACAATGTTGCAGGAGAAAGTGCGGGCCCACAGCCAAGCATCAGTAAACCATTTCTCCTCAGTGCTCAGTGAATCTGCTCTTCCGATGGAAACAGTCGACGTGGAAACTTGAGGCCTCAGCTCGTTTCCTTGGATCATGAGTGAGGGCATTAGATGTGACTGCTCTTTTGAAAACTGACCTGTTAAATATATTTACAAGTTACCTTTGAGTGTCACCTTTCCCACCGATTCCTTTCGTTTCTTCCGGTTGTGTTTCACTCTAAAATTCACACATTTTTAGAACTTTGTCTTGATTCAGTTTTATTAGTTGTAAGAAAAATACCGTGAGTTGGTTGCTGTTTTTGTAGCAAGACAAACAAGTGAGAAAGACTGGGTTTCTGAAACAAATTTAAAGTCATGTGTGTTTCTGAAATGGAATTGCAGAGCATAATTTCCTCACAGTCGGCTTTACTACCTCAGGCATAGTGTGAGCCACCTTAACTTGACTGTAGCCATTGTAGAAGTTTTCTCTTTCCAGGCTCACCCAGGGAAACTTGATCTTTCTGTGGCACTCGAAAGCAGTCCTGAACTCACTGACGGTTTTCCATTCCTGCAGGCCGGAGGAAGAGCGCCACGGCACGGGCGGTTGTTTACGAGCAGGGGAGCGGGAAGATATGCGTGAACGGTGTTGACTATCTGCTTTACTTTCCCATCACACAGGACAGGTGAGCAGTTGATTTCGCTGCTGTGGGAAGTATGCTTTATAATCCATCATCATAATTAAAAAGACCACAGTCCTCTGAGCATTTGTCTGAAGGATTCTTTCTCTTCACTAATAAACTAGCTAAGCAGAAACTATTGCTATCTTTGTAAGTAGTTTTTCAGAGCTTTAGAAACCCTCCCTAGAAGTTAATTGACTCACTCTGTCAGAGCCTACTGGAGTTTGAGGTGTATCTCACATCTGAAATGCAGAAGAACATGCCAGAGAGTAAGGGAAGCACAGACCCACCTCTGATGAGAAGACGGGTGTTCACAGAAAGGAGCAACCCTGAAGCCAGCTCTGGCGAAGCAGGGAGGTGAGAGGGGAACTCCACAGCTTAGGCTCCTTTTCCTAATTGTGAACAGTAGAAAATGTCTGCCTTGTCTCTTTCCTCTTCCTCCTGCTGGGAGAATTAACTGTGAATATATCAAGGAAGCAAAGAAACCTGTGGATGTAAAGTCAGAACACAAGCTTTGGTCCATTCCTGGTTCTTTGTGCGTTATTCCTGGAGAGGTAGGCGTTGTCACAAGCAGGCACTACACGGCCTCCGTCCATTCACTGAACCCCCGGAGCCCTGAGTGAGCAGCATGTGAGCTCTTGTCGACAGCAGCTGATCCACGGCTTGGCTCTGTGCGTTGTATGACTATCTCCTAGCTTCTACTCCCTCTGTGTCCAGAGTGTGCTGTTTAAGGCAAAGGGGCTGACGTTCCTCTATGCCGTCTTATGTAAGGAGTCAGCAGAGGAACTGCCTAGGGAAAACACATCCCCTGTATTCCTGTGTCAAGAGGGATCTGTTCTTAACTCTGTTCACTACGAATTAAACTGACTCTGCCATCATCCACACTGGAATAGATGGACGCTTAGGAAAAGCCACAGAGAAGCCCACAGCACAGGATGGTGACTTCACTAGAAACAGCACAAATGGGCAGCCTGTCTGTCACAGTTCAGACATAGTTACTCTGATTTAACCACAAGCCTCAGCCATAGTGTAGGTAAGCAATTCAGTCACACCTTAAATCCTATATTCCCCCCCCCAACTCCTGCCACCACACCAATTTGAGACAGGGTGCATAGCTCTTACTGCATATCTCTGGCTACCCTGGAACTTCTGTGAGACCCAGGCAGGTCTCAGAGACACAGAGATCCACCTGCCTCTACCTCCCAAGCTCTGTGATTATAGGTACATTATTCCTGGCAGCTTACATTTTTAGTTTGAATTCAACCAGCAACATTGTCTGTGGCCCTTCGTGTCAGAGCCGTGGGAAAGAAGTCATTGCCGACTAAGATGATTCCTGCTATTAGGGAACATGTGTTTGGGAAGCCCGGTGCTGCTGCTTTAGTGGGAAGGGACACTCAGACCCTCTGAGTGACTTAAAATAGCAGTAGGGACGGAGGGGTGCTAGGCATGAACTACCCTTTCCTTCCAGAGAAGCAAGGCTGGTAATTTTGAGTCAGCAGTGAAGGGATCACTGACGTCTGTCACTGGGAGGTGGCAGAAGCAAGGGCCAGGCCTGTTCTCAGCTGTGTAACTTCAGACACGGAGCTTCGAGGTCACACCTGCACCTGGGGGAGAGCTGAGCATGGTGGTCTCTGAGCTGCTTTTCTTAAAAGCACTGGACCTGCTGGTCCTCCGGGGCTGTTTCTGTATGGGCTGCTCTTCACACAGATGGAAAGCTGATGTGAGGACGCTGTAGTGCATAAGAACTTTATTTGTTCTTATTTATGACAAACATGGATTGCTGTGTGTAATTTGGAGCACAAAAAACGTTGATAACCTTTCTGGAAAACTAAAATCACCAACACATGTGCTAGCCATGTAGTAGAAGGAACATGCTTGCATTTGAAGCAGTTACACAAAAGTCAGTATCTGTATTTGGTACCAGAGGACTAGCTTTCAGAGAACATGTAAAGGAGCAAATCATTTATATGTAAATGTTTGAAGCATGCCAGTTCATACAACCACAGCAAAGGCAGTGTGGTTTTTGTAATGAAGGATTTCATGCACGCTTCTGAGAGAAGAGGAAGGAGTTTCCCGTGGTGAGCCTGGACGTATGTGCTGGTTTAAACCGAGGCCAGTGGAAGCATCCTGACCCCTTGTTGAAGTTTGGGCTGAGGTTTGTTCATTGTTTTACAGTGTCATGCCAACCTCCAGCTCTGCAGACTGTCATGCCTCTGCCTCCATGCCTAAGGGAGCTCCAGAAATTTTATTCTGAAGTTCACTTTTTTCTGAATTTTGATCTGGCGATTGATTACATAAGCATATATTTGGGAATCATAAAGCCTTAAGAATTGAGACAGATTAATGTTGATGGTCCCAAACAAGTGGTTGTTCAAAAGCCTCTTTTGTAGCTTCACTTCTGTTGCAAACTCACTTCCTGTCAGGAGAAGAGCAGTGGCAGCATCTGGCTGTCAGTCTGTGGTTTCCTTGGTTTCCGTAATATGACTACTGCTTGCAGTGGTCTGCCCGGGTCGGTTTGGGCTGCCGTAGTATTCTGTCACAAAAGAGGGTGGGCTTATGTCTGCGCTAGGATTTCTGTCCCTGGGTCACCATTGCAGACACAGCTGGAGGTGTTTCTGTGGGTCCACTCGTCCTCATCTGTTTGCTGAGAAGTTGCATTTGAGTCTCCAGCTGTGTTCAGCTCTCAGCTCACTGTGAAGTCAGCTTCCTTTGGAGGTCTAGAAGCTGCAGGGGCAGACAGAGCAGACCACGCAGTACAGATGGATTCCTCTGAATGAAGGCTCAGGAGACACTGTGACACGGGGGTAGCGCACTTGCCTAGCAAAATCCAACTTCTGTAGAGATGGCAGTGAGCGTCACACTGATGTCATGGTGTTCACAGGTACTTGTTCTCCTGGGCGAGAGGGGCTCAGGGCCGTGCTCATGTGTGGCTGCTCTTTGGTGCCAACTCTGGTTTGCTCCCTGGTCACCAGGGGGGCAGGTCTGACTGTGCATGCATCTTAGAGAACTACCACCACTAAAAGAAAAAAAAAAATCTTCAAACTGTGCATAAGCAAAGGCTTCTAAGCCCCAGAAGGATCTGTGTTTCTGTGAATAGTTAACTGTGGCAGGCATCATTTGGTTTTTGTAACTATTCTCAAAGTCAAGTTTTCATAGGAGGCTTAATCCGTGTGTTGTGATGTGCTCTAGAGAACAGTTGATGTTTCCCTTCCACTTCCTGGACCGGTTGGAAAAGCACGATGTAACCTGCACAGTCTCCGGGGGAGGGAGGTCAGCGCAGGCAGGAGCCATACGCTTGGCAATGGCCAGAGCTTTATGCAGTTTCATCACCGAGGACGAGGTTGAGTGGATGAGACAAGGTGGGTGTGGGGAGGTGGGGGCGTGGGGGCGTGGTGGGTGGGAGTGTGGGGGGCGTGGTGTGGTGGGAGTGTGGGGGCGTGGTGGGTGGGGGCGTGGGGAAAGTTGCTGTTTTTTGTTGATGCTCTCTTACACTGGTGTGAGGAAACTTCTCTTGAGATGTCAGGATACCTCGAGCTCTTTCCATTCTCCAAAACCACAGCTGTCATTTTCAGGCTGGATTTCTACAAAGTGAACCAAGATTAGGACAAGAAACGGTCCTCCCTCCCAGCCACTGACGTTTGTCTCTGCTGAAATATGCAGCCTGTAGGAATTATTTTGACCTTAAGGAATAATCTTTTGTGCAGTCGAACCAGCTTATAGTTTTTGAAACAAATTGGATGTTTTACTTTATCATAAGAGTCAGTGATAATTTTTTAGGTTATGGCAGATTAACTGTTTGCCAACAGTATTAGGGATTTTCTTTTTTGTTGTTGTTATGTTATTGCAATTTTATTTGGTTTTCTTTTTCATTCCACTCTGTGGCCCTGTTCCGTGGGCAGTGAATGAAGAAGGCTCTGTATGGTAGGGTACAGTACGTGATTCAGCTAGATCGTGCTGAAACATGACAGGCCATTCAAGCTTTGCCTGTCCACAGGAAGAACATCTGTAGGTGCAGCAGTTGTTCTTCTAGTGCAGGTTCTATCCAAAGAATAACTCTGGACTTACTTAACTTCTCAAATAAAACGCCAAGGAATATCATTTTCACAGAAGCTGTGCTGGTGGCAGGTGTCTGTCTGTCTGTGCTTCCTCACTGACCAGGCACAGTGACAGACATACACCTGCATCCCCAGCACCCGGGAGACAGCATGAGAATCTAAACTCCAGGGTCATCCTCAGAGACAGGGAGAATACATTTCAGCATATGAAGAGTAGCTGCATCCTCAGTTGAAGAATATTAAAAGCCAACGAGAGACTCATAATTCTAGGATGCAGGAAAAAAAGCCTGGTAAAACATCGCTGTCAGCTGTGTCTGAAATCGCTCACGTACCTCGTGGGAGCAGTCTGCCTCTGGGGCTTTCTTGGATCTGTTGCTGTGGTGTCATGCAGCTCACTTGTTTCTCTGTTTGTGCTGCAGCCGGACTACTGACTCCTGACCCACGGATCAGAGAGCGGAAGAAGCCGGGCCAGGAGGGTGCCCGAAGAAAGTTCACCTGGAAGAAGCGCTGAGGCTTTTCACGGGAGAGTGAGGAGCTCCGTGCCCTTGTGCCTGGCCATGGTATACACTGACCGAGGGAGGCAGCACTTACACATTTTTAAGTTATCACGCGATTCATTTCTTAGTGCTATTTTGTTATGATCACCATTGAAAACAATAAAAGGTATATTGGTTTCCTTCTCCTTTTTTTTTTTTTTAACTTTTTAAGAAATAAAATGGTATAACTTAGAAAATCTTTGTCTATTGGACGTGAAAGTTACAGTCATCTCATTTTGCAGGTGAAGCGGCCCACCAGAGGCGGACTACTGCTCACTGATGCTAGGTAGTTGTCCACACAGTAGTTCCTGCAGTGTGCTTTTGGGATTGAGAGCTAAGAGTTCAAAGATTGGAAGGATTTGGTTACAGCAGGCTCTCAGCAGAGCTAGCGAGCTCTTCCAGTGGTGGGTGGCTGGTGGACTACAGCCAGTGAGAGGCCCAGGTCTGCTTTTGGTTTCTGGACAGAAGAGGGAAGAGGCTAATTCATTTTGGACTAGTTTGGGGTTTGAGTTTTATAAATTTTTAATTACATATTTAAGGTATACAGTAGAGTATCTTGGTATACATAATGAAAAGTTTAATGCAGTCAAGAGAAATAACATCCATTATCTCAAACGGTTCCCTCCTCTGTGCGTGCAATGGGGGGCAGACTCCTAACGTGTGCTGTGCGTGCGCTGTGTAGACTCGCCCTGTGCTGCCTAGACTTCTTACCCCTCACCAGGTCCGCACTGCCACACCGACCCCCAAGTGTGGCAGCTGCTGTTGTGCTGTTCTCACAGTTCAGCTACGCTAGGCGCCACAGCTAAGTGACTGTGTGCAGTATCTTTCCATGTCCTCTTGTTCAACTGTGTCCCAGGGTTCAAGTCAGATGGATAGGATATCTTTTCAAAGTCTGAATTTTTATACACGTGCACGTACAAACACACACACACAAATACAAATAATCTTTAGCACACACCTTTAAGCCTTCTGGCTAGAATATTGATACACCCTCACAGTACACCTTTAATCCCAAACAGTGAATTTAAAGTTATTTTGTAGAAGTAAGCACCCACTTTTTAAAGTGATGTCCAATTGAGACAAAATGAGGAATTAGATTCAACTGAATAGGATATGCCCATGTGTCCAACAGTGCGGGGGAGGGGGGAGATTTACCAGGAGACTTTTACAGAGACAGGTTGAAGAGAGAACAAGCAAGACAGGTAAAGACAGCAAGAGCTAGAAAATGAGTTAGAAGATTAGAACAGAGTTCTTGAGTTAGCTTGAGGCCAAGCACAGTAGTTCAGTCAGGCTAAGAGAGAAGCCAGATTGAATTGGTCAGCGTGGAGAGGAGTTTGAGCCAGAGCAGCTTAGTTGACCAGCCAACCAGAGTTCAGTAAGAACAAGAAAGGGAAGCCCTTACTCAGCAGCAAGGCTCAGAGGCTGAAAACATTCTCGGCCTAGATAAGACTGCAGAGGTTAGAAGCCTCTGGGACTGGGCCTAGTTAACTGTCTAAGGCAATAAGGCTCGGCGATGACGTTTATTCCAGAATAAAAGATACTTTTCCGTATTTATGCTTGCCTTATGCCGACTTGGTGTAACAGTATCACATAGGACAGAAAGCTCTTACCGGTCTACTTCCTCATTTCCAGTACCTCAAACTCCTGCTGCCAGCCCTTCTCTGCCACAATGCCCTGTACCCTCTAATCCCAAGCTGCAGACCCCCCAGAAAACCTTTCTGTGAGCACTTTGATCTCAGTATTTCACGGTAGCAATGAAACAAGCAATACCACATACTGATTTCTATATTGGCCCATTTTGGAATCCATTTCCAACCAGCACGGGGGAGAGCTGAGGGTCAGGTCTCATCGAGCTCCTCCCCAGGGGAGCTTCACTGCAGGTGCTTGGAAAAGGACTTGGTTCACCAGGGTCCCTCTGGGTAAAAGTGCCTGGGCTGAGAAGGCTGCTATGCAAATGACATCCCTCAGTGGGAGCCAAAGACCTGGTGGACCCCCAGCCGGGTGCACAGACCCTGTGAGATCTGCCAGGCGGAGTGGTTGGATGGGACCCATCACAGAGGTGTTTGGCCAGGAGCTGGACTTTTCTGTCACAGCTGACAGTTAACTTTGCTCTGAGGGTCCTGACTGCCCTGGCTTAAATGAAGAAACAATTATTTTTATCTTCTTACAGCTTTGCTTTGGGTCTTTGAGGGAAAATTAAGTAGTTTGTGGCAGAGAAGTTCAAATTAAATGATTCGGGTGCTTATCTATGTTTATAAGTATGTCTCAGTACAGCATTCTCAAATGCGCACATTCAGCACTTTGTACTCAGCCGGCAAGTTACAAACCTCTACCCCTCCTGCATTTATTTCCAAGTCTTTCGTAAGATCCACTGTAAACAAACAAACAAAAAACATTTTTTTTTCTGAATCTGGCCTATTAATGCCCACTTCTGTTTATTTTACTACAAATGACCTAAATTTCATTTATTCCTGATGGCTGAAGATCCTGTCTTACAACACAACTGCTTTAGTTAAACAAAACGACCCCTTCAGAAGTTCCAGAGTAATTCTCAATCTTCCTTACTAGAGAGAGGTTTCGGGTAGTGATGTCTTGGTAAATTTACTTTTTGAAATCTCGGGTGAGTTTTGAGGTGTTTTATCCTCACCAAATGCTTCAGAGGTATCACTACACTGAAAACAGACTAGAGGCGTGTGTCAGCGTCCAGTGTGTCGGGTGAAGTTGCAGTCAGGGAGCTCCCTGCGCCTCTTGCTCTATCCTCTAGTGATGTCTGGTCAGTCGCGCTTATTAGCCATAGTCTTTAGGCATGCTCAGTGTGACGGGAGAGGCAACATCGTTCCTCTAA
Organism: Micromys minutus; assembly: GCF_963924665.1. Lineage (NCBI taxonomy): Eukaryota > Metazoa > Chordata > Mammalia > Rodentia > Muridae > Micromys > Micromys minutus. The sequence goes on from NC_137974.1 coordinate 84,321,026, forward strand.
GGCGTGGATCTGTGGAGAGGGCATAGGTTCTCCCAGCACTGACTGGGCTTTCCCCTTGGGAGGACACGGTGCTGACTGGAGTGTCCCCATCTGACCCTTACCTGAGTCACTTCCATGCCAAGGATGCGATGCTGTTGTGGAAACCAAAAATGATGTGATGATAAAGCCAAGGAAGGGCCAAAGCCAGCCCTGACTTAGGCAGAAAGAACATCTGGAGGCCACATCAGAGAGAAAGAGGGAGAGAGGGAGGGGGAGAAAGCAGAAGATGGGGAGGGGTGGTACGAGGAGCACACTTTTGTGATGGTCCTGTCCAGCTGTGTTACCTGGCAGACCTCACAGGGTCTGTACGCCTGACCTGGGATCCACCCAGCCTCTTAGTCCAGGCCCTTTACCCAGAGAAGAATTCCTTGTAAAAACTGGTTGGGAAGATCTGAGGCAAGTCTGGAGAGCCAGCCTGCCATGAGACGTGACCACACCCAGAACAGCATCAGACCTGAGTAGAAGAGTGGTTTCAGTAAGAGGGTCCTTTAAGGCCACCATAGGATAATACAAGCTTCTGAGCCTTATTAAATCTGCTCTTCCTAAGCAGCAATTGTGGTCAGTCAGAGCCTTAGAGAAAACATGTTTTAAAAAAAAAGAAAAACTTCAGAAAGCCGAGAAACCCATTTGCAGGAGGAAAGAGGTGAATTGCCCAAGTCCAGACGGTGAAGTGCAGAGGAAGACATGTTTCCCAGCTCACCTGGGCAGGCGTGGTAATGCTATTACAGTAACTGGTGCAGATCTTAAACATAAAGTCAGGCTGCTCATCAGACAGAACCTTGAGAAAAGCCAGAGGAAGTAAAATGCTAGGGACCATTGAGGTCAGCTTGAGTTTATGTGCCTCTGGCTACAGTACCTAAAATCTTTGATCCACATTTAGAAGCAGGATAACTGGGAGACTCTTGCTGAGGGCTCGGGAGGCTGTCCCAGTGAGGGGATTTGAAAGCTGGCTGGAAGTACAGGGAAGCCCAGTCAAAATGTCAAGCCTAAGAAAGGGGCATGAGGCCCTGGAAACATGGAAACATGGGCAGATGCCACCCCCAGCGGTTCCCGGGAGTCCCTATTCCTATAATGCCTCCTTCAGCCTGACCATCCCCAATAGTCTGTTAGGTAGATACTGAGTAAAGTGTCACTCAGCAACGCCAAGTAAGTTCTGCTAAGCCATGCAGGTAGTGCCCAAGCCACCCTGAGACCAGAGTCCGGCCCCAGCACTGGCTAACCTCAGTGGCTCGTGAGGTTGAGAGAAAGCACATATGTAAATGGTGCCAGGATTCAGTACCTACATATGAAACACTCGGCTCCCAGACAGTTGTCTGTAAATGCTGGTGTGAGTGTCCTTTCTCTAACATCCAAGTCAAGTGGAAGTCCATGGTTGGCTAATAAGAGTTTGGGAGAAAAAATGGAGAAGAAGGAGATTGGGCTGGTGGTCTTCTTGAAAATAGTTGACAGCCATTTAATGCATTGATCCTTCAGCATCAAGTTACTTGACTACTGGGGACGGAATGAATGACATGAGTGCCAGGGCAGGTGGATGGTTTAGATCAGGTGTGCGTGCCTGTTGACGTGAGTAGGCTAGTCCTGGCCCAGAGGACCCCACAGACAAAAAGTCGTTTAGTCTGGCAGCCATCAGAACCATATTAGGTAGCTCCTGGCCAGGAACATACAGCTATTTATTTTTTAAAAGACTATTACATTGTTTTATAAATACTGATGTCTATAGAAAGAGTTGAGGATTAATATGTTTATTAATATCATTGCTAAGTATTAGTGTTAATATAAAAAATACACACAAAGATGATTACCACCTACTTTGGTAAAACACTGGACTGTAAAGCTCTACCCTGGGGAAATCAATTTGGAACCTGATCCTCCAACTCCAAATCAGGCCACCTTGTACCTAAAGTTCCTCCTCTGAAAAACCGTACATTCTTCATGCCCGGTTTGGTAGCAGAATGAACGTCCTGTGTTGATTACAGGGCCTGCGCCTTTTAGGTGGTAAAGAAATGACTGATGGTCAAGGAGACAAGAACGGAAAAGTGACACTCTGGCCTCTGTTCTACTGCTGGACCAGCAGGGCCTGAGGTTCCAATTCTGTTGGTGTGTAATGTGAAGAGGAGGGGGAGGAGGGAGAGGAGTAGGGTCCAGACAGAGGTAAAGAGCATGGAGCTGAGCTGATTGCTGAGCCAGCACTTGCCAGGTAGGATGGAATCTTTCTCCAGACTGAGATCTTACTCTTTGGATGGTTACTGGCAATGGCTCTGGGGACCCTAGGAGGAATACATATGGACCGTTGTCACCCTTCTTGATGTCCGCAGAGTCGGTGTACCATCCAGGCAGGGCTCCGTCTTAACACTACTTTCCCTTAAATCACAGTTCCTAAATGAAAACTGCAGGAGAATATCAGCTTTGGTTCTTCCCCCCCACACCCATTTCCCAGGTCTCTGGGTTGCCTTCCTAAACTTGATTGAAACCTCCAGGGAGCCGGCCTCACAGTGGGAGGTCTCTCTGTGAGACAAACGAAAGCTGCTTCTGGAACTCTCCACAGCGACGCCTTACCTTCTATGGTGGTCTCCTTCCTGCCGGGAGCTGGCCTCTCCCAGAGAACGTTGTATATTTGAAGAGAGCTGCAGGATCACCTGTTTCTCATGGCGGTGGTCAGTGGATAAAGTCCAGGGGGCTGAGTTCTTATTGCAGTCTGGGTTACAGCAGAAAAGCTCAGGACTCTGGTATAGGTGAAAGAGGCCCCGCCCCGTTTGACCTGTCTGAGGGGTATTTATTGGAGAAGACCAGCAGCTTGCCTGCTCCTCCGCTCTCTGCTTCCGTCCTCTTTACTCTTAATCACCACCCGCCCCGCCCCACGGAAGCTTCCCTCGGTTGAAAAGAGCGCCATCCTGGCTAAGTTTGTGCCGGAGCAGAAGTACAGTTCCCAGGATACATCCCTTTATCTTCCCAAAAGGTGCTCTGGGGATGTATGTTCATCATTTCTGGCATATAGCCTGTGATCGGAATCCTCCGGAAGCCACAGCTATTGAGTCTTAACCAGGTTACAGTGTCTTACCTCCTGTCCCAGGTTATACCCCTCTCCCTACCATGTCTAACAGCCCTCTGTAGGGATGAACCCGAACATGCCCGCCTTATTCATTGGTCCTATGTGCTCACCCCTGGCCATTCGCTACAGTGTCTATGAGGAGAGACCTAGAGTCATTGTCTAGAAGCCCAGCCAAGGTGCAGGTAGGGCTCCACTCCACTTTATTCTGTCCTAGAACCTGTACACAGAAGTGTTTGCCTGCTAGTGAAAGGGCCACGTTGCCAACCGTCTTCGGGTTGCTGACTTGAGCTGTCACCCCTAACTTGTGCTGTCTGGCTTCTTCTTCGGGTTGATGTTCAGTATCAAGAAAGTTATAAAATAGTCGAGTTTCTCTCCTCGGGGTCTACAGTCTAATTAGAGAAACACAAATCCAGAGAAAACAATTGGAAGGTGATTGAGTCCTAGCTGTGAGGTGTTGCCTGTAAGTGGGAATGGGAACGGGCCACCGCTGTGGTAGGTGATAGGGATATGACCTCACCTGTCACCTAAGGTTGAGAAAGGGCTGGCGAAATATGTGACACAGAATACATGTTCAGGAAGTCAGTCTTTGTGCCGCCTGGGCCTCTCCTTGCTGGGAATGGCGACAGGAAACCTAAGTGAACCCTGACACTGTTGGCCCTGGACAGACTTCAAAACCACCCAAAGGAGAACTCGAGTCTCACCTCCCTGGAGTGTTTATTCAGGCTTTCCTTCCTCAACAGTCCCTGGCTGGGGGGTTTCTCTTTCCTGTGAAAAGAATCAATTGAAAGTCCACACTAACAACGTTCCATTGGCTATGAATCCTGCTCCAGACATCTTGTTTGAAATCCCTGTTGATGTTGGGGCTTTGTAGGGATCCAACTTGATTTGATCAAGGACATGACACCCCACTGTAAACCACGAGCTTCTGGTCTTCATCCCACACCTTGATTTTAGGAGAAAGCCCAAGCCTGCAGAACTGTAGTACAGTGGGATAGGGTAAGAGTACTTCATTCATCAGCCAGCTCGGCAAGTTACTAAATTCATTTAAGGCTCTGATATTCCATGGTGACAGGAGGCTCGGTGTGACCAGAATACAGATTAGCCTGCTCTTGGGTGTTTTAGGGAACAGGGGAACTAAAGAAATCTGGGAGCTCACACAACAGGTCACTTGTACCAAGTCGCAGCCGATAGCGGCTTAGACCAGAGTACTAACAGTTGAGGCAGAAAAGGGGACAGACTGGCTTAATTGATTGATCAAAACAAATTGGATTGATTTGAAAGCCTAATCTCAAAATCAAGTGGAAGGGATTCTTGATTTATCTAAAGGCTATTACCACACCCTGTAAGTTGATGGCGCTGCCAATAACCACCAGCATGATAAATTATATAATGTATATTGTGATCACAGCCAAATTATAGTCTATTTCTAAGCAGAGGGAAAACTGAGAGAATTAATAACAATGGAGAAAACCAGGCCAATCAGAAAGAGTAGGATTTTTTTTGAAGTTATGTCAGTGAACCTCAGAGATAACACAAGTTAATGTCCACCAGCATTACCTGGAGGCTTTGTAAGGAAAGTTGTAGTCCTTCTTCCCTGATCCCCGAGGAGCACTACTTTCATGAGTGTTCTCAGGAGAGACAGGTATGGTGAGCATCTGTAGCCCCAAAACTCAGGAGACAAGAGAAGCAGCCTGGGATTCCAAAACCAAACCAGGCACTGAAATGACCTGTATTGAACAAACGAAAACAATCCTCAGAATAGAAACCACTTGGTTAAATGTCTCAGATGTTTGATCCAGCTGTCGCACCAAATCAATTCCCAGGCAAGCAAAATAAACACATGGACCAATGCAAGACCAGTGGGTAGAGATGAAAGAAAAGCACTGTCAGCAAAATTACTATGAAAACATTAAATTTGGATTTGAGCTCCGGTTGGTAATTCCATACTCCCTCTAACAAGAGGTTCCTGTCTAACCAGTGGCTACTTAACCTAATTGTCATGAAATTACTCAGTTGTCAGCCCATCCTACTGACCAGCTCTCCTCCTTGAACTGAGTTGAGACAGTGATTCACTGAAGCCAAAAAAGCAGGGAAGAAATATCTTAGCAGTTAAGAGTACTGGCTGGTCCTCCAGAAAACCTGGATTCCATTCTAAGCACCCACACAAAGACTAACAAACTACTGTCTAACTCCAGTTCTCAGGGATCTGATGGCCTTTTCTGGTCAGCTTGGACAATGAGCACGCATGGTTCACAGACATACGTGCAGGCAAACACTTATACATATAAAAGCACTATTTTAAAAGGGACAATTACTATTCTTAGATAAATTCTTATTTAATAAAGTATGCACTTTATTTGACTTCTAAGATACAAGTGTGCAGGTGTCTCTAGACTACGGGATTATGAATGATTTAAAAGCTTTTTCCCTTTATATATGTTCAGACATTTATACATCTTGTTCATATTTTTTATATAGTTTGAATTGATCGGTGTATTTTTTTGTGACAGGATCTCATGAAGCCCAGGCTGGGCTCAGACTCGGTGTGTAGCCATAAATGGCCTTGAACATCTGACCCTCCTGCTTCCAACCACATTCCGAGATTGCGGGTGTGCACCAGTATGCAGTGCTGTGGATTGAACCAAGGGCTCTGTGCATGCATGCTTGAAGAGTCACATAATTTGCTAAGCATTCTAAGATGTGGTAGTTACCATCCTTCTGAAATTCTGAGTTCCATTGTGTCAGTTATCTGAGGGGAACTGAGGATGGAAAAAAGTTAAGTCGGAAATTTCAGAGGTAAACATTTCACACATTTTTAATTCATCCCTCTCTGGGTAGCCTGATGAACAGAATCACTGTGTCCTGGTTGGAAGGTGCCATTCCTGTGTCCAGGACACTCATGATGTGTACAATACCTTTGGTTTCTTAGTAGCCATGTGAGTTATTAGGCTAACAACTAAATTGATATCACAAGGACCGGTACCCAAGGAACAATCATCTTATTTAACGGTATCCCCAAGGTGCAAGAGTGTTGATGTGGGGAATTCAGACAGACAACACATAAGAATGGAGAGGGAGAGGGGGAGGGGAAAGGAAAAGGGGAGGGGAAGAGGGGGAGACACGCAGAGAAAACATGAGTACATTCATGGGTCTTTAATTACAGAATATTGCAGTTGCTCTATCATATAATTTTTTTTAGTAGAAAGAGTGTGTTGTTTGTTGCCATCCATACTCAGGTATGAACTAGGGTCTCAGAATATATCTTTCTCTGATGGGGGAACAGCTACTGTGCATTGGTTTTCCTACAAGAAATAGTAACATCCTAATTAGTACCCTTGTTTAACCACAAGATGGAGTAGTGTACAACAGAATAAGCAACTTGAAAACTTCAATATGAGGATGTGATTTCTGCCTCCCCTAGATGTAAGCACAGGGATTCCTGGACACTTTCCACCTCTAACAGTACCGGCTGTATGTATTACCTTTCCAAACCCTCCCACTTCAGAAGCACCCATATATTCTCATCTTTCCCTATGCTTCTGTAATTGTGGCACCATTAAATCCTAATGACTATGTAAACTGTTAGAAAAGACTTGCAGCCAACCTTCTGGGGCTTAAGAAACCATCCTGATGAGCACTACCACAAGGTATCCACTCCCTTCATCTCAAACCTGTGCAGTCCCTGGAGCTGAATGACAACCACCAGACGTCAGTTGTCATTTCATAATTGTGTTTGATAGGTGATCTGGATCGCATGTAAGAATTCTAAATACTAATGTACCAAAAAGTGGGGTGGAGAGGAAACATAGAAGGCATTTGATTCAAATTAGATGAAGGCAAACGCTGAGAGCTTAAGACTCTCCTGTAGGTTGAAGTTAAGGAGATACATGATTGGACAGTAGAGAGGTAGGCGGGGAAAGATCTAGGAAAGTGGAAAAGGAGGTAGGAAGGCTGAGATTCCAGAGGCAACATGGAAGCTGATGTGCATGTTTCTCTAGCTTGGCGAGGTTGTTAGGATTATTTCTAAGGGTTTCTATGGATCTAATGTATCTCATATAGATGTGCAATCTATATCTTTGTCCATTGGTTGTAAGCTTATTGTGTAGAGGGTTTGTGGAATGAAAATTTAACATATAAACCTGTTTGATAATTTGATGGTTGTAAGTCATGTTTTTACCAGACTGTGGAAAATATGAGCTAAGTTCTTGGCTGGTAGAGGAGCAACTGGGGTGAGCCGTTTCAGCATGGTGGCCTGTAGCTCTGATCAGAAACCAGTAGCCAAAGTTCCAGACTAAAACAGAGAGAGCTGAGAGAGGGTGGTGAGGGGACCACATGGTAGAGAAAGAGCCCGGGTGCCAGCACTAGCACAAGATAAAAGGGTTCAACTTTTAATATTTACCGCAACACTCCCCTTCTGAGCAGGGGAGGGGTGGTGGTCATACAAGGCCTGGGTGTCCAGGGAAAAGCTCAGTCTCAATGCAGATCACAGGGTGAGAAGAGCAGTTTGCTTGATGGCTTCCTTCCTTCCTTCCTTTCTTTTTTTGGGGGAGGATGGTGGTGGTCCAAAGACATGGTTTCTATGTGTAGTCCTGTCTGTCTTGAAACTCACTTTGTAGACCAGGCTTCCCTCAACCTCAGAGACCCACCTACCTCTGCCTCCCAGGTGCTGGGTTTAAAAGCCTTACCCACTACCCAGCCTGGCATGGTGCCTGGGCTGCCAAAGTAGTTGCTTTGGTTTCTTCTACCCTTTCCCTCTCCCTCTCTCCTTTCCTCTCTCCTCTCTCCTTTTATGAACAGGTGGTTTATATTTTGCTTCTCTATTTTTCTAATAAGGCTTTATCTCTAACTCTCAGACCTCTAGGATTGTTATGGCGAGAAACTTCAAAATTCTTCTGTTTTTGAAATGTTACAACTCACTACTGCTTAACTGTGGTCACCATGTTGCACAAAAAAACCCTAGAGCTTAAGCCTATCTAACTGTAACTTAGTGTCCATTGGCCAAACTCCCCCAGCTGTCCCTTTCCCCATACCTCCCTACTTCTGAACACTGTCAACTTCTGAGGTCAGTATTCTTTCTCACTTGTCCTCAGGAAGGAGGACAATGTGCAGTGCTCGTCTCTCTGATGCTCAGTTTACTTATTCTAATCCCCTCAGGCCCCTTTAGGCCAGAATTTCTCAACCTGTGGAATACAACCTTTTGGGGGATTAAAGGACCCTTTCACAGGGGCTGTGTGTCAGACATCCTGCATATCAAACATTTACATTACAATGCATAACAGTAGCACAATTACAGTTATGAAGTATCAACAAAAATAATTTTATGGCTGGGGATCACCACAGCATGAGGAACTGTATTAAAGGCTGAGAACCACTGGCTTGAGTGTATTGCTTATCTCAGAAGGACCCACCAGAAGCACTGTTGCTGGCAATGCTCAAACCGGAATGTAGGCTGTGGTGATTTGAATACGCTTGGCCCATGGGAAGTGGCACTATTATGAGATATGGCCTCACTGAAGGAAGTGTGGCCTTGTAAAGGAAGTGTGTAACTTAGGAGGTAGTGCTCTGAGGTCTCACCTGGCCAGTGTGACAGACCCTCCTCCTGGCTACTTTAAAATCAAGATGTTGGACTCTCTCAGCTCCTTTAGAGCCTTGTCTGCCTGCATGCTGCTATGCTTTCTGCCATAATGTCAGTGGATGATAAACCTCTGAAACTCTTAAGCCAGCCCAGGTTAAATGTTTGCCTTTGTAGGAGTTGCCTTGGTCATGGTCTCTTCACAGCAGTAAACCCTAAGTAAGACATAGGGTGTAAGTAGATTCTAGTAGTGACTCCACCACAGGAAGTCCTTACTGTCAGAGCAGAGAGGAGAAAAATCGAGTGATGTAACAGATAGGTTAATGCATAGTAGTGGACAGAGGCCACTTGCTCCTGGTGACCTGGAACTGTAGCATTAAGATTCAAAACAAGATTACTAAATGGAGAAAGGAAACAAAATCACCTGGTCTTATCCCCAGCCAACAGCTGGTAATTATTAGGGCTTCTCCTGCAGTATGCTGGCATGAAAGGGGGCTCTCCTTGTTGCCGTCAGAGCGCACACAATTTAAAAACTGCTCTTCCATTTATAGCTATCATCATCGTTCTGTGGCGCTACACGCTCCATGATTATAATTTTAATGACCTCATAATATTCTATCCATCCAGCATATGTTCCATAATTTACTTAACTGGTTTTCATACCATTAGGCACATGCGCCTTTTAAAAATAATACTGTAAATAATGAGCCACAAGCATATTCATATGGTGCATTTTCCACTTATCCTTAGGGTATGTCAACAAGATTCACCAGAACAGAATTCAAGTGGAAGCTTTATTTTATAAAAAGAAAGAAAGAAAATAACTTGCAATCCACAGTGAATGGCAGCCTTACTTACTAGGAGAAAGGGTGTGCCAAGAGCCAAGGAGAGAGGCTGGCTGCTGGAGAACATTCCCACCCCAGTTCCTATTACTGGCTTTATATAGAAACCCAGCTTGCCCCTTGACGTCTCCCCCAGTTCTGGCTTCTTCCTACACATCCCATACGCTGCCCACTTGAGTGTAACCTGAGAGGGCAGTACCAGGTCAATCCTGATTAGTCTTTTATAGGTCAATATGTAAATAAAGAAACCCAACCACGCTCATTCCGGATTGATTGACATTTACATATGGGTTGTAGGTCCTACCTAGTGCATTGGTCAGGTTCCAAAGCAAAACTGGACTTTTCTGGGGCTCTTTTATCTTGGCACACAACTCTTAACTGAGACCACAAAACCTGGTTTTGATACCAGGAGCAGGGCATTCACTTGCAATGCCTAACCATCAAATGCTAAGGACCCTTTGGGGACATTCTCTTATTCTTGAAATTCACAGGTAAAGTGCTCACACTTACTTTATGTCAGTGAATGGGCAAGAGATAGAGGTAAACTGCCAAAGTTCTTTCCAAAAGGAATTTGCCATTTTCAGTTCCTCAGCAGCTTTTTTGCAGAAAGCTCAGCACTGAGTGGCCATTTCAAAGACTCCTCCTGCAAGCAGATGCACACATGGGGGTGCATGCTCTCCCTGCTCCACCCAACCCCACTGCTTGCCTGTCTTCTGGAGTCTAGGAAGGCGCTCCAGGTGAGTACAACCTCCAGCCGGTTAGCTCTGCCGCTAAATACCCAGATCACTTGCTGGGATTTGCAGTGTAGAAGAAATGGGGAATTAGAATGAAAACGGATTGGCTTTTGCCAACCCTAACCAGCAAACAAAGGCAAGGCAGGCTAGGTTATGAACACTGAGGTCTGGAACCACAATCTTCCAAAAGCAAAAAGAACCTTCAGAATCATCTGCCTACTGGCTTATTTGACCTTGGACCGACATCATCCTTGTTACTACAGACCCGGACACTCTGTCATTTAAAAACAAAACAAAACAAAAACTGAAAGGATTCCTATGAGACTGGGGTAGAACTTGTTCTGCCTTGCTCAACCCCGAAAGGAATATTTGCAGAAACAGCCTGTCTCCCGAGATAATAATGTCTTACCTGAGGCAAACAGTTTCTGGAAAGAAGGATCACAGACCCACACACATGCCCCACAACAGCAGCCCCTTCTTCATAACCAACCACTTTACAGAGCGGACCCTTTCCCTCCATTTTTCCCGAGGACAGAGGCTACCCTTTCGGTGTGTGTGCTGACAAATGCACTCCCATCGCTGAGGTCTGACTGTGGTCTCGGATGGCTTATTTCTCTGCCATGGGTGAAATGAGCCAATTTAAACCAGATTAGATTAAAGACGGGTATATTGGGAAGCCACTCTTGGGTGGGTGAGTTCACTGGTCTCAAGGACTTAGGCTAGGGAGATCACCATGGGGAAAGGGTGGGGTTCAGGAGAGGGAGAAAGAAAGGGAGTAAGGGGCATCCCATGTGAGGTGCAGGAAGAGAAGATGAGAGGGGAAGAGAAAAGAGGGGAGAGGAGAGGAGAGACCAAAATGCCTGGATTATACAGGAAAGAGCCCCTGGGGGGAAGGGCAAAGGGGAGCCCAGGTCTGGGCTGTATGTAAAGTTTAAGGTTGGGGGCAGGATATATTATGTAGGGACTGAGGGATGTTGGGAGAACCAGGTCTGCTTTGGAGTGTAAAATGTGCACCTCAGTCCCTTGTGCCAGAATAAAACCAACTGTCTCTTCCTTGCCTTTTGTTTCTTTATGCTGCCTTAGAAACTGAACATTCACCATTGTGGCCAAGGATTGTGGTTTTAAAACATCCGATGAAAGCCTCTCAATGGCTACAACTGCCCTTGGCATCCATTCTCTGCACATGCCCAGTCTGCTGCATCACGTGACCACTGCTGCATCATATTTTAGAGAAACCTTTTTTTAAAAAAAGATACCACAATGTGCATTCTCCTTTGTGTCTCAGTCCGGGCCTGGTTCTTGCTCTCATTCTGGCTTTCATTTTCTAGGAAAGTTCAACAAAAATGCTTCTGGTGATGGCTAGTCTAGGTTGTCAACTTGGCTAAAACCCAAGTGGCCAGGTACAGCTGTGGGGAATTTCTCTTAATTAAATTCCTTGAAGTGGGAAGTCGAACCTTTAATCTACAAGCTTCTTTGTTGTTGATGATAATGGTGGTGGTGGTGGAGCTGGTGGTGATGGTGGAATGACCTGTGGGAGTGCAGACTCTACTGTGATGTTGGGACAAATCTAGATTTAGACTTCATTTCTAAAAGTATTTGTTTTATGAAATCAGGTGCACTTGTGTTTGGGGTACATTAAGCTCAGAATCGCCGTGCCCTCTTGATGCAGTAGAAAGTGACACCTGCTTGTGTCCCTTCCGTCTGCTTGTAACACCTCTGCCAGCCTTGCACTCTAAGGTGGGGTCTGTCTTGTGATGAGGTAAACTACTTGCAGGTAAACCTGTAAGTCTGTGTGCTTTATTGGGGTCTAAGAACCATTAACAGCTGCAGATACTATTGACGGGTGCGTATCAATGCCTGCAGTGTTGATCTTGTGTTCTTTACTGTTTTTCTGATCTTTATTTTCGAGCATCATAAATGTTTATATGGTCCAACTTAGTCAGGGTTTCTATTCCTGCACAAAACATCATGACCAAGAAACAAGTTGGGGAGGAAAGGCTTTATTCAGCTCATACTTCCACATTGCTGCTCATCACCAAAGGAAGTCAGGACTGGAACCCAAGCAAGTAAGGAAGCAGGAGCTGATGCAGAGTCCATGGAGGGATGTCACTTACTGGTTTGTTCCCCTGGCTGGCTCAGCTTTCTTATAGAACCCAGGTCTACCATCCCAGGAATGGCTCCACCCACAATGGGCTGGGCCAGGGATGGCTCCACCCACAATGGGCTGGGCCCTCCCCCTTGATCACTAGTTGAGAAAATGCAGCTGGATCTCATAGAAGCATTTCCTCAAATGGGGCCCCTTTCTCTGTGATAACTCCAGCTTGTGTCAAGTTGACGCAAAACCAGCCAGTGCATGGCTCTTTAGCCTGTTTTTTATTATTATTATTATAAAAAGTTTTATTTTTCTTTCAATCATGAAAGATCATTGTGTTCAGCATAGTAGTCTGAGTGGGTGATTTAATTAAAAGCCAGCATTCCAAACTCTCCCAGCACTGAACTGGTTAGTCGCACGGTCCTCAAAGCTGCTGCCTCAGTAGTCCCAATCTGGTGCCAAAGACCTGGGAAGTTCCTGGAGAGCCACTGGTCCTCGGTCCACGTTGAGAGCCTGGGACAGCAGTAGCAACAGAGCGAATTAACTCAGTCGCACGAGGGTGGCCGTGAGCAGAGAGCAATTCATCTTCCCTTTAGGACCCCTTTTCTCTGGGTCGCCACCAGAATGAGCCACCCCACATCTGGATGGGTCTTCCCACCTCAGTTACAGAAATCAGACAGTGCTTCAATGGACGCTAAAGTGTGGCATGTCAACACTTGAAACCAACCTCCGAGGCTGTGTTCACAGGAGAGCTGAGAACAAGGTTAATTTAGCAGGGACTTCGGAACAGGTATGGGGCTCTCTTGGCTTTGCTCGGCCCTGTGGTGAGGCCCGATGTTCACAAGGCAGGAGAGGCTGCAGTGGATCTGAATGCCTTAGACCACCCAACATGTAAATCAATATAAATCACGTCGGCAACTCGCTGAAGCAATCTAGAGACAGAGCAAGGGCAGAGCAGACGTGGAAGTCTCTCAGGGTCACTCAGACAAATGTGGCAAGACTTGTATTGTGTCAGAGTTCCTGAGGGGGAAAAACTGACAGAAAGACAGATGTGCTAATGGGCTAAGAACAGTTCATAGATACATAAGATTAAGCTTCTCCCAAGGGGTAGGCAATTTTCCCCCAGAGCAAACTGGTTTTTTGTTTTGTCTGTGTTGTTGTTTTATTAACTGGAAGTGAAAGTAGTTCACTTAACCTCGGGCCATCACAGCCACCCTGTAAGGCTGAGGTGGGCTATACCCAGGGAGCAGCCACAGTGACAGCCCATGATTTGTCACATAGAGAGCCAGCGTGAGCAGAGGGTATCAGGGGTTTCTCTGGCTGGGACAAACACTATGACCATTGGGGAGGAAAGTGTTTATTTCTGCTTACAGATCTCAGGTCACACTTCGTTGCTGAGGGAAGTCAGGGCAGGAACTGGAACGGGGCAGGAACCTGGAGACAGGAACTGATGCAGAGGCCATGGAGAAGTTTTGCTTACTGGCTTGTTCCTAGGGCTTTCTCACCATAGAACTTCAGACCATCAGCCCAGGTGTGGTTCCCCCCACTGTAGGCTGGGCCATCCTGTGTCAATCACTCAATGAGAAGACGCCCTACAAGCTTGCCTAAGCCAGATATTAAGGAGCTGTTTTCTCAACTGTGGTTTCCTCCTTGCAGATGACTCTAACTTGTTTTAGATCAACACAAAACCAACCAGGAAGTCTGAGCCCCTGTCAACTTGACACACAAACGTGTTGCTTTTCAACCTCAGCACTTCCTTTCTCATCTATCCTCAAAAAATGTCATGTTAATAGTAATATTCCATTATAAAACTTAAATAAGCTTAAACGTCCCAAGGTCTGTACAAGTTCAAAATCATTTAAAGTCCCTTCTTTAAAATATCCAATCTTTTTTAAAAATCCAAAGTCTCTATAAAACTCCAGAATCTCTTTAAAAGTTTGAAGTCTCTCAACTGTGCGCTCCTATAAAATCAAAATTACCCAAATGCTTTCTCACTCCTATCAGAGAAAAACCAAAATTCAACACTGTAGAACTCACCGTCAGACTTCTGGACTCATGGTCTAGGCTCCAAAGGGGCTTGCTGCAGGCTCAGGCCAGCTCCACTCCAAGGCTCTCGCTGTCCGACCTTGGAGACTCTCCTAAGGTACTGGCATCTCAAATACATGAATAAAAAAAAAAAAATCTTGGGTGTCCATGGCAACCAGGCTGCACTTTCACCAACAGCCTCTCCTGAGCTCTTTTCAAGGGACTTGGACGCTGCCAAATGATGACAAGCTTCAATGTCTCTCCACTATCCTTCAATCCTGGGATTCTCACTGCTCTTGAGGTTGCTTCTCCACCGAGACCTCCCCTCTCGGTACCAAGGCCTCCATGACCCTTGCATGGTTTCAAAACCAACAACTCCCTCCCTCCGGGGGGACAGATTCTTACACTGCCTTCATCTGCCAGCTGCCACCATGAGATGCAGCCTTAGCCACCTCCAGAGCACAGCTTCTGTGTGCTGACTCTGAGGACATGCTTTCCAGAGGATTAGGCTAGTCACAGCAAAGCAAAGGTTTCACTCTCTTGGCTCTGGTCTCTCCCACTTCTTCACTTCCTGTTGACCAGAATCTCAATTCTTAATCCAAGATGTCATATGAACAGCCCCGGTTGAAGCTTTGTTTATCTCCAAAACTTCCCCAAACAGGCTTCCGTTGCCCATACTTCTGCCAGCAATCACTGTGAGCTGTGAACACCCAACAGCTTTGCTAGCCCAGAGTTCAAATGCTACCACAATCCTCCCAAAATTACTTGGCCAGGTCTGTTAAAGCAACGCCTCACTCTGGTATCAATTCCTGTCCTATCTAGGGTCTCTATTGCTGTGACAAACGCCATGACCATAAATAACTTGGGAGAAAAGGGTTTGTTTCTTCTTAGAGCTCTCAGGGCACACTCCATTGCTGGGGATGGGGGTGGGAGGGGATGTCAGAGCAGGAAGTCGGGGGAGGGGGCGGTGTCAGAGCTGGAACTTGAACAAGGCCTGGAAGCAGGAACTGACGAGGAAGCCATGGTGAGTGCTCCGAACAAGCGTTGTACTCCTATACTCAGGTTTGCTCAGCCTGATTTCTCATAGCACCTAAAACTATCAGCCAGGCTGTGTAGGGTGCTCCAAATGAGCTAGATTCCCCCACACCGATCACGAAGTAAGAGGATGCCCTACAGGCTTGCCTTCAGTCTGATCATTAAAAGGTTGATTGAGGTTGATTGAGTCATCTTCTCAGTTGAGGTTCCTGGCTTTCAGATGACTTTAGCTTGGGTCAAGTTGACAAGAAGTAGTCAGCACAAAGGGTGTAGCAGGAAAGAATGTCTCTCCCTCGTGGCACTGGCTAGGCTGAGTAGCTTCAGGTGGGCCCCCCTGAGCTGGTGGTGTTGAAGAGTTTCACAGTGACCCTGAGGAAGCACTGCAGGATGAGCAGACAAACCTCTTACAAATGTCTGTGGGTTATGGACAGTCAGGTGGGGTACTGCTTCTTGTCCATTCTGTGGTACTCAAATTGGTCTTTTTGGCTAAACAATTAATAGAAGCAAACATATGTATACATGTATATATGTACATATGTATATGATATGTGTGATGTATATGATGTGTATATGTATTGGGCCTTGCTAATGTTTCCTTTTTAGTATCCCCTTAGCTGACCCAAACCAACTGGCACTTACTTGGAATGGATGATGACAGACCTTTGGAGATGCTGCCCACCCCTTGTAAGAAAGGTCTCATTATACGACGGCAAAACCTTGAGTGTCTTACAGACTTGTAAATGCATCCAAAATAGCAGTAAGGCATGAGTTAAGGAGTTTTTTAAAAGGCACCCTGTGTGGAGAAAAAAAGAGAAACCATAGGTTATTGGGTAAAAATACCATTCCAGGAGTGAGCTACCTCCCAGCGAGTTGTTGACCAGGGATGCCTCCGAGGCCCCACAATCCTAAAAGAACTGTCAATGCTTTTGGCTATGTGATAGAATGAGATAGTAATTCCCTGTCGCTGAATCCTTCACACTTTATCTTCAGTGTATGAAGGAAGCTGACCGGCCCTGAGCTAGAAGTGCACCCTCTCCTCCACCACCTTCAGCGCCATTAAGTCAAGGTAGCAATGCAAAGGAAACACAGCTTAGAAGCCCAGGCTCCTCAGAGGAGTTAAGTTCTCCTCGGTGTGCACGCAGCTCTCTCCATCCAAGGTTAACTGAGACAAATGCATGTAAGATTTCAAATAATCATTTGATAGTATGCATGGAAGGTAGCAAGGCTGTTTAGAAACATCAGCATGAATAGAATGTAAAGTTTGTGTGTTTTTTTTTAATGAGAGTTGAGAAAGGAAGCTAAGAGGTAGCTTTTGGCAATTCATCCTGGTGACAAGAGGTAGGATTGAGAGTATCTCAGGAAGGAACCCTGGGGCTCCGGCCTCAGTACTTAAGCCAGAGGGATTTCTCTACTTCTTCCTCCCAAATGGTATTTCAAGTATTAGGAAATCGTCTTGGCTATTAATATATTAGATGAAAAACTTCCCCTTCTCCTGCAGATCTCGTCTGCCCAATAACATTGCTTGCAGAGCAGGAACAGATTTCATGAAAAGCGAAGGCTGTTATTAGTTTTATTTAACTATGAGAGTGTTATTTGTTCAAGGACTGAAACTACAGCTAGTTCTTTTTAAAAATCATCTAAGAAACATTTATACAATATATTTTTATCATATTCTTTTTTCTCCTCAACTCTTTCCAAACCCTCACAACCTCTGTACCCACCCAAGTTTGTGTTCTTTATTTTCCTGTGGTTATAATATAATTACATCATTTCTCCTTTCCTCTGAGCCCTCCAAAATACCCTTCCTTGATTCTTTCAAATTCATGTTCCCATTTTTCATAATGGTTGGCACACGCATATGCATATATATATACATATATAATATGTGTGCATATACATAAGAATAAATATATATTCTTAAATATAGCCTGCTCCATCTGTATAATATTATTCTTATATATTTTTCCAGGGATAACCATTTGGTACTGGGTAATCAGTTAGTATGTTCTTCCCTGAGGAAGACTATTCCTCCCACTCCCAGCATCCCTTGGTCCATCTATGGCAAACTTCTTGTCTCTAACTTAAAATATCTTTTCCTCCAGCTTGAGATCCAGTGAGGCTTGGTCACGGGCATACTTTTGTACAGGCATCAGTCTCCATTCTTTGTGGGATTCTACAAGTGTAACTGCTAGGCTGTGTGACCGTGTGAGGTGCCATAGAACTGTCCTCTAGGGTGACCACTTTCTCCAGACCTGTCTCAAAGATGGGAAGCCATGTCTACACAAAACTTGTTTATATTCATGTTTCATAGACGATTAATGCTCTGATCACACAGGAAGCAACCCAAAATGTTCACTTGTGTGTGAATAGATAGTTGAGTTTGCAATGCCTCCAGCATAATTGGTACTTATAAATAAAGCATGTTCAGGCATGGTATATTCCTCAATGCAGGAAGCCCCCAAAATATAGAAAATGAAAAATTAGCAGACACAAAACAAGACAAGCGAGTCATGAGAGGGAGGCCGGTAATTTGAATGAGAATACCCGCCCCTCACCAATAAGTCCATGTATTTGAATGTTTGGACCCCAGCTGGTGGAACTATTTGGGAAGAATTGGGAGGAGTCTGGTTGGAGGAAGTATGCCATGGAGTGGGCTCTGAGATGTCAAAATATCATTCTCTTTCCAATTACCTGCCTCCAATTACATAATCTTAGCTGTTGCTCAGCACCATGTCTGACAATCTGCTGCGCGGCTCCCCATGACAATCATGGACTCGCCCTCTGAACTGTAAGCCCCAGTAAATTCTTCCTTCTGTAATTTGTGTCGGTTCTTTGTTACTTTATTACAGTAGTAAGAAAAAAAACCCCAAGAAGCTAAGATATCAAGAATTCACCAAAATGGGTGCAATTAAGTGTTGGGGTTGATCTTGGTTGCAGACAGGGAAGAAGAAAACACGGCGACTAATAAAACAGATAACTTGTATCGCTGATCCCTTTAAACGAAATCAGAGGCTGGAACTTCAGATAAGCACAGCCGATAAATCTTGTTGGTTACAGAATCCTCGAGACTTGTCATGTCATCCATTCGAGTGGCATAGATAGAAAATTAAATTACAGTTTGGTTATACAATCCAGACTAACTTGTAAAGGAAGACAGATGCCTTACCTGCTCATGCAGAGAGCAGCAAATCATGTTTAAGTGAATTGTGCACATCCTGTAATTATGTTAATGCTGGAAAGGATATTACCTGTAAAAGTTTCTGTGTTCACAGAAAAACAAAAATCAGAAAAGCAACCCTGGCAAGATTCACCCTCAGGGTTGCTGAGATGCTGAGACATATTTATTCCACTATCCTCTTTGATCCTACCTCAGTCTACCTCAATAGCTGTTTCCTCAAAAATCCGCATCCAGAACAGCTTCAAAGAAAGCTGCTGTCCCTAATTGGTCCAGCCTTTCAGACTGTTCTGACCAGGAATTCATTTAAGGCCTGTACTTTCTCAGCACACAGAAACTGGACAGCTCTTGTTACTTCTAGCCTTCATAAGACTGGCTTATATCTCAATTTTTATCGGCCTCCAAGAGAAACCATCACCCCCCCAAACACTAAGAAGCAATTTTAAGAGAACGATGCCCCCATTGCCCCAAAGAAGGAATGAATTGCTTTTGGTCGTTTGATGGGCCATCATCATTAAGAGGGGGTTGGTTGCAAGTTGTAATTGGGCTTGGTCAGGGAAGAAGCAAGGTAAAAGAGTTTAGACTCAGGATTTTTTTTCTGTTTTCTTCCCTCTATTCTTCTTTCTTTCTTATGTAGGGGAGAAGGATTTAAAAGAAAGACAAGGGATATAGAAAAAATAAACTAGTCTAGTATTTGATGTGACTATGAGTTTGATTGACTAACTACTAACTTGAACCATTTAATTATCCTAAATTTTGTAATAGAAACTTTCAAAAGGGCTAGAACTTAACACTGCATTCTAAAGAATTATATAGCACAATTCATTAAACAAGAGTTGAGTCATATACATAATATGTTGTAATAAAATCTAACCTAATCCTGTATTCACTTATAAGGTATATACCAAAAGTAAAATATTTGGTTTTTTAATTTCCTTTTGAAGAGATTCAATAATACACCCTATTATCTTATTATTCCTATAAAAATCCTTAAACTGTATTAATATATGAAGTCTATACCAAATGTAGAATATTAGGTGTATAGAATGCTCTTTGGTTTAATTATTTTAAGACATTTTATTTTTTCACAATGAAACATGTCAGCCCTTGGTAGCACCCTCACTCTACTTCAAAGGAGATGCTGAGCATTGAAGAACCTCAATATGGAATTTTTTTTGAACAGTGGCAAGCTAGTCACTGGGCAAGAAGCTGTCCTAACATCAACTGCTGACAATATGCTGTCCAAAATACTGGAACGTCAACTGTCAAGCTTTGCAAGGACAAGGTAGGCAAACTCTTCCTAATTCCTGCTTCAGAAAACAACTCTCAGATATTCTGGGCCAGAATGCCCAAGACAGATGCTCCAACATCATAGTAAAATTTGGGACTGTCAGGCAGCCAACTACCTCTATTGTTTGGGAAGCTGCTTGCTTTGCAATTCCTGCACCTTCTGGTGATATTATTCCTTCTCCGGTCTCTGATGGGGATGGAGACTAAATTGTTATAGTCTCACAATAAAAGATTAAGCCTTTTAGGATTTAAGAAAATATTTTTAGGTATAAGAAGATGTTCGTAGGTTGGCAATACAAATAATGATAGAAAACGGTTTAGGTACAGAACCCTGAAATCACCAGGATAGAATTGGTAAAAGAGTACCTTCCCCTAAATCACTATATACAAATGGACTGGACATTGTGAATGTAACTCTTACATAATAGTTTTCATAATTGTTCTCATTACGTATAGTTTGTTACTGTAAGAGAAAGAGCCCTTATTGGACTAAAAAGAGGAGATGTTGGGGGTTGGTTTTGGTGCACTGTGTTCAGACATTGAGTTCTGTAGCCCAAGATCAGATTGAGGTCTGTACATGGGTGTTGTACTGACCAATGGGGTGTAAAGAATGCCCCCCCAAGCCCTGATTGGTAAATGACAAGCTAGAGCCTGTGACTGTGCAGGGGTGAGGGTCATCTCATGTAGGGACCACGAGGAGAGGAAAGGACAAGGGAGAGGGGGAAGAAAGAGGTCATCACAAAGCTGAATGGGCCATGTGCATGTGGCCAAAAGAAGCTTACCCTGAGGACACACATGGAACAGAGCAGGACTCAGTTGGAAAGGAGTGAGGTGTTTGTCTGGTTATTAATAGACTAGAATTCTATTCAGTCTAGAATACCTCAGAACCTGCCTAGCTTGTCAATAAAATCTGGTGTCCCTGTGTCATTTACTCAGGGGCTAAGTAGGATAGAGTGGGGCAGAACCCCCCCTCCCCACTTAAATTACTACTCACAGCAAGTTGAAAGAACACAGCTAGAGAGGTGCCTTGGTGAGGAAAGCCCTTGCCACTGTTCCGGAGATGCCAAGTTAGGTTCTTGGCTCCTGTGTTGGTGGGTCCCAACCACCTGTCATTGCTGTTGTAGGGATGCAATGTCTGCCCTGGCCTCTGCAGGCAGTACACACATACGGCACATCACACATAAAAATTAAAAGATTAATCTTTTCAAAGAGTTTATTATTTATTTGATGTATGTGAGTACTCGGTAGCTGTCTTCAGACACACCAGAAGAGGGCATCAGATCTTATTACAGATGAGCCACCATGTGGTTGCTGGGAATTGAACTCAGGACCTCTGGAAAAGCAGCCATCACTCCAGCCCCAAAAGATTAATCTTAAGGATGACAAAAACTCTACACCTCAGTGGTGACCATGGCCATACAGGTACATATTTTGTCAGAGAGGACTGATTTTCAGTCAGAATTGGTTTGCTTCATTCTCTGAGAGTAATACTAAAATAAAGCTGACTTTTGAAAAAAAAAAGTGGGGGATGAGAGGAGCCAGTCAAAACGATGCAGAAGGTCTCAGAGGAGATCCGTGGCTTGGTTCTTTACTGTTCTCCAAAGACTGCCATGGTGAAGATATGACTGATGGTCGTGGTACTATTGGCAGCCACTGGAACCTCATTTCCCAGGTATGATGTGAGGAGACTCACCCTACCACATGCTAGTACTAGGATGTGCCACCTTCACTGTCACGTGGAAGCAGCGTGGCCACTGATCTCAGACTAAATACACTGAAGCCTTGGGCTGAAGTAAACCTTCTGGGTTTGTAAGCTGTTCAGTGTGGATGGGTTCTCCCAGTAATGAAACACTCACTAGTAATAAAGACATTAAACGTGGTTTCTATAAAATACTGAAACAAAAATCTAACGTACCATAACAAGAGAGGGGCAGAGGAAGAAGAACAGAGGGACTTGTCTTTATTTAGGAGTCCAGGTCTAGGACCTCATCAGGTTCAAAAGATGCAAGAAAATGGAAGGCAGGGAAGTTGTGGGCACGGGTGAGGGACTGAGCGCAGAATGGGGTCCGGAGTTGGGGAGCAATGATCCCATCGATCGCCACTTTTAAAGGTATGTGTGTCTTTGTGTGGGCGGATCTCACGGTTTCAGAGGCAGGCTTCATGCTCAGAGGAGTGGGAGAACCCCAATAGCCCGTTTTAAATCCACTTCACCTCCATCTTGACAACCCACACACCTGTTGCATTTGGCAAAGGCTGATATCCAAGTAACTAAAAGCTAGAAGCAATTTTTGCAAAAAAGAAAAAAGTTGTCAAAACAGCTATTTTTAACAAATGGATTTTAGGACTTCTTAGAGACTCCAAGACAAGAGATGCCAAGTTGTCAGAGGAGATCTCCCTCTGTAATGAATCTTTTTTTCTTCATTCCAGGCTATGAAAAGTCCTCAATCTATGAAATGCCTACTCCTTTTCTAAAAATGGATAGAGAAGGCAAAATACAGAATCTCCTTAGTGTGAATTAGCAAGTGGGCTGGCTTGCTATAGCTCTTTCTCAATATATTAAGAGGGATCTGAGGACCTGGAGATTGGCATCTCATGCCTGCAGAGGTCAGTGCCAGGGCTGGGGCGGGACTGGCTTGGAGCTAATTGATGGGAAGTCTGTTCATCTTTGCCTGCTTCCTCATCAATAGCGCCTGCCCTTGCCTGCCATTACCTTGATAATAGAAGGCTAGATGTTGCAAACGGAAAATAACAGGCAGATTCTATCTCTCCTAGCTTAATCTCGGGTGAAAACCTTTTCATCCTTCTGGGGGGATTTTTTTCTCTTCTTCTTCATTTCAACACATTATTCTGTCCTGCCCAGAAAATGATTTTGGTCTCAGACAACTCTTATTTATTCATTCTTGTAGATGGAAGCAGAAGCCTGGATAATGTAAAATGATACAAATCCAGAATCCTTTTATATTTGACTTCCAAATGTGGGGTTGTATTTACATTTGATTATGCAAATGTTTAATATTCAAGCAATTCAATACAGGCAAAATGGCAGAGCCACAGGCTGAATGCCTACTTAGAAGGGCCTGAGTCGCACTCCTTAGCAATATCTAACCCCAGAGACAGGACAGGGCTCATCAGCAGAGAATACCCTGAAGAGACCTTCTTACCTTCATTCGCAAAGCCACAGAACCCTGTGTTTCCCAGGCCACCCCGGTACTGCATGTGTCTTCTACTGCAGTGATAACTTTTGAAGCCAGTACTAGAGAGAAGTTTGCTACTTCTCTCTTTCCAGCCAAAGGCTGCCTTGTCTAGTCTGCTGTCCAAGGTGCTGAAGTTCAGCTGTTAGCACAAGTGTTACCCACCTTTTAAATGGTTATTTGCAGAGAGCTGACCTCTTTACTTACCTGGAAGGGCTGGCCTCAGGGGATGAGAGCAGAGTACCTGGCCTGCCCCTAGGCAGATGGAGCAGAGATTCAGCCCTGCACCTGGTTTACACAGCAGAGCACAGCTAGCCCTGGTGTTGTGGATGCAGAAAAGCTACCCCAAGAGTGGGAGAGCAGGAGGCCTGGCCCTGCTCCTCGTCTGGGCAATGCTGGACAGCTGTCAGGCTGACCCACCCCTCCCCTCCCGCCCAGATCCACAGCTTTGAGTTGGCTCACCCAAACATACACCTCACGTATGCACTGCTGGAGCACACAAAGGGACTGTTCCCCTAGAACCAGAGCTGCAGGATCTCCATGACACAGGACAACAACATGATATCTGAGAGGATTCCCAGTGAGGAACCAGTATCAACAATAGTGTGACAGAAGCCAGAGGCTTCGAACCAGACCAATGACTTACTACAGTGGAGGTTTTCGAGAAAAACTGTCTGGGTGAAAGAATATTTGGGGGGGGGGATGGAAGTTGCAAAGGCAGAAGGTGGATATGGAGGGACTGGGAAATGAGTAAGATTGAGGAACATAATGTAAAATCCACAAGGACTCATAAAAAGTTTTTAAAAATAAAAGATTAGTTATTATTACCTTTTAATATATATTAATTCTTTTAGAAGTTTTTGCGTGCATACAATGTGCATTGATCATTACACCTCCAATACTGCACTCCTCTCTCTAACTTCTTTCAGATCTGCCCCATCCTCCTCCCAACTTTCTGTTTGTTTTTAAAATAACCTGCAGGGTACAGCTCGTGCTGCCTACATACTCATAAAAAGAAACATGGATCACAGAGAGGCTAACAAGAGTCAGTAGCTTCTCAGCTAAGGGTGGGGATCAGTAGGAGCCCCCTCCCCATGCTGTGTTGGTGACTGGCTTGGTCCTGCGCAGACAACCTCAGCTGGTGTGAGCTCCTGAGTGCAATGGCCCGGTTATGTCCAGAAGACACTGATTAGCTTTGATCCTCCACAACGTCTGGCCGCCATCATCTTCTTCCAGCATAGACCCTGATCCTTTGTGTCTACTCCACTTTGAAGGGAAGCAGATTGTCCATGAAGAGGCTAGCAGTCGGGAGAGGCATCCTGGAGACTAGCCACACCTTCAAACTCATCTGTTCACCTTTGTGGGCAAAACTCGGAAAAACCTACATGCGAACAGGAGAACGGTTCAACTAAAACTGAAGGTTGCCCAAAGCCCAGATCTCCAGGCTGTCTCTCCTGGACTCTGGTCATGTTGTATCCTGACCAGGAACTATGAAAGTTACAGAAAGAACAAATCAGTACCTTCATGGTAGATACCACAATAGTTCTTCCCAGTTTCACTCATCTGGGTCCCAGAGTTTACTCTGGAAACTGCAAAGCAGCCATTCATCCACACTCTTTCTTTGTAGCTAGGGTTGTAGACATCCCCATCCCAGAACACCCACCCCACCACACACACACACACACACACACACACACACACACACACACACACACACACAAAGAGAATTGAAAGATATTGGTAGAAAATATGCATGGTCAGTTCTGAACTGAAGAAAGTTCAAGATTCATCCGTTGTTAATTAAGGCATAAAAGGAAAGGAAGGATAAAAGAAAAAGAGGAAAAAAGGAACAGACTAGATGGGGAGGGTATGGGGAGGGTATGGGAGGGTATGGGAAGGTATGGGAGGGTATGGGGAGGGTATGGGGAGGGTATGGGAGGGTATGGGGAGGGTATGGGGGAGAGTCAGGCCTTAACCTGAAGCTCAAACATCCTCCTGGCCTCTGCATCCTTTCTTGCCCTCTCTCCTGAAGTTCCTCCTGGCATCTTCAGAAGCCCTGCTTTGTCCTCTGGTGGGAAACCTGCTGCTCCTGAGTCTTTAGCAGGACTTAAGCAGGGTCTTGAGCTCAGGACTTCACCTGGGTCTGGCTGACTGATGTGGGTGCAGATGGATGCTTTAGAAAGACCGGAGGTAATTAAGCCCTGCACCGTTTCTTACTCTAGCCAAGTTGAAAAGAGCACATTCCTTACAGGAACTTAAAATATCTCAGTGTCATGTAAACCCGAGCGAAGCCTTCCACCCCTAGGCATTTGCAGCCTCTCTTTCCAGCCCTGTCTGCCACCAACTCAATTCAAGAGGAGACTACATCAGGTACAAGGAGGTGAAACAGAGCGATTTAGTATGAGGAAAGCATCCGGTTGCAGAATTCTTTGGGTAGATCAGCAGGGCTGCAGATAGAAAATGAATTAAACATGGACATGCCTGGAGACAGAGAAGCTACTGAGGGTGCTGCACAAACATCCACGTAAAGGAGGATGGCAGACGAGCTAAGGTGCCCAGAGCAGAATGAAGAACAGAGATATTAATATTAATCAATAAACTAAAGCTACATTGGTGGATGTTTGCTCTCTGAGGAGCCCGTGAAGTTGCAGGAAGAGGGACAGCGATGGAAAGGACGAGAAGAGGAGAGATACAAGCCGAGACCGGGATAAGGCGGTGGAGCTCAGAACTCACTGTTCCGCTCGCTGTCTTGGGCTGAGTTTCCTCCCAAAACACAGGGCTTGGGGATCAAGATGCTCATTTTACAGTTTATAGGTTGAGCTGTGTGTGCTCAGTATTTATATGTTGAAATCCTTACTCTCGGGTCCTCCGAACACGACTGTATTTGGATACAGATCTGGTGAAGTTACTTAGGTTGAAATGAGACCATGAGGGTGGCTTCCAATCCCGAGAGATTGGCACCAACTGTTAATCTCAACACCTGGAGGAGAAAGAGCACCCACTCAAATCACCATGGTCAAGTCAACTAAAAGTAAGCCATTACTTCTGTGCACATGCTGCCCTCCCCCAGGGCAGGGTTCGAGAGGTCAGCACGGAATGTGATGAATATGAGGAAGACAAGTAAGTCTTCTACAGAGCTCAGGGGTCGAGGGTTTCCAAATGGGGAGGAAAGAGGAAAGGCTACAAGAGCAGAACAGAGCAGTTGGTCAAAACAAGGTAATCAGATAGAATTGCATAAAACCCCATAAAGCTGCATTCAACCCAGCAGGGAGCTGCGGAGTGAGGTGACTTTGCCTTCATGTTCCGCTTCACTATAACCCCAGATGGGGACCTCTCACCACACTTGACTTGGGGTCAGACAACTCCAGCAACTGTAGTGGCCTTGACAGAGACAATGAGGAGTTTGTGTTCTGTATGCTGCCATTACGGTGCTGCCTTCGAGGGGAGCGCCTGACTCCTTGTCTTTCACTGAACTTTTCCTGCTTAGGTTCCCGCAGTTCCTCCAGGACATTATCAGACTCTCTTCTTTCCCCCAGAGGGAACAGAGCTGCAGAACCAGTGGATTTCCTGGTTACAGACTTGCTTCCCCTTTTGCTGGAAAACAGGCCGTTGAGTCTGATGCCATCTGGGGTGTTTTAGTGAATTCTTGAGTTCTGTAGTTCGGTGGCTGCCTGTGGTTCACAGCAACATGCAATCTATTCGTTGCAGAACTGTAAAGAGGGACCCAAAGGCTCTAAAGAGGGAAATGACACGAACAAGGAAATTCTAATTGCTCTTGTTGATCAGGATTCATCGTATACACGGGTCAAAATATGTGCCGCACAGATGGGAGGCAGTATTTTTAGTTGCTCACCCATGGCTGAGCCTACCAGATTCCAATAGACAGCTTCAAACACAAGCCACACAATGGCCTTGGTGAATTCCAGCCAGTCACAAGGCAAAATGAGTAGATATGAACATGAAAAAGAGATCTATGGAGAAGTGGGAGGGTGGGTAAAATGGTAGGGAAGAAGGAGAGGACAGTGGTCAGTGCATATGGTGTGCATGTGCAAAGTTATCACAAATTAATGTTGTACAAAAGGAGAATAGTTAGGTTTTGGCTATATTGTGAAATGAATCTTTTCAAGTTTAGATCCACCAATGACAAACCATTTCTTTAGCCAGAGAGCCCTCATGGTCTCTAAAAATGGCCTCACAGGTGAACCTTGATGTGGGCCTCCTTAATCTCCTGGGCACACCTCAATCCAGTCTCCAATTGAGATTAACTTTGTTTTGCTAGATAAACTTGGGATCAAGCTGCTTTTAAAATATTTATGAATTACTCCTGCTCCCAGTCTTGACCAGAGAAGCTTGTTTTCTAAAATGGGAGAGGTTGATACAGCAACTCATAACTAGTCAAAGTGCTGAGACTGGAATAGTCAGGTCTCAATGGGACATATTTATAAACTCCCACAAGCCTCAGGGAACAGCAAGGAAAGGGAGTAGAAAGAATGTAAGAAATGTAAGAATGAAAAAGAAAAGGGAACAGTGCTCTGAGATGCCATCTGCTTGACCTGACATGGCAGTTTGCCTTAGTTAGGGTTCATTGCTGTAAACAGACACCATGACCAAAGCAACGCTTACAAGAACAACATTTAATTGGGGCTGTTGTACAGGTTCAGAGGTTCAGTCCATTATCATCAAGGCAGGAGCACGACAGCGTTCCGGCAGGCATGGCACAGGAGGAGCTGAGAGTTCTATATCTTCATCTGAAAGTCATTAAGAGATGACTGGCTCTCACATGGTTAGGAGGAAGGAAGTCCACTCCCACAGTGACACACTTCCTCCAACAAGGCCACAGCTACTCCAATAAGGCCACACTTCCTAATAATGCCACTCCCTGAGCCAAGCATATTCAAACCACAGTTATACTCAAGAGCGCACTGCAGCTATGGTTAGCTGCACAAGAGAAAGCTAAAAGCATCAGTCAGCATTCTAGTGGGTAGCAATAATTAGACTCAGTGGGACTGGGGGAGAAAACAAGAAAGGACATGACAGTACTATAGTAATGGGTTAGGGTAC
Source organism: Micromys minutus (assembly GCF_963924665.1). Taxonomy (NCBI): domain Eukaryota; kingdom Metazoa; phylum Chordata; class Mammalia; order Rodentia; family Muridae; genus Micromys; species Micromys minutus. The sequence continues at coordinate 84,349,131 of NC_137974.1, forward strand.
AGGAGAGATGAGAGGTTGGAAGTTGAGGTGAATGGAACCAAGTTACATTGCATACAACTAACGAATTTGTCAAAGAAAAATATGAGATACTTAAAGACAACTGACCATCCTAGATGGCCATTTGTACAGTGTGGTCACCCTGCTGTCAATGGGACAGTGACAAAGGCTCATCGCAATAAACGTTTGAGTCCTTCTATCTGTTGTTTAGTGTGATGATTCTCAATTAGCAGTGTGTTGGCTTAGATTTTTCAAAACCTTTACTAGGGGTTCTTTAACACTTCAACCTCCCTTCTAGCCTACCATCCACCAGAGGTAGGGGAAAATAAGGTTAATAGAAAATGGAGTTTGTGGATCTGTTTAGAAATAGTTCTTTGGGGGCAATTCCAGTCTTCATTGTTAGCCATCCAATCCACCAGCAAAGCACCAACCACAAATCAGTAGCAGCGGCTCAATCCAGAAGAAACCACAAGGCTCTGCCAATGGCCACGAGTCTGTGGAAGTAGCAAGCAGCAAACAGAAAACCACCAGAAGTTCTTTGGTGTGTTGCTCTGTACGAAGTCATCACAAGTGAAAATCAGTGAAGAAAGCAAGGCGACCCAACGCAAGAGTGCTTTCCATTGTTTGCTGGGTGATACTTAGACTCTTTCCAAATACATGCCTGCTCAAGCATCACAACAGCAAAACATCACATGCACTTTTACAAGAAAGCATCCAGAGAAACATCACATGTCTGCTTCAGCACAACATCCTCTCATAAGACACTTTCCAGAAAAAACATCACATGACACAACTGAGACTCCAAAAAAACCCAGAAATTCTCACTTAAAGTTTTATTACCACCTTCTTCTAAGGACATTTACTAATACCAAAAGACATTTGCCAATAGCCAGTATATCCTGTAACAGCACCGAGCTCTGACTTTGACACTGCATTCTTCACCCTTCACAGTCACTCCTGTCTAACATATGGCCCCTTCCTTCCGAGAACCTTATGTTCTTCTCAGTGTCAAGACATTTCTCCAGGATACTCACCAACGCTCTGGTCCTTAGCAAAGTTTTCCTTTTCTTACAAGTCATGGTTTATTTTGTCCTTTATTATCATATTCTTTGAAAATTTTATATATATATATATAATAACCATATGTATATATATATATATATATATATATATATATATATTATAGATAGATAGTGTGTGTGTTTGTGTGTGTGAAATTGTATTATATTCCTCCCATTCTCTCTGCAACTTTCTCTAAATCTTTTCAGCACATCCCTCTTCTTTCTCCCCCTTCTCCTTTATTTCCAGTGACTCACTAAATCCAACTAGTTTTGTTCATATGTACATGGCTGTGAGGCCATCAATCAACCAAAGAAATCTTTGAGAAATCATTCTCAAAGGAGAAACGTTTTCCCTTCCCCAGCAGCTCTCAACTGCCAATAGCTCCTCCATACGGGGTGGAGCCTGTTGAGCACCTCCCTGAGGTCAGAGGTCAGGCATTAAGTCGTACACCTACTGTCCATCAGAAGTTCTCTTCCTTCATTCGCAAACCAAACAATTCACTTGTAAATTCAGCTCCAGCCTTTATTTACCCCTCCTCCTCTTCCTGCTCCTCCCTCCCTTCCCCCACCATCTCCCTCTACCCCACAGAACCTTGGAGGTGAGTTGAGATTAGTGGAGCCAGACCCATGGAGGTAGATGCCACGAAAGGCTGGAACACCTGCTGGTACAGTTACTGACCCTCTAGTCCTAAAGATGCTCAATCCTAGCTGTACTGATCTCACCTATGACCTTATACATAATTGCTTCATAGTCCACTCAATCTTACGGCTTGGAAAAGGGCTTTTTGCTGTCATAACAGCAGAGAGTGACACATGTGTGTAGGCGGTAAAGGCCTTTCCAGGTAGCCTTCAGTCATTATAACAGAGGGCAAGAGTGTTAGCATAACCTTGGGGGAAACTGTATAGGTTTCTCTTTTTTTTTTTTTTTTTTTAAACGACTTTATTTTACAAAACAAAGATAAATATACAGATTTTAAACATTTTTGCTTAAAATTATACATTTTTGTCAGTACTGTTTTTTTTTATACACATTAAATATATTTAGAAAATGTATAAATAGACAAAACAGGGGACTGGAGAGATAGATTGTCAGTTATTTCTTGGACTTCATACAGTCTGTGAGTTGTTTCTGGGGGAGTGCAAGCCTCTGAGGTTAGCATCCCACTATCAGTGACTGCATATTATGTCTGTTCTTTTGTGACTGGGTTATCTCACTCAGGATGATCTTCTCTAGATGCAGCCATTTTCTTAAGAATTTGGTTAAGTCATTGTTTCTGGTGGCTGAGTAGTATTCCATTGTGTATATGTACCACAATTTTTGTATCCATTCGTCTTCTGAAGGACATCTGGGTTCCTTCCAGCTTCTGGCTATTATAAATAGAGCCGCTATGAACATTGTGGTGCATATATGTGGTGCATATATACATGAGGGCTCATTTCTGGATCTTCTATTCTATTCCATTGATCCACTTGCCTATTTCTGTACCAGTACCATGCAGTTTTCAGCACAATTGCCTTGTAATATAGCTTGAGGTCAGGGATAGTGATTCCCGCAGATGTTTTTTTGTTGTTGAGGATGGATTTCGCTATTCTAGGTCTTTTGTTATTCCATATGAAATTGCACATTGATCTTTCGAATTCCATGAAGAACTGGGTTGGAATTTTGATGGGGATTGCATTGAATCTGTAGATTGCTTTTGGTAGGATGGCCATTTTTAAGATGTTGATCTTTCCAATCCATGAGCATGGGAGATCTTTCCATTTTCTGAGATCCTCCTCAATTTCTTTCTTTAGAGGTTTGAAGTTCTTGTCATACAGGTCCTTCACTTCCTTAGTTAGAGTCACACCAAGGTATTTCATAGTTTTTGTAACAATTGTGAAGGGTACCTTTTCCCTAATTTCTTTCTCCACATGTTTGTCCTTTGAGTATAGGAAGGCTACTGATTTGTTTGAGTTAATTTTGTATCCGGCCACTTTGCTGAACTTGTTTATCATCTGTAGGAGTTCTCTGGTGGAATTTTTGGGGTCACTCAAGTACACTATCATGTCATCGGCAAAGAGTGATGTTTTTATCTCTTCCTTTCCGATTTGCATCCCCTTGATCTCCTTTTGCTGTCTAATTGCTCCAGCCAGGACTTCCAGTACTATGTTGAATAGGTAGGGAGAGAGTGGGCAGCCTTGTCGAGTCCCTGATTTTAGTGGGATTGCTTCAAGTTTCTCGCCATTAAGTTTGATGTTGGCTGTTGGTTTGCTGTATATTGCTTTTATTATGTTTAAATATGGGCCTTGGATTCCTGTTCTTTCCAGGACTTTTAACATGAAGGGGTGTTGGATTTTGTCAAATGCTTTCTCAGCATCTAAGTGAGATGACCATGTGATTTTGGTCTTTAAGTTTGTTTATATGGTGGATTACATTGATGGATTTCCTTATGTTAAACCATCCCTGCATCCCAGGGATGAAGCCTACTTGGTCATGATGAATGATGGTTTTGATGTGTTCTTGGATTCGGTTTGCAAGGATTTTGTTGAGTATTTTTGCATCAATGTTCATAAGTGAGATTGGTCTGAAGTTCTCTTTCCTTGTAGGGTCTTTGTGTGGCTTAGGTACGAGGGTTATTGTAGCCTCAAAAAATGAGTTGGGTAATATTCCATCTGATTCTATCTTTTGGAATAGTTTGGCGAATATTGGTGTTATATCCCCAATAAATGTCTGATAAAATTCTGCACTGAACCCGTCTGGACCTGGGCTTTTTTTGGTTGGGAGGCTTTTGATGACTTCTTCTATTTCTTTAGGTGTTATAGGGTTATTTAGATGGTTTACTTGGTCCTGGTTTAACTTTGGGACCTTGTATCTGTCTAGGAATTCGTCCATTTCCTCCAGATTTTCCAATTTTGTGGAGTATAAGTTTTTGTAGTAGGATCTGATGATTTCTTGAATTTTCTTAGTTTCAGTTGTTATGTCACCACTTTCCTTTCTGATTTTGTTAATTTGGATACTCTCTCTTTGCCCTTTAGTTAGTCTGGCTTGGGGTTTATCAATCTTGTTGATTTTCTCAAAGAACCAACTCTTTGTTTTGTTGATTTTTTCAATGGTTCTTTTTGTTTCTATTTGGTCTATTTCTGCCCTAATTTTGATTATTTCTTGCCGTCTACTCTTTTTGGGTATATCTGCTTCCTTTTGTTCTAGGGCTTTTAGCTGTGCTGTCAGGTTGCTGATGTGAGCTCTCTCCAGTTTCTTTTTGGAAGCACTTAGGGCTATGAGTTTTCCTCTCAATACTGCTTTCATTGCATCCCATAGGTTTGGGTATGTTGTGTTATTGTTTTCGTTGAATTCTAGAAAGTCCTTAATTTCTTTCTTTATTTCCTCTTTGACCCTGCTATCCTTTAACAGAGCGTTGTTTAGTTTCCATGTGTATGTGGGCATTTTGTTGTCTTTGTTGTTGTTAAAGACCAGCCGTAGACCATGGTGATCTGAGAGGATGCATGGGAGTATTTCAATCTTCTTATATCGATGAAGGCTCGTTCTGTGTCCAATTATGTGGTCAATTTTCGAGAAGGTGCCATGGGGTGGTGAGAAGAAGGTGTATTCTTTTACTTTAGGATAGTATGTTCTGTATATATCTATTAATTCTAGTTGGTTCAAAGTCTCTGCTAGTTTTACAGTGTCCTTGTTCAGTTTCTGTTTCCCTGATCTGTCCATTGGTGAGAGTGGGGTATTAAAGTCTCCCACTATTATTGTGTGGGTGAAATGTATTTTTTGAGCTTTAGTAGAGTTTCTTTTATGAATGTGGGTGATTTTTTATTTGGAGCATATATGTTAAGGATTGAGAGTTCCTCCTGACAGATTTCCCTGGTAATGAGTAAAAAGTGTCCTTCTTTATCTTTTTTGATAACTTTTGGTTGGAAATTTACTTTATTCGATATTAGAATAGCCACTCCAGCTTGCTTCTTGGAGCTGTTTGCTTGGAAGTTTTTTTCCCACCCTTTTACTCTGAGATACTGACTGTCTCTGTCTCTGAGATGAGTTTCCTGTATGCAGCAAAAGGCTGGATTTTGTTTATGTATCCAGTCTGATAGTCTATGTCTCTTTATTGGGGAGTTGAGACCATTTATGTTAATAGATATCAAGGAATAATTGTTTCTGTTTCCTGCCATTTTTGCTTTTTTGGGTTGAGTTGTGTCTGTGTTTTTTTCTTCTTTTAGTTTTCTTGTTTAGGAGTTTTCTAGTTTTTACTAGACTGTATTTTCCCTTCTTGTATTGGGTTTTCCACCTATAATTCGTTGTAGTGCTGGGTTTGTGGTCAGATATTGTGTGAATTTTGATTTGTCTTGAAATATCTTTGTCTCTCCATTGATGGTGATTGATAGTTTTGCTGGGTATAGCAGCTTGGGCTGGCACTTGTGCTCTCTTAAGGAGTGCATGATTTCTGTCCAGGCTTTTCTAGCTTTCATAGTCTCTGTTGAGAAATCAGGTGTGAGTCTGATTGGTCTGCCTTTATATGTTACCTGACCTTTTTCCCTTACTGCTTTCAGTATTCTTTCTTTACTTTGGGCACTTGATGTTTTTACTATTATGTGTCGGGAGGTATTTCTTTTCTGGTCCAACCTATTTGGAGTTCTGAAGGCTTCTTTTATGCTCGTGGTCATCTCATTCTTGAGGGTAGGGAAGTTTTCTTCTATGATTTTGTTGAAGATATTTACTGTGCCTCTTAGTTGATACTCTTCTCCCTCTTCTATTCCTATTATCCTTAGGTTCGGTCTTCTCATTGTGTCTTGTATTTCCTGGACATTTTGGGTTAGGAGCTCTTTGTTTTTTGCATCTTCTCTGGCTGTTTTGTCTATGTTTGCAATGTTGTCTTCTGCCCCCGAGATTCTCTCCTCAATCTCTTGTAATCTGTTGGAAATGCTTGCTTCTGTGACTCCTGATTTCTTTTTTTGGTGTTCTGACTCTAGGGTTATCTCTTTTAGCGCTTTCTTTATTGTGTCAATTTCTGTTTTAATTTCCCTCTTCCATTCCTTTATTTCTTTGGTTCTGTTTTCCTCTCGTTCTTTGAGTTCTTTGAGTGTTTTTCTTGTTTCTTCTTTAAAAGCTTCTGAATCTTTTTGCTTTTCCTCCCTTTCTTGTTTAAGTAACTCTATCAGCGTCTTGAGGCATGATTTCAGGTCTGTGTCTTCTTTCTCTGGAGTGCTTGGAATTCCGATGTTTGCTACTATCAGAGAGCTGGGTTCTGGTGTTGCTAGATTGTTTTGGTTTCCTTGGGATATACTCTTTCTCTTTCCTCTTGCCATTTTGTTGTCAGTGATATGTTCTTGCCTTTCCCTTGTATCTGGTCTGTGTCCCTGGTACACTTTTCGTGTGCACTCCGCAGAGATCTCTCTACTCCCCGGCAGCCCAGGTTCCGGGTGGCAGCTGGGCCAGGCTCCGCTCTGCGTCCTGAAGTCGCCTCCGGGTGGGAACAGACGTTCCTAAGATCTGTTCCTGGTCACAGATGCTCAGCCTCTCCAAGCCACCTTTCCGGCTGGCAGGTGGGCCAGGCTCTGCTCTGTGTCCTGAAGTCATCTCCGGGTGGGAACAGAAGTTCCTAAGATCTCTTCCCGGTCACTGGATCGGGGAGGACAGGGCAGGTCAGAGCAGGGGGTGCCCTTTCCGTGTGCACTCGCAGAGATCCCTCTGCTCCCCAGCAGCCTAGGTCTCCCACTCACCAGTTGCTCAGCCTGTACGAGCCATAGGTTTCTCTTTATCTCTCTACTGATATCTAGATGGACAGAGTATCTATCTAAATATCTATAGATATATCTATAGATAGAGCAAATATGCTAGTCTGTGTCTCCTCCTCCTCTGAAAGCCATTGATCCTCCAAGGGTCTCTCCATCACCTCCTCTAACCATGATCACCTCTTGCATTTGTTACTTTCCTATTGCTGTGAATTCCTTGCTGTGAGCACAGCCAATGAAACATCACAACCGAGAGTACATTATGGAAGATTCTGTTCTGGCTTGTGGTCACAGAAGGACGAGTCTATCCTGCTGGGGTAGCATGGCAGCAAGCTTCTGAGAGTTTCTCACTGTGGAGACGGTAGCAAGCTGCCTTCCAAAGGAGAAGCTCATGCAGTGCGGTAGTTGATCTTTATTGTCAACATGACTGGATTTTAGAAACACCACAGACACATGATTCTGGATGTGTCCTTGTAGAAGTTTCCAGTCATAATTAACTAAAGAGGGAAGACCAATACTACACATGGCCAGGGATAAAACGGGGCAAGTGAGCTGACCACCAGCCCTCATCATCCTGACTGGGGTATCGGTTTTGGCAGGCTGCTGCCACCAAGCTTTCCTTCCCATGCTGGACAATACCCTTAAACTGTGAGCGGAAACAAACCTTCCTTTTTAGGTGACCACTTATCAAGTATTTTTGTCAGAATAACAAGTAAATCAACTGACACACACAGGTTTGGATTTTCCTCTCCTCTCCTTGGTGTTCTTTCAGACTCATAGATTTTTGGCTTGGAGGCGGGGTGTACTTTATTGACACCTATAATATGCCTTACAACATTCAATGTAACCAGAAAACACATTGTGTGACCACAGAAGTTCATGAACTGGGCTATTACCACCTCAAGCTCCCCTACCTAGAAGCAGCATTAATGAGCAGGATTCTGGAAGCTCGGTTATTGTAACAGATGGAAGGTATCGACCTTAAAGCCATTGATGACTTGATTAAGCATCTGCCTGGAACCGATGGCCAGCATTTGGTTGTGTCTGCCTAGAAGCCAGCTCCATGGTCTAGGAAACAAAGGGTTGTGCTAGCTATGAGTCCATTATACATAAAAAGACATGTATGGGACAGCTTCTTCTCATACTGAGATCTTGGAAGTGTTAGATTACACAGCATTATTATGTCACTGGGGAACACGTTAGCTGATGAGCACGGGCCTTAGCCCTCATATTGCCAACCCAAGATGTCTACAGAGAAATACCAGGCCAAGCATAGATTTAAGGGTATCAGTCTAAAAAGTCTGAAAAGGCTTTAGGTTACTGTCATGCAATAGAGATGGGAGAATCTGTTGCTATGCCAACGGACTCACAGCCACAGGCTTGCAAATGCCCCTTAACCATAGAAGACTGCAATCAAGTCAAAGCTATCAAGAACTCAACTCCTTCTAGGTCACAACTTTGTGTTCCACCGTAGGAAATTCACCATCCCCACGTTACCATTCAGGTCCCTTTCTTTCTGCCTTCCAGATGACATCATCCAATAGCGGCATTTTTAGGAGAGTAGAGGTCATCTACCCCACTGCTGTGTCCCTTGGCTGAGTATTCTGCCTGGCTGTTCTTAGCCGGAATGCTAGCAGTCTTCTCTCTGCCTCTTCACGTTTTATTCGTTCAATGTGTTTTCCAAATTCCACGTGTTGGGACCTGAATTCCCAAGTTTACATGTACGGGTTTTTGGGGTGAGCCTTTGGGGGAGTTTGGGCCACAGTGGCTCTGGCTCCTTTTGTAGCAATAGGCTATGGCCGAATGGCTTTGTCAGAGAGGAGTTCTGTCACACCATGTGATGTCTACTGCTGTGCTGTGACCCAGCATGAAGGCTTCATTAGGTCTGACCAGAGGCCTTCACCATCCTTCAAGGCATCCCAGTCTCAGTATAGCTGTTAATACAGAACAGACTAAGGAGTCAGCATTCTGTCTGTGGAATGCGAGCTCTGGTCTTTTTCTATTCCTTTATACCATTCCTTTATAAAACTCCTTTGAAGAGAAGGTCATTCTCGGTCTCCGAAACTACGGAGTAAAGACAGAGAGAGCATCCTCCCATTAAATTCTCATTCATTGATACAGCCCTAAGTATGGCTCCCAAACTGAGAGCCAAAGGGGGAGGCCCCTGAAAGAAGCTGCAGCTATGACTTATCATTTCTCTGAAATTCCCATTTTCTGTAGGAGAGGGAGAGGAGCAGGGGACAGAAAAAATACTCTCCAGTGAGCAGAGTGGTGGTGTGCTCATTAATGGCCCTGGTGACAAAATGTGTCCTAGGGTCATTATTTATAATGGGCAGCAACAAAAAGCAGTAACAAAGCTGGCACACAGCATCGGGCAGTGTAAAATTTTAATTGAGAGGCATTTTCTGGCTTTTGGTTTTTAAATGCCCTGGTGTCCAAAGGCAAAGCAGCATTCTAGAAGAGCGCATGACAGAAGGGAGTGCCTGGCTTGCTCGCTGGAGACACCAAAGAAGGCGATGCCTGCCAAATCCCTTCCCCTGACACTTACCTTACATTGTCACCAACAATAACAATCAGACAACATCTGGGAGCAACTGACCACTTCCCACACATGTAGCAAGAGTGGAAAAATACAGGTTAGTATTGATTTTCCAATATCAACTCCAAAGAGCCCACCTGGAATTTACTCTGTTGGGCATGGAACTTGGGTTTGGGTGGTATCCTGAGATCCTGCACCACTGAACAGGATGGTCCCTTGGTTCTGAAGAGTGAAGAATTGGTGTTCATTCTGGGAAAACAGTAGGCTGGGGGTCCTGGTCCTGAGGGGGGTGGGATGTGCAGACAGTGGGGAAGATTAGATGAACAAGACAAAGACAAAAAAGTTACTGTAAGGTGTCTACCTTGGTCAAGACTAAGGCATAGAGACAGAAAAGTAGATGATGGTGGTATTCTATTAGCCCAATGAATTTCAGTGGCTGGCAGGTCACACAGTGTGTTATTTGCTGGATGTATAATAGAGCCACTGGTTTAGTTCCAATCTAAACCTGGAGGCATGAGAACCAGAGGTCTAATGGCTAAAGGACAACAAAAGATGGTTTCCCAGCTCAAGCAGAACATGACACTGCCCTCCTCCTCCCATTTAATTGGGAAATAAATGAATTGAGTGAATCCAGCTGACACTGAGGAGGGCAAGCTTCTCTTCCCGACTCCAGCACTTTTCTGGAAACACTTGTGCACACACACAGACACACTTTTTCCAGCCATCTGGGCATCCTTTAGGCTCTTCAAGTTGGCACATAAGATGAACGACTTCAGAAACTATGTAAAAAATATTTACCACTTGGCTTTCAACTTGTACATTGTGATCCATTAGCAGACTGTGAAATCAAAGTAATGTGCTTAGAAAAACAACAGTCCAGCAGAATAGAACGTTGTCGGTGTGCAGCGTATTAGAGACTTACTGTCTCATCAACATCTGAATATGGCTTTACACAGGTAGATGCTGTGTGCCTGGCTCACAATGTGTATTCCAACTGACTTCAGGTGAACTTACGGTAAAATGACAAGGCCTCTTTAGCAAGCCCATTACATAACTCGACTTTTGCTGAAATAGAACTCATTAAATGCTAGGATTGGGAAGCAGGAGCCATCCCCACTCCTACCCTACCCTACCCCCACCCCACTCCATCCCCAACCCCTGTGCTCTGCCACCTGATGTGTGATACTATTAATAATGACCAACACCTATGGGTAATCCATGCTCTAACTCCCCTATGAAGGAGATCAGATAGTTTTATTTTATACATGTAGGCAGGAGGCAAATACTTCCCCAGCCCTGTGGAGCTGTAGGTGGCACAGTACACCTTGAGATTCAGAAGAACCCCTACCTTCTACTTCAGCTCTTTCACCATGCAGAGTGGCTAAGTCTGAACTTTGTGGTGTAAACTCTCCTTTGGCCTATGCCTGTATGTGGTTCAGTATTCTTGTTATCTCTCACTTGAACTCCCTGAATTTCATGGCACGTAAGCAGTCTTATTTCACAGCTCTGTAGAGTTGGGGGTCAGAAATTTTGTCATGTTATCAAGGGGGTGACAGTTCTATGATGCTTGAAGTCTCACTTGGAAGCATCCAACTGGAGAGTATGTGAGGGTTGGGCACAGCAGTCATCTGGAGGCATCTTCATTCCCCATCTTGTGCCTAGGCTGAGACTGTTGACCTTAGAACACCTTCAGAAGAGTTCTTCATAAGTCTGGGTTTGATTCTGGGGTTGGCATCTCCTTTAGAAGGAACACGAGGGCAGACACGAGGGTGGACTGGATGGACTCCCTACCTTTACTAACTACCCTCAGAAGGTCACTTATCAATCCTTCCATTGTTTTCTTTGGCGGGCAAGTCCACCCAGTTCACTTGATGCAAACCACTCTCTGAGGCATTCTGCCTTTCCCTCGTCTCCAACCAGTGTGTACAAGCTTCCTTGCTTTGGGGAACGACTGGATTTTCCTTGGTGTGGGGGAGTAAGTGGCTCGAATTCTTCATGATGCATAGGGCACTTTGTGGTTAATAATCTGCCGTTCATTATAATGATCTGTAGTCCCTATAAGAGTAAATGAGCTGGAACCACAGATATATTTACTGCCTTAATTTAGTCTCTAGCATTAGGTTTATTTTAAAGTATTTTCTCTCCATTTGGATGGAATTTCTTTTATCTGAGCTTATCTTCAATGTCAATAAGTTTAGCACTCCCCAACAGCTGGAAGCCCAGAGATTCTACATCTCCCCTCCCATCAATCTTATGTAAGTTGATCTTTATAGCTATCAAGCCCAAGCCCATTCATCACTGAAAGCTGTCCGCTTACATTTGTATGGTCTTCCATTTAGCTAACTGAACTCTATTTCTTTATCTAGACCAAAGTTCTTTGTCATTTTAATAGTTTATAAAGTTCTCCCTCGGAGTGTCAGATTACCCACAAGGAACAAATGGATGCTAATAATGTCGCTCTTTCTGTTTCCGCTTAACCCGCTCCCAAGGCTCTTTGGCAAAGTTACCTCTGAGAATCGCAAGACACTCCATGTCCTGTAAGGACACTTAGAATCCTGCAGCTTTGTGTATTTATCTCATCCTACAGAACCGATATTTGACTTTATTTTCCTGGATTTGTACAAAGGGTTTTTAAACCCAGTGTGATGGGCTACTGTGACCCAGCAAAAGGCGTCAGGGTTGATGGACCTAAAGAAAATGGAGGAAGGTCTGAGGAAAAGGAAAGAGCGAAGACAGAGGAGGGGGTGTTGTATGACTCAGATCTTAAATGCCTACCAGAGCCCCACTCGCCCAAGGGTTGGTTTGCTGTAACTTAATAAAATTATTCCTATCCTTGCCTTGTTTTCAAATAAATGAGACTCAGACTATGATTTATTTATTTAGCTTTTGTACAATAACTGAGTGATAAACCCGCATCTTATTTTCTGATAGGTAGAAGTGCTTCCCCAGATGTGTTCCCAGCACTTGCTGCTTGTGTCTTTCTGGGTTATCTCCGCTTTACCACCCTGCCCTCCAGCTCCATTTTGCTCAGGCACTCGGTCCTGTTCCTATTAGCTAACAGGGAGACCTCCTGTCCCCTCTGTCTTCTTCCTTCTTCACTCTCTGTCCTTCTTCCTCTGTTCTTCTCATGATCCCTACCTGTGACCACCCAGCAAAATAACTGAAGACCCACCTCCTTCTAATCCCACCAGTTATTGGCTGTAGCCACATTTGTTTAACCAGTAGTTTTAAATTGGGGGGTGGGTGGGAATGGGTAAGGTTTGCATAATGAAAGCTAGTGTATGTAGGAATCTGCTTGTCTTGGAGCAACCAGATCTTGGGGTACAGAATTTAGCATTTGAATGTACAGAAGCAACCCCCAGCAGATTGCACTATTCAGAGGTGACAGAGCCTGTCAAGTATTGGCTGTAGTGTGACAGGAAGGTAGGCTATTGGGAGTGTGCCCAAGGAAGACCATCTTCTATCTGCTTCCCAACCACCAGGAGGTAAAGAGTATTGCTCCACTGAGTTCCCACAAAGAGCTCCTGCCTAACCTCTTAGTTGCTCCACTGAAACAGAAGCCAAGGGACAGCAGAGAACCCCCAAGACCTTTCTCTAGACTGGGTTTCTCCGGATCTTTCCCACAGTCCTGCAAAGATACACAGACAGCACAGCTCTCGGCAGATAGGTCAGAGAAGTCCGGAGCCCCGACCAGGGCAGAAGGATGTGCGTCTCATTGCAGACCAGATCAGAGATCAACCACGGAACGAGAAATCCAAACCAGGAAGTCATTATTAAGGTTCTAGATACCCTGGATACACACATGCCTCTGCTTTTCTAGGCCCTGCCCCTCCTACCCAGGGACAGGCAAGCATGTGGGAAATTTCAAGTCCCCTGTGCCAGTCGCTGGGTTGGTTAAGGATTGGGAATCACAGTCCAGGGCCAACCCACTCAGGAGGATGGGTTTTGCTTGCTCATTCTAGAAGTAATTTACATCGTATGGGGCTGAGCAATGCTGAGACTGTCACAAGGGAAGTCAGGAGTGAGGACAGACAGCAGCTCAACCCATGAATAGCCTGGATGCCTGACAGCTGCTACCACAAATGTGGGGTGGGGAGGCGGCTGGGGACAGCTCAGACAGAATAAGGGCCCAACAGGCAGACCAGGCCTTTTCTAGTCTCCATGGCCAGTGTGACTCAAGTGGACAGAGAGTGGACATTTCCCTTCAAAGACTGTGCCCTGGAGTGGTGTCATAAGGAGCCAGGAAGGTTTCCTGCAGAGGCCTGCTGGCATAAGCCTCTGCAGGTCTCTGGGAAGAGAAGAACCATTCCGTTCTCTGTACACTGAGGTTCTTCTGCAAACCAAGTGGGGCTGGGCCTCTGCCCCCTCTGAAAACAATGCTGCAAATCATTCAAAACAGCGACCTCTCTGGACTCCAATCATGTGCGTTCCTATACGGAAGGTTAAGTGCTTACTGTACCTTCTCAACCTTTCTAGACCAAGCCTCAATTGGTAGACTCCATCCATACTCCTAGACAAGGCTCAGAGCTGTCAAGTCAGTAGCCCGAGGGCACACAGCTGATAAGACCGAAAGCCAAACAGTCTGAGATCAGAACCTTCATCTTGACCTATTTACCTACCTACTGCATAGCACTTCTCCTCAAGACACTCACCAAAAGAGACCCCTCTGCTTTATCAACAGAAAGGATATGGCACACAGTAAACTTTCAGATGGCCCAACTCTATCATTAGCACGATGCCTACTGAGGAGTAGGCAGGAACCAATCCTTCCATGGATCTTTTGCTGTGTGTGGACCCAGGGCTCCAACCAAATCAGTGGGGAATCTGGTTCTCTTAGCAGCTGGCCAACTGCACCAAGACTCCAAGGATCTGCAAGGAAACCTCAGCCCACCTCTATGGCTTGTCACTTGCTCCTGGACTCACTGAGTTACTGGAGGGGCAGGCATCAGTCAGTCACAGCTGGCACAGAGTGTGGGACACAGCCACAGCACTTTGGCCCTTGGTGGATCAGAGTTGATTAGCTCATGGTATATCGGTTCCCACCTAAGCCAAGCAGCACAGGTGAAGCGTTGGGCCCGGGAAGCTCCAAAAATAGCATTAAGTGGGACAACAATTTGGGATGGAAAAGCCATGTTTTTGATTGCAGTGGATGAAAGATTGGAAAATCCTGTTATGTCTTGAAGATGAATATGGTTTGTTTCACTATTCTCCCCCTTTGATGTAAAACACGCGCGCGCGCGCGCACGCACACACACACACACACACACACACACACAGAGAGAGAGAGAGAGAGAGAGAGAGAGAGAGAGAGAGAGAGAGAGTTTTCAGAATAGGAAAGGGAAAAAAATTCAAAATCACTTTTGGCACCAAGATGCAAATACCTGAGTCAAGCCATGGAGTTAGTTTTCCCAGAGAGACGCCCATGGGAGACTCAAGATCTCTCCTGCCCTGTTGTCAACCTTAGTGGTCCCCTAGGTGCTAGGGTCGGTGCTAGAGAGGATGGTTCAAAGGGAGCTCCGACCCTCGACCCTCCATCACCCCTCAAATGTCTCTCCCTCACCAGAGCCTTCCTGCACTTAACCTCCAGGTCTGTTCATCCGTGGAGGTGTGTAGGTTGGCTGGTCTGGAGCAGTGGAGGTGGGCACGGGCCGCTGGGAGTCGGGCATTTGAGGCAGGAGTCTAGCAGGTTCCTAGGGTTGCAGCCAACGCGGGGGTGGGTGGAGACGATCACGATTGAGGAGGAGCACACAGGCGCACTCACCGCCTTCCTCCTTCCCTTCCTCTTCCTCCCACCCCGCCCCCGGGGGGCGGTACCCTGGTCCCTGGGGGAGGTCTGCACCCCCGGAGGGTAGCGGCCCGGGAGGAGGGCTGGGGTTGGGACTGCTGCTGCTGCGGGTGGTGGACGCCGAGGGCCCCTCCCCCACGCTCCCTCGCTGCCTCCCCCTCCTCCCCGCCCCTCCTCTCCATCCTCCCCATCCTCCTCCTAGTCCCCGGCAGCCGCGGTTTAAGGGAGCAGCCGGCGGCACCAGGGCCGCTCAGCCTTTGTCTCGGGCGGCGGGGCGCGCCCGGGCCCAGAGCTGCGTAAGTGACGGGAACCGGGGCCAGGCCGCGGGGGGCTCGGTGGGGCGGGCCCTGGCGCGGGTGCTGCCTTGCGGGGTGGAGTGCGGCAGTGGGGAGGCTGGGCCGGAGGAGCCTCGGCCGCGATGCTCGGGCGGCGCCGGCGCGGGGGCGCACAGGGGCGCGTGGCCGACTCGCGGGGCTCCGCAGCCTCGCGCCCGCGGACGTGAGGCTTGGGTGCAAATCCTGTTTCTCTGGGCAGAGGCCACGCGGGGACGGCGGAGGCTGCGAGGATCTGCAGTCATGGAAAAGCGGGAGAGGAGCCGGCCCAGCGTCACCACTGCCACTGTCACCAACCATCACCATCACCACCACCATCACTGACCGTCGCCCATCCCACTACCCCGCTTCATCCCCATCTCATCTCCCTGAGTACTGCCAACTTTGTCAGACCATTTCCGTTACATCGGGTAATACTTAGAGAGATCGTGGAGTGCAGCTGCTGTGGGACGTTCATCTAACAGGCCCCTGAGCTGCCTCGGTTGTCCCTGTCAGAGAAAGGGGCCTAGGATGCCTTCCCCTATAACCACTGAGGTGGTGTAGGTGTCTGGCTGTTTAATCCGGGTGTTAGAAGGGGCAGAGAGACATGCCACTTGTTAATGATGAAAGTGATAGCGAAGTAATGTCTTCATCAAGCCAGAGGTTGCAGTTTGAGAGTTCATCTCTTATCTTTTAAGTGTCGAAGTATTAATAGCAAATGAAGACGTAAAGAAACGAAACTTTGATGGGACTATTCCGAAAAAGAAGCGGAAGCAAGTATTTTGTAGGAAAATCACTAAAGCTTGGTAAGGGCAGGTCACGTTGTTTCGAATGGACAGTGTCCCTTTTCTTGTGCCGCGTTTCTGATGAAGCTCATTGTTCCGGAAGCATACCATATATCCCGGGTGCGTCTTAATTACTGGGTTTCACAACAGTCTTTTGCCAGCTCAGCACAGAATAGTGAGAATAAACACACATGTCTAGACACATCCCTAGGTTCAAGACTTCTGCCTTCTTTGGAAAAGACACAGTAAGACCCTAAGCCCATTCTTTATTTCCTTAATGTTTCTGGGAAAACTGGGGAACCCCAGTTGGGCTGCCACAAGTTTCTCTGAAGGCAGTAGAGGCTCCTTTTTGAAGATTCTTAGTCTTCTTAATACAAGAATTTAAGAGTGGACTCTGAAGAAAACTCGAGGACAGTCTAGAATTTATTTGTGTCTGACCCCAGGGCAGGCGTAGATCTCAGCACTTTCTGGAGGGAAGATGGCAGAGAGGAAGAGATGCCCTGCTGCAGGTGGAAATGCAAAGAAGGGGGCATCGGGGACAGCTTCAGGGAAAAGACAAGAAAGGTCCAAACGTTCGGTACAGCACACTCAGGCTTTTGGCAAGTATCTGAAAGAAGGAAAAGTGTTTTTAAAAAAATGGAAAGGGGAAAGTTAAGATTTTCTAGGTAATTTAGAAAATTGAGCATGTAGTGATAGATCCACACCTCCAGGAGAATGGCACATTGGCTCAGTAAAGGATTATTTCTCCCGTCTCTTTGGTATGACTTAAGGTAGATCTGCCTTTCCGAGGGGTGGTTGTCCAGGAGACCAACAGACCCCCAAGACTCTTGGATCCTTTGGTCATCGAAGCGCAGAGGTAGACCCCATTCTTTTGACCACGAGAAAACATGTTTTCCTTAGTGGCCTCAACGAGGCCCTGATCCAAGCTTCGACTACACTCCCTCCTCTGAGAGCGCTAGGGCTGTGAGGGTGGCCCTCATGGTATGCCTGACCCCGTGTCCTGCATGACATAGGAAAAAGCTGGGCAGTTAAGAACGACGTGAGAGTGGGCGTGGTCAGCATGCCTTGTGTACATCTGTGAGACTGTCCATGAACAGACTTTAACACAAAGAAAGAGAAGTAACTTTGAACACAACACAGGGACAATGATAAAGAAGACCTTGCCAAGCAGTGCTTGGCGTTACCATGTTTGGCAATATCTCACATGCCGAAGTGTAGTTAGGCTTTGTAGACTTGGGGAAAGCTTTTGAAACAATTCCTTGTCTTAAAAATGTTTCAAGTCCCAAATTTACATATGGCATAGCCAGTCACTCGCAGTTACATTTCAGAGCAGAAACTACAGAACTACCTTTCTGTGTTCTCATGCTGACCCTTTGGGGAAGAATTAGCAACTTCATGGGGTGCTTAGACCTTTGACTGTGCTTTAGCCATTTCTGCTGCAAATCAAAGATACCACATTTGCTTGATTTTGGAGTTCAGGGTACTGGGAATTGACCCCAAGATCTCATGCACACCAAACACACACCTCCCTGAGTTCTCATTTTTTGAAGTATTTACAAACATAGACTGTGCAGTCCCTCGCGTCACATCTTTGCCTGTGTAATTTTGCTTTGTGCCCCTTCTCAGTCAAGATTACTTTCAGAGTATAATCAATACTTGACTTTGACCAACGCAGAAAACCTTAAAAATAACTTCTTTTTTATCCTTTTAAAGATTTATTTAATATATATGAGTACACTGTTGCTGTCTTCAGACACACCAGAAGAGGGCATCAGATCCCATTACAGATGGTTGTGAGCCACCATGTGGTTGCTGGGATTTGAACTCAGAACCTCTGGAAGAGCAGTCAGTGCTCTTAACCTCTGCGCCTTCTCGCCAGCCCTAGAAATAATATCTAAACATTAAAAACAAAACCAAAAAAAAAAAAAAAAACAAAAAAACAAAACAAAACCTTACTCTGTTAAGGCCACTTGGCCTCGTTACAATGGTCCTGGCTCTGGATGAGTTGATATATAGATATGGGCTTTGCTTGGGGAAGTAAGATGGGGGACATCTGCCAGATTCAGGTCGTAGGCTGGAGGAAGGTAGACTCTAACCTAGTACTGCTGTGAACTCTTCTGTTGGAAACAGATGTGACCGTTGATCAGCTACAGCACATGAGAGGGAGGAGTTCTCCATGTGGAGGGCACACCTGAAGTCATTGGCTCCAAGAGCATAGAGGCAGAGGACTGAAGTCAGTTGCAGACAGTTGGTATTTTGGGGTGCTGGGACTATCAGGTGTTCAAAGGTCTACCCTCAGAGACTTTTAGCACTGCTCCAAAGTCTGGGAACAAAGTAAAGGACCACACAGAAAGAAGAAAGTTGGGAGGGGGAAGGGGAAGGATTAGCACAACCGGGTGTTTGCCAGGAAATTGGTGGATGGCTCTTGGACTTCTGAGGTCTTGGGAAATGGTTACATTTCTTTGTCAGTGTCCAGTTGACAGCAGTTGCACCTGCTGTGGAGTCTGTGCGGGCACTGATGAGGTACCAAATCCAGCAGTGATCACTCACCAGGTACAGTTCCTTTGTGTGTGTGGCACTTCCGGTTCTTCAGAAGTGTGAGAACTGCGCCTTTGCTCTGTGCTGTATGACGACCTTCCCGGTCCAGCCCCTTATTGGGTTGTTTGGTTTTGTTTTCTTTTGCTTTTTGGCTACAGCAAGTCACTATGTAGCTTCTGCTGGCCTGATACTCACTACAAAAATAGACCTGGCTAACTTAGAACTCAGAGATGCACCCCCTCAGCCTCCTGAGTGCTGAAATAAAAGGTGTGCACCACCATACCCATCCCATTTTGAGACAATGTCTCACTTTGTAATCTCCGCTGGCCTCTTGCCTTGGTCTCCCATGTACTGGGATTCCAGGCAAAAGCCATCACATCTGGTGTTGACATGTCTCTTTTCTAATACATGTAGCTTTGACTGCCAGATAGCATGTAGTGCATTTGGAAATGAAGTGTACTGAAGTCCTCTGCAACACGTAAGCATCCTCTCTCCTGGCTGTGCTGTCACTGGAGCGGCAAGCAGGTAGGAGATACAGCTCTGGAACCACTGGGTACGAGTGATGAGTCACAGCCTCCCAGACAAGCCGTGGCTCTCGGAGATGCTAATGCAAAAGCAGCAATGGCCTGAGGAGATCTGAGAAACTGCTAAGGGAGGAAAGAACGGTTAAAGCCTTATTTCTATTGGAAAATTTCAAACATTTCACCTTCTTCGGCATACTTGAGTTCTTTCCTTCTCTTTGGTATATGTCTTGTCAAGAAGCGGTTCGGGCTCTGTCTGCTGATTTTGGTGACCAGCTGACCCCTTCCTTTATGGGGACTCGCTGTCCTACCCTAGCACTGACACTGGTTCACTGCCTTCAGCCAGAAATCGAGGACAGAGCGCGATCCTTCAGATCCTTCAGCCCAAGAAAATGCCAGGTGCACAAGGAGCAGCTACAGAAAGCTGGGTACTGGGGGTGGGTTTCTAAGTATCTGAGCTTGCTTGTGTGGCACTGCTGGAGGTGCGTGCTCCCATCACATAAGCACAGTTACTATGTTTCTGACAGACTTACCAAGGGGAGGGCTCTTAGAGGTGTCTGCTCTGTTTTCTTATCTGCTTGTCTTCAGCCTCCAGCTCAGTTGTCAGGAAAAAAAAAAGTAGAGCATATTTTCTTTGTTTTGTTGGGATCAGGGAAAAATCCGTGGTGAGTGCGGGAAGACTTCAGAGGCATCGCTCTTACTGTTATTCCTGTTCAAAAGGAAAACGTAAGCAGTTTGTGAGGGTGAAGTCTGGCAGGAAGGTCCCCGTCTTGGGATGTAGAGAAGACCCTCAGACTCTGAGTGGTGGATGGATTATGAGGGTAGGTGAGGTGTATGGGAGAGTGAGTGAATGGATGGGTGGTGATGATGGCGGTGATGATGATGATGATGATGATGATGATGTGTGTGTGTGTGTGTGTGTGTGTGTGTGTGTGTGTGTGTGTGTGCCCTGCTGGTAATTTAGCACAATATCAGAGTGTTTGTTTACTGGACATCAGTTAAACCCTCAACATCACATATGTGTCTGCAAGTTCCCACAGACACACACACCGAGAGGGGGGATATGTGTATAGACTGTCCAAAGTGGATAAGTAAAAGGATTTGGATGTAGGCATGCAAGGACAGATGGGTTAGATAGGGGATGAATGACTAGATGGGTGGCTCAGGGGACAGACCAGCGAATAGGTGGATCAGCTAATGGATGGATGTTCAGGCGAAGAACAAACAAACAGAAAGATGGTGTGAGAGTTCTGCCTTAGTGAGGGAAAAAACAGATTTTCTTTTAAAAATATAATCCCCCCCACCCCACCCCAGGGCAGAGCTCAGTGAAGATGGAAAGCCACAGAAACGCTGAGCACTATGTCTCTGTTCTTGTGGGAATTCCCTCCTGTCTCGGGCTCCTTGTGGGCTGCCTCGTCTGTGGTGGGGCCGTGCTAACGGTCACGGATGTGGCTAGATGGTGAGTTATAGCTGGCTATGGCCTTTAACTCTCCTGACTGCACCTCTGCTCTGCCGAGGAGCATCCCAGTCATTCTGAGTCTGTACAAGACGCTGGCTGACCCCTTTCCGAGGAAACAAGCAACCCCTCTCTGCAGTAAGCAAGGCGGTGGTCTTCAGCTTAATACTCCTGCATCAGTAGTGTGCGTGACATGCTCATCACCAGCGTGTCAAACCTGTGACTCATGACGATATGAAGATGCACTCAGAAATAACTTCAGTTGGATACCAGGGGAGATATGACTGGAGCCACAGCTAAGATTCGATTAGTTATGGCAGGAACTCAAGCTTAATGTTCCTACGGCGGGGTAAAGAGAAGCCATCTGAGGTTGAGAGTAAAGCGAGAGGGAGTTGCTTTCTCATCCCAGAGCCAGCCAGGGACTCGCTGGGACCTGCCTCTGCCCGACATCTGCTGCTTCTGACAGTGACTTGAGGCAAGCTTGTTTATCCGGTCACTGTTGGTCATGCTGTTGCTTGGTTTGCACACATTCTGTCCAGTAGGTTTCTCCCGTTGCGTTGCGGCAACTGCAGACAGGCAAGAAGCTTGTTGAAGTTCATTATGGTTCACGTGTGGTTTGTACGCCGAGGCTCATGTGTTAGAAGCTTTGTACCCAGCATGTGGTTGATAGTAGGACTTTGAAAAAGTAGGTCTTTAGTAATGATTTCAAGACTGGCCCATCCCTGCCCTCCACCTGTCAGTCTTGCCATGGGTTGGTGAGCTCCCTCTCTCTGTCTCTCTGTCTCTCCCCCATCTTTCTCTGTCTCTTTCTACCTCTGTGTCTCTCTTTCTCACTCTCCCTCCCTTCCTCCCTGCCTTGTAATACCATTGGTCCTGAGTTCCTTACCAGAGTCAATCATAACCTCCTAACTGTGAGTTATTGGAGTATTTCTTTTATCATAGAAGCATCAGTCATTTTGTCATAGTAACAGAAAATGGGCTAACGGAAGACCACAGAGCCAAAACCAGCTCAGGCACTCTGACAAGTCCAGTTCCCTCTCACACTCAGGGATGAAGGTTTCAGTCAGTCATGCATCATAGCTCAGAGCAGTCAGCCTGTGGATCTTCACGTCTTGCTTATTTGAAGAACCACCAAATGGACAGAGATAGAATCAGAACAGGCACATTGCCAGCAAATAGCACAGAATGTGCACATCACCCCCAAGAAAGACAGCGCTCACTCCTCTCGCCCAGCCTCACACTTT
Source organism: Micromys minutus (assembly GCF_963924665.1). NCBI lineage: Eukaryota > Metazoa > Chordata > Mammalia > Rodentia > Muridae > Micromys > Micromys minutus. The sequence goes on from NC_137974.1 coordinate 84,371,083, forward strand.
CCGTTGATCCTGGCAGAAGCTTCGAGGCCTCCTGCTCAAGCGTGAGTTGTGTGCTCACATTGTGTGCTCACAATACCAGTGTGAGCTGTGGCGGACCTGGTGCTTGGCTGTGTTCACAAGGTACTCTTGCATTAGGTGCACGTTCTCTGGGTGCAGTTTACCCAATCCCCGTAAAACCGAGCCTTTAGAGCAATCTGCAGGGAGACAATAGCCGCTGAGTTCATTTCTAATCAGTTCATCCAGTTCTTTTACAAGCATTTGTGGGATGTCTGATATAATGCTAGGAGCCAAAGAGATAAGGAAGTTTGTTTGCAATTATCGTTTTGTTCCTTCTGTGTCCACTTAACCTTTTATCCCCTCCCCCAAAATATTGAGATACAAATTAGGAAGAAAGGTGATTTTTGAAATGGCAGTGTTGCTGGAAGCATCTTTTTTTTTTTTTTTTTTTTTTTTTTTAATTTTCTTGTTAATTACTAGCCATAGACAGTCAGGATCTTGCAGAATTGCATCTCTGCTCCATGGACTTCTGTGAGATCTCAGTGATAAGTATTCACAGAGCCTGGTGCTTGGGTTTATTTAGAAAATGACAAATCATTTCTATTCAAAATAGGTGACAATTCTTCATAAAGGAGACATCCAGAGCAGGTGACTGGGGGAGGGAAAGAGTGCCAGCATGCTAAAGAAACCATGTGTATGAGTGGAAAGGACTGGTTGACTCAGACTGAGATGCCTTCCTATTGGTACCTCGGTTCCTTCCTCTGCAAAACGGAGGTTGGTGGTTTGTTTCCTCTCTCAGCCCCTCTGCATGCTTAATTCCCCTGTGATTTGGGGTCTTCATGAATCTAGGAAGACAATGGGACCTTCCATACCATCGGGTGTCAGGCTAGACACTTCACATCATGCTTGGCTATGGATGCTGTCTGAGGTGCCCCGTGCCCCTCCCCTGGAGTGAGGCCTGGTCTCAGCTCCTGGAGTTTGTGTCCCTCACCTTCAGTTGCTCCACCTTAGAGTAAGTTCTGACTGTATTCCAAATAAGGAGAGGCAAACCTGGGGTGGGGAAGACAAGTCCATGGATGTGTGTTCTTCTTTGTGGGACTGGCATCTCCATTTCTCACTGACCAAGTGACCACCTGGTCAGAGATTGGCTTCATCAATCTTTCCAGACTGGCCGAAGTAGGTTCTGCCAGTGTGCCTTGGTCAGGTTTTTTGATGATGAGGAGGATGAGGATGAGGATGAGGAGGAGCAAGAGAAACTGAACTTAAGGAGAAAGGAAGGCCAGGTACATGACTTTGGCAGAGGTCAGTTGAAGTTCAGCATGTTGGGTGGGAAGTAGTGTACTTCTGTCTGGATTACACAGTATGGGCTGGAATCTCATTCCCAGCTATATGGTGAGGACACTGGCTCCTCTCCTTGGAGAGCCCTGTGTGCTTTCATTGACCATCATCTATGTTATACAGAACTACAGACCTTAACATGAGTGAGTCCTCTGTCTGATACTCATGGCATTACCACAGAAGTGAAAATTAACAAATTTGAGGTTGGCTTTGGATTTCTAGGTGCACAGATAGTTTAATGAATAGAAACGTGTTTCGTAATGCCATTTTCTCCTCTGTATATAATAGGAATAAAATAGCTACGATGAAAAGTGTTTCTAGGGCTAAGGATGTAGCTCAGTGACAGAGCACTGTCACAGTTCCTGTGAGCCTTGGAGACCAGTCCTCAGTGATGAAAATAATTCGAGCCTTTCCCAGATGACATTGAAATGCTATGACATGTACAGGAAAGCCCAGTAACAGCTCGGGTTCACAGAACCTGTGTTCTCTACTTAACCTGTTTTGTAGCTCAGCCAACTCAACATGCGCAGAGCTTTCTAGAATATTCTGTCACATGAAGTTTTCCAGAGGCAACATGGGAGGGTTGCAAAGAACACAGAAAAAAGAAGAGGGACCTGGGTGCCGGGCACCTACAAGTCACTTGCCCTGTCTGGGCCGTGATGTCCTCTCGGCCTGGCCAGGCTAACTTTCTGTGCTGTGTCCTTCCTTTTACATTCTGAGCTCTGAATCCATTAAGTGTGCACTGTTGGCCTAATTTCCCGATCACTGTGCACCACATGATGGAGACGAAAAGTCATGACTATTTATATTAAGCTGTTTCATTATTTCGGAGGGAAGGCGGGAGAGAGCCGAACACATGAAGCTCTAATTACAGTAATATGGTACGTTAGATTACAGCTCTCTTTTGCCCTATTTTATTGATGATCATAGCCCAAGAAAGCCAAGAATTTTGTTCCATTGCCCATATTCCACAGATCCACCTGGAGCCTGGTACTCATGAACCAAATATATATATATAAATAAAATAAAATAAAACCAAATAAAATAAAACCAGACTGAGATCATGGGCCTTGCTCCTTAGAGTATCGGTGAATGACAGGCTCTAGCCCCACCTCAGACAGCACTCATCAGTGACAAGCACATGTTGATGTGCTGGCCTGTTCTCGCTCAGCATCTGTAGCTCAATATCTGTAGGAACTGTTCTTCCCCAAAATCTAGGGATGTGCCACTAAGAGACTCTACCATAGACCAAAGGAACAGGGGAAATCATCTTTATAGAGCAAACATATTTCTTACAGCCAGAGAGTAAAAGAATTCCTAGTTTTAGTAAAAGCTCAAGGACCTAAATAAGTTATGATCTTCTTACTGCAAACACTCTAGGATATTATAGGGGTAAGTTATTTCCTGCCTCTCTTTTTATGAAGCTGCAAGGATTGAATCTTGAGGCTCCCCCCACCTTGACCTCATCCTAATCCTCATTACCTCCCACAGGCCTTTCCTATAAGCACCATGATTAAATGAAGCTTCACCCTCCTAATAATACAATAGGGATTACATTTCAGCCTCTGAAGCCTTGGGAGACTTATTCAGATGCCATAAGCATAGGCCCCAGATGTCTGCAGCACATTCAACAAGAAGATCCCAATACCAGTCCCGAGTGAAGGCATAGTCTGCACAGAAGGCAGCAAATAGCAAATAACACTGTGGTCTCTGCCAGTGCAGATGATACAGATACAGTGTCACCAGAGAACGCACTATGGTGCCACTAAACAGTGCTTCATTCACAGGAAAGAGGCAACATGTTATAAGACCAATGTGGGTGGTAGGTGCCAGACTCTGATGGTCAAATTCCTCCTTGCAGCTTGAACAATGCATCACACAAAAATAAAAATGAATGCATGGGAATTAAAAAAAGAAAGAAAGAAAACTGAAGGGAAAGGCTAACATGGTAGACTCCAGTCCCAATACCAGTGGTTACATTAAATGTAAATGACCTAAATATTCCAAATAAAAGACAATTGGCAGAATGGATTTTAAAATAGCATTTAAGTATATGATGTCTATAGGAATTCTACTCCAAATATAATGATATAGAGTAAAATGATAAAAAATTATATCATGCTAATATTCATTTAAAAGGAGAAATTACTACAATTGCTAGTATCAAATGAAAGTAGCTCAGGTCAAACAAAACAAACAGATACAGAGAGGGCCATTATACCAAGAAAACATGTGTACGTACCAAAAATTGAGTGCACAATATACGAGAACAGGGTAGGCCTGAACAAAAACCGATAGAAAAATAGGTAAATCATAACTGTAATTGGAGACTTCTTAAAGATTAATTTTTAAAGTTATATATCTATATGTGTGTCTGTGTTTGAGTTTGCACAGATACTCATGGAGCCCAGAAGAGACCATTGGACCCCCTAGAGCTTGAGTTATAGGCATTTATGAGCTGCCTAACGTAGGGTGATAGGAACTCAGGTCCTCTACAAGAACTGTTCATACTCTTAAGACAACTCTGCAGTCACCGTAGTTGGAGACCTCAAAACTATCTCTCAGCAACAAACTAAATTACTAGAGGAAAAACATTATAAGAATGCAGGTCAGAGTAACATCACCCTGTTAACACTTACAAAATACTCCACCAACAGCAGAATACACATCCTGCTCAAGCACCCAGGGGACATGAGTAAAGATATACTGTGCCTATGCCATGAACTAACCTCAGCAAACTTAAAAAAAATGAAAATGAAAATGTATTTCTTTGATTAAAAAAGGAGTCAAATTGAAAAGTTTATAATAAAATATTCACAACCCTATAGGCCAGACCTCACAATTCTAAATAACTCCTGCATTAAAGAGGGTATCTCAAAGGAAATTAAAAAAAATAAATTAAGATGAATGGAGATGAAAATTCAGCAGATCAAAATTTATGGACCACAACCAAGTCAGTTCTGAGAGGGAAGTTTGCACACGAACACCTCTCGAAGCAACATTCTAAATTTTTACCACAGAAAACTAAAGACAAAATCTGAAGAGAGGCCAAGGGAGGGGAAAAGAGGAAAACAACAAACAACAATACAATTAACGTGTGGATTTAGAAAGCAGGACTGATGGTTCAGTGAGTAAAGCAACTGCTGCACAAGTGTGAGGTTGGACGCACATGTCTGCAGGATGCAGGGGAAAACAAGGGTAGGTGTGGGAACCCACCAGTAGCACAACTGTCGAGAGGCAGAAACTAGAGCCTCCTGGGTCAAGCTGGCTGTCAGTCAGCAAGCTCCAGGTTCGATGAGGGATGCTGCCTCAGGAAGTGAAATGGATACTGATTGCAAAGGAGGTCCAACAACAACCTGTGGCCTTCAACAGTATACACACAACGATGTGCTCACATACCCACACACATGGGCATGCATGTGCGTACGCACGCAGCACATACACATGCAATTTTGTAATGGTTTATTTTCTTCTAGTGTGTGTGTGTGTGTGTGTGTGTGTGTGTGTGTGTGTGTGTACACTCGACATTGCATACATGGGTGTTAGAGGAAAACTTATCGGAATCATTTCTCTCCTTTAACCGTGTGGGTTCTGAGGATTCAACTTAGGTTGTCAGATTATGAGCCTTAGCAATCTACAGTAACGTCACCTGCCGAATCATTTCTCCAATTCCTTCCCCAGTCTGGCTTTAATTGTTTGCATTTGGAAGCAGGAAAAAACTTTCAGAAAGACAACGAAATAAATTAATTCTTCAAACAAAACAATAAAAAGAAAATGACCAGTCAACTGCAAGATAGACAAGAAAAGGGTAGAAAGTGCTAGTCTCATAGCAAAACAACATACTACAGTTTCTGCAAATGCCGAGGACAACAAGAGAATATGTCAGGGGATACTCTGGTCAAAAAAAATAAAACCTAGATGAAACAGACACATTCCTGAATGGAAAGAAAAGAAGAGAAAAAAGAAATATACAAGCTACCACAACTCCCATCTGCTAATCAGTTTTTGTCAACTTGAACTGTTGGGAACAGCTTGTCTGAAGTTCTGCCATCTTGTTTTCAGACTCTGTATAATCATAGGGGGAAACTGAGTTGAAGGTCCCAGGTGCTAGGAGATATGGGGATTTCCCAATAGCTGAACAATTTTTGTTGTCTTCTATTCCGGAACATGATGACTATCTAGCCACAGCACCCATATTCATCCTTAGTGTCCCCAAACATAATGGCTGTTTCTAATTACAAAAGAACAAATAGATTTGATTGGTTGGACTGTAAGATCTACACTCTGTATCAGGTCACATAGATCAAACACATTAGCAAAGCCCCCCTCTCCATCCTTAAATCCTGATAGGTAAAAACATAACTGTAACTTGGCACTGATGTTTGTGGTTTGCAAACTTAAATATTCTGTCTCAGGGTCACAGTTTATTTCCTGAGTCTGTGGCCCTGACAGATCAGTAGTGGCTTGATTACAATACATTTTTATCATCTGTGTTGACCTGGTGTTAGAGTTATGCTGGACCAAGCAGGCCCCATAACAAAAATAGCCACCTGGGAAGAAGAACCCACAATTGAGACATTCCAACCATCATGTTGTTCTGAAGGTGTCCCTTAATGATTGATGTCCAGCCCACTCTGGGCACTGCCACCTCTGGATAGATGGCCCTGATTTTATAAGAAAGCAAGCTGGGCGAGCCATGAAAATTATACCAGCATGCAGCTTTCTGCCGTGATCCCTACCTCTGTTTCAGCCATAACTTCCTCCAATATTGAACTGTAACCTGAAAGCCAAATAAATCCTTTTCTCCCCAGGTTGTTTGGGGACAGTGCTTCAGCACAGCCACAGAGAGCAGCTAGAACCAACATGAAACAGATACTCAAATAGCTCTGTGATTCTTATAATAATTGAGCCCTAATTTATCAATAAAGAAATATAAAGACAAGGTGCTTTCATTGGAAAATGTGGCTGAAATTTTAAAGGAAGATTGACACCATTTCTACTCGATGGCTTCCAGAAAGTACAGGAAAGAACATTGCCATTTATATAATGGGGGTCATTATTTCCCTGATACAAAAACCATTCAAGAAAAATACAATGAGGAAAACTAAACACCATAAAATATGTCAGCTACTGAATTCAGCAATATATGAAAACATTATACATGCATCATGACTGACTGAGGTTTACTTTGGGTTTGCAAGGCTGGTTTAATTTATTAAAACCAATTAATTCAACATACCATATTAATAGATTAACAAAAAGGACTCATGTCACTTGAAGGAAAAGATGTCTGACACAACTCCCAATACCATTTCATATTTAAAATGATTAGGAAATAAGGTGTTTATTATGACTGTTCTCAACCAGACATACAGATATCCAGAGAGGCTTAGAAGTAAAAACACATTTCATGTTGAAAGACAGTGCTCTTTAGTTTTATATCAACATGACACAAGCTAGAGTCATTTGGGACAAGGAAACTTTAACCAAGAGAACACTGTCAGGTTGACCTGTGGGAAGCCTGGGCTGCATTCTGTTGACTGATGATGGATGTAGTAGGTAGGCAGAGCTATCCGTGGCTGGTAGTTCAGGGACCTAGAAGAAATCAAACCGAGCAAGCCACAAGAAGCAAGCCAGTAACCAGCACTTCTCCATGAACTCTGCATCAGTTTCTGCCTATAGGCTCCTACCCACTTCAGTTCCTGCCCCGACCTCCTTTGATGATGAACTGTGATGTGGAAATGCAAACCAAACAAACTCTTTCCTCCCCAAGTTGCTTTGATCAAAGTGTTTTATCACAGCAATAGAAACTCTAAGAGCCTCTAAGATCAGAAATAAGGAAGTCTGTTCATCCCCCACTAAGAAACAGTACAGGAAGTTCCCACCTCAGTAATAAGAAGGTGAAATGAAAAGTTCAATAACCACAAAATAAGTAAAAAGAATCCTTGAAGTTGGCATGCCTATATAAAGATGTTGTAAATGTATCTTTAAAATTTACCTAGAGATAGCAAATGACATGAGACAAGATTAGTGCTGATGAGGTAGTGTCTTAGTCAGGGTTTCTATTCCTGCATAAAACACCATGACCAAGAAGCAAGTTGGGGAGGAAAGGGTTTGTTCAGCTTACACTTCCACATTGCTGTTTATCACCAGAGGAAGTCAGGACTGGAACTCAAGCAGGTCAGAAAGCAGGAGCTGGTGCAGAGGCCATGGAGGGATGTTACATACTGGCTTGCTTCCCCTGGCTTGCTCAGCTTGCTTTCTTATAGAACCCAGGTCTACCAGCCCAGGGATGGCTCCACTCACAATGGGCTGGGCCTCCCCCCCATCACTAGTTGAGAAAATGCCTTACAGCTGGATCTCATGGAGGCATTTCCTCAACTGAGGCTCCTTTCTCTGTGATAATTCCAGCTTGTGTTGAGTTGACACAAAACCAGCCAGTACAGGTAGCATTTGCTGACAAGTCTGATGACTTGAGTTGGACCCAGATGGTGGAAGAAGAGAAACATCCCCATGACCTCCACATATATGCCCTAGTATTAATTCTCCCCAATTTCCCTTAGAAAAAGCAAAGAACTCCAAGATACAAGATTAATGAAGAAAGATAGTAAACACATAGAAATTAAAATTTAAAATGTAAGATCATTTGCTGTCATGTTAAACACTAAAATACTAGTCATAATACTTAAAAACTAATATAAACTACTTCAGCAAACTGCAGAAGACCAGTGAGAGAAATCAAAGAAAACACAAATCATTGGACATACCGTTTTCATAGATATGAATAACTCAACATAGCAAAGCCATCAAATCTTAATACTGATATATGTTTTAGTTTATACCATATTATCAGGATGGTCTTGTAAATGAGATAAGATTATGCTAAAATATATCAAGAAAGGCAAATAAAAGTTAGAATATTTATACAAAGTAAAACTTGACTTAAATCTCCTATCTTGGACAAATGATTAACATGTGATCACAGATCACAATGTCACATATAAACTTTTAGAAGAACACGTAACAGAGATCGCTAAGAACATGGGTTTCAGAGGGGCTTTTGTAGGTGGAAGGGGAGAGTCTGTGAGACAATGACCATAGTCTCTACACTCAGAGAGTAGTCTTTCTCACCCACGAGTGTGTCTTCTTTTCTCCATGAGGAACATCTCAGTGGCTCCCACCCCTGGCACCCCACCCATCCTGTTGCTACTTAGCTAAAACCTAAGGAAATGCTCCTCCAGAAACTATGACCCAATTACAGAAAAGAGAAAAGGAAAGTGTTAGGGAAAGGATGAAGAGAGTGAGGGGACATGGCCCATGGAGGTGCAGTGAGGCCTGGGGGCAAGGGGAGCCTCTGGGGGACCCATGTTGGGAATTCCTTCCTCCTAAAGGACCAGCCACGGGACGAAATATAGTACAGAATAGAGTTTATTCAGGTCATGGGGGAGTTAAGAGGGTAGTAGAGGCAGAGAGACAAGAGAGCAATAGAGGAGTAGAGGAGTAGAGGCGGGCCATGAGTACGTGGAGAATTGGGAGAAGGGAAAGGGGAGAAGAGGGGTAAGGGTGCAAGATCAAGAACAAGAGAGAGCCAGAGAGAGAGGAGGGGGCAAGCAGCCCCTTTTATAGTGTCAGGTCACTGGGGCAGAGCATACCTGGCTCTTGCCAGGTAACTGAGGGGTGGGGTTTAGAGAATTCCAACAGAGAGAGCAATACACCTGTTAGATGAACCTGGTACGGTGCTTTATTATACCACAGTGTAGTCTCATGGTTAGGGTTACCATTGCTGTGATGAGTCACTGTGACGAAAAGCAGCTTGGGAAGAAAAGCATTTATTTCACTCAGATGTCTGTATCACTGTTCACCTTTGAAAGAATTAGGTCAGGAACTCAAGCAGCGCAGGAACCTGGGGGCAGGAGCTGAAGAAGAGGCCTTTGAGGGGAGCTGCCTGCTGGCTCGCCCCTCCTGGTTAGCTCATCTTGTGTTCTTATAGAGCCCAGGACCATCAGCCTAGGTGTGGCACCAGCCAAAATGGGCTAGGCCCTCCTCCAACAATCATTAATTAAGAAAATTCCCTACAGGCCCGGTCTTATGGAGGTATTTTCTCATTTGATGCTATTTCCTCTCTGTTGGCCCTAGTCTGTGTCTAGTTGACATAAAACCAGTCAGCATGGCAGTGCAAGTATGTTTCTTATCTATGCACCAGACATAGATATGGGGGGATTTTCTATCACTATCTGGATGGACTAAGTTTTAAGCGTTACCTCTCTTCTGTTATAGATTTTGCTTACATGGACTTACATGGTCTACCTTCCCTCAAGCATAATCTATTCACCCCAGGAGACTGAGGTGGTGAGATAGACCAGAAAAGTGCTTTGCAATGCTGTGGAGCAACAACAACAACAAAGAGAAAAAACAAACAAACAAACACTGGTACCCTGGACACTAGTTACTCTGCAACCCTGGCTTACCAGGTGTGATGGGGTGACAGGTCACCTGACCGCTTTCTGTCTCCAGACCCTTGAAGAAGTTGAGGAAGGTTGGTAGCACATATATGTAGAATCCCAGCTTTTGTTCTTTGGTGTCAGCTAGATTCACTTAGCATAAGGTCCTCAAGGTTTAGTCATATTATGCCGTGCTATAGTTTAAATCTAAAATGCCATAGTTGAAGACATGGTTGCCAGCTGTGGTTCTATTGGGAGATGATAGAACAGGTAGGTGTGTGGCTTAGGGGAAAGAATTACTGTCATTGTAGGGGTCAATATGGGCAATATGACCATGAAAAGAAATGGTGTGGCCCCTGCCCAGCTCCTCTGCTACCTCCGTATGGTGTTTTTCTCTGCTTCCTTCAAGCAGCCATGGACAGAACCATAAATCAAAGAAAACTTTTCTTAACATGGATTTTTTTCGGCTACTATGTCCCTGTCATAGAGGGCTGACATGGAACAGAGGTGTAGAAGTTGTTGTTTCTATAGTAGATGATCTAGTTCAGGAGCACTTGGAACTAGTTTGTGGGAGCAGTTTGGAAAAGTTGGGATGATGGGTTAGAGAAAGCACGTTGTAAGTCGATGTTGGCCATTCTTGTAAGAGCTTGAGAAACCAGAAAGTTGTCGATAAGGATGTGACAATGAAAGCAGTTCTGATGAAGAGTCCAATGGAAATGATAACTCTGTTTAGAACAGAATAAGAGCCCCTGCATGTGCAAAGACCATGTATACACTTTGTACACTCTCTGAAGCTTTATAGGCATGGACTATTAAGATGATGGGCTGCATTATCTGATGAAAGAATTTGCTGTATCTGATAGTGTGCTATTTGGGCAGCGGCATGGGGTTTAGTAGGAGGTTCTAGTTAGATTTACATTGACAATTAAGAACAAATAGCAGAGCAGAAACATCTAAATCCATGGAGCATGCGTTAAAGTTTTGCCCAAGGATTATATGAGAATTAGCATTACTAAAAAGAAGGCAGCCATTCTTGACATAGTGGTGCATGTCTGTAATCCTGGCAATTGTGAGGCTGAAGCAGGAGGATTGCTATGGGTTTGAGATCTTCCTGGAGTACCTAGCTAGCTAGTTCTGGTTTATTCAGTGCTACACAACAAGACTCTGCAACAACAGAACACCACAAAAACAAACCACAAACAAAGGAACCTTGTTTCAGAACAATGGGACAAATGGTATGAAGGCATCTCAGGAAGTAGATGACTGGGAAGTGTAGAAATAAATGTAAGTTCAGTTCAAAGATTGATTTGAGAAGAAAGAAGAGATGGACACTCAGTTCGAAAAGGGCAGCCTTGGCATTCAGCTACCCAGAAACTCTGAAGCTATTCTGAACAGGTTTGGCTTAGAGCTGGTGGCAGAGTAACCGCACGATGCTAGTTATCATATAGAACATAAAAGTTGTGGGGCCAGAGAGGCTTCCACTCAGCTTCTGAAGGAGCAAGTCTGGGAGGTCAGGAAGTAGATAGCAGGTAGCTCTAACAGGGTGAAAAGGAAGCTTTTACTGCAATGGAGACCCCAGTGGGATGTCAGTACTATGTAATAACCACAGAGGAAGTCAAAGGCAGTGAACCAGCAGAGCTTGGGAGGGAACCACTTGATCTACAACCAGCAGAAGGTTGGAACTTTTCAAGCATCCCAAGGTCTTAGAGCCCACCTCATGCCACCATGTGCCTTGACTGCTGAACATGCCACTACAGGATCAACCGTATCATCAAAGCATTATTTCTAAGCTCCCATTCCTCTTTTTCAGAATGAGAGAGTTTAGCCTCTTCCCACCACCGTACATGAGAGTCGGTAATGTTCTGTTTGTTTCTTTCTTTCTTTTACTTTGCTTCATTTTTACCTCGGCCCAAGTTTGCCTTGAGTTCACAGAATTTGGACTTGAAGCTTTAAACAGTGCAGGAATTCTTAAGGCTTTAGGAACACTAAGAGATGGGTTAAATGCATGTTACATCGAGATGTGGAAGCGAATTTGGGGGACCAAGAAGTGAGTGGCTGTTGTGTGGATTTTGAATGTCTCCCCAAAGATGACATGTTAAATTGGTTATGGCCTGTAGCTGTTGGAAGATGGATAGACTCTTTAGGAGGTTGGGCTTAGTGGCAGGCAGTTAAACTTTGTTGGAGGCATGCTCTTGACGGTCATATTAGACCCAGCCCCTTTCTTTTTCTCCCTGTGCTTCCTGGTTGACATGACATGTTTCATTGCATGAACCCTGTGTAATGCTCTGCCTCAATTCAAGCCCAGAAGCAATGGAGCTAACCAACCACAGAGTCCTTTTTCTTCTTTTTAAAATTTGCTTGAAACAGGGTATCTCTGTCCATGTCTCTGGCTGTTGTCCTACAGTTCAGTATGTTGACCAGGTTAGCCCAGAACTCACAGATACCTGTCTGCCTGCTTCTGCCCTTAAAAGCATGTGTGGTTATGCTTGGCTGCAATCTTTCCCTCTATATTGACTTCCTCCATTTAGTTATCTTGTCAAAATATAAAAGGCAAAAAATGCAGCTCTTAACTCAAGAGAATTAAGAGAGAGTTTATTCTGGAGCCAAATATGAGTGTCCATGGCTAGGAACACAGAATCTGGTCACTCTTAATCCTAAAGATGGGAGGAGAAAGACCACTGACCCAAATCATTATGGGCAAATTAATTAAAGCAAGTGCCTCCCCCTGAGGCAGGGTTTAAAATGTCATCATTAGACTCGAGGAAGACAAGGTTTTTATAACTCAGGGAGAGGGGGTTTCCAAATGGGTGATTAGGTAGGCAAAATGGGCAGGGTTATAGGAGTAGAACTCAAGCAAAACAAGTCATTCATAATGACTTCTTGAAACAAAGACATGATTGCAAGGTGGTTATAACAAGGTAGTCATAACAACAGGTAACCATAACAACCTTTTGAAACAAAGGTAGGGTTGCAAGATGAGTATAAACAACCTTTGAAACAAAGGCATGGTTGCCATTTTCTGGAACAGGCAGTACAGAACCATTTGTAGTTAAAATTATAAGCGGGACATAACCCAATTTCTGAGAAACAGATTTAGGCATAAACAGGAATAAGTCTAGTTTGTCTTTACTATAAAATGGCTTTCAAACCTAAGACAGAGGTAGGATGGTCCATCAGTAACCCCAAATTTCGTTTTTTAAATGTGCAAGTAATTTCATGAAGGGTTTATAGTAACAAAACAAAGAAAGTTATATATTATATTTAAAAAAACACATGGGTAGAAAAATCAGAGAGGTGGGTATAGAAAACTCAACAATTGGTCTTAGATGCTATCTGATAACACTCTTAACCTTTTGACTGGTAGAGAATGGTGTTTTATTTCAAACATTCCAAAGACTTTTATCTGTTTATCAGGATGTTAGATCTGCTTTTATTCTGCTTTTATCTACAAGTTACAAAATATTAGATCCAACACTGGAGTAGACCAGCAATGACTTCTTGGGGAACTAATGAGAGTCCAAGACCGATGGTTATTAGATTCAAGATCTGCGATAGTCCAGCCTCTCCAAATTGCTGAAATTCTAATTGATCGGCATTTAGAGAGACAGTATCTTTTTAGTAATTCTCATTTGTAGCCAAAATGTTAAGAAGTGACTAACAGGTACCACGTACCAGAAGCTCCTTTATTACAAAATTAAATAGTATCCTATCATTCATATATATGCCACAGAGACAGGCTCTAGAATAAATCCCCTTCCTTGGATAGCAAAGTCCAAACATGCTCAGATCCCATATATAAAACAGTACAGTATTTGCATAGAATCTAAACTCATTTTCTTGTTTACTTTGAATCATCTTTATATTTATTAAAATACCCAATACAATGCAAATTCTACCTAAATAGCTCTTTTACTGTATTATTAAGGGAATAAAGTCTAAATGTATTCAGTAGAGGCACAAGGCATTTAAAAATGGTTTCAATCTGTGGTTGACCAGATGCCTGTGTAACCCAACGATACAGAAGACTAGCTGAATGTACAAATCTTTATGGTCTGTTTTCTCATTCATGCACATGTAGGTTGTATTAACCATTGGGACTGTGAGATATGGCCTATGAAACGTGAAAGCACAGATTCTTGTTAGAAAAACATTCTTGTTTTTAATCCTTTTATATTAATAGCCACAGATGGATTGCTAAGACTACCATATAATACTGTGTAGCTATTTGAGGAACTTCCATACTATAGACAATGTAGAAGTTTGGGCATATCCTTGCCAACATTTTTGTTTTAAGTAATGATTTTCATGAGTGTAAAGTGGTATCTCATGTGGTTTTGCCTTGCACAACTTAATGATTAGGGAGGTTGAGTGTCTCTTCATTTAAGCGTTGTCCATTCACCCACTTTGCTGAGACTGAAATACCTATCTGAGTCCAATGGTCATTTTCTAACAGAAACATGTTTGCTGTTGTTAAGTCGTGAAAATTCATCAAGTTTTGTAGGTATCAATCCCTTGGTAGACATATACCTTGCAAACATTATTACTAATTTGTCTCCTCACTCTTTTTATAGCATCCTTTGAAGCCTAAAAGCTTTGAATTCTGATGAAGCATTCTCCATTTGTTTCATTTGGTTGTCATACCTCAGGGTTCTTTTGGGCATTGTGACATTGTAGATACTTAATATCCTTTGCTCCCAAAGTCTCACAGTTCTTTGTGGCTCCTATCCTACATTCCCTATGGGTCACACTTTAAATACAAATTCTACTTAGCATTCCTGTGTCCCAGCAGACTGGCCACCTTCTTATTCTATCCAGGAGCCTGGGAAATGCAGAATGGAGAGACTGAATAAAGAGATACCTGCAGGAAGAATTTGGCCTCTCAGCAGGGCTGTGGTGCGTCAGACCTGGCTGTTTACAAAGCTCTCTCTTCTCGGCTTTCTTTATTGTCCCAGGGGGTTGGTTCTCAGTGGGACCTGGCTTTTATATAATTGTTTGCAACCTAACAATTCTCTTCCATGGCTCTCAGGCAGTGACCTAATTTCCCTTTCTTTAATGAAAGGGAGATGTTTTCTGTAGGAAATTGGTGATCCATTACGTCACCCAGGACTGCTTCTGTTTCTTACAGATACCAGGATAGATAAGCTACTTATAAAGGCAAGGAGAGAACAGAGCCAGCTACTTCTGAATAGGAAATTAATTTTAATCACCCCTGGTGTGTCCTGGCTAATCTGAAAGTGGGTTCACCTTGATGTTCCCTGATAGGCAGACTGTCCACATTAGGACATCCAGTCCCAAGCACTTTTAAAGTTGACCTTACACACACACACACACACACACACACACACACACACACACACCTCCTTTTGTGAGACCCCAAGGCTCTCAGAATGCAAATGACACATGAAATTAACATTGGTAGCATTTATGTTTAGTGCAAAAGCAGATACACTGAATGGAGCATGGAGGGTTATTAATTATCCATCCCAGCTTTTCCACTCATTTTGGATGGCTGATTTTGATATCACCAACAGATAAGCGATTACAGGCACCAAAGTTTAGGAAAAGTAAGAGGAGAGAAAGGTAAAATTCTTTTAGTTAGCTTCTTGTACAAACTGGCAAGAAGCTATTATCAGTCATTACTTTGAACTCCAGAATATCCAAAGTTAAACTTCCACCGCTGGAAAACTGAGATGCAATGACAGTCTAAGCATAGAGGACTTTGAATTCTGCCACACTCGGGTTCAGATTTGTACTGCCTTCCTGGTTGAGCTTGCCCAAAGGTGGAAGCTCTATTTGCTCATCTCAAACATCAGAGATGATGAGGAGCACCTCATAGAAATGCTGTGAGAACAACCTCTGTGAAGTGTGCCACCTGAGCTCAGTCAGTATCAGCCTTACTACCTCCGTCACATTTGCTGTGGACTCGGTAGCTCCCTGAGATCTCTGTAGCTCTGGCTAGTCTGAAACTCACAGAGACCATCCTGTAACTGCCTCCTGTGTGCCATACCTAAAGGTGTGTGTGCCATTATGACCAGCTATCTACTTAACTTCCCATCAAATGTTCACATGGGTCTTGAGAACTAGAATGATGGTGGTAAAGATTTAAAACCTGAGTCTGTCCCTGGAAGGTTGATCTGTATTAAAGTTTCTTTTTCACCCATGATTGTTTCTAAATTTCCCTGGCTATTGGGTTGGTTTGGCACAACAGGAAGGCTGTCTTGGCCAGTGTCTGGATTTTTCATATCAGGTACACTCCAAGGATGGGAACCATGGATCTCATTCATGGATATATCTCAGAGCACACCACTGAGAAAGAGACTTTAATCATCACCATCAGCCACGGACCTTTGACATAACTCATGTAATTTCACTTCTCCTTTCTTGAGAGCTCATATCAGGAAGGAGGCTGAGGTAAGAAATGCAGAGTGAGATTACTATCAGGCGCTGTTTCTGTGCTAAGAGCAGAAGAAATGATAATGCATATGCAGAAAACCTTGTGAGCTCAAGATCTTTAAGGAACCATAAATGGCAGTCTGGTACCCTAGATAATCAAAGAGAGTTGGCTCCTGTTCACTGAGAAGCTAGTGAATCTCTTTCTTCTATGTTATTACGAAGTTCTCCATTGTGGAGAGATCTGTCCCCATAGATGTTTACAGTCCAGACTCCATAGAGAAAGCACTTCTGTTCTCGTGGCTTGGAAGTTTTCTTCTATAGACAGAACAAGAGTCTTGCCCATCCACAGAGCTCAAGATAGGGAAGACGGGCTGGTGAAAGCCTCCAGGGGTAGTTGTCTGCCCGAGGAAGACAAATTCTTAGCAGGGATATTTCCATCATCTGTTCTTTAAGATTGAGAAAGGACTTATGTATTTATTAGCTCATGAAGAGAAGTTTACTTTAACTTGTGGGACCTAGAAGATAAAGGTGGACATTAGGCACCCCCATTTTAAAATGGCTCCAATGACAGTGTCACATTATAGAAGAGGCATATGTACAACTGACTTCTGTCATGTCTTAAGAAAGAAGCAGAATGAGACAGACTGGGTTCATCCCTTTCAAGAGCATGTCTACAGGAATCTAAGAACCTCCCATAGGCCCCAACTCTTGTAGGTCCTTCCCGAATCTCACTACTGATATCCAGTAAGCTGGGCCTTTACATACAACCCTTTGGATCACATTCTCCCAAACAAGTGTGGTGTTTTCTTCAGTTTTGTCCCCTGGCTGGCAAAGCACATCCCCCGACTTTGTGATAGCATAGGTGATGTTTTCCAGCCAAGACATCCCCCTCTGCCTGAGCTGTCTCACACTTCCAGATCCCATACACCTACTACACCACTCAGTTTGGCGTTTTCCTACTGAGGTGATACTCAGAGGTTACATTTATCTTCTTAGGGAAAGTGTGTGTGTGTGTGTGTGTGTGTGTGTGTGTGTGTGTGTGTGTGTGTGTAGAGAGAGAAAGAAAGAGAGAGAGAGAGACAGAGACAGAGAGAGACAGAGAGAGAAACAGAAACAGAGGGATGAAGCTATATATATGAATATATATTGAACGTATATAGTATACACACATATATTTGTTTTGAACACATCTTTATGCTTTTTTTCTTCCTGGCCTGTCTTCTTTTACATTGGTATTAGCCATGAGCATAGAACAGGTAAAACAAAAATATTATCCTGTCCTGCCAAATTATGGAGTAGACATAAGTCAGGAAAGGTGTACTGACCTGAAAAGGATCATGGAATAAGTCTGCATGGGACAAGACGGGCAAAGAGTGTTCTGAGTAGGTGTAAGGATGTCACAAAGTTCAGGTCTGAAGGCCATGCCTGACAGAAACACAGGGCCAGGCCAGTCTAGAAATATATGTGGCTAGGGAGGTGGCAGCAGGTCTGGAGGGAGAAATCGGTGTGGAGCACAGTGATGGATGATGTACCTAACTTGGAGGATCTGGTCCTTGACCATGAAGGCAATGAAGTTCATTGCACACTTGGGCAACGTCGTCTTCTGCTTTGTTTTAAAATTTACTATGGAAATGAGATAACATATACAAAAATAAACTAGTATAACAAGTATCTTCTTACTTATTATCCAGATTCATTAATTATTAATATATGGCCAATTTATTTCATTTGAAATTTTCCATTGCTTGCTTCTTGCCTCCTGGATTATCTGAATTAAATTGCTTCTATCATTTAATTTGTCAAGGATTCAGGATGTCTCTTTAAGACCAAAAATCATGTTCTTAAATGTACCACAATTTCATTCCTACATCTTCAAAATGTACAATAATTTTTTAATGGGCTTTGTTCTACTTTTATTTCTGTTGTCATTTAAGTGCCCTGGACTAAAAGTGGCATTCAGGAGGAAAGAGTTTGTTCAATTTATATTTGTAGGTCCCAGTCCACTACTGCAGGAAGTCAAGGTGAGAACTTGAAGCAGCTACATCCATAGTCAAAAGAAAGAACAATAAATGCTCTGAGAAAAATAAGTCAGAGAAGCAGACCACCTCAATCTCAACAGGCTGAAGCTGCTTTATTGGATTAGTGAGGGGCCCCAACCTTTCTGCAGGATGCAGGCTGAGCACCTTTAGAGGGGCTGGGATGGACACACATGCCAGTGTCCTACCCAGACAGCCAGGTTCCAGGTGAAGGCAACAAAGAACATGGTCTCCAAGATCAAGGCAAAAGCTAATGGCTTCTGGCAATTTAACTCTCTTGTTATTCAGGGGCCAAAAGCTGATGGCAAATTAACTCCTGCTGCTATCAGCAGGAAAAAAGAAACTTAGTTATTTGGGCTTTTTTCTCTTAGACATAGGGACCTCTTGCTAGTTAGATGGGAGGCTGAGTGTTCATTAACTCTTCATGGGTCAGAGAGAAAAGGAAAGGAAATGGAAGGGAAGGAAAGGGAAGGGAAGGAAGGAAGGAAGGAAAGAAAGAAGGAAGGCACATATAGACAAATGCATACTGGATTAAGCAGGAAATGGCTACACTGCTACTTTATTGTTCTTAGTTTCTAAGCCTTCTCAAGATTATCGATCACCAGGTTTTCTAAGCATTTTTACATTCCTAAGTTTAAGGCAATAATTCATGTCATGGGTTGATAAAGCTTAAGAAGTTACAGCAGAATTGTTTCCATTAAGACTAGTATCTGACTCTTCATTATCTGTTTTCTAGCTCCATAGGTTCATTATAAGTTTAAAGCAATATTTTTTTATGTCATCAGTTAGCACAGGTTTGTCAAAAGGCAGATCATCTACCCGTGTCTTATTATTTTAAAGTCTTGTATAGATAGACTAGTCCATCATTTATTTCTGTCTTTGCACCTAAAATAAATTGCCCATTCCCAGTTTATGACCTTTAGTTACCAGGTAGTGGCCTCATTCATAACCTAGAAGAAATGTTTTCCTTGATCATAAATTTATTCCAAGCCTGTTCTCTTTTCCTAGTGCAATTGAAGGTTCACAGGGAGAGCTCTATTTGCAGCTTTTATTCTATAGGTGCTGGAAATTATTGATATCAACTTAGGAGTTCTATAAAACCATTATCAGGAATTATGCAATCATCACTTCATCTACACAGTATTACTACAAGAAAGTGCATCTTTATTGATTCTGCAGGAAATCTGCCTCACTGATTGAATAAAACAGTTTCAGCCTGTTAAAATTGGGACTGTCTGGTTTTTTGTCTTTTCTGGGTAGGTAAATACCCAGAAAATGATAAAACTATGTAATAGCAGGAAAGTCCTATTTGCAGTGAGAAGCAGTTCTGGGATGAAGTTTCTTAGGACTCTGCAAAATGGTGGGCCATCTCCAGAAAACTCACTTGCTTGTCATAGCCTTTCTTAGATGGCCACAAACACACACACACACACACACACACACAGAGAGAGAGGGGGGGGGAGACGGGAGAGAGGGAGAGACACAGAGACAGAGACAGAGAGAGATTGAGGAGCTACCAGGAAGTTCCAGCTATTTTTGCAGTTTGACTAGAAACAAGGTGGGTGGTTTTGTATACTAAGGCATATTGCATCTGCAGGTGGAGCAGAACCATCAGGCCGAAGCGAACTGATTCTTTATGGCTTGGGCTATCGCTCAGCCTGACTTAAGACATGCTGCCTGCTCACTTCTGTTCTCATCTAGCCTTACTGTTTCTCATACTGTCTAGGGAATGATGCCACCCACAATGGGCTGAGTATTCCTATATAAATTAACAGCTAAGACAGTCCTCCACAGACATCCCATAAACCACACTGATCAAAATAAATCCTCAGTTGAAGCTCTCTTCCCAGTTGGTTGTGGAAGTTGGTATTTAACTACCACAGCATCTAATAGTCAGCTCGGTTTTTGCATGAGCTTCTTCCCAAGAGCTGGGGCTACAGGTGTGTACCACCATGTTGTGTGAAATATTACTGCATCAAAGGAAAGCTGAGAATAGCAAAACTGAAGGAAGTTTACCTGATGAAGACGAAGTTTCTAGAACTGGGTAGCATCCCCAAAGGGACAAAGACCCCAAAAGTCCCATGCTACCACAGACACAAGATGTGCTTATGGCCAGAGAAAATGACGTGCCGTAGAGAGACAATGGGACTGGGTGAAGTTGGCACTGACTTTTATATGCACATGCTCTGATCAGTTGCCAACCTGTTATTGGCTGAAGTTCAACTGCCATGTTTGGCTGAGATCCAGTTGCTTGGTTACTGTTGGGATAAGTTGTAGTCCATTCCTTCATCATGCTAGTATAAGGTTCGCCATGTATGGAGGTTGCTGAGGGCCATAATTTGTCAGCCAGGAATGGAAATTATTTCATTTTAGCAATTGTGATAGCCATGTGTTTATTTATACAAAGACCAAAAGAAGACACACAGAAACACAGTCTCAAAGTGACTTACGTAAAAAACATGTTCATATATATTCCTATTTAGAAAATGGCTAACATGATTGATGTTTATCCATGCTGGAACCTTCTGCCTTCTATGGTTGCTGGCACAAAAATCACGTATTACTTGTTCAGTGGGACACCAGGAGACAAGTGTGCCTTTGGACTCTTCCCTTATGGCTGTGAAAATTTGGGGCCTTTTGTTTGTCTTGTTTTCAGCACTAGAGATCAAACCCAGAGCCTTCTACACATTAGGCAAGTGCTCCGTTCTATTTTAGAAGAGTGATCTCCCAGCCCTATTTAAGGCCATGACCTGCAATCTGCTCACATCTGTTCTAGTAGAACTTAGTCAAATACTTATACCTACCTGCAGGGAAAATATCATATGTTAACAAGTGCCATGTTAAGATTCTGAGGTGGCTATTACTAAAGGAAAGAAAGTAAGAAAAGAAGGAAGAGGAGTGAGGGGGAATTTAGGGGAGTGGATGAAGTCTTGAATGAATGTATTCTATTGATATAATCACACCCATGTCAAAGACCACAGTGCTTCTGACCCATGAGTCAGGCCATACCTGCTCCCAGTACTGATGTTAACTAAAACCAGAGTATACATAAGTTATCAACTTCAGCTTTGTGGTTGGGATGTTGACACTGTGTGCAACGTTGCATGAAGAAGTCAGGTGGGGAAGGGTGATTTTCTGAGAAAGGCATCGGAAAAAAATGCTGCCAAGAGGTTGAAAGGAGGAGTGTGCCTTCTTCTGGCTTCCTGCTGCTGTGCTCCACCCTAAGGTTTATGAAGGAGCAAGAACAGTTCCACTGAGAAGGCCACCCTGAGAAGCAGGCAGCTGGGCACATCTGATCACATTAGCAAGCAAGAAAACAGCCACAGGGAATGACTAATCTGACGCCACAATTCATATCTGTGTAGTTTTCCTCTAGATCTGCAGGGCACCTTTCAGGTGCTCATCCATGAAGCTTTCCTGGGGAAAGCTCCTAAGTCTGAGTACTTGTTTGCAAAGACTGCCAAGTGTTTGTGAACGTACTAAACGACAGGGAAGTGATCCTGCAGCTCTTCTGAGAAGGGAGACGGAAGCTCTGTGTGCTCAGGTTTCCCTCAGCGATCCAATCCGTCATTGTCAAGGCTTCCGCAAAGGCCCTGTCCTCAGCAACTGTGGCCGCATGTTACCCCTCAATCTGTCATGGAATAGAGCAGCCAGCCCCTTAGAGACTATGATGATCCAACATTTGTGTTTCCCAACTGTCCTGATGGTGAACCTCTGTCCCACGTGTTACGATGTGGGGTCTTTGGAAACTGAGCACCTTGCGAGCGTGGGGAATTAGAGTTCTTAATGGGGAATCCTCAGAAACTTTCTGCTGTTCTTAAAAAGCAGGCTGATGGCCAGATGAGAACCCCCATCATGACTCAGCAGTGCTGGTACCCTGACTACACACTTCCTGGCCAAGAACTGTGAAGAATGGGCTCCTGTTGTTTTAAATGGGTCAATCCACAGTATGTTGTTGTATGTATGTTGTCAAATCAGACTGACTGGACGAGGCATCTGATCCAGCCACCTGGCACCATATAGAAGATGAGGGCTTGTGCGCAGCTGGCAAATCAGAATCCGACCTTTTCCTGAGTACCTACTATGTGCAAGCTGCTCCCTACATGTCCTTTACCAAAGCCTCCTACATATTTTCTGTAGCTTCTTGGAGACATTATTATGTACATTTTACTCACTGGGTATACTGCCCCCCCCCAGATTCCCTAAGCTAGCATTGGTTGAGATTTAACCCAAACCCCAAGTCCAGCCTACTGCATTAATCATGGATACCCAGGTGATGCTGTTATGGCAGACAACACAGAGCAGCAAAGGTCATGTGTGGTATGTGTTCCACTTTTACCAAGGACTCTCTAAGGCTTTTCTTTCCATGGACTTCACACAGAGGATACGTGCAGTAAAGAGAAGGCTGTACCCTACCAGCCAAGAGGAAGAATCGGGGCAAGTCTCACCGCCTTTATGTACTTCTAACCCAGAAGCACATGCCTCACAGCCATCAGTCAGTGCAGACTCTGTCAAACTCAACCTCAAGGAAGAGAGGGCTTCCCTACAGCATGGCTAAAAGCTCACAGGAAAGATCTGACAGACATCGCATGGCCACTGTGACGTCCTGTCATTGCCCCTACCAGAGGAGGACAGAGTGGCCACTGCACTATAGAACCTCCTCCCTTCCCATCTGCCAGCCACTCCTGTGGCCACTGCAGTATAGAACCTCCCGCCCCCCCCCCCCCCCCCGCCAGTCATTCTTGCTGCTTTTCTACTGGCTCTAAACAACAAACTTTCAACTTCTCTTGTAAGTCAAGTGCACATACGTGTCAGCAAACATTTGCAGGCTCTAGATATAAAATATGAAATAAACAGAGAACTTAAGGGACAGACATTTGCTTCCCCACACTCTGTGTCTATTTTGTTTTGTTTATTTTTAGGGACAGAGTCTTGTTACATTTGCCAAGGCAACTACTATATAGCTCAGGCTGGCTTTGAGTTGGTATCCTCCTGCCTCAGCATCCTGCTTATGGGCACACACCACTATTTTGGATTTCCTTCATCCTCTTTATGCTGGTGTTTGTTTACTGCAAACTATTCTGGAAAGATAACCCTCCCTCCAACGTGACTCCAAAGACTTTACATCACTTTGGTTTAAAATACTTTAGAGAGGTAAGAGAATTTCCCCCCAATTAGCCTTTTGTAGTGTGTGTGTGTGTCTTGGAAATATTGAACATACAGACAGTGCTTGCTTTAAAAGTGCAAATGCTTTGCCACATACTTTTAGTTCATTCCCTGTTAACTGTAGCAAAATATCTAAACACCAAGTAATTTACAAAAGAGTTTATTCGAATTATAATTCTGGGTGCTGGTCTTGGGAGATGGCTCAGCAGTTAAAAGCACTGACTGCTCTTCCAGAGGTCCTGAGTTCAAATCCCAGCAACCACATGGTGGTTCACAACCATCTGAATGAGATCCGATGCCCTTTTCAGTGTGTCTGATGACAGCTATATATAATAAATAATTTTTTAAAAACTGATTTTGGGTTCTGGGGGTTGTAAGGGCACAGTTATAGCATCTGTCTGGCCTTTTGTCAGGACTTCACACTGTATCTCACCATTGTGTGGGACATCATATGGCAAGGCAGAGCAAGCACAGAAGTAGGGTCTTTCTTTTACTCTTTATCAAACCACTCGTACCATCAGGGGAGCCTATTCCCATGTCTTTATTTAATCTCAACTAGCTCCAAAAACTCCACCCTGAAATACCATTAACATGAACCTGGGGATAAATCCCTGACACATGAATTTGGAGTACAGATTCAAGCCATAGCACATACCCTGCAGTAATGGTTGTTTGAGTCTTTGTGTCTGCCTCAGCGGAAGAACATGATGGGAATAGTAATGGCCGACTCTTAGCAGGCACAGGCAGTGTTACTGAATTCTCAAGTGCGCCTTCATGAGCTGCCTTCACGGCAGATTCCATGCTGTTCTACCGTAAGCTTCTCCTCGCTGTTGTTAACCTCCTCAACAACTCAGGCCTGCTTGCTCTCCACATTACGTGCTCCTTTCATGGACGAATCCATTATTTTTCTCATCCTCCTGCTTTGCCTCTAGCTCCTAAGACTCGCTGAAAAAAACTGAATGTAAGCATCCAAAAAATAAAGCCACAGGCCAAATTATCCCCTTGCCTTTAGAGTCTGTCTCAATCAAACTTTGAAGACACTAGAAAAACATATAAAAATCCCTTTGCTAGAATATCCTTAGAAAGGTTTTCTAGCTCAGTTCCCAATGCAGTTGTTCCCATCTAGAATCTTAGAAGTCTTGCCTCACTGTCTGCCTCTCAATTGCACCCTAGTCTTACAAATTCTACCCTCATCCCAAAATGCCCATGGAGTTCTGCTTACAGCACACCAGCATTCTAGGCCATGTGACCAGCTCTTCAAAAGCTCTCAATCAAACTGGTTTCAAAGGCCCAATGTTTAATCACAGCAGCAGCCCCACTCCTGATTCCAGTTGTCTGTATAAGTTATTTTCGTAATAAGTGATCACAGTAGTTGACAAAAACACCTTAAAGGGTGACTAGAGAGATGGCTCAACTAGTAAGAACCTTGGCTGCCCTTCCAGGGGACTTTGGTTCAGTGCTCAGCCCCCATATGACAGTTCACAACAATCTGATACTTCATTCCAGGAGACTCAACACCCTCTTTTGGCCTCTTCATGCACAAGGAATGCCCTTAGTACACAGATATCCATGCAGACAAATTACCTATAGACAATAAAAAGAAAACAAAATACAAAAGCAGCACAAGGAAGATAAGTCCATTTTGGCTCATGGGTTCGGAGAATTTCATTCTACATCTGCTTGACTGGTGTCAGACACATGCTCAGGATTTCATGGAGAAGAGAACATGTGACAGATGGCAACTGGTTATGGCAGACAAAAATCAGAGCCAGATATCAGCTTCAAAGGTCACCTCGTAACAACCCATTTCCTCCAGCTAGATGGCACTTTCTGAAGGTCACACAGACTCCTAAAATACTACCAAATACCTAAAGAACAAGTGTTCTAAACCTGAGCCTCTGAGGACATTAAAAAAATATTTTATTGGATATTCTCTATATTTACATTTCAAATGTTATCCCCTTCCCCCCATACCCCCACCCCCTTGCTTCCATGAAGGTGTTCCCTCTCCCAAACACCCTCTCCCACCTCAGCACCTTGGCATTCCTCTACACTGGGAAAATGTGCCTTCACTGGACCAAAGGCCTCTCCTCCCATTGATGCCAGACAATGCTATCCTCTGCTATATATGCAACTGGAGCCATGGGTCTCTCCATGTGTGCTCAATGGTTGATGTTTTAGTCCCTGGGAGTTCTGGATGGTTTGTTTGGTTGATAACATTGTTCTTCCCATGGGGTTATAAACCCTTTCAGCTCCTTCAGTCCTTTCTCTAGTTCTTACATTGGGGTCCCAACATTCTATTGGATGGTTAGCTGCAAGCATGCTCAACTGTATCTGTATGACTCTGGCAGAGCCTCTGAGGAGGCATCCATAGCAGTTTCCTGCCAGTAAGCACTACTTGGCATCAGCAATACTGCTTGGGTTTAGTGGCTGCATATGGGTGGATTCTGGGGAACATTTAAGTTTGATGCTGTAGAACAATATATGCTAGTATGAGGATTGGAGACAGACCTTATTCTGTGACAGAGATCTGTAGCAGAGCTCAGTGAGGAGTAGAGTTCTGGCAAGGTATACTAAGATGACTATTCCTTTAAGTTACAGCTCTGGTACCCAAGGGTAATGAACCCCAAGTCCATATTTCTCACTTAGTTTCAATAATTATCAGCTCATGGTGGTCTTATTGCACCTAAAGGGCTTCCTGATTGTCCCACCCCAAATTATCTTGAAGCAAGTCTCCCATCTCAACATGTCATTTCATCTATGAGTACTTTAAATATCCCAGTATTTATCTAAGATGTGTGTGTGTGTGTGTGTGTGTGTGTGTGTGTGTGTGTGTGTGTGTGTGTGTGTACTTTTGGGTATTGTGGGTAGAACTGTTCTTCCAGAGGCCCTGAGTTTATTTTTCCAGCAATGACATGTTGGCTTACAACCATCTGTAATGGGATTGAATGCATTCTTCTGGTGTGTCTGAAGATAGCTGCAGTGCACTCACATAAATAAAATAAATAAATCTTTAAAAACGATATGAATATGCTCCCCTGTCTTAGTCAGGGTTTCTATTCCTGCACAAACGTCATGACCAAGAAGCAAGCTGGGGAGGAAAGGGTTTATTCAGCTTACACTTCCACATTGCTGTTCATCACCAAAGGAAGTCAGGACTGGAACTCAAGCAGGTCAGGAAGCAGGAGCTGATGCAGAGGCCATGGAGGGATGTCACTTACTGGCTTGCTTCCCCTGGCTTGCTCAGCTTGCTTTCTTCTAGAACCCAGGTCTACCAGCCCAGGGATGGCACCACCCACAATGGGCTGAACCAGGGATGGCACCACCCACAATGGGCTGGGCCAGGGATGGCTCCACCCACAATGGGCTGGGCCATGGATGGCTCCACCCACAATGGGCTGGGCCCTCCCACTTGATCACTAGTTGAGAAAATGCCTTACAGCTGGATCTCATGGAGGCATTTCCTCATCTGAGACTCCTTCTCTGTGATAACTCCAGCTTGTGTCAAGTTGACACAGAACCAGCCAGTACACCCTCTTTTGGAGAAAAAGCTCTCAGTGACACAACTGAGCTAAGGGGATGGTGTAGGATCTGTCCAGTGTGGAAGAAAAGAAGGAAATTTGACATTTTTCTTTTCTGTCAAGTTTCTGTTACGGTAAGAAATAGCTGAGATAAGACACCTCTAAAAGGAAAAAGGTTGATCCTGGCTCATAGTTTAGAGGATTTTAGTTGGCGAGTGATGGACCACATCCCCTGAAGGTCTGTTGGTGAGGTATCTAGTCCAAGAAAGCATACGGTAGCTGCGTGCCTTGTATCCATTACGTCAAAGTGTGGAAGAAGGCCTGGGGTCTAGACAGACCTTCCAAAAATGGGTTCCCAGTGACTGAAGACCTCACACTAGCATCCTTCTGTTGAGGTTGGAATACTCGGCTGTCTTGTGGAAATACTTATGATAAAGACTGTAGCAGAGACACTGAAACACAGAGAGAATGACACTTCGTGATAGAAAAGAGGCAAGAGTCATACATCTGCAGTCAAGGATTTCCTCCAAAGCAAGGAGACAGGAATTAACAAATTTGCACACACGATCTTCGGGGGGAACTTACCTATATATTCTTTCCTATAGGAGACTAAATTTTTGTTCTCGTTAAGTTAAAAATTGGATAGTTTTTCTTCTGATGTTATCTCTTATCCTTAAAGATTCAGTCATAGGAAATTATGACTCGGTACTTAATAAAAATGAACCATAAGCAACAGTAATCCTGCCACTGTAGGTCTTTTGTGTGTGTGTGTGTGTGTGTGTGTGTGTGTTTGTAGGCATCTATAGTATTGTAAATGTGTACATGTGCATGTGGTGTGTATATGTATGTATGTATGCATCTATAACATGTGAATGTGGGTGTGTGCTTGTGTGTGTGCATGTGGTGTGTGTGCATTTGGTGTGTGTGCATGTGGTGTGTTTGTGTGCCTGTGGCCTGTGTGTATGTAGAAAGTGGATGTCTGGTTATTTGTGTGTGTACAGAAGTCATAGGTCAATGTCATGTTTCTTCCTAAACGCTCTTCACGTTGTTTCTAGGACCCAGACAAGAGAACTTAATTGTCAAAGATGTAAAAATGAAAGTTTTAACAAAGAGAAAGAGACAGGGGCTTTTGCCTGAAATAGACCATTAACCTGAGTATGTGACTTTGGGGTACTTGTTTTTTTTTTTTTTTTAACACTCCAAGACATTATGTGGGAAACAAAAGGAATGGTGCCTGCAAATGCTGGTCCAAGGCCCAGAACATTGAGACCTTGATTCCAATTTGAGTAATCAAAGTGGACAGAGAGCCCCATTGCTGAGCCCCACAGCTGCATTTAACAAGTGTCCTTCAAGTGTTGACAGAGCTTCCAAGTCTGCTCAGGAGGTAGGAAAGGTTCCAGTAGAAATCAAGTAGAAATTATTTGAGCTGGAGAAGCCTTGACAGTGCAAGGGCAGAATATGAAGAATATAGGAATATTGAGCTTTTAGGTTCTCTGTTCTCTCCCTCTCCCGCCCCCCTTCCTCTAGTTCCCCCCTTTCCCTTCCCCATTCCCTATCCCTCCCCCTCCCCTTGCCCCTCCCCCTTCCCCTGTTCGTGTGTGTGTGTGTGTGTGTGTGTGTGTGGTGTGTGTGGTGTGTGGTGTGTGTGTGTGTGTGTGTGTGTGTGTGCATTTTATTTTGGTTTCATGAAGTACACTCTGTCAGTAGATAGCCTTATTTTCTGAGCAGCTGAAATCCTATTGATAAAGTCTTCACCAATACCTACATCTTGACGTACTTTTCTTACTTGGTCTTCTGAGAGGACCTTACAACAGTAGGAATCATACTATTAACTAGCTACACTTTGTGGCCTAACATCAAAGCCTTTGATCCTTTCAGAGTTGATTTTTGTGTAGCGTGAGGGATAGGGACCTAATTTCATGCTTGTATGTGTGGGTATCCAGTTTTTCTAGCACCACATTTTTAATAGGTTACTTTCTCCATGGTGTATTTTTGGCATCTATAGCAATAATCAGATGGTTGTAGTGGTGTGGGTTTATACCTGGGTCCTCCATCAGTTATCTGTGTGATGTCTTTCACGTCAGTACACACTGCTTTTGTAGTATGACTCTGTAGGGCAACTTCAGTCAGATATGCTGACATGTTGTTAAGTATTCTTTTTGTTCAAGATTGATTTGGCTGTTCAGGTATGTGTGTGTGTGTGTGTGTGTGTGTATGTATCTACAAATGAATTTAAGATTCTGTTTTTATTTCTGTGAAGAATGTCATTGGAATGTTTATAGGGGTTGCACTGTATCTGTTGGTGATAAGATAGCTGTTTTCACATTGACCTTTCCAATCCATGAGCTTGGGAAGTCTTTTCATCTTTTTGGCATCTGCCTCAATTTTTTTCCTCGTATTTTAAAGACCCTTGGGGTAGAAAGCACCACACTGTTTTAGGAACTACAGTGAGTCCTGTGCCTAATAATGGGAGAAAGCGGGCAACACAGGTGGGAAAGAGACTGTGCTCTGGGTGCTTATTTTGAGTAACGATGGCAGCCGATTGTGATTATATCTACTAGAGATGAAACAGCTGGGGGGGGGGGGGAACTCTTGTGCAAGATCTTGCTGAGGAGGCACTGGGCTGTTCCTAGCTAGAATAACACACACACACACACACACACACACACACACACACACACACACACACAAGTTCTTCTTTCAACCATAGAAGGCAAATCATCTCTGCAGATTCAGAGGCAGGCCAGGCTAGAGAATTCCATACCTACCTCAAGCCTTTGCTGTTTCTGCAGCTGACACTACGATTTCCCAGGGACTCTTTCCATAATTGCATGAGGAGCTGAGGTGAGGAAAGGGTAGTGTTTTCATCTTCATAAACACATGTTTTCTTCATAGCTCAAGTTCCCAGGGACTAGAAGCAATGTTTCTAATCTCTGGTTCTTGGAATGCTCCTGGAAATGCATTCACCTCCTTCAGGTGTCTGGCTCCATGGGGCAGGAGGACGCCACTCCCTTGCTGAGCGCCCATAGCAACTTAACCCTGATGACAAGAACATCTGTCACAGTGGAAGCTGGACGCCGGGGGTACTCAACCTTCTGATAAGGCCAGTTTGTGCACTCAGCAGCAGGCCAGAGGGAGGAGAGAACCCCCACATGGGACACACTCATGCATTTTGCCTCAATACAACTTTTACTCTGTGCCAGTCTGGCCCAGGGGCTCCTGGTGTACATCAAACCTCAGGGGCAGACAACCTGCCTGGCTGTGGTTTGCAGGCCCGGGGAGTCAGCCCCTCAAGCAGAATTCCCTCTCTGCCTTCCCAAGCACAGCTTCAGCCATGACAGAAAGAATTAAATGTTCACCCAAGGAGTCACTGGATCCTTCCCAGCTTTCCCAGCCTTCCTTCACGGTCACGGGCAAACATCACAGGAACGAGGGAATTTTCCTTCAGCATCCTCTGTGTGCCCTGCAAACAACAATGAATCTTTTTACATTAAGGCAAGCAATTGGATGGTGCTCTGGTTTGGATCTGTAACAGCACCCAAAGGCTTCACGATGCAAGCTGGGATACCCCATAAGGTTAGCAGAAACATTCAGAAGCAGGGGGGGGGGGGCTAGAAAGAAGGTAGGTCAGTGAGACATGTTCTCTTTATTTTATCATTAAAAACATACCTACTGGTACTTTATATGTTTGAGTGTTTGCTGTGAGCCATCATATGGGGGTTCAGGAACTGAACCTGGATCCTCTGCAAGAGTAATAAGTGCTCTTAACCTCTGAGCCACCTCTCCAGTTCCTGTCCTGTTCTTGATGGCATCCTAGGACTTAGCCCTTTTGCGTTCTCTCTGTCTCTCTGTCTCTGTCTCTGTCTCTCTCTCTCTCTCCAAAGCAAGATGACCAAGGATCTAAAATCTCTTGAACCTTGACTAAAAGTTACCTTTCCCACCTTTTAAGTTCACCTGTTTTCAGGTGTTTTGTTACAGTAACACAAGGTTGACTAACACAGGTGGCTCCCATAGACTACTTCATGAGGACAGTCAGATTCTAATCCGATCCAGCATCATCTCACAATCCCCATGGATTTTCCACTGGAGTGATCCATATAAGGTCACCCTCCCCTTTAGCCAAGCAAATGCTCTCTTTTCTCTACTTTCCACATAAAGTATTTAATGCTTTCCTTCAGACTTCATCCTAGATCCCCAAATGCTGGCTGGCTAGAGATACCCAAATATATGGAACCAACTCTAAAATTTCAACGCACCTTAGTTTGTCTCTGAACAACTGTTTAGTTTATATTGTATATTTGTTGGGTTTCCTTTATGTGTGAGTATCACAAGCAAAAGTAGTACTTTCCAGCATCTACATTCTGTATAATTAAATGATCTTATTACTAAATATTCCATGTAATGGGTTTTCAGATAGCCGTGGACTGCACAGCAAAGGGTGGTCTCGTAGGATTACAAAAGGGCTGAGGAATCCCTGTTGTGTGGTGATGTATCCATTATTACAGCACAGTCTGATTCATCCCGTGTGTGTGTGTGTGTGTGTGTGTGTGTGTGTGAGAGAGAGAGAGAGAGAGAGAGAGAGAGAGAGAGAGAGAGAGAGAGATAGAGACTCTCAAAATAATCCCACTGAACTCCCAACAGAGCCCATGACACTGTTGATATATAGCCCTTCATACTTGGTAGTTGTATTAGTCAGTGTTCTCTAAAGGAAAAGAACTGACAGAACGAATACATACATTAATTGGGGATTTATTAGATTGGCTTATAGGACTGTGGTTCTGGTAGTCAATTAATGACTGCTCCACATGGGAGAGGCTGGGAATCTGGCCGTTATTTGGTCCGTGAGGATGGGTATCTCCTTCTGTCACTGGAGGTCTGGGAGATTCTTGAAGAGTTGTTGGTCTTTGATCTATACTGACATTCCAAAATTTCATTTCTAATACTGGTAAAGGAATGCTTCAGCAACAGGACAGATGAGCTTGCCAGCAAGAGTAGGGACAATTAGGCAGAAAGCAAAATGTCCTTCTATGCTCTTTTCTGTGGGCTGCCTCCAGAAGGTACCATCCAGATTTAGGGTGGGTCTTCCAACTTCAAGTAATCTGAGCAGGAAGATCCTTCACCAGACTGGCAGCAGCTTGTGTTTTAGTTGTTTCCACATGAAGTCTAGTTGACAATCAAGGTTATTCGTTAGAATAATGTTAATGAGCAGCCACCTTGCTAGTCCATTCGTTACTATGTTACTCATTTCATCATGATTTTAGGAAAAGCCCTTACTAATCAGAGAAGTCCACTGTCAAGTAATAAGCCATGGTTTTCTGGCTTCATCCCCATTTATGTGGTTTCTGCAGCATTTGTTGATCACACTGAGTGTTTGCATAGAGTGGCCACCTAGCCCGCCTACACCTGTGCTCTACAATTCCCACGCAACTACGACATCGCTTAAGGACACATTGCTCAGAACACGTCTCCATCCTTGTTAATTGACACATGAGCGATTTTAGATCACGGTGTGCTTGAACCTATTTGAGTCTGCTGTTAAATGCAAAAGCAGTGTGAGAGAAACTAGAAAATGAGGCAGCAGTCCAAGACCAGGCTTTCCCACACCGATGGGCTCCTATCATCATCTTTGTGAAAATGCAGATAGTCCCGAATCTTAGGTTACATGAAGGGCTGCCACTTTAGTCTGGCGTTGACAGGGTCTTCCTCCACAGGCCATAAGTGTGCCAGCTATGAGACAAGTCTCTCAGACCTCAGTCATACATCAACAAGTTCCTCCTCTCCAGCATCGTGCTAAGGAAGAAGTGAATGACTGTGTGTGGCTGGACTTTTGTTTCTTTAGTTCTACCTAGTGTGGGATAAATTCCTCTGTGAGGTCTTCCAGTAGAAGCAACTGTTACATCATATTCTCTGTAGTGAATGCCCCTCCTTTCTTTCTAGTCCTTTCTATTTGGTTCTGTGTCTTCCTATTGGTGAAGTCAACTGGACATTTTCCTTTATAATCTTTTTCATTCTCCTTGATTTAGCTATTATTGAACCATTTTTATTTCTTCCTAAACTATCCAGACTTAATTACATGTTTTTATTCTGCCTTTGGCTCAAAAGTGCTAATTATGTAGTATTTAGTCTGCCTCAAGTTTATTATTAGACTTTACATTGTCCTTCCATTTGCTAAATTGCAGTGAATTTATATTTTTAGGGTTCCTTTTATTCATGGTGCCATTGTTTGAAGAAGTCAAAGAAAGCCTATTTAAAAGTAAGCTTGACTCAATATTTTCAATCCCAGGTATAAAATTCTACATACCAAACTGAGGTTGGTTAATTCTGTTGTTGTTCAGCTTGTGAGAATCGCTTTAGTAAAGTTGGCAAGATTCTAAAGTTTTCTCTTACCACAATGGTTTATAAAGCCATGGGTTGTGGAATATTACCATATTGTAGCTCTCACTTTCAGTGTGGCTTTCTACTGTCATCAAGGGAGACCCACCTGCAACTTCTGGCCTTTCCTCTCCTCCCCTCAACAGCTTACAACTTATTAGAAGTTGTATCACTAAAATCTTAGATCTCAATTACAGGTACTAATGATCTTACTTGGTTCATTTGCTAATTCAGTCAGTCAACAGATGCCGGCTGAAGGCTGTCCTATAGACACCAATGACAAAACTGTCACATTATAATCTTTGTAGTACATGTCCTGGCCTTTCCTTCAAGCCCTTTCTGTTTGGCCCCGTGTTTTCCTATTGGGAAAGTCAAACCATTTGTTGTAACAGAAAGCTCTAGAATCTTGCCAACTCTACTAAAGTGATGCTCACAGGCTGAACAACAACAGAATTAACCAACCTCAGTTTGGTACATAAAATGAATACTATCCCTACTCTTCAAACTGTTGTGTTGCATTTACACAACAGTAGCAGGAAATATACTCTGAATAAAAGCACATGCTGTACAGTGAAATGTAGAGCATTCTTGTTTTTTTATATTCTGAGTATTCAGAGTCTTCACCATGCTTTCCTCTGAGACCGGTCATTCTTCCATTATAAGTAGTTCTGCCCCTTGTTGCTGGCCTTGGCCATGTTATTCTCTTCAGCCCGTGGAGTACTGAAGAGTGCCATTTGAGGGATGTTTGCAACATGTTCTTCTGGCATTGCCATGAAAGTATGCCCCAATGGTTCAGTCCCAGAATAATAAAACATCCACATGATGTGACACACAGTCTAGAAATGAGTCCAGAAATTAGAATTAGGGCTGAAATCAGAGCAGAGTTTGTTCAGAAGAACCCAGCCTGCTCCAAATGGCAGGACTGTAGGTCATAAAAATAAAGGCTAGAGATTTTGAGGTGTGATTTGTTACAAAGCATTTACTCAGGAATTGCTAAGTGGCAAAGTGGTACTTGGTGCTAAAATAAAAAGGAAATTGTAGAGAACAGTGAATGTTTTTCTTCAGAGAGAGATGTAGATTCACAGGGATAGTATAAGAGAAGCGATTTCTAGCACTCGCTGGTTACAGCAGTTACTATGTCAAATCCTGTGCAGATAATTTGTTTTTAATACACTGAATGAGTTAAGGAATTGCTAACAGCATTCTTAAGGAAACTGAGTCACACAGAGAGTGTTTTTTAGTTTTTTTCACATATTATTAAAGGAAAGCTTGGGACTTGTCTTACTTTCTTTTCCCTTAGACTTTGTTTGACTTCCTACAATTTTTCACTTCTAGTTTTATTTTAGTCTGGATTTTCATTAATGATTCAATTTCTTTGTTAAATTCTTCTGTTGTGTCTTGAATAGTTTTCATTATTTCATTCAATGTTCTGTGTTCTCACAGACTTCACCAAAGAATTTGTTCATACCATCTTGAAGGTGCTTGAACATATACGTGATTGTTATTTTAAAGTCATTATTTTGGGCTTCAGGTGTACCACATGTCTCAGGGCCTACTGTAGCAGGATTGCTAGGTTCTGGTGGAGGCATACTGTCCTTGGTTGTTAATGTTGTTCTGATATCTTAGGCATCTTGAGTTGTGATGGTTGAGTTGATTCCAGGTCTTATCTTCGTTGTTTGGGCACACCAAACAACGTTGCTATGGCTCTCCCTGGAAGTGCGTCTGCAGGTTAGCAAGTGGCAGATAGAAATAGGAATGGGATGGGAGACAAGGATGAAGAGGATACAGGGGAAAGCTAGTGGAATTAGGTCCACACAAAGAGGCAGGATTCCCAGGGAGTTGGAGGAGGGGATTCTGCAAGAAGGCTGTAGTAAGACAATATGTCTATCGAGAAAGGATACGTATCTGAACCAAGTAGTGGAATGTCCTGTGAGCGGAATTGGAGGAGGAGGGGAACCTGTGAGTGGGCTGATAAAAGCCTGGGTTGGGAGATAGGGCTGGAGAGACTGTCCTGGAGGACAGGGAGGACATGAAAATCTCCTACCCGAATCCTCTCCTAGCATGGCCACCAGGGTTCTCTTGTAGAAAGTGTTTCTAGGTGTCAGCATCTGACATAAGAATGGAGATGAGGTAGGAGGGAATGTTGACATGGTCTTCAGGAGGGAGCTTAGCTGGTCCAGTGCCCCGAGTTTTACAAATTTCAGTATATCCTCATGATTGGTTGTTAGTTATGTGACTGAATTTGATCCCTAGTCCCATCTTCTCTATGGCGGTGAGGTAGCTGAAAGTACAATTCTCCCTATCCCGAAATATCCATGGCTCAGTGAACTGTTTTATTAGTAAGGCAGAGATGCCTCTCCCATAAATTCCAAGACCCCTCTAAAGCTCTGGGCTGGGAACGTGGAAATGAAAATGCAGTGATCAAAGTTCCCTGAACAGATTGAACAGCAGAGTAGATGCCGTGAAAGGAAACTGTAAAGAGATCACCCAGGATACACAGGGAAAGACGATGATGTGCAAAATAAGAGAGATGGGAAGAAACTGAAAACATCCCCTGACCAGAAGCATATCCTGATAACAAAGTCATGGCTATGAATGTTTGGAGATAATGAGGAAACCATAGATTTCTCACTTCTAGAAGCCTAACTTGAATCAAACTGGATAACACACACACACACACAAATACACACACACACAAATACATACACACAAATACACACACAAATACACACACACAAATACACACACACAAATATACACACACAAATACACACACAAATACACACACAAATACACACACACAAATACACACACACACACACACACACACACTCCACATTTGAATTAACATAAACTACTAAAAATGAACATCTTCAAATTGTCCTAAGAGGGAAACAAGTGTAGATTACACACGAGGAATCAAGGGTAATCAAGCAAAAAGACAGTAGACTGATAACCAGCAAAGGACTAAAACGTCAACTGAAAGATCAGAACAGGAAGGAAATTGAGTGACACTATTAGAAGTGGCAAAACAAGCCCAAGGGAAGAATTCTAAGGAGAAACTGGCTGACATTGTCGCCAGCCAGACTCGTGGGTTGCAGAGCAGACAGCTTTCAGTCAGAGATCCAAGGGTTTCATGGGGATTTCCTCAGCTTTATGCTGCCAGGAACTGGTACTTGAGGAAGACTGAAAGATAATAATGGTTAGTTCAAATTCTTAATGGATGCGACCTAGCATCAGCCAGAAAGACAGTTTCTGTAAGGGATTGACTAGACTTGGTTGGTCTGTGGGCGATTGTATTGACTGCCATAATTGATGTAGAAAGGCACAGCCTGGAAGTGAATGGTGCTGTCCCCTGGGTTTGAGCCCTAGATTTTATAAGAGCAGAGAAGAAAAGGGAAGGAGGAAGGGAGGGATGAAGGAGGAGAAAAATAGTAGCTGAGCAGTAAGCATGAACTCACTCATTTTCTTATGATCTCAGCTGTAGTTGAGAGCATGTTTCTATAATAGTGTCTATTCAGTAGACAGTGATCAAACAGACAAGTGTGTAGTGACACAGCCCTACAGGGGGCAAGAGCTGAATACAAGCAGGTAAGCTCAAGAGCTAGAATGCTGCCACTCGGGCATCGTGGTCGGGACATCCCTGGCTTCAAGTTCACACAGTTGTGTCAGCATCCCTAAGGGAGCATCGAGGATGATGGGAAGGAAAAAGAATGTGGGAATTAACCAACTGGCTACAGAGATCAAAGGTGAGTCACGGGAAGGTTTCTGGTGTTGAGCCTACTCGGTTGTATCAGAAGCTGAGGAAGTCACACCTACCTTGTCAGATCCCACAGTTTCAAGTTATTGCCTTGATTTTCCCACAATGATGGACTATAACCTGGAATTGCGAGCTAAAAATATCCTTTTCCCCTGTCTTGGGCAGGGTCTGTATTCTTGCATAAAACATCATGACCAAGAAGCAAGCTGGGGAGGACAGGGTTTATTCAGCTTACACTTCCACATTGCTGTACATCACCAACCAACAGAGTGGTACATCTGTGGATAAATTTTTAAATCTCAAAATATACCCAGAGAAAATTTTTGCCATGGTGACTAAAGGGTTAATGTTCTGTGGTCCTTGACTTGGAGCACCTTGAGTGCCAGTACCAGCAGAACACCCAGGGAAGCCTTTAAACTGTGGGAGATGTTTGCATGCTGATTAATTTTTGATGGTTGGCTGAACATTTGTTTAATCTCTGGTTGAGACTTTTGCACTCCAGTCAGAGGGGGGAAGCATGAAACGATGCTCTCAGCATCCCCCCCCCCAACACACACACGCTGTGCAGGCTGTGAAGAACCAGGATAGACAAGGCAAGTGTAGGCATGAATGCATTAACCTCGTTTCCTTGGGAACCAGAGACGAAGGGAGCATGTCAGTCACATTCAACAGCCTGCTCTATGTAAGGCAATTAGTTCCAGGGTTTGTCAGACGACAGTTCTATTTTTGAGCCCTTTCTTATCAATTAGAAGAAGAATACCTGATGTGCAGAGACTTCTCCGCAGTCTGTGCCATAGAGTAGTTTAGAAGCAACACGCAGGAGAGCTCACACTGCCTCCTACGAAGATTGCTCTAATTTGTTCCCTCAGAGGAACGTCTTGATGGATTGGCTCAGGGCTGAATACAAGCAAGGGAGAGAGGCTGCTTAGCTCACTTTCTTCAGAGGGAAACAGATTCTGAAGTGGCACACACAGCTCTCCCAGGAGCTTACCCTGGAAATTAACAACAATGTAGACCACTGAGTAGTTTTTGTGTGGAATCATACGGATGCAAGGGAAGTTGGAACAAGAATATGTGCGTTACTGATAATACACCAGACTGTGTGATGCACACGGATCTATGTGTGCAGTATGCCATCAGCTCCGCCCACAAGGCTAAAGACGGAGTAGAGTGGCCTCTGAGAATGGTGGGGCAGAATGATGTTCATGGGTACCGTGGAGTCAGCTCAGTGAGTCAAGTGCCTACTGTGCAAGCATGGTGACTTAAGCTCATGTCTCTAACACCCAGGTACAAAGCCAGGTGTGACAATACATACCTGTTATCCAGCCATCAGGGAGGATTCACTGAAGCTTGCTGGCCATCCAGTCTAGTCAAATTGATTGGGTGAGAGACCATATCTTAATCAAACAAGGTAAGGGCAACTGAAGAAGACAACATCTATGTGAACATGCACCACATGCTCACTGGTGGACTTGTACATACATGTGAACATGCACACGCATACAACTCCATAAAAGCTACAGAGAACTCTTAATCTAGAGAGTATGCAGATCTGGGGCCATAATGTCCACAGATTTACGAGGTACATTCATGTTTGCTTCAGTTAAGACTTGGTCTTGAGCATCTTCACCCCAGAGAATTAGCGAAGGACAAGGAAAACTTGAACCGGATTGCAAACTATCCTCAGTCCCTGTCACTGGCCTCACCCAGACAATGACTGAAGTCCATTTGCTAAAATCTGGCTTTCCGGTAGCATGTAACGATTTTTCTGCACAAACAGCCCCTCCCAGCACTTGCACGTTCGAGTGATAATTTACCCAAGAAGCAGAAGGACCATGATTGATGCTGTCTAGACTTTAAGAGGTTACCTAGAAGCCCTCAGCCCACTTACCTAGCATCTGCCTTACATTTAGTCTCATAAGCATCTGTTCCTTTGATGTCTTTTGCTTGGCCCCATCACACCCTCCTCCAGTCTCACACATCCCATCCATCCTACCACTAAACTCAAACTATCTAGGCACCCCTGACAGCTGCCACCATGTTTTCCCTTGAAGCGGATCTATTTCATGCATCTCAGTGCTTTGCCTCCCGTGAGTTTATTGATAGTTGGGTTGTTGATGGTTTTGCTCATGCCTCTAACCCATGTTTCTAAAATAGTGTCTATTCAGTAAACTGTGGTCAACCAAACAAGTTGTAGTGACACAGCCCTAAAGGGAACAAGAGGTAAATACAAGCAGGTAAGCTCAAGAGTTAGAATGCTGCCACTCGGGCATCGTGGTGAAGATGTGGTACATCCCTGGCTTCAAGTTCACACAGTTGTGTCAGCATCCCTAAGGGAGCATCGAGGATGATGGGAAGGAAAATGAATGTGGGCATGAACCAACTGGCTACAGAGATCAAAGGGTGAGTCACAGGAAGGTTTCTGCTGTTGAGACCTCAAGGTTATAGGTCTCCTGAGCATGCCACCCCTTTCTTGTCAGACCTCACAAACTTCTTTTAGCGAAACAAGAGTAGACAAATCTTACCCATCCTCCAAAGACAAGTTGGGGCATGTCCCCCTAAAAGCTTCCATAGTCTTTGAAAGTATGCTGAAGGAACAGGGGCTCCTGGTCCTAAGGGACGTG
Organism: Micromys minutus; assembly: GCF_963924665.1. Lineage (NCBI taxonomy): Eukaryota > Metazoa > Chordata > Mammalia > Rodentia > Muridae > Micromys > Micromys minutus. The sequence continues at coordinate 84,410,731 of NC_137974.1, forward strand.
GGGATGTGGAAGCATTGCCTCAGCTGTGCTCCTTCTTGCATGCTCTGTGATTATGTGTACAGAGACATGGAGGCAGAGGAGAGGTGGGTGGGAGGAGTCAGGCATCGTGGTAATCAGACCGATATAGAATACCGCTCGATTCAAAGGCTCTATGGCTGGTGTCATGGGTAGGTAGTAGAATCATTTGCTGAGAGACACTCAGATACATGAGCACTACATACTTGCAATGCCCGAGGAGGTCAAAAATAAATGCTAGATACCCTGGACTGGGATTGCAGAGGTCCTGAGCCACCATATGGGTTCCAGGGACCAAACTCAAGTGTTTTGCAAGAGCAAGTTCTCCTAACCACTGAGCCATCTCTCCCATCCCTCTTGTTGTATTTCAAAGGATTCTGTAGAGATGCTGAAATTTCTTCTGAGTGACAGGGAAGAGGGCTCTATACAAAACAAAGGGAACTACCTCATGTTAAAGAGATCATTCTGGATACCAGCAGAGGGCCAGGGGAGGTGGTGGAAGGCTGCTGCTATAGTGCAATCATAGTAGCATGGTGGTTACAATAAAGGGTGCAGCAGGTAAGGATCAGACAGGGTTCCTGATGTATGTTGAAGATAAAGTGCACAGAATCTGTTGCTAGGACTGACCTATGCTTAAAAGAAAGGGAAACAAGAGCTTGTTGCGCAGATTTTTGTTCAGCCTTGAATGTGGGGAAGATCTGGGATGGAGCAAAGTGAAAGCAGCTCATGAAAAAGAGAGGTCATATCAAGAAAGCTCAGTGCCTGTCTGGGCATGATGGCACCTGCTTTTAATCCTGGCACTTGAAAGGCAGAGTTTCTGTGAGTTCAAAGCCAGCCTGGTCTACATAGAGTTCCAGGCCAACAGGGCTGCATACAGAGACCTTGTCTCAAGAGAGAGAGAGAGAGAGAGAGAGAGAGAGAGAGAGAGAGAGAGAAGAAGAAGAAGAAGGAGGAGGAGGAGGAGGAGGAGGAGGAGGGAGGGAGAGAGGGAGGGAGGGAAGGAAGGGAAAAAGTAGGAAGATCAGAGTCTACCGTAGCCAGTGCCTTAGGATGGAGACAGACCAGCAACCTGTGGACCTGGCATTATGGAGTGTGTGGGTTCCTCGGGGAATAAGGGAATTCATTGACCATAGAAGATTTAAAAGCGTCAATTAACTAAAAACAAGAGTATGTTCTATCCTAACTGTGCAGTGGGCAATTCCAAAAAATGTCACTGAAAGACGTCTTAAGTTAGTCTAAGCTCTAAATCTTGACACAAATGTTACTGAGGTAAGATACTGCCTGTGAAGTCTTGGGCAGAGCAAGGTATATTATTTCTCCTGAAAACTGTGGCACCCTTCAGTGATGTGCCATTTATCAGGTCAGCCCCTGCACCTGCTTTCTCCACTGCTGCTGAGTTTTGAGAGTCCCCCAGAACCCTCACACTGAATTATTTGAACTCCTGAAGTACATGAGTTCTCTCTAGTTCTATCTAGTCTGTATGTTAACTCCTTATCAAATACAAGGGCCTTGAACTCTTACCACCTTCCTTGGGTTAACTTTTCACTCTGTAGATAGTTTCATTTGGCACCAACAGTTGAGATTCTTTGGCTCTTCTTGTGTCTACCATAGCAGAACACTTATTGCCAAATCTAGCGTCACCAAGAAGTCCCCCATGCAGTCATCTAGTTCTGTGGATCACATAAGTCCTCAGGTTGCTGATCTGTCTCCATCCTAAGGCACTGGCTACAGCACAGACTCTGATCTTCCTACTTTTCCCCCTTCCTTTCTTCCTTCCCTCCTTCCCTTCCTTCCTCCCCCTCCTTCCTTCCATCCTTCCCTCCCTCCATCCCTCCATCTCTCCTTCCCTCCCTCCCAGGAAGATTGTCCTTCATGCTTCTCTAAGGTGTTAAGGGAGTCTCCATTTTTTTCTAGCTGGGTCTTTGCAACATTTTGATGACTCAGGGCGGTACCAGAACATCGATATAACTTAGTGTGTTCCCATCAGGCACTTGATCACAGGGAATGGTTCTGAAGCAGATTCACAGATAGTAACAGTTGTTGAGGCTAGAAGCCAGCCTGGCCTTCCAGAAACAGCAGTTAGTGACTAAGAACCTATCTTTCATTCAGTGGCTTAGGGTGTTCAGGGTGTCCTTCTGGAAGTCCTTGATGAGGGAAAAATGCTCCTTTTTAGCTCAGAGTACTGAAGAACATCAAGCTCTGGTGTCTACTGGAGATGTCATAGGTTAGGTCTCTTCACCCTCTTCTCCGGTCTGGGCATTACTATCAGGGTGAAGATGTTCTTTCTATCCTAGACTACACGTAGTCTAGACCCCAAATCTCAGAGTTGGAGTTTGGAACAGAAAGAAGATGAAGGAAATAGAAGACAGTCTGCCTTTCTGCCCCAGGGCTCTGGGCTCAGACTCTGACTTTGTTGTCCCTGCTAGCCAGGATCCATACCGAAATGAACCCAGGGAAGAGGTAAACCGCAGGCTACAGAAATATACTAGACCAAGGCCAGAGGAGACAGCACCCTAAGAGTGCCTTAACCAAGATGGTACCCTACTACCTTCAGGGATGGCTCTGGAGTGCAAGCCTGCCACTGTCCTACTGTCTTATCTCTGATACTGCTGCTTCAGAGTTCAAAGGATACTAAAGGGTCAATTTCTAAGTGTCCTGGGTCTCTTAGTATTTAGTGTGACCTCCACTAAACTGGAAGTTTTAGCTTTTTAAAAAGAATTTTTTCTCATTTTATTAAAAAAATTAAACTTTATTATTTAAAAACTTAAGTAAATAAGAACATCATACACTAAAATTAACAGGGCCATAGTCTATACAGAGCAATGAACTTCTAAACAGTTGGAATAGGAGTGGAAGCTGTGAGGCTTCCATTATTTCTGACACTTTGTGTATCAAACATACTATGCGCCTATGTACCACCACAGTAAAAAAGTATCCTTGACAGGACTCAAAAGTAGTTTACTTTATATCTTCTTACATAGCTCATGTCCACTACCCAGCACACCCATATCTCATCTTTATTAATTCTTTGAGGTTTTAGTGCTTTGTGTTTGGATCATATCCATCCCTCTGACAGATCTGTCCTACTTCCCAACCCAACTGTTGACCCTCTGGTAAAGGCCACACATCCTACAGTGTTCGGGCTGCACAATTTGGACCTGATGGGTCCCTTAGGTAGGGTTTTCTTGCTGCAAAGAGACACCATGACCACTGCAACTCTTATAAAGTCATTTAATCAGGATTGGCTTACAGTGTTTGGTCCATTCTCATTATGGTGGGAAGCATAATGTCATGATGGCAGATAGTGCTGGAGAGGTAGCCGAGGGTTCTACATCTGGATCTGCAGGAGGCAGGAAGAACAAGTAAGCCACCCAGCCTGGCTTGAGTTTCTGAAACCTCAAATCCCAACCCCTGAGACACACACAGCTCCATAGTAACACTTCTTATGGGCCTATGGGGCCATTTTCACTCAATCCACCACAACAGGTTAAAACAGGAGATCTCGCTAGGGTTCTGTATGCCCCGTAATGGACAGCCTCCCCGAGAGGCTGTTAGAGGCTGTTCATACCTTGAGTTCAGGGCTGTGTTTCCCAGTTGTCCTTCCACATCAAGTGCTCTAAAGGTCTTCAAACAAAGGAGCCTTCTATAGCCTGTTCTTCATTTGCTTCCTTAGATGTATCTTTGTTCATTTGCTTTTGCTTGCCCTAAGAATGCTGTCCTGGTTTTGCATGCTGCCCAAAGCCTGCAGATATCCTTTGAGTGGGGGGGGGGGCTCATGAATGAATGACTAGAGGGCATGGTGGGAGCTTGCATGGCCAGCCTGCTATCCCTGGCCTGGCGGGAACTCATGAGCACTTTAAAATCACATTCATGCCACCAGCACATACCCTGGGATAATCAGAAATGTCCCTGCCCTCTTCATTTCTTCTTGTCAACAGTGGGCTGCTCACCCCTCATCAGTGTGTGCATTGTTGGGTTCTGTTGTTCTAGAGAAACCTAATGACACAGGGCCGAACATTCCACAGTCACCAGAGGTAAGGAAAAGCACACATAGACACGCAGCTCTTTGCAGATATAGTGTATAGATTTCTAGTATTCTGGATGTGTGTGGATATAAAGATATGGATTTGTTTTAAGCAATTGGCTCATGAAATAGTTGGGTTTGTAAGTCTTTAGTCTGCAGAACATGCTAGCAGGCTGGGGGCTCAGGAATGGGTTGATATCAGGCTGGGATAGGTTATATGTAACCGACCTCACTCATTCAACTCCTATATAACTCACCCCAACCACGCAGCTTCAACAGGTATAGCAGGTCCTCACCCAAAGGTAGGAAGAGCTAAATTTCTCATGGATTCACCACCCCTCCCCTCCCCAGTTGGATCCCTAGACCTTCTCCAAGAACACAAACCACCTTTTCTTCAAAGCCCCAATGAACTTTTTGGTGCATGTTTTACATTAAATGTTTAGAGAAATGAAAAAACACCCTCGCATGGTTTCTATTAGTTTCCTCAAAAGTATGGGTTCGAGTTATCGTGAACAAAGACTCTGGGTATTGGGTTTCCCTGATCCTGTTGGCCTGGTCTGCCCTTCATTTCCTGCCATCTTCCAGCATGTCAGGAAACAGAGAGCACCCCACCCTGGGGCTCTGGGCTCACTCACATCAGATAAGTGGGTGACTCTAGGGCCATCAGGAAATAATAAGGTGTGCCTTGTCCACTTCTGTAATTATTCCCTCACTGAGACTGGGCCTGAAGACAGACTCTGCTCAGCTGATGTGTTCGTTAGACTCGGAGATCTGAATCGTATAGAAAGGGAAAATACAATGAAACAAATGCAAAAGAGCACTTCTCAGGATGCTTATAAGACACCTTCCCATCCTTGATCATGGACGGTCTGACTTTTCACTCTTATAACCAGGACTATGACCTATTCTGTGGCCTGCAGTTGGGATAGGTGAAGAATGTCTTACCTGTGATACACAGCAGTGTCCCTTGACTCCTAGCCTCTATGCAGATGTCCCCAGGTGTTCTCATAGCCACAGGTACCTTGTATTAAGAACCCACCCAGTATTTAGATTCCCATTTTTATTGTTTTAACCCTTCCAACAAGGCCAGGGACCCCGACAAAGGCTCCTGACACCAACTCACAGAGGCTGAGCCCAAAGTCGCAAGGCAGAAGTAAGAATTACCTTCCATTTCACTTTTTTTTTCCTTCTGCCCCCAAACTCCTAGTCTCAGAGACCCATTCTCTCTCCTTCTGGCCAGCATAATTTCATTTTTAAAACTGATTCATCATGAGATGTTTGCCATATGTTTCTCTCCTGGGTGAGGAACTTAGCAAGGCTAAGGTCAACCCAACGGTTGACCCCTTCTCATTGAGCTAAGACAATGAGATTCTGATGAACCAAGGAAGCACTATCTAGCAAGGAAATTAAGGTAAAAATATGGGTATGGGAGATTTTATCAGGTTTTTGTTTGGGGTACAAAAGAGACTCCCCGAGTCCACTAGGATATGCCAACTCCAACATGCTCCCTTTGTAGATGGCAGACGTCAGGACTCTGTTCTCTCTAAATTTAGGGTTCGGCCTATCAAGGACCCAGGAGATTCTTTGCCAGTGAGCTTATCTGTTTGCTCACCACAGAACCTAGAGAATCTCCACAGAGAATGGGAATTCTGTGAAGCCAGTATCAGGAAAGCAGATGCAACGGTAGGATAATGAGCAAGTGTCTGTCTGCTGTGACCTCTTTCCCCACGTGGGTGAAGAAAGACTGGGGATTGATGGTGCAGGACCAGCAGAGAGCTTCAAGGAAAGAACAACACATTTAAGGAAAGAGGTAACAAAGAGCCGTGTGTCTGAGACATTCCATGTAGCTGGAGAATTCTGCTAATGGGGAGACGTGAGCCTGGGCACTGGGCAGATAGCAGTGCTGTTAAAGTTGTCTTCACTGCATTCTGTTCTTACTTCACCGCAGTAAGAAATTCAAGTTGCATTAAACACAGGGAGCACAGAGGTGTGAAACCATAGTCACAAACACTGCCCTGCAGTGCAGAGGAAACTAGATCCATCCTGTTTTATTTAGGGGGAACTGTAGTTTGTTTTTATTGCTTGGTGGGTTTTCTTCCAGTGCTGGAGATGAACCCAGTACCTCGAGGATGTTAGCCACACTGCTGAGCTATATCCCCAACACTGCTTGTTGTGGGACAGCATCTCACTCTGTAGAGCAGGTCAGCCTGGAACGACCATCCTCCACTTCAGCCACAGGAACGCTGGAACCACCACATGCACGATCTTGCCCAGCCTTTGTTCTGGTCTTCAAGTGTTGGCTATAGTTGAAAAGCCAACGTCCTCATCTTCTAGTGGGTCTCTGGTCATCTCTGTTTAGAGTCTGAACTTGATCCTGTGGTGACTGGGGAGACACTAATGTGGAACCAACCTGGCCTCTTTTCTTTCACAGAACGTTTGATGCTCCAGCTGAGGTAGAGTGAGTGGAAGTGGTTTTCAACCTTCTTAATGCTATGAACCTTTAATACGTCTCCCCATGTTGTGGTGACCCCTAACCATAAATTATATTTGTTGCTACTTCATAACTGTAATTTTGCTACCGTTATGGACTGTAAGGTAAATATCTACTGCACAGGATATATGATATGTGATCCTCAAAAGAGTCACAGGCTGAGAGCCACTGGCTTAGAGGGTCACCTGGGACCAGCGCTGGGTGGCTATAATCCAATCGAGAAATGAGCACATTTAAACATGAGTGTTGCCAATGTATATGGAATGAGGCAAATTACTTTCTTTAGCTTCTTAAGAATAGAAGAGATGATTGGTTGGAGACACGGAGTTGAAGCAAGAAGGAAGAGCGAGGTTGGCTGTAGGATTCTGCTTTCGTAACTCTAGTTTCAGCAAAAGCGGGGTGTCCACTGGGGTGAACGCAGGTTCTGCTCATGAACTGATGGGGGCAGGGTAGGGCTGACAGAACTGAGCATGAGTGATGTTCTGAAACACTGGAATAGAAGTGACAAGCTGGAGGACTGTAAGAGAAATGCAGACACTGTCTGGAAGTCCCCCCCCCCCCAATCTGGAATGATCTTTGAAACCAAGCAAATGCCAGGTCATTATTGCTACATACAATATACACAATGCCTCTTAGAGGAGGTTAACACAGAGCAGGTGCGTATTTGACTTAATTGCCAAACATCATCTCCAGTGACCACGATGGCAAATGACCCTCTTCTGGCTGGATTCAGAGAAGCCCACATGGGAACGGCTAACCTGGAGGCTGGTTTACCCTGTGGCTTGGCTGTGGCCTTCAGATGTTTCCATCTTGGCTCTTTTTGAACTAAATATGTTCCTCATGCTAAGGAGGCACGTGTTTGATGTCGTTAGAAGCCCGGACAATTAAAACATGGTGGGAATTATTAGGAATTGAAGCAGCTGGTATTGGAATATTCTAGCCTTAGGTTTAAATTAGTAAGTTGCCTTTCTTGATAAGAAGTGGTATTAGATTCCAGGCCCTGATTTTGCAATAGATTTGGCTGATGTCCAGGACAGTCTAGCACAGCAGGTCACTTCCTCTCCCCCCCTTCTTTATTGTTTTAGCTATCGCCTTTAGCACTGTTAACCATCATGTCCAGAAATGCAACAGACACACAACGTGTTATTTTGTTACTTGTTTTGTTGTTGCTAGGCTGCTTTCTGTTTTCCTTAGTAAGATATATTTTATTAGGAGCAAAGTAAAATAATGTATCCACTTGATAAATATTGACTGGATGGCTACTAAGAAACTGTTAGATGTGCCTGAAATGCAACAACATACAGGATAAGTGCCAAGAAGCCGTGTGAACTGGTGATGGCGGGTGGTTACTTTTGTCTGCTGCACATTCTGTCTTTAGAGCTTGCTGCGGTCCAGCAGGAACACATGAAGTAGCTATGGCTTAAGTTCATAGCATTCAAATTTAGTACTACTCCACCCTGTACCCATGTAATCCTGGGACCCTCGTGGGTCTAGATGAGAAATCAAAACCAAAAACCAAACAACAACAAAAACCAAACAAAACAAAGAAAGGTTTGCCAATGGCCAGGTCGATATTCAGGGCTCCATGCTCTGTTCCTCAGAGCCTTGCTGTCCCTGAGTTTAGATGGGCTTAGAGCTTCCCTCCGCAGAAGTGCAAATATCCCTGTGGCTCTGAGTCTCAGCCCTTGATTCTCTATAGTAGATTCCTACAGTGGACTTAGCGAGTTATTCTTTTACTGTAGCAATGGAATGAAATTTTTGTTTTAGCATTATTAAGAAACTATGGACGAACTTCCAGATGCTTACAGGAGTAACCCATAGTGATGCCAATCAATTTGCCACTGGGATGGCAGGATATCTCTGAAGTGAAACACACTTCCTCATGCAGTGTTTTCTGAAGACAAAGTTGACTCGACATAAGTAGACATTTCTCTACAACAGCTGTTGGCTCCATGTTCTGAGAAGGTTGGTGGCAGCTCTCTACAGTAGACACTACACCACGCTGGCCCATCGGAGACGTTGGCAGGTTCTCCTGTAGCTGTGCTTTAGCCTGACCTAGTTTTGGAAAGAATGAGGGACTTTTTCCCCTAGAAGTCCGCCATCCTGAGGATAAAAGGACTGAGAGGTTAGAGCTGGTCTCAGAGACCCTTCCTGAGCTGCACCTCTACTGTAGACATGACAGTTATACATCCTCTAAGTAGAAACCCCCCCCCACTCTGCATGAGTGAGAAAAGTCAAGTCAGATGGAAAATTCTGTGAGTATTTGACCCAGGTGTGGCGGTTAGGAACAGCAGTACCACCAGCACCAGCTTCATTTACATTTACAACCTTGAACCACCCACCCTTCCCTCCTCTTAGGCCTTTGGCCCCAGAGTGCAGTCCAGCATCATCTACCATCATTACTTCCTCTGAGAAATGTAGTACTGGGTGATACTGTTGCTATGTCAACAGTATAGAGTGTGTTCACACAAACTTAGGTGTTGCGGCACACTGCCCATTGGCTAACTGGTGCATCTCATTCCTCCAAAGCACAGGCCTGAACATTGCAGGTAATTGTGACTATTGTGGCTCTAAACATACCTCAGTATAAAAAACATAAATAGAAACAAGGTCTAGAAGATCAGCAGTAGTGACCGGCACAAGGAACTTTGAGTAGATGGAGCTGGAAAGACTGAGCATTGCTCAGGATGAATCTCTGAGGGAGGGGTGAGTGAATGTGAAGGCTGAGACTGTGAAGCCTTCAGTAGCTAATGTATCGTTCATAAAACAAACGCACTCTATAAACCCACTGTAAAGTAAGTCCACAGTGTTCACAGACCGAAGGAGCACGCTTTACTGTGAAACAGCCTCCATCTTCATTCCGACCTTGAGACCTCCATGCCCACCCTCATCTTTGGTCACTTACATCATCTGAGGGAGGGCATGCAGTATCTGAGGGAGACATGCAGTATCTGAGGGAGGGCATGCAGTATCTGAGGGAGGGCATGCAGTATCTGAGGGGGGCATGCAGAATCTGAGGGGGGGCATGTAGTATCTGAGGGAGGGCATGCAGTATCTGAGGGAAATATGCAGTATCTGAGGAAGGACATGCAGAATCTGAGGGAGGGCATGCAGAATCTGAGGGAGGGCATGCAGTATCTGAGGGAGGGCATGCAGTATCTGAGGGAGGGCATGCAGTATCTGAGGGAGGGCATGCAGTGTCTGAGGGAGGGCATGCAGTGTCTGAGGGAGGGCATGCAGTGTCTGAGGGAGGGCATACAGAATCTGAGGGGGCATGAAGAATATGGGGGGCATGCAGTGTCTGAGGGAGGGCATGCAGTATCTGAGGGAGGGCATGCAGTATCTGAGGGAGGGCATGCAGTATCTGAGGGAGGGCATGCAGTGTCTGAGGGAGGGCATGCAGTGTCTGAGGGAGGGCATGCAGTGTCTGAGGGAGGGCATACAGAATCTGAGGGGGCATGAAGAATATGGGGGGCATGCAGTGTCTGAGGGAGGGCATGCAGAATCTGAGGGAGGGCATGCAGAATATGGGGGGGCATGCAGTGTCTGAGGGGGGCATGCAGCATGTGCCCACAAGGCTCCAGTGCAGTGGCTCTCCTCGTTCTGTGACCCTTTGATTCAGTTCTTTACGCTGTGGTGACCCCCAATCACAAAATTATTTCCATTGCTGCTTCATAACTGTATGTTTGCTGCTGTTATGAAGCACAGTATATGTATCTGATATGTGGGATACATGATGGGCAACCTTGTGAGAGGGTCAAGACCTTGACCAAAGGGGTCGGGACCCATAGGTTGAGAACCATTGCTTTGGTGACCTCCCTGTGCGCCACTTCTTCATGAAAAGAATCCATTCTTCCCCTGGGAACAAACTCTTTTCTGGGCCCCTCCTCCGGTGTCATCCCCCCCCCATCACTGTGCTGCTCCTTCTGAGAACTGGACTGTCTGGTCCCCAGCAGGATAGGCTACATAGTTCCACAGATGGAAGGAATATGGCAGAAACCCAGGCCGGGGGTTCTCTGTCACCAGGACACTTGGAAACTGCGTCCTCCGGCCTTTTATGTGGCACAGATAGTGGCAGCAGCTGCTCTATAAACAGGAGTCTTTAACACTGAGCCCCGGTCAGAGGTGTCAGACCACAGGTGACAGTTTCTGCTCTTAGCCTGTGGTGGAGCAGGAACGTGTGTGGGAACAGACACACTCACCTCCTGCATGGTGAGCAAAATAAGGAATAGAGACAAGCACCCCACCATCCCCTTCCAAAGCAGGCACCAAATAACTCAAGACCTTCTCCACTATTTCCTGCCTCTTAAGGGTTCTTCCAACTCCGGATTACACCGCCCCGGGGGGTCATGTGACACAGGGGCCTTCAGGAGACACTTAAAGCTACACAAGAGTTGCTTGAGCCTGGACGTATAGCCCCTTAGTGCTTACCCTCCTCTGGGATGACAGGAAGGTACTTTTCTAAAAGGCACCTGGTTTACCCCACCCCATCCTTCACCTTTCTCCCTGCTTTCTTCCTGTGAATCAAACTGCCCCAGAAAATTAAAGATTAAAGCCTAATGACATAGTATAAAAACAAAACCAAAAAGCAGATAACGCGCAACAACAAAGACATAGCAATACACGGGAGCTACACATTCAAGGTATATCCTTAAGACCGACTCATTTTTATCTTTATTTTTCAGTGCTGGGGTTCAAACTCAGGGTCCCTGCAGACTAGGCAAGTGCTTTACCACTGAGTTACCCCACCAGCACCAAGATGAATCCCTTTCTAAATATTTGTTCTTCTTTTCTATCTTCTATAAAATGTCCTTCAATATCTCCTTGAACCACTGTATCTGTTGTTCTTTTCATGACTATAACAAAGTGCCTGGCAGAAGTGACTTGGTGCAGGGAAGATTTATTTTTGGCTCATAGTTCTGGCTTTAGGAGATTTCAGTTAGGAAACTCGGGAAAGAAAGCTTGACAAGGTGGCTGAGTTTAGGGTGGGGGGGCTGTGTGGTAGGGTTCCTCACATCTCAAAAGATCGGGAAACACAATCCAGGGTGAACAGAGCTCCCCTCTAGCTGGTTGGTGAGGGCAGGAATCTCAGTGCTAATTGGCCCTTTCTGTCGTTAGCAAGCACACACTATGCCCTCCAGCCTTCCCACCTAGGCCAGTGCTGTTATTATCTATTTTATGAACTTGAAAACACTTTAAGAATTTAGGTCTTAAGGAAAAAGAAATGATGGGAACCACAGATGTGACAGCTTTAGCCGACATCACATTTTATCAGGGCTTTGGCACAAACTTTCACCTGAGGTAAATCTTCTGTGTACTGTGAGGCGGCTTTTCTGGTTAGCAGAGCCTGGCCTGCCTTTCAGTTCTGTGATGGTCTATCCCCGCCCACTGCCGGCCTCAAGCGTGGAGACACCAAGAATCCCCTGTGAGCAAACTCTTCCCAGCCCCCACATCTTCACAGGTCTTCATGGATTCCTGTATTGGTTACCTTTCTGTTGCTGTAAGACAACTCCACCACCCAGGCAGCTGTGGCAGAGAGAGCTTGTTCTGACCTACGGTTGCAGAAGGTTAGCACCCAAGTGGTGGGGAACACATGGCTGCTGGTGGCTGGGAGAGGAAACCATTCGAGAGCTCACGTCCTCTACCACACGCACAAGGCAGCTGTTTTTAAATCGAAAAGCCTTCCTGGTGACATACCTCTGACACCCAAACCTTCCCAAACGTTGACACCAGCAGGAAACTAAGTATTCAGACGCCTGAGATTGTGAGAGACGTTCTCATTCAAACTAGCACAGACCACACCATCTATTTTTCCTTCTTAAGACAAGTTCTCACTATGACATAATGGAGGAGTACCTGCAAACCAGGCTGGCCTCGAACCCACAGATACCCATTGGTCCCCGCCTCTGAGCTCCAGGTTTAAAGGCATGTGCTACCTTGTCCAGTTTCCCTGTCATCTTTATCCGGCTCATCTCCAGACTACATTCCTAGAAAAGCACACGAGATCATCAGTCCCTAAAGGGTAGAGTTTATCAGTGTCCCTGGGCCTGCTCGCAGACAGCACTCGGGAATGGACAGCCACAGAAGTCCACCCTGGGGACTGTGAAGGATGACCCAGGCGAAGAGGTTCAGTTGCAGTGTGCAAGGCTGTCTGTCCACCTAGGGCTTAGATGCCAAAGGTGATGAGCGCAAAGAGATAATGAGCTTCCATGAGGCGTCAGACACCTTTCTTTACATCCGACTACAGTAAGAAAGAAGCACAATGCCCCGGGAGGGTCTGAGACACCATAGCCCGCCCTACACAACCATATGCCAGCCTCTAGTTCAGCTCCACCACCCACATCCAGCACATCCCCCAGATCTGGAACATTTGTCCTGGTGAAGACCCCTCCCTGGCTTTGTCTAGTGCCTCACGCCTTGTAGGGTTTTTTTCCTAAACATCTGGATATGTGTGTGTGTGTGTGTGTGTGTGTGTGTGTGTGTATGTATGTATATATATATGTACATGTGTACATGTATACCTTGTAGGAGGGCTTTTCTAAACATATGTATGTATGTATGTATATATATGTGTATGTATACACACATACATATATGTATATATAAGTATATATTACACAAAAAAAATCTACTTATATATGTACATGTGTACATGTATATATATGTATGTATATGGTAGGTACTCCAATCCAGTTTTCCAAAAGGATAAAGCAACTGAAGCTGAACAGACAGGAGTCCCGCCTAGATTACAGGTTGAGAAGCAGAGGCAGGAACTTGGTGCTAACCTAATTCCCGGGTCCTCATTGGCTCCTGTATTTCATCTACTCATTGCCAATTGGGATTCTGGTGACTTTGAGTGAGGAAGATTAACCTTGCTTTGCTGCCTGTTCCACAAAACCTACCAACTCTGGATCCTGAAATGAGCACAGGACATGGGCCTCAAATGACCTCGGTGATAATGGCCCTTTGTCAGTTCCCAAGTGTGCCGGCTTGTATCTGCTCACCCCAGGTTTCTAGGTTGTAGCAATTACCTCTGTTTTGAACATCAGTGAAAGCACCAGTAAGAACTAAATTTGTGATTGCAAAGAGGCATAAAGGAACTTTTCTGGGGTAGGAGGAATGTTCTCTAGGTTGATCACCATGACTGACACATTTTAAATGGGCACAAAGTATCACCTGATAAACATACAATGAGAAAACACTTCATGTATGTCACGTGTACAAAGACTATGTCTATTCCCTCATATTACAAATATAAAGAAACACTTCTTTTAAAAAAATTAGACTTAGGTGGATATTTCGGTCTGGTTTTCTTTTCTCCAGAATTATGGGATAAAATGTTAAAAAACTCACAGGCAGAAAGAGAGTTTAAAATTAGTTCCTGAGAAAACCAGGTAAGAGAAGAAGGTACTGCAGGTGTGATTTTGAAGGAAAAAAAAATCTTTTTCACAAAGCAGCTCTGAGAAGTTGAGGTGTCAGCGTCTGGTTTGTCTCCAGCACCAGCCTCAGCTGCCCTCTGAGCCCCTGGGCCAGGCTGCTCGGGATGTCACATGGTCTAGCTGGAGAAACTCAACGTTGGCAGACCTTATTTTTTTTTAGCGTCTCGAAAATGTGCAAATTGCCTCTGATTTTGTTAAAATATCAAGCTGCACCCATTTTTTAAACCAGTACCATATGCGTTGTGCTTGCAGCAGGATCTCCGTACCTGGTTTTTGGACTTAAAAACCCCTTCTTAGCTATAAGGCCTCTAAAGGACTTGAGGCGGGAGTGAAACTGTTGGCTTTTAATCACGGAATTCACAGAAATTCTCAGAGCTCCACCCAAAAGCTGGTAACCCTTGGGGAATCATGCGCTGTCCCCCCTCTCCCAAAGAAAGGTGGTAACCGGGAGAAGCAGGAGACAGATACTGTGTGAATATCCTCCAGGTGAGTTTGAACGTTTTAGAGTGTGCAAAGAACCAGTGGTTCTTTCTCAGATTGGGAGCAAGTATGGTGTGTGGCCCCCAGTTGATTAATTGAAACCGTAGGGACATACTTGTCCACAGAAAGAATCTCATTTTACACTGAGCAAGTGTCATGACCGGGGTCCCCAATAAGATGCTTATGTGAAGCTGGACCTGTGGCCTATGTCTGTAATCCCAGTGCTCTGAGGGCTAAGGCTGGAGGATTGTCAGTTCAAGGCCAGCCAGGGCTACAAAATCAGAGCCCCATCTCAACAAAGGTGTAACTTGATTTCTCTGCCCTCCACAAGTGTTGCTTTTTAAAAAGCTTATTGTACTGACAAGGTTCCTAGTGTTTAAATGAGGATACCAAGACAGTGGGCCACCTGTATCTGCAGATTGTGTCTCTTGGAGGAAACCAAACGTGGACTGAAAATATCCTCCCTACAGGGAGGGTCAGTGTGTCGCTGCTGGAAGCCTCTCTGGGTGCATGCAAGACCTAGTCCCCTGCACTGCCAAAGAGATACCATCAGAAAAAAATGACACACACATTTTCTTGAAACTGTTCCTTAAACAATACGGCAGAATGCTGCTTACACAAACGTACCTTGCATTCAATATCCTAAGTAATTTGAGTTGTATGGGAGACACGTGCAGGCTCTTTGCAAAGATGATGGTGCCATTTTTAAGGAGACGTTTGAACATTCACAGACTCTGCCATTACTGAACCAGCATCAGTGGATAGCAAGGGACAGCTGTACATCATCTGGGGCAATGGGAAAGAGGTAAGAATGCGTTTTGGAGAATTTTGTCTATTTGAAAGTCTTACACCGATGTGAGATATCACTGATGCTTCTTTGGTCATTAAATGTGTATGATTGGAGGCTTGGCAAATGATTTCGGCTCGTTGTGGGGATGGGTCAGTGTCTTAGGGTTTTCATTGCTGAGAAGAGACACCATGACAAAAGTAACTCTTATAAGGGACAACAGTTAATTGGGGCTGGTTTACAGGTTCAGAGGTTCAGTCCACTATCTTGATGTCAGGAAGCATGGCAGCATCCAGGCAGGCACAGTGCTGGAGAAGCTGAGAGTTCTACATCCTGACCAGACTGCAGCCAGGAGAGAGACTGGCATCCTCAGGCAGCTAGGAGGAAGCTCTCTCAAAGCCCACCCCCACAGTGACATTCTGTCTCCAACAAGGCCACACCCATTCCAATAAGGCCCCGCCTCCTAATAGTGCCCCTCCCTGGACCAAGCATACTGACAGCACCGCAGTCACATACATCGTCTATAGCGTTGGAGCCACACGTGCATTATTGCTGTGCCTGAGGGATCGATTCTATCAGCCATGGCTATGTCGTGACAGCCCCCATGGTCAGTGACTCTGTGATGCGGGACAATACCATCTTCTATACGGTCCTTATCAGGAAAAACTGAAGAACCAAGAGCTGGACAGAGATGTGGGAGGGCAGTGAATCCCGGGGCCATCCTGTGTCTCCCAAGGGCTTTGTTCTTGTTGCTGCCTTTTTATAGCACCGATTTTTACTCTTGAGAGAAAATAGGCCTTGCTGTAGTTTGTCTCTTAAACATCTGTCTAAGGCCCATGTAGTGACGTCTTAGTCACAAACTCATGGTGCTTTGGGGAGGTGGTGGAAATTTTCAGAGTTGAGGCCAGGTGGGAGGAAGTTAGATCTTTGGGTGTGTGTCCTTGGAGGGGACATTGGGACCCAAGCTCTTTCCTCTGAGTTGCTTTTCTGTTGCTATGATAAAATACCATATGTAAAAACATTTTAAGGAAGAGTTTATTTTGGCTTATGGTTCCAGAGGGGTGAAGGTTGGTCATGGCAGGGAGGTGGCAGGCAGAAGCAGGAAGCTAAGACCTCATATCTTCAAACTCAATCAGGAAACATAGAGAAACCCAGAAGCAGAATGAGGCTTTAACACCCAAAGCCTGTTCCTAGATCCCCCAGCAAAGACCCACTTCCCAAAGGTTCCACAACGTCCCCAGAGAGTGACACCAACTAGGAACCAAGTGTCCAGACATCCGTTCCTATCGGGGATGTTCTCATTCAAACCACTGCATTACACTCCCTGGCTCTCATAGACTCGTGTTCATATAATGATGCAAAATACATTTAGTCCAACTTCAGAAGTCTCTGTGGTCCTTTTCAACACTGTTTCAAAGTTCAAAGTCCAAAAATCTGAGACTCAAGATGATCTCTTAATTGTAACCCCCTGCAAAGTAGAAAAGCAAATTACATACTTCTAACATACAATGGATATATATATATATATATATGGAATGTATATATATATATACATACATACATACATATAGTTATTCCAAAAGGAATGAGGATATAGAGAGGAAATACTGGACCAAAGCAAGATCCAAAAACAGCAGGGCAAACTTTAAACTTTAAATTCTGTAGCTTCATGTGTAGCTCCACCTTCTACCCTCTTAGATCCCCGCCCCCTCTCGTTTTTGTTTTCTCTCAGTCTCTCTCTCTCTGGTTCTCTCATGCTCTCATTCTCTTTATCTATATCTCTCATTCTCTCTCTGTTATCTCGGTTTCTCTGTCTCTCTCTCAGCCTCTTTCTATCTCTCTGCTTCCACTCCTGACAGACAACTCTCAGCAGATGTCCCATAGTTCTGACATCTCCATCATTTTGGGGGTGCTTCAGTATCTCAGTTTCACAAAACAGCCTCTCAGAGCCTCCTCACCAGCTCCCCTGCCTGCCCTCAGCAGCGCTCTGAAACGATGGAGGGAGAATCCATGGGTCCTTCATTCTCAGAATGCCCATGCTTCTAGAAACAGAATGAGAATGGTTAACACTGTCAGTCAGTCTTGGCTTCCAGATTGGGATGGCGCCTGACCTCCCTGAAATTATCAGAGTAGCTCTTTTACTCAGCTTATTTCTAGGGGCAGAAAAACCCATAAACTTACCTTCACGAGTTAGAAAATTGGCTGGGTAGAGTCTTTCACTGATGGCTCCCTTCCCTTTACCCCAGTGCTGTTTAGGCCTTTCCTTCTTGGCACAGAACTCCGTAACTATTACAGCATCTTTTCAGCACATATGTTGACTGTAACACAATTCCCCTAGTGGTCTTTATCTCTACAAATTATACACTCTTCTCTCTCACTCTACTCTTTTCTCTCCTTTTTTAGGTTTTAAATTGTAGATCTGTGCAAGAAGTATTAGTAACAGTCATGCCACCGAATCAACACGTCATTGTCTTAAAATTTCCCATGCCAAAGAAAGTAGTTTACTATGTTTCTAGTTTAACATCAGGCAAGTTCTCGAGACAGGAGCAGAAGACAGCCAGGGTTCTTTGCCAGGATACCGCAGGAAAGGCTTCTAATGTCCTTGTGTCCCTTCGAGAGCTCTTGAGCCAGGGCTCCATAATTGGCATTGCTCTCCACAGGCTGGTTCTCCTATGGCATTTTAAGTGAGTCTCCTTCAGTCCAAAGTTCCTAAACCTTCCACATACCTCAAGAGACCAACATGGCCAAGTTTATCACAGAAATAAGCAAGACTCAAGCGCCAGCTTCTATCATAGTTACTTTTGGTTGCTGTGAAGGGAGAGTTTGTGTGGACATAAGGTTCCAAAGGGCTGAGTGCATTATGGTGGGGAAGTGGAGTGGACAGCAGTAGGCGTGGAAGCAGGAGCAGGAAAATGAACGCTCACAACTTCACATGCTATTGAGGAGCAGACAGCAACCTGGAAGTGGAGTGTGGGTTTAAATCCTCAAAGCTACCTTCAACTCCCTCCAGCAAGGCTCAGCTACTTCCCAAAACAGCACCACCAACTGGGACCAAGTATTTAAATATCTGAGTCTATGGGGGACAGACATTCTCATCCAAATCACCATATCTCCTCTTAGCATTTGCCTCTCAGCTGCTATGATGTTGAGCTGTTTCTTCTTCAAGCTCCCTGACTTGATCTTGATGCTTCACCATGGACACAAAACACCAAAGCCAACCAACAGTCCAGGAATCCAAAACTCCAAAGCTATGAGCCGAAATAACTCTTTTCTCTAAGTTGAGTGTCTAACGTTCATTGTTAGAGTGAACAGATGCAGACCTAATCCATAGCTGAGGAGTCTTCTCCATCTGTTTCATAGGAAGTAAACCAGGTTGTGAGAAGCCTAGCGGTCCAGTGTCTGCCTATCACACCAAGTCTCCAACATGCTCTCATGGAGTCCCAAAGCACTTCCTTATTCCTATATTTGAAGATTCACTTCTGGTGTAAAAATCTAGTGTGATTTCCCAATGTGTGATTATTTAACTGGTCTCTACGGAACTCAGGCCTTAAGACCCCGGGTCTTGGAGTCAAGACCCTTTGGTTCTGGCGATGAAGCCCACAGTATTCATCCCCCAGTATCCTCTTGAGAATGCATTCAAGACCCTCCTCCCCTTGTGCAGAAGCCCCAGTCTCTTCTGTAGAATGGTGAAGGGATTGCATGGTCCCATGCAGGACATACCATCTCTAGGTGACGTGTGGTACTGTTGTAAGCACTGTTACCATGGGCATCATAAGGGGAGGAAAGTCTGACCATGTTTAGTGCTGATAAAATTTTTACCTTAAACATCTTCATGCTGCAGATGATTGAATCAACGAATTCAGAAGCTCTTGACACTGAGTGTCCCCTGTACTAAATAACTGGTAAAAATGAGTTAATATAAAAAGGAGTTAGTGTGAGAGTTAAACAAAAGAAGTCATGTCAGGCATGTCCTTAGAATTCTCACTAACAACGCCCAACCTCCTGTAGGGCTTTTGAAAGGCCAACTGGTGCCTCACACAGAGTTTCTGATCTAGTTGGGGGACGTGAAGATATGACAAGTTCCGAGGTGGTGTGAATGACAATGCTGCCAACTAAGGGCCAACCTCCAGAACTTCTCAACCATGTAAGGCCTTCGCCCAGCATGGGGAATGCCTACAAGGAGGTTTAACCATTGCTGAGAGGAATAAGTAATACAATGTTTCTCTATTAAGAACAGCTATTGCCAGTTCTGCTCTAGTTGAAAATCTTGCCCCTGCCTTGCCTGAGTTGAGGACAAAAAGCACAAACAATGAGAACAAACAAATGAACACACAAACACACACACAAACACACACACAAACAAACACACAAACAAACACACAAACACACACACAAACAAACACACAAACACACACATGCTCCTTTCAGCTCACCTGTTGTCTTGGAAGTTGAGACACATGGCCCAACACCTGTTTCTAAACACAGCTACTTGATGTATTACTTTTGGCAGCCCTGACATATTTTTTTTAATTGCCAATAAAGTTATTGAGATTGAAATATACCATCTGTTTGAGTTTATATCGCAGAGGCAGGTGACAAGGTTGCAGGTAATGACACAGTCAAGCTGTCTCCACAGCAAAGGGCTGCTCCTTCCTTTTCCATCTGCCAAAATCGACTTCATTTCCAGAGTCGGCATTTGGGAAACAATATGTTCTTCTGGAGAAGGCACTGAGAAACCCAGTATTCCAGGCACCAGTGGGTTACACGAAGCAATATTAAATGCCGTGGAGATAGAGCCTATCAGTGTTCCTACCACCAAACTGAATCAGGACTAGAAAGAAGAAACATTCTATTGTGTGTTTTGTGTGTGAGTGTGTGTGTGTGTGTGTGTGTGTGTGTGTGTGTGTGTGTACTTATATGTCCAGTGTATCTGACTTTTCTCCAGTTTTTGAAAAACAGTTTCAAAAGGTTACACTGGGCTGGTGAGATGGCTCACGGGGTAAAGGTACTAGCCAAGTGTGATGAGTTCAGTTTGATCCTGGAAACCACAAAAATGGAGAAAGAAAGCCAACTCTGGCAGATTGTCTTCTGGTCTTCACAAGTAGGCTGTGCACAAGCATGTGCATGTATAACCATGCGTACACACGCAAGTGCAAGCTCTTTCTCTGCCCGCCCCCTCTCCTTCCACATCTTAAAGCAAACACATGCACCAAGATGCTGGACATGCAAATGGTTTGCTCTCTTATCTGTGGGTGATGGCTCTGCCCTATTGGTTTTTGTCAATGTGCAAGAGTGCTAAGATGCAGATGATACTTCCTGAAACTCACAGCTAGAAGAGGCTAACAGAACATCAGAACCCAACCAGAAACCTGACATCGGCAGATGCCATTGGCCAGAGTACACCCCTGTTCTCCACTGGACCGAAGCCGAGGAGTACAGGGAAGTCCAGCAAAGACTGGCAGCTGCATTACTCTAATGTGAGACAATCAAATGGCTCCTGGGAAGCAGTTGTGAGTTATGGAGGAGTCCATAGGGTGACTGATGTCTTCTATCCATGCCTTGGTACACGACAGTGCTCTTTGGATGAAACAACTGTCATGAGTGATGGGGTCATTTTATTGGATCCATTTATGTGGCTATGAGATCTTTTATGTCATCATTTTTATTTTTTAGTATCTCCTTAGCCACCTGTGGTGGTCTCAATGGCCCTCATAGGCTCATAAAGAATGGTACTACCAGGAAGTGTGGCCTTTTTGAAGTAGGTGTAGTCTTCTGGAGAAAGCTCACTGGCGGGGAGCTTTGAGGTTTTGGAAGCTTAAGCCAGGCCTAATGGCTCACTCTCTATTCCTGCTGCCTGTAGATCCTCTCAGCCCTTTCTCCAGCACCATGTCTGCCTGAGTGTTGCCATGTTCCCCACAATGATAATGGACTAAACTTCTGAAACATAAGCTAGCCCTAATTAAATGTTTTTCTTTTTAAGAGTTGCTCTGGTCAGGGTGTCTCATTCCAGCAATAAAACCCTAACTGAGAAACTACCCTAGACCGGTTGGTACTGACTTGGGCCAGACATCGGTGAGCCTTCAGAAATCCTGCCCACTCTTTGTAAAGGGCCTTATTTATATAGTGCTGTCCATTGAGAGCCACCTAGATTAACCTGGGAGTGAAGTTTAGTAAAGTTTAGTAAAGACCATCCTAAAAGAATACAAAAGGGTACTCCCAAGAGCACCAAGATTGTCGGGTTAAAAATCTTAGTGCCACACATGTGATTCCTACTATGAGTTGTTGGTTAGGCCAGCCACCAAAACCCTATAAACCCTAAGATTAGTGCCATGATGGGTGGTTGCATGCCAGAAGTAGATATCAAGACTCTATTTCTAAACGCTGCATGCTTTAGCTTCCAGACATGAAGAAATCAAACTGGGACTCAGCTAGAAGTTCCTTCCCTGAGGACTAACTTTCACAAAGCTAGAAAGTATCATGCAGGCTTTGGGTATATGCCCATGTCTGAGTCAGTTGGTGGTGGACCTTCTCAAAAGACAGCCAGGCCAGACTCCAGTCTGCAATCATAAAAGAGTATCAAGGATTGGTGCTTGCCCATGGAATGGGTCTCTTGCTGGGCTGGTTGTTGGTTGACTGTTACCTCTGTCTCTGATCCATCTACAATCTGTATGTTTCTTTAGATGAAATAAATTTGGGGTCGAAACTTTTGTGGGTGGGCTGGTGTTCCTATCACTGTACCCGGGTTCCTGCCTGGCCACAGGAGGCAGCTTCCCCAGGTTTCATATCCCAAATGCTGTGAGTCACAGCTAACAACACCCCTATTGATTCCTAGGTGTCTCCCTTATCCCAGGTCTCAGTTTCTTCCTGGAGATGTCACCAATCCACTCTCCATTGGGCTGCAGATTTCTATTCATTCTCATCACCATCTGACCATCTCCCCCGCCCTCCCCCATAGCCCAGAACCCCCTCCAGCTTCCCTCCAAAACCCCCGTTCCACCAGTTCCCTCCCTTCCCTCTGCATTCCATGACCATCCCATTTCCCCTTCCAAATGAGACTCAAACATCTTTGCTGGTGCTCTCCTTCCCATCCAGACCCCTTGACTCTGTGAAGTCTAGCATAGGCATCCTGTATTTTATGGCTAATATCCACTTATAAGTGAGTACATATCATGCATGTCCTTTGTGGACTGTGTTACCTCACTCAGAATGATATTCTCAAATTTTATCCATTTGCCTGAAAAATTCATGATGTCTTTGTTTTTTGTTTTTATATAGCTGAGTAATATTCCATTATGTTGACATACCACATTTTTTTTTTAATCCACTCTTCAGTTGATGGGCATCTAGATTGTTTCCAGTTTCTTGCTATTACAAATAAAGTTGCTATGAACATAATTGGGCAAGTGTATTGTGGGATGATGGAGCATCTTTTGGGTACAGGCCCAGATGTAACATAGCTAGGTCTTGAGGCAGAACTATTTAATGTTTTCTGAGAAACTGCCATATTGACTTCCAGGGTGGTTTTATAAGTTTGTACTCCTACCTGCAACAGGGAAGTATTGGGGGAAGACTTTTTAGTGGAAAAGAAAATTAAGGCCTGAAAATTGGGCTTAGCATTTAAATCAGTGTGTATTCTACCACAGGATTTGTGGGAAAGCAATACCCAATCTTTGAAGGTGGAGACTGCATGTACCTTTGGATTTAAATGACTCAGCGTGTATCCCACCTAGTCAAAAATAACCCAGATGCACACCTTTCACCAACATTTTCATAAGAAACATTAATAAAACTTCAAGAGAAGAAAACCTGTCATCAGTGAAGAAAAATGATGGAATCTACTTTAAACCCATCATCAGTAACGCCAGCTGCTAAAGAGGCAAAGCCTCTTTTTCTAGTAGTAAATTCTCAATAGTCAGCCAAAGTACATCCATCTGTAAGAAGGTAGAAGAAAATACTGTTTTTCCCCTAAAGGCTTAGAATGCTTTCTTAGCTTGCCGCTTTCCCTGGAACCTTTTTTAAAATCAGGTAAATTACAGACATTTTCCAGAAAAGAGACAGCGATGGATTTAGGAACCAATGAGTCATAAGCAGTCATGGTACTGACCCAGTGGACAGAGCCCAGATATGGAGCATTCAGGACGGATAGCAAGCAAGATGGAAAACCCTAGACCAAAGCATGACATGCCAGAAAACACAGACTTCTGAACATGACAGCTATCGGCCATATATGAAATAAACTCTAATATGTAATTCTTTTAGCATCAGAGTTTTGAGAAGTCACAAAAAATTTAAACTCAACTTGATCTTTATATTAGGAATGCACTTCTGGTATGTCTGGTCTCTGTAGGTCATAATGTTGAACCAGCCAGAAATATTTGATTCTAGCAGATAAAATACCCAAATCTGAGCAATATCCCACTGTCATAAGAAAGTAAATAGCTTTATTGGGAGTTAATTTTTAAAGATTTATTTATTTTATATATGTGAGTACACTGTCAGTGCCCTCAAACACTGGGAAGAGGGCATCAGATTCTACTACATATGGTTCTGGGCCACCATAAGGTTGCTGAGAATTGAACTCAGGACCTCTGGAAGAATAGTCAGTGCTCTTAACCACTGAGCCAACTCTCAAGCCCTGGGAGTTATATACTTAAATTAACTAGGCAAAAATTGATATAAAAGACTGAGAGAATGTGGGTAAAGGTAAGAGGAACTTAACATCATATACAGTAGAGACAAAATGGATACTCCATTCTCAGTGGAGTATCATGTAGAGATTTGATCATCTTCTTATCGTTACAGTGTTACTCAGGTGACTTCAAAACATGAATCCATTGATCATTAGGAGGTTAATAGTATCTCAGTTAGGGTTTTATTGCTGTGTAGAGACACCATGACCACAGCAACTCTTATAAAAAAGAACATTTCATTGGAGCTGACTTACAGTTTCAGAGGTTCAGTCCATTATCATCGTGGTAGAAAGAATGGTAGCATGCAGGCAGACATGGTGCTGGAGAAGGAGATGAGAGTTCTACATCCAGTCTGCAGACAGCAGGGAGAGAGAGAGAGCCACTGGGCTGGGCTTGAGCTTCTGAAACATCAAAGCCTACCCCTAGTGACACTCATTTTCTGACAAAGCCACACCTACTTCAATAAGGCTCCGCCTCCTGATAGGGCCACCTCCTGTGAGCCAATGGGAGCCGTTTTCATTCAGACCACCACAGTGAGGAGATAGAACAAGCTCAACCTTTGCATCCTGTGGTGAGAACAATAGCATTCAAAGTGAGTAAGTCAAGAACTAAGATGCAAGCTTATCCTCCATCACTGTGTGAGCACCAGCTATAGAACTCAAGCTAGAAACTGCTAGGAGCAGCTATCTGTGTGGAGATGACAAAGATGCAGATAAGAGATCATACAAAATCATTCATTAAACACAAGGAAAGGCATAAATACTAAACAGGTACCTATAGAAATGTGACTTAACACAGACACAGAGCCTCTGTCTATTCTAACCCCTCACTGTTGACTTTCTGTCTCCTTGTAACTTCTGTTTGGATGACTTTTGGCATGGTGCTGAAAACAGATACCTGAAGAGTTCTCCATGTAGAGTGAGTGAAGAAACTCAATAGAGAGTTTTTTGTTGAAGGTGTGCTAAGAAAAGGGATGTTATGGAGAAATGCAAGGAGACAGGAAACCAAGGGAGAGCCCGAGAAGAGGGCTAGGCTGTAGGGCACATCTGTCCCCAGCAGCTAGGGCTTTGCAGGAGGCTCAAGTGCAACCAGCCAGAAGAAAGCTGGGGCAGAAAAGATCTTATTCCTCATACCTCTTCATGGACGAGAGTCCATCCTTCTAGGTAAGGTCTCGATTGAGAGGGCAGGGAGTCTAGAGGGGACAAGAGAGTCTCCAGCACACCTTATGGCTTTGTCCACATACTACTTTGTCATCTCTCTCAGCAGCTGTAGCTGCTGCAAACTCCTAGTTCCTATTTGCAGCTAAGTTCCTGGAGTCTGCTTCATCATGCCCGGGCTCTAGGGTAGACTTCCTAGGGCTACCATCTTGGAACAGTCAGCAGCAGTAGTCATGGTGGGACTTCAAAACATGTTGCTATTAGGTATGTTTCACATGCAAATATGTGATCAAGGTTATACTGTGAAAAATATTATACTGTTTCATTGTTACATGAAAGAGTAGTCATTGTAACAATGGGAATGGCTTGCACATGAAACAGTAGTCTTTGTAACAATGTGATTATCATGTACATAAAACAGTAGTCATTGTAACAATGTGATTGGTTTGTACATGAAACAGTAGTCATTGTGACAATGAAAGTAGCTTGCCTGGGCTTAAATGGTAACAGTGCCAGTTCCAGTAAGCCTTCCACCACATGATATACACCCCTACTCTGTACCTGGGTCTGCTTTGTTCTAGATGAGGGAATCTTACAGAAGGGATTAGTGAGTGAGAATATTCAAGAAATGGATACACAGGGGGAGAATCCATTTCACCCAGCAGAGACAAGAGACTCCAGGCCTTGGCTCTTGGATGCCATTCCTGGACACAACAACCCCGAGAAAAGCAATAGAAATAACTGTTTCTAAGAACTGGTCCTCTCTCCTCCTCCTCAGTGTTTTCTACAAAGAATCTTACAGCATTTACGCGCTTGTCCGAAGTGTTGCTGCGAGAGAACCCAGGCAGAGGATATACACAGGTCACTGTTTTCTCCTAACAGTCTTCCTGCGAATGTGAATTGACTTGACCCAAAATTAAACAAACATACTTAAGATTTTCAGTAAAAACACATTAGAATGTTTTTCCTCAGAGCACAGATCTCAGTACAGAGGGTAGAAGACCGACTTTCAGGTTTATGACTATGTTTATGGCCTTGATGGTTGTGACAGTTTCCAGGTACCCAATAGTGTCCCAGTCACTATTGAGATGTAAATGTGTACACCTGTTCAGATTTTATTCATACTTCAAGAAGGTTATAGACTGATAAAAATAATCTAAATAGATGATAGTTCATAATCTTCTCTTTAAAAAGAAGACATAAATTAGCATGAAGGTGACAGTATACAAAACTACTCCTCTCCTCATCGGGAGCCAGGTGCTGTCCTAGGTGCTGGGGACAAACAGAATAAAAGAGGCAAGACACCTGCCCTCGTGAAGCTGCCATTCCAAAGCAGGTGGTCTGCTCAAGACCTAATCGATTTTCATAAAATCCAAGCCAGACTATACAAATCATAGTTTCAAAGTCCCCATAAGGCAGAGTTTCCAGACGCCCAGAGGAGAGCTAGCTGCTTGAGTTTCCTAGGCTGCCTGACAAAACTCAACATTTGTAAATACCAGCCTTTATCCTGAGTCAGAAGTAAATGAGTCACTTTTCTGGATGCTCGCCTGTCCATGGGAATTCACAGAGAACTGGTTTCAACATCCCCTTACAGACCCTGGGTTCTCAAGTCTCTTGCAGAAGATTTGTGAGGGGTTTGCAGACTATGGATGATATACCATGATGTAAACGGTATAGAAATAGTTGTATTGTTTAGAAACTAGTGAGGAGGGAGAGCCTGTATGTTCTGTGCAGACTCTGCTGGAGTTTTCTGAATATTTCCTGGACTGGTTGACCGAATGCACAGGCACAAAACCCTCACACAAGTTAAACCACTGGTACCTGTAAAAGTTAGATCATGCTCCATCCCACCAGGCTTCCAATATCTGATTCTTCTCTCTGCTTGTTTTAGGCTGTAGTGTCCTAGGGAGCTTGCAAGCGAATGGATACCACAGAGACAGGACAAGGATGTAACTGATGAATCACACACCCAGCTAGTGCCTCCAAAGAAGGATTTTCTCCCAACGATCCAATGGCCCTAGAGAACCCAACAACATCAAACGAGAAGATGAAGCTAGCAGACAGAAAATGAAAGCCACCAGAGCACTGGAGGGTTCCCTCGAAGCTACACAAGTTCCGAGTTCCTCTTCACGATGGCCTGTAACAGCACCCCTGTCGGGACTTACGCACATCTGCTGCTGAATGTGAGCAGCACTTTGGACCCCGGGGCCACCCCATTGTCCGCACCGCTCAGGATTTCGCTGGCAATAATGATGTTGATGATGATCGTGGTAGGATTCCTCGGCAACACGGTGGTCTGCATCATTGTGTACCAGAGGCCGGCCATGCGGTCAGCCATCAACTTGCTGCTGGCCACCCTGGCCTTCTCCGACATCATGCTGTCCTTATGCTGCATGCCGTTCACCGCCATCACCCTCGTCACTGTTCGCTGGCACTTCGGGGACCACTTTTGTCGGCTGTCGGCTACTCTCTATTGGTTTTTTGTCCTGGAGGGCGTGGCCATCCTGCTCATCATTAGCGTGGACCGATTTCTCATCATCGTGCAGCGTCAGGACAAGCTGAACCCACGCAGGGCTAAGATGATCATCGCAGCCTCCTGGGTGCTGTCTTTCTGCATCTCTGCGCCCTCGTTCACTGGCTGGACGTTCATGGAGGTGCCTGCTCGGGCCCCACAGTGTGTGCTGGGTTACACTGAGTTCCCAGCTGAACGCGCCTATGTGGTGACACTGGTGGTGGCAGTGTTCTTTGCGCCCTTCGGCGTCATGCTGTGCTCCTATCTGTGCATCCTCAACACGGTGCGGAAGAACGCTGTCCGTGTGCGCAACCAGTCGGACAGCCTGGACCTCAGACAGATGTCCGGGGCTGGCCTGAGACGTCTCCGGCGGCAGCAGCAGCAGGCCAGCCTGGACCTGAGCTTCAAAACCAAGGCCTTCACCACCATCCTCATTCTCTTCGTGGGCTTTTCGCTCTGCTGGCTGCCACACTCAGTCTACAGCCTGCTGTCTGCCTTCAGCCGGCGGTTCTATTACGGCGCCTCCTTCTACACCACCAGCACGTGCGTCCTGTGGCTCAGTTACCTCAAGTCTGTCTTCAACCCCATCGTCTACTGCTGGAGGATCAAGAAATTCCGCGAGGCCTGCATAGAGTTGCTTCCCCAAACTTTCCAAATCCTCCCTAAAGTGCCTGAGCGGATCCAGAGGAAAATCCAGCCGAGCACCATCTACGTGTGCAACGAAAACCAATCCACTGTCTAGAGAGCAGGTCAGAGCAGGTCAACAGACCACTCACAGGGTCCCGGCCCAGACTCTGCTCCCTGACCTTTAGCTGTCTGCGTTTTGTGGTGTCTACACAAGCACAAAGGTACTCATTTGTTACCAGATGATCTGTGGCTTTCAATGTTCCAGTTTCCATAAGATGAATTATTATTAATTTTTTCTCTCGCAGAAAAACCATATGTAGCTCTCATGGGAATCGGGGCTTGCAGAAGTCGTCCAGAAAATGAGAAGGGATGGGTGGGGGAAGCAAAAACGAAGCTAGCTGAGGGCGGGGCAAGAAGAGGGATCTATCAGTAGAGCACATCGTGTTCATCCATGCCCCCACTGCGCATGCTCAGGAGAAGCACGTGGGTGGCCACTGCTCACTCTGACGCCAGCGTCCTTCAGAGTTGTATCTGCAGGG
This sequence comes from Micromys minutus, assembly GCF_963924665.1. Taxonomy (NCBI): domain Eukaryota; kingdom Metazoa; phylum Chordata; class Mammalia; order Rodentia; family Muridae; genus Micromys; species Micromys minutus. Next base: position 84,439,492 of record NC_137974.1, read on the forward strand.
CTCGGCTACGACACACACACACACACACACACACACACAGATAATGTTCAGCTGTGTGTTTCTGATCATGTAACATTATCCTTTCTAGGAAGAAATTACGTTGGGATGGGGATGGTCTTGAGGTCCCAGCGTGGCAGGTGGTGGTACTGGTGTCAGCGCCCAAAGCTCAAACTGTGCTTCGTGACAACTTCAGTGAAATGAGGAGGTCATTTAGACAGTCAGGCACCGGATGTGTGCCCACCCCTCACACATCTGGCTAGCCTGACAGTCCCTGTCCATGTGTTCCTGTCCCCTCTGTGCATCCTTTCCAGTGTGCTAAGAACATACCTAGTGTCCCTAGTCCACTTGTAGTGACTTGCTCTCAGAAGCAGAAGCAGCCAGTGGCCCTGGCTTTGTTTACACACCTCTGGATAACCTAGAGCCTTGTGAGGCACCAAATCCACATTAGCACCAGAATTGCTACAGGGGCAGAACAGACACCCCTCCCCAAAGTGGGGCTTATCCCCACTCACCTCTGTTCCTCCTACCTCACTCTCGTCCACTGCTGCTGTCAAATCCTCCGCCCAGAACCTGATCCTGGGAGTGAAGTTACTCAAGACACATTTTGCTTGTACCCTACACTTGGCTTGAGGCCACCCATGATGACAGCTTCTAGTGTAGGAAGGCAGGTCCTGTAAATCTGGGGTACAGCAGTGGGTCCACTGAGCTCTCTTTACAAAGTCAGACCTGAAGAAAGGGAGAAATTCAGAAAATGTGATTCCAGGTCTGACTCTTATCAGGGACCAGTCAGTAATCTTGTTCATTTCATCTCTGTCAGCCTCAGTTTACCCATTTGTTAAAGGAGGAAACAGGTCTACATGGCTCCAGTCCCCTTCATCTACATTTATTTTAGCCAAAAGGCTAAGGAATGATAAGTCCCTGGATCACCAGGTCTCATGCGTTCATGGGTTCACCCATAGATGGGCATTTATCAAGTGCCTGCTGGATAAAATAAATGCACTGTGAGAGGAACAGTGATGGGGAAGGCTGGCCGGCACCCAGACCTAATTGATTTATCTCAGGAGCGTGAGAACTCAGCCCACTTCACTCATTTCTCTCTCTCCAAGTCACACTCAGATGCCGGCTCCCTGCCCTCCCACTCTCCGAGGTGACGGAGACAGTGAAGGAGTCCGAGGCGCGACGAGAACATAACTTATTTTAAGTTCAGCCCAGGGAAGTGTGTCTGTCAAGAAAACGACTGACCTGTTTCCATCAGAAAAGAGGGAAGGAAGGAGAAGATGGGACTGGTGAGTGGTTTGTCAGTGCTGATGCCACCAATCCTGTGCCTCTTTCAGTGCCCAGGATAAGGTTAGCCTCAGCTTCCATGGGCCGGGTTCACAGGGCCCAGTGGTGCCCAAGAGAATTGCCCGACCACTGTAGGGGCCATCCTGTGGGCATCTCTCCTCCAGCGGTATTTTAGAGAATTTTTTTCAGGAACCTTGAACAAAGAGATATCACAAAACTGAATGAAGGTACCAAAATCTATGTCAGTGTGTGTTATGCGATATATGTTGGATAGTAATATATATGTTTCAAAGTAATAATTTTGTATATATTTTAAATAAAGTATAATGGCTCTTTCTGTGTATAAAATCATGGGTTTTTTTTTTTTTTTTTTGCCATTTTTGAGACCATTTATTGGTCTGTTTACACCTCTGACTCTGTAATTACAAGCTATGCAAATGCAGGATTTATGGTTCCAGGATCTGGGAAGTCTAAGACCAAGACACGAATTGATTTAGTGTCTGGAAAGGAACAATCTCTTGACTCACAGGAGGTACCTTGTTGCTGTGTCTTCACATGGCAGAAGCAGAAGGGGGGGTTCACTGTGTGTGTGCACATGTGTGTGATCATTCCACAGGTTGGGGGCTCAGTTTCTAAGACTACACAACCCCCCTCCACGCACTTCAAGTAACAGCACAAACAGTAGGCTTTTAGCTGAAGTGCATAATGGACTATAAGTCAGAGTTCCCATAATGCCCTGTGAGGTGTGGCTAATTCAGTACAGCTGCTCACAGAGCCCAGGGAGCCATCTTGCTTTCTCCACTTCTGTTATTATTGAGGAAACGGTACTGGGAGCAGGTGGGCAGGTAGGTGGAAGAAATGAGTAGATCTGAGTCCTGATGGAGGTCCACTGTGCTTCCCGAGCCCTCCAAGGGATAGCCCTCCAGCAAAACCTCATCAGGCTGATCCTGAATGTACCCATTCTCTGGTTTCTGTGCAGGCTTCATTACAGTTGGCCGTCTGTGATAATGCTCCTCTCAGCAAGGCTCAGAGTTGGATTGAAACCCTCCTTTTCTCTAGACTACATCCACTGTCCCGCTGACCTGTGTCACTCAGAAGCAACCCAGAGGCCCTAGCCACACATAGGAGCATAGAAAAGATACGGCTGATGTGAGATTCCTAGAGTTTTTTATGTCAGAACCAGGGACAGAGCCCACAATGTCTGTTTCTTATGCTACATCGTAGTTCTTGCCCGCACGTAGTCTAAGATTTCAAGGCATCAGTGGATGTCTAAGGGAAAAATCTGCCCTATGGCCTCTGCTGTATTCCTTTATTCCATACACATCTCTACGTGGGCTGATGGGAAGATGGCGCTTCAGTCCTCCACCTGGAGAGAGCAGCTGCATGTGACACCAGCTCTTCTGTGGGCTGCTTGAGGACCCCACAGAACACATGGGAAATGTAAAAGCAGTAAGATGGATGCCATCATCTAGGTGAAGGGTAGGTCTGACATAGCAAAGACATACAGTGTCCTGGAAGCAGACATTAATTAATCTTAAAGGGTTGGGTGTACTGGTAATCATACAGGCTGCTCCTTACACCTCATTCACCATTATCTTTTTCACATTTATGGTCTGTGGTGGTTTGACTCTGCCTGGCTCAGGGAGTGGCACTATTAGGAGGTGTGGCCTTGATGGAGGAAGTCACTGTTGGGGTGGGCTTTGGGACACTTCTCCTAGCTGCCTAAGGATGCTCAGTCTACTCCTGGCTTCCTAGCCTAGAAACTAGTCTCATAGCAGCCCTTCAGATGAAGACGTAGAACTCTCATCTCCTCCTGCACCATGCCTGCCTGGATGCTGCCATGCTCCTGCCTTGATGATAATGGACTGAACCTCTGAACCTGTAAGCCAGCCCCAATCAAATGTTGTCCTTTACTAGAGTTGCCTTGGTCATGGTGTCTGTTCACAGCAGTAAAACCCTAACTACGATAGTCTTCATGGTATGAGCTAGTCAGGACTGCAAACACTGTGCTTCTGAATATAAGGGACAGGTCTAGAGTATCGTGTGATGAATCGGTTTCCCACATAACCTGTCCTCCATGGTCAAACCATCATGGGAGAACCCCACCAAAAAGCTAGGAACTGGAGTGCTTGGCTGTGTGGCTATATGCCCAGGGATAGTTTGCTACCCCTGGAATAAAAGGGGGAGATTTAGCCTTTTATCCCCAGAGTATCTGCCAATGAACCCTACAACATAAATGTAAACAAGAGATCCAGAACATACGGATTTCAAAGCCCTAAGCAAAATTTTATACATGAGCCTTTGCTCTCTAAAATGAAACATATCTCTATTACGTCAATTGAAGAAAGTGGGTTCTCTTCACCCTGGACCCCCAAAAGACAAAGTCTTATAAGTAACAGCGTAAACAGCATGTATTTATGCCTGCCGTGTGGAGAATAAAGGTTAAGGTGAAATTCTGATGCCACATAACAATGACTGAACTTCACTAACACAAAGAGAATAAAAGCAATACATACAGAACTGATCGGCTGAACTCTAAGGATCTGACCATGTCAGAAGAAAGGTTTCGTCTGATGCTCCAGCTGCTGTGTGGTAGAGACTGGATGTTACTGACTGACCAGATCACCACAGCAGTTTAAACATTTATGGAAAGGAAAGGTTTGCGGTTCTTTGCTTGTGTCAGTGACTAGACTTTATGCTAAAATAAAATAAAATAAAATAAAAAAACAAAACAAAAATGCAGCATGCATGCATGCAAATGCATGAGGGGTGTGTGTCATTCTGAGCAAGTGGCCCAGATTCCCTTATGTTCCCTGCCCTTCATCCCAGGAGAGGGAAGGGCAAGATACTCTGGAAAGAGGAGAGATGTCAGAGAAAACCATGGTCAAAGAGGGGGCACTGGAGGACTAGAGCGCAGCTCCATCAGCCTTCTCTAGTTTCATGGGAACGGAAAGGGAGTTTTACTCTTTACGTAGATCTCAAATATGATGTCAGCTGTAGGTTAATCTTTATTGTCAACCGGATTCAGAGTCACCTGGGAGACACACTTTTGGGTGTGTCTGTAAAAGTAATAAACTGAGGCAAGGGGACTCTCCCTGACTTCGGATGGCTCAACCTGCAGGCTGGGCCCAGGACTCGTTGAAAAGGAGAGTCAGCTTAGGGAGCACCTCTGTCCTGATCCACCCAGATGAGGCCACTCCCATCACCATGCCTTCCCCACTGTGATGGAACCTCAGTCTAGGAACTAAAATAAAACACTTGTCTCTTCTTGTAGGTATTTGGTCAAAGCAATGAGAGAAGTAGCCAATACAATCCTGATACTCTAGCCAAGCCTTCCTCAGTGTGTAAACAAAACACTTGCAGATCCTCATGGCCGGTTAGGAGAAACAAATTACTTCCCTTACAGCTTTGTGTTCCGTCTCTACCCTCCAGCATCCACTGTCCATTTGCAAACACTCCCTGGGGGCGGGGTGGGGGGGGAACAAACCAAGCTGCTTTAGCATTTTTTATCAGAAAGGCTCTTATGCACAGTCCTGGGGGGGGGGTGTATTTCCAGTTTCCTCCCTCATTGAAATGCTGTTGCCATAGCTCTCCATTTCAGGACTTTGCCGTGGTATCAGGGAGCCTTTGAATGGTTTATTACACCATGAAGGGAGGTCACTGCTCACCATGAAAGACAGGCAAACTGAACATTTTAGAAAATGCACAAGGAGAAGAGGAAAGCTTAAAAGAGAGAGAGAGAGAGAGAGAGAGAGAGAGAGAGAGAGAGAGAGAGAGAGAGAAGTGCTTTCAATGATGAACAGAATAAGGGAGAAACATTATCTGAAACTCAAAGCCTTTCTCCCTTAAGGCTTTCAAATTGCCTCTGGGATTTGATGGCCCTCTAGAAAAGCAGCCAGCCTAAGCTACTGAGAATGCACTTTCCCCTCACACAGACCTTGGGGTATCTTCTTAAGACTTGGTCAAGGGATTGTGTGGTCACTACTGGGTTTCTTCCCACCAGGCAAACAGAAGTGCTCCTGGCTGTCTTGCACATTTTCACATGGGGTGCACCCCATACCCTCTAAATCAGTCACACCTCACTGGGAACTTCTGCTTGCTGGTTCTTTTCTCAATGTCTCCTTATCTGTTACTGGAACCGTTCCTCAGTCCGTACAAGGAACGAGACGCACTCAGGCTTGCTTGTGGCTCTGAAGACTGGGGGGGGAGTGGTGAAAGGCACAGTCATTAGCGTCGGTCTGTGTCTCACGGAGCTCCTGCTGGAGGTTCTTGGGGGAAGGGACACGAGGTGCCTTCCAAGAAAAGTCATTGCACCAGAGACACATATTTAGAAACAGAGATAGAGATAGAAAAGAAAAACACTCCCTAGAATGGGTTGTGAGGCGGGAAAGGTGTACCCACGCTCAGAATCACTGAGCCATGAAGCTCATGACCCTTTATCGGTCATTCACGTTGTATCCACCTCTCCGGTATACTGTGGGACTTCTAGAATTTACCAGTACCTAACCACCTCCGCCTCTCCACACACATATACTAGCTTTCTTGGTGTCCTCTCCCAAGTAATAGAACAAACACCCTGGCTAGACCACAGCGAGCTGGGGACAGCTGACTTCTTTCGTCCATTGTTTATGAAGCAGCTCATTCCTCGGTATTTATGTAAACAGAAAATATCGGAGGACGACAACAGTGGGAGCAAATTAAGCTCGTACGGGACAGACAGCGCCCTGCCCGCTTCTTGTGTTCACTTGCGTGAAATTACAGTGACGGGGCAGGGATAATGATGAGCTTACAGGATGCTCTCACATCCAGCGTGCCCAAACTCTATAATTAGATAACCTTTGCTTCTGTCTATTCCACAGAGAGTGCCTGGGATGCAGGCCTGCAAAGCAGGTGTGCAAACATTCCAGGGAATCTGCAGTTTCAGGCTCCCCGTGGTGGTAGAAGAAGGAAACAGGCTGATGTTAACTTCCTCGGATGCTGTTCCTCAGCTCATACCCACGGGGAAATGCTACACTAGTCTTTTTCATCCGATCCCAGACCAGACCCCAGACCCTCTATTTGTACTCTTTAAAATGTCAACTTTCTGTCCCAACAAAATCCCCCCACCCCTGTCAAGCTCTCAGCACCCCTAAAATGTCAGTGCCATGGAGTGGTGGTGATCCATTCAAAGGTAGGAATCGGGGCTCACGGCAGCCTCAGGTATTCCTCAAGGAGGGGCATGACTAAGGGTCTGAGGAGGGGACACATCTCCATTACCTACAAGACTGATGGATGTAAAACAGAGAGAGGTTGAGGAAAATTATGGGAAACACAACATTCATTAGAAGTCCTGTTTGGAAACACACCCCTGCCGGTTTGATCATACACCAGGCATGCAGGCACCCACCCCATCCTTCTTCCCTATAAGTAAGGTAGTCCGGCTCGTTTCTAAATAGGCTTCATAGATAAGAGAGCTAGCTAGCTGTCTTATATACCATAGACAGCTAGTGGGGAGTCCTTACTATCAAACATCTGTGCTGAGTTTAAACACATTCCCAAGGGCCTACACCAGACCACACACCAGCTTTGCTCATTGCTGTCTTTTTATTACTTTATTTAGAAAATAAGTGGATGATTTTTAGGCAGGTTGATAGAAAGTTATATTTTATGCTTTTCTGGATATAGAAAATAGAAATTCTAATGTAATCTAATGATTTCTAATATAATAAATTGTAAATAAAATATGTACATGTGGGCTGAAGAGATGGCTCAGCAGTTAAGAACACTGAGTGCTCTTCAAGAGGTCCTGAGTTCAAATCTCAGCAACCACATGGTGGTTCACAACCATCTGTAATAAGATCTGATGCCTTCTTCTGGTGTGTCTAAAGACAGCTACAGTGTACTTATATATAATAAACAGATAAAATTTAAAAACTATGTACATGTAAATTGCTTGTGTGCATGCACACACACAGACACACACACTGTTGGTAACACAGTGTCTTAGTTAGATTTTTCTATTGTTGCAATGAAACACCACGACCAAAAGAACAATTTGGGAGAAAGTTTATTCAGCTTCTATTTCCACATTGCTGTTCAACATCAAAGGAAGTCAGGACAGGAATTCAAACAGGGCTGGAACCTGGAGTCAGGAGCTGATGTAGAGGCTATGGAGGTGTGCTGCTTACTTGCTTGCTCTTCATGGTTTGCTCAGCCTGCTTTCTTATAGCACCCAGGACCACCAGCCCAGGGATGGCACCTACAATAGCTTGGACCTTATTCTACTGATCACTAATTAAGAAAATGTTTTACAGCTGGATCTCATGGAGGTGTTTTCTCAACTGAAGAGGCTCCTGTCCCTCTGATGACTTCAGTTTGTGTCAAGTTGATACACACACCAGTCAATGCACTATTTAAAAACCACGAAATGTCAACTTGCTTTTAAGAAAGAAACTGTCACACACGCATGCTACAACAGGCCAAGTAAATTCAGCCATGGGTGAGAACTGCACACTTTAACTTAGTTAAGCTACCTGTGTAGGTGGAATCACAGAAACAGGAAGAGGGTGGTTGCCGGGTCCAGGGATAGTGAAATGGGAAGTTACTGTACTCCACTGAACAGAGAATCATAGTGCCACTGAAAGGTACACCTTACAAGTGGCTGCAGGGGCTGGAGAGACGCATCAGATATGAACAGCAATGACTGCTCTTCCAGGGGACCCAGGTTCAATTTACAGCACCATGTGGCAGGTCACAAGCATCTGTAACTTCCATCCCAGGGGTGCCAGCTCTGTCTTCCTGCCTGTGTGCACTGCATGGATATGGTGCTCAGACATATATGCAGGCAAAATACTCATACACATAAATGAAAAATAAAATGGAAGGAGGAAGTGGTTGGAAGTGTGGTTCAATAGCTTGGTGGTTGAAAGTGATTGCTGCCAAGTATGATGGTCTGATAGTCCAGGACCTATATAACAGAAGGAAAACTGACTCCCTTCCGTTGTCCTGACTTCCAGACATGTGTGGGGAAAAAAAGGAGTGTTTTTAATGATCAGTTTTATGGGGTGTATGCTTACAGTTTGAAAGAGGAGCACCTTTTAAATGTAGCAACATTGGTAGAAAGAGTTATTGCTTTTCTTTAGGGCACAATACTGTTTTCTTGACGTGGTTTATTCACATAAAATAAATACACTCTGGTAAATTATTTGAATTCAAAAGAAACTGTTTTCAGGGGTGTGCATTATTATGCAAACAACCAAGCAACGCTTTCTTGTCCTCTAATTCCCAAGAAAGCAAAAGTTTGGCATTTGGTTATACATATTTATAAGCGTCAGTCAATGGTGGTTTGTAACTCAGCAATGTATTGAAACAATTTCGAATGGATTTGGGGGCTTTCCTGTAACATCCTTACTACAGGGAAGGACACTGGGTGCCTGCCCCAGTTAAATAAAAGGGTTTGTGAGGGCCACTGAGGGCAAGCCAGCTTAACTGTAGACAATGACGGCCAGGTCATTCCGGCTCGGATTCCTGAGATGAGGCTGGGGTTTGTCTGCTGAGCTCAGAAGAACACAAATGGAATCTGAGGGGGGAAAAAGTACCATCTCAAGTAAGACAAAGAGAAAACGTTTCACAGAGAAAGACTGTGGTAGTGAAGGACTTGGAGAAGCTAGAGACAGAGCAAAATGCTTCTTAGCACAGACTGGAGGAGCAACTGAACAGCCCACAACAGAGCTAGAACCCATGTGGGGGCCATAGTGTCACTTTCCAGGACAGAGAGCATGCAGTGAGGTGTGAGAGTCCTGGCATCCCATAGAAACAGACACACCACAGCCATACTTCTGAGCAGGATTTTTGTGATGGCTGCTACCTGGGCTCTCCAAGCCCTAGAGGGCAACACCGAGTGAAGGCCGAGTCTCGGCCATTACCTTACTCTGATTCCTTTGTTCAAAAAGTTAACACTTGAAGGGACCTTGGATCATGGTTGAGACCCCAAGGTCCAGGTGGAGTGTCAGAACCAGCATCTTTTTGATAGCCACACTCATTCCACTGGCTGTGTGTTGCTTTCTAATTCTCTCTTGCCATGTGATCTCATTTAGCTAATTTACAACTCAGGGCTGCAGACTGAATTATAGCCATTTGTTTCCCTTCCCTGGTTGCAAGCTAAAGAAAAGCAGGCATCATTAATTCAGTGCTTTTCTCCAAACGGCATGTTAACAAGCTTTTAGATGGTGCTCTAGCCACTGAGCTTTTCCGAGAAGGTGAAAAGGTCTCTGATCCATATGGTCTAGATTCTTGTAGGTTTTCATTTCAAACGCTAAGGTTGACAGATCCGCTAGGAGCAAATGGGGTGTTAGTTAATATCTAATTACTTCTAACACAAGTCACAGCCCATTTAACTGAGGCAGACGCCAGTCTTTGCCTCCACAAGACTCATTTAGAACAATTTACTTTTTCTCTGCCTTCTCTCTTGTCTTTTTAGCAGTTCTACAGTTTGATGTGAAAGCTGTTTTTTTTTTTCCAGTCCAGCCTCCATCCAGTTTGGCTTCCACCATATTTTGCTTTCTTACTACCTAATATGCTAACACACACTAGGAAACCAGTGGGTAAACCATTAAAAATAATAATAATAATAATAATAATAAAAACAAACCAAACAGCTGTGGCCTCACCTCTCTGAACACAACACCCAAGATAGTCCAAGTAACAGTGACCTTGGGTTAGTTTTTGGGTCTTCTTTGCTTGGCCAAGTGCTGGCAGGGAAATTTGCAGGCAGGGGCCATCTTGCTGACCCGGTGCGGAACTAAAATCACCAGAACACTACCCCAGTTTTCCTGTTTGAGGTCTGAGCCATGGCAGCTGGCTTCGCTCGCCGATGTGAGACTTACCCTGCCATGCAATAGAGTGGGGTTAGAAGAGTCAGAGTGAAAGCCACGAGAGAGTAGCAGCGTTCAACAGCTTTGCTCAAAGACTGCTGTGACCATTTCAGGGAGGGGGCCTGATTTGAAAAATCGAAATTGGTGCGCTCATGAGTGTTGGGAGTGCATGGGGGCAAGAGGGGAGTCCCAGGTATCCAGTTCTATGGCTTTCCCTCTTTAGAGGGTCTCTCACCAAACCTGGAGCAATGTGGTCTCTGTCCTCCATATCTCTAGGGCTTCTAAGCCAGCTTCTCCTGGTTTTCAACTGGGGTTCTGGGATTGTAAATCAGGTTCTCATGTTTTGCAGCGAGCGCCCTTACCCACTGAGGTATCTCTTCACTCCAAGAAAGTGGAAAGGTTTGCTTATATTTCTGGATGTGCTCAGGGTTAGGAGTGCAGCGGCGCAGGACTTAAGACCATCTGGCTCCAAGGAGAACGAGTCGGGTCACCCAGAGTCTCTAAGAATAAACAGGAGATAAAGGATGCTGAGGTAGAGAGTTTAAAATCCAGCCGAGTCATGGCAGAGCCTGAGGGACAGCTGCAGCTCCTTTGGGTACTTCCATGATCATAGGGAAAAGTCAGAACACAGATGGAATCCAGAACTCCTTCGGTGGAGCAGCGTCTGTGGGAACAAGCACTTCAGCAAGGTGGTTTCATTTTAAAGAATGACCCAAGAACAAAGAATTAGAAGAATTTTAATAAAATCATCAAGTTTACATTTGTACATCTTGTGGGTTTGGGACCCATTAGGAGGCAAAGGAAGCTATGAGGACAGGCTCCTGGGGAGAGCAAGCAGGAAGCAAGGGCTGCCCCGGTTGTGCAGCAGGTGCCCTGCGACAGTGTGACACATTTCCCGTGCTCCAGGAGTTGTCAAGCATGGCTCACAGAGCCTCTCTCAGCTCTGTTCAGACCCTGTGCCCACAGTGTAGGTGACATTAACACCCGGTAGGCAGCAGCACAGTTCCCCAAACTGAACATTCCTGCTCCCCTGCAAGCTCAGCCTGTGCTGCTCCAGCTAGGATGTTTGCAGAGCCCAGGGAGGAAGAGCAGAGGGGCAGCCACAGAAGGGCAGGGCCGGGACGAAACTATACGATCTTAAAATGGGATTTGTGAAATGGCCCCTGGGAGGACGCAGGAAAGGTAAGGGAATGAGGTGAGGAGATTCTCCGCCTTGCAGAACTGTACTGCTGGGGACGGCTGCTTAACTTTATCGATCAATACTCAAAAGACAAGGGTCCTTCGTGTCAGGAGCGAGCAGTCACGAGCCCTTTCTGAGACTGCACCACTTTGTGCGTAGAAAGATGGTGCTTTCAGGTTTGACAGTGCTCAGATCAAACCGCCAATTCCTGGGTTGTAATGACTTGCAGTGAGAAGAGCATTCTCAGTCATCCTTGGGACACAGGGGAGCTGCAAGGAGACTTCATTTATTCTCAGACACTCAGCACAGGAAGGTGCCAGTCCCCTGATCACCCACACATGCTTTTACTTCCTGGCTCCCTCAGAATCCCAACGGGAAAAGAAATACACTGATCATTGTAAGTGCAGAGATCCTTTTGTCAAGATGGATGGCATGGGAGGGTCTGGCAGATGGAGTGGGGTCTCTGGGGCCATGCTGTCAGCCCTGGAGACGATGCTTCTTTTCCAAGCATCCTGGGAGAGAGTGCTGTCTGCCCTGAGGTCCTCATAGTCACCATTTCGGGGATGGCTTCAAAGGGAGCAAGAAATGGCAAGAGCTGCAGTTTGTCTGTGACGTGGGACAGACACCAAGTCCATTGTTCAGAGACGAGACCTTCCCTTGGAGGGTTTAGGAAAGCAGGCAGGGGAAGTGCTGGCAGATAAGGTGGCCAGGCCTCCTAAGATCCTGCAGCTCCTAATGCCTGAGGGCAGAACAGGGGAAAGCAGCCCTGCCTGCTACCTGGCAGATGCCACCAAGAGCCTCTCCTGGAAGGCTCAGTGGTTTACTGATTACATTTCCCTTTGAATTTCCAAGCGTTCAGTAGAAGGTACATTTAAATGAGAGAAGAGATATCTGTAATGAATAAGTCTGAGAAAAGTCCCAATGACAGACAATTACAAAGATGGATATGCACACAAACAAAAACAGTTGTGTGTCCCTGGAGGTGTTTGCAAGTGGATGGGAAGGAACCTGCGTTGGGCCCTCATACACTGGGTCTCCTTTCTGTTGCAGTCTTCAGGACGGCCAAAGGGTCTTTTCCACTTAGACCTCTCCCCTTTACCCCCCCCCCCGTGTGTGTGTGTGTGTGTGTGTGTGTGTGTGTGTGTGTGTGTGTGTGTGAGAGAGAGAGAGAGAGAGAGAGAGAGAGAGAGAGAGAGAAAGCACATGTGTGTAGAAGTTGGTTCTCTCCTTCCTCATGTAGGTTCACAGGATTGAATTCAGGCTGCCAGGCTTGCTGGCAAGTGCCTTTGCCCACCAAATCCTCTTTCCATCCCATCTGCTTCAAGCTTTCTAGACAGATGTCCATGTGCTAGGCAGCCAGAAGCACAGGACCTCACACCAAGTGAGTGCTTAAGTAACCGAGGCAGAGGGTTTCAGAGGCAGATGCGGAGCCTGCGTGAAGAGTACACCTCCTCAAAGGCAAGGCCCAGCTCAGGCCCTGCACCCTGGACACTTGCCTGGGCCAGGCAGACCCCAGGCATTACCCCGGCGGCCACACTGCTTCTCAAAGTTGGCTTGTGCTTTGGATGACTGTAACCTCCTGGACAGGTCAGCTCTGGCCTGTAGCCGTCCTGGGGGGTGGGGTGGGGAAGAGGGGTATTCAGGCTTTTTCCATTTACATTCACACAAAGAACAATCAGCAGCGAAATGCCCTTGTTTCCCAGGAACCGCATTTCCCAGGGCCCGGACACCTTCCCTTTGTTCTGGCTCACACAGAAAAGCAGGTGTGGAAAGGAACTGGAATCCCCTCTGCAGCCTGGGGCTGTGCTTCTCAAGTCCGAGTGCCAGGGCCGGGGCAGCTGGGGTCCGTGTGTCTGCTGGCAGCACAGTGGGTGTGCACAAGGCCTCCATTCGGGTGTCTGACGAACACAGGCTCACCGAAAGGGCTCTGACAGAGCTGGCAGAGGTTCTTTTCTGAGAGCCGGATGGCTCTTCCCCTCAGCTTCATCTGCAAACAGAGAGCAGCGGTGAGGAGTGGGCCGGCGGGCGGGGTGGGTGCACGTCCTGGGGGGACTGTGACCGCTGACAGCGCCTAGACACAGGACTTGAGAAATGGCAGAGAGGGGAAGTGGCAGAGCTGCTTTTCTTCTACTTGTAAAGATTTATTAGTTCATTTTCATGTATATGTTTGTGCCCGCATGGGTTTATGTGCGTGACACGCCTACAGGGGCAAGAAAAGGTCATTGGACCCTTGATACTAGAGGTGTGAGCCACCATGTGGGGTGCTGGGACCTGAACTCAGGTCTTGCAAAAAGCAAAAAGCAGTCTGAACCTCCGAGACATTTGTCTCTCTAGCCCCAGGAGTCGCTCTTCTTAAAGCAACCATTGTGTGTCTGGAAGTTTCCATATAAACTCCTACCTTCAGCACTCGCCAGGCATTGGCTGTTTTAGCCCCAGACTGCCACAAAGGCACATCTATCAGAGTCAAGGGAATCAAGCAAGACCCTCATTTGCAAATGAAAAGCAGGACCCAGATCAGGGATTTGGTCATAGTCTCTAATTAGTGGCACATTCCCAGCATCAGTTTGTTTTTCTGGAAGTCATAGAAAACAGCACCATTGGCCCTAGTCGGAAAACTAGAACTTGAATTGCAAAAGTTGAGGCTCCTCTATACCCTCTGTGTGTCAGTCTGACAAGTCAGTCAGTCCACTGACAGGAGCAAGAGCCCACCCAAGTCTCCTGGGGAACTAGCATCCTCACCATGCGGCCCTGCAGCATGTCAGGGCCAGTACGAGGGAAGTGTGAACCAAGCTTGACAGCTTATACACAAAAGACCTTAAAGCTTAAGGCTCTGGGGTCAGAAACAAAACAAAGCAAGTCAGACAGGCTAAATGCTGACTGTGTGTTTACAAAGAAAAAGGTAAAATACTTCTGGTGGTGGGGTCAGCATGTGCCAGGGACAGGAGCTAGGACAGCATGCTTCGTGGCCAGGCAGGCAAGGTCAGGGGTGAGCTGGGAAGCAGCAGGGCAGGGGACATAAGAGCTGAGGGATACAGCATGTCCCAGGCCACAGGGGCTTAAGGGTGGCTTATGTGTAGAAGAACAAGATTCCCAGGATTCCTCTCTTCTAGACAGTCATGTGGGGCAGAAATGGAATTCTGTGGGTTTCTGAACTGGCCTGGGAGGCACTTCTGAGCTCTTCCTTGTGACTGTCACAAGCCTCAGTTTTCCCCTCTGGGCAAAGGGCATGGCACCAGCAGAGCACACAATGCTCTTCAACACTCAAACGGTGTGAAGGATGCGTCAGAGCTGTGCCGACCCCAGCACTGCTCACCTCCCCTCAGCTTTCCCTGCCTGTCCTTTCCTGGTTTTGTCTGTCTGAGACAGGGTCTTGCGCTGAGGTCCAGGCTGGTCTGACACTTACTTATGCCCCTTTGGCTGACCCTCAGTTCCTGCTCAGTTTCCTGCCCCAGCCTCCCAAGTCCTGAGATTATGGTGGTGACTACATCCAGCTTCTACACGCGGTCATGATCATCAGTGTCCAAAGGAGAAAAACGCCTCACTAATGCTGCCCATACGCATGTCTGCATCTTAGAGGAACAATCAATACTTGTAGAGAGGAAATAAAAACTGCCCAAGACCATTTTTTCATAGTTTAAAAACTGACCTCCCATGCAACATGGGCTGGCAGAGGAGCAAGCTGGCACAAAGGCGAGGCACTCACCTTATCATACATGTAAATCAGGTTTTCTGATTTGGCCAGGCCAAGAGCCACCTGTGCGGTCCTCCTGGCGTGGATGCTGTCCCTCATAGCCCCCATGAGGAATGGGCAGAGAAGCTGCACCGACCAGGTGTCAGGCAGTAGCTGTAGGACCTGCGCGACATCAAATTCCCTGGCGTGATGGTTCAGCAAGTCCACAGCAGCCACGGTCAGGTCATGGGCAGAGGGGCCTGCACGGAGGTACATGGCGAGCAGCGTGTGGAAGAGGTGCTGGCGGCAGGCTGCGTCCTGGCCCTCGGAACTCCACAGGCAGTAGTCCTCAGCTGCACAGAAGTCCCCCAGCTCGTGCACCAGGATGTGCAGCGCCTCCTCATGCTCACCCAGCTTCCCGTGGAGGATGGCGCTCTCCATGGGCAGGCCAGCACCCTGGATCTTCTCTGTCGGACAAAACTGGCACTCAGTCATCGAGTGGGCTGGCTGGCAGAGCTCACCTGAATGTTCCTGCAGCCTCAGCAGAAGCAGGCTCTCTAGCTACCTACAGATTGCTAAATACTGCCACCTAGATGGCTGAGGGAGGTGGCTCCTTGGATTTCCCCTGGTGACGCAGAGCAGATGAACTGCAGATAGCTTTCACTGCTGGTGTTCAGGAAATAGGTAAACTAAAGCGTCACCACAGCCTTGGCTCCTGGTCTGCAATCACTCCACCTTCCCAGTACAGGATCTTTCTGTCCCTCCATGTCTTCAGGACTAGAATCAAGACCCTCTTGGAAAGGCCCCCAACCCCCCCCCATAGTGTTTTTCAAATAACACTATATATACTTGACGTCTTAGACCTCTGGATGACTTAGGATACAGTGAAAGATGGCTAACAGTAATGCTATAACATTTATGCTGAACATTTTCAGTCACGGTTGGCTGAATATGCAGATGCAGACTCCATGGAAAAATTCAAATATCTGCTTTACCGTAAAAGCTATGCTCAACTCCTTCATTCCCATTTAAAACATGCTTCACTGAAAGGAGCATGGGTTCAAGGTATTTAAAAGAATCCTATCTGTATTATCAGGTGAGTTTCTGGAACAGAAATAAAAACATTTTCTTTTGTTCCCCCTGTTCCAGAAAATGGCACAGCCCGGGGGCAGTGTCAGTCCTGATCGAGGCTCGCCCTTAGCAGGCTGCTGGGCTGAGTCTTACCGCCCGGCTCGCTTTGCTCTCTTGTGGGCTGTGAAATGGGGGATGATACAAGATCTTCCCCTCTGCAATGTGACATTCAACTCTCAGTTCAGTGCCAAGCTTAATACAGGTAGGCACTGGTATCTGAGGCTTGGCCACCATAACGCCTGAGGCAGGTATCACCAGGCCGTGCCCGTGTTAAGTACAGCAGCAGGCACAGATGCCACAGCACACAGGCACCACCCTCCTCCTACAGTGACTGTCAAACAGTTACTAAGAGGCTGCCATTGAGGCACAGACAGAGGTAAAGGGGAGATGGGACTACACTGGTTCTATGCTCGGGCTATGGCATTTCTCTGAAGTGGCTGGAGCACAGCAGATCTGGGGACCCCAGGGATACTGAGTTAGGAAGGTACCAAGGTTATTAGAAGGTGAATCATGAATGACAGAGTTTTACAGCCCAATCCCAAACCCATCAGGACAGCTCTGGGGAAGGGGCTCAGGGAATCAATCACCCTGTGGGACAGTGCTGAACTCTGGGGCAAAGGCCCCCTGTCTCAGCCCCACAGAAGTCTCACTGGGATGCCAAGTGTATGCTCACCTTTCAACAAGTGGACACAGTACAAGTCAGACTTCTGGAGCAGCCTCCGGAGTTTGGCCTGTGTCTCAGTGGCTTCTGCACCCTTGCCTCCAGTGGGCACTCTCTGCCGCAGCACTTCCTCCAGGTAGAGGACGGCAAGGTGGGTGTGGTACTTTTCTTTCTGTAGGAAGCAGGGATGCACCAGACAGTGTTGACATGAGGGAAGCTGTGGCAGGTTCTCCAACACAGTGGGCAGAATGCCCTCAGGGGACTGGAAACTTCCCGGGCACCCCAGCACAGAGGGGCTGTTATAGTCCATGTGGCTGTGGTTTGGATATCAAATGTGTTCCCAAAGCCCACGTGTTAAAAGTCTCCATGGGACAGCTACTGGGGGTGGGGGTGGAGCCTGGGGGAATATGGTCAATGGGAAGGAGGGGGGATAAGGAGGAGGACCATAGCAGAAGCAGTAGAACCTCAACCCCCTGCCCTGCCCTCTTCACTTTCTAGACACAATACTGCCTTTTCCTGCTAGAAAACCTAATCAAAAAAAACAATGGGACAACCTGTAGCAGATTGAAAGACTATAGTGCAAAAGAGCTCTCTGGTCCTCACAAGTTAATGCTTGGGACATTTTATCATAATGATGGAAAGATGATTAATTCATGTCAGCAACACCTGGGAGGCAAAGGCTTTAGGTAATTCCATAGATGACACAGCTTCTCCCACTTCCTGTGCAGAAGAGGGCGTCAGATCCCATCACAGATGGTTGTGAGCCGCCATGTGGTTGCTGGGAATTGAACTCAGAACCTCTGGAAGAGCAGTCGGTGCTCTAACCACTGAGCAAGCTCTCCAGCAGATAATGACAAAGAGAAAAGTGGAGTGGAGATGAGATTCCAGATAGAGCCTCTACTTCTACTCCCTCTGGGTCTCTGCCACTAAGGCTCATGTTCCCTCAGACAATCAGCAAGCACGGACTGAGTAGCCAGGGTACAAGACCTGCCCAAAAAGCGAAGGCCAGATCCCCTCTCCCAAGCTGTTAGTGACACTGGAGCCACAGACCTTACTCTAGGCGGAGTGCTTACCTGCAGTCTCCTGTCGATAACGAGATGCTCCAGATATTTAACCAGGGCTTTAGGGTATTTCTTAAGGCAACTAATAATGTCGTCTGGATTAAAACTAGTCTGCTGCTGGTCCAAAGGTCTCTTGGTGAAAACTTGAACTCCAATCTGCAGAAAGAGCAGCAATTCAGTTTTCTCCATCTTTCTTTTGGTCACTTAACACTCACGGTTTGGCAAAACCATCATGAAGGATGCTCTGATGATACAACTTCTCATATGTCAACTTAACTCAAAAATATAGTGAAAAAAACAGTCCAGCAAAAAAGACCAAACAAAGTACATGCCACAGACAGGACAACGGCGCAACCCTCCCCACGCACTGCTGAGATGTCTTTGAAAAATGCTGGAAACTAACAAATGGAGCAGTCACTGGTAACAGGCCTTGGTAGCCACACACCAAACACTAGCACCATTAAGATTATACCAAACAGAGACCATTTCCTGTAAAGATTAAGTGAGAAAATCCAGAAAGTGTGAAAACTCATAGTGTGCTCTTGGTTCTCTGAACACACTGGCTGGTAAATTATTTACTGCGCTTGGTTAATTTGCTATCTGAGCCTGTGGTCCCTGAACCGCTTCCAGGCTGCCTTCTGAGGAAATACGAAAGCCAAATCACCTTGTTTGGCTCTCCTGGGGACCGACAGGATTACTGCTTGCTCACGTGTGTGCATGCACACGTACCCACATACCCTGTGAACCCCAGACATGAGGCATGTGGCACAGCTGCAGGTGTGGACTGTGTCTCTGCTCTGCTTGCCTACATGACCTTGAAAGAGCCTGTTAACCCCATCTGTGAACCACACCCTTTGAGAGACGACAAGTCACGTGGAGGTTCTGTGTGTTTGGCTGAGACTGCTCTGTAAATGGAAAGGAACTAAGCCTGTCAACCATAGGAACTCAATGGCCCTGTACCCACACCACAGCAGCATGTGCAGGTGCATTCTGGGCATGTGCACAGACAGAGGACGGACGGAGAGGCTAGAGAGCAGGCTTAGGAGGTAAGGTCCTTCCTGCTAAGCTTGAATATCTGAGCTCAGTCTCTGAGATACACACAGTGGAAAGTGAGAACCTCAGATGGCCTCTGGCTACCATACATACAGTATGGCACATGCATATATATGTACGTGCACAAATGCACAAATAAATACATAAAAGGGATTTTAAAATGTTTCAGTATGGAAGGAATAGGGCCTCTGACCTAACTCAGGAAGTGGGACGGACAACAGGAGTCTGCCCTGCTCTGTCCCGACCTGCATCAGGGTCTGGTCTGTCTCCGCAAGAGAAGCCAAGGAAATGGATCTGCTCTGCTTGCTGCCTCGGTCTCGGAAACTTGTGGAGCCTTTTCAGGTCCCTGTCCTGGGCGTGCTGCCTGGCTCTAGAGCGAGGGTTCTCAACCCCTCTGGGAGCTGTCCATCAGATATCCTGGATATCAGACATTTACACTGTGACCCATAACAATAGAAAAATCATAGCTGTGAAGTACCAATGAAATAATTCCCTGGTGGGAGGTCACCATGACATGAAGACTGTCTTAAAGGGCCGCAGCATTAGGAGAGATGAGAACACTGCTGTAGAGCTGAGAGCCAACAGCTGCTCTTTCACTATTGTCCTGTCTCAGCCTCCAAGGTGAGCCAGGCCATGTGCACATCTCAGCAGGAGTGACGGAGGCAGGAGAGGACCATGGTCTTCCTGATGTGGCCCAGATCTCAGCCACCTCTACAGAGACCCGTGTGTGTAGAGTAGGGACCTGCAGTCATCCCAGAGAACAGGATGCAGACTTCTGCTCCCTGACAGGTGAAGAGGGAACTGCAGGCGTGTTGCAGGCGTGTTTCCAGACACCGGGGGCATGAGAAGCTCTGCAGGGAGAGGCTGCGGCTGAGACCTCAGCAGACTGCGCCGTGTGCTTATGCTCACAGGAGACCGGATGAGCTCTGGTGTCTTTCTACCCGCCATTCCTAAGAGAATGAATTTAGGAAACACAAACCTCCTCACTCTTCTGCAATAGCCAGTCAGCATGGGTCCACACCAGCTCTGGGTCTAGGCAGTAGGTAAGAAAATCAACGATATATTCGTACAGGTCTGAGCGTGTAGAATCCTGGATGTCCCCATTCACAATGTTCACCCACAGCTGAAAAGAAAAAAAACAAAAACAAAAAGAATGTACAGCTAGAACATTATGTATGTTGTAGAATTTGCTTAGAAAATGCTTGCTGTCTTACTTGGTTTCTCATATTTCTCGAAACACATAGGATGAAACACCCCTTACATGAAAATCTATAATCTGATCATTCACAGGTCTGTTGGCCGTACAGCCTGGATTTCTGACTTTCAGACTGGGTGGCTGATTGGGGTGGCTCTAGCTTCCCATGCATTGTTTCAAACTCTGAAAACCTCTAAAATCTAAAACAATTCAGGTCCTGAGCATTTTGAATAAAGAATAATATTGTACAGAGGGCTATAAATTCAGTTATAATTTTTTGAGCAATAAATCTGAAAACCCAAATGTGTCCAAATCTAATTTTTCAAAATTTGAGATGATACTAAATGTGGAAAATTCCATACTGTCAAATTTGATTTTGAACACAGACTTATAAGAATTATTTTCATGTTATTTGTGCAAGACACAAGTGAAATTTAATTTACATGTGGGTCTTATGTCCAAGACATCTCCCTTTGTAAATGCAAATACTTCAAAATCTAAAATAGTCTGCAACACAATGTGATCCCCCGACTAAAGCTGATTAGGATGCTTAGTACGCTCTTGTTTACTTCAGAACTGAATTTACCAGTTACATAATTGAATCAAAGGTCCACTGAAAGTGTTGATTTTTTAATGGAATTTTCACCACTTATGAAGATGTGCTCTGTATTACTCAAGTATGCAAATCTTTCTCCATGGCTGTGTTAACAGCATCATAACACACACGCAGTCACTCTGGAGATGCCATTGCTGTGTCTTAAAAGATAAACATTTTGTCTGCAATAGCCAAGTCTGCTCTTGGCCTTGAGGCGTGTGTTGATAGGAACTCATTTTCCTGTTTTCTTCAGCCTGAAATTATGTTCTTGCAATGTTTTAGCAGAGACTGCAGACTAAACTCACAAAGGCACGGCCAAAGCCAGGGAGGGAGCTGATGTTACTCAAAAGTCTCACAAGGGGGCTAACACCAGTGCAGTCTGAGAGGTAACAGGTTGTGAGAAGGCACTGCAAAGATCAGGGGAAAGCTGTAAGGTGCAGGCCAAGAGGCAAGGCTAACAACCCAATGCCGTGCCTTCTGGCCTTCATACCAGCCCCTCTGTAGGGCAGGATCATGAACTTGATCAGCATTGGCCCTGTCCTGGTGCTGTAGGGGAAGCAACTGCCCAGCTCGCTAGCAACAGTTTTCACAAACTCAATCTTGATGATGTTCTTTAAAGAGAATTAAAGACATCAGTCACGTCTTGGCCTTGTTATCAAGAACGAGTATGGGGACTTAAGGTCAACACTTCCCAAAGAGTTCACTTTTGAAAACAGTATTATTCTTGTTCTCTGCAGAAAAGGCCCAGATCAGGTAAAAGTGGTTTCTACAGATTAATGGGCTTTTTAAAAGCAACACAAATTAATAGTTTATTGGCCCTAAGTATGTGTAAAGCCCATATGCCTTGGTATACATGTGGAGTCTGAGAACAACTTTCAGAAGTTGGTTCTCCTGACAGCACGGGTTCCGAGGCTCAGAGGCACGAGGGTGTCAAGCTTGGGCACAGCTGTGCTTTTACCAAGTCACTAGTGTCCTTTGAACTCACCTGAACTGCAGAAGCATCCTGCTTATTATAGTGATAGAGCAGCCCCAGTGCAAAGTACCTGCGACAGAAAAGGACAGTAACAATGAGCAGGACGTGGTGCAGGGTCTGGGACACAAGTAGGTCATCTCTGCCCACGGCCTTCCCCACCTCACGAGGGGGCCTCCTTAGAGAGACACACCTCAAGATATCGAAGTGTCAGTTGGAACCTCCTCCTTCAAATTTCTGGGAATATTTCACAACTTTTTATAGATGCAGCATCCTGAGCCACCACTACCAGGTGTCGGTGTGCATTGGACTTGAAACCAAACAGACTGAGCAGCCCGAATTTGAAACCTGGGATCTGAAATCTACCAGAACACAGTGACCTAAGTGAGCTTGATCAACAAGATCAAGAGGGCTCAGCTATTTCCTCAGACAGCCCGTCACCCTGGCTGTGAGTGACTCAGTTCCACTGTCACTACCAAGGAGAGTCCTTTAAGGTGAGTCCTGGTCTGACAACAGTACATTCTGAATTGCTGTTCTTACTAAAAAAGCTCACAGTAATTCACACTGTGCTTTCCAACATGAAGGACAAGGGCAAGAGTGAATTTCTCCAAGGCCCGCCATCATCTGGGGACTGTTTGGTGCCTATTGTCACAGATTTCTCGGCGATCTTGATTTCTCATCCAAACCCAATGCTGACTGAGTCAGCCTCAGAGTGCAGAGGACGGAGTGCAAACCTACCACACGGGGCTAAGAACACTCACTCACTTTTTGTGCTTCTCCAGCCAGGCGGCGCTGTCTGTCAGCAGGCAGAAGTTCTCAGTGACCAAGAGGTCCAGCAGGCTGTCGTGGTCAGCCTCTGCATACAGCTTGAGCAGGGCTGTGTCGATGTCTTCCTTGTAGCCATTCGCTACCTCTGTGCTGCGGATTTCATTCAGGTAGCTCATAAGGAAGCGCTTGCACTTGGCCATCTTCTCCTGGTCGCCTTGGGTCAGTTGGTTCAGGTCTGCGTACTCATGAAGAGGAGGGTGAGACCGGGTGAAGGAGGAGGAGGTGGGCAACAGGAAGGGGTAGAGAGAGATCAGCTCCCGGACATCCAGCTGGCTGCTTCTGCAATTACAGTGTCAAACTAAATGAAGCAAAAAGAGAGAGAGAGTACACATAGGCACACTAACAACAATGGAGGGCAGTGCCTGTCGGCACATGTGAATGGGTACGAATGTGTCCAAACCATCA
This sequence comes from Micromys minutus, assembly GCF_963924665.1. Classification (NCBI taxonomy): domain Eukaryota; kingdom Metazoa; phylum Chordata; class Mammalia; order Rodentia; family Muridae; genus Micromys; species Micromys minutus. Next base: position 84,462,377 of record NC_137974.1, read on the forward strand.
CCCTAATCTGCTAGTACCAAAGAAACACTACCAAACATGGCTCCAAAAGGAGCAGAGGAGACACGGGTGAGGAACATGTATAGATGACTGACGGGTGCAACTGTGAGAAAAACCCAGCGAGTCCTGAGATTCCTCAGGCGAGACCTATGCCAAGAACAATGGGCCATCGATCTGATCCAGAACCAACAGCATTTTCCTGATGCTCAGCTCCAGATAGATTGTTCAGTGGTGCTTGAGTAAGAGACTTTATCCTACCCTAGGCAACGCTATTACTAACATCTAGTAGGTAGAACCTAGAGATGAATGCCCTACAATGTGCCAGACAGCCCTGCCCCAACACACTCACAGTAAAGAGCCATCAGGTCTAAGAGCCAATTGTTGAGGTCAAGTCAAGACACCGAGGGCTACAGAGGGTCCTGACACAGGATGGGAGAGGTCTCTTCCAAGCTTGGATGGCTCTTCAGACACACAGGCATTCTGGTGCCCGTGGGATCCTCATCCTAATACTTAAAGACAAAGTTTGTTAAATGGGATAAAGACAGGCTGAGGCCCTTCAGAAGACAGCTTGGGTCCCAGATATCAACACGTGGGTTTTCACACAGGTGCCAACCATGATGAGCTAGGAGTATGGCCTCTGGCACAGTTACAGGTGGAATCTAAAGTCGGGGCCCAGTACAGAAACAAGAAGGTCAAAGTTGATCCCTGCTGTCTGATAAGTTTCTTACCCAGTGTCAGCCCTCAGTGACACTGTGGTAAAGCGAGCAGCCACCAGCGTAATGCTGTGCTGTTGAGAGACTGATACGGAGACATAAAAACCTCGTCCTAATGACCGAGAGGTCCAGCTTTAACTCTCTCGCCTCAGTGGGAGACTTTTCCAGGCAAGCACTCATGGACATTCGCCTGGTATCTTAGGCTGACCAGAAGATGTACTGGCAGCACCTATGCTGTGAAAGTCAAGGCCATGGCACTGTCAGGACAAACCCAGATTTGCTGAGGTGCGAAAGAGCAAGGGGTCTACTTAAACAGAAGACTGAGTCTTTAATAGGACCAGACAGCAGCAGTACCTGGACTGGCATAGATAAAAAGTATTACTGGAGCCACTCCTCAAGAAATGGCTTCTTCCCTCAGAGACATGTTCCCTATACTCCATTTTTGTGACAAAGACATCAAACCTGCTGTGTATCTCAGTACATTCTTGAGACACAACCAAACATCCTCAAGGAAGGGCAGAGGAAGCCGACCTGAGAGCATCCTTCTGTGTCCCCTGGGATGTACAGGGTCTATACAGGGCTTTCTATATACGTTGTTTGCTAGAAAGCTCAAGATCACAGAATGCTCTAGTGGATCACTACTCTTTAAAGTTCTTCAAGACAATGATCCTATAAGGTGCGAACCCATTTCCCCAGAGGATGCTGAGCAGGTCTCTGAGTAACCATGGTCTCAGGGACACACTGGTGAGAACGAAGGAGGGACACAGGGCAAGTGCAATGCCAAAGGTGTGCTTCCTACACAGATGGGTGAGAAAAACCAAGAGCAAGAGAGACTGTGAGAATGCAAATGAGCGAGAGAAAAGGGTAACGGAGAAAAGGGATGCCTGTGAGGCCCACAGGAGAGTCAGAACGACAGGCGGCTGTCTTCCTAAAGACACACTCTCATCCTCAGTGTGCCGACTGGGCACACACCGTCTTCAGTCTACAGATGATTCTACGTTTTTAAAGTCTTCCCCAAACCCTTGCTTTCTCTAAACTCCGCTTCTAGTGAAATCTCTGGAAAGAAGGTAGCAAAAAGAAAGATTCCTCAGAATCCACATACAACAATCTCACTCCGGAGCACTTCTGTCCTGGTTTGGCAGCCCTGCTATTCAAGGACTATCCTCAGACTATCAGCTCAGCAGCTGGGACAGAAGGAAATACTAAGGCTGGTGGTGGAGACCAGGAACTACTCTGAAAGGTGTGAACAGCCACAAACAGCCCTTCTCATTCCGACCTGCATTTCCATCTACCTGTGCCATAATTCTCCTTCAAACTGTGAGATGACGGAGTTCCCAGGGGGGGGGGGGGTGGGGAGGGACACTGAGTGACAGTCCTGCTACCAACACTTCAAATTACCTGAAGAGCTCTTTGGCTTCCAGGAACTGGAGTTGTGCAAACTGTATAAAGCCTGCCTGCTGCAGAATCCTCCTGTACATTACCTGCAAGGAAGAAATAATCAATCACCTCCTAGATACACCTTAAAGCATCACCAGATGCCATCCACATCCCTATTCACCGCATTCCACAGAGATAAGAAGTTACTAGTTTAAAAAGAATTAAATCTACGTAATTACCCCTCAGTAGTGGAAAGGCACTAATTCTAGGGACCCACAGATTTCAACATAGGCTCAAGACCTTAATATAAAATAGCACTATATCCCTTAGAATCTATGCATATCATCCTATGTTTTAAGTCATGTCTAGGTTATCTGTAATACCTAGCAAAATGTAAGTCTAATTTAAAGAGCTGTTATACTATGTAGTTTATGGAATAATGTCCAACAGAACAGTCTATATACCTCCAGCACAAATGCAGTCTTTCTTCTGTGGTATTTGAGGAGCTCAGAACCCCATGCATGCAGAGAAGTGCTCTACTGAGCAGAGAAGATGACCGCACACACACACACACACACACACACACACACACACACACACACACACACACACACACACATACACCACTCAAGAGCAGTGAAACCCATCTTCACTGGGAGACAGAGTGCCAGGGTGATGTCGGCACACGTGAGAACAAGCAACAGATGTGTCCAGAAACCATTTCAGACAAACCTTAACCGAGCTCAGAAGTGCGCAGTGACTGAGGGAGGAAAGGACAAGCTCTCCGGAAGTGTGTGTTGTCCTTCATTGAGACAGATTTTCTGTGTGGCCCTAGCTGTCCTGGTCCTCATTTTAGACCAGTGTGCTCTGAACCAGGAGATCTGGCTGGCTCTGGCTCCTGATCTCTAAGATTAGAGGTGCGCACCATCAGCACCTAGCCTTTTCCCCAGTGATTTTATTTTATTTTATTTTATTTTATTTTATGTACATTGGTTTTCTGCCTGCATGTGTGTCTGTTTGAGAATGTCAGAATCCCTGGAACTGAGGCTACAGACAATTGTGAGCTGCCATGTGGGTGCCAGGACCTCTGGAAGAGCAGTCGGTATTCTTAACCACTGAGCCATCTCTCCAGTCCAAGTGTGTGTGTGTGTGTGTGTGTGTGTGTGTGTGTGTGAATCAAACAGAAGTCCTTGTGCATGCTAGGCAAGTGTTCTGCTACTGAGCTGTGCCCCAGTTCACCGTGGTTTTAAGGAGCTCCCAAGCATAGCAGCCGTCCCTTTAGGGGCATCGATTTCAGCTCTTTAAACTGCCTATCTCCCTTTACTTTACCTTTATCTTTCTTCTCTAAAAACTGCCATCTGACCCAGCCACTGGACTTACTACCCCACCTTGTAGCAACAAGCAGAAAGTGGAGTCCTTCTGCCCAACGTGCACGTCTATTTCAGGACGTAGGAAGAATGAGCTATGTGTACAGCAGAAGCAACGGTGAGAGAAATCACTGACAGCAGTACCTTCATGAGGCTACCAGACTCGAATGCCACCCTGTGTCACCATGCCTCCCCCCCACTCCTCCACCCCACCCCCAGAGGGGGACAGAACCACCACCAACTTCACAAGTCTCCATTAGTCTACAAAGTTACCCCCAGATTCATGGAGATGTAGTGTGTGAGTTTCAGTTAGGAGGGATGAGGTCATGAAAGCAGGGCCCAAGGATGGACGGCACTGGTGGCTCTCTTGTGACAGGGATGGCACTAGATGGTGGCTCTCTTGTGACAGGGATGGCACTAGATCCAGCACTTACTCTCGCTGTACATGATGACTTGGGTTTGGTGGGTATGAGCAGGACACAGGTTTCACAGGGACAACCTGAGCTACAAAAGATGTGTCTAGGGCTGGAGAGATGGCTCAGTGGTTAAGAACACTGACTGCTCTTCCAGATGTCCTGAGTTCAAATCCCAGTGACCACATGGTGGCTCACAACCATCTGTAATGGGATCTGATGCCATCTTCTAGTGTGTCTGAAAACAGCTACAGTGCACTTATATACTTATAACAGATAAATAATTCTTTAAAAAAAAAAAAACAAACCCAAAACTAAAAAAATCTTTTAACAATAAAAAGAGAGAAAAAAAAAAAAAAAAAAAAAAAAGAGGATGTGTCCAGAAAAGAGGATGGGGCCAGTCAATGAAGCACCTCACCTAGGCAATGATGCTTTTTTTTTTTTTTTGAAATCTTGGTATGTGCATTGTACTGCAGATACATGCAGACACACATGGGGCACGCACTCATGCACAAGTGCACCTGCGCACATGTGCTCCCCACCCCCATGGCTACTTGCATAGCTCAAGGGAAGTAACATCCACATAGCGATGTTGAATTTGCAGCGTTACAGGGAGAAGGCAGGGATCATGCAAAGGAACAGAACTGCCCACAGGAGGGGCTGGAGGCTGGAGAACAAGAGCTCCTGTGATTTCATCAGGGATTAACTACGTCCTCTGCTCTTGTCAAAAAGAGCGGAAGTGGGCAAGACAAACTGAGACAACGCTGAGTGACTCAGGGCAGTGCACTTGGTTGGTGCTTGTAGGACAGGGCACCCCTGCCACAGCCCTCCTGCCTGTGCTGTGTGGATGAGGGAGGGAACGAAGGCGCCAGCAGTCAGGAGCTTTGTGCCTTTGAGTTTGCTGCCCCCTGCTGAACGCTAACAGGTCAGCATTCAGCACTTAGGAGCAGGGATAGAACTCTCACAGACCTCTCCTTCCAAATCCCAAACCATGGGGGACACTGCGCTTATCCCTCACGGGCACAAGTGATAACTACCCTTTGCTCTACGAGGCATCCAAACACACCTTTCCTGCTATAGCAGACAGTCATGGGTAAAACCTGAGTGCTTGACCCGGATGACACTAGAAATGTGTACGCGCCACCAGGGCCTTAGTTGTACGTTGCTGCTCTTTTTGCAGCACTAGGGACTGGACCTAAAACCTCACCCAAGCTAGGCAAGGGTATGTCACTTTCTATTCTGAGACAGGGTTACCCTAAATCCCTAGGTTGGCCCACTCTGTACCTCAAGCAGGCCTTGAACTTGAGGCCCCCTTACTTTAGGCTTCCAAGAAAATGAGCTTTACAGGTCTAGGCCTCCAGGTTCAGCTAACATGTTTTAGCACTCTCAAATATGTAGTGACCTTAATGCCACATCTGACCTAGCAGGAATTTTAGAAATGTAATGGATAGGGACTGATTGTATTTATGAGTAATATTTAAGGTTAACAGTCTCCAGTGCCCTTCCTGTTTTTCGCTGGCCGGTACAGTGATCCTCGCCTGTGGTTCCTGCACATGGAAGACTGGGGTTTTGTAAGGAAATGAGGTGGCTGGGCTCCTGCAACAAGAGGTACTTTATCTGCATGTGGGCAAAGCATTGCCTACAGATGATAAAAACAGAAACAAAATAAGGCTTTTGTGTCTACGGATGTATCGGGTTAATACAGATTAGATCCATAAATGTTTATATTTATACAAACGTATACATGTTCCTTCACAGCTATCCCGGATGCAAGTGGCCCCTGCTGTATGTATATGTATGCAAATTAATTCAACCCCACCTCAACGTACTCTAAAATCAGAGGTCGGTTGGCCTGACCTGACTCTGCTGGTTTATGAACCATGGTCATAACTGTCTGAGGTGACTTCCCACAGTCAGCTGTGTAGCCTTAGTTGAGCTGTCTGGTCGCTCTGCAATTTGCTTACTAACCTACAGAACATGAGGTGTGTTGAAAATCATTACACGAAGGTCTTCTGTAGAGTGGGCCCGCGCGCGTGTGGTCAAATCTGATGCTTTAGCTCACAGGCATGCTTTCTTGTGACCTGTAATTACCAACCTGAAACTTCTCTTTTGGAATGTTCCTCCGGGCTCCTTTTGCCAAGACCAAAGCCTCCTCCACTCTCCGGTTTGCTAACAGATCCTGTATTTGTTTTTCCAGAGGTAATGGAACCAAGATGTAAACTCCCTTACTTGTGGCAACAATCACTCTTCCTGAGGGAAGAAAGGAAAAACATTAAGGTTGTTAGAAGAGAAAAGCGTGGCCTCCTCAGTAACGACAGCTTCCTCACATTTCCTCACAGCGGGACCTTATCTGATCAGCTATCACTCCCACCAGCTTTGCCAATACCATTCCACACAAGACTGTGGTAAGATGCCTCCCTTCCGCACACACTGCCAACTGTTGGGAAAGGAAACTTTCATGTCACATTGCGAAATGGTAAAATGTGCTCTTTACCCCTTTCTACGTGAAACTGCCCGCTGACTTAGGAGCCCGTGAGGAGACACATGGCGCAGAGTCCAACAAGGCTACAGAGCTCTGTCATGGCACGTCACCAAAACCTCACGGAAAACCTTTTCCTTCTGAAGTCGGTTTGCGCAGTTTCAGTGCAATGATTTGACCTATGAGGGACAGCAGTCCACGGTCCCTTCCATCCGATGAGGGACAGCAGTTCACGGTCCCTTCTATCAGGCCACCTAGGCTGCTCACTTGGTGGCTTCCCTATCATCCCGCCAGCTGTCCTTGTCTTCCACCCACGACTTTACAGCAGCAGTCCTCAACCTGGGGCTGACCCCTTTGGGGACTGAACAAACTTTTCATAGGGTTGCCTAAGATGATCAGAAAATAGATAGACATCATAATTTACAGCAGTAGCAAAATTACAGTTGTGAGGTAGCAACAAAAATAACTTTATGGTGGGGGGGGGCGCTACAACTTGAAACTGTACTACAGGATCACGGCATTAGGAACGCTGAGATCCGATGCTCTACAGAATTCTGTCTGTGAAAGAGTCAGGATGGCCACCCGTACTAGCTCCTTCCACTCCTCCTGCTGCACATTCAAATTAAACCCCGATCCTTCTCTAAACTCAGCAGCCCCTCTTCATGGGAAGTGGTCACTATTTCTTGTGTCTCCTGCCGCCCAATAAATGGTTTCCGTTGTTTTCTGTCAGTGTCTGGCCGCTGCTCCCACGTAGGTAGGCTACACTGGTCTCCCCATGCCTGTGACCAGTGCTAGTCCGAACCACTCAATATTCAAGGTCTTGTATCCCGAGCATGCAGCCGCCCCCTCTGCTGATTACATGTCTGCAGCTTCTGCTCTGCAGGAATCAGACATATCTGGGAAAGAGATGACTGAAGTTGCACATGAGATTTTTTTTTCTTTGTCATAGTTCTTCAAACAATAAATGACATGGCTTTAAGTAATCTAGAGATGATTAAAACAAACACGAACATATGTGTTCTTAATACTAAGCCAAGTCATAAAAGGAACGGAAACATCCATGTATTTCACTATTCAAGTGGGATAATGCCACCTGTCCATGTGTGTAGCAAGGGATGACTGTAATTCATGTGTGAGCACCCAGCTGGGTCTGACCCATGTCATTGTGGGTGTACGTTTCTTACTAGGGACATACACACATATACACATCCCCAGCATCTCAGACACCAGGAAGGCACTGTTCAGAGAACAAAGGGTCACTAAGTAGCAAGTACAAGTTATTACTTAGATTTATAAAATACTCAAAGCCATTCTCTGGACAAGCTGGGGACATGAGGGAACATGAGTATGGGCCACTATGATGGTGAGAAATTGGTCCCATAGGCTCATAGGGAGAGGTGCTATCAGGAAGTGTGGCCTTGTTGGAGGATTACTTTTTCCTTTTCAAGGATTTCTTTTTGTGTGAGTGTTTTTGTGTGCTCGCACATGCACGGCTATGAGCAGCCTGGTACTGGGAATCAAACCTGGGTCCCTGGCAAGAACAGTAAGAGCACTTAACCACTAAGCCGTGTCTCCAGCTCTGCTTAATGCATCTTCTCTCAGCATAAGGCCCAGCCCCTAACGGCTCCCGATAACATTTACTGTAGAAAGATCACAGAAGGTTTGAAATGAAAACTTTAAGATTTCTATGTCAACAGATACCTTCAAAGTCCTGCAGGATGTGCCCCTCCTTAAAGGGCAGGGTCTGTTTCTGCTGCTGATCCAGCATGCTGTGAACTGTGATGAATTCGTCATCGAGTGCTATGACATAGGGAAAGCAAACAGCTGCCCCGATCACATTTTCTGACCAGTGCACAGGGGCACGCTGGGAAATCCCCGCCACGGTGGCAAACATGCCTGGAAAATAAAAAGGAGGTGTCTTCAAGTGACTATGGGGTATCCTTTGTCATAGAAGTGACTGGGTGAGAAGTAGCTCTCCTTCAGTTCTGCAGGCTTGCACTTCTAAAACAATAGAAGACATTCGTGTGCAAAGAACCACATATGACTTTATCATGGTGAAGAAGCACTATCTTATTCAGAGTACACATCATATCTCCTTCTAACTACTAATGACGTGTTTAATGTCTCCACTGAACTCACATGCCCACGGATAAACATGCTCCCTACGCAGGAGAAAGAAAGCTGCTCAGGACGCCTGGCATGTCCCTCTCCACTCCTCTACCTAGCTTGCCTGTGTGCTTCAGCTCCTTCCTTTTCACACACTCGGTCAACACATTCACTGAGCACCTGCCATGTGCCAGACACTCTGTGTGAAGCTGGCGTAGAGTGGAGGTCAAAGCATTGAGTAATAGATTTACCACTTTATCACTGAGAACGCGTAGGAACTAGAAGAATGCATGCTATAACACAAAGAACTGATTTCTTGATTCTAGACAGACTGCTGTGAAGCTTGGTCCATGAAAGGCTTGTGGCAGTTCTGTGCACAGTATGTGCACCGTACAAAGGCACTGACACTAGGGAATACTGAGATGAATGTCTTGACTCAGGTGTCAATCCATCTTAACTTTAACTTTTGAAAGCATCACACTGTTGCTTCCAAATGATTAGATGTCACTGAAGCAAGCGATGGCTTCTGCTGTAGCCCGGGGTGGGAGGGGAGTGGGTGTAAGATGAGGGGCCGAGAGCGCCACTGCTTTGGGCTCTGCTTGGGTGATGTCTCATGAACCAGGAAGCAAACCCCCTGAAGTGGGGAGGGAGGAACCTAACCTTTGTCAAGACCGACCCTAAGGACTTCCCTCTGGATTCCGCTGCCTAGTGTAGCGGTTCTCAACTTGTGGATTGCTGAATGACCATTAGGATGGGCCAAAGACCACTGGAAATCAGATGTTTACATTAAGATTCATAAAAGCAGGAAACATACAGTTATGAAGTAGCAACCGAATAATTTTATTGTCAGGAGTCACCACAACATGAGGGTCACAGCATTAGGAAGGCTGAGAACCGCTATTGGGCTGAGATCCACCGTGCTCCAGTGGCCACCCTAGAGATTAAGACTAACACAGGGACCCTCTTGGGGACAGGCATCCTAATCATAGCAAATAGTAACACTATACCAAACAGCATCGGGAAACACTGAGAAAGTGGAGCACAGTTATGCATGAGGACCAGGCAGGGAGGTTAGTACTATCATTGCAAGTCAGCCAAAGAAGCCAAAAGAAAGAAGAAGAAATGAATGGCAAGGCTGGTAAAGGTATGCCACCTCCACCAATGAGATAAATACAAACGGGCAGGGATGAGCATGAAGCCACCCCAGGGTTTCTGCTGAATTCTGGGTCAAACAGCTATGCACTGAGCAACGAGACCCTCAACACCGAGAGTCAGAATCACTGCACTTACCTCCTCAAGGGAATCACAGTGCAGAGGCTAATGGTTCTGATGTAATGAGGGCAGAAACCAGGTGTCACAAAGCACGGCTTCTGCAGCTCCACTGGAATGAAGGAGCAGAGTCCTAACTGCCAAATGAGGTCAAGTGAACCTAGGAAAGAACCCTAGGAAGACGGGCACAAGCTAGACTGTCGCTGAACTGTCCCAACTAGCTCTCTTTTCTTCTGGGCAGGCGAAGTCTTTTGCTTTTATACTACTGAAGGAGTCTAAATGTTGTGAGCAGGCAACATAAGAGGTTTGCAAAGGGCATACCAACTTTTAAGACCATCCTTTTTGGCTACATCCCCTCTAGGTTCAAGCCCACTTGTGATCTAAGCTCAGTTGATATGAAGAGCAACTGCATTATTTTCTTGTCCGAGAAGCTCCATCAAGGGGGACAGTCAAAGTACTATAAAAACTTAGTAAACATGCCTTACGAAAGGTCACGCATGATCTCTTATGACAAGAGTGGTCACAAGCTATGTTCAGGGAGAAAGTCAGAATCAAAAATAAAAACAAGCATCATGCTGAAATGTACTTTTACAATCTTGATAGTAATTTGTTTGAACTCTTAATTTCTGGAGCTATGCAATGATGCTACTTGTAGAACCTTGTACTCGCTACAAGCAAAATGACAACTAAGTAGGTTGATTCGTTTACCTAGGATGCTCATACAGTTTAGACAGTAAACTTGGGGGGAAATGCACCCAAAATATGGCTGTGCTTTCCCTTTATCTAACACTATGACCAACAGAGAAACAGGACTCCAGTGGTGTTCTTGTGAAGCCTTCATAACCAGAGCAGCTAGGGCTACCCTAGAGAACAGGCGGGATAAAATGGGAATCCCTGACACAGACCTAGTGGATCATAAAGTTAGTGTCTCTCAAAGGCAGCCACCAAAACCAGAAATGACAAGGGCTCCGCCAACAGTTTGTGGCCATAGTGGACAGTCATATAAAGAAATAGTCATTAAAATTAGTTCTTTACATGGTAAGACAGGGGACCACATATGTAACATCAGAAAACACAGATGACTTTGTCTATAACCTGGAAGACAGGGAAGTCTCCTAATTACAACTCAGAATCATAAAGTAAAAACTCAAAAAGTCGATACACTGGATTATATAGGACTTTGTAAGAGGAGATTTTACAAAACAAAAATTAGAAAGAAACACCTGAAAGGCAGACATGTCTGTGTCTCAAGTATATAAAGGACACCACACAAGGCTGGTGATGACAGAGGCTTGGATGGGGGAACAGGGGTTCAATGAATGATAAGACGTGTGCTTGGCATGAATGAGAACAAGTTCAGTCACTGGCACAATAAACAAACAAATAAAAAATAAACCAACCAGGTTGAAACATATAGGTGATTCCTACTAACCTAAAGACGCTCAATAGCCTCCTAAACATAAGGATTCTCAGCCTGCTCGCAGAGGAATGTGCTACACTGCCAAGGACACACAAATTTGTCAGTACGCTCTGCTGGCCAAGCCTGGGGGGAGAGCACTGGCTATTTGTCTCAGAGGAGAATATAAATAACCCTTACCAAGGGAGACATGCTAATACATGGCACGTATGTTTTCCATTAAAATACTTTCTTTTTAGAGCAATGGATATTAGGGCCAAGCATTTTCTTTTTCTATCAAGCCATGAACAGACATGGAAGAGTCATGAATACTCCCTTTCTGTGTGGAGGTGGAGTCAAGTAAAAGCAGCCATGCTGGAAGGCTACTAGTGTACATTCCAAGACCAACTATGAAGACAGTACAAGGTCAAGGCTGCCAGGAGATGGGATGGGGTTCATGGTGACTGGGTCAAGCCTAGGGACTCTTAAGGCAGTGGAACCACTCTGTGTGGGGCCACCGTAGTAATTACGAGTCACTGCATACTTGGGCAAACCTGTTGAACGTTCGTCACCAAGAATGAGCCCTGATGTGAATCTAAACTCTTAATGAGAATCAGGTTCAATGACTAGAGCTGAAAAACCACTCTGGTAGGAAATGGTGACCCCCACAGTCAGTCACAATGGAATTTCACCACGCATTGACCATGCATGACCTATGACCTGGTCACTCATTTCCAACGCTGCCAGGCACTCATGAGCATAACCATGTGTCACATGTCATCTGGTCCACAGCAAAGCCATGTGAATGCTATGTCCCCTAGTGATAATGTCATATTAACTGGCCTGTGACAGATACTCCGATGAGTGTACAATGACGGAAGCACCTAATGCTGTGTTTCTTAGGATCATGTCAGTAAGTGACATATGTCACTTTGGAACCCACTCCCTTCCACTGCAAGGTGTGTCCAAAAGACCCAAGACAGCAGGCAGGACGCGGATGCCATGAGCAACGACTCCCCAGCTCTCCTTACCCAAGCCTCCTGGGCCAGCCAGCAGGAACTCCTGCCTGCCTATCCTCTTGACGATGGGTGGCTTCTCCTCACTGCAGTAGGGAAACAGGTCCTGGGAAAGGCCTGTGCTGTAGTTAAGGATGATATATTGTGTGGTCAAGGCCAGGCACAAGAAGTAGCCATCCACAGCCACAGCAAGAGGCTGCTCTGGGGTGGACACTTCCTTGACAATCTGGACTCGGTCCTCGTACACCAGAAACATTTGGACGGTCCTGCGCTTCACAGAGATGATGCACACCTCCACACAGAAAGGGTCTCCGCTCACAGGGCTCTCGTTCACTGCAAAGGTTGTAGCCCCTTTGATGCGGGCTCCTGAGGGGACCGGCTCCAGGTTCAGCATGTTAACCAGGGTTATAGAGTTGTCACAGAGCACCAGCAGCCTGTTGAGAGCTGAGGCCGCACACAGCTCGTTCACAGGTTTCTTGAAGCCCAGGTGTCTGTGGAGCTGTTTGGTGGCAATGAATGTAGCTGTCCCCGAGGGCATGGCCCTCTCCTCCAGCAGGAAGTGGTAAATGAAGCAGTCGTTGGTACCAACATAGAGATTCCTGCCACAGCACTCCACACACTCGATGCTGATGTGGTCCTTGTCGCCCATCAGCAGCTCCCGTTCCACTGCAGAGACCAAGGTGAAGGCCTTTATGTTCATCATGTCTACTGGCTGATCTGTGGGAAGACGGGGAGAGTTTCAATCTTACAGGAAGAGGGAAGAAACAGAAACTAGGAGCTGTGAGAAAGATGCACTATTTCCCATCCGTCATTTCAACTGAAGAGTCTGACAGCATTAGAAACCAGGAAGAAGAGTTCCCATGACCAGCTTACTGGGCAGCTGGGGACCATGGGAAAGAGCACACGTGTGCTGTGTGCTTAGGATGACTTGACCTCCCACTCATTCCCAACAGAGCTGAAAGTTCCACATAAATTTCTCCATGGTTCCTGGGAGACACAGATAGAACACGAACACACACACACACACAATGTGAGGGATATACTTCTGAAAGAGGTGGTAGGAGACTCATCAGCTTCTTTAGTGTCTATAGCTGCTCGTGTGTGTGTTCACGAGAGTAGTGAGAACTATGTTCTGAAACCCTCTGTGCTCCAGCTCCACACTCGTCTCTAGGAACAAACACATTCACACTGAGTAGCGAAGGTCTGCCTCAGTCTCCCGTCTCCCAGGTTCAGCAGGCTTGTGCGTGGGTCACTGGCATGGCAGTCACTGGGTGGTCTCACTAGAAGAAAAGCACCCTGAGCGTCTGCCGAGGACGTTGGTTTGACAGTCCGAAGACCAGAAGCGGCAGAAGCACTAAGCAGCCTCCCTTGGCTTCTCAGTGGTAGAAAGGCAGCTTCCAAGCACAACTTCTAGCTCCTGGGAGGGGCAGGGGGTCAGCCGACTGAGAGGGAGCAGGAAGGCTGACGGAAGTGACAAGAGACCATAGTCAGGCCAACACAAATAAGCTGCGTTTCACTCAAAGCCACCCAGAGACGGATAGGATTGCTTTAGGAGAAATGAATTTCAGTTTTTTGATATGTTACTCTGAAGGTTGGAAGACCTCAGAAATTCGTTACTTCAGGGAAAGTGAGGAATTCCAAAATGTTTCCGATGCCTTCCTTTCCACCCAGAGACTCTATGGCAGTTTTGTGCACCCTCCTCTACTGAGGCAATGGCAGGTATTTTGCATCAGACTGTGACTCCCTTCCCTGAGCCCCAAAGGGAGGACTATGTGTGGGAATCCCACAAGTTGATTTCTATCATGCAAACTGACCTCGGAATGTCCCTCCTCGGGTCGTGAGTTCAAACTTCATCTTCCTTGTGGTGGTAATGGAAGACAAAATGGCTCTGAGATTAAGGCTTGAGTGTGAGGACCCTAGTGGGCTTAGTGCCCTTCACAAAGAGGGCCGAGAGCTGTGTGTCCCTTGTGATGAAGCAGCACAGGAGCCTCTAGGAAGACAGACTAACCAGAAACTGAGAGCAATACAGCCTCAATGCTGGCAGGTGACCCAGGCCACAGCACTGTGCTGTAGAAATCAGACACACCCAGCGTTTCCACTCTCGGTCTGCGTATCTGGAAAGTGAATGTAGAAACAGCAGCTCCTACTCCACAAGGCTGGGGTAGAGTACATCTGCCCAGGTATGGTGTTTACTGCCTGGCACACAGCTCTCCATTTCCCCGTGAAGACTAACTCCTTCCCTCCATCTGCTTTATTCCCTAACCCGGGCTCTAAGAAAGGAAATGCTACCATGCTCTGTCCTCAGACATGGCTGTCTCATGGCCCTGCACTAAAGGACAGGAAAACAAACAACAGTTACTGGTGTGTAACACACTCAGGAGGGCAGAGGTGGACAACCACAAGTTAAATGGCATCCAGGGCTACACAGTATGACCCTGTCTCATAAAATAAAACAAGAGCAGGGGAGGCTAGAGGGCGAGGCTACTTACTTCTGGCCCCAAAGAAAGCCAGCAATCCCAGCTGCTAGGGATGCTAAGGAGAAAAGAAAAAAAGATTACACACCAAGGCTGCCTCCCTGTCTCTAAGCCTCAGGACTTCTCAGAGCCCCAGGACAGCTAGAACCCATAGAGACCTCTGCAAGCAATTTCTTGTTTAAAACAGCACCATCCATTTGTCAAGACCAAATAGAATCACCGGAACCCACCCAGACAACTTTCCCATTTAAATGCTAATGAGTAAACCAGGGACGTTAAAAGTAGGCTTGGAGACACCTAAGCCCATAAAAACTGAAAGAATAAAATATACGGCTTCTTTCACTGGTTGACCAATCAGGGCTGTCTTTTGAAATGGCAGGATAAAGCAATTGATTCTGCCATTTAAAATATGAATAGTATCTCATGCTTTTTGGAAAGAACAGAGAAACAAGTTTTGGGCACGTACAATCACACTCCTCTTACTTAATGTCATATAGCAGGTTGTATAGAATTCTAACTTCTGTCTTCCCTCAGCATAGGGATAAACTATACACATTTGTGGTGAAGAATATCACAAAGTCAAATACCCCCTGCATAGTGAAGGGGATGAGCAGGGAAGAGAGGAGGGAGATGGGGCTGTACCACAAGCACATGCATTATTATTACTATTTTAAATTCTATGGCACTTAAAAACAAATGCGGTACTGTCTCATGATATGCCAGCTCAAGTCTTGCTGAAGGCAAGTGTTCTAGTAGAGATCTTTAAATTAAAAAAAAAAAAAAAAAAAAATTCAGAGGGCTAGAGAGGAGGCTTAGTGGTTAAGATCACAGGCTGCTCTTCCAGGACTCAGGTTCCTTCTCGGCATCCACATGACGGCTCACAACCATCTACGTGTAGGGAATCGGATGCCTCTGGTCTTCCCGAGCAACAGGCACCACATGGTAACAGACATTGGCAACCAATACACTCAATATAAAACAACACTAAGTCTTCGTTTCTGTTTTGTAATTAAAAGCCTGCTCTTTTCTCTCCATGTTGCCGTTTGAGACAGGGTCTCTCATAGCACAGGTTAGTCTTGAACCCCAAGCCTCCTCCTTCACAAGTGCTGCGATTATTAGGCATGGTTCGGGACAGGGCCTAAGGGCCTTCTCTTTTCATTAAGCAATAGTTTATGAGAAATCAGAGGTGGCAGGTGGAAGACACACAGCTTACAAATGGTTTACTCTGATCAGCAGCAGTGCTTTTCCCGAGATCTAGTTCAAAGGATTTATTTATGGGGCTGAAATAAAAATTACAAAAAAGGTAAACTTGGGGCACACATCTGTGTTATCATAAAGTCCCATTTGCAGCCAAGTTCATCTTGGTGTGTAAACACAAGAAAAAGTCATAAGACCATTGACTTGCTTCCCAAGGGCTTCACAACATCATAAAGAAAATATGTCTTAAACTTACATGGGAACTAGAGAAGTATTGTCTAAAGGCAAAAATAAAGGTCTTTGTATTTTGCTTTTTACATCACCTTTTTAAAAAAAACAGCTTTTCTAGAATTTCATACAATGTGTTCTCTGCCCATGGAGTTAACTTTGGGTCCTTATGTACTTATTTTACCCTCAGGTACAATCTGCGCTACCACATAATCCTGGATGTGCATGGCCTTCCAGTGGCCTGTGGCCCACTTCCCACTGTAAACACACACACAGACACACACACACACACCCACTGTAAACACACACACACACACACAAACACACTGGGGGAGGCAATAATGCTGCTACCAGACACCAACAGGCTAACACACACACTTGGATATAAATATATTGAATAGATATAAATATATAAGTATTTATATATATTTGAGTCACAGAACATGAAGATATCTAGCTGGTTTTGATTTGGAAACTTCATTTCTACTGGCTGGCTTTTATAGTGCTGGAAGGTACTTTAATACAATGCAACAATCTTAATCATTATTCTCTACCAATTTGAGATTATGCACCTTGTCTTTGAAAGATATTGCCACTAATGACTAAATGTGTCTTTGAAAATGTCCATGTAGGACCAGAGGGATGACTCACCAGGTAACGTTGCTTGTTGTCAAGCCCAGGGACCTGAGTAGGGGCCCTGGTGGAGACCTGACAGGGTGAAAGGAGAAAGTCAGCTTTCTCAAGCTGTCCTCTGATCTCCACATGCACACTGCGGCAGCGTGGCCTTCTCCGCAAACATAAAATTCAAAGAAGAAAATCCTCGTGTAAAAATATCATTTCTACTAATGAACACATTAGTAGGTGCTGCTTTGGGAAGTGAATTCATCTTATCGTTCCCTATGGGTTCCGTACCAGAGCATTTGATATTGTCCATATGTTTCTAAAGATGCCTACTCTCTTGACTTGGAGACAACAGTTAAGTGGGCTTCTCAGGCCCTGCTTCTCTCTCCTCATGGCAGACAGCCAAGGTCGGCGGCTCAGATGAGGTAGGTTATGAGCTACACAGAGTACCAGCTATGCTTTGATTTCATGGACACTGTTTCCCAAAGTAAGTGCAGGGTTCTCTGCGTAAACTTGGTTAAATGTTTGAGAATCACATAATACAAATTCTGTGTAAAAAATTATTCTGAGAACTAAAAGGATGGAGGGCTCATATTCCCTTTATGAAGCTGATATAAAGCACATCTCTGATACTAAAGCCCAATAGTGCTTTTTCCCAAAAGGGAAATTAGGTCATTCTTTCAGATGAGCTAAGCATGCCCCTTAGCACCTGAGTCAACCAACAACATACACTAAAATTAAAAATGTGGTTATGTCTGACTACTCTATTGGCAGCATGTTTACAGGAAGGCCCATGAAGGTAAAACATCTGTTGACTTAATTTTCCACACTTACAAACTCAAAAAGAAAAATGTCTTTAATAGGTGCATAAAATATCAATTAAAATTCAGTATTTATGTATTTCAAAGCTTGCAGAATACTATTGTACTACCTAAAAAAAAATAGCAAAAGTTTTAAAACATGTACTTTATTTGTTGATTATATGTACATGTGTATATCTGTGTGTGTGTGTGTGTGTGTGTGCGCGCGCGCGCGCGCACGCGTGTGTACATGTAAGTGCAGGTACTCCCAAAGACCAGGGGGCATAGGTTCCACCTGGAGCTGGAGTTATAGATGTAGGTGATAAAAACCAAACTCAGACCCTCTGCAGGAACAGTATGCTCTCTTATCCACTGAGCCATTCTTCAGGCCTAAATAGCAAAGACTTAACAACTCTGTTACTAAAGACAAAGCTGACTGTTAGTAGCATCTGTGGTAGGATGAATGGAGTCCTACCCGAAATGCTAGAGTTCTAAGCTGCAGCACCTGAGAAGGACAACATACGATCTTACAGATGCCTGTCTCCTAAGCGCTGAGATTAAAGGTGTGGTCCGCTAAGCCTGGATTTAAGTTTTTCTTTACCTAGAATTTGCTCTGTTCTAAACTGGCCTTGAACTCAGAGACCTGCCTGTCTTTGCTTCCTGGGATTAAAGGCTTGTACTACCAAGCCCGGACCTAAACTTAGCTGGGTGGGATCTTGCCACAAGGTCACTACTCAAATCAAGTTAATGTCCCTAAACACAGGATTCAGCTCCATTTCACTTCCTCAGACCCCTTTACAACTCGAACCATATATTTTATATTTTTCCCTTCTCATGCTTGCTCTTTATGAGACTTAACCAGAGAACAAAGTCTATGATGGGCATTTCTGAGACTTCCTTTGTCAGTACAGTTAATCTGAGTCTCCTCACCTTAGCCTCAGGCAGACTCTTCAGACAAGTGCAAAAAGTAGACACATTTTTCTCCAAAATACTACAAAAACAGTCTCTAAGCTACATAGTGAAATTCTCCACTGAAACCTCTTGGACCAGGTGAAGTCACTCTCAGTAACAAAGCTTTCCATAGCCCCTGCTACGGTAGCCCATTAAGCCTCATTTAAAGCATCCCAGTGCTTTCCAAATCTAAAATCCCAACATCCACATTCTTTCAAACGAAAGCATGGCCAAGGCCTATCACAGTACCAATTTCTGTCTTAGTTAGGGTTTTATTGCTGTGAACAGACACCATGACCAAGGCAACTTATGAAAGACAACATGTTATTGGGGCTGACTTACAGGTTCAGAGGTTCAGTCCATGATCATCAAGGTGGAAATGTGGCAGCATCCAGGCAGACATGGTGCAAGAGGAGCTGAGAGTTCTACAGCTTCATCTGAAGGCTGCTAGAAGAACCTTGGGAAGGGTCTTAAAGGCCATACCCACAGTGACGCACCCACTTAAACAGGGCCACACCTTCTAATAGTGCCATTCCCTGGGCCAAGCTTATACAAACCATCACGGTTTGTTACAGCACTCCTGGCATGCTGGAACACTTTGTCTATTCTAGATTGCACTGGGAGTCTGTCAGTATATAACTACAAACCTAAACCAACAAACAATATACAAGAAATTATAAAGAGGGACTGGAGAGATGGCTCAGCGGTTAAGAGCACTGACTGCTCTTCCAGAGGTCCTGAGTTCAATTCCCAGCAACCACATGGTGGCTCACAACCATCTGTAATGAGATCTGATGCTGTCTTCTGGTGAGTCTGAAGATAGCAACAGTGTACCCACATACATGAAATAAACAAATGAATCTTTTAAAAAGTTTTAAAAATGTATTCCATATAATATATGAAAGAATCACCCAATAAGAATGTACAAGATCTCTAAATAAAACCCTAAAATCTTATTCCTATACATTAAAGGCTTAAATTATAAACCCCTCAGTTTTTTGTTTTTTGGTTTTTTTCTGCAGAAACTGACAAACTATTTTTAAACTTTAAATGGAAATCCGAGGACCTTGAATTGCTCAAATAATTTTGAAACAGAAGAATGAAATAGGACCTAGACTAATAGATTTTGAAACTGCTATCAAACTACAGTATGTAATTAAAACTTAAGACTAGCCAGGTACTATGGTACCTCACTACAGTCCCACCTATGTGGCAAGGTTTGATCACTTGTGTCTAGAATCTAGAGGCTAGAGGGACAGAAAAACTCAAAAGCTCATACTGGGGGAAAAACTGCAACTCATACACCTGGCAATTCACACAAAAAGTTACAAAACATTTCCACATAAGTAAAAACTTAAGGAGGACACTTCACAAAACAAGGTACATCAATGACCAAAAGAACACGAAAACAGTCACCATTATTAGACACCAGAGAACCTTCCACTGTGCCACACGAGATCCATTCATACCCACTAGAACAGGTACGACTGAGGCTGACACCAAGCTGAGTATGGTGACATGGTGACACAGGCCTCCAGTTCCAGCACTGGGCGCACAGGGGGGGGGTAAGGGGGGGTTGAGATCAGGGTTAAGAATACAGCTCAGCGATAAAACATTTGTTTGTGTCCCCATGTTCAGAATCTAATACTATTTAAACAAAAGAAAAACAAACAAGAAAGCAGAGGTATACTCCAAGTGTCAATGGGGACACAGAACAAAGGGAAACCTCTGGCTTGCTGGGAACAGTTTAAGGTTACCACCTTGAATCCCCTTGAAGATTTTGTAGTTTTTCTTTTTAACAAAAACAAACATATCGTATCTGCCTACCTCACAGATCTTTTTGTTTTGTTTTGTTTAAATAGGCCCTCATATTTAATAAACTGAAGATGACCTTGAGAGTCAGCAAGTGCAGGATCACACACAGGCTCGGCCACTCTTAATGCTTCTAGATGGCCATGCAAGACTCACACTATTTCTTGTTCTAAGCGGTCTTGTTCTTAGAAGACAGAAAACAGGACAGTTTGGGAGCATCAGGTAGCACTTACTGCCAGAGCTGCCTTCCTAGCCTGGCCATTTGCGACACACTTATAGTAGAACACTAGGTTAGGAACACATGGATGGATGTGGAAAACATGGCGGGAGACAGCTCAGTAGGTAAAAACATTTTTAGCACCAGGCCTCGGGTCCTCAGGTCCTACGTGAAGGAAATACACACCTCCTGCAAGTTTTCTTCTGATCTCCACACTCGTGGTGCCCTGGCATGCCTGTGCCCTCACACATGCAAACACAAAAATAATAAAAAGCTGCATGCTCTGTAAATTTCCACATACATGAATCTCAAAAGTAGACAGCACCCACTTATGCTGCCTCCACTGAAGAAGCGCATACTTTGAGAACAGAGTGACTAAATGGCAAATGACAAAAACTCTCTGGGGTACAGGAAGAGTCTGTATCTCTTTACGGCATCTGGTTTGAAAGGGTGGAGTTCTGCTGTTCTAGATTCTTTTCTATTGCTGTGACCAAAATGGTGACCAAGGCAGCTTATAAAAGACTGTATTCAAAGCTTACAGCTTCAGAGGGTTAGAGGTCATTCATGACCATCGTGGGGAAGTGCAAAGCATGAGGTACGAAGGGAAGGGAAGAAGGAAGTGGGGGGAAAGGAGGAGGATGTAAAATCCCAAAACCCACTTCCAGGAATACACCCCCTAATCTTTCCAACTAGAGATGAAATATTCAAATATATGAGTCTGCAGAGGTCATTCTCATCAAACCATCATGTGTATCAAAGTTCATTAACCTGTGTGGCATGTGCCCGCCATCAGGCAGGCACACCTGCATACCTAACTCGTGGTGGGAAGGCAGGACAGGAGTTCGAGGTTGGCCTAACCTACACGAGGAAGCTGCCTCTTGAGACAGTCAGGGGCTCACACTTTTGACCAAAGGCATCTGGATGTAACGGGAAAAGAGTAAGATGCCTGTATAGGCAAAGCACACATGCAGGGTTTCCCCCTGAACAGGTGAGACGCCGTGATAACTGTGAACCTGCAGACTATCCCTGAAAGAAAGGGGTTTCATTTTATGCCCCTGAAGTTAACAGAGCACATGGTAAGTGCATGTGGATATAAGAACAAGGCACAGTGAAAACTGGTGCTGGTGGGAGAGTCCAAACCACTAAACCCATGCTAGCATTTTCTGGGGAGCCCCTGACGTGTCTGGGTAAGCTAACGGCTCTCTCCACAGAATTCATTTTATGGTCACAAAAGCAAGGAACACTGATCTTGTCTAAGGTAAGATAAAACTGGAAACACCCCAGCTTTCCTCCACAAGACAGTACAACAAGAAAATGATCTATAGGTACAAACAAGGTTGAATCCATTCATGGGGAAATGTACAGGAAGAAATAAATCCGGGGGTGATGAGGTTGGGAATGGGCAGATGACCGATTTCTAAGGTATCAAAATGTCTCACTTCCTAAGCTGAATGTTGCTCTCGTTCACTACATCTTTACAGATTCCTCTATATTACTAAACATTAAAGTTTTTATTAGTATCTATTAATTATAGATAATTGGGTTAATTATTACATTTTCTTTTTAAAATCTTTCAATGTATGTATAGTATAGGTATGTGTGTGTAACTCATACATATGCATGTTCATGTGTGAGTGCAAGTGTGTTCATGCCAAGGCACACGTGTGGAGGTGAGAGGACAACCACAGATGTTGGTCTTTGCCTTCCACCTTGAAGGCACCTCTTAAGCTAGCTAACCTATGAATACCATGTGTGTTAGTCAGGACTGGAAATCAGGAACCTAGTTGCTGCTCAGTGCCACATGGCCAGTTGTTTCCGCTGGTCTTCTGTAGACGTGGGTTCCAACAGATGTGCTGGCAAGTAAATACAAGCAGGCAAAGAACAAATCTTCCTCCTTCCAAAGTCCTTATGTAGGTCTCCAGCAGAAGGTGCAGCCTGGATTAAAGGTGTGAACCACCAGACAAGATCTGGGACTTGCTTTATCCCAGGCTGACCTTGAACTCAGAGACCTCCTTGCCTCAGTCTTCTGGAATTAAAGGTGTGCACTACCTTGCCTGAGCCTAAGCTTTGCATGGCCGCTATGCCTTAAGATCTCCATGCCAAGATCCAGGTTAGAGACTTGTGTCTTCCAGCCTCAAGATCTGGATCGCAGGTGAGCCTTCCAATTTAGGATTGTGGTTCGTTACAAATGAACTACATGAACTAGATGTAATTCATTCCAGTTCACTCCTGGTTGACAACCAGGAATGGCTATCACACCATGCATTCTCCTGTCTCGAGCTCCCAACTTGTCATGGATGTACTGGGATCACAGATGCCTGGCTTTCTGTGGATTCTGCAGATCTGAACTCAGAACCTCGTGTTTGTGTGGCAGGTGCTTTGGCCACTGAGCCATCTCCCCAGTCCTCATTATGACAGTCACATAAGAACATAATATATTTTGATTGGTCAATAGTGACATGACTGTTGTGGGGGTAACCATCCACTTTCCTACTAGATTTAAACGTCAATTTTTATGATACATATTTATAAAATATTTACTTTCCAAAACTAGTTTCATCTTTCAAATTAAAAAGAAAAGAATCCATTCAGTAAATTTACTAAAATTCACAGCTTACATGATTTTCATTTAAAATTTCATTTTATAGAAGCATATAATTATCACATATATCTGACTGACTCACAATTTCTGTTCATCTAAATCCAGTACTTAGTTTGCATTAAATCCACTTTTAAGGGCCATTTCTCAAATACCAAAAAGTAGTTTTGGTATTTTCTCATTCCACTGTAAGTTTTGTTTTGTTTGTTTGTTTTAGTTTTGGGCTTATGGAGTTATACTAAAAGTAAAAAGAAATCAAATGGTCATTCTGACATTTGGACCATAGTTCAGTCCCATGGAAAGGCGGGCAGCAATGTGGACCTTGGACCCAGAATGGCAGGTCATTCTGGTCTTTAAGGTGCTTTAGAAAGAAAGGAACATACCAAACAACGCTTCTGCAGGGAAGCCTTTTAAAGAGATAAAGGCAAGACTACCCTTGGAGAGATAGAGATAAAGAGGGGGGTAGGACAAGAGAGGAGAAGGTGAGGGGAGAGAAGGGGGAAAGAAAGACAGAGACTGGGGTGATTCCTTTTCTAGAAGTAAAGGAACTGGTTAGATGCACATGTCCAGAGTTCCCAGGGCTTCTGTGGTGGGTTTAAGATCTTTACTGAATTATTTGGGAGGTGATTTCTCCACACGTGAGAGTATTAACTTAGCATCCATCTAGATAATATCTTGAAGTTAATGCTTTTTAAAGAGATGGGTTTCGGGGCTGGAGAGATGGTTCAGTGGTTAAGAATACTGACTGCAGAGGTCCTGAGTTCAATTCCCAGCAACCGCATGGTGGCTCACAACCATCTGTAATGAGATCTTCTGGTGTGTCTGATGACAGCTACAGTGTACTCATTCATACACACACACACACACACACACACACACACACACACACACACACACACAAAACTGGGATGTTTGTGACTTTGAAATATTTTATCTGGACTGGAACAATAAAGGTTAACTTTTTTAATTAAAAAACTGATGTGTATAAATGTATGTCTATTTGTTTATGCTGTGTTCCTGAGGTTCGTGCAGGGGCCAGAAGAGAGCACAGCATCCTCCGGTGCTAGAGTTGCAGGCAGTTATATGCTACTCAGAGTGTTCTGGAAGAGCAACAGATGCTCTTAGCCACTGATGCGTTTCTGCAGCCTGGAAGCTGAGTCCTGATAGGGTCAGAACTAGAGTCTAAGCCCTGAGAGCAGCAGGCAGGGAAGATGATTGGAGCATGTGCACTGGGTCTAGGACAGGTCAAAGCATCCTGGAAACAGAGTCCCCAGTGCTCAAGTGTCCTACCCTACGTGAATGACAGCAGTGGGAACTGTATGTGGCAGGCACTCCCAGTGTCAACTGAACATCTGAGTTGTCATCAGGCTGCCTGGGGAGAACAGGGTAGTTCAGATGGCCTGATCCACCGCCATTTGGAAACTTGCTATTTGGAATTTGGAAAGCTGAGGCCCCAGTCCAGGCATCTGAACTCCAGAGCACAGGCCCCTTCAACAATGGCAACAACTGGTGGCGTGTGTATACAACTTTCATGGTGCCAAGGCTGCTCCAAGCCTGATGGCTACCAGGCAGTCAGTGTACCCCTAAAAACTTCATGAGAGGCCTAAGCACTAGGTTGGTCACAGTTATTTCTAATTCACGTCTTTCTTTCCCTCTCTTCCTTGCTCCATGTCCCTCTTTGTAGTGTGTGTGTGTGTGTGTGTGTGTGTGTGTGTAGGGGTGCTACTTGTTTGTCTAAGATTATTGTAGCCTAGGGTAGCCTCTAATTCAAGCTGATCCTCCCGTCTCACGTTCTTGAGCACTGGGATTACAAACGTACAGTGCTGTCTCTCTTTGTTTTCTGAGACAGCATCTTGTCATATAGCATAGACTAGTCTCAAACACAGAATTCTTTTGATTTAGTCACCTGAGTGCTGGGATTGCCTGAATCCACTGGCGAGCGCAGCTTCCTTCCTTACAACTCTGGGAAAAGAAGAGAAGATGGAGAACTGTCCTACGGCTTGTTCAGTGGCACTCAGGGGATTGGCCCTAGTTTGTTTCCAACGCCACACTTCCCCAGTCCTACTGACTGAAGAGACAAGCTGACCTCACTTCCTCTGACCTAGTCTTTCTACAGTGGAAGTCTGAATCCTTCAAGGTGATAGGCCCAGTTGGAATTGGTCCTAAAGTGATTACGGAGACCAGCAGGGTTCTTAGTTCCCTTCTGTGAGTCCCAAAGATGAATTCTATGACTCCACCTGTCTTGTTGAGATTAAGATACATTCCCGTAAAATCAGGATATATATTTCCCTGGCATAAATTGTTCGTATTGAACACCCTAGTTTAGTGACTCAATTCTAAGCTGGAAGCCAACAACAAATATATTTGCTTGTAACCAGGTAACACTTGATCAATACAAGTACGTGAGACACAGTAAAAAGCTGAGCACAAAAAAATAAATTAATTAATTAAATAAAATAGATAGTCATAGAATCCTGGCCCATTCCAGTGACCTGACAGAGAGAGAGGGAGAAGACAGTTATGGTTTAATATGTTTTGATATGACCCTGGCACACATCTATATCTGCTCCTAGCTTTGCTGGTACAAATGATAAAAATATAAGTTATTCTCTAACCCATGGGTTCCACATCTGAACCCATGTTTAGATATGGGTTCTATTGAGTATGAGGTTCTTTTGAACTCCATATATGTGTCTGTACCAAACATGTTCATCTAGATGACTTACAGCATTGGGACCATGGATAGATGTTACACACAACTACTGAAGCATCTTATATTCTATGAAGCCCCACAGGGCAGGTATCCATGAACAGTCCTGGAACCCATCTCCATAGATTCTGAGAATGACTGTATATACACCTGTACGTCACATACACGTACTATGTATTCACCTAGAGTATGTGCAGCTACCACACATATGGTGTGTACACACGTAGGACTAGTGTACATCTAGGATACCATATACATCTTAAGTGAGTGATGCCAACTGAAAAGGGAAGGGGTGAGGGGTACTGGGATGGCAATAGGGTCTCTCGACACTTACAACCTAACAGTGTCCTCAACACAGAGCCTTCAAACACTAACAAAGAATTACCACTAACAAAGAATTGTGAGATGTTGGGCAATTATCTTACTCACATTATTTTTGTTGAATTTTTAATTTAGTTGACAGCAGCTATCTGACTATGAAGAAAACAATCTCAAATCTTCATGAAGACCTCTAAGGGAATTTTAAGGCAACAAGCACTCTGCCTTACGTGGGGAGCCCCAGACTGGACTGCTAGTTTTGTATTCATTTTGTACTCATATATTTTTCAATGTAGTGAAACAGGCTGGGTTTGCACAGAGGAGATGAGTTGTAAAATCTGAGCCAAATTATTCTGTAGAACCCAAACACCTGGCTGCTACCAATGATGACTTTAATGTCTTTCTAAGGAGGCCTGGATCCTGACCAAGACAAGATGCTTAACTCATACGGTGAGTTTTTATAAAGGATCAAAATTTTAGCATTAACAATAAAGACTTGGTTGTCAAAAAAACAGAAGTGTTAACTGCAAGTCAGGTCTAGAAAAGACATGTATTGTTTTCAAAACCTTTCAATGTGCATTTATGCTGGGCCCCTACTCAGTTGGGAAAGATTAAGAAAACAAAACAAAACAAAAAGAAAGAAACAGGGTCTCAAGTAGCCCAGGTTTCCCTCTAATTTGCTTTGTAACTGATGAAGACCTTGAATTCCAGGTCCCTTTGCTCCTCTCCCCAAGTGTAGGAATTATAGCCACTCCACCTGGCTTCACGCTAGGCTGATCATGCTACCCACCCAGTCACATCCCAGGCCCCGCTGTCCAGGCTTTTTACAGTTCTACAACTGGAAGTATCGGCTTGTGAAGCACAGTACCAAACACTGTCTCCTGAGAGTTTAGGCCAAAGCTGAATTGGCCGTGCAAGCCTGAAATAGTGAACAGCTCTGTCCCCAACTTCCACTCAGATATGACGGGAGGAAGGACAGGTGAGAAAATAAGACAAGAGTCGTACTGAGTCTTACCAAGCAGCTGAACATGCATACCTTGTCATGTACAGTGAACTGAAATCCAGACTCTACAACCTAACTCCACAGTAAAACCCTCCAAGGGTCAACACTCACTCAAATCACTGAACCATGTTCAGAATGGAGACATGGCCTGAACACTCTCATCTTTATTAGCGAACAATCGCTTAATGTATTCCTGTTAACTGTCAGGCTTTGAGACAGATGCCTCTCATGAATATTTTCTTATGAGAATCTACACACCTTCTGAAAAATTAGCCCTACTTGGTGAGTGGGGCAGATAAGACAGGGCCTCGAGTAACCTAGGCCGGTCTCAAATACACAGTCATGGATGCTGCTGACGGTCCTGAATTCCCTGCCCTCCTACCTGTATCTCCTGAATGCAGGTACCACTACACCCGGGTATTAGTCTCATTTTGATCAGGAAAATGGCATCCAAAGGTCCCTGTTGGGAAGTGACCTAGGTGGGATTTCACCTCACAGCCTCACCCTTACCGTGGCCATGGAGTGTGGTGAACTGGGCTCTGAGAAGGTGCCGAGAAGCGTCTGTGAGCGGTGTCCTGGGGATTCTGGTCAAGCACTGCCTTTTACTACACACCAAAGCAACAGTTGCTTGGTTAGCAGAAATGAGAGGAAAAAGAAAAGGAAGCAGCTGTCCAAATGTCTCTTCCTGGACCCTGGAGCTGGGAGTCCTCGGCTTTGCTGACCAAGACAGGTGCAACACCAGAAGGCAACTCGGGCAGCCTCTTGAAGCTGGGGAAATCAGGCAGAAGGCAATGGAAAGGAAAAGTTCCCTGAGGTGCAGCTCCCAGTCCCTGATCCTGAGCTTCAGAGTGGAGCCAGAGACCCAACACAGGCCTCCTCGTCCCAGTTCAACACTCCCCGACCTATTCTCCTAATCTCTCAATTCAGACCCAAGCCTGACCCCAATTTCAACTCCGAATCCAAAGACCTCAGCAAACTTCAATTACATCACGCACCCCAACCCTTCCACCTGAAGGGTGGAGGCACAGCGGCGCGATCCTTCCCAATCCCGATCTTTCTCCCCAGAAACTCAAGTTCAAGGACGAGGTCTTGATTCTCCTCTTCCTTACACTGACACACCCCCGGATCACCGCGTACACAGTGACCCCGCACGGGCGAGCAGCCCTGGCTCCCCGGAGCCTGCGCGCCGGCCCCGGCGGCTCACCTGGCCCAGTCCTGCAGCGGCCGCCCGCCCCGCCCCGCTGCACCTGCGCGGGTGCCCGCCGGGGCCGGTCGCACACCCGCCGCTCCCGCAGGCCGCCCCTCGCTTCTCACCGGCGTAGCGCAGTCGTCCCGCGCCGCCCGCGGCCTGGGGCACTGCCGCCCGCTCCGGCCGCGGCTCCTGGGCTGCCGGCCCCGCCGCCGCCGCTTCCCGTCACGTGGGCCGCCGCCCGGCGCCGGCGGAGGGCGGGCGCTCGCCGGTGCCCAGGCCGCCGCGCGCCGCTGGGGGGCTCCGCGTCAGGACCCGGCGGCCCGGGAGGCGGGCGGGCGGCGCAGACCCGGACCGCAGCCCTCCGGAGGGGAGCGTCTCCGCCGCCCGCCTGGAAAGCGCGGAGGAAGCGCCGCCTTGTCTTCTCGACTGTCCACTTCATGGCTGGCTCCTGCACTGCTGCGCTGGTCAGGTGGAAACTCGGAGAAACGCCTCCTGGACTGACGGGTAGACAGACTCACAGCCCGGCCCCGACTTGCGGGTGGAGGGGATGCTTGCTGGACCTCAGTGTGCCAATGAGGGTGGGGGGCACGGCCCTTCGATGCCTAGGCCTACTGCTAGTCCGGGCAGGAGGAATGCTAGTCCCGGAGGGGAGGAGCGTATGTACGGGCTATCCCTTCCTAGCTGGGATTCCCGGGGCAATTCCTCCCACTTCTTTTAGGGCAGTCCATCAATGGCCACTCCTTTGTGTCAAGCCGTAAAGAAGAAGAATCCTAGAGTCCTTCTTCCGTGCAAAATCAAAACCCAGTTTCCTGACTAAGAGTTAGGAAGCTCTTCCAGAGTCATTAGTGCTGCCAGCGCACAAAAAAATGCCAGGTTTCTCCAGTTATTTCCTCTGACCTGAGAACCTGCCAATGTTCTCAAGTCTTTAGGCTTTAGGGTACTGTCACAAGCCCGCCGCCAACCCTGTCCCCAGAGTTTGTAGGAAAGATGCCATCCCAAGCCCCAGAGTGGATAATAAGTCATACTATTATGTAAACTTGTTTCAAAGGAGGAAGGCACGTAGGGATGGGGACCTAGAAATACCAGCAACTGAGGGGACCTCTACTGACTGATTATAGACCCCAAGTTCAGTGCTGTTTAATTTATATGTTGTTGTGCCCTTACGTGATACACAGTTCAATCCCTGAATTCGACTGAGTCAAAAAGACATTTATAAATGACTTGTCCAGAATCTTACACTAGTAAGGGTTAGAGCAAGAATTCGAAATTTGTTTGTAACATAAAATTAAGTCCCACCGATTAAATAGTTTATGGAACAACCTTTACACTCCTCTCTCGGTGATCCAGGAATGAAGATAAATACTATCAAAAGAAAAGGTACATCAGAAACAATCATTGTCTTTACCAGGAGGCTTACCACAGGATTTAAAACAGCAAGCTTTATTGTTGAAGCATCTGTCCGTACTGATTCATCTACATCACAAATAATAGCATCCTCTGGTAAAGCCTGGACAACGAAACATGTTTAGGTCTTCATAAACTAACTAAATTCTTCACATTGTTTCTGTTGGGTCCATTTGAAAGAGGTGTCATGGTTTTTAAATGAATTTTTGAAAAGTTTTACTTATTGTATATGAGTATTTTTCCTACATGTATGTGTGTGTACCATGAGTGTACAGGAGCGCACAGAGAAGAAGGCATCGGATCTGAAACTGGAGTTACAGATGACTGTGAGGCAGGTGGGTGTTGGGAACCAGACTCAAGTCCTCTGCTGAGTCACCTCTAGCCCCCCCAAATAAATTTTAATTCATTTATTAGTATTTTTTCATATTACAGGGCCTGTATCAGACACTATAAGGATATTTTTATGGGATGTGAAAAGACGGTTCTGGTAGAAAACTAAAGAAAATGAAGTATTTCATAAATACAACTGTGCGCTGCAACAGTTGCCAAACACTTCCAAAGTGTTTTAGTGACACTTAATAGTGATGCTGGGGTGAAAGCTGGGGACCCCTTCATGCTGAGGATGCTCTTTACCACACACAGCAATGTGGCTAGCCCCAGAGGATCTTAACACTAATAGCCTTTTATTCTAACATGTATACATTCTTAAGAGTATATTAACATATTCGGTGCATTAGCTAATATGTAACATGTTAGGACATCACTTTTAAAGACCAGGTTAAGCAAAGTTGCATGTATGATTTTAAAAGTAAGCATAGTTTATGATATTTTTTTATTTTATTTGTGTAAGATTAGCTTATTTGATGCTACACATTCTCTCTCTCTCATATACTGGTTCTTTAGCTCTAGTTCAATAACATTTTCAGTTATTACTCAAATCGATGATTTCCTGAGCAGCCCCTTCATGCAAGTGCTATGCCAGGGGCTAAGTCAGACTCTGTCTCTGAGTTTACTGTTTTGAAAACCACTAAATTGGAGAGATAGGTGCAAGAAAAAAAAAAAAAAAAAAAAAAAAAAAAAAACAAACCTAACCAAACTAACATAATGTGCTTTAAAGATTTGGTGACAATGGAGCCCAGGTAAGAATTTATTCAGCACAAACTTAATAGTTCTTGCTGTGTGGCTGGCACTGTTCTGAGAGCTGATGAGCTAGAGATAAGAAGAGGTAACCTGGAGAGAAAGGCCTTGATCTGAGTTATGCATGTCCTCAAGTCCCTGCAGGAACACGTACCTCGGTGTAACAAGATTAAGAGGCAAAGCCTTTAGGATAAAGCCCATATTCAGGATTATCAAAGAAGTGCAGCCCTTTCCCTCTCTGCCATGTGCCATATAAGGACACAGTGAGAAGTCTCCCTCTCTGTGGAGTAGATGAGCACTAAAGCCTATAGTACCTGGGCTCTCCCAGATTCCAGGACTGCGAGAACTGTCTCTAGGATCTGAAGCCACCTAGTTTGTACCCATCAATGTGTCTGCACACATGAAGGCACTGGGGTTACAGGAAAACCAGTCACTTTAGTAAGTGCACCCTCACCGTGTACTGAGGAATGAGAAACGGCACCATTACAATGAACTAAGAACACAAACCCAGCATGTGAAGAACATTGTGACGCTCCTTGCCTTAAGCTCAGATATGTTGTTGACAAATAACACATATTTGTGGAAGAGATGCTAGCCGGGTTCCATACACATCCAGCAGCTACATGGCTGTTTACAACAGCCTATAACTCCAGTATCAAGAAATCCAATGCCCTATTCTGGCCTCTGTGGACACCAGGTACATACAACATGCACAGACAAAAATCCAGACAAAACACCATAAACTAACTAAATAAATAAATGATAGGCTTATAGCATACCTTAGATGCTACTTTACAAAGAGAATCAATACCCAAAGTCGTTAGTGAACATTTTTCTCCTGAGTTATTCATCTTACAAACATTTTTATGCTTATTGTTTTTGTTTTGAGTCAAGGTTTCGCTGTGTGACCCAGACTTGCCTCAAACTCAGCTAGGATTAAAGGCATATGCCATCATCCTGGACCCCCCGACCCATTGAGCACAAACAAAAACCAGCATCATGTGTACTAGTGAACCTGCTGAGGGAGTGAACTGAACTTCAGGGAACATGGCTTGTTCACATGAAGTGACATGTGGCCCAGTGCTAGTGAGTCCCCGTGTCTCTGTTCACTAGAGTCACCAAGTCAGAATCAACAAATAAATCTTACTCCTGTTTGAAGCTCCAGCTGTGTTAAACTGACACTGTTCTCACCAAGATGCCAGAGGCATTGGGTCCTCACCGCCTGAGGTAGGCTTTTCCTGCTCTAGTAACTAGAGCTTTTTCCAGCCTTTTGGTTCCTGGCGCCCAGGTTGGGGATTTTAGTCTAGTTGTTATATGCTGTGATTGAATCCTCTCGAAGCAGCCCTTCTGCCTGGACATATTTGAACTATGATCCCAGAATTTTTTTTTTATAAGTTCCTACCCTACAGCTTTTTTACTAGCCTGAGAAGTAAACTCCAAAGAAACACAGTCCAAAAGGTATAAATTTCCCCAGAGCTCCACTCCATAGAGGGTCTGTCCAGGAAGAAGTAGGCAGGCATTGTCAACAAAGCCCCCTTTCCCTTGGGGGTAGGAAAGGATGGATATTCATATATCCATTAAAGTTTACATCCATCTATGTATCCATAGAACTCATTATAGTCTTTTCACTTAGTCTTGATTTTTTTGGACCCAAACTACAATTCCTTTCACTCCATAATTCCTCTTTAGATTCACCTAGAATAGCTCCGATGTATTATTTTAGGCCAGGGTATGCTTTGAGCACTGCAAAAGGGGTTAAAAACAGACAGCTCTTACCTGTTATAAATTTTTTTGCAGATGAAGAATCTAGTTTCAGTTTGAATGGTGGGTCTAGAAATCCACAAGGACAAGTAGTAGAGCAAGGACTTGGGACCACATTTCCAGACATTAAACTTTCGGCTCCATACACCACATTCTTGCTGCTTCTTTCCCTTGATGTCAGTCAGTAAGATACGCATGTCCAGGTGGAAGCAACTGGAGAGACATTTGACATATTTTAGGTGCAGTCCTTACAACACGGTGAGACAAAATAATTTTCTCTCTGAGATAAAAAGCTCTAAGGGAGAGGAAGTATGTCCTCGGTGAGAGTGGGAATAATCCATGGTTGGGCCCTTCTTTGAATCCTGTGATCAATAACATTCTGATCTCCCTCAGTGCGTCACAAGCACACATACCTCCTGTATAATCCTTATTTTGATTATTCATCAGCACTTTCCTGAAGGAACTGGTGTGAGACCAGATCAGCTCACCCAGTAAAAACTACTGAGCTTTGCCTGAAAGTTCAAGTTCCCCACAAAACAGCTACTTTAGCAACGGATATGACCTTCTCATGAAGGAAATGGAGCCAGTCATGCCGTCTATGCCAGTCTCATTATTATAGGACGATATAAAGGTGAATTTGAATACATAATAACACGACTATGTTGCAAGCTAAGGTGCTTAATCCCTTTTCAGAACATTTGGCCCAGCTTTAAGACTTGCCCCTTCAGGGAAGGTCACTTAGATCAGCTTCCCAGACACAAAAATAAAAGCACTAGATTGGATATTTTTTAAGCACTAACTTTAAAATTTCCTAGCAGCTCTGAAATTGTTTCTATCCCCCCCCCCCGCCCCAAAATGTCACATAAACAACTGGAAAGTTTTACAAGATGTCTCTCATTCCTGATTTAACATCTCATTTACTTTTCAGTACTTTCAAGTCTATTTTTGGTAGACTCCTAGTAGTTCATATTTTCAGACAATGCAAGTTTCCAATAATTATAGAGCACACAAACTATGCTCTCAACACAGGTATAAAGTGTAACTTTTTAATGGGCAAAATCTTGAGGGCCCTGTCTCCTATGAATGATGAAAGAGAACAAAATTTCTCGCAAAAATATTAGAACATTGTTGAAGCCTGCAATATTTTGTTAAGGTAAAACCCGTTACTTCATTGTAATTGTTAGTAAGTGCAGAGGCAGTTTACTTGGTTCTTCGCCGCTGTCAGTCTGTGATCCCCAGTTATCCTTTCTATGGCTTATTTTCCTCATCCAAGAAACAAGAACTCTATACAGCACATCAGGCTGATCTGAGGAATAACTGTAACAGTCGCTGGACTGTCGCTACTTCTCCCTCTACTGGTTATTATTTCCCACTCGTGCGCTGGCTGGTTATTAAAGTATCTTTCCAGGGAACAATACTTGATGCTTATTACCTCCAAGGAGAGGGGAGTACAGAGTTATTTGGGCTTACTTTATGTAGAAGGGAGATTAGGCAATAAACGACCGAGACATTGTAAAAAGCGAAAGGAAGGATGACTTCAGACATGGCAATGCCAACTGGGGGGGTCACAGCTGTCTGCCCTCTTGGTCGATTCTGTCTTTCCAAGCAGTCGGGAGAATCCCTGAGGCCTCTGCCATGGGACGTCACAGGAGGCGGGACCAATGGCGGCCAGCTCGCGTTGCTTAGCCTTCCGTGCTTCCGGCGTGGTCTGGGCAGGACTCCCCTTCGCTCTCCGTCCCAGCCGGCCCTCTTGGCTGAGATGCGTCAGAGAGGTCTGCCAGCCGCGAACTCTACCCTCTGTGAAAGGCATCACGTCTCCGGCGCGCTGAGTGACACCAGAGCCCCGCCCTACGTCACTTCCGCAACGCTTACGCCGCAGTGCCTTGTGGGTAGCCGGCCGGGGTCTCCTGGCGACAACCATGGCGGGGGATGTGTGCGGTCGCAGCTGCACGGACGCGGAGCTGCTGCTGCACCCTGAGCTGCTGTCCCAGGAGTTCCTCCTCCTCACCCTGGAGCAGGTGGGGCGCTCGGGCCCGACCGAGGACGGACGGGCAACCGGGAGGACAGGCAGGCCTGCCGGAGACTCGTGGCCGCTCCCCGCCCACACTGATCCGATGGGGCTTCTCTTGATCCCCAAAGGAAATCTCCTAAGAGTGACTGGAATCCCCGAGAAATCCTCAATAGCTCGGAAAGGGTGTCTCAGACGATCTCCGTTGCCCGTGTGCAAGCAACGGCGTGCGGAAAAGATAGACTTATTCCCGGGAGGGAGAAGTCTGGGGCAGTCAGGGCTGGATCCAAAACATCTGAGAAATAGTCTGTTAGGTAGCTTCTCGCCTCTCTTAGAGACACCCAGATAAGTCCTAGAGAGATGGACCTGCTTCCTAGGATCATTCTCAGGACACAGTCACCGTTTGGAGAACTTAAAGCATCTAGTTTTCCAGGTGGTGCTTGTGCCCCTCCACCTCCACCCTGGCGGTGTGACCTAAGATAATAATAGCAAATCATAAAAGCGTGATGTTTTATTTAAAATGACAGAATTGCTGAAAGCTTCTCTAGAGTTTTATGTGTGCGGCACGTGGTGTTTCCCATGCGGTTTTTCTTCACCCCAGTGCCATAATCTTTAATTTCTTCAGGTTCTCCATCACTGTTTTAATAATGACTTTTAACCTGTGGTTCTCAAGCTTTTAATCTTACCAGGATTATCAACGGCTTACTAAAACATTATTGAACCCCATCACATTAAGTAGGTTCCATATATGCTCCGATACTACATTTTAACCTGTTTTGCTCGTGACCCAAGGACGACACTTTTAAGCACTGCTGCCACAAGGCAGCCCCTTAAGTGCGGTCAAAGCAAATGAAGTCCTCCGGGAATGCTGTCCTCCCCGGAGTCAGTGCCAGTTGAAAGCCAGCAACATACTGTATGAAAGCAGAATAAGATGATTCAACAGCTTAAAAATGAAGTTGTTCAATCTAAACAACTGGCATTGTTTGTTTGTTTTTCATTTTTTAAAAGATTATTTTATGTATATGAGTACACTGTGTATGGTGTAGCTTTCTTCAGACACCAGAAGAGGGCATCGGGTCCCATTACAGATGGTTGTGAGCCACCATGTGATTACTGGGAATTGAACTCTGAACCTGTGGAAAAGCCTTCAGTGTTCTCAACTGCTGAGCCATCTCTCCAGCCCCTTTTCCCGTTTTTACAAAGCATACATTTCCCCAATTTTTCCCATGTGGTTTGCATTATTGTGCTTTAAGAGGTTGAGAGGGAACTGGGATATGAGAGAGAGTACATCGTTATTTAGGCATATGTGATTGGACTGTGAATTGAGTGGTGGAAACGGGGTGGGACAGACTGCTAATGGCAAACTGTTACTGTCTTCGGAATGGAGAGTTAAGTTTCCTTCTGCAGTAGTGGGGTGTGTGTGTGTGTGTGTTTGGAGTGCGCATCTCCATAGTAAAACAACAAAATGCAAGTACCTGCCACATTAAAAGAAACATGAGGAATAAAACAGAATAAGACTGAGGTCCATAATAATCAGACTCGGGTGCTTAAGGACAGAATCTGATGCTTTCGTTGTTTTGTTGTTACTTTGTTTTTTTAAATTTTTCTCCTCAGGCAAGGTCCCATTTTTGTTTAGATTAAAAAGGGAGTGATGGTAGTAGTAATGGTCCCCTACTGCTGGAGTTGTCTAGCAGTTACAGGCTGTAGACCTTTCACAGTGGGGGCACATGGCTGCTCTAAGAGGAAGCTGAACTTTATAGAGCTTAATGGATCTTTACTGCCCTGTGTAATAATACAGTTTGACAATCATGTGATTGTGAAAATAGCTTTATAATTTATTTACGCACAATGCTTTCACCATGTTACATGAAATGGAAAATGGTGTTCTGAAGCAATTTTTGTTTTCTGTCACACAGAAGAACATAGCTGTTGAAAATGGCGTAAGAGCGAACAAAGACAACCTTACTGACCTTTATGTCCAGCATGCCATGCCATTGCCTCAGAGGGATTTGCCAGAGAGTAGATGGGGCAAGATGATGGAGAAGAAAAGAGAGCACCATGAAGTGAAGAATGAGACCAAAAGGTACTTTTTCTCTGCTTGATCATCTAGTCCTTTGTGACTAAAAGGGTTTTTGTTTCTTGTTCCCACCAGGTAAACTTAATCGTCATTTATTTGGTCACTGTTGATGAGCACCAAGTACTGTGATTGTGGGGGACACTGATACCCCTTTTCCATGCTTTAGTTGAGGGAAACTTTAAGTTTAGTGTGTGCTGTGATGGGCAGAGCCACCAGAGCAGGTGACTCGTGGAGTATGGTAAGCTAGCCTGCGGCTCCCTGACCACAGAGTGACATCGCAGTAGAAAGAACTGTAAGAAGTAGAGGTTTGTCCTCTATCCCACACGGACAGAGTCTGTGTCAGTGTTGTATCAGTCCAGGATCGGAGACAGCGGGAGGTAAAGCACCTACTGTGAACTCTGTGGGACTCTGAAAGCTGGTGGGGCTTGTGTATTTGAGGATTTGCCTTTTCTTTGAAATGAGAACCATTGAGAAGGTTTTAAGACATTGATGGCCCTACACAGTGGCCTTTCCTCTCTTTTAAACAGGATCACTCTCCCTGCTGAACTAGGAAGTGACTTAAGGTGGGACTTTCAAAGATGGTGTGCTGTAATCTAGCTGGCCCTGGTGGCAGGGGTGGAAGTGAGCTGTCCCCAAAGACATGAGACAGGGAGAGCTGGCCCTGCCCCTTGCTACTTTGGCCCTGGGTGATCAAGCCGGAGCAGTGCTGGACACTGCTCCACTCAGCTACCACCCAGGCCAGATCCGGGGCTTTGAGTTGGCCCAGCCCAACTTCTGCCCCATCTGTGAGCCGCTGGAGGCTGTGACTGGACTGGTTCTGTAGCTCCAAAGCTGCAGGATCTCCACAGCACAGGGCAACAGCAGCACATCTGAGTGAAGATTTAGCATTGACTGAGCAGTAGCAGCCCGAGTCCTGGAACCAGACCAGTGACTCGCTGAAATGGACGTTTACACTAAAGATGTCTTGACAGAAGGGTCACTGTGTAACACTCTGTCACACAGTACAGCTTCATGATGAGGTTCTGTTATGCTTTCTCTTCACTGTATTTATTTTTCTTTTGGTAGGGAGGTTGCCAGGGCGAATGGGATGGGGCAGCGAGATGGGTAGGATTGGGATGCATGATGGGAAACTCACAGAGAATCAGTGAAGACTTAGAATTAGGGAAGAGGAGGAGAGTGGAGGACTGCTGCTGAATCTAGGCAATAAATGGTATTTTCTGACTAAAGAATTTGATGGGCTACAGTCTGGATGTATTTTGTAGGTAGAACCAGTAGAATTTGTTGGCTTTTGATGAAAAAAAAGATGAGTCAAGTAAGATCTTAAACTTTTTGACAAATTTGGAAATGAAGAATGCTACTTAGATTAAGGCATGGACATTAAGTCTTAAAAGATTCCTAAATTTCAGAAAACTAATCAGATTATTTAAAAAAGAAAGTTGCATTTGATTGGTGACTGTTGTTCACTACGTCGTGAGAATACCATTCTAAGATCCGTAAGTGTTGGTTGTACTAGTGGTGGTGTTGACTGGGGGCCTTCTCTTCATAGACACTATTGTAGACAATGCGCGAGAGGCCGTAGGGGGAGGTTTGAAGAGCTGGGAAAGAGGGAAGATGTAACTTTAAGTTGACCAGTGGCTTTAATCTTTTGTGAGCCTGTCTGTCTGTGTCTCTCTCTCTCTTTAAAGATTTATTTATTATATATAAGTTCACTGTAGCTGTCTTCAGACACACCAGAAGAGGGCATCAGATGGTTGCTGGGATTTGAACTCAGAGCCTCTGGAAGAGCAGTCAGTGCTTGTAACTGCTGAGCCATCTCTCCAGTCCTTTTGTGGGCCTCTAACTGAGGTGATTCTTCTGCAAAGGAAGTACAAGTGTCTTACCTTTGATCAGGAATGATTACGTATTAGTATGGGCTACACATTAGTGCTGACTTTTACGAGCCTCTGAATTATGTTACATGTACCGTTCATTTTATTTACTTGTTGAGATTCTCAAGTTCAAGCAGTATAATTAGCATATTTCAGCACTTGTCCTAGTAATGAGCAAAACGTTCACTGCTTACCATACTTTCCTTCCAGTTTAAATAGCCCCTGGGTATTGTTTAGAAAAGATTTTTGGCTTTATTTTAAGAATTTGCAATGTGGAGATTGAGGTTTAAAGCTCAGATATAGAGCACTTACCTAGATGGTGTGCAAGGTGTGGGTTTGATACCAGCACTATAGGGCTCCCAGCCCCCCAGTTCTGCTTGTGCATACAGAGTTTTACAATTTGAATCTTAAACCAGAGCATTATAGTTGAAATTATCTAAAAGTATCCTGTTCTGCTGAACTCATTTTCCCCCCTGTGGAGAAACGTAGATCCAGAGGAGTGCTATAACTAGCCCAAGGTAAGACACAGAGTGTTAGTTATATTTCTGTTGCTGTGATAAAGCATCATGGCCAAGGCAGCTTGTGGAGAGAAGCCATCACCATCACAGTGGGGAAGCACTCTAGCAAGCTGAGTGTCTGGAACCCCTGAGAGCTTGTATCTCCAACCACAAACAGGAAGCAGAGAGAGCAACCTCCAAGTGACACAAATCTTTAAACTGGTGGTTCCCATCTTGTGGGTCCTGACCCTTTTGGGGGCCAAATGACCCTTTCACAGGGGTTGCCCAAGACCATTAGAAAGCACAGATATTTACATTACAATTCACTAGGGTAGCAAAATTAGTTAAGAAGTAGCAAAAAAATAACTTTGTGATTGGGGATCACCATAGCATGAAGAACTATATTAAAGGGTCGCAGCATTAAAAAGGTTGAGAACCACTGCATTAGAGCCTTGTGGCCATATACTGCATGCCCTCCCTCAGATACTGCATGCCCTCCCTCAGATACTGCATGTCTCCCTCAGATACTGCATGCCCCCCCTCAGATACTGCATGCCCTCCCTCAGATACTGCATGTCTCCCTCAGATT
Source organism: Micromys minutus (assembly GCF_963924665.1). NCBI lineage: Eukaryota > Metazoa > Chordata > Mammalia > Rodentia > Muridae > Micromys > Micromys minutus. The sequence goes on from NC_137974.1 coordinate 84,501,973, forward strand.
CTGCATGTCCTCCCTCAGATTCTGCATGTCCTCCCTCAGATTCTGCATGCTCTCCCTCAGATACTGCATGCCCCCCCTCAGATTCTGCATGCCCTCCCTCAGATACTGCATGCCCTCCCTCAGATACTGCATGCCCCCCCTCAGATTCTGCATGCCCTCCCTCAGATACTGCATGCCTCCCCTCAGATACTGCATGCCCTCCCTCATATTCTGCATGCCCTCCCTCATATTCTGCATGCCCCCCCTCAGATACTGCATGCCCTCCCTCAGATTCTACATGTCCTCCCTCAGATACTGCATGCCCTCCCTCATATTCTGCATGCCCCCCCCCCTCATTCTGCATGCCCTCCCTCAGATACTGCATGTCTCCCTCAGATACTGCATGCCCTCCCTCATATTCTGCATGCCCTCCCTCAGATACTGCATGCCCTCCCTCAGATGATGTAAGCAACCGAAGATGAGGGTGGGCATGGAGGTCTCAAGGTCGGAATGAAGATGGAGGCTGTTTCACAGTAAAGCGTGCTCCTTCGGTCTGTGAACACTGTGGACTTACTTTACAGTGGGTTTATAGAGTGCGTTTGTTTTATGAATGATACATTAGCTACTGAAGACTTCACAGTCTCAGCCTTCACATTCACTCACCCCTCCCTCAGAGATTCATCCAGAGCAATGCTCAGTCTTTCCAGCTCCATCTACTCAAAGTCCCTTGTGCCGGTCACTACTGCTGATCTTCTAGACCTTGTTTCTATTTGTGTTTTCTATACTGAGGTATGTTTAGAGCCACAGTAGTCACAATTACCTGCAATGTCCAGGCCTGTGCTTTGGAGGAATGAGATGCACCCGTTAGCCAGTGAACATGAAGACTCATCAAATCCCATGATTACAGTTGTACAAATATTTCAGTCACTGATGAGAACGTGTTCAGACCCTGGAGACACGTGGTGACTGTAGTGGGGTTTTGCTTTGTTGTTTGTGGACTGCTGTGGGAGTCTTGACACTGTCTTGTACTTTCTCTTGTAAATTATGATCACATGGACAGGATAGCAGTACTAATAAGCTGGTCTTTTTATTATGGAGTTAATTAATATTTATATTAGTTATTTTTACTTCTTTGATACAACACCAATATCAAAGCAGTTTGTAGACAGAAGGTCTTATTTGGGCTTATGAGGGGGCCTTTCCCTTAATCCAGAGCAATCCATCCAGCAGGCAATTGTGGAAGTCAGCAGTGCACAGTTGTGAGCTCCCATCTTGAACTGCAAGTAGAAAATGGAGAACTAGCTGGGAATGGCAGGAGTCTGAGCTCTCATAGTCCTCCCCCATTGAGGCACTTCTAGAAAGGCCACAGCTTCTACCTGCCCAAGCAGCACTGCCTACTGGGGACCAAAAATTCACACTCCCAAGACTATGGGGATGTCTCATTATAAATGATAATGGAGTTTCTCACAAATAAATATTACGCACTTTAAAGCAGTAGAAATCGTTTCTTAGGGCCTGGGGGATCTTATTTCCAGTTATTCCCTTCACCACAGTCTGCTCACTAAACCTTGTTGCCAGTTGACCTGCCAGCCTGTGTGGTGCTTACACGAGAACGTCTCTGCTTTCAGGGGCAGTGCTGTGGATGGATTAAGGAAAAGACCCCTCATTGTGTTCGATGGCAGTTCAACAAGCACAAGCATCAAAGTGAAAAAGACGGAGAACGGAGCAGACGACCGGCTCAGGCCTCCCACCCAGACAGGCTCCAGCGGTGATCCCTTTCGGAAGTCACCGAATTCTTCCAGGATTTCACCCCTCGTTTTGTTTTCCAATTTACCTATGAACAATAAAATGGAGCACAGTAATAATGACACTAAGCAGAACCATGACTTAACGCACACAAAAAGTCCTTCGGGCCTAGTGACGTCACCACCTCTGTCGCCTGTTGGAACTACTCCTGTGAAATTAAAGCGGTCCGCTCCTAAGGAAGAGGCAGAGGCCACCGTAAGTGTGGGGATGGCGTCCAGGTTGAGCATGGCCTGAGCATCCTCTGTAGCTCCAGGTGCTAAGAGCTGCCTGTTTCCTTCAGTGGGCTGTGGTCTGGAAACAGGATAGAGGTTAAAATTTGGCTCCATCTCAAACGTGTGGAATTTTGATAGTTAAGCTGATCTTTACTATACTGACATAAAGGGTCACCCTGAGACCAGTCCCTACAGCAGGAAGGCTTAGTGCTCCCACTGGAGCCCTGAGCGGGGTGCTTCCCCACCTGCCCAGTCTACCCAGTAGGTATTGCAGAGCAGGTGCAGTGTGCATCTCTGTCCGAGCCGGGCTGTGGAGCAGAGGGTGAGGTTCTAGCTCGGTGAGTGTACCAGTGAAGAGATCACACGCTCCTACCTGACTGCACAGCCCACAGTGCCCACTTCCTGTCCGGGACGTCTGCAGTGACTGGTTTTTACACCCCATAGCTCATACATTTGAAACGTGGAACTTAAAAACCACAATGATTATTGTGTTTGAAAGTTCACTAAATTTCTTTGTATATAAAATGAATGCAGAGAGGCAGATTTCCTAAAATTTTTCTCTTTCCATCTTAGAATCACAAAGCTGAGTACTTCTTTGTTGTGAGGCTCAGCATGCTATCATCTGGGCCTCACATTTATAAAGTAGTATTTGGGCCTGGGCCTTAAGTCTGTTTGCACTTAAACCTACCTTAGACTCTGCTCTTCCCCAAACACCAAATTACTTAACTTTGGAAGGATAGAGGAGCTCTAAGGGGACTCTCTTACATATCTGTGTTCTGCTGATTTGAAGCATCTGATGCATGGATTTCATATGTCACAGCTGCGTGACATTTCCAGTTAAGTGTCCAGACTACTTTTATTACAGAACATATGCTAGACAGAAATCTGCTTACATACTTATTTTAACCACTTTTGTGGGATAATATGGGATGAAAAGAGAAAAATCCGAGGCTAGAGAGATGGCTCAGTGGTTAAGAGAGTTGGCTGCTCTTCCAGAGGTCCTGAGTTCAATTCCCAGCAACCACATGGTGACTCACAACCATCTGTAATGGGATCTGATGCCCTCTTCTAGTGTGTCTAAAGGCAGTAACAGTGTACTTACTCACATACATATAATAAATCTTTTAAAAAAATTTAAAATTAATAATCCACATCTGAAATACTACTACAATGAGAAGTGAGCCTTTGAGATATATGTACTTACACAACCATGACCTTTGTATGTATATATACACACACAGAGGCATTCGCACACACATAGATAGGTATTACCTTAGAAATGTAAATATTTAGTGAACTCGTCTCGTGAAGTGACATCAGGGAGGGGGGTGAGCTAAGAGCTTCAAGAGAGGCCTATTCCCTCTCCCGTGTGTGTGTGTGTGTGTGTGTGTGTGTGTGTGTGTGTGTGTGTGTGTAAATGACCTTGGCACAGAACATTTGAAAGCCACGGGACAGACAGATTACTTTAGAATCTGAGCACCATTCCCACCAGAGGGCAGAAGTGCTCTTGTTCTGGTGGACCTGTAGCCGGCCTTGGCTGGATCAGTGCTCTTTGAGCTGTTCTGAGGCATCTGTTGTTACAGATGTTTCTGTTCCTGTCTTCTAGAATCACCTGAAGCCTCCAGAAGCAAAGAGGAAGATACAGCATGTGACATGGCCATGAAGGGAAGCCTCCAAAATGTAAATAGAGCTGCAGCTGCAGTCTCCAGATGAGTCCACAGTATTTACAGAGGTCCTGAATACTGAGGGATGTTCTTGAGGTTTAAAATAGGTTTGGAAAATGAGTCTTTCCCTTCTCTCCTGCCCTCTACTCCTACTTCCCTTCCTTACAGTGTCTTGACTTTCATGTCCCGATTAGGGAAGGATTTCTTTTTAAAATCCTCTATAAATTTCTTTCCCCAAGCAGAAGCATATAGCAGTTCACAGTGCTGTGGTAAATATTGCTGCCTGTGTCTTGAAGGGTTTGCCAAGAAAAGTGTGTTAATGGAAAAGCATTCTGCTCCTCAGTTACGTGTGCCACTTTGTCCCACGGAAAGCAGAAGGAAGATCAGGGTTCGCCATGCCTCCTCAGTGGTAAAAGCGGCTTTGTCTTTAGAATGTTCTCGGCTTACAGGGGCCTCGCCTGCTCTTTTCAAGCGGCTTGAGGTCTCACTGTGAGTTCAGCTATTTCTTGTCTGAGCTTTATCTTTTTAAAATGAGACGATTTCACAGTCTTCAGGTTGGGTGATCATGTGAGAGGCAGTACTCCATGTCAGAAAGTTTGGGGGTGATGGGTCCGAGAATTCTAAACATCAGAAATCAGAACGTGTCAGTGGTGGGGGGTGCTTGTCACTGCTGTGGAGTAGGCAGTCGTCATTGTCAGGACTCTGGAGTCGGGATTCACCATAGAGTGCAGCAGAAATTGGACTCCTTACTGAAGAGGTTCATGTGTTCACGACTTCCTGCAGGGCTAAGCAGGGGTCTTTATTTTTGTGCAAGTAGCGTTATCCACTTATATATGCAGGCAAATGAGAAAACACTGTCTGCTTTACGTGCGTGACTTCTAGTATCTGCTCCTTTGTATGTCTAACTAAGAGCAAGAGATACTGTATATTTTTTCCATGTATAATCTCCAAATTGTTGGTTCACCTTGTTGGTGTGCCGTGTGGTCATCTCCTTTCTTTGATTTGTTAAAACAACCATTTTAGTTCATTTATCAGAATAGCCTTACAAAAACTAAATCAGCCTTGCAGGTAAGTACTGTTCTTAGACCTTAACCCTGTAGTTTTTAAACGTTCTGCTTTTTTTTCCCAGACTAAATTTGTACACATAAGACAGAATTATATTAAGTGTTGCACAAATTGTTGATGCTACAGTAACGTCTTAAATACATTGTTATCTGCAGGGTTGATAAGTTGGTGAAAGGGACTGTGCTCCTATATGTAATCGTCAAGGTAGACTTTTAAAGTGCAGCTTTTAAAGTAGAAAACACATTGTATTTTGTATTCAGTTGACCTCTCTGCTTCCTTCGGTGTCTCTCTCTTTAAGGAGAGAGTTAGCCGTTTGACAGTTTTAAGTCAGTGGGAACTTATTTTTAGTTACTCAGTGAAATTAATTTTTAATTTGTATATTTAACTTACAGAGTAGGTTGGTAATAACAGCTGAACTGTGTAACACTGTTGCTTCAAATTGAAGTTTATACTATGAACATTCAGCATCTACGCTCACATAGCAGCATATTATTGAGCTGTCTTGAGTTTGAAGTGTGGAGAAGCATTGACCTGAGCACTGTGTATTACGCAGTACCTCCATCGCAGACTGCCATGCCTCCTGAAGGGATCGTGGGACTGGCTTCCGCCATCCACGTGATGACACGTGCCAAGTCCTTGGGACCTGGAGCCGCAGCCTTGGGAGTGTTATTCTGAAGCAGTGTTTCAGTTTGGGTTAGGACTCAGTGAGAGTAGAGAACTATTCTGGAGTAAGTTTACTTAGTAGTGCATAGGGTTGGTATTGTTGCTTTTGATTCTGTATCCCAGTGAGGCAAGCTATCCCTGTTCCTGGGTTGGGCAAATGAATGGCATTTGAGGTACAAAAGGCACATCTACCATCGGCAAGTCAACCTCATTCTTTTCCTACTTTGTATATCCTGATCTCTTCCCCACTCTCCTTCCTCTCTGCTCTAGGTCTAAGCTTCAGGTTGTATTGTGTCTGTGACCTTACTCCATTCACTAAGGGGTGAAGATAGTCTGACCCCCAACCCTCTTACATCTGAGGGGGTCATAGACCACTGTGTGGATCCTACAGTCTGGAATCCTGTAGCATCAGGACACTGAGTTGCTTCCCGATGGCTGTCACAGCAGCATAGTTTTCCAGAGTAGCCTTATTTAGGCAGCTGCCTGACAATTGGAAGAGTGGCTTACTACCACCTTGAGGCTGTGTTCGCTGGTATTAAAATTCTTCAAAATTGAAATTTTCATTTGAAATTCTGTTTTGGTTGACTTAAGTTTGAGAGACAGTTCTAAAACTGATATAGAGACTCATTCAACAGCAATGACCTTATAAAAACTTACATTAAGTAAAACTGCCAGTAGATTAAATCATCCCCATATGTAAGAGCTTTCTCTACTTACTACTGTGGAATTTGAGCATTGTTGAGAGGCTACTAATTGGTCAACATGTTTTTAAGTGTGCTTTTATTAGATGCTTGTGTAAGTTTTGTAATTCAGTATAGAAAAGGTTGACCTTGTAATGTACATTTTTTTGTATGTATAGTCTTTTAAGAGTCTTGTCCTTATTTAAATAAACTGAATAAAACTATCTTGAACAGACCTGTCATTTGCAATACAAATAAAATGAAAACCATTCCTTTGGCTTATGTGACTGAAGAAACTGGTTCGGGAAGTGTCATTATGTGTGACATAATCTTATCCAAGTTCCAGCAGCCCAGTTTGGGTCCCTTTTGTGGGCAAGAGTGCAGTTAGTGACGTTACACTTAAGATCTTGATTGACATGCCAGTGTGCATCCCCCCAAGGGCTCCTAAGTAATAAATGGGACAAAGCAGAAGCTTAGCTGAAGTGACCAGCTGACCTACCCTCTGGGGAGGGTGGGTGCTCTCCTGAGGCCAGTTCTACCTCATCCCTCCTGCTCGAACCTCCTCAGTACCTGGTACAGCTCTGAGCTTAAGTGACGAATTCCTCAGCTGCGATCTTAATGTTACTGCATTGGAAGACTGAAATTCTAAATCAAGAAACTTGGAAAATACTCTGGTAATTTTCTATTTCGAACCAAAAAGAGCAAAGACGGTCTTGCACTAGTGTGTTTTATGAACTGAAATGCCTTTTTTCAGTTGCTTAGAAACTACAGGAAAAAATGGGCAAATTGCTCTTTTAAGAATTTTAAAATTTGTCTTGAAATTTTAGTATGAAAATATACAATTTTTAATTTTTCCTTTGGCAATTTAGTACATCTATATAGTGAATTCTGATAATGCTCACCCCACCCATCTTATCCCAATAACTAAGGGCTGCTCTTACCATTGATCAAGAAGTTTCTTTTTACAGCAAGCCATGGTAAATCCAAATACTCTCGGGGTGCTGCTAATGATGCTGATAATAAGTATGCTGATAGTAAGTATGCCGATATTAACTGTTGAGGGCTCTTCCCTAAATGGAACATCTACATCAACCCTTTCCAGGACTTAGGAATGTTGTGGAAAAGAGTACAGGCAATGCGAGGGAGGACACGAGATGTCTGCGTGTGACGTGGGTGTAGTAAGTACGGACAGTATACTCTTTGTTAACCACATGGGTTTACTTCCAGCTCTTACCGAGCCTTTAAAGATGAGCTTGTCCCAACAGTGTTTGTTCAGTAGTTCTGTAACGTAAAAGGAACTGCCACACTCATTACTCAGGTAAGGTTGAACACACACAAACACACGAGGGGGTGAAAAACAGATTGTTTCCTCCATGAACTGCTGGGGAAGGATATATGTCCTGGAGGAGGTGAATCACTGGGTTGGGCTTTGAGATCTCAAGACTCCTGCCATTCCCACTGTTCACTCTCATCTTGTTTGTGGATCAAGATGTAAGCTCTCAGCTGTTTCTTCAACTCCACCATCATGGACTCTAACCCCCTGAGCCTATAAACCAAATTAAATGCTTTTTTTTAATTTCTCCTTTTCCTGTCTCTAAACTGCCGCACATATCCCTTCTTGCTCTTCTTCAAACTCATGGCCTCTTTTTTTTTTTTCATCAGTTTGAATTTTCTTTTCCAAGTTGTCTCAGTCATGTTGTCTCATCACAGCAATAGCGAAGTAACTAAGATGGTGGCAGAAACCTCAAGTCAGCTCTAAGTTCAGAAGACCCGAAGTGGATACAGTTACTTTCCTGTTGCTGTGATAGGACACTATGATCAAAAGAAACATGGAGAACATACATTTCTCTGTAGATTCAGCCAAGTTAAGAGTCCCTCAGTTGAAGCAAGAAACTGAAGTCGGTATCCACACACAGGAAGCAGAGAATGAACCAGAAGTGGGGTGAGACTGCAACCTCAAAGCCCACCCCTACTGACACACTTCCTCCACCAAGGTCCCACCTCCTAAAGGTTGTGTAACCTCCCAAAACATCACCACCAACTGTGGAACAAGTGTTCAAATACTCGGGACTTTGGGGAACATCTCTCGTTCAAACCATGGTGTGCACTTCACATTCTATTAAACATCACCCAGTTTAAGAACCTGGTCTTGAAAAGCCAGTGGAGACATGGTAAGAATTAGCAGGGAACCTGTTACATTTTTCTGAAGGCATTTATTTATACCGGTAAATCAGTGCTGCCCTCACGCTTGGTCAGAGGTGCTTCTGCGTGCAGTGCATGATGACCAACCAGTGAGTATTCCGTGTTCAGCCATGAATGGGGTTATCTGCATCACTCCTCCAAGGGAACACTGCAGAGAAGAGGGCAGAGTGTACGCCAGGGTCTGGGAAGGACCGCAGAGAGCTGCTGTCTTCCAGAGATGGCACGGTCATTTGACTCAGGAAGTCAGCAGCTCTGGTTTTCAGCGTGTGCTGACTGGTTTTTTGTGGCAACCAGATGCAAGCTGGAGTTGTCACAGAGAAAGGTGCCTCCCTCAAGGAAATGTCTCTGTGAGATCCAGCTGTGAGGCATTTTCTCAATTGGTGATCAAGGGGGCAGGGCCCAGGCCATTGTGGGCGGTGCCATCCCTGGGCTGGTGGTTCAGGGTTCTGTAAGAAAACGGTTGAGCAAGCCAGTAAGCAGCACCCTCCATGGCCTCTGCATCAGCTCCTGCCTCCAGGTTCCTGCCCTGTATGAGTTTCTGTCCTGACTTCCTTTAGTGTTGAACATCAATATGGAAGTGTGAGCTGAATAAACCCTTTCCTCCCCAACTTGCTTCTTGGTCATGATATTTTGTGCAGAAATAGAAACCAAGACTAAGACACAACACAAGACGGGTGTATAAGGCCCCGCCCCTCACTTAGGAGCTATTGTGATTAGTGGTTGCTGGGAAAGGGTAGCAGTTTTCTTCGGTGGTGTAGCTATTGCTAAATTGTCCATGCTTGAGTAGATAGCCCACCTGTGCTCATGCAAGAACCCTAATAAAAGTAGGTGGATTATCACATGATGGAAGGAGATGATTTGTTGGGGCGCAACAGGGTTGGGAAGGGGAGTAGAGAGGGGAAATGGTGAGTGGAAAATGACTTATGTACATCATAAACACATTTGATATCAAAAATAAAAGGACATCCTGTACCCATTAAAAACAAACCGACTACATCTGTACACTGAACAGATGCGTTTTCTGTGGCACGGCTTGCCTCTCTATCAAACTGTCTCTTCTTAGGAAACAAAAGGTAGAAACATCCCCGTCCTACAGAGACATGAACACAAACTAGGCTCACCGTGCCCTAGCTTAGCCACTAGGCAAGATTCTTTCACCAACTGCTCCTGCAGTCAGAGTTGTCCGTGTGTCTGTACTGTTCCTCTTTAGTGAAATCCTGAGGGTGAGCTGGATACAATAGACCATCCTGTAACTCCTGTGAGGCTGCAGCAGAAGGAATGCTACAGTCTGACACCTCCTATGCATGCATACACACACATATACATCCACACACACATATACATATATACATGCTTATACATTCACACACATGCAGAGTCACACTCATACACATTCACACGCTTACTCATATACACATTCACATATACACATACACATCAATACACTCATTCACACATATACATGCTTATACATATACATGCACACACATGCAGTCACACGTATACACATTCACACACACATTTACACACAGAAACATTCACACATATATACATGCTTATACATACACATTCTCTCTCTCTCTCTCTCTCTCTCTCTCTCTCTCACACACACACACACACACACACACACTGAAGAGCTCAGTGCCCCTTCCCTTGCTAGGGTGCCGAGTTGGGGGTGTTAAAGGAACTAGGTACTGTCTCTAGCCTTGTGTGTCTTGTGTCTTGATAGAGACGAGGGCAATATTACTGAAAGTGACTAAAAATGTGGGCTCCCTGTCATGAGCCTGCTAGCCTTGCTGCCATTCATGTTATGTAACATAGATTTACACATCAAGTGTAGAATAGTTGTGTTTCAGGAGAAGGGAGGCTTGTGAGAAAAGTTGGTGCTACCAGAAGGCTTTCCTGAAACCCAGTGTGGTACAGTCTTGAGGAACACCACCCCAGTCCAGCCTGTACCATCAGAACTTACTGAGGTTGTCACTGACCCTCAAAAGGGTGATGTGAAGTGAGACCCTAACCAACTTAATCATTATTTCACGCACTGTGCTTGGCAAAATGTTTTATTCTGAATAGTTTTATTGTAAGTCACATAATCTTACTCTAGGTTTTATACACAAAAAAGGAAGTTACAAAGCTGCAAACCCCAGCTCTCCCTTGAAAATACATTCAAGTTCATAACAAATGTTAATTGCACTTAAAAATTAAATAGAATGTGAAGGAAGGATGCATTATAAAGTCACGCATGACATTTTCCATTTACTATGCCTGGCATTTCTATACAATTCCAAGCCATCTTCCCATCCAGAGTTTACAGATGGATCTTGTCCCCTCTGAAACTGAAGTAATAAAGAACTAAAGGGTTTCAACAAACATGAAGCCAGGGTAGCAAGAGGAAGCCTCGTGGTGGCTGGTGGGTATCAGAACACAGCATTGCCTGGTGGTGAAAGAAAACACCCGAATCCTTGAGCCACGTGCCGTGGCTTCGGTGCTGCCTTCAGATGTCCTTTCCACAGTCAGGACAGAGGATGTCGTCTCTCTCTGTGAGGAAGCCTCGCCCCACCAGGGACAGGGAGCACTTCTTACAGTTAAAGCAGTCGTTGTGCCATTGGCGTTCTTCAAAAGAGATGTACTTTGTGCCACCCAGACCTGTGCATGAAAGAAAACACAGGTGACCAACCCCACTATTTGATCCGCTTCAACCTTTGTGCCCGCTCTATGACACATGCGCAGTGAGCTTCAGACGACCAACTGAGATCAGAGAATGCACATATAATCAACAACTCTCAAGGAGCGCATGGTCTTTAGAACAGAAACTGGTTCTAACAAGGGTACGATAAGACTGAAAAAGCGCTGGTTTGGCCTGACCGTGTAGGTATCTCAGTAATAGAGCCCTTGCCTATAAGGTGTGAGGGTTTGGCGTCCATCACTAGCACTGTGAAAAAAAAAAGTGCTGCCCCCCCCCACCCCCATTATTGTTTTCTCCCGAAATAAAACCTGCGCCCCACAGGAAAAGACAGCGAGTTCCTTGTGCCTTTGCTAAGCGCTGTGAGAAAGGGAACGGAGGCAGAGGAGAGAAGGATCGGAAAACCGCCCTTGCAAAGTTCTGGGAAGGCCGGGGAACTACCAGCTTGTAGAGGGGTGACCCTGGGCTCCGCTCCAGAAGCAGGAGCTACGGATGACAGAAGGGGCTCAGTGAGTTAGTTGGGGTACGGCGCAGTGAAGGAACGAAGGATCACTGGCCCGAGACCCCTGCAAGTGTTAAGGACTGGACAAAACCAGTTTAATCTCACAACGCTGGAGGCAGGGTCAGGATCAGGCATGCCATGGCAGAAGCTGAACAGCGAGCTGCTGCCTGGGTTCCTGCATTGGCAAACAAGAAAACTTGACTCGTGTCTGACGGGTCCCCACGAGATGTTTAAGGTACACAGGGTGCTGATGACACTATCAGCGACAAGGGGGTCTGTGTGACCGCTGGACGCCCTGAAAAACCATGAAGGATGGTATACATGGACTTACGTCACAGTTGCCGTCTGTTCCCGTGAAGTTTAGGTGGTAAAATTTCAGTTACCAGAAGTTTGGTGTCATTAAACCATACTGTAAGGAAGAAGCTACACCTGCCCCACGCCAACTCCGATCAAGTTCAAGTTTTCTGACCTAGAAAGGCTCTAAGTCACCACGTAGGTCCTACAATAACAAGCCCTACCACACCAGGAAAAGGTCAAACTTCATATTTGGCAAACCATGCCAAGGCTGGATCCTTGCACGTGACTCTATGAAGTACCCGTGTCTTTCCAAAGACCACTTCTGCTGCCGGATAGAGAACATACTAGCCAAGCTTATCAGCCCTCTCTTCCTAAATAGCTCGTGGGGAGGGACGCAACTTTTTGGAACTGAGGCTGTAACTTAGTTGCCGAGTGCTTACCTAGTATGTGTGAATCCTGGGCTCGGTTCACAGAACCACAAAAGGGGGGTGGGAAGGAAGTAGTACCCAGGGCCCAGTTTCCATATAAATTGCCTTCCCTAGTCCTAGAACCAGAACTTTGCCACTGGCCCTGGCAGAATCTAATCTGGGCTTCAGGCCTGATGCTGTAACCTTCCTGCACCTCTGAGTCACCTAGGACGTTCTAGAAAGTTCCCAGGGCTGCTAAAGGCTTGGGAAATGGTGGTGCCTCTTCTTAGCATGTGGAGGTGAATGAGTTGCAGAGCCAAGGTACTTTCCATTCTCATTTTGAGACTTGTGTTTCAACTTTCTACTCGTGTTTACCTGTTTATCTCTGTGCACCATGTGCATGCCAATGGCCAGAAGACGGCGCTGGGTTCCTGGTGCTGGAGCTGCAGATATGGTGTAGCACTGGATGGGTGCTGAGACTTGAAACCAGGTCCTCTGGGAGAGCATCCAGTACCCTGAACCACTGAGTCATCCTCCAGCCCCCCTCTCAAGCTTTTAGGACACCCTGGCATCTACACCACTGCATACTTCTCACACCCTTGGCAAGTTCTACAGCAGAGAGCTGGGGCAAAGGGGAGCTCTCGTGGGGGGGGGGGTGTAGTCAGGTAGTCTGCTGGGCATTTTCTTGATTTATCAGAGCAATAAAGAACAAACAAAGCCAGATAGACTGAATGAATGGGGTTGGAAAATCCACTTGGAGAAACTCCTACATGTGACAGAATACTTGCACCCAATGTTCCCTGCCAGTGATTGGCACAGCAAACAATCCCAGGGCGTTAGTCTGAAGCCAGTTGTCGCCACCTTCAGTATCTTCAGCAAACTCAAGAGCTCAGTCCAGATATTGGTCAGCCAGCCTGACATATTTTGGGCTCTCACTTTGTCAGACACTCTGGGGACTGTGCTATGAATAAACTACCCAGAAATGTGCCCCCCACCTAGCTGTGGTTTGTGGCTAGAAGAGTGTCACTGGGATGACACTGAGATGACATGAATACTTCAAATGCCAGGCCTGCTGCTGGGACCGAAATGCACCATTCATTTTGTTCACGTGACCATAATAGACTCAGACCCAAGCAGAAACACTAGGTGACGGGCCAGTGGTTCTACATGGCCACCATGTCACTAGCTTAAGGGAAAGTCACCAGCTGTGTTCTGAGGTCATGCAGCAGAGAAGCAGAAACATTTGTTGGGCTCAGAGCCTCTAGATATTAACAACACCCGTTAATATCTAACACTCTAGGTGTCCATGTTGTTCCAGGAAGCAGACACTTACCACTAATGGGGTTGGTGCACCCAGCACACTTCTTGGCATACAAGTCACAGAAGCAGGTCAGGCAGTATGGGAACTCATCCCGCGCCGTGAAGCGTTGCCCAGATAGCTGCTTCTTGCAGGCTGTGCACACGAAGCATTCCTTGTGCCAGGGCTGATCCCGGTAAGTAACGCCCCCTGTGGTGATAGGCTGGGGGAGACACGTGCAAGAGTCAGGACTGCTCGTTTCTGGTTAGACATCTGTCACGGCTGTTTCCTGTGGATGATGTAAGATGCCCTTTCCACCCGAGACAAATGTGCACTCTGTTAAAGTGGTAAAGGAACCTCATACCTCACACACTTTATGCTACTGTGGATAGCATCCACTGCTGTCACTCCTGCCTTTCTCCCTAGTGACCCTGGCTCTCTAGGTCTCACAGTAGTACAGGGGAACAGAAGGTATGGGTGGATACTCCAGAGCCTTGTCACCCTCCCAAATAGGAAGGTGGCACAGGGGTGAAGTCATGATCAGAGGCAACATTGAAGGCATCAACCGCTCCTTCTCAGTGGCCCTGGAGCTGAGGCTAGAGACCTCAGTTCTACCTACAAAGTTGGGGTGACGAAGAGAAAGGGACCAATCTCTGTGGAAGCCTTCTGTCAAATCCTACAAATGGTGGCCTCTCCGGCTCGTCTCAAGCTCAGCCAGTACATAAGTAGAGAGGCAGAGGCTTAAAAATACCCAGAATCAGCATCCGCACCCACAAGACTACACCTTCTTCATTATTTTGCAACTAAAAGGACCGCACCAATGGGCAGGTGACAGGACAAGTGACTCAAAGGAGCCACCGGGACACTATCATGGTGTTACAATGTGAAGTCTGTAGTGCTACCTACAGGTTTATAGCCCTGGCAGTGGAGCTGGTCTCATGGTCAATGACCCCTAGACAGTGCTCAGGTTTCTGTTGTGCGTGGACCCAAATAAATACATTCTACGGCCATCAAACACACACGAACGAACACGGCATTCAAGATGTACTACCTGAGTTCACCATGGGTGAACCCGATGAGAGTGCCCTGTCAAGATGAGCCTTGCTGGAGGGGACCAAACTGTTTCTAAGCCAGAAGAGGTGACTGCACAGCAGAAAGAGATCCCAGAAGAAGCTAGGGCAGGGGTAAGCTGAGCAAAGAATGTGGCAGAGAACAGTGGTGCAGGGACGTGAGGAGAGGGAAGGGCTTAACCTAACAGGCTGGCGTAGGTCCTAAGGGCACTGAGGCCCGAGAGGTGCCATCATCCAGGGAGCTGTATGTGGGAGAGAGTGGCAGACCTGGTCCGTGGTTCTTGTTCATCCAAGACCAGCTTACCAGACACAAGTTAGAGATAGGGAGTTCCCCTGCCCTCCAGCATCAGGTTGGAAACATTTGGAAATGTTACTGAAGGCATGATTTTTCTCTTTGAAAGAGAGAGAGACAGAGACAGAGAGACAGAGACAGACAGACAGACAGAGAAACCAGCTCCCAGGTCCAACAGATCAACACACAGACTCCCAAAGAACAGACATGCAAGGCAGGAATGGGCAAGCTCTCGTAGCATGGAAACGGGACAGGTGTTTCTTCATGACAGCTGGGCCAAGGACGGAAGCTGAGAAGGACAAGAGACCCCAAGGGATCTGGAGCACCTTTTTGCACTGCACGCACTGCAGGGCATACTGCTTCTCGTAGCAGGGCACACAGAAGTTCTGATTCTCCTTCGGTATGAAGCTCTTGGTTCCAATGGGCTGCTGGCAGCGCTGGCAGGTGAAGCAGGTCTCGTGCCAGCTGCTGCCCTTGTACTCCATCTTGCGGGTACCTGTGGTCAGAGGCAGGAATCAGCAGCCGCCGTCAGACTGGCAGCTGCCTTCAGACTGGCTGGAGTCCCAGTAATGTGTCTCCAGAGCTTGTTGCCCCAGTGTTGGGGTATGACAAGTCTCCTCTGCTCTCAGAGGCTCATCTCTAACTGGAGATCACCGCTATTTTGCAACACCATCCATGCAATCCTAGAACATAGTAGGATGATGTTGTACATAGTAGGTCCTTGAAGTTTACATTAAATATGGTTATTGAGAATGTCAAGCGAGAATAAAGATTATTAAAATGAATATTAATGAATAAATCGAGATGAATAAAATAAAAAAAACCTTTTAAAGTACCTTTCCACACGGAAAAGCACAGATAAAATTCAGCAGGTTAGTTAGTCCCTATGTGGCAAGGTTGGCGCTGGTCACTATTTAGCAACAATTGCTCTCTAGACTCATGGTTTAACTCCCCATGGTTTCAGTTATCTGTGGTTAAACTCAGGCCAAACTGAAAATATTTAACGGAAAGTGCCAGAAATATACAATTCACTCATTAAACAAAACCACACATTTTTCTGGATAGTGTGATAAGACACCGCACTCCCCTTCCCGGCTACGAGGATGGGTAGAATTCCAACCCACCTCATTACAAAACCAACCATCATGGTACCACAGTCCTTGGGTCCATATAACCTTATTTTCCTGTGTGCAATACACATTGAATTTTGTCCTAAAGCAGAGCAAATGCAGGCTTAGTGCTATCAGTGGTGGGCTCCGTACACTCGCTAGGGATGGAGGGCTTACTGTGCACCCCGTTTACCTTCATCAATCCACAACCGTCTGGTTCACACTGAAGAAGTGACCAGAGGCCATGGAAATGGCTCAGCAGGTAACACTTCTTGTCATGTGAGAGCAGGACAACCCGCGTCCAATCCCCAGAATCCACCGCAGAAGAAGCAGGCCAAGAGGTGTCCTTTGACTGCCACAAGTGCACTGTGGCATGTTCGTGCCCCTACACACACACGCACACACACACACACACACACAGGCGCACAAACACTAATCACTAATAATAATAAATGGATGTCTGTGGAGCTGAGGACCTGGAGCCTTCAGCCCAGTGCCCTGTGGGAACCACACAGAGACAGATCTCCCTGGTTCTCCACACAGAGACTGATCTCCCTGGTTCTCCACACAGAGACAGATCTCTCTGGTTCTCCACACAGAGACAGATCTCCCTGGTTCTCCACACAGAGACAGATCTCTCTGGTTCTCCACACAGAGACTGATCTCCCTGGTTCTCCACACAGAGACAGATCTCCCTGGTTCTCCACACTGAGACAGATCTCCCTGGTTCTCCACACAGAGACTGATCTCCCTGGTTCTCCACACAGAGACAGATCTCCCTGGTTCTCCACACTGAGACAGATCTCCCTGGTTCTCCACACAGAGACAGATCTCCCTGGTTCTCCACACTGAGACAGATCTCCCTGGTTCTCCACACAGAGACAGATCTCCTTGGTTCTCCACACAGAGACAGATCTCTGTGGTTCTCCACACTGAGACAGATCTCCCTGGTTCTCCACACAGAGACAGATCTCTCTGGTTCTCCACACAGAGACAGATCTCTGTGGTTCTCCACACTGAGACAGACCTCCCTGGTTCTCTACACTGAGACGGATCTCCCTGGTTCTCCACACTGAGATAGATCTCTCTGGTTCTCCACACAGAGACAGATCTCCCTTGTTCTCCACACTGAGACGGATCTGTCTGGTTCTCCACACTGAGAGATCTCCCTGGTTCTCCACACTGTGCTGTGAGCTAGAACAAAAGCTAACTTTACTCACTCCTGCTGTCACATGTCACATGTTTCTATCATTCTTCAGGTCCTAGAAATTTCTTCACGGGGCTGGAGAGATGGCTCAGTGGTTAAGAGCACTGACTGCTCTTCCAGAGGACCTGAGTTCAAATCCCCATAACCACATGGTGGCTCACAACCATCTGTAATGAGGTCTGATGCCCTTTTCTGGTGTGTCTGAAGACAGTTACAGTGTACTTACATATAATAAATAAATAAATCTTAAAAAAAAAAAGAAATTTGTTCACCCCACCACCAAACACTCTCCATGAATGAACTGATTTCTTTTTTACATCCCCTAACATGTGTGTATATTTATAAAACGAGTGAATTCAAAGCTGAAGCTGTGTGTGAGCACCGTTTGTTTTGGTAGACTAGGAAGAGGTTATGGGTAAGGAAACAGAGTGGGGTCTTGCACCTATGATACCTCAAGGACATCCTACAGCAGTCTGTGGGTCAGACCTACACTGCTGTCTGTTTCTTAAATGGGGTTTTTTTGTCTGCTTTATGGTAGAGCTAAGAGGGCCTCTTGCATGCTAGGAAGAATTCAACCTCTATAGACAACCCACTAACCATTTACTATCATAGCTCCTCTGTTTTTCCAACAGCAGGCACAAAGAGCCTAGCACTGGTCTCCTAGGCATGAAGGATAGGGAAAATGGAGGGACTAGGGACAACAGTCACACAGACGAGGTGGAGTCCTTCAGAGGTGAGTGAACAAAGCCAAAAAAGGGAGAACAGAAGCAGCAGTAAGTAGATCCTGAGGCTGGGCAGCAGCAATGTGGTTGGTTGCAACTATGTAGCTAACTAAGCTACTATGTAGCTGTGTGTCTGTCTGCAGCTGTGTATCTACAGCTGTGTGGCTGGACTGCAGCTGTGTGGCTGGCTGCAGCTATGTGGCTGTCTGCAGCTGTGTGTCTATGCTGCAGCTGTGTGTCTGTCTGCAGCTGTGTATCTACAGCTGTGTGGCTGGACTGCAGCTGTGTGGCTGGCTGCAGCTATGTGGCTGTCTGCAGCTGTGTGTCTATGCTGCAGCTGTGTGGCTGTCTGCAGCTGTGTATCTACAGCTGTGTGGCTGGGCTGCAGTTGTGTGGTTGGGCTGCAGCTGTGTGGTTGGGCTGCAGGCTTGGTGAGGGTCTTAGAAAAGCTCTGCTTAGCAGAGGAACTGCAAATTGATTCCCCAGGGCTATTGTTTCTAGGATTACCAAAGATTTAATTTGTTTCCCTTTTTTGAGATAGAGTCTTGTGCTGTTTTTGTCTGTCTGTCTGCTTTTGCCAACTTGATATGAGGTAGAGTCACTTGGGGAGATGGATCCCCCATTTTGGAAAATGTCCCCATCAAGTTGGCCTATAAGCAAGCTCCCTGGTTGACCACCAGTGTGAGCAGGACCAGCGTTGGGTGGGCGATGCTCCAATGCCTGCTGCCACACCCCACTTGGGTCCTAAGTTTCTAATTAATGTGGCTTAAAATTCCAGCATCACCAATTGCCACCGAGCTCTGTCTTCCCCACCCCTCCCCAGCTGTGCTTTCAGGCTGGGTGCTCTGTTCCTGTCACACTGTCACAGTCATTTAAAAGTCGTATTAACCAGAAAAAAAAAAAAATGTTGTAGCAATAGGAATCTATCTTACCGAAGGTCTAATTATCTCCTCTGGAAAAGTATTACTTCTCGCCCCATATATCTTCCCCAAATACTTCCCATATGTCAGTCTGTCACCCAGAACTCTGCAGTGCCTCCTCTTTGCCAAAAGCAAAGCAAGCCAGAAATAAAACAGAAGGTTAGTCACTGTCCCACAGAAGGATCGAGCGTCAGTGTGCGGATGGAGCTCAAGCGCCAAGGTGTTCGCTGGCGTGCAGGAGGCCACGCACATCCACAGCAGTACAAGTCAGAATCTATAGGACGACACAGGATTGTTCTGTCGGTAATCTCGGGTCTCAAAGTTAGTAGTCGCTCCATTGGAAGTACAATCTCAAAACCCTTGACTTAATCCCCCCATCTCTCTCCCCCTCCTTCCCTGTCTGTCTGTCTGTCTGTCTGTCTCTCTGCCTCTCTCTCTCTCTCTCTCTCTCTCTCTCTCTCTGTGTGTGTGTGTGTGTGTGTGTGTGTGTATGTAGTCAACCTCAGGTATCATCCCTCAGAAGTTGTTCATCTTTTTTCCTCACACTAGGTTGGCTGGGATCGTCCAGACTCTTCAAGCATCTTCATCTGCACAAGAGACACATTCACTGACAGATGTGGTCAGCACTGAACAGCCCATGTTCCTTACAGGGCAGTGAAGGCAAACACTTAAAAACACCCAGGGAGAATGGGGTGGGGGGCTCCACCTCCAGCCCATCGTTCTTTTAGGAATTAACTGCTTCTGGGACTTGTAGTTTTTCTCCCCTTGGTAAAATGGTTATTGTGTCTGAAGTGGGGCAGGGAACAGAAACAAAGGGCGACAGCATCTTTCCAACAAAATCGCCATGAAGCACTGACGTGGCCCTACCACACGGGGCGCACTACACATCCGTGGAAGGGGATTACCTCGACTGAGAACTGGAGCTTGGATACACACTTGGATCTCTGTGGCTAATCAACGCTCCTCCTTCCTATGAGCTGAGCCTGTGAGGGCGGTGACAAACCAATTGCAGGACTCTCTTCCCGTGTGTGGGAGCCCACACATCCAGCCCCGATTTGTATTGCATTCACATGTACATTAATAATAATTAATAATAATAATAATGAGTGATACCTTTTGTTCCTACCACTTGGAAGCCTGGGGTGGTAGGTAGAGCTTTTTCGCTGCCCCTCCCCCATCATGTGTGAACTCGGTATTTCCCAGATAACTCATCCTGTAACTGGCTGGCCTAAAACTCAGAGATCTGCTGTCTCTAGCCGTAGAGTGCTGAGATTAAAGGTGTGTGCCATCACACGTGGCCTCGAGTATGATTCTTAAAAGAGAGAGAGAGAGAGAGAGAGAGAGAGAGAGAGAGAATCCTTTTAAATGGCTTTACGTGGCTCTCGTTTATTAGCGGAGCGAAATGAATTTCTTCTAGACTTCTCTTTTAAATTTAACATATTTGATAGCTTTACCTAAAAGTTCTTCAACTAACAAACTTCAAAGTCTTTCTTTTTTTAGATTTATTTATTTATTGTATGCATGCGAGTACACTGTAGCTGTCTTCAGACACACCAGCAGAGGGCATCGGATCCCATTACAGATGGTTGTGAGCCACCATGTGGTTGCCTGGAATTGAACTCAGGACCTCTGGAAGAGCAGTCAGTGCTTTTAACCTCTGAGTCATCTCTGCAGCTCCCCCAAACTTCAAATTCTTAAATAGCTTCAAAACTGAGTTTAAAATTACAGGTATTATGAATAATTAAATTAATAAGTGCTAGAATAGCTAATATGTAAAGAAATTTCAACTAAACCCACAAACACGGTTCACTTTGTCAGTATGTACTTTAAAAATCAGAATCCCAAGGTTAACTCTCGTTTTTTTATAAATCTCATACACACTTTGGCGGTTACTTAATATTGCCCAAGGATATGCACCCTATTGATACGGCAATATGTTATTGTGATCTACAAATGGGTTAGCTGCCTTATGGCTAGCCTGGGACGTATAGATCCTGTGGGCCACAGAATAGATACACCTGGAGTTCCTAAAGTTTAATATGTCTGCTTCCCCTCGATTCTAACCCCCCCATAATTAAAGGATTTCAAAGAAGCTGTCTTGACACTTTGAGTTATTTAGTTATCTTGCATAGAATCTGAATGTGTTATCCAGCCAGGTTCAGGACTGTGTTAACACACTGCCGTGAAAGCAATTCTCGGGCTATACCCAGTTCGTCCACTAGAGGGCGCCAGACGACCTTGCTTGGACCACTGCGCAGGCTCTGTCAGTTACACTTCTCTAAATTCCCTCTGCTCACCCTTGTGTCTATCCATCACCGGCACTGCAAAAACGCACATAAATACACATATGCAAATGTGGGGTTTAAGAAGCAAGTCTTATGATACCCATGTGTCAGCTTGCCATCCCCGCATTCCTGTGATTTGCTTACGGCTGCTTCCACCTACCTAGTCTTCCGGGAGAGCCTATGTTTCCTATTGCTAGGTTCAAGGGTGGATGCTCTCTGCTGCCTTTGTGTATTTATCTACACGAAGCCAGCATGTCAAGCAGTAGCTACGTGTGTGGCTAAGACACATGCTGAAAGCTACCTGGCTCTGAACCTGCCACCCGTGCTAGTACCATGTTCTAAATCATAGCGCCTTCTAAGCTGCTTGACACCAGAATCCTAGGTCAGGTCCTCTGAGCTGCTCAACTGTTCAGTTTTTACATCATGGATATCATAAGACTTGCTTCTTAAGCCCCACATTTGCATATGTGTATGTGCGTTTTTTGCAGTGTCGTCATCAAAACCATATGCTAGGCAGGCACTCTACTACAGGGCTACAGCCGTCCTACATATATTTTTATTAACTTACCTTGGCTGGCCTTTAACTCCCGGAGATCTACCTGCCTCTGCATCCCATATACTGAGATTAAATGAGATTAAAGGTGTGCACTGCTATTTCTGGTCTGTCACCCACTTTTTAAAAAATAAAAATAAAAGATTTATTTTTCCTATGCAGAGCCAAGAGAGAGAGAGAGAGAGAGAGAGAGAGAGAGAGAGAGAGAGAGAGCGAACTCATCTTCTCCAGGCAGGTAAAAATGAAACACCTTATCATTATGTATAGTTCTTAACCCAGGTGTGGTTCTGTCCCCTTTTGATGTCTATCTAGGACATACCTTCATGAGGTCAGGCAGAGGGTGCAGCTAAGCAACATGTGGCTCTTGGCCAGTCCGGCCACACCAGAGCACAAATCATAGCGGTTGAAATAACAGCGTAAATTCAGCAAGCAGGGCACATGCACTGGAGCCGCGAGGCGGAGGAGACACATCTCCAGGGACTTGCTGGTATTCCCTTTCCGCCAGTTCTCTCTAGCCACAGGCTGCCGCGTATCCTCAGCCAACCAAGGGCTGACGGAACAGGAACCCCCTTAGAGCTTCCACTCCTCCTCATGATACGCCTCACTCCTCTCCCACCCCTCAATGGGCAGGGGGAGTTGATGTAAGTCTTAGCTGTCCTGGAACTAGCTCTGTAGACCAGGCTGGCCTCAAACTCAGAAATCTGCCCGCTTCTGCCTACCGAGTGCTGGGATTAAAGGCCTGCTCGATCGCCGCCCAGTCACATCCCTGCCTCTGCGTTGGATGAACACATCCTGTATGTAGTTCAGGGATGAGCACTGAAGTATCATCACCAGAGTCCTGGACCAACTTAAAGAGTCCCGCCCCACAGCCCGCCGCTAAACGGGCTCAGCGTCACGCGCGCGCGAGAAAGGCACCCGTTCTGACCTGGCATGATGGTCTTTTTGCACTCCTGGCACTTGGACGAGTACTCGTTGGAATAGCAGTCGGTGCACAGCAGCTGCTCCTCCTTGGCAGCAAAGGGCTTGTCCACCAGCGAGCTCCCGCAGCGGGAGCAGTGGAAACAGCCTTCGTGCCAGTGCCGGTCCTTGTAGGACAAGTCCTGGAGAGGCAGACACACTGGTTAGTCGGAGGCAGGGCTGGAGAGGTAAAGCTACTGTCTGACTCAGCCCGGGCGCCCTTGGTGAGCTAAGGTGCTGCGGTGTGTAGGTAAGGGAGGAAGGAGAGCCGATTTGCCTGCGGACAAGCCTGTGCTGCGTTTTCTTGATTGATGATCGATGTGGGAGGAGCCAGTTTACTAAGCTGGTGGTCCCTAGTGCTATTTGAAAAGCAGGACAAGCGAGCAATCAGCACTTCTCCTTAGCCTCTGTACCGGTTCCTGTCCTGCCCTCCCTTAGGGATGGAGTGTGGCCTGAGAGTTGTGAGCGGAACAAGCCCCTCCCTTAGATGTTTCTTTCGGTCAGGGTCTTTTCTCGCGCTAACAGAAACCCTACTGAGACACTGAACTAGGAGGCCTTGTTTCTGAAAGGTTCGCGCTCCTCGGAATCCAGCTCCCTGCACGTCAGTGGGTTCGTCCTCTGGGAAAAAAGGATCGGGGACATGGCTTACACACATGCTGGACCTCTGTAAGTCCATGTATGACAGGAGGACTGAATGAGAGAACAGAGGCCTAAACCTGTCTCTTGCAGGTTAAATACTGAAAGTAATTTTAGAAGAAAAAAAAAATTTGGTAGGGAGATTATATGTACTTCGCTGCATATTTTTGATAAGTGAAATATGGTATAATCTGCTTTAATTTGAGACCACCTGTCCGTGTGTTAAGTCACTAGAAACTTGTAAGCTCACACCATGTATGCACTGTTGTTATGTGATACGTCATATACATATATCGGTATCATTTGGGATTAGGTATAACCTGGACTCTCTCCATACATACATATACCCCATCTTCAAAATTAAACCCCTCCCGGGGGCCAAGTGACAGACAAAATAAACCAGACACAGACGGTAAGCTATTTGCACTGCAGATGATGGACCGTGTTGTAAGCTTGCTATAGTGCAATGGCCCAAAATATAGTTAGCGCCGAAGTGCGGAGACATTTCTAGGTTTGCCCACAGTCACACAGCTGGCACGTAGCCGAGCCAGGCTGTGGTATGGTTTCCACCGAACCACACCAGATGAAGGCTGCTTCCCTGGTAGTACATCATCACCAGGGTTCTTGGTGGAAAGGCTACACGCTGCTTTCCACAGTGGCCAGCCACTGGACAGACTGGACAGAGAGGAGTCAGAGGCCTTGTGTGGTAAGGTGGCCTCTACTATCCCCTGGCAAGCACCACACACACATGAAGGGGTCACTTTTTACTCGCAAGGAAAAGCTACAGTTTGTTGCTTTGCACCATGACAGAACGCCAAAGTCAAGATAACAAACTGAAGTCTTTAATTGGGCTTAAAGTTTTGGAGGATTAGGAGCCATGATGGTGGAGCTCTGAGAAGAACTGAGGTCTCATGTCTCAGAACTGCAGGCTGGAGGCAGAGAGTGCGGTGCATTGGAGAGGGCAGACACACACCTCTTCCAACAAGACCACACCTTCTAATCCTTTCCAAACAACCACCAGCTGGAACCAGATATTCAAATGTTTGAGACTTACAGACATTCAAACCACGAGGAAAATTTAAGAAATACATCTTGGTAGTGAAGCCACCAGATGTCATTAGTCCCCACACAGGCTAGCAAGTCCCTGAAGGACAGAGTCCTTTGCATGGTGTAGTGAGACATTTGCAGAAGAGCCAGCTGAATGCTTTAACTGGTCTAAGGTTTTACGGAAACCCAGTCTTCTTCCCCACAGTGAACATTTTTGCAGCAAAACACAGCAGTACTGAAGACCGCCTTGCTGATTTAGACACTTGAAAAATTTCACCTTAAATACGAGCACTGTCATGTCCCATCCCATTGAGGGAGCCGAGTCAGGCATGTAGAGAGAACAGGAGACCTATGAAGAGTCGGGCAGAGCCTTCCAGCTGCCTTCCTGTGAGCAGGGCTCTCAGTGTGCATTTCCTGAGGCCTGCATGCACACACTCACCATAGCATAGTGCACATCTTAAACCTTTCCGACAGAAACTGAGAAGGCTGGACTGATTCCATGACAGCCTTCAAATTGGCAGTTAAGGCGACTAGGGCTAAACCTCTGTTTCCAAGAACTGGGCAATTCCAGGCAAGTCTGGGCCTCAGAAGCTGCCCCGCCACCTGGTCTAAGGCAAGGACAGTGGGGTCAGCAGCAGTTTCCGGACTTCCTCAGCTATAGTTTCCAGCCCCCATGGCCCAGCAATAGGACATCCCTAGAGATGGAGTAGACAAGAGTCACCCACCCCGGAATCCTCCAATGCACTTTAAATCAGACCTGCATGCACACTTGATTGTCTCTCCACCTTGGTAATGGGAGACCCCAGCGTGCTGGACTTCTGCAGAATAAAACACCCTCTGCTTTTACATACTGAGTCTGGGGTATCACTCTTTGGTGACCCATGGACCCTTACGAAATGTCTTCTCCAAAGGTCAGCCTCTGATTATATGCCCAAATCCAATGGTGGACCAAAAAGAAATAACACTAATCAGGTTTGTCCACCATTGCTGGCAGGTCCTGGAGGTGGGTGTGTAGAGGGGGAATCAGACTGGTCCTTCCCCTGTTCCACCCAGAGATGGAGATGGGGTTCCTGGCTCCACATCAGAGTATGTGGGATGTTCAGGCAGTAGGAGAGCCTCGTGCGTGTCACATGCTTTACATGACTAATGCTATTATGGGCTGGGTACCCCTGAGATCCCAGAAGCAGGAGAGTCAACAATTAAGCTCAGGGGCCCAAAAGCCAACCCTATTTTATACCCTTGATCCTCCACCTACCAACTGCCTGGCTAAGGGCAGGAACCAAGCCCCTCAACCTCAGGCTTCCCACTGAACAACGGGAAGGAAGGTGCCTCTGGGATGGGAGCCTTAAACACTTGACAGCAGCTTCTTGGAAACAGTCCAATGGATGCCAGCTCACAGTCAGTCACGAAAGGGGTGACTAAAAGTGTCACTCACTGACACTGAATCTCCAGAGGAAGGTGGTAATGAAAACCAGAATTTCTTTCTCTCTTGTGTCTTCTTGGGGATTTTGTTTCTGTTTGTGTGTTTGTTTGTGTGTTTGTTTGTTTGTTTGTTTTTAGCTTACTGGAAAGACCAAGCCCCAAACTTCAGCATCGTCTTTCTTAGCCTCCCATGAGCTGGGCTTCCAAGCAGGAGCCACCACACCCTATTAAAACATTTTTAACATCTCAGAAGCCCCACAGTAAGAATTCTGGCACTCTAATTTTACACACTGCCTTTTAAACTTACTTTGGCTTTTATAATCTCAAAATATGTTTCTAAATTCTACTTGCCTATTTTGAGCCGTACAATAACTCTGGGAGATATAGCTTTATGTTTATGCATGGACAGATTTGACATAAGGATGCGGAAAGTTATGTTTCTCCAGGCATCCCCCAACCCCCAACTCTAAATTTTCACCTTTACTGATTTAACAAACCAACATATAGATATATAATGTATGTGTATACATATACTATATATAACATTATATATATATATATATAATTTTTAAGGTGGGCACATCGGTGTCAATCCTTTCCAAATCTATCCCAACAGGCTCCCCCAGCCTGGGCTGAGTGCGTCACTTTTAGACCTCTACCTGTTCAGCTGCACACAGAGCACACATCTCGCCTGCCCTGTGAAAGTCTGCCCAGTGCCCCAGCCAACACAGAACCTCTGCGTTTCTTTCGAAGCCGCACCTCACTGATGAGGCCACTGGGCAATTCCTGGGGCTCTTGGACTGTGTTCCTTAGGAGTCTGAGATCACTTGGTACTGTCTCAGCTTCCATCTCGTCTCCAAGAGTTTCCCGTCCTAATCAGGAAATGGGCAGAGGGCTTGTGTGGGAAAATGTGACTGAGATTGCAGGCCACAGAGAGACTTCCTGGACCATTTGGTCTCAGTGTCTTGAGTTTTAGTCTCAGGGTTTCCCAGGGCTCAGAGATAGTTCAAGAAATACCACTCAGAAATGAAGATAACAGCTCAAAGCTAACCAATGCTTGATACTGCCTGCCAAATATTGATCTTGAAGATCCAGTGCCAGGCTCTTTCTGTTCCTCAGATTCACGGCTCCAAACAGAATTTTAGTTTTCACGATTAGCATCATACCCAGTGTTGACCAGTTCATTTTTTTTTTCCCCTACAGTGTTTTGTACTCTGACACGTATAGATTCTGAATCCTTGGACTCAATCCACCACAGACAAAAAAGCTAAACTGTCATCGAACATTTATACTTTGGGAAGCTAATATTCCCTAAATAATACAACCCAGTTCTTTACATGCAGCGAGTATCACAAGTCATCTCGAGACAGTTCACAGAATATCAGAGACTGTGTGAGGTTACATGCAAATGCTTTACTATTCTGTATAAGAGACTCCATCCTTTCAAAGCAATTTTGCCTCCACAGTCTCTTCTACTGAGGAGGACCACAATGCAACATGAGCATTGACAATATTTAGATGCTAAGGGGCAGGGTGGCCTGAACTGGCTTAGTATGCACCAAACCCTGTGCTCACCCCGGCACTACAAAGAGAAGGGGGAAAGACAAAGAAAGTTTTCTACAGAGATTGGAAAAAGAAGGGGAAAGACAGTTTATATTTCCCAGAAGGGGAAAAAAAAAAAAAAGAAAAAAAAAAGAAAAAGCAAAGGCACTAAGGCTGACCTTGAGCTCACAGGAAGGTCATGAACGGCAGTAAAATGTGATCCACATGGGAGAAGAAGACAAACACTTCTTTTCCGATGGTAGTTTTCTAAGCTCTGAGAACATCCCTAATCTAGGACATGCTTGTAGCTCCCCTCCAAATGTGCCCTTGTTAGGACTTCAGCTGAGCCTTGGAAAAGGCAGGGACCTGAAGGGAGCCCCCGGCCTTCGTGTGGCGCTAGCACTAGGCAGAGGGTGGGCTCTGCAGTCAGCCGCCCTTCCATAGCTCCTCTGCACGGCCTTCCAGCCAGGCGAGGTGGTACTCGCCCGCCATTTCTGCAAACTGCTCCTCACTCAGACTGACTTCAGAACGTGAGAGGGTTTGCTCATCAGCCCCACCCAGCACGCTGAAGAGGTCTTCTCTGCTTTGGGACTACAGGCTGATCCTCTTTCCACTCTGTCCTTTCAGAGCCTTGCAAACAAAGTCTGGACAGACAGACAGCAGGGGAAAGAGCGGCTGTCACGCTCTGTCCCAGCTAAGAACGATTTCCTCACACTGTCCGTTTCCCTGACAGTTCTGTGAGATAAGCAACTGTCTTATAGGCTTGGGAAGGGAGACTGTCACACTGTCACACAGCTTGTTGAAGATGGAACCACGTGTGTAAGCCTAGACAGATTGTTTCAGGGTCCTGTCATGGCTGGTGCGGGGTGGTGTCTGAGGCTTCTTGAGCAGAGAGGTTTATTTGTTTGTTTGTTTGTTTGTTTATTTGTTTGTTTTAGAACCCAATCAGCCAGCTTTATTCCTCACTCTGAAGGCCTTGAATTATTGGTTCCTTTAAATATAGTGTTTTTTTTTTTAGAGTGTCCAAATAAACCCACCTTTACTACAGTTTTAATTTCCATGTTTTCAGATACCCATATAGCCAACCACAACCCTAGATTATTAGTGGAAAATTCCAGAAATAAAAAATTATTAATTTTTAAGTCGTGACATGTTCTGAGGAGCATGACAAAATCTCAAGGAATCTCACTTTGTCCCGGATGGGGATGAATCATTCTTTCGTCTGCCATAACTCACATTGTCTATGCAGATGTCAGCAACTGGCTTGCTACCATGCCGACCACAGGGTGTCCTGCTGCCCATATAAATCACAGCTTCGGGTGTACACCAGGAACCTTGGAATGCAAGCTAGGACACGTAGAACTCTTATCCCCACGATATCTCTGCTCATTTCAAAGTCTGTGGACAGAGTCTACATAGAAAACCCATAAAGGTAATTTAGTCATTAAGAACAGAGAAATCAGGCCAAGAGATGGCCCTTCTGATAGAGGAGCTTGTATACAGGCCTGATTCCTGGGTCCTGTAAATCAGAACTCCCAGGGACCACCAGGAGGACTCCTGGGAGGGTTATTTTCTAACATCTATACAAATACACAATAACTCACATCTTTCTATATTCACACACACAGTAATAATAATAATAATAATAATAATAATAATAATAACAATAATAGTAATAATGACATCCTAATTTGGAGAGCAGTAACTTGACACATTTTTAAAATTTTATTGTTGTTATAATTTTCTAGACAGGATCTCACTAGGTAATCTTAAGCTGGCCTAGAACTTGCCATGTAAACTGGAATGGCTTTGATCTCATAGAAATCCACCTGCCTTTGTCTCTGGAGTATTGGTATTAAAGGCATGAGTCACCACACCCAACACAAGATCTCATATTTTTGAAATTAAAAAAAAAAAAAAAACAAAAAACAAAACAAAACAAAAAAAAACCCTTGAAAGTCATCCCAAAGACTAAGCATCGAGTTTGCAGAAGGCCACGAGAGGAAGAATGGAGTGATTCTCTCAGCAGAGAAGGGTCCAGAGGGCTGCAGAGATATATCGTGTTGGCAGGAATAACGACCCTTTTCTAACAGCTCCCTTTCCTAAGAGGGCTCAAGAACCTTCTCAACAGGACAGGGACATCTAGATCCTCCCTGGGCACAGAGGAACCAGAGTCTTGTCTTAGAGTTCACACATTACTCCCCAAACAAGAACCTTCTAGATTTCCTGTTAAAAAAATCCTTCCAATATTAAGTGAGAAAATGTATGCTGGTGGGAAGGATTTATACCAATTCCATTACCACCTCAGTGTGTCCCCCTAGGGTGACCAGGAAAGCCGATGAGGATAATGCTCCTGAGTCAACCATCATTGCTCACTTTTAGTTGAGTAGCAGTAACACCTAAGTAAGAGGCTTGATGGCTACTGGTTAGGAAGTTTGAAACAATCATCTACTCCCTGTTTAAATAACCCAACCCTACCCGGGGGGAAGCTTCCTCTTGAGTTTCCACAGGCTTGTGGAATAAACTCAACTGAGAAGCTCACTCTTTCAGTGACTGGCACCCTGTGGTGGACGGGGACAGGGGACACCAGGAAGCTGGACAGGAACCATACGACAAACCCAGCACTGTTTCCCCAGCATCTCACTGCCATCGGACAGGATCCAGGAGAAGAACAAGGCCTTTCCCATCAACGGTCAGTTGGCAGAGGCAGGGGAAACATCTCTTATTCCTTATCTGACCCGAAGACCATGGCCGAGGTTTCTCTCACGTGGGCCAGGAGCATAGGTTTTTGGTTAAGAGCCTTCCATGTCTATCTCTACAATTTTCTAGTTCCAATTCTCAGTAAGACCTTCAACTCTTCTAAGCATCAGTGACTTCTACATAAGATGGGATCAAAAAGTCCTAGTCCATGGGCGGGCCTAGAGGGACTTACATTGTGCAATAGAGCAACTTTCAATTGTCAGGCCCAAGGAACTTGACAGCAGGCGCCAAGTTTCGAATTTAATCTTGGCTGCTAGCTTTGCTCTACAGACATCTTTTCTTTACTATCTGTGATTGTGCTCTTCACAGCCCCCGCTCAGGGTCTCCAAGCATCAGGACGTAGCTTGTGGAGACATGGGCTAGTCAGTCTGTTCACTCTGAGGCCCTTTGTTAAAGTTATTAACTTTCAAATGCATAGTTCTCTATGGGAATTCTATTTTTTCTTGATTTTCTGAGGTCCAGAACTCAGGCTGATACAAACAATTCTATAGTCAGTACAAAGTTTTTGCTAACATCTCCTGGTACCCAAGAACAATTAAGAAGGATTGGATGATGCTAAAATTAGGTTTGTTTTGTGACTTCTCAACTATTTCACTGGTGGTCAGAAGCAAGGATCTTCTCCTCTTGGGTATCATGGTATTTCCAAGGAGCAGGTGAATGGAGAAGAACAGGAATATCTAGGTGGCTGCCCAGGAACAAATAAATGTATCTATACCAGCTGTCTTAGTCAGGGTTTCTATTCCTGCATAAACATCATGACCAAGAAGCAAGTTGGGGAGGAAAGGGTTTATTCAGCTTATACTTCCACATTGCTGTTCATCACCAGAGGAAGTCAGGACTGGAACCCAAGCAGGTCAGGAAGCAGGAGCTGATGCAGAGGCCATGGAGGGATGTCACTTACTGGCTTGCTTCCCCTGGCTTCCTCAGCCTGCTTTCTTATAGCACCCAGGTCTACCAGCCCAGGGATGGCACCACCCACAATGGCTGGGCCCTCCCTCCTTGATCACTAGTTGAGAAAATGCCTTACAGCTGGATTTCATGGAGGCATCTCCTCAACTGAGGCTCCTTTCTCTGTGATGACTCCAGCTTGTGTCAAGTTGACACAAAACCAGCCAGTACACTACCTATGGGGACAGGTTGGCATCTATCTCATTTAAAATTAATCACTACTTCAGAATTAGTCTAGTTCCCACAGGCATGTGCACATCTTAATATTTTACAGAAAAGTGTGTCTTCTAAAGAGCTGAGCACAGCCCATGGTGGCTAGACCGCTTTAAGAAGACTGAGTGGTCATCAGCTCAGCTAAGCACCTCACCCTCCTATTGTAATTTTTGGCTTTACTTCCCAAAGTAACAGAAACGTTTCTGTCACTTCTTCCTCCTCAAAGTCAACTGCATGACTGCATTTGCCAGTCAAGAAAACCATGGTCTCCATTAACCCAATAATATCTCTTTGTTCCCAGATGAGGCCAATCCCAGAGCAGGACCCACAGCCGCCGATCTCAAGTTGCTGATGCGGGTTGAAAAGTTCAGTGCGCTAGCTTCTGACCCCTTCGGCAGTCTTGTTGACTTTGGCCCCTGTGGAGACTCTTGTTTATTTGTGCATTAAATGCCTCTGGAAGGAAGACTAGCTTTGGGGGCCTTTCCATTAAATAATTCCGGAGAAATGATAAGTGACTGGTGCCTTGTTTTTACTTCAGCCATTGGTCAGGGATGACCAGTTCCAGATATGCAGGGTTTTTTTTTTTTTTTCCTTTAAACTGAAGGAACTTAACTATTTCTTATCTAGATATTTTTTTCATAAAATACTTCTTGTCTATGTCTAGGAGTTTGTCTTCCACAAGGATGTTTCTATTTATATTTTCTCCATGAAAATGGGTAGAGAGGTGAGGCTTCTGAGAAGCATGTATTACAGGAAGCAATACATAAAGAACGGAAAAGGAACTGGAGGGAAGGCAGAAGCATGAGGCTGACACTATCACTGTGAGCACTGTGTGTGAGAACACTAATCGTAAGGACCCCGCTCAGCAGATCCCCAATTTCCCATTTCACAGATGTGCACAGGAGCACAGAGGGGTCAAGTAACTGGTAGAGTTCACGTTGCTCATGAGACACCTAAACAGAAAGCAATGAGACTGTCTGGCAGCTGAGCTCTTGTGCTTGGCTCATTCTATAGTGAAGAGATGGCCCTTGTTTGGATCTTAGGTCTCCTCCACAGCCCTGTGTAATTAGATCCCAGCCCGGAGCCATTGTGGAACAGAGAGGCCCTTAGATGACTGAGGATGTGCTTTAAAGGGGGGGATTAATGCGCCCTGGCTCCTCCCTCTCTCACACTTTGTTTCTCAGATCACACAGTAGGCAGTTTTCCCTTGTGTACCAACCAAGATGATTGACTTGTTACGGGTCTCAATAAAAGTGTTGTGTCCATCCAATCGTGGAGGGAACCCTCAAAAGCCGAGACTAAATAACTCTTTGCTCTTTGTAAGCTAGTGATCCATGCCACCGTCGTGAGAAGCTAACCTGGAAACTAAGAACACTTACCACCTGGAACATGACATGAACCAGCAAAAAAATTTAAAAAGGGGGGAATTGGAGATGGGTTGGGTCAGCTGTTTGCTCGTCGTAGCTAACCCACTGAGCACTTTAAGTTTGCCTCACACGACTGCTAAGTTTCCTCTAACCCTCCACATAGCCTTCCTGTTCTAAAGCTACCTGGCTGCAGGTTGGTTTTGAGTGACCCAGATCCACATTGTTCGTTTCTGCCCAGGCAAGCTTTTCTCCGCAGACAGAAATTCCTCCCCAACACTTAGATGCCTAGCAACGGAAGTCATTGCCACACCCACTTGACTACTCTACTGGGAGACAGACAACAAAGAATGAGTAAAGAGAATGCACTGGGCAAGGAAGAAGGGATGCCCCTGCAGTACCGGAGACACCGGAAGTTACGGATTGATTTTTATGGTCATGAAAGAGAGTGGTAAAAATCCCAAAGGGATACAAAGTACTGATGGCAGAAATCACACGGAACAAGGACAATGGCATGACTTTCCGTTGAGTCTAGAACCTGGGGGTTCCCGGGGGACTTCAAAGTGGCTCCATTTTTTTAAGTCAATTCTGCGGCTGTGAGGTGACCTAGCAGTGCATTTGCCTGTAAAGATATCAAGAATCTTGTATGAGCCCCACTATAGTTGGGGTCTGAGATGTGTCCCCGAAGGTTAAAGCCTTGGTATTATGCTTGGAGCTGCTAAGAGGTAGAACCTTCAGGAGGTAGAG
This sequence comes from Micromys minutus, assembly GCF_963924665.1. Lineage (NCBI taxonomy): Eukaryota > Metazoa > Chordata > Mammalia > Rodentia > Muridae > Micromys > Micromys minutus. The sequence goes on from NC_137974.1 coordinate 84,535,224, forward strand.
CCTGGGGACCATCCACTAGCATGCGTCCTTGAGGGGAATACTGGGGCCTTAGCCCTATCAGATCTCTGTTGCTTTCTTTACTACCAGAAGGGGAGAGGTTTTCTCTGACATATGCTCCTGCCATGGTGTGCTGCCCAAAGGTGACAATACCAACCACTCAAGAATTGGAAAGTCTCATATTTTGAGCCAAAGTAAACCTTTCCTTAGAAGTTTGTCTGTGGTCACGATGTGTGATAGGTTAGGCTATGTACGATCTTTCATTACTGGTCAATGAGCAGGGATGAAAAGGTTTCTGTCGACCACACCGTGCTGTGTGTGTGTGTGTGTGTGTGTGTGTGTGTGTGTGTGTGTGTGTGTGTGTGAAGCTGCCAATTCCTTCAATGTACGTATAATCGAAATGCAAACTCCATTCTTCTACCCAAAGGGAAAAAAGCCCATTGTATCCCATGGACTTTGCTGCATTTATCTAGGGGCTGACTAGATAATGCATATATACATTCACTCATCAAATATTGACTAAGCAGCACCTGCTCCCTGTTAGTCACTAAGAGGCAAACAGAGGAGCCAGAGAGTGCCGCCCAGAGAAGGCTTTGCCATTGCCCGGAAGGGTGGGGTTAGATAAGGACCCCGGCGACCAGAGCAGGGAGAGTGGACTTGGGACACAAAGCACATAGCTTCAAAAGTCACTTGTCTAATGGGCAGAGACTAGATCATGGAAAGAGCAGCTCTGCCCTGCCTTGTCACAGTTTAAGGCCACCAGAGGGGGGCTTCCAAGACAGAGCATACTGCTAGATAAGGACCAGGAAGCTGAGAAGGAGCTGGTTTTTCAGAGGGCCAAGGGAAGTCGTTAAGAGTGAACAGGGAGCTACCTTGCAGTCACAGCCAATGGGTGTTCCACACTCCTCACAGGTGTTGGCGTAGAGCTCCTCGAAACAGGCCACGCAGTGCGGGTTCTCCTCCTTCAGAATGTACTTCTTGCCATACAGAGACTCACTGCAGTGGTGGCAGTCAAAGCGTTCAGTCATGGTGACACCTGTCTTTACAGCAACCTGTGAAAAAGAGAAGAGAAAACCCACACGTGGACTCAGGGACAGTTCAGATGCCATGCGTGTGAAGGCAGAGGCTTGGGCAGACTTTCAGAGCTCAGCATTTTCAGTGAAGCCCTTTGTAGCTGGGGAGGTTTTGTGTTCCGATGTACTTCGTTCATTCAGTCAGCCAGTGCTGACCGGATCAGATTGTCAGGCATGTAGGTTTCCAATGCCTGACCCTGCCTCATCTCTCTGCCCTCAAGATAGAAAGGCAGGCCCAGAAACAATATGTCTATCTCTATAAAAAGATTTTCCATGGGCTCTCCTTTATGATTCATGAGTCTGAATAGGAAGAAGGCATAGTAGTTCAGGGGAAAGATGTCTGACAGGAAAGTCTGTAGTCAGAGGCTCAGGGAGAGCATTGACCTTGACCCGAATCTGCATTGGGAAGTATGCTATACGTGAGAGGCAGCCAACTTCCTTTAGGGAGTTATTTCTCTTGCATGGAATGGTCCCCTCCATATCAATTCAGCCGTCCAGATATCCAGAGAGCAGGATAAAGAGAAAGGCTTGACTCCAAAATCAGGAATTAGCACATGGTTGGGAAGGCAGTGACTAGTCAAGTACTTTCCGGAAGACACCTCAAGCTCTGCAAAGCAGGGGGATAAGAATGTGTCTCCATGCCAGACATATTAGATTTTTCCAGGATGAGTATGCAGTTTGGAGGGAAGAAGATGTTCTGTGGGGTGGAAGGAAGGAAAGGACAGATTTGCACCTTCCCACTTTAAACCACCATTCCTCAAAACCATTTTAGGACTATTTTGGATACAAGAAGTCCACTCTCGAATCGTGGTGTTAGAAAAGGCACATTAACATTTTTGACTTGATTTTTTTTCCCCCAGAAGATTTTTCTCAATTGGCAAAAGCTAAAGTGTTAAAATAACACACACCAGCTAGCTGTGTGACCAACCGATATTTCAAACTCTAAGTAAACAACTCAGTTTCCAATCATTTCAAGTCATTCAAGGGCGAACTCCCAGAATCTGGCTCTCTGGTGCAAATAAAATGTTGCTGTCTGATTTATGATTACATTAAATTTGATAGTAGTTGTTAATCTGATGCCTTGTATACACGAGGCTGCAGTGACTGTAATTTTGTTATTGGCTCATGACTGTGTTTATAGAACCATTTGCTTTCAAGCACGCAGCTGGACACATGTGGCAAGACCCCTCCTTCTAAACCGCTCTTCCCGGAGTTAAAGAAAGCACTGTCTGGACATTCCTATGATATCATCCCAAAATGAGGTTCTCGAGCACTCGGACTATCATTCTGGAGCACGATGTATGAATAGCTGTTTGGCTTGGGTTATCCGGGTCTGAAGCTTCTCCTCTGCCAGATGATTACATGATTTCCTGTGAGTCCTCAGTCACTGGCCTTGAACGTGGCTGCTCACTTACTTCATCCTGGGGTCAGGCAGGGGGCGTCAGCCTTTAAGCATATATATTTTCCCATTTACGGTTGCCTTTTAGCAGTGGGGTGAGGTCACTTCCTGTTCTGTCACACAAACAGCGGGACAATGGAGAGTGGACTAACTTTGACATCGGGGAATCTTGAAAACTGGGGGTGGGGGATCCTCAGACCACCTACAACAACCACCTCATTTTATGAATGGACAAACGGTCATTCAAATATGTCTATGGGGAGAAAAGGAGTCTCATGGGCTCTCCCAGGAGCCACCTCACTGGGCAACTCCCATCTTAATTGGGAAGGTGGTTCCTGGTTTGGATAAGCACCAGCCTTTCCGTGGAAAGGTTTATCTTGCAAGCTCTGCAGCTATCTGCATAAACGCTCAGGTCTGTATCTGACAAGAGGGAGGGGCGCCTGCTTCTCTCTCCGCTCAGGATGCTTGCATTTTCCATCTCTTCTGATGCTATAGGTCAAGTATGAAGAAGAAAAAAGCCTCTAAGGGTGTAACCCCGAGTGAACAGAGCTTGCACATCTGTTTAAAGTATATGGTCATCCAGAGCCAAGCATCACCATCATCGACCCCAAGTCCCCAGCCAACGAGGAGCTATATTCTGCTCTGGAGGATTTGGCCCAGTTCCACGGAATTCTTTCTCGTGATGGTCGAATTTATCCTGCCTTGTCTCTTATATTTTCTAAGAGGTCACTCCCTGTTTTCTGCCCCAATCAACTAGAGTAAGGCATAAAATGAACAAATTAAGAACTGTTATCGTTAGTTAGAAACATGGCCAGACATACATCAGTGACATCCTCTCTTAAAAAATTAATTTTCAAAAACATACAGAATGATAGACTTCTCTTTTGTTTTTTAAAATTACTTATATCATGTGCCGTATTTATTTCAGTGATATAGTAATTATTCTTGTGAATAGACTAATACTAAGAAAAATAAAATATACGTTTTTACACGACTATTACTTAAGAGTCTCACTGTGTGAGGTCCTATTTTGTGTGGTGGAGGTATTTTCCCAGAGGGTCTCAATGCTTGTGACAGACATGCACCTTCTTTGTATTCTTCTTTGAAAGCTGCCAATAAGCTGCTTTCCCCTAGTTGGAAAAGTAAAGAATAGAAAGAAAACCCCAGAATTTGGAGTTTGAGACCATCGTTACTCTAGATGTATTTTCATGTGTGCCCTTCCTCACTGCCATGGTGGACAAGTTAGAATCTAGAAGATGGAAGTCAATTGGTCAGGACTTTAATTTTTTCTTTCCTTGCTGGAAAAAAAAATCAACTTTCAGGGGAGAGGATTTGTTCAAGGGGACCCAGTCCATTATGGAGGGGATGTGTGCTAGCTGCAACTGGAGTGGGAAGCTGGCTACTCACATTGCACTTGCTGTTAGGAAGTGGGGATAGGGGGGCAGACTTAACAGACAGACAGACCGACAGACAGACAGACAGACAGACACACACACACACACACACACACACACACACACACACAGAGGAGCTTATAAAACTTTAAGTCCAACCTTCAGTGACCCACTTCTTCCCACAAGGCCCCATCTCCTAAAGGTTTTACAACCTTCCCAAACATCACCACCAGTAGTTGGGGACCAAATGTTTACACACTTGAGCCTATGAATGTCATTTAGTGAGGAGTATGAAGGTGCTAACTAACTTCCTGGATTTCAGACTTGGTGGGGTTGAAGGTTGAACCCAGGGTCTCCCCCATCCCAAGCATCAGTATCACTGTTTACTCATCTTTGTATTTTTTTTAATATCAGTATATACATTCACTGCACGTGGATGGAGTTTTCAATATATACATTGGCTGCATTTATACGGAGCTGTGCTAAATGGAATTTTTCCAGGTGTGCATGTGTTGATGTGCAAGTGCCTGGATGGTATGTATAGCTGGAGTCCTGTGGGTAAAGCCAAGAGCAGCAATGCTAGGCCACATGGTAGATAGACTTTTAGTTTTCTGCGTCTCTCTGTACTGATTTACATATTAGCTGGACTAGCTTAGATTCACAGCAGCAACACATAAGGGTCTCCCTTTTGTCTACATCCTTACCAGCATTTGCTGTTGATTGTTTCGTTTTAGCGATTGCCATTGTGACTGGAGGAAGATGGAGTATCAGTGCAGCTCTGATTTGCACTTTTCTGTACTGGGGTTGAATGTCTTGTCCTGCTTATTGGCTCTGTGTGCTTCATACTTTAAGGACCGACTGTCATTTCACTGGTCTTCTTACTAACCGGACTGTTTGATTTCTCATTGTTTAGATGTTTAGGTTCGTTGCACATTCCAGGCATTAATCCTCAGTCGTGGCTGCCTAAGATTCATATCGCTTCGTGCAGGCTCTTTGCCTGGGACTGACTGTTTTCTTTGCTGTGCAGAAGCTTTTCAGTTTCACGAGGTTCTGTTTGTCAGCTGCTGGTTTTATTTTCCGAGTGACAAGAGTTTTCTTCAGAAAGTAATTACCTATGCCTGAATCTTAAAGCATTTTCAACGGCTTACGCTCTTACATTAAGATCTCTGATCGAATAAATGTTTGTTTATGACATTTTTCCTGTGTGCGTGTCATTAAACCTTGCTCATATTTGGTATTCATCACTTTCTTTTGCCCTGGCCCCTTTGCTTCTTCCATATAGTCTTCCTACGCTGGTGTGTGTGTGTGTGTGTGTGTGATCGTAATGATGATATTAAACTCAGAAAGTGTCTAACCTTCCTGTTTTGAGAAAACCTCCCATCTCTGAGAGAAAACACACATCTTTTCAAGTCTCCTAGAGGCAACCGTCCCCAAGATAATGATCACAGGAACTTAGAGGAGCCTGCCTCACTGTCACACGTGACTTTAAACCCACTCATCTTCTTATACTTTTAAGTTAAAGGCCAGGCATTAAAGCCAGGGCTTGACACAGATACACATGCTGACTGCTGAGTTGCACTTGCAGTCCCAGAATATCCCCTTAGAAAGGCTCCATGTTTAGAGTTACACACTTAGCTTAAGCCATCTTTTATGAGACTGACCACCATCTGCTTTGCTAACGAGGTATCTATAGGTGCTTAATGAAAAGATATATCCATAGTGTTATATTAGTAGTTCCCTATAATTCTGCATTTTTTAATCCTTCAAAACACCACCTAACTGGTTGGTCTTTCATTCATTCAAAAACAATCGAATAAGCTGGAATTATGTAATGGAGTTCAGACAAAGGATTGGGGATACAAAGATAAGGAGGTTAGAAAGGAGGGAGAGCTTTTAAAGGCACAGAAGGCCACACCACAGAATAAGAAACATTGCTGGACAAATATAACATCACAGAATGAAAGATAAGCAGATGGGGGGGGGGCGCGAGGTTCCATCAAAAACATAGTTGAGGGTCAAGGGGGAGGAATTGTGTGCCAGTTGTGAGGAACTGTGTCACTTGGTACCATACCCCTGTTGGTAATGAGATTCTACACACATCCCCAAATCTCACAGCACTAAGTAGAGAATGCTAGAGAATGCTTACTGCATGGGGGAGACTTTATCATGTAAAACGGGGGAGGGGAGGGATGGGATAGATGCTTCCTAAGGATAACATCATGCTATCACAATCTAGTTTTGGTTGTTTTGCCTTCCTCTCCTCCGTCCCCACCCAGTGGTAAGACTCAAAACCCAGGAACTTGCACATGTCAGCTAAAGACTGCCTTCTACATTACACTTCTGACTAGTCTCTCAAAAAATACAAGCAGAGGAGTGTGGTGGTTTGAATAAGAATGTTCCCTTTAGGCTCATATTTTGAACGCTTAGTTACTGGGAGGTAGATTTCTTTAAAAGGATTAGAAGGATTGGGAGGTGTGGCCTTGTTTGAGGAAGTTCGACACGGGAGGTAGGCTCTTAGGTTTCAAAAGTCTATGCCAGGCCCAGCCTCTGTCTGTCTCTCTCTGCCTGTGGATCCGGATGTAGAACTCTCACTTCCAGCATCAGATCTGCTTGCATGCCACCAAGCTCGCTGACATGGCAATCACTGACAAAGCCCCTAAAACTGTAATAGAGTCTTCGATTAAATGCCGTGGTATCTCTTGGCCATAGAAATCAAGGCCAGGAGCTTCTCACTCAACTGTGTTCAATCCGTTTGCATTTCTGAGCTCTTCTCTCTCCCACAGGTTATATGTAATTCCTGCCTATTACCTGTTACATAGGAATGCTGAGAGGATTAAGAAAGAGGGGGCAGGGAAGACACCTGAATGTGAGGTGTGACTGCCGACTTGTTATTTCACTGACTTACATTTAAATTACAGGGTACCAGAGTTCTCAGCCTTCCCAGGATTAAGTCATTCCCTGATGTCATCCCCTTCCAGCTGTGAGCAACCAGGGTATTTCAAGGAGTTGAATTGTAGGACTCAGACTGGAGGCCAGACTCAACTACTCTCACAGGGAACATGGATTTGATCGCTGAGTCTGCCATCAGCCAGCTTCCTGGCACTTGCAAAATAAAGGTTCAGAGGTCAATGGAGCAAGGATGCCTAGGGCTCTACAACTATTAACGATGATAAAAGCCTGCGCAAGTCTAAGTACAGTTCTGTTTATGGATTTCCAGACGGGACAGTGTCAGGGCCACAGAAAGACAAGAGGAGCATGGAAAGAAGGGAGAAGGAAAAATAAAGGAGAGTCAGGAGCAGAAGAGGGTGTGTGTGTGTGTGTGTGTGTGTGTGTGTGTGTGTGTGTGTGATGGAGAGAAAGGAAGAAGGGTGAGGGGTATAAGAGCAGCCAGGGAGCATCTCTTTGCTTTTCCACCTAGATGAGGAAGATTTCTTGAGAAATCAAGGCAGCGGCTGACATTTTTTTTTTTTTTTTTTTTTTTTTTTTTGGGAAGGGGGTAGCTGCTGGCCCCAGACCTTTGAGTTTCAGGTCCAACTTTGTGAAAGAAGGTGGATCACTACACAAGGCTGGAGTTAGGAAGAAGTCCACACCCTTCTTGATGCTTTCACGTGTTGATTAACCAATCCTCCAAGGACGCAGACCCTTAACCAGATTCCAAGGGATGTCAACCATGTTTCAAACACAGGTAAAGCAGCTATAATTTGCCAGTTTGGGAGAGAGTTGCTATTTCTTCCTTCCTTCCTTCCTTCCTTCCTTCCTTCCTTCCTTCCTTCCATCCTTCTTTCCTTCCTTTCTTCCATCCTTCTTTCCTTCCTTCCTTCCTTTCTTCCTTCCTTCATTTACTTATTAATGACAGGGTCTTGCCATGTAGCACAGACTGGCCTTAAACATACATTCCTCATGCCATGACTCTAGAGAGCTAGGATTTCAGGCACTGGCCATGAGACCTGGCTGTTACTGTGCTGATCTTTAAACTGTTACCACAGATTTAGGAAGGAAATTTCAACATTAAGAAGTAACCCAGCACAATGTACTAACCAAATATAAGAAGTTGGTTACTTGGATGTGGGTTCTTTGTAAGAATACTGTGTGAAGGCTCAGTGCTCTCACGAGCCACCCATAGTATGACCACCTGTGTCTATCACCATAGCATTGGACAGGGAGCAGTGTATGTCATAAAGACGTCTACAGCAGGGAACTTACACAGGCCCTTGATAAGTAAGTGTAGAAAAAAAAAAAAAAAAAAAAAAACAAAGAAACGAATGGACGAGCAAATGAATCTAAAAATCAAAAACAAAAACAAACCTTCAGTGAGTATAGGAGAGTTTGCTCAGGGCACTTTCTATAAAGGATTAAGTCTAGAATAAATCTTATAGAAAAGTGGGCAAAGGTCAAGAGTGGAAAGGTGAAATGTTTCATATGTACAATCTACCCTAAAAGTAATTGTGTTTTGGTTTCTTATGTTGTTCAAATCTCTAAAAGAACAGATCCAGGTGTTTGGTTTTTTGTTTTCTCTCCAACGCTATTTTCATCCCTCGTTCCAGATAATTTGCTCCTTCCACAGGAGGGAGAAACTTTCTTATTGTGTTTGGACTCTGAATCTATTTCACAGCTGCACGGTTCAGGATACAGCCTGACTAGGTCAAGAAGCAAAAAGCCAGCCAAGAGACACTCCTAGGCCCTGAGAAAAATGTACAGATCCAGGCAGAGACTGCAGGGATCAGCAAAAATTCCCCAGTGGGTGTTGTTTGTAATCAATGACACTCCACCCAAGCCCAGAGGCACCTGGTCAGAGAGTATCTGTACTGGTTTGGTTTGTCTTCCCCTGGATCTCAACACAGGAGCCTCATCAAGAAGGACTTAGTTTATAAAGAGAATCCAGTGGAAGAGATGAAAACCAGTTCAAATGATAGTTCTGCATCTAAAAGTAGAGCAACCTACCTAGAACTCACTTGAGTTCAACCTCTGTATGTTTGGATTGCAAATGCTTTGGATTATAAGATGCGTGTTTAATGGCTCAATTAGGAAGACTTCATGGGATAGTGTGCCTAAGGGCAGAGGTCAAGGTGAGGAGGTATTGTGTTCTATCTATGCTAGTAACTTTTAAAAACTAAAAAAAAAAAAAAATAAATAAAACAAGTCCTCCCTTATGTTTGATGATTTTAAGATAAATTTTGTGGGAGGAAGAAAAGGCAAAGTGCTGTCTTCTGAACAATCTTTGGATTATTCAAGAAAGAAAGCTAATAAATCTAAGATTTCTCAGCTAAAGCCCACAGATACAAGGATAGCTATATGTTTTGTTCCTATGTGCTTCAGACGTCCTTTTTAAGTCAGTTATTATATTTATTTACATTTCAAATGTTGTCCCCTTTTCCAGAACTCCCCTATACTCTTCCCCTCCCCCTGCTTCTGCAAGGGTCCCTGCACTGTGGCATCAAGCCTTCACAGGAACAAGGGCCTCCCCTATTTCAGACGTCTTAATCTAGCCAAAAGAATGCACCGCAAAACCAAACGTAACCCAATTGTGCCACGTTAGTCACTACTTTCTAAAGGAGCCCCAGTCTGATTCTATGACAAGCCTTCCTTAAGATCCCATCATGACAGTTAGCCTCAAAAAGGTGCTTCTTCTGTCTCCACAAGATAACCTGATGAGTAAAGCCCAAAGGACAGGCTGCTTCAGGTTCATACGTCTTACGTTTGGTGGAGGGAAACTGCGCCAGATGGCCTAACCACTGCTGTCTAGGATGTGAACAGGTGACTGATGTCAGCTTCCACACCTACAGAACGGAAGCCGTGTATTCTCTCTCAGCCGGCTCCTTCTCTCTCCAAACCACTGGCAGGTAGTCTGTGTTTGCCTGGCCTCTATATCCCAGCCCCACCACTTCACACAGACATCCACTGGCCTTTCTCTTTAACCCCTCTCACTCCGGGAGCAGCTGCCCTCTTCCTTTTCATGGTAGCCCTTCTCTCTTCTCAGTGCTCCACCTCAGCACCCACCAGTAGAGGCTAACACACCTCCTTCCATCCATTCACCGACTCAACTGGCCCCAAAGGTCTCATCGAGCGCAGGTCTGTATCCTTGACCGACAGTTTTATTTGCTAGCCCCGAGAACACTTTGCAGCATCCTAAACTCTGGAGCTTCGTGTTCAGGTGCGTTTACTTAACTCAGTTCTGGAGATTCTAGGACTACACAGAGGAGGTAGAGGGAGAGAGGTCACGTTGCCAAAGGAAGCTGAGGCTGAGATACATCGAGGAACCCTAGTTCTTCCCAAGGAGGAGTCTTCTGCTGACTAAGGTTCCTCTGTTAAGATTTATTTCTTATATGTGGTATGTATCTCTATGAGTTTGTGCAGGTGTCCACTGAGAGCTCTAGAAGCAGAAGTTACAGGGAATTATGCATGTGAGCCAAACTCAGACCCTCTGTAATTACTCTCAACTGCTGGACCATCTCTCTTGCCCCTAGACTCCACTTTTCAAAGGCCCTACCTCCCAACACTGACACAGGATAACTGAACTTTCAACACATGAGTTTTGGAGAGAAATCATATCCAAATCACAGCTGGTTACAAATGGAGCAGGTGCTGTGAGGTGGTTTGAATCAGCATGACGCTGTTGGCACATGTGTTTGACCATGTGTTCACCAGGGAGTAGAACTCTTTGAACAGATTAGAAGAATTAGGAGGAATGGTCTTGTTGGAGTAAGTGAGTCTCTGGGGCTGGGGCTTTGAGGGTTTAAAGCCAGTGTCAGGGCAGACTCTTCCTGCTACCTGCGGATCACGGTGTAGAACTTACAGCTACTTCTCTAGCACCACGTCTGCCTGTATGCCACATGTCCCCTGCCATGATGACAGAGAACTAAGCCCTCAAAACTGTAAGCAAGCCCTCCAGGAAATGCTTGATAGGAGTTGGCTTGGTCAGTATGCTGACTTAGACATGGTGTGTCAGGCTAGGTAGCCAGTTTTCTCAGCACAGAACGGGGGTAGAATCTGGGCTTCTTGACCTTCTGAGTTGTGTTTGTTTTAGTTCGTTGGTTTTGGTTTGGTTTTGTTTATATATCCTGCTGGGCATTTCTCTCTGTAGTTGAGATATCACTCAGCATTGAAGGAGTTTAACAAACTTGGCTCAAAATATGTGGTATAGAATCCCAGCAGAATATTCATTCAATGTGTCCTGGTAGAATGGTGGTCAGACCTATGGAAGCAGCTCTCAGGGCCTCAGATCTACAGGCTGGGAAACTCTGGACAACAAATTTACTTCGATCTTTCTTTCCTTTTCTTTTTTAAAGATTTATTTATCATATATGAGTACACTGTAGCTGTCTTCAGACACACCAGAAGAGGGCATCAGATCTCATTACAGATAGTTGTTGGCCACCATGTGGTTGCTGGGATTTGAACTCAGGACCTCTGGAAGAGCAGTTGGTGCTCCTAATCACTGAGCCATCTCTCCAGCCCCTACTTGAATCGTTGTATTTCAGTTTCTCTATCTGTGAACAAGAGGCTTTAAAATCTACACATGTTCCCCATACTATGCAGGAGTTGTCTGGTCCTCTGGGAGGAAACTGAGGCACCAACAGACTTGGCTGTGCTTCAAGTGCATCTGGTCAGCTAAGCCTTCTACACCATTCCCATAGTGCCTGTGAGACTGGGCTGCAAGGGGGCAGAACAACAACAACAACAACAACAACAACAACAAAAATGCCACAAAGTGGGGGGGGGGGCAATGAGACCTACTGCTCTGTTAAAAACTAAGAGAGAACTGAGTCTGAAAAAAAGAATGAGGGGGAAATGTTTTTTTTTTTTTTTAAATTTTGGATTTTATTAAACTTAAGATGGGTTGGGGATTCTAAAACATAATGCAAATTGGCTTTTATGGTTGGGGGGGGGGCATCGAGGGGAAGGTTCTAGATCACCGTAGCTATGGGATGGGTTAGGTTACTCCTGCAATTGCAACTCTGGATGCTGAGGAAGGAGGCACCAGTTTGAGGCTACCTGGGCTGGTATGATAATGCCAGGCTTTCCCCAGGCCACAGAGTGAAGCTATACCTCAAACAACAGCAACAAAAGCAATGCTCCCCCAGCCCCCCCACAAACACCCTTTCTCTAAAAGTTACTGCAAAATTTACACAACATGAGACACCCTTCCAGTAGTGTTTAAGACAATCTCTGACTGTAAGTCCAAACTGTAGTTAATTCCTTCCCATAATGCCTGTAAGAAAGTGCATACCGCAAGTTGGCTCTGCTGAAGACTGCTGTCTGTTTCAGAAAATGCCTGCTTTGCTGAGTTCCAGAGACACAACGGAAGACTATTGAGCAAATATGGCTAAGTCTTCACTTAAAATCAGAAAAGGCATCTCAAGACGTTTCCTTCCACAAGACTGAAATCTCTCAGAATACTTTTCATTTAAAAGCGTTGTTTTTCTTCTTTAGCCCCGTGGCTCAGGTTTTAATTTGGGGGATTGGATGTGTGGTCACGGCAAACTCCCACTTCTAAGGGAAATGCTTGGCCATCTATGCGCTGACCAGCGTGTCACCCCCGCCCCCCAGACTCCAGGGACCAGTTCCTCTTCACCCCTGGGGGCTGGCCTGGGGGCAGTCTCCCACCACCTGGCAGTGATCCATCCCTACAGGGCTGCAACCCCCCCCTCTGGACACCAAAGGTCCCTTCCCCACCATTTCCAAATTCGGCTCTCTTACGCTCAGGTCCTCCGACACTCATTCTAGTCTTCTCTGCCTCGCATCCGCTCTTCCCGGGCGTGTCTCCCTGTAGATCACCTCGTCCGGTCCTGAGATCGCCTCTCAAGCCTTCCTCTCAGCCCCCAACACCCGCCACATTTCCGATCCACCTTCTCCCCTTCCCTTCCTAGCTCCCTCCCCTTCATTTCGAATCCTCTTCATTCTGTGTATCCCCTGCCCAGCTAGGCTCTCCTCTCCTCCAGATCTGTCCTCTCCGTTTGGTGTCCCCATCCCGGGTGTCCTCTGCAAACGGGGCTCTCCTACCCCCAGAATCTGTCCTCTCCGTTTGGGGTCCCTAACCTGATGTCTTCTGCACAGCTCTGCTCTGGTCTCCTGGGTCTCCGCCCCGCGGTCGTGGTGCGCTGGCCACTCGTGTCTCTCCACGCGTCTCAGGGAAGCTGTCTGGTGGCGATCCTTGTGTCCCAAGCAGGGCTGTGGCCTGGGCGGCGGCAGGAGCACTCACGCGCGGTGGGGCCGGGGTCTAGGGGAACGCAGCGGACTGTGGACCCGGTGGCGGCGGCGGCTGAGCAGGCGGAGTGCAGCCGGCTCTGTGCCCGCCCTCGAGAACCCCCGCCGAGTCATTTGACCATATAAGGACACACGCGCCGGGGTGGCGGGCTGGGCTCGCTGGCCAGGAGAGCCGGGCCGATGGTGAGCACCCTCAGCAGCTGGTCGACGTCTGTTTCCCTGCTGACGTTACCATGGACCTTTTGTTTGATTTAACCTTCTTCCTCATTTCCTGGTGTTTAGTACACTCTGTCAACCCTCTGCTGTGCCCTGGCCTTGGCTCCAGGGCTAGTTGCTATGCGTGCAGAGAGCTGTAGCCACTGCCACCCAAGGGCAGAATGACATGGGGCTACTGTCACCAGGACTCTCCTCCAGGCTGCAGGGTCCCTGACCCGTCACAGCCTGGTGCAAGCATAAATGGATCATTTACAGATTCGGGGGAAGGAACGATGTGTGCGTGGCACACACATTGCCATGCTAGTTTTCTGGGCCTTACCTTGCAGGCATCTCTCCATCATGGAATGAACCAAACCAGTGACCTAGAGAACAATTAATGAGTCTGTCCCACCAGGGAGCTCACTGAGAGAAGATCCTATTCCCAACACTTAGGGCTAGAGAGCTATTGAACGTTCAGTGACTCCCTCCCGGCAGAAAGAAAACGCTGGTGTTAATGTGTCCTTCACACTCTAAGCCAGGGTCTTCTGCAGAGCTGGCCTTCAGTAGGGACCCAAGACACCGTTCGACACAGCGAATCCCCATGCCTAGGAAAGGCAGCATCTGCTCCTGAACAAATGGGGCCATTTGCGGACGGTCACGTGGAGAAGCAATGGAGGCTTGGGTTAGTGACTTCTCATTGTCGTGAGATGACAGAAGCCACTTTATCAAGGCTTCATTTGGGTGCAGGGTCTATGAAGTTGGTCATCACTGAGATGACGTGCCCACCGGAAGTGGGTGGTCACAGTGCCTTCTCAGCCAGGAAGTAGAGAGCAATGAGACCTGGCGAGCAGTTTACCGAGCTCTTGAGAAGTGCTGTCCACCGTGGGGATCAGTACCTCTTCCTCAGTTAAACCTCTCTGGGCCCACCGCAAAGATTCTCCTAGAGGTGTGTCCCCTAGGTGATTCTAAACCCAGTCAAGCCGACAGTGGAGAACCATCACAATGGTAGAAGTTGTGTGGGTAGGCGAGTTATTTCCATCACTCAAGGGGAGCTGAGGGCAACACATTTCCAGAAAAGGATGGAAGAACTGTGTGGTGGCTTTCTTCTTCCTGACTGGTGTCACCAGAGGGTCTCCATGGTGGAACCTCAGAATTTGAGAGGCAAGGGTGTTGGGATAACTGTCACGTGGTCAGCAGTAGCTATATCTGGACTCTCCAGAGGTCCTCAACCCCTTTCGGGACAGTTAGTTATCTCTGTTAAATGGCGAGGACTCTAGATGGGGTGAATAGTTTCTATACAGTGAGATGTGCACTGGAGTCAGTGAGCTAGCAAGGCCACGAGAGCATCTTAAAAGATGGGAAATTTCTAGCTCCTGTCACTCACTCCAGAGACTCCCTGGCATTACACTTTCCTCAGGGGGGAGTGAGCAAGCTGGGGTTGGACACAGGAAATTCATTCCACTCTCATCCCATCCCCATCTTCCAACTAAGGGATGCCCTAACTAAGGTACACTCTATCTTAGATTCTGAGGCTACTCAAGTTTACTTTCTATATGTAAAAGCTACAAATTGCACAGTGGTCTAGGTCTCAGGTGGTGAATCTTAAGCCTCAGCTCTACAACCCAGGCTCAAAGAATAATAAAACGCCTATTCTGCACTTATTCTTTTCCTGTTTTGTCTTGGTGTTTACATTTTGTGGGTTATACATTCGGTTTTATTCTTATTGACATAATTAGTTATGTAAATTTCCTCTACTAACTACTACAGCTGTCCTACATTGATTGTTTTGTTGCCTATTTTTTAAAGGTTTATTTATTTATTTTATATGGCTACATTGTAGCTGTCTTCAGAGGCACCAGAAGAAAGCACTGGATCCAGTTACAGATGGCTGTGAGCCACCTTGTGGTTTCTGGGAATTGAACTTAGGACCTCCAGGAAGTGATCTTAATCTCTGAACCATGTCTTCAACCTCCTATTTCTTAACTAATTTAGTTAAATGTCTTAACTAAAAGCTCTGTGATTTATTTTTGTGTTTTCCTTTGGACATTAGAAAGATATGGCATAGGCCAATGATTGTGCTGTCAGGGAAATCCAGTCTGTCAGAACAGACTTACACATTCCTACAAAAATACTGAGGAGGGGAGGTAGAGGGAAAAGCCAACGAATCAAAACCAAACAACAACAAACCACAATTTATGTTTAGATTTTGATCACAGAACAAACAATGAAAAGAAGAAAATTTTATGAACCAATGTGGAAAATTTTTGCATTGACAGGATATTTGACGATATTAATAAGTTAATTTTGTATAAAATCACATATACAGGATTTTTTTTTCCTTTCTAAAATACCCTTCCTTTGAAGAAACTTTTCCGAAGTGTTGACCAGTAGAGTAACATGTCAGAGTTGACTCAAGATAAGTCAAGGCAGAGGAAGTGGATGGAGCCAAAATGTATACGTAAAATACTCTCGCCTATGGATCTGACAGTAATTGAAGCTTGACAGTGAATGTTGAAATTTCATCTCATCTCTCCTCTTCCTTGACAATGTTTGCAAAATCTCACAATGAAAATGTCTTTAAATTTAAAATACACACACCATTGGCCATTCCGAGGCCTTCCCCTTAGAGGAACCTATGCTATATGTAATAGTGCGTTTGTAAAATGATAATGCTCTCAAGAATAGTCACTGCACCACTGCAATAGCAAAATACTGGACTGGATCAAGTGTCTACCAACAGGAAACTTCTTAAACACAGAAGGCCTGGTATACTTTCAAAGTATTTACGACTATAGCTGTTAAAAATGTGGTAAGTATATTTACTGATTTAGCATTATCTCCAAGGCACAGCAGCTGAGAAAAATAAAATTTCCTAGATTGTAGTAAGTCATTTGTTTTTGTGAACAAGAAAGGGAGCAGCGATACAGTCTCCTTTGTGACTGGGCCTGTGAAGCTGTGCGTTGGGAGGCCAGAGGGAAAGGAGACTATTTTTTATCGCATATACTTTTATTTGTTTCCTGTGACATTCAAGGAACCCAAATGTGTTAGTCATTAAAAAATGTAAATGTTTTAAAAACTAAAGTAGCAAATTCTCATTGAAAAAGAATAAGAAACTAATGACTTAGAGAGAATTACACAGGGTCAGAGAAGGTTGTCTGGAAACAGGAAGATTAGACAATTTGTAGGTTAATACCATCTACACATATTAACAACTCAAAGAATAAATTGTTTAAAGATAAAATTTAGGCATTTGGATGAATGAACAGACCAGTTACTGAAAGATAACTTGTAACAACCTTTTTACAATGAATTCTTGAGCCACTTTGAGTTGATGTTTTTGTATCACACTGGATGAAACATTCTGGAAAACATAAATTCTACTATGGAAGTATAGAGCCCTGAATTCAGTCCTGTACCTGTGATAAGAACTCTGACTTCAGGTAAGTCTGCGGCTTCCTCGTCTTCAGTTTACTCATTTGCAACGTAAACCAGTTAGGACCAAACGGTGTAATGTTTAGCACAGAGCAGGCCATTAGTAAACAGTGCCTCTTATTTAAGAGGAAAGGGGAGATAAATCCAAGGATAAGAAGGACATATGCTGCATTCTCTTCAGGGAGGAGATTAAGACTTAGCTCCTATTCTAAAAATGGAAGTTTCTCTTCTGGTTGAAAACCGCTGCTGTACATAACAGTTTGTCAAAGGAAAATAAATCAGGAGATAGTCTAATTTCCCAAGCAGAACCAAGCCACTACAAAAGCAAGTGAAAGGTTATTGAGTTCTCTTGTTTATTACAATGGGCCTGTAACTCTGTTACCAGTCAGCTACTCTCTGGGCCCCAGGGCCACACAGCTGAGGTGGCTGGAGGGAGTGAGCTAGCTGCACGTCTCAGGATGCTTGGGAACCATGTGAGAGGGCACATCCTTAGGGAAGCAGCTCTCCAGGTGATCCCAAAAGGGCTTTGAGTGAAACAACTCCTTGGAATTTCAAAGGCCTGGGGTAGGGTACTGGAACCCCACGTCCATTTCAGGAAGAGGGGAGGGAGAGCAGAGGCAGAACTGCTGGAAACTGTAAAACCTAGCCTCCTGTATCACATCCTCTGTCAGGGGAGGAAATAGAGACATTAACATCATTAAATCAGAAGGTTCAGTCTGTGGAGCGGAGTGATCCAAAGGATGGCGCCGGATTGGCCTGCACCAGGGTGAAGACAGAATATCCGAGGCAGGTGAATGCTACCACCTGGAGGCAAGCCAGCTAGTGAGAGAGGCTGGCTGCAACCCCACCTGTGAGGGGTAGACTGGGGTTGCCTTCTGATGGTGGTCACTCCATGTAGACCATGAGGACGTCATCATCACCAGAAAGAAAGCAAACATGTGAAACAGGTCCAGGAGACAGACCTCCCTAAATGGCTTTCACTGGCTGACCAGCAGCACTGGAAAACTTTGAGAGCCCATTTGTGCCTTGGAAAAGAGATTTCTCCCACATGGACATCCCCACTCAAACCTGGGTAGGAAGCTGCCTGGATGACTCAGCCCCGACTCAGAGCTCATCCTCCGGTTGCCTCACATGGTTGGATGGTGAGTAAGTGTCTCGGATCAGAAAAGCCAGGAGAAGCAACAGGAGGGATCAAAACCCATGCCCTTTCCACCTGAGGATGAGAGGCAGGTGTCTGCATGCATCTAGATGACACAGAACCAGATCCTGGGGTGGTGGCTCAGCAGGTTCTACAAACCAGACAGTTGACAGGGCAACAGTGCCCTCAGAGCATATGCAAACCAAGGCTCCCACAGGCTTCCTCCAACAAAAGGAAGGAGTTCCTATCTTCCACTCCCAGAATCCACTCGGTTCATTTACCTGAGACTCCCAAGAGAAGCTCTGCACTCAGCCAAGGGCTGCCACCTCCGCCCCTTCAGCCCCCTTTCAGGCTCTGCTAAGAAGGGAGATGCTGGCTCTCAGAGAAGCAGTTCCCATATCCCATCCCTTCTTTCTCTCTTTTTCACAAACGTAGTTAATGGGTGCAAATAGTCAGTGTTTTGAAGCCTCAAAACATGTCTTGACTCCCAGCCAAACCCACAAATGATTCTATGATTCTGAGTTTTCCATGGGTGGTTAAAGCCTGCTTGGAACGCTGGATGCAAGTTTCCACTGTGGCTTAGACAGGACACCGAGAAAGACTCTGGTTGGCTGAACCACCAAAGGAAAGAAAGGGGGAAAAAAAACCCTCTGGCATCAAAGTTCCGTCCTGTCAGCGAATGTTGAACTCATGAGCACTTTCTTGGTGCAGGCCCTGAAAACATGAGCTCTTGCTTTTCACTTGAAATCTTAAAGAGAAACAAAACTTGCTACCATGAACTACACGTTTGAAACCCTTCTGCGCTCTGCTCTAAGGCCTCTTTTTTTTTTTTTTTTTTTTTACCTTTCAGCTTGCCTTCTTTGACTGTTTTACTCTCTCTTGCCCTGGTCAAGACACCTCAAAACACTTACACATGTGGCCTGTGAACACTCACCCCTGCATCCTTGAAAGGGGACAATTCGTTGTTCCTGGGCTGTTTGCCTAAGCCGACTAAACCCATTTCCCTGTATGGAGTAATATTAGCAACTTTGAGATCTTGTTCTCTCTCCTCTCTGGAAGACCATCTGAGGAGTCTGTCCAAGAAGGGCTCTGGGACAGCCTGGCTAAAGGAGGGAGTGGCTAAACTCAGGACCGGAAACTATGGGGCCATGGTAACTTCCTGTCGCTAGCAAGAAAAATAGCTTGGCTCTTGGTTTTGAGTGTCCCTGATTAGAGTTGTTACGCGGGTCTGTACTGAGGCTTTATCTCAGCATAGTGTGGTAAAACTGCCTCAGGGCAAGGAGCAAGAGAGGCAGGGTCTGGGATCTCCTGATCCTCATCAAGGACATCCCTAGCCCTCCTCGAGAACCAAGGCTTGGTTGTTAGTGTTTTGTTTTTGTTTTTTGTTTTTGTTTTTCATTTTAAGTTCCAGGGATCCAACCTACGTGCTGTATATGCTTAGCAAACAGTTTCTACTGGGCTGCCACCCAGTCTTGGGGACCAAGGTTCTGGCACATGGGCTTTGGGGAATATATAAGCTCTGAGTATAGTGAAGAGTGTGTGTGACTCGGACAAGTTCTACTTCCTCTCCTCTCCCTCACCTGTGAAACAAAGCAAGCACTGCCTCTCTTTTTACCTCATGAAAAGGGATCTTTTTGTAAGAGATTTATCTTTTCTTCAGTCCATTTTACAGTTAGGTTTCAATGGGAATGCCCTAGAATGCTCACCTGAGGGTAATTCCGCACCAAAAGAAAGTTAGCTATACATGCCTTAAGTTCTCCCAGCAAGAAAATTGAGGACAGTTTTCTCCCTAGTTTGGAAAATGCTTTAAAATTGGGCCTAGAAGTCATGTCAGAGCTTTCTGGAACAAAGTTTCTTTTTATCTCATTGTACCAGGTAGTTGATCGTTGGAATACCAGGAATACATTTTCTAAAATGTGTGACCTTCAACATCTTCTGGTGGTAATATTTGCCAGAAAACTATAAATAAGTAGATATTTTAGGCTATATTAACTGTATAGACATTTTTGGAGTCTTCTGCATGGGTAAGATGCTAGGTAGTCGCTGTACAACAGTAGAGGGTTGTTGATCTTCCTTCTGGAACAGCTCCAAAGGGCTCCATTGCAAATAACTGTCTGATGTCTGAGACAGCTAGCAAGCTGTCCAACTCAAAAGGGACTCTTTTTCTCCCTTCCCACCTTTGCCATCCTTTCCACAATTTGAAATTCTACATTTTTGCATATATCCTTGTTGACAGTCTGGTTTTCTGCCCTGGTTGCCTTGGGATGAACTCTCCTGCCCTATTAGATCACTGTCTGCTTCTTGTGCTGCTGTGTTGCTCTACTAGGTCAGGCTAAAAGTAGAAGGACATTCTTGGGAGGTTTTACAAAGAATATGCTTGGCAAGGTACCCGGCCAGGGAATCAGAGACTGTAATATGATCCTAAGCAAAATGAGGGGCTTCAGAACCACTTCCTGTTTATTCTCTGCTCTGTGTGGTCTACATCAGCTTCAACCAGTAAGAGAAGAGTTTTTTTCAGTACAGAGAAGTTTTCTTTTTTCCATAACAGCATTGTATTATTGACCAGGTCTTAACATGCTAAACTCTTAATCCCCTCCCATCAAGATTTATTTATTTATTATATATGAGTATACTGTAGCTGACTTCAGAAACACCAGATCTCATTACAGATGATTGTGAGCCACCATGTGGTTGCTGGGATTTGAACTCAGGACCTCTGAAAGAGCAATTGGTGCTCTTAACCACTGAACCATCTCTCCAGCCCTTTAACTCTCTCTTAATTTCTCTCTCTTAAATACTGTCTCTAGAACTCTCTCTTACACTAACTCTCTCTGTCTCTCTGAGCTACATCCCAAGTTATCAGGATAGGCCTCTTGGAATATCTCTCTTTACTCTGTTCCTCCCTCTATTACCCAGAACCACCACCACCCTCTCTTCACACCACCGAAATACTACACACAGTAACTCCACCTCAGGAACTTTTGCATTGTGTACACACTGTGTCAGATCATTCCATATCATTTTCCTCTTTCTCAGATCCACAGAAGGCAAGGCTCTGAGCCCCTCACAGGAAGGACTGAGACATTTCTGTGTTCACATCTTTTTCCAGCTTGGTCACTATTTACTGAATTGAACTCAGGTTTTCTGAATATACCTGAATCAGTTTAAAGCTGTCTGCAGGCGAAGGTCATCAGGGCTGATTTCCCATTCAGACACTGTAGTGATCTAGGCCTTGCCCTGAAATCTGCTTTGCAAAAAGATTGACTCCAAGATGACTGGGAAAACTGGACCTTATAGGAGGTAGCAACATACTTGGGCACGTGTGATGGTTTGCTTATTCTTAGCCCAGGGATTGGCACGATTAGAAGATGCAGCCTTGTTGGAGGCAGTGTGCCACTTTAGGAGTGGGCTTGTAGACCCTCCTCCTAGCTGCCTGAGGATGCTCAGTCCGTTCCTGGCTTCCTTTGGATGATGATGTAGAACTCTCAGCTCCTCCTGCACCATGCCTGCCTGGATGCTGCCATGCTCTCACCTTGATGATAATGGACTGAACCTCTGAACCTGTAAGCCAGCCATAATTAAATGTTGTCATTTTTAAGCATTCCGTCTATGTGCACTTTTTAAGCATTCCGTCTATGCAGATGAGAACATATAAAATGAACCAAGAAATCCTTCTCCCCACCACAGTTTCCTAAGGTTCTCCTCTGTCCAACAGCACCAGCATGCAATATGGGTCACTGCACAGGTAGGCATATGATCCTAGGGCAAAAGCTCAGCCGTAGCTTCCCGAGAACTCTTCAGCCTTTCGACTGTGTTTCTAATAGTCTGGGAGCAGAGGTAGGAGAGACAGAAGCTCTCACACCTCACCCTACCAGTCTTATAGCAAATTCACTTGGATTGAAAGACTCGAGCTATGACTAGAAGAACACTGGCAAATATAGGCAGGACCAGAAGGTTTTTACATCCCTTGGCTGGCCCTCTGCACCCATAGATAGCGGTGAGGGTTTACAGGTTCAATAATCCAACTTTGATTTCAGCATTGGGGTTGCTTTCCAGTTCAGCAAAGGCTTTTTACCTTCTGCTACCGGAAAATGGTAGAACCTTCAGGAAGGGGAGGTTGGGAAGACTCTAGGTCACTGAGGGTGTTTTGTTAAAGGAGATTGGGAAAATGTAGCTCTTTCTGATTCTTTCTTTTCAGCCAGGAAGTGAATAACTTGCTCCAGGATACTGCCCTTGCTTTGATGTACAGCCTCACCACAGGGCCAAAACAACAGAGCTTGAGAATGATGTGGTACTTCTGTCCCAGGGCCTATCTAGATTCTCTGTCTAACAAAGAGGTAGAAAAATGGGTATAAAACCTATAATGGGGCTGCCTCAAGGCTAGGTTTTATTCTTCTTGGGTCCCTGAGACGTCTCTATGAACTAGATGGAGAAGCATAGGCCATACTTTTCCATGGCAGCAGATACCCAAGCCATGGCC
Source organism: Micromys minutus (assembly GCF_963924665.1). NCBI lineage: Eukaryota > Metazoa > Chordata > Mammalia > Rodentia > Muridae > Micromys > Micromys minutus. The sequence continues at coordinate 84,557,536 of NC_137974.1, forward strand.
GAGAGCTGGACCTACCCCAGTGTCTCTGCCAAAACAAGTCTATGCATGCTTAGTTCCTAGACAGTGTCTACATCCCATTACTGAAGTGAAGAAATGTTACAGAGATCAGAAATCACAGGAACTCAACCCTGTTGACATCTGCATTCAGGGGGAGATAGAAGAAAGGTCTGTGGTTTTGAAGAAGGCGGGACCGTGAGGATGGGGTTGGGACCCAGGAAACTTGGTAACCTGGGAAGGAACCAGGATCAGATTAAAGGTGGGAGGGTAGTTTTATCTCTCAGATGAAATCAGGGCCAGGCAGCTGGCCAGCTGGAAGGGAAGCTGGGAAGGCTAAACCCAGGTGACTTCACTGGCAGCTTCTTTACCTTCTAGTGGCCTCATTTGCTTTCCTCCCTTCATACTCTCTGCAGAGACTGTGTCCTATACGCAGGCCCTCATATAAGCAAAGTGAAGCGCTTTCTTTGCATCTAGTTGGTCTGTGGCTACTCCTCGTGACTATTTTCATCAACCACCTCTAATGTGCCAGTGCCTCAGTAAGACTTGCTCAGATCCTTGGCAAGCTATCTGCCAGCAGGTTTATTGGGGTGAAACCATTTGAAGTCTCATTTTGATTGCTAATCTCTGAGAAAACAGGTCACACATTGTACTGCTAGTTGGTGGTGGTATCCAAAACCAACAGTGGCCTGTGTTTCTCAGGCAAGAAGGATTCTTGGCTCAGGCTCCAGAGGGAAGTGTGTGGTATGCGTGTCCTCTTGTATCAGCTTGTGTTCTGTTGTGCTGGCAGCCAGAGGGTCCACATAGGTGGAAAAATGCTGCAGAATGTAAGACTGGGAGCTGTGAGACACTTGATCCCTTTGTATTTGCCTTCAGAGTGCTAAGGAGCAAGCCAGGGGGACGCTAAAGCCGTGGCCGCTGGCACAAAGGAGAACTATATGATAGAAACATGCGAGGTGTTTTTAGGACGCTACACACCACACACATAAGAAGCCATGGGACCCATACACAGAAAGTGCTGGGTCAAGACCATTTCATCAAATGCTGAATCTCCAACATCTTGCTCCCAAACTACGGCCATGTACTGAATTCCCACGAAACTTAAAGGGGGACAAAAACATGAGGAAATGCTCAAGGAATGCAAGTAAGCCACACTGTCCTTTCTCCTTGAGACACCTAGAACCATCTACTCTGATTTCAGCTTAGAAACAAGCCTAACTGATCCTAAATCCGGCACTTACTCTGTTCTAAAATGCACACAAAATTAGAGGATATTAGTGTTTATTTCTTGTACTATTTTCAAGTGTAATTAAAAAACCCAAATTATAACTCAGAGAGAAGTATCAATACCAGTGCTGTCTCATTGAGAGACAATTTTTAAGATGATAAACCGTGGGGTACAAAGTTTCTGCTTCATTAACCCTTTGCAGGTACAGCCTAGTGAATCTTATCTCTTATTCCTGGTTTTAATCCGAGCCCTTTATTTCTGATGCATCCAGAGTCCTCATTGTTGGGATGAATAACATGAGAATAATGTCAGAACTTGGGGCTATTTTGACATTCACAGTGCATAGGGCCAAGGATAGAGTTAAGAGGAAAAGCCATTGCTTAGCAGGGTTTAGGCTTTCAGTTCCATCTCTAGAATGATAACAAAGAAATGTTCCTTTCTGGGCTCCCATAACATTCTTCCAGAAATCCACTATTTACTAAGTGACTCACTGTTACAGTCCCACGAAGATAAGTAAATCTCCCTCCACCCTCTTCAAGTATGATTAGAAGGAATAAAATCTAGCTGAATAAAGCTAAAACTCCAGGAAGTTCTGGTCAGAACTAAGATATGGAAGGCATATCCCACTTCCGGATATATATCTAGAAGCCCCCAAATCAGGAGCTGTACCCATTCACAGTACTCATGATTGTAGGAGGTGTATATACCTGAAGTATCCATAAATAGATAGATAGATAGATAGATAGATAGATAGATAGATAGACAGGCAGACAGACAGGTAGATAGATGGATGAGAAAACTACAAGGAAGTGATACATATAATAAAGCATTATATAGTCCTAAAATAGCAGGGACTTCTGATGTATGATCCAACATAGGTAAAACCGGAGGACAGTATGTTAAATGCAATAAGCCATTCACACACACACACACACACACACACACACACAAATAATAATAATAATAATAATAATAATAATAATAATACAAATCCATAAAGCAGCTGGACTCATACAGACAGGAAGAACAGAAGTTCCAGAAACTGTATGGGGCAGGAGGTGGGTTCAATGGGGGTGACTGGGGACAGTAATGATGGAAATAGACACATAGTTCCATTTTTAGAAGATGAAAACAGTCAATCTGGTTGGTATATTAGGTTTAAACACAGTATGGCTGAATTAGACATTTAACAGTGATTAAAAGGATGGAGAAAATATGTGGCAGGTGCATGTGTGTAAAGTGGTGGTAACACAGGCAGAACCCTCAGCCAGACCCGAGTCTACAGAGCTCGATTTTAATGTGTTGACTTGATCCGATTACTGAATATCAAGCTATTTGGCCAAAGCTTATTCTGCGGTTGTGGGTGAGACTGACACCTGGCTGGCCAGCTTTCTGATATGGGGACAGAATAACCAAGAGGATCAGCTCAACAGAAGAAGAGGGTTCTTTGACTGGTGGTTTCAAAGGATTCAGTCCACAGTCAGTTGACCCTGTTGCTTGGAACCTATGATGAGACAGAAGCCTAAGGCAGATGCATATAAAAAAGGAGGGAGGGTGCTTACCTCTTGATGGCCAGGAAGCAACAAGAAAAACAAGGAGCTAAATTTGGAAAAAAAAGAGAGTGGAACGTCAACAAGCCATCTATGGGCACTCGCCAATGGCCTAACTTTCTTCCATTGGGTTAACTTCCTAAGACGTCCACCACTTTCCAAAAGTGCTTTCAGTTGGGCACTTCCTCCCCTCCAAACCCAAACCTGTGGGGAACCATTTAATATTCAAATATAACAGCATTTAAAATTTCATAACAAATAAAGCAGTTTAACTTTTATTTTGTGAGTGTCCTTCAACCAGTTAGAGCGTGGATAGAACAAAGCCTGACCTACCCAGAGGAGGAGAGAATTCTTTCTGCCTGACATTTCTAGGCTGGATCATTGGGCTTTTCTTCTCATTAGCTGCAATGGAAACTCAGCAGCTCCTGTGCCCTGAGCCTGCCTCTCCTCAAGTCAACTGTCCGTTTCCCATTTCTCAGGCTCAGGGCTCCCTTTGGCTTTCAGCTTATTGGCTCACTTGCTGACCCTGGGACTTGTGAGTTGCCACAATACTATAAGCCATGGCGTGTGCATAGACTCATCCCTCAGTATCACAAGGAGATTGGCTCTGGGCCTTTGCAGGATACCAACATCTGCAGATAGTTGACTGTTTTTCATAAAATGGTGTATAGCATTTGCAATATAACCGAGGGGTGTTCTTGCATATACTTCAAATCATCCCCAGATGGTTTATAATACCTAATACAACACAAATGCTTTATAATAGTGATGCACTAGATTGTTTAGGGGATAATGGCAAAGGTCCAAAGGTCTGCACACGTTCAGGAAAGAGATGGGGAGAGGAAGAGGAAGAGAAAAAGAGAGAAGAAGATCATCCATTCTTCCAACCCTAGAACAAAAACTATAAAATAAAACACAAGAAAAACTTATCAGAAAAACAGCATCTTTCTCCCAGGAGTGGAGCATCCACAACGGATAGAAGCCAACAGACACTACGGCAGTGTTACTGAGAGCATTATTATCTATGTACACGAACACAGAATGTCTGTCCACTTTTGAGTACACACTGTACAATGCCATTTGTCATAGATGTTTGCCGCCCACAAGAACTATGTAGTAAGACCCCATTACTGAAGATTTCTCTTATGTCGGTTGCAAGGCATAGAAAAACAAGATGGAACCGGAAGGGAAGCTGCCGCCCTGCTGGCTAGTTTACACAGTGGCAGATGGTGCTACATAGGCTCCTGGGGGAGAATTGTCACCGGCTCAGCTTACTCAGCTATGGAGTCTGCATAGTATGTTGCTGGTGAAGCGGATAAGAAGTGCCCAGTGCTGAAATGATGGCAAATCACTACTAGGGGTCACCCATCCTCTTTTTGAATTCTAGGCCCACTCCATAGGAGAGAATCCATGTCTGGTTCTGCAAACCTAATCTGAAACCTGTGGCTGAGGAGGCTTTCTAGTGGAAAAGCAGCTGCCTTTGTTTTACTAAGTGGACATGGTGGGCCCATCAGATGGCTACCTAAATAACTATATTTATACAAATAGATTAGTGCTACCACCATCTTTAAGAGAAACTCCTTTATGTAGAAGGCTCAAAGCTTATACATGGTCAAAGTACTGAGATCAATGAGTTGTTGGTTATTCAGCCACAAAAGTGATATCTATATCACTCCCTTCAAGGCTCCCGGAATATCATGGAAGACTGGAACAATGTAAGAGCCCTGGGAAAGGTAAAGTAGAATTCTATCTTCAGAATATGACATGGTTCTTACGTTCTTAAATACACAACAGTTGAGAGAGTGACCAAAAAAAAAAAAAAAAAAAAAAAACCATAATATTGGGACTGTCCTTCTGGGCCCTTGAACCGGCAGATCCTCAGAACCTATAGGCAGATGATAGTAGCTGAGGGGAGGGGCTGAGAGGGCCCCCTCTTCCCCAAGTTTCTAGACACTTAAAGGTGACTGGGGGAAGGGAGAGAGATTTTCTTCACTGATGTACACAATAGCAAATAACCTATGCTTCTGTAAGTAACTTCACAACTACAACACTGTAGTCAACCCTTGTAAAATATACTGGAGTGCCTAAAGAAAGAAAGAAAGAAAGATAGATAGATAGATAGATAGATAGATAGATAGATGATAGCTAGCTAGATAGATGATAGCTAGCTAGCTAGATAGATAGATGATAGATAGATAGATGATAGATAGATGATAGATAGGTAGATGATAGATAGATAGATAGATAGGTAGATGATAGGTAGATAGATTGATTGATTGATAGATAGAATAGGAGATAGTAGAAAGAGTGAAAGCAGTGCCTGTTGGCAGTGCAGTTTGGTAATGCTTTTAAATGGAGTGAAGGTGACTCATGCCAGGCAGGCACCATGCCTCCCCCCAGACAGAGTCAGAACAACAGAAGTTGCCTCTGTGAAAAAACACACCAGAACGTGTTAGTGAAATGATTCAGCTGAGAAGATTCTCCTGAAAATAGAACACAAATACAAAACAAAAAGTAAACGAAGCAAAGTCCTTACAACCACTGCCCTCTGTCTACCTGAGTGGCCCCACAGCGGAAGTGCTCTGGCAGAACACACTTCACAGTAACAACACAGCCTATGCTGTGCACTTGGCTGGATTAGCCAAGCCAAGAAACACATTTACAACTCAGTTTTATATATAATGGGCTGGGATGAAGAATATGAAGAATGTGTGGAAACATACTTTGTTTCATTAAGCCACATACAGCCAATCTCCCCTACCCCCAACCAAAGACTTTGGCATAATCTTCAAGGAGAGGTGTCTTATTAATTTTATTGATCACATCTACACAGCAGGCCTTTCTGTCTTTCCACATTGGGAAGGCAAGCATGCAGATCTGTAAAAGGCCACCAGAAAGGACCAGATGTACCATCCCTGGTGCTGCCTCCACTTTAGTGTAAGTTATTTTCAGCCCGAGACATTTAAGAAAGAGTAAAGGCAGAAAGAACATTCCGCCACCCCTGCTCCCCATCTGTGTGAAAATAAGACATCCATGTCCCTTTGTGCCCCCCTCCTGAATCCTGAGAACAGCCCTCAGGGCACCATAAAAGTCTGGACAACAAGCTACTCTTCCATCCATTCCCCTCTCACAATTCACCATTCCTAGAAGCCTTTTCCTTTGTTTACAAAAGGGAAAAAAAGCATGAATTCATTGTCATTTTTTAAAAACGGGTTACAAATTCACCAAAATGGGCTACAAACTCCTAGGTCCCGCCCCTTCTTTGGCTTTTTATTCTGTGACCATCTCTGCAGAATAGAGTACATTCTCAGCAGATGCAATGTGGGCATCTTTTCTCCTGGCATTCTCTTAGTCAGATTTGCAGGCTTCACCTGCAAAACGGGGGGGGGGGGTTGGGGGGGAGGAGAAAATGGTTCTTTTCTTTGCTCATGCCAGTATTGTGGGGCACAATACACGCATTGTGGGGCGCGTGCAGTGATCAGTGGAGGGTGGAGCAAGAATGCTTGCAGTCTTTGATTTACACTCTTTGAGAGAAGCCACCTGATGGCTTTCATGCTGGTGTGCCCCGCCAAGACCGGGTGACCTAAACACACGGAGGATTTGTTTTCTTATAGCAGTAGAGACCAGAAATCCAAGATCAAGGTGCCAGTAGATTTGTCTCTTTTGAAGGCCATAGATAAAAATTCATCCCATGACTCAGCTAGTTCTTGGTGAGTTCTTGTTGGCTTCCCTTGTCTTGTAGACTCATCACCTTGACCTCTGGTTTCCTGTTCACATACTGTTCGCCCTGTCCAAATTGCCCACTTTGTGTCAGGATGCACCTCACACTGAAGTCGAATGCACACTAATCACCTCACATTAACTGATTGCATTTGTTAACAGTTCTATTAACAAATGAGGTTCCAAAGGTTGCAGTTTCAGCGTGAATTTGGGAGGTCCAGGAATATCCAACCCTGAAGCCAGACTAGGGGAGAGATGCAGATAGACCCTATGTAATCCAGGCCTCCTGGGAACAGCTATCGGCTAGAAATAAAGTGACTACTGCCTCTGTCTTTACCAGCTTGACACCAGTCTGGGGAACAACCAGTTCTTCACAAGCACGGGGCAGAGTCCATGGACTTGATTTGGTGCTAGTAATAATGGCTCTACATTTCCATCCTACTTTGTTGGACGTTATGAACCAGGTTTTAAAAACAAGCAGCCCAGTCTCTAACTATTGAATAGTAGGTGTTAGTATAGATTAATCACAATGACAGTTGGATTTCCCTAATTGTGGGTTCTTCATCTAAGGATGCAACTAACCATGCTTAAGAAATACTCCAAACAACCTTCTAAAAAGCTCCAAAAAAAAAAAAAAAAAAAAAAAAAAGCAAATCTTGACTTTGCTGCATGGAGAGTATAATATGCCACATTGCATGTATGGAGTGATATGAGGCATTGTGCTAGGTATGTGTGAGGTAGTATATAGGAAGATGTGCATGGGTTATGTGCAAACACCATACCTTACAATGCACTTGAGTGTCCATGTACACTGGAGGTCTGGAAATAACTTCCTGTAGATACATGCTCTACAGAAAGCCAAATGCCCGAGGGAAGAAAATAAACTCCACTCTCATCCAATAGACAAATTTATCTGAAATTAACATCATTGCATGAATGTCATTGATGCCAAATGACAGGCACCTCAATGACGTAGGAAACACAGGCTGTCCTGGGACAGAGAGGAGGAGCGACTTGACATTTGATGAGATTTGTGATATAGGCACCAGAGTAGCCCCCCTCCCCGAGTGTGCACATAGGTCTGAGCCTGTGTGCACACGTGGGGGTGAGAAGGCAACTGTAGGACTCAGTTTTCTCCTTTTACTATGTGGGTCCCTGGGAGAGAACTTAAATCATCAGCCGTGGTGGCACATGTGTATACCTACTAAGCTGTCCTGCCTACCGTCCTAGACTTGTTACTCCTAATACTAGTTCAGTATTCTTAACTAACGTGTGAACAATTCTTTATCGCTGTAGTTGTTATAGTGATTGAGCAAGTCACCCTCTTTTTGCTGGAGGAAGAATGTGTATCTCTGCATCTTGCTTTCTGGCTCAAAGATATCTGCTTCCTCTGCAGCGGGCTAAGACCACACACTTTGTGGTCTCCAGCTCTGTCTCCACTGGATGCCGACTTCTATCATCTGCATTAGTCAAAGCTCCCTGGGCTCTTTTATAAACAGATTCTGTTCCCACAAAGAAGGGAAAGAAGGAATTTTCCAGCTCTCTAGAAAGGCAATGTGCTTTCTGTCTTAGCCACTTACCATCCTTGTTAGTCTTACCCCAGACAAATCACTGTTGGTTGTTGATGTCTAAAACCAATTGCAACCATGTTACCTTAAGAGCTCTATGACCGGAGCCAAGGGTAACCGAAATGGGAATGGGAAACACATGGCGGGAAGAAAACAGCAAGTCCACTCAGGCACCTTTGCAGCTTTGCTCTGTCTAGACAAGCTTCAGGGGCTGCTGAGGCTGTTCCACCCCAGCACCCAGTGCCTCTCTCCCTCACTCATTAACAGTCAGGAAAGGGGCCTGTGTCTGCTTCCTACACCATTGTCAAGGCCAGGTAAAGCCTGGCCTTGAGTTGGGGGGTGTTCTGCTCATAATGCAGCATGGAGCAGGTAAGGCAGAACCCACACAGGCGACCGCTCAGCACATCCCACACAGAGCACCCAGCTTGTGCCTGGGCTGCCCCCAGACACCGCAGAGGCTGCAGCTGTAGTCATCACAAGAGCGACTTAAGCTTCTCAGAGAGTTTCATACCCGCGGTTCTCTCGCCTTCCAGGAGGGAGTGCAGACTCTCAGTATTGATTTCTTTTTCTTTTCTTTTTCAAAAAGACATATATTAATAGAAATGATGGCTTAGTTGTGGTTTCAATTGCTGTGAAGAGGCACCATGACCAAGGCAACTCTTATAAGCGACAGCATTTAACTGGGGGCTGTGCTGCAGGTTCTGAGGCTCAGTCCATTTTTGTCAGGGCAGGGAGGAGCATGGTGTCCAGGCACGCATGCTGATGGTGCTAGAGAATGTGAGAGTTGAAAGTCACTCTAACTCAGGGCAATGCCATAAAATAGTAATTGAACAGGGACAGATCTCCAATATTGATTACCATTGCACTTCAGTGCAAGAGGCTCACAGGACCAGCATGTAAACAACCGAACTTCAGCATTTCTGGTCTTCTACCGGAAAGGAATTCAGATATTTGAGGCTGCAGGCAAGCTCTCAGAGGCCCTGTGTTTAAAGTGTAGACAACATTGCTGGGGGCCCTTGGTGCTCCTGATCTGAGAATTTGAGCAGATGGATCTTGACTGTGCCTTAAGCAAGGGCAACAAGACCTTCTCAGGCAAACTTTTGGGCCCGACACACACATTATCTCTTAAATGATGGAGACATGTTCTGAGAATGTAAAGTTCAGCAATTTCATCACCTGGCAATTTTGTCACTGTGTGAACTTCAAAGCACGTACTCCCTCAACCTTAGATGGTGTGGCCTTCTACATGTGTAGGCTGGAAGAGTCAACCTATTGCTTCATACTGTGGCTATCTACAGCATGTTACTCTACCAAGTAGGCAGACAACTGGGACATATGACAGGCTTCAATTATATGTAAATACTGAACAGGTACAGAAAAAGGTCCTTGGTGTGAACCATTTTGTTTGTCTGTTTTACCTCTACTACAAACATATGGTAGTATCACAATACTGCTCTAATCTAAATGCTGTTCTGAAGCACATGTAAAGAACTCTCAAGGGGGCCTCAGCTTGGGATATACATTTTGTAAGTGCTGTGGCCATTCTTTGTAGGGAAAGATGACAAATGTATGTCTACACATATACAGATGCATACATACATGCATACATACATATATACATACATCTCCTTCTCATAAACACATAGCCTGTATGTACATTGACCTCTCTTTTCTAACACTACAATATAAACATCAAGCAAGGGTGGACATAGAGCAACCAACTGGGTGCAGGTGTTTATCCCATTCCTAACACCCATGATTATGCCCTGCCATCCAGAAGTTTGCTGAGGGTCCTCTGGTCCTTTCTGCTCAGCTTGCAGCTCTGGGGGCTTTGTATACTTTTGTGTGTGGGGAGGTTCCTATGCTACTTGTGTGAGGTCTAGACAGGAATTATCCAGCAGGTTTGAGAGCCAAGGGCTTGGCGAATGTTGACACTCAGTAAAATGGTGGCTCAAAATGAATACCTGAGAAGCAAAGTTCCTCCTTGACCTCCTGACATCCTATCCTGTATTTTCCCTTGAAGCAAGTCACAAGAACCTAGATTATTCTTTCCCTAGGCAGGTTACGGAAATCTGAACAATGAGTCCTATTTCCCTCAAGTCAGTCATGAAATATAAACATAGTGCTCTCGTTTTCCTATCTATAGGAATTAGAGTTGAATTACTTTGTGTGTGTGTGTGTGTGTGTGTGTGTGTGAATACAGCCTTATGTGTACTGTGATGCATGTGTGGAGCTTAAAGAACAACCTCTGGTTTGGGTCCCAGCCTTCATCTTGTTGGAGGCAGGACTTCTTTGTTGTTGGCCACTGTATGTACCAAGGCTGATGATCTGAAAACCTACAGGGAGTCCCTCATTTCCACCTCCAATCTCAACACAGAGTCAGAGCAAATGCATGCTGTGCATAGCTTTTTGTGGTTTCTGAAGACTCAAAACTAGGTTCTTATGTGTGTGGCAAAGGCTTTACCCACTGAGCTTCTCCCCAGGACCTCCCCTGCCTGTTCATTTAAAAGTCAGCCACAAAGAAAATTCTCTAATCTCTTGTCTGGGAGTAGATTACAGACTTCTGGTTCAGAAGGGTCCTGCCTCACACGGGGAGGAAGGACTGCTGCACAGCGGGCCACCAACAAAGGGATAAGCCTGTGGTTCCCCGTCTGTTCCTACCGGGTCATCACTTGTTCCCCGTCACATAGACACCAGCTCTTGCCTTATTGACCCCAAGCATGAAACTGAATTGTTCTTCTGAAGATTCTTATTGTCAGACACTCCCTCCAAAAATGATAAAAGCCTGGACAACTAGCTGAGGTGCTGATTAGCATACCAATGTGCGTGTTGGCAGCACCTGGCTCACTCAGAGGCTCCTGTCTACTTTTCTCACCTCTGTCCCTCTATCCTAAACCTTTCCAGCCCAGGGACTAGGCTTCCCTCCCTCTCCCCTCTCTTCCCTTCCCCTCCCCTTCCTCCAGCTTCTCTTTCTGATGCAAAACTGCCATTTCAGCTCAGCACTTTTTTGGTCCTCCTCCTTGGCTCCCAGTCTCTCTTGCCCCTCTCTCCCTCTTCCTCTCTAACCTCCCACCTATCATGGCCTCCTTCAGTCCACTGGCCATGTCTCGGCTACTAATCTTGCTCCCTGCCCCCCCTCTGGCTATACAATAAAAACCATCTCCCCATCTATACCTTGGAGGGTCATGTTCTCATTTTCATCCACTTAAGCCATGCAAGACCACACGCAGATAAATGCCTTATATATCTCTCCTGACAATTGCTAGTTTATCTCAACCAATTCCAGCTCTTGGCCTTCAGAGGAAAAGCCAAATGACACACCAAATGACACACTGAATATTACTGTTCTGCTGACTGATGCTCTGACCCCTGGTTCCCCTTACATCTATTGTTTTGGGACCTAAATAAGCTCTCTCTGTCTGTGTCTCTGTCTGTGTCTCTGTCTCTCTCTCTGTCTCTCTCTCTCTCTGCCTCCCTCCCTCCCTTCCCCCCACCCCCTCTCTTTCTCTGTCTCTGTCTTCAGGAGGTTAGACCCTACACTGGACCTCATCTTTACTAGCCATGGAAAGAAGCCTCCCTGTGGGTTTTTTCCACTCTTGGGGGGAGGGGTTTGAGAGTCCCATAGACCCTGCAGCTTGATTTTGAACCAGTCACCACCTATTCTAGATAGGGCTATACTCAACTGATGTAGACACACATGGCTATACCCACCCTTCCCATTCCCCTTATAGGTCATCTAGCTCTGCCCTGCCTGCCTGCCTGCTGGTTTGGTCTTGGAGCTTCTGTCTTTCTACTCTGGCCAACCTTCTCTTCTTGACTACTTGGGCCTGGCATGTTCTGGAGAATACTGAGCTAGGTCAGCCTTTCTATTGGCCCTACTCAAGTGTTAAGATGCTCACATCAGCTGATCATCTTGGCACTGGACTCCATTCAGGGTCTGCCTGCTACTCCCTGCATTCTGTGAAGGCACCTGGCTCTTGATGAATGGGAAGTACAGCTCAGCCTGTCTCCAACAGGGCTTTCATTTCTCCCCAAGACTGACATTTATCACATATCTGTGGTAAAGGTCTCAATCACATGTTTGGGGATCAACGAGACTGATGATTTTAAAACACCTTGGTGAGACACGTCCCTTTTCAAAGTTCACTGTGAATCTGTGGCATCCTGTGTTGCAAATGGGCAGGACAGAAGAATGAACGGCCCTGTGCAGAATCTCATAAGAACCCTGAGCCAGGCTACAGTGCATCCCGGCTGTCTTGTACCATTCAGGGTGGGGTACTGAAGCCACTGTTCTACACAGAGCCATTTCCTCAAGATGTACATATTCTAGTTTTGGAACCCGTGGGCATCATGCCGTACTCAGAGAAAGAGACTGTGCGGGTGTAATTGAAGGTCATAATGTAAGGAGGGGGCCTTGGATAACCCGGGGGCTTGAGTGAGTCCTAAGAGTCCTTACCACGTGAAAGATGAATGGACGAAGACAATGTCAAAGAGAAATCTGAAGGTGAGACAAAAGCAACAAGCCCCAAACACAGGCAGCCTTCAGAAGCTGAGAAAGTCAAAGAGAAGAGTTCTCCATGGTGTGCGCTCCATTCTAACACCTAGATTTTACTTTTAGCCCCGGGGAGACACACTACAGACTTCTCACCTTCACAGATGTAAGACAACTTAGATTTCAGGCAGCATACACCTGCTGCGGAGCTGCAGCGTCATCTGGAAGCTAATACAACCACTGCTGTGCGCCAGCCCAGCGACTGGATTTCACTGTATCTCACTTGAAAGCTGGGAATTGCAATAGTACCTGAATGCTGTGAAAGCCAGACTGCTGTTTACATGGCTTTTGTGTTCATTTACATAATTGCATATTCAGTAGCTGTCCTAGTCAGGGTTTCTATTCCTGCACAAACATCATGACCAAGAAGCAAGTCCAGGAGGAAAGGGTTTATTCAGTTTACACTTCCACACTGCTGTTCATCACCAAAGGAAGTCAGGACTGGAACCCAAGCAGGTCAGGAAGCAGGAGATGATGCAGAGGCCATGGAGGGATGTTACTTACTGGTTTGCTTACCCTGCTTTCTTATAGAACCCAGGTCTACCAGCCCAGGGATGGCACCACCCACAATGGGCTGGGCCAGGGATGGCTCCACCCACAATGGGCAGGGCCCTTCCCCCTTGATCACTAGTTGAGAAAATGCCTTACAGCTGGATCTCATGGAGACATTTCCTCAACTGAGGCTCCTTCTCTGTGATGACTCCAGCTTGTGTCAAGTTGACACAGAACCAGCCAGTGCAGTAGTTATTGAAAGTCACCTAGAGATGGATATGGGAGGACGTAAACATGAGCAGTTTCCATATAAATGCTGCCCACTTTACTTGAGGGACTTGGACATCTGTGGACCCAAGTGTGTGCTGAACCTATTTTCTATATGTACTGGGGGATACCTGAATACATGCCATGTTCATGCATGTATGTATACATATAGTATTTCCAGGTGCATGTATATATAAAATAATCCTTTGGATTATATGTATACATACACATATACACATATACATACATATACATATATACATATACACATACGTATATGCATATACATACACACACACATATATATATTTGGAGAGAGAGAGAAGTACATCAGATAAGACACTAGAAGGTGTAAATTTTAGATAGGGTTGAGAGTTGGGTCTCAAATATGGTTTAATAAGAAGAGGAAGATGTGTGATTCTTAGGTGAGCACATGAAGGACAGAGGCATCAGCAAGTGTGAAAGTCCTCGGCCGAGTTGGGGGAAGGGCAGCGTGAGCGGAGATGGCTAAGTGGGGGGAGAACATGCAGGATAGAACCAGATTGTTGACCCCTGAACCACACGGGGGTCTGTAGGCTGTGTGGTTAGAATCTGGATATGTTGGTTTGAGAAGCCTTTCTTGGGTTTTGAGGAGGGGAAACCATGTTCCAGTTCAAGTTACGAACACAGGGACGGGTTTGTAAAGAAAGCTAGAGGTTGGGGTGAGTATACAGGTTCATCATCACTCCCCAGGAAAGAGGGGGCTGCTAAATATGAAAGTAGCAACAGCTGAGGGAAGGAAACCAGACCCTGCCCAATGGATCAGCAGCCAGACAAGATGACCTACTGCTCTTGTTAGATAGACAGTTAAGTCTCACACCCAGATCTCATCGTATAAATGAGGCTGACCTTGGCGATGTGAATTCCCAAGCCTCAGACTTGTTGAGAACCCTACGTTAATCACCATGTCCTTCCTCCAGCCTTCCCTACATCTTGCAGAGGTTTTCCATCTGGAAGTGTGTGTTAAAATGGCACGGAGGTTGGACCTATGTCTTCCCCTCAAGGATGCTTGCAATGGTGGTCAATTTGAGTGCCAAAAATTTGTACCTGCAAAGGAAGAGGCGCCTGCGATGAAGTTGTCTGTGTGTATCAAATCTCTTAGCTTCATCAGTGCCTTAGCGGTACCACTCTGTCTTCTGCCTCAAGGACTGGAAGAGAACAACCCTTGACCATCAGCCCTCAGTTTGATGTAATTAAAACTGGCTTTGAAACAAGAGCTATGCCATCATAACTGCTTGTTTTCTTTCTGGAAACACAGTTCCTAAATATTAAGAGACTCTGTCTAAAAATTAGGCAGTTGTTCAGAAAGAAAGCTCACAGACTCTGGAATTTATTCAGCACCCCTCCTCTAGCCCATCTGTGGAGAATTCCAAGTCAGATGACTTACTTAAGGGCACATAATCATCAAATATTGGTGTTCAGTGCCCAATAAGATGCCACTTAAAACATTACTGGGAGAGCCATGTTCTCATACTGTGTACAAAAGGGTCAGAGAATGAACATCAAACCTGTTTCCCAGTCACCATCAAAAAAGAAGAAACTGTCAGCCAACAGAAAGCTTCCACCCCCTCCCCATTAGTTTTCAACACTCCTAGAACCCTTAAGCCTGTCCTGACCACACAGGTTCATCCCACAAACATTTCCTAGGCTGTTGGGTGAGTCACTGTATCAGCTCTGAATCTGGCTGAGAGAGGTAAATACAACCTTCCCAAGCTCCAAAGGATGCTGTGCCCCCTAAGAATCCAAAGGAGAAGAGGCTGGTATTCCCACTTGCTGTTCAGACTCTATAATCTCCCTGTGCATGGGCCCAATTCTGCTTCCCCACTCCTGAATCTACTGCGGCCTAACAGGCCTCCTTGGGGGGCCATCTGTGTGTTGAACTCACAGTGGTGCTGGCCTTACAAACTTCAGTGACCACTGGTCTTCTCCCTCTCATTCAAACTGAATAATAAAACAGAAACCACACTTGTGTGCATGAGAACGTGAGAGATTCTGTGTGGATGCCGCAGGTAAAGAAATGCATTTGCAGTGGAAAACCTCTTCCAGACACACCAGCCACTTCCCAGAACTGCCTGCATGCCAACCGTTACCCAGCTAACTCGGGGCTCGAGGAAAATGTGGGATTGAAATCAATCCCAATTCAGGTACTTTTCTAAACTTTCCCCCCTTCTTTCTATCTTTATTTTGCAGAAGCAAGACACTTCTTGATTTCCTTTTATAAAACATGGGCTTTAGGACAGGTCCCAACAAGAACAAAAAACGAAGCACGCCGGCCCTTCTCCCTAGGTCATTAGGTTTCAAGCACACATTGGAGGATTTCTTGGGCTTTAGAGAAACCGCCTTTGTTTCCATCTCTGCATATTGTCTACACTCTTTCCCGTTGCCATGTTCCCAGATGTTAGTAATCCACCTCCTCGCTTCCTACAGGCTGAAAAGGGCTTGAGGGACAAGCCAGTTAGCAGTGTCCCCTGCTGGCTGAGCTTCAGATCCTGCCTGACCTCCCTTCGGATGACTGAAAGCTGTGAGCAGAAATAAAGCCTGTCCTCCCTGAGGTGATCACGGTGTTTATCACAGCAAGAGAAGCCAAACTTAGACGCGTGTATTAATATTCCTGGGGTGTATGGTTTCCTTTTGGCTTCACTTTGAGCATTATTTTTAAACTGTAACAAAAATCCCATGTTGAAATCATTTTCCTTCCTATCAGAGATGTGTCTTTTAAATGCAAATGAAGCACTGCAAAACCCTCTTTGAAGTTAAAAATTTGATGAAAAAAATTAAACAGCAGAGCCCTTCCTTAGCCAGAGAGTGGCCTGTTTTCAATTTCCAGACACCCCTCCCCACACACACGCCAAAAATTAAACTATAGATCATTACTAATTTTCACTTTAAAATTTTCCTATTTATGAAGTACATCTGTTACATATTAGACTGCCCATGGTTCTATTTGTCCCTTTCTACTTTTCACTCACAGTTTAACAGGATGGGGCTAAAGTGATGAGCTGCTGATTAATGTGTGGTAATAAAAACATCAGCAACATAAATTTGTGAGGCTGGCTAGGTGGTTTAGCAAGGAGATGTCTGCTCCTGTGGCCCGACAACATGGGTCCCGTTGCAGAGCTCATGTAAAAGTGGGAAAAGAGAAGACTCTACACCCTTGCCCTCTGACCTTCACAGGCATGTGGCCGACAGGCACATAGGTTTGTTTGCTTGTTGATGGAGATGAGGATAAGCCAGCAAGGGCACAGAATGGTAGAATTCTGCATGACTCAGAGGTTGCATCAAATGCACAGAAATCACCAGACCCATCTGACCGAGAAGCCAGTTGGTTCAGTCTAATAAAACATCTGTACAAATCTCCAATTATGTGCTCAACTCCCCTTCATAAAAGAGCTAAGAAGGATCATACTGTCATATAGAAGTAGTTTTCAAGACATTGGATTTTGGGAAGATGACAGTAAAAATATGTGGAGCATAAATTAGACAAAAAATAGGCTACCATATAACCTGGTTATATTTGTAGTTAATGTATATTTTTATAATTTTTACATAAAACCAAATCCTTTAAAATTATGATGACTAATATTTTAAGATGAATCAAAACTACTTAATTGTGGAAGGAAGATGGAATTCCAGGGGCCATAGGTCTCCTTTTCTCTTTGAAAACTGTGTTTATATTAATAATTGCTCTTCTCCACAGGAGTACCTAAAATCAAGAGGCAGTAGTGGGACTGGGAAGATGGCTCGGTGGGTACTTGTACAAGCAGGAGGCCAGGGTTCAAATCCCCAGTGTCAGAGTAAATGCTAGGCAGATGCAGCAGCCAGCCTACAACCCCAGTGCCGATGAGGCGGCACCAGAGGGTCCTTGGAGCAAGATGGTTACATTTGCTGGGTTGGTGAACTCTTCAAGTTCAGAGTGGTCACTAAAGAAACCTAATGTCATCCTCTGGCCTCCATATGTTTGATATGTGCACACTTGGACTGCTCCAACACACACTTCACACACATGAATACCCAAACATGTACATGCAACCATATTACACACACACACACACACACACACACACACACACACACACACACACACACACACACGTGCGCTGAAGGTAAATTAAAACAGATGAGATAAATCATAAAAATGGAAACAGTTATCCTCATTAGAACCACACAGAATTTCCATTTCTCCTCTTTCTGCTGCTCTGTATTTCCTATGGCAAGTAAACTTTGTTTATACAGTTAAGAAAAACCAAAGGGAATATAAACACTAACAATATAGCTTTGCCTCCTGTTTTGGTGCAAAATAGAGACTTAAAAGCAGCACCAGAGTCACTTTACACCAAGTACTAAGTGTTTTGAAATGAAGAGAAAGGTGTGTACTGCACTCTGGCCTTCAGAATTGAGGAGAAGTATAGAATGTTCTAGAATCTTGGAGGGAAAGTTCTGGAAGCACTAAGCAGAATGATAAAATCTACAAGTTCAAAGCATGATTAACAACAGGTCAGATCTGGACAGAGGGCCCTGTCCTAGGGAGAATGTATAGCTCTTAGTAGACATGCTATATTATATTTTTTTGAGAATAGGGAGGGCATGTCTAGCTTGAAGACAGAATATGTGCCCAGCATGTACAAGATCCTGGATTCGATCCCTCACTCTTCCATTCTTGGAAAAACATTGATTTCATTGATTTTTGTGTATGTGCGTGTTTATGTAGCTCTTTTCTGTATGTATGCACACATGTACATGTGTATGTGCGTGTTTATGTATGCACACATGTACATGCTGACCTACAGAGGCCAGAAGAAGGTGTCAGGTCCCTATGGCTGGAGGTATAAGTAGTTGTGAGATGACTTCTGTGATCCAGTTTAAGAGCAAACTAAACCATCTCTAGTCCCCTAGTCTCTCTTAACACTAGAAAAGGCTCCTAAAATGTAATGAATTAGACTGATTAGTCCTCCACTCAATGAAAGCAAAAGGCTTTTGTGAAACAAAATGAAGCCCGTTATGAGCATGGCTTAATCACAGTCCAGTTGACTAACACAGAACCCAACTCGAATTCCCTCAGAAACGAGCAAACAGCAGCAACAAATCTATAAACCGTATCTGTGAGATCAAATTATATGAGCCTAAAACTTGGGTCTTATGTTTGGGCTCCAGAACAAACAAACAAACAAACAAACCTGGGTTGATAATTTTTTTAATTACGATAAAATTTATCACATAGAGTCTGGTGAGAGGTTCTTATATGAACTATATTGTTGCCATCCATTATATATACTGTATTGTTACCATCTCTGTCGCTTTATCACTGCTGAGGATGTTACGCAATCTGCCCGATTTAGTCCAGTAGAGCTTAACTACAAGAAACAGTAGAATGTGCCCACATTCCCTTTGAAGTACACGGTAGCTCTGGACTCTCAGACTATCGGCCCTAGCATGTAAGTCATCTTGTGTAAACATGCTTTCCCAGAGTAATCAGACACATCAGTAACTGGCCTTTCCACCCAGGCCTTCCGGAAATACTGGGCTGGGGAGGGAAGTGGGGCCTCAAGTACATTGACCCTGCCTTGTGTTTATGTTAGCATTTTTCTTCTCCCTTTGCTCTCTCTTTAAAAGCTCTTCTGGCTTTTAGTTCTGGTTCCCACAGAGAGAGGTCAAGGTGAGGAGGTACCCAGTCTGTTCTCAGCATCCAAGCAGCTGTTTGGGGAGCTGGGGTCCTGAGGTCTCAGTGCCTGCCTGGGTCTAGGACACTCTGTTTGTACTGAGCACCAAAGCCATCTAACCCCAGCGGGCCTTTTAGTGTGGCCTGAATGTGTGCGGGAATTGGCTGGCAGGAAGAAATGAGCAAAAACAATGCAAAGCGGAGCAAGACAAGACAAACCAAGTAAATGTGGTCCTTACCTGTGGTGTCAGAGGACGGGGCCCTGCCTTCTGCCCAGTAACCTGACCAGTGGGGATGAGGGCCAGCCCTGTGCCTCATTGGATTGCCTCAGTGTTGTGGGTTTCTGTCAGCAGTTATAAATAAGGCATGTCCACTGGCCCAGCCCAGTAGATAAGTGTCCAACCCTGGCTCCTGCAAGCCATTTTTGGTCTCCAAATGCAGAAAGCCTCAAGCCCCAGTTGGGAAGGGGCTGGTGCGCACGTCCCCATTTGGCCTTTCTGTCTCAAGGACACCCACTCCGGCCTCCGTGTGTTCCAGCAATATAAGTACAACTGGAAGGGGGGGCACTTGGTCCAGACCCTCCCAGTGTGTAGCCCAGGGCTATACGCCTCACCGGAAGCCGCAGGCAGCTGGCAAAAGAGGAGGCACTTCTCTGGGGACGCATGAGCGACTCCGAGGGCTCAGAAGGGAAAGCCTGGTGGAAAGAGTTAACTGACCTTCCCTCCCCAGCTTATGTGGACAAGGACATTTGCCTAGGTGATTAGTGTAGAGAGCCCAGAAGGGATTCTTGGGCTCTAGCACCAGACACGTGTTTGGCTGCAGACTGGAATTCATTTCCAGAAAGTCATACCTTCCCTCTCCTCCCTGCTCATGAGTGACTAGTGATTCTGTGTGGCACTGAAGCGGAGGGTTTCCTGGACGCTCTTAAAGAGCCATCCGTGTGCCAGAAGAAGCAGAAAATTGCTCCCAAGCCTCCCCCAAGTTTGCAGTTTATGAGCAGATGGCCATGGCATCTCATGCACCTGCCTCCACCCTGTTCCTAGGATGTGTGCTTGGCACTAGCTACTGAGTTCCCACAGGAGATAGGCTTGGGAATTCATCCTACTGCAGCCAGGGTGTGGACAGATATTGGGTAAGGACAGTTCCTGCAGATCCTTCTCCGTCGGGGAGAACCCTGTACCACCTTCCTACCTAGCAAGAGTAGATTATAGAGGGAAGGAAAAGATAGCTGCCCACCCCCCCCCCCCCTGCTAGGACAGGCTCCAAATAAACTGATATCAAACAGTTTAGCCAGAGAAGAACCAACTCAGTCACTCGCATACTGTCATGAATGACTTCTCCTAGTCCAGCAAATACCATCTTAGGAAGCTCAGGGGCCCCTGTGGTGACTCAAATGAAAATGTCCTTTTTAGTCTCATAAACTGGCATGCTTAGTCCTCAGGTGATAAACTGGAAAGGGTTAGGCAGTGTTTCCTTGTCGGAAGTGTGTCAGTGGGAATGGGCTTTATGGCCATTTAAAGCCCACACCAAGCCCAATCTCTCTCTGTGTTTCTGTCTGTCTGTCTGTCTGTCTCTCTCCCTCCCCCCCCCCTCTCTCTGTCTCTCTCCTCTCTCTGACTCTCTCTGTCTCTCAGTCTCTCTATCTTTCTCTCCCACCTTTGCATCAGGTGGATTTAAAGCTCTTAGCTCCATGCCTGTTTGTTTCCTGCCATGACAGTAATGACAAATCCTGCTCCCTGCTACAATGATGGAATAGGCTTTGGAAACTGTAACCAAGCCCCCAGTTCAACTCCTTCTTTTATATGAGTTACCTCAGTCTCGGGGTCTCTTCATAGCAATGGGACAGTAACAAAGACACCTCTTCCTCTAGCATCCCAGCCGAGCTGGTCAATGTTGTATGCCCTCACATGGAGGGGTAAAGTTTCCTTTTAAGTATCTTGCTGCTCCCTGACACCCGGCAACTCTGCTTCTAGCCTGGAGTAATACAGAGGCTGCGGACCGGTAGAAGGCAGGGTTTTCTATCTATTCCTGTTGAGTTAAGCTTTTGAGAGGGGTAAATGGTTAGGGGAGGGATGCCCTCACCCTTGTAAGTAACCCTCTCATCTAAGATCCGTAAAGAAGCCTAATAAATTCATAGGTTCACTGACTGAACGTTGGCAGAACATGTCTCTGTTTGTCATTGGGATCTTGGGAAGAGGGGTCATTATTGCTTTGTGTCTCTTCCAGGGTAGGAATTTTAGCATACACACTAGAATCCCATAAAATATGAGGCTTGAAAGACAAGTCAGATGATTCAGGCTTACCTAGCATCCTGAGTAATTAGAGAAAAATGGAAACTGAGCCACTCTGGCAATTCAGGGAGAAGTAATGGGAGGGCAAAGAGGAGAGCTCAGCTAATAAAGCCTGTCTTGTCACACAGCTTAACCTCTCAGGTAACAGAGGTTGTCTTGGATCTTTGTAACTTTGTAGCTCTATGTAACTTTACCTTCTGCCTCTGTGGATTCAACTGTGGGCTGTGGAAACCTTGGATCCAGAGGAGAGAAAAATACTACCTGTCAAGTAGCATCTCTGGACTCCTTTTTATTTTTATTTTATTTTATTTTATTTTATTTTATTTTTTTTTTTTTACCTCTACTGTCTAAGGTATAGAATGGACTCTCAGTGCTCCTATCAGATAGCTGCCACAAAGAATGACCTAGGATAATCGCAAACAGTTGAGGCCTTGGTACAGAACCCAGGAGCACAGCCTGGGGCTGAAGCCTCAACTCTCCAGACTGTCTTTGTAAAAGGCAGGTCGCCCAGCCTTTCCCACCTCTGGTGTCTTTGGCTGATCCATGGGGTGCTGGGATGCACTCTAAAGCCAAGGCCTCAGAGGCAGTCTCTCAGCTCCTGCCGCCCCTCCTGGTTCTTACCGCTCCCTCGCTCGTTCCGCTCTGAGCAGAGACTACCCAGGTTACAATCCATCCTTCCTGAAGTGTGTTATAGGAATCACACTTTTCTTTTCTTTTCTTTTCTTTTCTTTTCTTTTCTTTTCTTTTCTTTTCTTTCCTTTCCTTTCCTTTCCTTTCCTTTCCTTTCCTTTCCTTTCCTTTCCTTTCCTTTCCTTTCCTTTCCTTTCCTTTTCTTTTCTTTTCTCCTAAATGCAGCCACAAGCTCAAAAAGCACCACACTAATTCCTCCTGGGGTTTCAACAGAAGGGTCGGTGGTAGAGACGTTCTCTAGCCTGCCTTGCTCACAGCTCATAAGACTCCTCCCCTCCAGAGATCCTTTCCCTGGAGGGAAGGAAAGGTGTACAGAGGGATCAGCAAGAACCTGAACATCCAGGCCTGCCTGGATTTCCCCGTTTTCCTCTCATTTTCCTCACACCTCTGCCTAATCACATTTCTACCCGTGCTTTATGGATCTTAGCAGAAGCATCAACGTCTGGAGTCTCCAGTCCCTGTGTCATGGGGCTCGGGAATTGAACGCGTTTATGTGCTTTTCTCTTGTTAATATGTCTGTTATGTTGTGGTGGACGTGAGGAAGGTTGGCTCTCATACAATTCAAGAACTGCCCCGACCCACAGGACAGTCAACGGGAACCCGGGATCACCTAGGAGAGAATGAGGGAACAAGAGGCATGAAGAAGGCCTGCATGTCTAATCAAGCTGACAAATTTTTATTTTTTCACATGCTAGTTTTATACAGGTGGTAGAAGGAAATAAGGCATGGGAAAGTAAGGCAGGGAACTAAGGGAACTTTCCGGTTAAAGGATTTCCCACAATACCCTTTGTGAAAAATTACTTGAGGAAGGGGACAACCTAGATGCAGGAAGGAATGTTCTGCCAAGAAGGATACGTTGTCTGGGTGACCATTCAATTCGGCTAGCTACCTGACCAAAGTGAGATCACCTAATTTCTGGGAAAAGGCCTTTACTGTGGGAAACAGAAACCTAGGCTGAAATCTGTGTAAAATGGCGTTACTAAGGCTAAGGGAACTTCTTAATTCTGTCAGTTCCAGGCAAAGAACTTCCAGTGTGAGATTAGCTTCTAGGGGATGGGGGCTCTAAAGGAAGGCAGAGAGACCATGGACAAGAAAACCAGGTGGGAAGCTTCTCTTGGAAGGAACAGGATCAAGGAGAAGGAGGCTTCACGGGAAGGGGCCTTCTGAAAGGATCTGTGAATGTTGCGGGCTCAAGTATAGTGGAGGAAAATAGATGTTTCCTCATCCTTTTGGAATTCTGAGCTGAGATCTCCTATACCCGGGGACAGATGTTCAACAGAATAACACGTGGAGCAGAACAGTAGCCACCATGTGAAACTGTGATTGGACAAAGGTCTGAAGAAGTTCAGCGTGTCTACTCAGACCCCCAGAACCCAGATATGGAGTAAAATTTCTTTGAAATGAGACCCTTGTTGCTTCCCATCAGACAAAATGAAAGGGAGAATTTCTTCTTGGCATCAAGACAGAAAAGCAATGAAGATCAGCCTCTGGATGAAGGTTTCTTCATAGGTTTCTCTAACAAAAGGATCTCCTCCCTGAGGTTTGGTGTAGTATATTTCATCTCCATGAGTAGCGTCCTTGTTTGACATTCTTGCTATAAGCAAGCTCAAGGACATAGCTGTTGGGGTGGGTGGGAAGTCATGAGCAGGCAGCCTATCTGATATTCACACCCTACCCACTGGAACATTCACACTGTCACTGTGGGAGTGAACAGCAGCTGTCGCCTAGTGTTCTGGGCTGTGATCAGGCCCAGGTGTGCCAGAGAGAAATGGTCTTGAACGTGGCACTTGCTCATCTTCCAAAAAAAAAAAAAAAAAAAAAAAAATCATAAAAGACACTTCTAGGTTGCAGTTTCCCAACCTCAGAGACCAATGTTGAAGGCAGATAGGTCTGCAGTAAGCAGTGATCCAACTTGCAAAATGTATAGTAAGGACAGGCAAGATGGTTACAGTATTGTCCAAAGAAAGATCATTATCATCACCATCATCATCATTTTTCAAAGAAAGGAAGAAAATGAAAGAAAGAAAAAAAGAAAGTGAGAAAGGAAGGGAGAAAGGGAAGAGGGAAGAAAAAATGAAGGAAGAAAGAGAGGAAGGAAGGAGGAAGGAAGGAAGGAGGGAAGAAAGAAAGAAAGGGAAGAAGGAAGGAAGAAAGGAAGGAAAGAGCTACAAGCCTTCACTGGACCAACTGGCTTTGCTTATGGTTTGCACTGCACTACACTTCATTCTACAGAGTAGAACAAATGTCTTGGTGGGATGATCAGAAGTTTTTCTGGAAGTGTCTGTCCTTGTGTAGTCACAAAGACGAAACAGAAGAAAACTAGCTGTCTTGTTTAAATTGGGTCACTTCAGGCTGTCCTTCAGTGTAAGGATGAAGGCAGAGGGAGTCATTACCATTCCTGTTAAAGCTGGCTGTCTGGGGAGATCAGCGTCATCTCTCAAGCATGGGATCTTCTTTTTTCCCCTCCTCCTCTTCTCTTCCCCCCAAGTCCCTCCCACCCTCTACTTCTCTTGGTTACTTTGTCTCCCCTTCTAATTAGGACTGAAGCATCCACTCTTTGGTCTTCCTTTCTCTTGAGCTTCATGTGGTCTATGAGTTGTATTGTAGGTATTCCAAGCTCTTTGCCTACTATCCACTTATCAGTGAGTCCATGCAGAGGAATGGATACAGAAAATGTGGCACATTTACACAGTAGAGCACTACTCAGCTATTAAAAAGAATGACTTCATGAAATTCGCAGACAAACGGATGGATCTAGAAAATATCATCCTGAGTGAGGTAATGTTGTGAGACCCCGAGGAGTCTTAGCTCAGGAGTGCAACCCACAGAACACAATTAGAAGATAGATTGCTGTAGTTTTCTATTCCATGTATGTGGGTTGTTCATCCTCGCAGGGAGAGTCAACCCCGAACTCAAAAAGCATATACCTTTTATTTATACTTTTTTGTGAGGGGGGTGAACTACTATTTTACTATTGGTCAGCAGTATAATTTTCAGAAAGAGGAGAGAAAGGGAGGAGAAACTTTGGCAGTAAGGTTGTTGACAAATTACAGTTGAAATTCAGTACAGAGAGGGGTAGGGGAGCTGTTCCTAAAGCAGTCATTTTTGTTTGTCTTAACTCGACTTGGTCAGTATAGCTTGACCTGTCCACTAAAACTTTGTTTATATATTTTTCAGAACCTTGTTTATATATTTTAAAACTTTGAAGGGTTTTGTCTTTATTTTGTTTCTCAGAATTGGGTGATCAGAGCATGAGCTAACTATGACATGCGTCAGGACCCCGTCTAGGGCTTTCTGGGAGGCTGGGTGGCTATCTGTCAGTATATTCTGTGTTTTTTTTTTTCTCTGAGAATTACCCTGGGCCATTGTTTTTATTTGTCAGGCACAGGCGGGATCTCATATCCTTGGGATGACTGGAAAATCTCTGAGTCTGACTTTAACAATTTCTGTGTCTTTAGGGTCTCACATTCTAAGAATGGGGTGTTTCGGAAAAGTCACAGAGCCCCTAAAAACTTTGTTTTCAACATCAGTAACTCAGCCACAAAAGAACACACATGGCAGGCATGCAGCTGTACCATGGTATGAGGATGACTATGTCTTGATTTGTAACCTCATGTGTGTAGGAACAAGAAGAGATGGTAGACTCAGGAAGGAAAGTATATCCTGGCAACCACCCTAGGTATGGATGGCTCTCCATGACAGAGTCTCCTGGAGAATCCCAGCCCCCATGTCTGTATACTGGATAGTTTGCCATGAGATCATGAAATCTTCTTCTCAGTCCATCAGCTAAGTGTCTGTGGTGCTTCTCAGATAGGCTGAGCGGGCCCATGCTGGATCGTGTAGCTTCTAAAGCAGGTAGAAGTATTTCCCATCTAGGAGCTGTCAGCACCATTATGGTAGTCATCTCCCAGGGCTCTGAGAGCACCAGGTTGCTGAGCACCCCTCTCTTCCAGTCACCATAGGTGACACTGACCATGGCCAGCCATGCCCAGCTTTGAGATTCAGTCACTATTGCTCTTTGTTCTGGGGTAGACAGAGAGTGGTTGTGTTCTTTTTGTGACTCTGATGCTGTAGTCCCCAGAGTCTGCCCAGCTAGTAGCCAGGGCCCCTGTTCATTGCCCAGTAGAAGTCTGTTCATCCTGTAAGCTCTGAGGACAAGTAGATCTGCAGCTCCCTCCTTCCTTTCCTCTCTTAGTGTACCATTTTACTGTGACTGCTCTTCCTCCTCACCATCCCCAAGGGCTGGGTGTGGTGTCAATGATGCTCCTGGTTCCCAGCCCAAGGGGTTGGGAGTCTTTTGCTATGGCTCAGAACATCACAGCAGTTTGGACTTTTCTTTTCTTTTCTTTTCTTTTCTTTTCTTTTCTTTTCTTTCCTTTCTTTCTTTCTTTCTTTCTTTCTTTTTTCTTTCTCCCTCCCTCCCTCCCTTCCTTCCTCTGTCTTTCTGGCTTCCTGTCTCCCACCTCATATTCCTCTCCAAAGTAAGTTACAGAAACCAACATTCCTCTTCTCTAATGCAGCTGGTAAGAATCAGACCTCCTCTTCCCCATAAGAAGCCATGAAGCATAGGCGGATCATTATCTTTGTTCTTTCTTCCTTCCCGCCCCACCCCACATCTTCAGACTGAAGGAAGGCTGTACAGAGCTATCTGGAAGAGTTTTTGTTTGAGCAGACATGCTTGGCTGGGTTTCCGCTCCATCTCTCTCCCTTAGCTCAAACTCCCGTCCAATCACATCTCAAGACAGCACTCTCTGCTTCACAAACTTAAGCATAACCGCATTGTTTTTCCTAGCCTTTGGGTCTTGGCTTCTGAAGGGCCAATATCATGGAGACATAAATCTGCCTCTCTCTGGTTAACTTGTCCTTTGTTACGGTAGAGCCAGATGTGACCCCAGTGATGGATGAGGAAAGATCTTATCATACTTGCTCTTCATCATGTGTGTGCATGTGTACGTGTGTGCGTGCGAGTGTGTGTGTGTGGTATGTGCCTGTGCCTGAGGATAAGCTAAAGGGGACGAGGAGGAGGGTGCTGGGCCAGGAAGCCTGGAGGCAAGGTTGCTAGGAAGGAGAGGCTTAGGGATGTACTGTGTTTTGTAAGCAGAGGAGAGCAAAGGTAAGGAAAGCTTCATGGTTTTCAACTAGGAAGTTCGCAGATGGGGGACCAAGGTGAGACTTGAGTGCAGAGCTTAGTGAGAAGCTTGGGAATCGTTTCCCCCTCCAGCTATCCGTCTGCAGAAACCCAGGAGGAAAATGTCAGCTTTGTTTCAACTGGCTGCTGGGACTACTACCTAGCCACACTGTCTGCTCTTACCGACGGTTGTGTAAACAGTCCTTCTGTGTTTCCCAGAACAATGACTGGGAAGGTGGCTTCAGGAACCGCTGCAGTGTAAACACATCCTCGCAGCCCTGGAAAGCCTCAACCTGAAAAACAGCACTAGCTTTTCCTGATGTGATAGAATCCAGGCACCTCTTCGCTTTAAGTGTGGCTTGGCCAGAACTTGCTTTTGAATGTTGGAGAAGAGCCGAGTTATCTCCTCAAGCGACAGACTCAGACTAGGGTCCCTGGTGTACTAACTCATCACACTCTTGGGGGGCTTAGAGGGTGATACCTCCTCTATGAAGACTTAGGATGCTACACTTTTCCTCATACTCTCCTGTGCCTCTGTCTGCCACCCTTCATCCATTCTCTAGTGGTTTGGGTAAGAATGAACCCTATAGGCTCAGATATTTGAGTACTTATTCACCAGGGAGTGGCACTATTTGAAAAAATTAGGAGGCATAGCCTTGTTGAAGGAAGTGTATCACCGGGGTGGCCTTTGAGGTTTTAAAAGCTGAAGCCTAAGGGTCAGGATGCTGCTTTTTCCCAGCACCAAGCTGGCCTGTAGGCTGCTGTGATGATAATGGACCAGCCTCTGTAAGCAAGCACACGATGAAATGCTTTCTTTAATCAGAATTGCCTCGATCATTGTGTGTTCTCATAGCAATGCTGGTCAAGGGACGGTGACTAAGGTACTTCCTCAAGGTAAGCTATAGATAGACTTTTCCCCAATATGGGTCACAGAATCCAGAATCTCTTTCCTCCACAGCTAGCTGCTTGCCCACATAAGAGCTATCTATAAAAATAAAAAATTCTCTGACCTATAGCATAATACTCAGTCACAAGACGCCCCCACCCAATTACAGAAAGAGTTCTGCCCCACATCTAGGAGAAAGGAATGCTGCAGAGAGACAGCAAAAAAAAAAAAAAAAAAAAAAAAGAAAGAAAAAAAAAAAATCTGGAGAGACAGGCCCTGCCAGCCCCTTGCCCCAGGCCTATTACACTAGCTCAGACCCCGTACAGTCACATTTTACATGGCAGTTTTCACTTTGCCAACTTAAACATTAAAAAGGGATTGTTCGCCTTTTATCTGTGAGCTTCCGTGCCGTATGGTACTATCACCAGGTAAGTTTGTCACTTTTGTTGGGTTTCTGTCTTGGTGACAGGTACGTGAGGGAGACCACCAAAGAGAAGAAAGGTTCAGTTTTGCTTATTCTTTCAGACGTTTCAGTCCATGGTCACCAGGCCCCATCGTTTTGGATGTTTGTGATAAGACAGGACACTGTAGGGAGAGCATAGGTCACAGCCAAAGTGCTCACTTCCTGAGAGAGTAAAAGAGAGAAGATGGAGGGCCTAACTACTCTGCCACTGAGAACGGCAATGATCTAACTTCTTCCACGGGTCTCATCTCCTAAAGAGGTCCCGTCATCTCCCACCAGAGCCGTCAGCTTGGACATAATAGTCAGTACAGCTCTGGGTACTGTGGCATAAACCTGTAGTCCAACCACTGGGACAGTTGGGCCAAGAGCTTGTGGTCAGCCTCAGTTATCTAGTGATATCCTGTCTGAAACAAAACAGAAGGTAGAAAACGAAACTAAACAACCAAACCACTGCCCTTGTTAAGCTGTCTTCCGTTATGGAGTGAGGCTCGCACGGCGGGCAGGAAGGGGGTTTCTTTGTTTCCACCCCTACAGTATTTTCAGGGTGCAAACAAATGCTTATGCTGTGCTGAGCTGTTCCAGGTGTCTGCATTCCTGGATTCAGTGAGCACACACACACACACACACACACAACACACACAAATCACATATATCCCCCCCCACACACAACACACATATATCACACACACCACACACACACACACACACACACACACACACACACACACACACACACACTAGATGCTCATAGTCGGTACCACCCCCGTACTACAGATGCTGTGTACCCTCACTTTCTGCGCCCAACATTCCCAACCACTCTGCTTTGAAAGACTTCATGCACACCAATCTATGTGGCTGGCAACAGCTCAGGGATAAGTTCTCCAAAGTTCCTGATGTTCTTTGAGGTTTTCTTTTCTTTTAATTAATTTTATTAGTTTTCCTGTTTGAGAATTTTATTCGTGCATCCAATGTGTTTTAATAAAACTCAACCCCCACTCCCTCCTTTTCCAGGTTTTCTCTATCACCTCCACTGCTTTTCTCTTGCAAACCTCATGTGCTCTTTAAAAAAACCCGTTGAATCTACTCAGTGCCTGTGCGTGTGGATGCATAATCCTCTGCTGGAGCAACTTTCAGGGGCCACTTCCTGAAGAAAACTGACTCTAGCAGCCATCTATGGCCTGTTCCTCAGCTAGGGATGGTACTTCCCACATCTCTTCCCCCACGAGCCCTGTGATTTTGTCTGGCTTGATCTAGTGCGGGCCTTGTGTAGACAGTAAAAGCCACTGTGAGTTCACAACAATGGCCCTGTTGTGTCTGGAAGACGTACTTGAGTTACAGTCCTCCCCAACCTCTACCTCTTACAACTGTTCCATTGTCTGTTCCATGAAGAACCCTGATCCCTAGGGGGAAAGGATGTGATGTGTGTCCTATCCATGGCTGGGCACCCCATCCTTGTTCTCTGCCCAAAGGAAGGCTGTAGATTTCTGTGTCCGAGCCATTTTCTTCAAAGAGAAGCTCTTGTGATGAAGCTTGAGATACACATTCATTTGTAAGTGCTGAACCAAGTGCATGGGGCGGGGGAGGGGTGAGTTCTGTGTCTGTTTATCGAATAACGCTGATAGGTTCTCCCCTAGCTTATGGCTTCCCCAGCTGTAAGTTTTTGGCCTGTGTGCAGTCTGTGTTTTTCTTAAGTCAAACAGTGAAAGATCAAATGGTGGCAAGGTATAACCCAGTGAGGAAGTAAGAGGGAGTTGAGAGTGAATTGAATGTTTTCCTGTGTAAAACAGCAAGAGTTTGCTCGAGAACCATCCCTAGGAGATGGGGTGAGGGTGGTCTAGTTATGAGTGCCTGCCCAGGGCCCTAGGTTCCATCTGCAGAAAGAGGTGGGAGGAGGGGAAGAAGGGAAGAGGAGGAGAAGGAGGGATTCAGGGATGAAAGAGGGAAGGAGGAAGAGAAGGAAAGAGGAAGATTCAAAAGAAGAGGAGAAAGGAGAGGAGAAGGAAGAAGAAAAGGAAGAGGAGGAAGAGGAAGAGGAGGAGGAAGAGGAGGGGAAAAGCCAGTCAGGTACTTTTGGACCTCAGCTGTCATTGTAAATAATGAGCGTAATCTGCTCAACAGACTATAGTTTTAGAATCATTAAAAAAAAATCATCATATAGCAAGGTCTTTAAGGAAAATCTAATCCACTGACGAGGTATCAGAGAGCTCCTTTACTGTCTGGCATTGGGTTAGATTTAGCCAATGGAAGGGACCAGTATCAATTAAAAAGCAGGAGTGTGACGGCGGGTCCTCAGGAGCCGAGAACCTGTGTCAGAAATAATTCAAGTTGAGTGTGTCCTACTTCAGGGAATAACTCTCTGTCCCTAAGTCCTAATAGGCGATGCTCCAGACCCACAACAGGTTTCTGTGCTGTTCCTTGTTCGTTTCTCTAAGTGATGACCTCACCTCTTTGTTCCTTGGTTTAAACAGTACTACAACTACCCAGGCTGACTGTGTTTCCAAATCTTAATCTTCAGTATAAGACCATTGAGAAGTGAGTTTTTAAGAGGTGATTAAGTCCTGGGCATTTCCTTCTTACATATAATGGTTGGGCAAGAATCTCCCCCTGGCACTTGTGAATCCATGACCTCAGCTTTCCCAGTTGTCAAACAAGCCAAGTCAACCTCTGCTTTATGTTTCTCATGCTATGATATTCTGTGTCAGCAGCTGAAGGGCCCTGCTTCAACTTCCCCGACAGGGACATGTTCCTCTCACTTTGTGCTCACTGGCCCAGTCTTCTGAAAGGCTGCACTATCTCATACCAAAAGACCCAAGAGATTGCAAGACAAGATTGCTTAGGGGATCACTAGAGCAAGTCTGACGACTCAGAAAGCACCTGTAAGGCTGCTTTTAAATGTGAGTGCCCCAACTTCAGGAGGAAACCACAAGGTAAAGTTTTATATTGTGGTAAAAACTGAGGGTTTTAACCCTTTCAAAGATAGAGTTCAATGTATAAAAAGTGGGTTAGATTATCATGTAAGAACATACACCATCCATTTCCCAAACACTTCGCCATTCCAAATTGTGACTCTGTCCTCATTAAACATGAGCTTCTCCCCTGCCCTCCTCATCAGCCCAAGGCAGCCGCCCCTGTGTTCTGTTGGTGAATTTGATGGTTTTCATTCAGTGTCCCCACCCCCAGCACTGTGTGTGGCTTTTCTCCTTTATACAGCCTTGAGGAGGAAGAGGAGGAGGGAGAGCCTCCAAGTTAGGAGAGGTGAAGGGGAGCTGACATGCCAGAGTGTGCAGGACAGAGATGCATGGCCACCATGTGATGGAGTGGTCCAGCTGGGCAGGCTCTGGGTTCAGAGCAGTTGAGACAGAACACAGATATTAGTAAATTATAATTGGGAATTATCGGCAGGAGGTAGATTCTATCAGTAGTGAAGGCTAGACAGTAGCTTAGCTATTGTGCTGATTAAGACATTTCAAAATATAAAGGCTGTGTGTGTGTGTGTGTGTGTGTGTGTGTGTGTGTGTGTGTGATTCAGAAATGTAAAGCATTGAGGTGGGTATCAAAACTGTGCTGACGGTAGATTTTATTAGCTATTTAATTCAGCAACCTGTCAGTAGAGAGCTGGGTTGTCTTAAAGAAAAAGACTGCCCCTTCCCATTAAATTGTCTCATATACTTTAAAATATACCCATAATTTTAGGTATAAGAAACCCCAGTCATGTGGTTAATTTAGGAGAGATGTCAGAATATGGGTGCTTCCTGCAGCAGATATGTATCTCAGTCTGGAAATGTGGGTGTTTGAGAACATTAGCTCATCGATTTAAAGATGCACTGTCAGGGGATGGCTTCTGATGCTAGGCTGGAGTGAGCAACCATCAGAGTTGTCAAGGCTTCCCCATTCTGTGCATGTAGAGTGGTCATTGGCTGCTCTTGCTCTCAGTCGGGTGGTAGGAACCAGATCAAGTCTAGCTTGGAAGCTCAGGGAACCCTTGAAGCACCCTCAGCCATGCACACTGAGTCACTGGTACTCTGTCCATGGATGGAGAAAAAGCTTTGCTTTCTGTCTGAGTCAGGGTTTCTATTCCTGCACAAACATCATGGCCAAGAAGCAAGTTGGGAAGGAAAGAGTTTATTCAGCTTACACTTCCACATTGCTGTTCATCACCAAAGGAAGTCAGGACTGGAACCCAAGCAGGTCAGGAAGCAGAAGCTGATGCACAGGCCATGGAGGGATGTTACTTACTGGCTTGCTTCCCCTGGCTTGCTCAGCCTGCTTTCTTATACAACCCAGGTCTACCAGCCCAGAGATGGCACTACCCACAATGGGCTGTGCCCTCCCCCCTTGATCACTAGTTGAGAAAATGCCTTACAGCTGGATCTCATGGAGGCATTTTCCTCAACCAAGGATCCTTTCTTTGTGATAACTCCAGCTTGTGTCAAGTTGACACAGAACCAGCCAGCGCACCCCCTGACACACCTCTCTGCTGTGCCACAGCTGCATCACTGGTGTCAGCCACTATGTGACGCTGGAGGGAGAAGCTTCTGTCTTCTCATCCTTCTGTGGCAGGACCTCTAGTGTGGCTGAGTTTCTCTCTCTCTCTCATATATACATGTATATGTATATGCATGTGTATATATTTCGACCTTCTGAGAGGTCAGTCACCAGGGACTCTCTCCTCACCATCCCAAGTAGTGTCCCCACATGCCCACTGCCTATGTGTCCCATACCCAGCAAACCCCCTCTGCCGAAATTACTTGAGTTGAATCTATTTCTATTTAGATCTCATCTTCCCAGATGTAATGTTAGGGTTTCCTTTCTATACCTGTCCATGAATGGTAACTAAAAATATGTTCCTATCTTCCAAGGCCAACTGACCTATCTTTTCAGGTACAAGCAAGCGTTGTGCTCACTAAGACCAGAGGGCTTGGGCGCCAAGCCTCTTACAGGTTTTCACATCTGCAGCTTCCATGTCTGCATATTGACCAGAATCAGACTGAAATACTTAAGAAGGAACACTGTATCTTTAACCGGACGCATACAGACTTTGCCACCATTTCCTAAGCAATACAATATATACCGTCAAGAACACAAATGACAATAAATGCTGGCAAGGGTGTGGGGAATCGGGGAGCTCTGTTTTACTGCTGGTGTGGTTTTTGAGCTCGTGCAGCTATAATGGACACTAGTATCAAGAATATCTAAAAAAAAAAAAACCCTGAAAACGGAGAGAGCACATAACACAGCTATCCCAATCTTGCATCTACACCGGAAGGAGCCTACGTCAACATACCACAGCAACAACTGCACATCCATGATCGTTGCTGCATTATTCCCTATGGCCAGGAGATGGAACCATCTTAGGGACATGTCAACAGATGGATGGATAAAGAAAATGTGATACATATGTGTGATTTATGCTGCTGTAATGAAAATTGAAACTGTGGAATTTTCAGGAAAGTGAGTGCAACTGGGAACCACTGAGGAGCAAGATAAGCCAGACTCAGAGAGACAAACTGATGTGTGTTTTTTTCTCTCATGCAGAACATAGGTGTAAAATATATATATATATATATATATATATGTATATATATATATATATATATTATATATGTGCTGATATTTATTAAAGAGGAACATTCATGGGAGGAAAGACAAGATCCTAAGGGAGTCTGGGACTAGAGAAGGTGAGGTAATAAGAAAGTAGAAGTTATGAAAAAGGGAACCAGCTGGCAGTAGCCAAGAATGGACATGAGACAAGGCAGCAGGGCAGTGTGGCGTGGTGGCCCCGTCACATCTGCAGGAAATGATCAGCTTTCAATGGCGAGAATCATTTAGGTGATGTCAAGTGTACCCTGACTTCTGTTCCAAATTTTCTTTCCACACAGGGCCCACAAGGGCAGTTTTAAAATATTGTATATGTGTGAATGTGCACACACGTGCCTGGTCTGCTGAGGTCAGCATAAGGCATCGGATCCTTTGCGACCAGAATTGCAGATGGTTGTGAGACACCATGTGGGTGCTGGAAATCGAATCTTGTAGAAAAGCAACACGTGCTCTTAACCACCAACCCATCTCCCCCGTGTCCCTCAAAGACATTTAGTTCTTTTAAAGATTTATTTATTATATTTATATAAGTACACTGTAGCTGTCTTCAGACACACCAGAAGAGGGCATCAGATTCTATTACAGATAGTTGTGAGCCACCATGTGGTTGCTGGGAATTAAACTCAGGACCTCTGGAAGAGCAGTCAGCGCTCTTAACCACTGGGCCATCTCTCCAGCCTTCGTTCAAAGACATTTGTCATCACTAGAGATCAGAATCCTGTGGTTTGATCTTTCACTATGACCTCACAGTGTCTCACAATGAGCTTTGAGTGTACCATTCACTGCTCCATCCATCCATCCGTCAACGAATTAATTCGAATTCACTCTTGCATCGTAAAGTGAAATGTGCTACTGTATTGCATAGACCCTAGGCACACACTGCTCACACTAGCTTCTCGATCAGCACAAAAATCATTGGGCTGGGGTTAAAGCTCAGAGCACTTGCCTAGCATATGAAAGGCCCTGGGTTTTATTCTTGCTGCAACAAAACCAAACAGCAATCTATTTCTTCTGCTACAGTAGAATTTTCCAGTTGAAATTATGTGTTGCGACCCATTCCTGATTCCTTATTTGGTTTTAATTTTTCTGTTTTATCTTTAGCCACCCTTTTAGCCTTGTATACATATAGAACAGTCTGGAAACCCCTGACTCCTATAGGCACAATTTCTAAGAAGCAGTCAGCCAGTAGCGATGTTCCTGTCTCGCAGGGGCTAATGCTTCAGGCACTAGCCTGTGCTCAGCATATGTGCTTGGTTGAAGGCATGGTGGCCCGAGTGAGGATAGAGTCTTGGAGGCATAGCTAAACAGCTGTTGCTGTGATAACTAATGTTTATTTTCTGCGATCGTGTCAGAGTTACTCCTGGCACATAACTGGTAACCCAGCCCGTAGCAAGTGCCTGGCCAAGTGCTGATGGAGAATTTCTATAATTACAGCAGGGAGGGAGGGCTAATTTCCATCCCCTTAGCACTATGAAGGGAATTTAGGGGCAGGAGTGGGTAGAGACCGTCTCTGGTAAAACTAAGAAGCAAACCACGTAGTTGATTTCCTGGGTGTGGAAGCTGGAGCTCACCCTGCTTGTCAGATGCTGAGGCTGATGGAACCCTTGTATGACTGAGATTTGTGGCAATGAGAGAAACTAAAACCATGTAGGGGAATGTGGACATTGATTGACAAGAGTGCCGGGATACAGGGGTGCTGTATAAACACCCCTTTAACAGTGTCAAGAGTGAGGAACATGAAGGCAAAGTGAAGAGACTCCACCTGAGGTGATGGGGTGACCAAAAAGCTCAGGAAGGCAAAAGGACCACTCAGAACAGTCTGGGAAGCATCGCTCAGCTCAAAGCTAGTTCCCAGGGTGTATGGAAGGGAATGCCACCGAATCTCAGGTAACCATTGAGAGCAGCCAGCCCTGGTGACAACAGCCCCAGGCTCAGAAGGAACAAAGCACGATTTTTAGGAGCTTTAAACCCGGGGCTAGGATGTGGTCAGAAAGAAACCCCTCCTGCATGCTTGGTTAGTTTGAGAGAATAAACATCACATGACTCGCAATAGCGTGGAGTGCTGTAGCCAGAAGAATCCCGAGTAGCATCCTACTAAAGGACCGACATATTCTGGGGATCAGAAGACATGAAACAATCCCAATTCAGGGTCTCCTGCCACAGACTTGGGCCACTAAAGGCAGTAATGGAGTGGCAGGATCTCAAGGATTTGGCTAGACATGTTAACAGTAGGAACAGGGCCTGGGAGGACTTGTAGGTCTCCATAGCTCCAAAGCTCCATGGTCTGTGGTGAGACCAAGACCAACCAATACACTGTGTTACAGAGGCAACCCTGAGATGGCCGTGAACAAGGCTCAGTGTTCATGCCTGGCCCCACTCCCCCCAGTATAGGACTCAATGGATCCACATACTCTAACGCGTTTGGAGTCAGCTCGGCACATAGACATCTGCAAAACCCCTGGGAGCAGAGACTGAGACAAGTAGGCACAGATCCAGTTTATGTGACACTGAAGGTCTCCAGGGCTAGCAGCAGCTAAGGTGCCTCTGCCAACCTCTACTCTCACTGGAATTCTAGAGATGCTCTGGAGTGAATATAGCCCTACAGCAGAAAATATGCATTTAATCATACTGGTGGGTAATGAGGGGCGGGGCTTTCCCTACATCTCAGCTCCAACCTCCTTGTAGGAGCTTGAAGGAATTACATTGGCTTCAGCTGTGGCCCAGCGCCTGTAGATCTGATAGATTCTATTATTTAAAAACCCAGAAAAATACTATTATCATCCGAGTACCTGAATTATGAGAATTTTAAACTTGTTCCCCTGCCCCTTCAGTCTCTCTCTTCCACTTTTGCTTACGTAGTGTATTATTCTTTAGTTGAGTCATTTAATGTCTTGCCTTTTCCTTTTCTTCATATAAAAATCTTGCTTTTAATTTTTTTTACTCTCTCTGTTACACTTTGTTCTACTTTATTATTAATATTCAGTGTTTGGCTTTATTTTGCATTATTCTGCCCACTTCTTTTCTGTTGTTACCTATGGCGGCTCACTTCTTAGACAGTCTATAAGATGTGTGTCAGAGCCGTGCCTTGTTCCCATGGTACTGCTGTCTAGTGATGACTTGCTCCATTTTCTCTAGGCAGCACTGAGATCCAATTCCCACAGGAAAGAGGCTCCTACATAAAACAGAAAGCCCTTTCCCACCCCGGTGATGTGCAAATCTCGACAAGGCACACCAGAAACATGGGGGGAAAGCCACAGAATTCCTCCAAGAATTCAGAACTCTTTAGTAAATGAATCCAAAACATCGTTGCAGACAAAATCCCGAACAAAGAGTTTAAAAGCTTTTTTTTTTTTAAGTGATCGATGAATTCAAACAAACAAATGAATGAATTAAGAAAGACCGTTCAACGACATGATGAAGACTGGGAGAATATCAAAACAGAGCTCAGAAAGGAAGCAGTTCACCAAGTCAAACAAAAGGCTCAGTGGATGACTTTGTTGCCTCGGTTTCTTTTCCTGTTACTGTGACGAAACCTTCCGACAGAAACACCCAAGGAAGAAAGAATTAACATTGGCCCATAGCTCCAGATTCCAGACTGTCATGATGGTGAAGTCAAGTCATCTGGATCTCGAAGCTACTGGTTACATGTGTTTACAGCCAGAAGAGAGCAGGAACATATATGCTAGTGACAGACTATCTTTCTGTACTGTAGAAGACGTCCTTCCCAAGGGATGTTCCCGTCTACAATTAAGATGTGTCTTCCCACACCAACCAACATAGCTGAGACAACTCCCACATGCCTACCCAGAAGGCCTCCAGGGGATTCTAGATTTTTGTTAAGTTGAAAAACCAACATTAACCATCATGCTTACCATCAGAACAGATAAAGTAGAAGAAAAAATGCCAGGTACAAGAAAACAGAGAGAAAAACATAGTGATCAGCACACACAAGACCCTATCACACAATCGAAAGAACAAATTTACAAATAATCGGCAGAGGCAAAGGGTTCAGGTACAGATGAAAGGCACAGAAAACCTGGCTGGTGAAATAACAGCACAAGGTTCTCAACTCCAGAAAGCCGTGAATATCCGGGCACAGAAGCATTTAGAGCCCCGTGGAAACGCACCCAGAAAAGAGTCTCTCCAGAGCTTGTTATTTAAGGTAACAAAGATGCAGAAAAAGAATAGTGAACTCTTCAAGAGACAGCACCCGGCCATTTGTTAAGGTAAATCCATCAGGGAAGAGGGGAACGTGACCAGGTGGTGGGGAACAAAAGGAACTTTCCGAAGTCCTTGAGGGCCAGCAGAAAGAATGGAAACAGGCAACTTCAGGGGGTAGGAGGTGGGAGACCCTCTAGAATGTACCAGAAACCTGGGAGGTAAGAGACTCTCAGGATTCAAAAGGAGGGACCCTAGATAAAATGCCCTACAGTGGGGAGAGGGAACTTGTGAGGGCACCTCCAGCAGAAAGACAGGGCATCAAGTGAGGGATGGGGTTGCCATCCCACAGTCAAAGCTCTGACCCAGAACTGTTCCTCTCTGAAAGAACTGTAGGGATGGAAATGAAGAGGAGCCTGAGGGAAAGGAGGTCCAGGGAAACGCCCAAATTAGGATCCAGCTCAAGGGGAGGTCCCAAAGCCTGACACTATTACTGAGGTTATGGTGCGCTCACAAAAAGGAACCTATCGTGACTCTGACAGACCCAACAGGCTGCTGAGTCAGATGCAGATATTTACACCCAACCAATGGGCAGAAGCTGCTGATCCTGTGGTTGAATTAGGGAAAAGCTGGAAGCTGAGGAGGACGGCGGCCATGTAAGAGAACCAGCAGTCTCAATTAACCTGGACCCCTGGGATCTCTCAGACACTGGGCCACCAACCAACCAGGGAGCATACATCAGCTGATATGAGGCCCTCAACACATATACAGCAGAGGACTGCCAAGTCTGGGTTCAGTCAGAGAAGATGCACCTAGCCCTCAAGAGACTGGAGGCCTCAGGGAGTAGAGAGGTCTGGTGGGATAGGAGGTGGGGTAGGGGGGTATGGGGTAGGATAGGGGGTAGAGACACCCTTGTGGAGATGGGGGGAGGAGATATGGGATGTGGAACAGGAAGAGGGTAGACTGGGAGGGGGATAAAATCTGGACTGTAAAAAAAAAGAATAAATAAATAAAAACAACTATATATCCTTCAGCAGAAAATAAGATGACAGTAATAAATAAAACATCCATGAGGACATGGAGTGAGGTAATTCAAACCTGGAAATAAATGCAAACCTGGATCACCATAGCAAAGTTATCCTTCTAAGTCAGAGGTGAGAGAGGGTTTTCCAGCTAAACATAAACTAGAGAAATCCATGACCACAAACCAGGAGATACACGAAGGTCCATCACTTAGAAGGTGCTTAAAAATGAATAAAACAGGACAATATTATATAAGCATCACCAGAACAGAAGCAAGAAAAACTTAGGAAAGAAAAACATGATTAACTTGCTGGATCTGTAAACCTTTGGGAAGATTGAGAATGAAGGACAGGGACACAGAACTCTCAAAACAACTAGAAGAAAATCAACAAAATGTCAGAAACTGTTACATGTCTATTTTTGTTTCTGAGACCATGTTTTACATGTAGCCATTGGTGGCCGGAATTCAGACCCACAGAGATCTATACTTTTCTGTCTCCTGAGTGCTGGGATTAAAGGCATTGTGCCTCTATTCCAATTTACATGCCTTTAAAAAAATCACTGTGTTTTTAAAGACATGTTTTTATTTTTAAATCAAGAATTAGATAACTATCCCTTTCCCCTTTCAACTTCACAATTCTCTTATGTGCCCTTCCTTGATCCCTTTCAAAATCAAGCTTTTTGTTTTTTTGTTTTTTAACTATTTCTGCTCTCGCTCTCCCCCCTTACCACTCCTCTCCCCATTCCCTTCCCCCATCTCTCTCCACATGCTCATGGCCAGCTCTACTCCTCTCCTCTCCTCTTCTCTGTCTCTGCCTCAACTACCCTCTTAATGCCCCCTCCCCAACCTGAATAAACTCTATTCTGTACTAAAAAAAAATTCTTTTATTGAAAGTAATTATTTTTCATACATTATGTTCAGATTACAGTTTTTCTTCCCACTTCCTCTACACTGCCCCTTTCTCCTGGACCCACACTCTTTCTGACTCTCCTAGAAATCAAACAGGCTTCTACAGGACAGTGATAAAATAAAAGAAGTAAAAACCAAATCAGAATGTGACAAAGAACCCCCAAAGATGCTGTTAATCTTTTTATCCGTTCTATTTTTTTTAGAGAACTCTAACTAATACACTATTCAATCCACAGAACAGAATAAACTAGCTAGTGATGCAGGGCAGATGGCCATGGAAGACAGACTGGAGGCTGGAAGGAAAGGCTTCCTAGAAGTAGGACTCAGGAGGCTCCTGTTACTCTAAGGTTGGCCTATTCAGAATTAAGCAGCAAGCTCACCACGCAGATGTGGCAGATGTGTGGTTTGGATGACCATGCAGCCCTTAGCATCAAAATTCAAAGCACTCAATTGAAGGCAGATCAATAATCCATAACACATTGATTATTTAATGTCTTGAAGCACATACATTGGTTTACATAGGGAATCGAAACTTGCCTGGGGTTTTCACCGATTCATACTTTTGAATAAGAAGAAATAGAAAACATTTTGACAGATTCAGGAGACTACTTAATTATGTCGGGTGTCTGGCATGAAACTACACTCAAACTTTGGACACTGTAAAAAATTATTTACCCTTAGTAAAATGCAATATCCTGTCTGGAGGCCTGGAGGAAGAGAGTCCTTTAGAAGTTTACACAAATCTTTTAAACCTGTTCTAGGACATGAAGAAGGCAACAGTGAAGGCATCAAGTATGAATGCGGGAGAAACACAGGGATTATATTTCACTTAAAGTACACATGGAGTTTAGCAGTCACGGAAAAGCTAGCAAACATCCAGGAAAGGGAGAGGGATTTGGTTTGGCTAAGCCAAAATCGTGTAAAGTGAAATGGTGACATTTGACACAGTCAAGATGTCACCTTAATTGTTAACCTTCCCTTGAAATGAACCCCTCCTCCTAAACACAAGAGGACTTGTTCTTCAGTTTACCCCCAGGTACTCAACGGCTCTGATTTTTGGAGGTTTTCAGGCAGCACAAACTGACCTGGGAAACTGCAGGTGTGCGCAAAGCGACCCTGGTACTCGCCGGATTCTCTGATACTTCGCGGGTCCCACAGAGGCAGTTTTAACAGAGCCTTGGATAACTGATGCTCGCCAGAGCTGGTGAAGA
Organism: Micromys minutus; assembly: GCF_963924665.1. NCBI lineage: Eukaryota > Metazoa > Chordata > Mammalia > Rodentia > Muridae > Micromys > Micromys minutus. The sequence goes on from NC_137974.1 coordinate 84,598,960, forward strand.
CAGGTTGGCAATAACTTATTTTCCAGCTGGACTTTCACTGTTAGGCTACAAGCTTAGAGTTTAGGTCTAAAGAGGTACGGGTGAAGCCCAAGAAAGACATGGGGGCCGAGGGTTGTAGGAATGCTGCGGTGGAGAGGAAAATGTTGAGAGGGGTTCGGGGGAGTGATAGAAAGACAGTGGAACAGTGCTCCTTTTCTGATCCAGAAGACATCTTGAAAGCAAAGGAGCACAGGAGATCTCATCTAAAGCCCCATCGTGGTAAGGGGTGGATCAGCTCCGCAAAGAAAAAGTCTGTCAGAGGAAGTACATGGCAGCCTTCCTGCGCTCTCATGGTTCCTTCCCTGTGGCCCACTGGTGCTTGGTGCTGTATATAAAGGTCCACTCCAGTTGCTATCACAGACTCTCACAGACGGACGGCTTGTACACAATGGAAGGTTATTTTTTACATTTCTTGAAACTGGAAAGTCCAAAGCCAAGCCTCAAGCAGACTGGGCATTTGCATCTGGTTTGTGTGTGTGTGTGTTTTATATATATTATATATATATAATTCCTCTCATACATGGCCTCCTGAAGTAAAAAAGTCAAGAGGCCCCTTATGTTAAGGCACTGATTCTACTGATGAGGCTTCATCCCAGTAATACAACCACGTCTTCAAGTCTCCAGTTTCAATATTGTCACCTCGGAGGTCAAGATTTCGACATAAAAATTTAGGGAGGCATATGCATTCAGACAAAGCACATGTTCTGTACTGTCTCACAAAAATGTCCACTGCTACATATGTATTTTTATTGGAACAAAATTATGAATCACTTAGGAAATTTATTTTGAGTTGATACAAAACATAGAGTTGCACAGGCTAATCGTGTAACAATATTCAATACGTCTGTAAATTGCTTAAGATTAAACATATCTGCCTCCCGACGTGTTATTTACTGTAAAATTTTCAAAATCACATTGAATATATCCTGTAAGCTTACAGGGTTTATTTAGTCCTTTTTCCAAATCACTTATTTCTAACAGTAAAGGAGAAAAGACTCCCTAAATGTGTCTCTTCTTGTTGGGACAAAAATAAAGCCGAGACCTTCCATTACGGAGGCAAAAGTTAATCTTCCACTGTGAGATGCACGGTTTAAACATCTCCAAGATGGGGCCGGGAGATGGCTGTGGAAGCGTGAAGACCTGGGTGGAGTTCCAATGCCCTGTGTCCTTGTAAAGCTGAGCCAGTGTTGTTTTATGAGGTCGAGGAGAGTCCCAGGAGAATCCCCAGAAACTCAGGGGACAGCTAGAGTGATATATAGGGCTATAAACAAGACAGGCCCTGAGATCTTCAACAGAGTAGAATGTGAGAACCAAAACTTAAGCTGTCCTCTAACTTTCCTGTGCATGACATGGTAGCACACATCTGCATTTACACACACACACACACACACACACACACACACACACACACACACATTTCTAAGGTGGGTGGGAAGTAGGAATAGTAGATTTTGAGAAAAACAAAACCGTTATATCTCTTTCCCCTTCCTTCTTTTTTCCTTCTTTCTTTTCTTCCTTCTTTTTAGAATCACTCTCCAAAAAAGGCAAGCCAGCATGTCACTGGACTAAAGTTTATGAGGTCAAGGGTTGTTCCCAAGAGGAGTTAGAATCAAGAATGGGAAAGATAACCGAATACAGGATGGTGCCTGGACACAGCTTATGCTCCTTGCATGGATGGGTAGAGCCCCCCAGCTCTTCTTTCTAGTCACCTGAAGGCTCACCAGTTGGCTGCTGTGGTAGCACATTGTGGATGGGAGAATAAAGGCATTAAGGGAGGTAACCTTTCTTGCTTTAATTTCTTGTTTTGACATGGTTAGTCACAGCGAGAGAAGGAATGGGGGCCCCAAATGTTGTTGACTGTAATTTAATGGGTAATAATAACCTTCTGCTTGGCTCTGTTCAGGAGTCGTGAGGGTCAGTGACTGTAAACTCCTTTAGCTTCAGGAATTTCAGTCTTGATTCCAGGACTAATGGATATATCTGAAAAGAATGTGTGCGTTGGATGACTGCGTCCCTACAAGAGCCAAACAAACAAATACGCTCAAGTTAGGAATGTCTGTGGCTTCCCCCTTATCGTGTCCCCTCCTTCATAAATCTGGGTATTTATGGAAAGCCAGATTTTCGGAGCAGGCTGTTTTCAGTAACATTCCAGAAGCGAGAAACTCAAGGTCTGTTTTGCTTAAATTGAAAAGAAAAATGTAGGAGGGAGAAAGAAAGAAGACAGAAGTGGGAGGAAAGAACGTGGTTAGAAGAACCATGGTTGAACTTCAAGGCTGTATCTGGAAGCCTTCTCCAGCACCTGCTAGGGCCCAGGCCTGGCTGGTACCCTAATTTTCCAGAGTCAACTCTTCTTCGGAGCTGCTCAGCTACCATGGTCATGCTGAATGCTGTTGCTCCTGGAGACTCTGCCCCACTTGCTCAGGATGCCTCTACCCACCCCTGATGCCCTTACAGGTCTGCGCCATACATAGGCATGTGCTTGGCTCTTACAGTTGCACAAGTCTGATACATCTTGACCCTTTTTGGAGAATTTTCTTTTATGATTTATTTATTTATTATAAAGTACACTGTAGCTTTCTTCAGACCTCACTGCAGATGGTTGTGAGCCACCAAGTGGTTGCTGGGATTTGAACTCGGGACCTCTGGAAAAAGCAGGCAGTGCTCTTAACCACTGAGCCATCTCTTCACCCCAATCCTGACCCTTCTTAAATGTTCCAGACTGAGGAATGAATTCATTTTAATCAGGTTTCAACAGGAAACAAAAATGGAAACAGGAAAATATGGGACCCTAAGATGGCCCACTGCTGGCCACCAGGGTGGCAGTAGCTGGTTTATAGCCCTGGTTTTGTAGCCTCTCACATTCCAGGCTGACTAAACCATGCAGGCCATCAGGAACTCCTAGACTGCTCTGCCTTGAGGCACAGACATCTATCATATTTCTTAGAAGGTCCTTGGACAGGCGCAGATGGGGCAGTTGTTCTGGGCTAGACTCTCCTATAACTCAGAACAGAGCCTGTCCTGTCTGCACGAACCACTACAGTCACAGAGCAGCACAGCACAAGTCACTGGATTGTACACACATTTCTCTCCAAGGACCCCAGCCTTCGGTGACACTCATAATTCTCTCCTTCCATGAAACTGAAGACCCGAGTGGAGGTGGGACCACTCAAGACTTTAGTAGAGAGCAGTCAATGGTAGGACAGTAACTATGACCGGGGATCGGGCTCTGATTAGAAAAAGGCAGAAGTAAGGCGCCCTGCACTATTTGAGTGTTGGTGGGGGCACACTCACTCTTGTGCCGTTAAGTACCCTGATAGGTTAGGGAGATATCCTCTGAAAGATCTGAACTAGGATCTACTTGTTTCCCCCAAGAGAAATTCTGGTGCCAGCTCTTAGGATTATTTTTTTCTCTCAATAAATCATTTTGCCCACCAATGTCAGAAGTAAAAAAAAACAAGCAGTGTTCTCAGCATTCGGAATTGGCCATTGCTAAAAGTAAGGTTTATTTCTTCCCGTTAAATAAAAGTTCCAGGAGCCATTGCTTCTCACTGAGCTCTTGTACTAGGCCCTTCAAATCGGACCCACAAACCAAAGTGAAATAATTCGTGCGGGATACCATGACAGGCCAACTTCCCAACAAAAGTGGAGTCACAGCTATTGGTCAACGAGGGCCTGGTGTCCTTAAGTCTACCATGGTAAGGAGGTCCCCTCAGTTTTAATCGTGGAAAGGGACTGTGTGACATCACTGTGATGGTTAGAACTGGCAGACTCTAAATAACCTGGAGGATGGGCCTCTGGACGTGTGCACACATGTATGTGTGTGTGTGTGCTTGCATGTGTGTGTGTACATGTGCATATGTATGCTTGGTGTGTATGTATGCATGTACGGTGTGTGGTGTATGTGTCTGTGTGTCTGTATGCATATGTGTGTGGTGTGTATGTGTGCATGTATGTGTGGTATTATGTGATGTATGTGTATGTGTGTTTTTGTGTTGTATATTATGTGTGTGTCTATGTGCATGTGTGTGTATGGTATATGTGTACATGTGCATATGTGTGTGTGTGGTGTGTGTGTATGCATATATATGTGTTTGTGTGTGGAGTATTATGTGTGTATGTATGTGTGTGTGTGTCTGTGTGCATGTGTGTACATATAGTGTGTGTGTGTGTATGTGTGCATATGTGTGTGTGTATCTTACCTACATTAATTAATGCAGGAGATCCATCTTAACTGTTGGCAGCACCACCCCTTGGGCAGAGGATCTTGGGCTGTATATAATTTAGAAATGAGCTGAGCATGTATTCACCGTTCTCACCCTGGTTGTGGATGGAGTGCGACTGTTCCCTCAGACTCCTGCTGCCTTGACTTTCCTACCATGGTGTACTGTGCCTTAAACTAGAGGTAAAGTATGCCCTTTGTTTTTAAAGTTGCTTTTCTCAACAGGAACAAGAGCGAACACCAACCACTTTGTTCTTTGTCTCTGTTTTCTTCCACCTTTCTCTGCCTATAAAGCCAGCCTCCCCCTATGGACTGTCCATCTAAATCTTCAGATGTTGCGCTGCTGACTTAGGAACTGCTTGCTGATAACACATCTACATATTGCTAATAGATTTTTAGTCAAATTTTGATGAAATTTTGTTTTTCTAAGTTTTCATCTTTTTTTCTGACACAGAGTAAGATACAATAATTAATATTCTGTAATAGATGCTGCATTTCCACAGGCAGTTCAATTCTTCCCTTCCTTCCCTCCCTCCTCTTTTGCTTCATCCAACGTAACTTTCTTGCTTCCCTGTCTCCTTCCCTCTCTTCCTCCTTCCTCCTTCCTTTTTTCTTCCTTCCTTCCTTCCTTTCTTCTTTGGTGGCCGGCTGGTACATCTGAAAAACTAAGAGAAAGGTTGGAGTTTTTCTTGAGAAAAATAAAGTTTCAGAAGGTGTTTAGAATAAAAGCTCACTGGTGCTGGTATTGTTGAGGGGCTGGCAACCTACATCAGCTTCCCGTCCAAGCTGGCTAGTTGGTGGTCTAGGCTTGGGCGAGTCCTAGTGTGAGTCTGGTGCTCTCAGAGAAGCAGTTAGATGTCCTTATGCAGCCAGCTGTTCTGCACCATTCCAGATGAGCTATCATTTGTGGCAGTTCCAGCTTTGGGACAAATCACACATGGTGGTCTCTCTCCATGCCCTTTCTCGGCAAGACTACCCTGGAGTTTTGTACAAAAACAACTATTTGGGATCTGACAACTTCCACTGTGTCTGCTTGTAACCTTCAAATCACTCAGTAGCTTCCAAGTTGACAGCTTAGCTTAGCTTGAGCTGGGAGTCCCTATGACCAATCCTATAGACTCCCCCATAGGCAGTATAAACGGGTATCAGAAACTTCTGGCCAGCACCACTCCCCACAACTGTTTAGATTAACCATCCCGGGATACTCTGTAGGTCTGATGAAAACTGACAGAGACTCGATGGGGACAGGGGTGGGGTGGAGGGAAGGAAGCCAGTATAGAAGCAGTCTCCATTTTCTTTGTGCCATCTCTTCTGGACACACAGGCTCAGTGCTGCTAACTTTTACTATACCCCCACCTCCTAAATCTCTGGAATTCAGGAAGGCTAGTGTAGGATGATGTCCTTATACAGCAAAGTGGGTGGAGCCTACTGTTGAATGAGAAGGAAAAGTAGGTGGGGAAAAGTCTAGGAAGGGAGAGGAGAAAAAAGTGAAGATTCATGAGACATCCAGGAAGCCAATGTGGATGCTTCTCTCACCTCATCTCTATATGAATAAGGTTGTTATAAATGTTTTCTAAGAGATGAAATTGTACAGGATCATTTGACTTATCTAGGTGGGCAAATTATACCAAGGGGATCAGAGAATTTTGGTGTGTTCTTTGATGTAACGACTTTGTTTAGTTCAAACTGTGTAGCGGGAGAATGCACAAAGCCTTCCACGGAGTTGGGAGGAGTGTGTGTAAGGCTTGGCAACAACACACCAAGGGGAAGCGTGTGAAAACAACATGACAGGGTGGTCGTGGGCCACCGGGGACAGAAGTGAAAAGGTCGGGTAGCATGAACCGAGTCTGGATCAAAAGAAGCCAGTATTTGTAAGTACTTAGAGTCAGCCTGAAGTCACTAAGGTACAGATACCCCTCGGTGGTCCTATGGGAGCTGGCACTAGCAAAAGGTTATCATTTTTAATATTTACCACAACAAGCTAGAGTGTGCCTGCCAGATTTCCACACACCCCAGGTGATCTAGTATATTCCCCAGCTCTCTTACAGCCTTATAGTCTCTCAGGGAGACTCTGTGAAAGGCTTTCTTACAAGACTTCAGCTAAACTATTTAAAAAATAAACATTTCTCCAAGTTATTCAGGGAGCAGATGGCTTCCAGAGAACCCAAAGTCAGACAACATTCAACAGGAAAAAAAAAATTGTGACAACTCACTCTTCTATTTTTGGTTTGGGGTCCTCTGGTCCCCTCCTCTTCTACAAACAGTTCCATCCAAACGCTGTTTAGGAAGGTGCTCCTTGCTCCCCAGAAGCAGAGAGTATGCACGCTCTGGGTAGTAAGTGTGCAATGCAGAGGACAAAGGAAGCAGATGATCACTTAATTAGAGGCCTGAACATGGTATAGGAACGGTAGTCAAGGCAGATACATGTGGAAGCTGACCTGGGGCCAGGGCTAACTTTTATAAGCAACAGTGGTGTCCTGAGTCATGAGAGCATGTGGAAAGGGTGGTATGTTGAAAACCTCTCAGGCCAACTGTCTCATCAGCCTGGGCTCTGCCTACATCAGTTCACGTGTCTATGTGGACAAGTGAACTCACACTGACTGAAAGGATACATAGTCGCCTCACATTCTCTATTCCTGCTGAGTGTTGGGAGACCACTGAGAACAGAGGTTCTAGGAGACTTGGGAAGCCTACCCATCATAGTCCATATGCAATAGCACACAACCCACAAGCAAGAAACACGTTGGTACATGGAGTGTGCACTAGACATGCTTCCATGCACCAGTGCCTTTATCTGTGCTGCAGTTTGAGTGTATCCTCCCAGAAACATGTGCTTCTTAGAAACCTTCCTAAAGTAACTGTATTGAGAAATAGGGCCCAATGGGAAGTGTGGCGTGAGGATGCACCTCATCCAAGGGCTTGATCACTTCTCTTCTTTTATCCTGTGCTTCAAACTCTTGGTCAAATGGCTTAAAAAATGATCGAGTCTCTACTATTCTGTTACAATCAAAACATTGAGTCAACAAGCCCAAGAATTCAGAGGAATCATTTCCACATTCACTGTAGTGTATTTACTCTAATTACAGACTGGAAACCAGTGAATAGGGCTTATCTTTCCCACATCCTTATTAGCATTTTCTGCCATTTGTTACTTCACTGTCACCATCCTGTCTGTAATAAGATGGTATCGGAAAGATGGCTAAAGATGTTGAACACTCCTTCCAAACATCTATTGGCAATTTGTATTTCTTCTTTTGAAAACTCTTTTTAGTTCATTAGTCCACTTATTGATCAAACGATTAGTTCCATGTGTATTTAGTTTTTATAGTCTTAATGCATCCTGCATATTAGTCATTTATATGAAGTGTGATCTGTAAGCATATAGTTTTCACAACCTACTCCAATAAGGGTTCAACCTCCTCTCTAGACCAACACCCGCCAGAGGTAGTAGAAAATAAAGGTTATTAGGATATGTGGGGAGTAGACCTGTTTAGAAATAGTTCTTTGGGGCAAATCCAGTTTCAACTGATCTCAGTTCAGTTAATTAGCAACTACCAAACATGAATCAGCAGCTTCTGTCCAGTCCACTTGGCAAACACCACATACGAATCAGCAGCTGCAGTTCAATCCAGGAGGAAATCACAGGGCTTGAGTGCCAATCAACCTGAGTCCAGTGAAGCAGCAAGAAGCCACAGGAATCTAATGAGAAGTTCTTTGCTGAGTTTCTCTCTATGAAGTCACCACAAGTGAAGTTCAGCAACCCAATGTAAGGTGAACCAATACATGTATGACATCAGTGAAGACTAGAGAAGCAGAGCAAAGTGAACTGATGCTTGAAATCCCACTGTCTGTGGGGTCATATTTATATTTTTTTCTAAACACCATGCATCCTTTCATGAATTTGTTATAGCGAAACATCCTTTCACCTGTGTCTGCTTTAGCAAAACATTCTTTCACCTGTCTGCCCCAGATAAGCATCACTATAACCCAAGTATCCACAGAAACCAGAAATTTCCACTTTAATGATCAGCAATTGTTATCTCCCGGTCTGTCTCTTTATGCTGACAACTACTTCATTTGCTGTGAAGAAGCTTTTTAGTTGTATCTAATCCCATTGTTAGTTCTTAGGATTATTTCCTGCACTATTGTGTAGATTTCTGCTAAGGCGATACATGATTGGGCAGTGGAGAGGTGGGCGGGGAAAAGACTAGGAACCCGGAAGGAAATTCTGGGGAGAAGCAAGATGGAGCTTGAGAAGGAGGATCTGGATCCTGGTGGCTGTAATTGGCGATAGGTAGAGATGAATAATTTAAGACTTTCATCTTATCTCATACAGAAGGGCAGTTTGTATCTTTATCCATTGGATGCAATCTTATTGTGTAGAGAGTTGTGGATTGAGAATTTAATATATAAACCTGTATGAAAAGTTACCGGGTTTTGGAGTCATGTTTGTGTTGGGCGGTGGAGGAAAGAAACACGCTGGGGCAGTGGTACCCACCCGGGAAAGAAGCAGCAGGGCGGGTGGGGTGAACCACCTAAGAAGGGAACTGTGTGGACAGTATGGCTTGTGGATCGTGTGACAGAGTTTGTGTGTCTGGCTCTACACTAGAGTGGCACCCTCGGAGTGAGACCACGGGGGCCAATAGAAGGTTAAGCAATCAGTTTAATATTTACTGCAACACTATTGAAATCCTAGTTAGAAAATTCTTGCCTATTTTGTATTTTAAAATTCCTTACACATGCTTACTTTTAGTAGATCCAAAATTTTTAGATATTACAATAGGGATTTGGTTCATTTTGAACTGGGTATAGTAGTGCAAGGTAAGAGGTACGGATCTAGTTTTCTCATGGCATTTGAAAAGGAGGCTCTCTTTTCTATCACCTTATGGTGTCTTATGGCTTCGTCAAAAGCTAGGTGGCTGTAATTGTGTGGACTTATTTCTGTCTCCTCTAGTATATTTTCTATCTTTACACATCTGCTTTTGTGCCAGTATCATGTTGTACTGTATTTGGTTGCAGGAACCCACTGTGTGTCTTGGGATGCATTCTCCCTGCACAAGAGGATACTACTACCACCACAACACACACTGCAGAAGCAGAAACTCAGCCTCAGCCTCTCTCTTTGGTGACCACCTCCTCTCACCCATAACAGCACAGTGAGAATGTCAGTAAATTGCCCATCACACGGGAAGGCGGCTGGTTACACTTTTATAGGCCAAGATCAAGAGAATCCTCGTTTACTCGTGGTTCTCCTGTGGCGGGGGCAGAAACTCCAGCTCTGCAAGGTTTACCCATGAGTTCACACTGGCACCTTCAGGTTGCTCATGGCTTTTCGAGGAAGCGATCTATGTTGGGGATTCCTTCAGAGAACCTCCACTATTCTTTGAAGGAGCCCATTATTCCTCTTCAGGCTTGGCCTGTAGGTCAAATTAGAAGTTCTTTAAATTTCCAGTTTTAGAACGGGACTGAAAAAGGAACCATCAATCAAGAGAGTACCCTGGACCAAGTAACGGGGCCACTCTCAGTGTTTAGACACTTCCCTCCCCAGCACTGGAAGCCCTTTGGACTGTTCTCTGTTTGCCGGTTTGGTTCTCTAATGGTCACATTCGGATCAATAAAAGGAAAGGAGAACAACTCCTGGTCGATTACCAAAAATATGCAAAATATTTGGTTGTGAAAACCTTTTTCCAAAGCCCTAGGATATAAAATTAGACTTCAAGCTCATCGATGTGATCCTGAGATTTTTAAGGTTTATAAACTTGCTTTGGTAGATTCAGCCTTAATATTCTCTGTCACTGAGGACAGCAAGCTCAGAAATTGTTGCCTGAGGCAGGGAAAGAAGACGCCAAGTCCGATTAGCTTCACTTGGAGGCTGTGCACCTGAGGGAAAGCATGTTGAGTTGTGGGTGTTTGAAAACACTTCTAGGAACGAGTTGGCAACTTTGACTCCGAAGACTGTCATTAACCATTAACCACATTCCCTGGGCTCAGGAACCATATAAATATATGCAAAAATACCCTTCAGTTTTCCCCACATCAGGAAGAAATTCTTGGGGATGGAAAGGAAAGCCAAGAGAGGATCAACCTGAGCTTGCTTTGTGATTTTTAACAGAAAGACAAACATACAGAAGGTTCTGCTTTCTCTACTTTTCTTTACTGAGGTAAAGAGCAGGTTTTTTAAACAGGAAAAAAATGCACGACATGAAATTTACCCCTCTATTTTTAAGAATGCAGTTCTTTGGCACTGGAACTTCATAATGCCACACACCCTCATTCCTTCATTCTCAGAACCCTTTCATCTTCCTGGACTGTGCCTGTTATCATAAACACCAGCTTGAGTGTCTTCTGCCATTGACTTTTCTGTTCAGTATTGCTATGAACAAAGGAGAGAGACCAGAGTCCTGCTTTTTTGACATATTGAGCGAGGTAGAATTCTTGAGTAACATATAATTCTATGTTGAGATTTCAAGGGGCAGCATATGGTTTCCCACAGTGTCAGATCAACTTTACTTCCCACCAGCAAAGCACAGGGCTCGCATTTCTCGGTATCTGCGCCAGGGCTTGCAGCTTCCTGTTTTTAATATACCTATTATATCAGCTCACTTTGTGTTGCTACAATGAAATGCCCGAGGTGGCCTAAATAAGAAAGGACTTGTTTCCGGCTCACATTTCTAGAAGTTTAAAGGCTCGGGCTGCATTAACAGCAGGTGGGTCTGGTGGGGATCTGGTAGTGGGTGACTTAAAACATCTGGAGGACATGAAAGAGGAAGGGTGAGCATTATAGAGAGTCAAGAAGCTATTCAGCAGCCATGGCACAGGCCTGTGGCCTCAGCTGCTTGGGAGATTGATCCAGAAAAATTGAAATTTTAAGTCTTTCTTGGGCCATGGAGTTAGTTCAAGGGCACTCTGGACAACTCAATGAGTAAACTAAAGACTCTATTTCAAACAGCAATGTTAGAAATAAGTTCAGTGTTCAAAGTTTGCCTAATTGTGTGTGAGGCTTTAGGTTTAATCCCAAATAACACACACACACACACACACACACACACACACACAAAGCCAAGGGAATGGGAGGAGCCACTATTACTATATTGACTCTCTTGACACTTAACCAAAGTCTCATGGTACCAACTTCAATTTCTACCAAAGGGGTTTCCAGTGACCTAACCAATTCCTCCTCAGGATCTGACCTTTTATAATCCTGCAATCCCTAAAATTCACAACAATTGAGCTTAAGGTCAACAACATACTTACATACTATGTTCAAACCACAACAGCCTCAGGCATGGGTATGAAATAGCATCTCTTCACTGAAGCCTTTAAAAAGGGTACAATGTGGAATGTGCCTTCAACTGGTTTTGAAAGCGTTTTCTAGCTTGAATCACAGGGCTTTGTTTCTGCCATTATATAATTATTTGCTTACTGGCAGGATCTCACTAGGTAGCCTTGGCACCTGAAATGAACTAGGTAGACCAGGCTGGCCTCAAACTCACAGAGATCCACCTGCCTCTGCCTCCCGAGTGCTGAGATTATAGGTGTGCACCACCAGATCTCCTGGCCCTCCTATCACAGAACTCTGTGAACATGGCTTTAAAGCAATAAAAATGGAAACAAAAATGATGGGCTGGATGAAAACAATGAAACGGTAAACCAGTTAGGAAGGAAAAAATAAAAATATATGAACGGATTAGGTTCCACGCCCTGAACAGCTTGGTCCTGGGACCTTGGGTACAAGTGGCGAGGGAATGAAAAATGGCGGACACACAGACATGGGTGGAGAAAGCAAGAGCCACAGCCTGGCCTGCTTTGCAGAAGTCACACTGCACAGCAACAACCCGAAGCCTCAAGCTTTTATCATGTGCGTCACAGTGGGTGTCCATGAAGATGAAGCTGCAGTTACTGGCCTTTGATTGGTCAATTTTCAGGGCCACACCTACTTGTCAACATGGTCAACATTCACCCTTGGGCCAGAGTGTTGGGGGATGTTTTCGTGCACTGTGTACTCGAATGCTGGTTTCGTTTACATCGATGTCAGACAGTTTAAAGTAAATGATAAAGGGGAAATTTAGATAGAAAAAAAAAAAAAAGATTTGTTGTCTCCAGAGCAACAATGGGAAGACCAGTCTACATATTAAAAACAGCAGCAACAAGAATGACAACACCAACAAAACCACACACACACACACACACACACACACACACACACACACAATAAACCTCAAAAGGGGGTAGGAACAAAGAACCCCTTACCCACAGTTCCTGGGAGTGAAATTTGGTGCAGCTTAATGGGCAGTAGCCTGAGATTACTTATGGTCAGCTTCCACAGGCTGCAGCTGTAGGTGCCTGAAGTATCCCAAGTCTGCACACACAGACACATGCATGTATATGCTTAGCATGTGCTATTCACACCAGCCAACATGCCATACAGAAGCAGCTTAGTTGCCCATGAGTGAAAGAGCAAATAAATAAAATGTAGTGTTGTGTCCAAGTTGCAGGGACCCCAAGGGTCACTGAGAAGCTACTTCCGATGCAAACACGTAAGGGTCTTCATCATCACTCTCACCATCACTGCTGCAGTGGGTCAGACGTGAGAGCCCAGAGTCTGGGGGTCCTGGGTACTTGTTACAGCAAGCTTGGAGAATTTCCATATGGGTCAGAAAGTTAATTTTTTAAAAAAATTAATTCATTTATTATATATAAGTACACTGTCACTGTCTTCAGACCCACCAGAAGAGGGTATCAGATCTTATTACAGATGGTTGTGAGCCACCATGTGGTTGCTGAGATTTGAACTCAGGACCTCTGTAAGAGCAGTCATTGCTCTTAACTGCTGAGCCATCTTTCCAGCCCAGAAAGTTAATATTTTAAAAATTGCATTTCTGGGGTAATTTTCAGGAATCAAACATGAGGGCAAAGTCACCTGACAAACAGGATGGCCAGGTTATTTTCTGCAGGATGTCTTAGGCTATCTCTACGTACCTTGATCCTGTTGTAGCATGACTGGCTGTTGTTAAGGGGGCAGGGGTGCCATAGAATGTTAGCTTAAGTGGAATTTGTGGTTTTCCTCCTGGAATTGGTGTTTAGCCCCTGGAGCCTCTTCCCCAAAATGAAGTTGGTTGGCCTTTTCAGTAGCAGGTGACTGGGAGTAATCCTAATATTTGGGAGGCTGAGGCGAAAAGATCAGGAGTTTGAAACCATTTTCAAAAAACAAAATAAAAGTATGGCATAGATATACAATGTATTATTCAGTAATGAAGAGGGGGAAAAATTAAGCCATTTACAAGAAAACTGTTATAGACCATTTGCTAAGCAAAATTAATTTGTCGTAGAAAAATCAATTGTTCTCTCAGGTGAAATCCGGAAACTCACAGGGCAAGCTTTAGGGGAAAGAACAGAGGTGGGGGAGGGGAGACAAGAGGGTTGGGGTGGTGCAAGTTGGAATAAATATACATATGGAAATGTCTCGATATACATTGACCTGTACAGTTAACATTCACAGAAAACATCCCACCCAAAGACAATGTGACACATGCTTATGGTGCTAAGAGAAAGAATCCCATCTTGGTATTTTCAAATAATAATGCTCACAACAAAAAGTACCAGGTGGCTTAGGGTTATGCTCAATGTACGGTATGTACTTGTATGAAAATGCCCTTGTGTAAGTCAGCATAATGTAGGTATAAGGAACCTATGGTGAAAGTCAAACATAATGTTTGAAGTACTAAAAACAATGGGGGAGGGGTAAAAAGAAAATAATTTCAGTAGGAAGTACATGCGAGTGCCTACTTACTTACACAGCCATGTGCAGCCCACTCTTTCTTTCCTCAGCTCGGTTTAGCCTCGGGCAGTGGGAGTCATTTCCCTCATGACAGAGATAACATTCCTGGCTAAAACAGCCAACTCAGACACCACAGGATTTGAGACAAGGGAGCCTCCGAGGTCCTGGGTGTAGAGATGTGCGTAGGTGGCTCCCTGGACACTGGACTAGATATCTGCTCCTTCCCTGGCCAGTTCTTTCCAGTTCCCTGTGTCTCGGTTTCTTCTTGAAGCTGAATTACTGGACCCACAGTGGCTTCCCCTCCACAAAGGCCAGAGCTGTACGCTTCATTGCTTCTATCTTGGGCACCTATCTTCTCTTAGAAACAGAGTCTAGATTACTTCTCTGAGCGAGGCGCTGTGTTACAGAGGTTCACAGACCGAACCTACCCAGCAGTTTTGTTTGAGATCCTGGGTGATACCGTGTCTTTGAAGGGTGATAGCAGCTTTATAAGATTCCATATGAAAATAAAGCTTTCAGTCACTCAGGAAATGACAGGTCTGGCTATCCTAGAGCTACCTACCATTTCAACACTGGGACTGAAAGCTATTAGGGTAAGGAAAGGGAGAACTTGCCAGCTTATTCCTGTCTCGGTCTACTCCTTACCCTCGTAGCCTTCATCACCCCACAGTGTTTCCCAGCTGTCTGCTGCTGTGACAAACTATCAGAGGGAGTTCCAGTTTAAAAAGACGGGAGGTCTTTTTTTCCCCCCTGGCGAACAGTTTAGTTCATGTTTGGTTAGCCTAGGTCTTTTACTTTTAAAACATTTCAAAAACATTTATTTATTTATTTTGTGTGTGTGTGTGTGTGTGTATTGTGTGTCTGTGTGTATGTGTAGTGTGTGTGTCTCTATGTGTATCTCTGTGTGTATGTGTGGTATGTGTGTGATCTGTGTGTATGTGTGTGTGTGTCTGTGTGTGTGTGTGTGTCTGTGTGTGTGTGTCTGTCTGTGTGTGTGTCTGTGTGTATGTGTGTGTTTTTGACTGTGTTTTGAGCACATGCAGCCACAAGCACCATAGCACATGTTTGGAGGTTAAAGGACAACTTGTGGAAGTTGGTTCTCTCCTTCTACTCGGTAGGTTCTATGGCTAGAACCTAGGGTACCAGGCTTGACAGAAAGTGCCTTTACCTCTTCAGCCGTCTCTCCAGCTTCCTGCTACTTTAAGAGTCCAACACAGCATACACAAAAGCACCACAGGCTGACCCACCTTCAACACACAGACATTAGGTGACACAAATCATAGGTCTTTTACTACCAGCCAGCTGCTTGAGGTGCGTGCACACTCCCTGGGGGGTCCCTGGGGGGGTCCCTGCGGAGTCAAGACTCCACCAGAGCTCTCAGTTCCTACCTTGGAATTAGAACTAGCTTTTGGTAGAATCCACATTAAATGTCGTTCCACCCCTCCTCCCGAATTTGTGTTGTCTGGCTTTGACCTTGGGGCATGTCTCACTCTGCAGCCTCACGAAGAGTGACCTCTCTCCAGACATTACTGGTTCTAAAAAATAAACAAGAGCTTGGTGGTTGTGCGTCTTGGAGGAATGTGTGTGTTCTTGTTCCTCTTCCTGTAAATCGGATGCATTCCTCAGGCCCCCTGAGCCTTCTAAACACTCAGGCCAAATGGTCTTGAAATTGTTTGTCTAACCACAATTATCCTTGTCTGTTTTCTTTCCAAGTGTCCAGTTGCAGACACTTGGTTTGTGGAGAGCATGAGGCAGCAAAGCCTTTTGGTGTCAGGTACTTGCTGGAGCTATGGTCTGACAAGAGGTCATTGTCTCTCACTTTATTGCAAGGACTAACATGAAGTTCATGAAGAAGACTCCCTACCCCCTGCCGGTCCCTTCGGTGGACCTGGCCTTGTTGGTCACAGGTTCGTGCAGACTCTCCATGCTGTGTGTGGAAGTCATGTGTCACCTGAGTGGTATTTCCAGCACCTATCTCATGAGCTCCCCACCTTTCATGGTGGACTTTGGAAAGCGCTTCCACTTACATCTAGGTGACCCAGAAAACTCAGTTTTGGACTTTAAATTGTCTGGAACATGAGACACTAGCAGCTGTGAGTGAGGAGGAATGTCTGAGGGACAGAACCCATGGCCTTTTGGGCGCACTAATCAAACTCTTCCATGCCACCCACATCTCCACATGTCATCAGTTCTGGCCCTTGCTTGTCCCTCCATTTCTAAAATAAATACACAGTTTTAATCCCTAAAGGGAGAGCCTTAGACAGAAAGGCCTAAAAGTTAACAGGGAAATAAAAACATGAGGAGCCTGGGAAAACAGACTTCTTGCAGGTGTCCATCAACCGTAGGTGGGAAGAGTGACATAGAACAGCTCCTGTCAGCTCCTAGGGATGGTCTTCAACCCTGCCACTGTCTCCTCTTGAGGTTTGTAAACTCCAAGTGAGGTAGTTTTCCCGATTTTCAAATTGCAAAGGCCATTGCTGAGCTTCTCTTGGCTGCTCTGTCCCTGAAATGATGTCGTCTTTCAAAACAAATTTCTGGGATGTTCGTAAAGCTCTGTGACAGGGGCAGGTAGCCAAGAGGAGTCATAAAAATAGGCAGATGTTTGAGAGCCACAAGGACCGAACACAGGCTTGCCACCTGCTCTAGGGTGTCCACACCTCTTTTCCTGGTGTCTCTCTCTCTCACCCTCTTCTATCTACCTTCCTGAATATTCCCAGAGCAGGACCCCTTAACATTGCTGAACCAGGGGACACCACAAGCTGGACTCCTGGGTTCTCAGACTGTCACCTTTAGAGACCACAGCACACCAAGGTAGACATCTGTTTTTTGGAAAAGCTCTAGGGGCAGGTGTTCAGGGTGAAGCCCTGGGATAAAGACAGTAGATGGTACCCAGAGCTGCTTGGGCAACATGGACACTTACCTGAAGCATGTTTGTTACCACCTCTGGTGGTTTTTTAGGCTCTTAATACAACCCCACTCTCCTCATTTTTATGGTAAAAGAACCCTCCATTTTGCTGGGATTGACTTCTCAGGTGAGCCATTGTGGTGTGCTGTGAAGATTGTAAACTGCTAGATGAAACCATCTTCATAAACTTGGATGACTCTCTTCTGGCTTTGTGGTGACTTCTTGCTTTAGTCTCTATAATTCTGTCCCATGGATCCAGATATGGTAGACTGGGAGGTAGAAGCAATAAAGACCTCAAGATTCAATCAGCTTTTTATTGCTTTTGGCTTGCTTCAGATTTTGTGGGTTATTCATGCTGTGCCTTGATGGTCCCTTTAAATGTTTCTATTTATAAGTATTTTAATATTTAAATATTAAATGTATTACACATATAAATAAATAAAAATAGTTTTATAAGTCTTTTTGATCTCAGAAGTAACTTGTATTGTTCCAGAAGTTTGAGACTCACTGTGGACATGAATAAAGGGGACTCTTAGGGTGGGTTTGTGCCTCTCTCTTCCCATCTGCCTGAGAAGGGAGTACGGGAACTGTTGCTGTCAGGCAGGCCCTAACTCCATTCCAGGATTTTGGAGTTTATATCTTTTGAATGATTTCCTTTTTTTAATGATTATTGACAGAAATGAACATTTTAAAGCATAGTTGGAAGATTTTTTTCCAAAACAGGTGATATTTCCACATCCACAGAATATAAATTTGCTTTAATTGGGACCTCCTGAGATTAGAAGGGATCGACAAGTTATCTACAAGCTTGCGTGCAGTAAAGAAATAATCCAGTTCCTCTAATGGCTCCAGTCACCAGCCACTCAACACCTCAGCAGAAGGTCCCGGTCCTTTCTGACTATGTCTTTATGTTCTTCAAGCCAAAGAGCTATATTAAACCCAGATCCACCTACCCCTGGCTTGAAGTGCCTGCCACATGTCAGCATGGTTCTTGACAGCCGGGGACATGAAGGTAGCACAAACCCATGGCTTCCCTGAAGGTCAGTCAGTGGTAGCTCCACAAAAGGATGCTCAAAATGATCTAGACAGATGTGCCTTCAGGGAGATCATAAACAGAGCCTTAACCAAGCTCAGAGGTCTTCAGAGATGAATCTGGCTTTGAACACATTACAAACTATTCTCTGTCTTCATAACAGACCTATAGCTACAAAAAAAATTTTATGGTGTTATATCTTCACCTTCTAGTCTTCAGGTTTATTCTTCCCATTTCCTCTAAATACTCCCACAAGCATATGATTTTTTTTTTTTTTTTTTTTTTTTTTTTTTTTTTTTTTTTTTTTGGTATGTGTTTCTGTTTCCTCATCTAAAGCTCCTCTGAGATGTCGCCCCTAAGCTAAGTGCAGTGTTCTCGACACACCTCAACTGGAGCATCACGCAGATTCTATTTCACACGCATACTTTATGGCAGTGTTATGAAAACCAGTATCTCCCATGAACTTGATGCTCTGCAAATGAGACCACTGCTTGTGGTCATGTTTCATGATCATCCAGATCTCTTCCGGATTAGCACCTGCCTCCTCTGGAAGGAACTGATAACTTCCTCTCTGCTTGAGGTGAGGTTCATTCTCCTAATACAGGCATTTTCAGGAAGGAGCTAATAATGCCTTGGGGGCATGGATCTAATAAGTAGGGTACAGAGGATTTGTCGTACGTGGGAAGAAGTTTGGAGGCTATATGGAAACACCCCACTAGTTTATAGCAGAGACTGGAATGTCTGTGGATTTCAGTATCCACAGGAGATCCTAGAATTAATCCCTCACGGATATCATTGCTTCGTTGGGTGTAGAATTCTAAGAAGGACTAGATTTTCCCTTGGGATCTACTTCCCTGCTCTTTCTAATGCAGGTTTTCTGCTGCTGTACTCCGTGCTATCCTGATCCAGACCCATCCAACGCCACCCGTTGACTGTGCTGTTTTATTTTCTGTAGGAATTTAGGACGTCTCTTGGTCCTCAGTCCAGGATGGTCTGTAACTTTCTCATGATGACTCCTTGCCTGTTTGTTGGTTTTGTTTCTGTTGTCTCCAAACATATTGCTCATCTCTCCTGGGAATTTTCTTATATTATGTTATTGATTATTTTCTCACTCCCATGATCTGTTTGCTCTTCACAGAACTTCTATCTCAAATGGATCTACCTACTAATTTCCCCACTGCTCCCACCCCACAACATTTTCTCTGCTTAAAAAAATACTTATTTATTTTGAAGTGTCTTGAGGCAAACTTTTAACTCTTGATCAAGGCTGTGTTACCAAGAGGAAGGAAGTCTGAGACAGGAAGTGCGTTTGGTTTTCACTCCAACGCAGATGGTGGCTGTGCTGTCTCCCCGTTGGCTAGAGTCTGACCTCACAGATTGGCTAGTCTGATAGAAATCAGCACACAGGAAAGAAAGAGGAAAGCAGACAGGTCATCCAGTTCCTTGAATTCAAGAGCCTTTGTGTAAACAAAGGTTTTACTGGGTGGGGAGATTAAGGCTTTTGCATGAAGGTTTAACAAGGCTGGGGGAGATAGGAGAACCTGAAAGTTCATGTTTTATTGTATTGGACAGAAAAGACTTATATCTAGTGTTTCTTACAGATCCCTCCTCTCATTTTTAAACATTCTTTTCCTTAAAAACTCATGAAGATGTCAGTTCTCTTTAACGTATCTCAGGTATAAAATCACTCTGTGTGTGGTCGTCGGAGGTAGCGGGTGGGGGCGTTTCATAATAGCTGACTTGATAAGCTCGAGCTAATTATCAATCGAGAACAAGCAGTTCATTATTATAGATATTTCTTTAATATGACTTATTGTGACCCTGCTGTCCTAGGGGTGGTCCTTGGCTAGGACAGCAAGTGACCTGGCCCCAGTGGAACATTAGGTCTCCACCTAGGCCTATTCTGATTAAGGTTTCTCTTAAATAAGTTTTCCCTTAACAAAGTTTTCTCTTAACAAGAACTGTTAAACTACTGGCCTCCTTTAGAGGTACAGTCTTTCAGAAACAAGATCAGAAATCAGAGCCCCTCTCCCCCCAAACACTTTTGGCATATATATATATAGCCCCTGGGACAAAGCTGCCAAGAATTCCAAGGACATTTTAAGCTTTCAGGCAAGAAAGAAACTGTTTTTGCTTTGGGATCTTTTAAATTTTAAACTGTCTAGCCAAGATGGACCTCCTATTCTTATCCCTGCTCCATCCGAAGATGCAATCCTAAGCGCCAATGGTGAAACCAAGATCTGTTTTCAGGCCTGTTGAACACTGTTGGACTGGCTAGAAACAGTGTGAGGTTCCATTCAAATGGCTTCCAGAGAGGGACAGAGAGGAGACATTTAACCGTTGAATGAAACAGAGAAATAGAACGGAAGACGTGGCTATTCCTAGATATGGTGAAGGAGGTTAACTGTGGATCCCAGGGAGAATACAGAATAGGGAAGAGATGGAGACATTTGGGAGAGTCCAGAGTGAACACAGACAGACTTTACCAGGTCATGTGAGGAGGGCGGGGCAGGAGATCGAGAGGCGAGGACAACTCAAGAGTGGTAGCCTGGGTCAAGAGCCTGGCATAGCAGAATGGTTGAGTTATATAGGGGCCAGAGTGGCTAGAGGAAGGGATGGCTCAGCCCTGTATCCGGGCTGCTGGATTCAGGATAGGGGGATGAGGTATGCGAGGTCTTAAAGGACCCCTTAACAGGTAGGGACTGAGGGAGGCTGGGAGAGAATCGAGAATCGTGTGGCCAGAGTCCATTTTGATATGTTAATAAGCACCTTAATCAGCCATTTGTCCCAATTTTGAGACCTAACTCCATCGTGTGATTTTTTTTTTTTTTTTTTTTTTTTTTTACTTTAAAATAATAGTGGCCCTGCCTCTCTTGGCTGCAGATAGGTACTATCATGTTGAATTGAGCCAAGATCTGAGTTCTTACATCTGGGCAATAGTTTTCTCATAAACAAAATCTTTAGTGAGAAATAGTCTAACTAACAATCCATGTAGGTTTTAGTCTAACGGCTGGGGAGTGTGATTTCTTGGACTGTTAAAAACAACCAGCCAACCAACCAAACAAACAAACAAACAGCAACAATGAAACAGCACACCAGTCAATTCAGTTACACATTCTTGCTGGATGTTGAAGGCCATGCAGGTGGCCAAAATTCTTTCTTTTTCATTGTCAAGGTCAATTGAGCATCCGGCCCTCAGGGGTCACTTGGGTTTTGGCAGGAACCTCTGGCTCCTCCAGCCCTTACTTTACCAGCTGTTGCATCTGAGTTAGAACTGATCAAAGCCTGATCATGGCTTAGCCTGAAGCATTAAAGAAGTTTTTCTCTATGCTGACCCTCTGCACAATGGACACTGGTTCCAGATCCCTGAGTGGGGCTCTGTGGCCTCCTGAACAAGAGAACAGGTGACATTTTATAATTATAGGGCATTTCAAAGGATGTAACACAGTTCCCTGGGATCTCACTGTCCTTAGAAAGCAAGGAAGGAAGAAATATTCTTTCTTTTAATCACTCTGTCCACATTAGCATAACCTCCAAATATGGGTTTTAAGCACTTGGAATGTCAGTTTCATTAGTCTGGAAATTTTAATTACGGGACACTATTCATATAAAGCTTTGAAAAAACCAAAACATTTTTAAACTACAGTTGATTTGATGCCCATTTTTGGTTTTAAGCCAATTATTACAGTTGTTATCAAAAGCAGATCAATGGCTTCACTGGTTTCAAACCTCAGTGTGTTGAACTTTGACCTCGGAAACATTAATATGTATATTGTCACCAAGTCTTATCTCTTACATACCTTAAATAATTTCCTCAAGTCTTCATAGCTTACATAAACTTTCTATCTTTCTTTTCCATTCTGAAAATGCCCAGGCATCTTCATCCTTACATACAGACCCTTCTTTACTAAAACTCCTTCCAACATTTCTTTTACTTTCTGGTTCCCTTTCTTCATATTATGAGATATAACAAATACATTTGCTATATGTTGTGAGGATTTTCTCCAGGTGGTTGGTGTCTAAGCAATGCCTATCCCTCCTCCCAAGGTACCTACAACAACCCAAACTTAGACTTTATCAAAGTTCATCCTGGGGAACCAGTGGATGTATTGGGCTTACTTACTGAACATGGGTGAGAGGTCACTGGCAGAACAGTTAGTACTCAATTGTACATGGTATTGGTACAGAAATAGACATGCTGATCAAAAGAATAGAATCAAAGTCCCAGAAATAAACCCACACATCTATAGTCATTTGATTTTTTTGACAAGAAGCAAAAAACCATACAATGGGAAAGTCAAAGTATCTTCAACAAATGGTGCTGGTCTAACGATGTCTGCATAGAGTGAAAATATACTGACCCATGTTTATCACCCTGCACAAAACTCAAGTCCAAAAGGATCAAGTACCTAAGCAACAACAAAAGCCTATACACTAAACCTAATAGAGGAGAAAGTAGGAAAGATTTTTGAACATATTGGTACAGGAGACAATTTCCTGAACGGAACACCAGTGGTTCAGGCCCTAAGATCGACAATTGATAAATGGGACCTTGTGAAACTAAAAACCTTCTGTAAGACAAGGGGTAAAGATCTTCACTAACCCTTCATCTGACAGAGGACTAATATTCAAAATATCTAAAGAACTCAAGTTAAACTCCAACAAGCCAAATAACCCCATTTTAAAAATGGGGTACAGAAGTAAACAGAGAATTCTTACCAGAGGAATCTCAAATGACTGAGAAGCACTTAAAGAAATGATTGCACCATTAGTCATCAAGGAGATGCAAATCAAAATGACCTTGAGATTCCACTTTTCCCCTATTAGAATGGCTAAGACCAAAACCCATGGGACAGCACATGATGGAGAATATGTGGAGAAAGAGGAACACCCCCCCCCCCCATTGCTAATGGGACTGCAAACTGGTGTAATCACTCTGGAAATCAGTCTGCCTGTTTCTCAGAAAGATGGAATTAGATGATTCATCATACCACAAGGACATGTGCTCCACTATGCTCATAGCAGCTTTATTCGTAATAGTCAAAAACTGGAAACAACCCCAATGTCCCTCTACCAAAGAATGGATACAGAAAATGTGGTTCATTTACACAATAGAGTACTATTCAGCTATTAAAAACAAGGACATCATGGATTTTGCAGGCAAATGGATGGAAGTAGAAAAATATCATCCTGAGTGAGGTAACTCTGACTCGAAAGAATATGCATAATATGTACTTACTGATAAGTGGATATTAGCCAAAAACTACAGATTAGCCATGATATTTCCCAGACTCAAGGAAGTTAAACAAACAAACAAACAAACAAAAAAAAAGGACCAAGAAAGAATGTTTGAATCACACTTAGAAGGGAAACAAAATAGTCATAGAAGACAGAGGGAGGGAGAAAACTTGATGTTCGGGGTGGAGTGGGGGAAATAGGGAGGCAGGTTCAGGTGTGGGGGGAGTTAGGAGAGAGGACCAGAGAGCCAGAAGAATGAATGGAAATCTGTAGCTGCTCGGAGGAGGGGGTTGTTGCAGGGAGAATCTCCAGGAACCCCAGAGACCTGGGATGGGAAGGCTCCAAGGAGTCAACATGGATGACCTTGGCTGAGATGGCATGGAGCCTGAAGAGGGCACCTTCTGTAGTCAGGTAGCATCCCCTGTGACCCCAACCCACCCACAGACCTTTTGATCCACTGTCCTATCTACAAGAAATGCAGGGATGGAGCAGAGACTGAAAGAAAGGCCAACCAATAACCAACCCAACTCGAAACCCATCTGGTGGGAAAGCACCAGTCCCTGACGTCATTAATGATACTCTGGTATGCTTGTATGCAGCTGACTGAAACAGATGAAGATACCCACAGCCATACATTAGACAGAGGGCAGAGACATGTAAGGAAAAATTGAAGGCCAACAGAGTCAACAAACCTAGGCTCCTGGGGGTTCTCAGAATCTAAGCCACCAACCAAAGAACATACATGAGCTGGAAAGGCCTCTAGCACAATATGTAGCAGATAGGGCAGCTCAGTTTCATGGCTGCCCTATCCGGCCTCGGTGGAAGAGGATGCACCTAATCTGTCAGAGACTTGATGTGCCAGGGCAGGGGGGGGGTACCAAGGGGATCCTACCATCTCATCAGAGAAGGGGCGAGGGAGAAACTTTGTGAGGGAGGGATGGGGGAGTAGTGTTTGGGGTGTAAATGAATTAATTAAAAAAAGAAAGCAAAAAAAAAAAAAAAAAAAAAGGTATGGGTTCCCAGGGTGCAATGGGGCAGAAACAAAAATAGACAAGTTTGGAGCCAAGACATTCTGAGTATTTAGCTAGAAAATAACAGACTTGGAAGTGCGTGTGGTGCAGAAAGTGAAGACACCAAGATCCAGCACAGCTTGCATCTCCAGCCTCCGGCCCACACAGGCTCTTTGCCTCCAGCTATTGTTCAAGCCTGGCAATGCATTCTTTCAGCATCCCTGGGGATCTACGAATTCCAGAGACTCAGCTCTAGACTGATACAAATTCACATGAGCTTTGAGTCTAGCAATTTCAAAGTATCAGCTGCCTTCCATACCTGGCTAGTGTTGCAGTCACATGACTGGGAAATCTTTAAAGTTCTCTCTAGAAACCAAAGAACATGTCATATAAAACTGCGTCAAAATTATATCAAAAACAATTTAAAAAAACTAAAACAAACAAACAAATAAAACTCTCAGAAAACGACCAGGGAAGTCTGGTGTTATTTTATTAATCTGATATAAAAAGTGATCCCCCTGAGCGTTGGGGTGGGGCAGAAAGTTTTATGGGTGCCATCACTTTGGTTCATGCTCCACGGTTGCACTGACTAAGATGGTGGTAAAATCACTTGGTTGTTACAATTTTCATGATGTCACAAAGATGGCAGTGGGAGTAGGTAAGTCAGATGGCTGCATCTATCTTGGTGAGCTCCTCAGCCAACGTGGTTCTGTTTTATACGATTCTGGTTTGTTTTTGTTTTTCCTCAATTTTGAGCTTTCAAATGTCTAATGGAATTTTTATCTGCACTATTACAGTTTTATTTTTAAAACCTCTAGTTTGGCGTTTGAATGCTTTCTTAAAGAATGAATTCTTTGCTTGTTCAGTTGAGTACAATTATCTCCCCTTCTCAGCGTGATAATGAGTTATTTTGAAATGTCTTTCTATTTCAATATTTTCTGCTTCTTAGAACAACTTTCCCTATTGGTTCATTTGCTACTTTTATGTTACAGGGTTTTCTTAAATCTTTTATCATTGGCTAAATTGTAAGCTTCAAGTCTTCAGAGGTCTTTGTATGAACACATCAAAATCCCACTAACTTTAATTCATTCTTTATAAACCCAAACTGCCTTTAAAAAGAAAGTTCAGTTACATTTTTTGTCATTTTAAATCAAGATTAATTAAATATTAAATTCCTTTACTGTATTTGAAAAGTATTTTAAAAGCTAAAAGTTCCATTCCTTAAAGTTTGAAGAATGTATTTTTTGGACACAACTCTAAAGTATTCTTTAAAATAACTGTTTCTGGCCTGAACCTTGTGGAAGGAGGGAGGTCACACTTGTGTTTTGGGGGAATCACTCTTGCCACTAGAACACTTGGAAGGTTGAAACAGGAGGAGTGCTTTAAATTTCCAGGCAGCTTGAACCTCATAGAGATCAGCATGAACTACAGAGCTAGACGCTCAACAGCAAGACGAATGACTGAGTAAAAGTGTTCCTGGTTGAGTTCTTGTTTTACAATGCTGGAAATCAAACCCAGAGCCTAAAGCATGCTAGGTAAGTTATCTAGGAATAATGTATTCACATCCCTATGACATTTTAATCTTGACTTCCATAGGCTGACTTAGAAGAAAGTATGTTTGTTGTGGAAAAGAAGCTTAAGGTGGAAAGTGGGGTAGAAAGTTTAGAAGTCATCCCCAGAGACAGGAGAGGAAGGTGGTTGACCTGAACTAGGATGCTTGCCTGAAGCTCGCCCCTGTGATAGGATGGCATCCTGGCATCATGGAATGCTTACTGTGTCCCAGCATCACCAGGCATGAGCTCCTTCCATATATTATGTTCAATCTTCAAATCACAAAACAGATTTAACATTTTGTGTCTGTGCATGCAAACTCAAGCATGCATGTACATGTGCTACTGAGTATGCATACTTTACAGGAGTCAGAGGGCAACCTGCAGGAGCTGGCTCATTCTTTCTACCTTGTGAATTCCAGGGATTGCACTCTGGTCACCAGGCTTGGTTGGTGACAAGCATGTTTACCAATGAAGCCATCTTTTCTGTCCTACTCTCCAACTCAGTAACGTAGTTTTCTTGTTTTCCTTATATGGAAGCCAACTCTGGGAAGTCAAGTAAGCTGCTCTGGTCTGCGTTGGCAGTGATAGGACTAGACTTCAAGGTCGGGTTTGGCTGACTCCAAACCCATGACTTACAATGCTGCTCAGTCTTCAGACTGGAGTCTAAAGCATCTTCTACGGTGAGACAATGGCCTGTGGTCATTTGGATCAAATGCCACCTTCCCCTGCATAGGTCTAGAAGATGTGTTTTCCAGGATAAAGAACATCACTGGAGGTGAGCTTTGAGAGCATAAAAACTTGCACCATTTCTAGCTCACTCCCAGCTTCCTGCTTGAGGTTGGCAATGCATCTTCATCCAGCTCCAGCTTCCGCGGCTTTGCTCTGTCCGTCATGGATGCTAACCCTGATGGAACCATAAGGCCAAATGCACTCCTTCATCTATAGGCTGACATAATCATGTATTTTGTCAAAGCAATAGAGGAGTAATTTAGCATCCTTCAGGACAAAGAAGTAGAGATGCGCTAAGGTTTATAGTGTGACTATATGAAAAAAATGTTTTTATACTTTATACTTTGGGACTTCTGGGACACATTAGGGCAACACCAGCTCTTACTGGAGTCTCCTCAGACACCACATACCCTTCCTATTTTCAGATGGAGTTTTAGTGAGAGGTAGGCTGACCTCTCCCCAGAAAGGCACTGACTCTGATCTGCATGTTATCTAAAGCCCTGTTTTCACAACTCCACACTTTCGGTCTCTCCGTCAGCAGCTGTCTGCTAGGACTCTCATCTGGCTGCTTTACTCATGGTGCTTCAGAGGCGATGAGCTGTGTGTGAGGCCCCTTCAGGCCCAGGACCGAGGAGGGAATTCTGCAGACACAAGAGACTTCTGCAGAATTTGGGGGTTTGCTATAAGAGGAAAATGTTGCACATGGAAACCAACCAATATGTTTGTGACTGTCCTTCAGGCTTCACCAGAAGGACAGGGCGAACCTGCACAGATATGGCTTTGGTTTTTCCAATTTTCAGATTTTTTTCTGCTGCTATTTCATGTACTCAGTCTTGATAATTGCTCAGTAAGCTGTGTTGGAAACTTATATTTGAAGGGGCAGGAAAGCCCCTGGGTAAGAACAGAACAGTACCCTCCACTCCAATAGATGCATGACCCATTTTTTTCCTTGTATAAAAAAATTAAGGTTCCAATTGAAGCCTTAGTAGGAAGATTTAAAATCCCAGTACACAACCATGCTTGCTGTCCCCTTGTGGTTTGCCAGTATATTGTCGTGCAAGTCAGGTGAGTTCCCTCTGGAGGTAGACAGTTCTTGAAAGTACCCCAAGGGGTAGAGACAGAGGAGTTGCTTCTTGGAGCACTTTGGACTGTGGCTTTCCAGTCTGAACAACAAGACTGTACCTATAAGGAAACATTTGCGGAGCAGAGAGCACATCCAAGGCCACGTGTGACATGGGGGGAGGGGGATGGATGTGTCATGACTTTTAGGCACAGAGGAGAGGGTGACAGTCCCAGCTGAAATTATAAATAGTTAGTATCCTTCTCTGAAGAGAGGCAGTCTGTGGCTATCTCAAGTTGAAGGTTAACAGAGTTCATAGGAGAGCAAAGTTTCCAGTTGCCCTTTTGATAAACACGTTCTTGGAAAGGGCTACCCACTGAGGGACCCTGGGCAAGATATTTTGAGCAGTCTGAAGCGGGCTGTCTGCACTCTTTGTTCTCACAGTTTGAAGTCCTTTCCAGCTTAATTATCAGGAATGAGGAATTTAGCATCCAACTGGCAGTTTTGATCAATATCTGTCGACTAGGATCTGGTGGGCACATGAAGCATCCCAAGGCCTATTTTTGCCCTATCCTCTGATCACAGAAATATGAAAAGTTCAGAGGGATATTTGTCAGGGCCCACTAACCTGGGCTTACGTTGTGTCTCCTTTTATTAGACCTTCCATTTATACTGTCCTGACCCCAACATTCAGCACACACAGTCATACTCAAGAATTTTCAATATACAGTTCATGCACCAAATAAACACTATGACCTCCGTTGTATATGCCTATGTGCATTCTTGGTCTCAAAGACAGTTTATCTGCTTTATCATCCCAATTCTCTTTCTTGATCCCTTTATCCTTCCTGAAGTCTCAGGTCATGGGAGATACCAGGCTTCAGATCTACACCTTAGTTTGCTTAGTAAATAAATCTTCCGCAACTTATTTGTACCTTAGTTCTCCCGGTGTATCTTCAGTCCTCTAAATATTTCTGACCACTGCTGAATCAAATCTCCTGCCTGGTTTTAGAGTTGCTGGATGGGAAGGACCATCATCCATCTGTACGTCTCCTGATGCTACCACCACCTTCCTTCCCATTTCCCACAGTGCTATTCACTTGAGCCATTTGAAATTGCCACTATGTGAAGGTCAGAGCAGAGGGGTAATGAGAATCCTCTCAGATGGTTCACTAGCCTCCTGTAAACACCATTGTCTTGGTTACTTTTCTATTGCTACATAGAGACACCATGACCAAAGCAACTTGTAAAAGACACTAATTGGGAATTACATTTTATAGCATTAGAGTGCATGACTATCATGATAGGGAACATGGTTGCAGGCAAGACAGGCATGGGGGTACAGCAATAGCTAAAATACATCTTGAAATAATCACAAGGCAGAGAAAGATGCCTGGGAATGGTATGGGCTCTTGAAACCCCAAAGCCCACCCATAACAAGGCCACACATCCTAATTCTTCCCAAAGAGTTCCACTAACTGGAAACCAAATATTCAAATGTAAGAGCCTACTTGGGCCATTATCAACCATTCAAATCAGCACAATACTTCTGAAGTTTTCTTTCAACCTCCAATCGTATACATTACACAGGTGTACATACTAGCCCCCAACCCAAGCTGTTTTCCTAAGGAACTTATGACTACTAAACTTCCAAGTAGTTGTTAATCCCAGTGTTCCAATTCTGACTCCCTACTGCCCACTTCTCCCCCCGAGCCCAGACATAAACAGTCTGAAATATAAACAGCATTTTCATGCCCCATTTTGACTGCAGAGATCAAACTGCAAATCAACCAATTTCTCCATGTGGAGGTTTTGACAAACCAGCTGGAAACATACATACAGGTACACTTATGAAAAATTCAGCGATGAAAGTCGAACCATCTAAATGAACAATTCATCTATTACACCATAAATGTTTAGTGTATAACATATTGCTTTACCTCAAAAAATAAGGACTCTCGTGTGGAAATTGGTTTCACACAAATTCATGGAAAACCACCGCCTGAAGCAGGTTAGTAAGGACCCCAAAGGTCATGTCAGAGGCTGAGTACTTGACAGAATCCAGCACAAGGAGACATGAGCATGTGTTCTGTGTGCCAGGCTGGCCAATGGCACTGAGCCCAGAGGAGCTGCTGGCTTCCACCCCAGGGGTTGCCTTTCCTGCCAATTATGTGCTCTTGACAAGTCTGATGGAAACAGAGGCCAAACATAGTAGCTGAGGGGCACACTAGAAGTCCTTTCTGAGGTGTCCAGAGGGACTGGCTTGGAGAGAAGGAGGGGGGCTGATTTGTGTGTTGCACAGTTTCACCTGACATAGTCCTACAATCTAGAGTGAGCCCCTTTGCCCCTGGATCGTCACAGGACATTGAAATAGGACAAGCATTGCAAACCGTTACAGAGTGACATGAGATGCTCCTGGGAGTGATTTCTACAGTGTCTGCCACACAGGTCTTTAAGGGCTTTAATCAGATCCCAATCAAGATAATCTTGGTAGCTGAGTTAGTAGAAATAGTGGTGTTCAGAATCGAGGGGATCCTTTAGTCTAACGAGAAGAATGTGCTGTCAGGTGCTGTCTTGATCCTCCTTCAGTCGTGGGAAAATCTGAGATGTTAGAGGTAAAACAACAAAGATCCCAAAGAAAGAATGAAGCCATTCTATCCACGAGAACTCAAAGGGAACTAAATTCACTAAACCATTGTGCCAGACACTTCAGGAGTCAGGAGCCACACCACATGTTGGCTCATGTTCATGGATAATAGATGCCTGGGAAGGAGGATTCTCACATCGAACGTGTCTGCTCAGCATTACGCGGAGGTTTCTAACCAGAGCAAAGGCAAGAAATATCCACAAGGCCTGAGATATCATCCTTCTGCTGGGAAGTGATAACAGTGTATAACTCTGAGCAGTAAGGATACACTAAGAGAGATTTCACCCCACACATGGATCTAACCCACTGAACAACAAAAGAACCTGCTAGTGGGGAGTCATGATTGTAATGACTGACACCCACCTTTCCCCCTCTTCTCCGTATCCAGCTACTTGCTGTCTTGGCTTTCCAAGTTTCATGTGTCAACATTGCCTCGTTAATGAGATACTTTCTGTTCTTGGCTCACATTTTTATAGCCTACTTGGAATCTCTGAAACCACAGTGCCAGAGTTGGGATCCATTAGCACCCACTGACCTCAGTGGCAAAGCCAATAAGCCCAAGTACAGGCAGGGCCAAACCCCATCCGGGATGTACAGGGAAACCTACATGTCCTGCTTCCATTAGTGACTGGAAACAAGACACCATGACTCTCAGACATAACTTTTATTTGTCTTTATGTTAAACTTTCATTTAACATAAAGTTGAAATCAGTGATCTCCCTATAGCTCTGGTTTCTTTTTATTTGCAATTACTATTTTTCATGCTTTGCCACATTACAAATCAATATGCTGAGGCTGGAGGGAAGGCTGAGGTTAAGAGAATATATTGCTTTTTCAGAGGACCTGAGTTTGCTTCCCACCACACATGGGACAAGTTACAATTTTCCGGAACTGAAGCTCTGGGAAAGCTGAAGTCTTGTCTCTGAACACCTGCACTTACATGCAGACACACACAAACTCACTAACAGTTTAAATGAGGCATGGGACTTCTGTAGAGTTTAAAGACGTTGGCCTTTGTCTGGAGCAGTCTCCCAGCTAGCTTCTAACTTAACCTCCCAGCCTGTGTCCCAACCAGGTGGCTAGCTCTTTACCTCCCTGACCTACACCAATCTCCTTTCTCTTCCCTTCCCCGTCTCTGTTGGTTCTCCTACCTCAGTTTGTACCCCATCTGTATCCTTGCCTGCCCAGAAGTTCTGCCCCCTTACATCCTGATCCAGCTACTGGCTGTCAACTCTTTATTATATCCAATCAGTAGTAAGACAATGCCTGGTCCATCTCTTTGGTTGCCTAAGGCACCAAGGGCTGATGACCTTCACCTTTGGGCAGATGAGGAAGGACAAACATTTTCAAATAGAAAACCTGGTGATGGTCCATAGAAATAATGGCACCAAAATACTGCCAGCACTTAGATCTCTGCTGGTACAGAATTAACAACTAAAAATACAATACACACCTTAATACAATGTGAAGAAAGGTAACCTCAACATAGTAACCTGGTGGGAAATGACATGAGATTATCTCCAAGTAGGCCTGGCACCAGGTTTTCACTTCATTTAATATCAGATATGAGTATTTGTAAAAAATACCTTAACTGTGTGAGTTTTAATTTATTAATTTATAGATGGAAGGAGTGATCCACCATCCACCCTGGCTCAGAATTGTTTTAACAGTTTTGGCCGCATGGTTTTACCTTGGTTTATACATGAATGCCAGTTATCCAAGAGATTCTCTGACAAATATTTGTGGAATACTTGCCTCTTATCTAGTTCCTTGCTGTACAGTTTCAGAAGCACACAGTTGGAGAACTCTGAAGGTCATCTCTACAGTCTTCTAGCCAGAGAAATGCATTGTGGGAGATGAAAGAGTGATAGGTGAGCCATTACCAGTGTGCCACGAATAGCTGGTGATGAACTGACCAGGAGAAGCCTTAGTAAGAGTCAGGCACTGTTCTTAGTGCTTTACATTTAAGTAATGTATTTAAGCTTTTATTGACTGACTAAAACTGGTTCGTGTGTATGAGATATGATGCTTTGATATGTGTATGTGACACACATGATTCTGTCATGTTAGCTGACATATCTAGCACCACACTTACCTCTCACTCGAGGAAGTGATGCTTGAAATGGATTTAGCTATACATATAAACGTATATACATATACACACATGCACACATATATACATACACACATATATACACATGCACATATATATATACACACATACATACACACATGCACACATATATACATACACACATATATACACACATGCACACATATATACATACACACATATACATATACACACATGCACACATATATACATACACACATATACATACACATATATACATACACATACACATACATATGCATATAAATATACATTGGGAGTGGATTTAGACATACAGTGCATTACCAGTGACCATTAAGTACAGTCACCTTGCTGTGCAATAGATTTCAAAACCTGTTTTCCCCCCCTGCATAAAACTGAACAAGATGCCCCTTCCTGTCCCCTCTCTCGTCCCCTCTCTCTTCCTCCTGTACTTCCCTCATTCTCCTCCCCTCCTCTTCCTCCCTCTCCTCTTCTCCTATCCCCTCTGATAAATATCGTCGTCTGTTCTCTTGCTGTGAGCTCGGCTTTATCAACACAAGTGACACATGTGTTAGTCAGTCTTTCTGGAAACCTACCACTCTTGTCATGACTGCTTTTCAGAACGAGAACCAGAGCACGGAGCAGCGTTCGGAAGACACTGTGTTAAAGCAGAAGCACACAGTCCAGCACTTTTCACCACTCCCTAGTACCTGCCTGTTTGGCCTGGCTTACTTTACTTCTATTTTAAAGTATGCTCTCATTAAAGAGTCTCTTCTGCAGGTGCATTGTTCCCACTGACGCCTCTGTTTCCTTCTTACTTCTTCTTACATGTGGTTATGGTGTTCTCGATGCTTTTTAAGAATTTATTTCATTGTTTGCGTGCTTAAGTACATATAGGCACACTGTGTATGCAGGAACTCCAGGAGGCCAGAAGAGGCATCAGATTCCCTCCATCTGGCATTACAGGAGCTGGTTATAAACCACCATGTGGTGCTGAGAACTAAACCTGGGTCCTTTACCAGAGCAGTAAATGCTCTTTTTTAAAAAAAATAAAAAATATTTATTTATTTTAGTGTGAGTACACCATCCCTCTCTTCAGACACACCAGAAGAGGGCATCAGATCCCATTACAGATGGTTGTGAGCCACCATGTGGTTGCTGGGATTTGAACTTAGGGCCTCTGGAAGAGCAGTCAGTGCTCTAACCGCTGAGCCATCTCTCCAGCCATGTCCTGGATGTTTTGTTCACGGCTATGAAACTCCTTCATTTAAATTTACGTTAACCACATGCTCTGCTGGCTTTGTGTTCCACTCCTGCAAAGGGAAGCAGTTTGCACGATGTTCTTGACTTTTTCTTCTCCCGTTTCTTTGAAATGTTCTCTTCCTATCTGTCCTCAGACATATTTAGACCTTTGATGTGAATTAATGTATTGTTTGTATATCAGCGAATTTCTTCAATTTGAACCTAGAAGTCTTCCGTCTCTTCCCAAACATCTCTCTGCCGTTAGCACTTTAAACTACATGTCTTTCTTATTTCTGATTCTGATTCCATGTATTCAAGACTTCTGTGTGTGTGTGTGTATTTGCACTCGTGTGCACATAAGTTTGTGCAAAGGTGTGTAGAGTTCACGTGGAGGCCAGATGTCAGTCTTCATTCTTCTCTGTCTTATTTTGAATCTGAGTCTCTTACAGAACCTGGAGCTTGTGACGCATTACACTGAACAGCCAGTGAGCTTCAGAGATCCGCCCTCCTCTAGGCTCTTCACCCAGGTACCCAGGATCCAGACTCTAGTCTGGATACCCATTTCAGGCTCATTACCAAGGAGCCACCTCCCATCCTTCATGCACGTAAGACTTTCTCGTTCCACCCCTACGGTTTGTGTATCTCCACCAGTTGCTTCTTCCCTTCAGTCTTCCCATGCTTGGCTATGAGTGGCCGTTCCTCATTTGTTTTCTAGTTAATTATTTCCCCTCAGTTGTGTTTATTTTCTTACTAAACCCTGGCTACTGTAAAATAGTTATTGTCCCACTAAGTTCTACTTATTGACTATCTTATATTAATTAAAATCATTAGTGAATAAGTGTTAAATATATCATATTTATATATTTACTTCATTTTCCTTTCTCCTGATAGTGCCGGAGTGGAGCCAAGGGCCTACACACAGTGCGTAAATGGCCAATGAGCTCAGTTTCAAGCCCTAGATTTACTTCTTAAAAGCACTTTGCATCTTTTGTGGGAAATCAAGCACAATGAAGAGATTATCTGAGCTTTTGGGTCTGCAGATCGGAGTCTGGGGCACTGCAGGGCTGCATCTGTTTCTCAATAGTTCTGTTTGAGCTACTGTTATCTTTATCTTGTTAATTTATTTTTAAATAATTAAAAAAAAATTGAGATTATAATTACATAATTTCTCTCTTCCCCTCCCATGCATCCACCTGTTGTTGTCTTTTAAATTCATGGCCAAGATTTCTTAAATTATGTTTTGTGCCCATAAGTAGACATACACACACACACACACACACACACACACACACACACACACACAAGTAAATACATAAATACAATCTGCTGGCTAGATCTGTATAACATTACTTGTATGTGTATTTTCAGAACTAACTTATTTTTCTTTTCTTAGTACAGAATAGAGTTTATTCAACTCATGACAGAGTTAAGAGCATAGTAGAGGCAGAGAGAGAGAGAGAAAGAGAGAGAAGAGAGGAGTAGAGGAGTAGAGACTGGCTATGAGCACATGGAGGGAGAGGGGAGGAAGGGAAGGGGAAGAGGAGGGGTAGGAGAGCAAGAGAGCCAAGAGGCAAGAGCAAGAGAGAGGAGGGGTCAAGCAGCCCCTTTTATAGGGTCAGGTCACTGGGGCGGAGCATGCCTGGCTACTGCAGGGTAATTGAAGGGGTAGGGTTTACAGAATCCCAACATTCACCCATTTTGGTTTAATTAAAAAAGAAAATTAGAGGTGATGATGGACTAGGAATAGGGTCATTGTGATATTTTGACTGCTTCACACTTGTTTGAGGTGATGTTTCTACAGAGTCCAGAAAAGTGGGGGTAGTGATATTTGTCCAGTCTTAGAGTTGGCTGTTCCCTTGTTGTCCAGGGTATGTGGAACCATCTGAGGATAGGTCAGTAGAAGCATCTGTATCTGCAAGAGAAGGCTGAAGGCTGAAGCATCCGTAGGTTGCTTCTCTGGAGCTGTTCTAGATGTAATGAGCACCTGGACTTGACAAGGTGCTGGAACACACATATGTATACATTATAGGTAGAAATTCAGTACAGTTGTAAGAAAGAAAAAATTTTAGGAGCAGTCCTAGTGCTGCCATTCCTCCCCCATTTTTATTGTAAAAAAGAGGAAAATGAAAGGTGGTGGTCGATGGTGAAAGGGGAATAGGGGAAGCAAGAGTATCATTGGCTACTTCCTGCTGTCTTGGGGCATTGTAGGGGGTGCAGCTGGATTTCACCATCGGAGTCCACCTGGCAAATGTTCACATCAGGCTCCTCTATGGACAGTAGCTGGTAGTCCTGTAACAGGAACTGATTAGTGGTTTGGTTAGAAATTTTTTGTGTCTATCATTGAAGTAGACAGAAGATTGATAAGGTTTGGAGCAAATTACTACAGAACGTGTCCTGGATGTTTTAAAACAGTTTGCCATGCCATGAAGAGGGATAGAGGAAAGGTGTGGAGTCATGGCAACGTCAGAGTCAGGGCAGCTGAATGTTGATAGTACTTACTGGAGACCCTGGTTGGCTTTTATAGTAGAGCTTACCAACAACTTTTGTCTTCAGGGATAACACTTGATGTTATATAACCAGCTGGTGTCATCTTCCCCAAATAATATTATCTCTCCCACTCAGCATTCATTAGTTGCCTGTAGTTATTTGTCTGGGTTAGGGTTGCCTGATTTTTTTCCTTCTACCTTGGCATGTCTATTGGTGTCTTCCTTGTTTAGGTCATGTGTAGGAAGTCTTGCTGGGTAAACTATGTGAGCATAGCTACTCTGGCATTCCTAGGAGGCACACCCTTACTGTAACGTCCTGTGAATTTGTAGCAATAACTCAAAGAGCCCCACAGCACCCTCTTTGTCCACAGAAGGTACTGTACTTCCTTCACAGGGCATTTAAGTGTCTGGGAATTTTATTTAATTTCAGAACTTGGAGTAATTTAAAAATATCTGAGGTACTGGAAATATTTATTTATTTATATTTTACCCTCATTCAAAAGATATGACCCAAAGTGAGAAAATTCCCATGAACACCTTTCACCCTTCCCTGAAAATCTCTGAACTCTGTGGAATCTCCCCAGTTCTCAGCTAACTTCTGGGTTGCTCCCTCAGAGATGGGATAATTCTGTTACTCCAGACTCAGCCCATCAGTTCCAGTCATTCCTCAGATGCTAACCCACAATTCTCTGTCTTATTGGCTTTTAAATGCCTCCAAGTAGATGGAGGCTAAATATTTTGTGCAATTTTTATAGTTCTTTTTTTTGGAAGATTTGCACCAAATTTTGGGGTAGTCTTGGGAAGCAGAAATTCCAAGCTGAATGTGTTTGTGCATGGTTGAACAGCATCACTATTCTCAGCTATAATAAAATTGTTATTAATAATAGTAATAATAGATAATAACAGAGGTGATCAACTTAGAAGGTCCCCTGACAGAAAGCAGCTAGTGTTGCATCTTAGCCCACACCTGAAGATGACAGTCCTGATACCTGTCCTCCAGTTCTCTGGGTTGTTTTCACCTTGGGAATGTCTGCATGGGAGATGCCAGATTGAGGTCCTAATATTCTGTTCCTTTATCACAATATTTCTATGTGGTTTTCTTGGTTCCAAATTAATTGTCAGAGTTTTCATCTACCATACATGCCAATATTTTTTAAAGCCTATTTGTGTTTAGAAATACAAAATCACTGAAGCTGGAAATCCAGGTATTGTTTTCCTGTGTTAGAAGCACTATCTTCTCTCTGTATCCTGAGATCAAGGATTTCATCTTTAAAGAAGCCCCCATTCTGGTCTTTCTGTCTGACCCCAGCCTGGCCCGCCTGGGATGAGGGTTGTGGGTCTTTCCTGAGCCAGAGTGGACTGCAGAAGCCTCTGCTTGGGTTGTCTTAGCCAATGGTTGAGGAGACATGTTTGAAAAGGCTGGAGACAAGCTGTCACCTCCCTTACTTTTTGCATTTAGAAAATGTTTCCATGTATGACAGAGCTTGACAGATATTAAATCGCCCATAAAAGAATATTTGTAAAACAAGGAAGGATTTTTCCAAGCCTTATTTTTATGTAAGTATGAAAAGCAAAACACAATTCCTTGATCTATTTTAGTAATATTGCAATAAATTATTCCAGACTATAAACAGTATACACAAAATTGACTTTTCTACAGGATACTTGGTATAAGGAGGTTATAAACAATATCTTTGTTATAATTAGGACACATTTGGTACAAGAACAAACCCTGATAGAAATTAACAGAAGTATGGTCAAGAGGAAAAGAAGAAGAAGGAAAGAGAAACCCAAATATTTACTCAAGACCTGCCTCCCTCAGGACTCCCATGTTCAAGTTCAACAACACCTATCTTCCTATCTTCTGTCTATGCTGGGCTGACAGAGTTGTCTGTGTTCTGCTTTCTTTAAACCCCTACTTCCTTTAACATTTTCTCCCTGATTTTCATTCTGTGTTACACACCCATCTTTCACCTTCCCATATATCCTGGCTCCTGTGGCATTTGATAAGATGTTTTTTGGGATATATATTGTTGCTAATAGTATGAGGGGAAATTTGTTGTAGATCTTCTTTAGGGTCATTGGTCCCATTAGTTCCATTAAGCAAGTCACCAAAATATCAAAGTAGGAAATCTTCTCTCCCAGTCTTGTTCAGATAATTCCTGCAGTCGATACCTTACACTTCAAATGCCACAGTTCGTCAGAGCTTCCTGCAAACAGCTATCCATGAGATGCTGGTCATCTACCCTCACCTCCCTTGGGAATGGTCCAGCTTCCTGAAGATACACAAACCTGGTAGGCAAATCTGCTGACTGGTTCTCATGGTGTTAGCTTCCAGCCCATCTATCAAAGAATGAGTCCACATGAGAAACCCGATCCCCTCCAGTAGGTACAGAATCAAATAAGCCTCCAAGTTGTAATTGGCCAAGTGACAGCTCTGTGGCCATCTGTTGTCAGACACAAAATGCACAAACAATCTCCACTTCAGGGTGTCTCCTTTCCTAAGGTTATTTTTAGCTGAACGAGTACCTTCCAATGCCTTACACGTCTACAGCACCCACTGTGTTCCTGTCACACCCTCTTCTTTAGCAATTCCTTTTCCTGGATCTACCATGCTCACAGTTTAAGACCCCCATTCCCACCCCACCCCGGACCCCACGCCATTCTTGCTCAAGTACACAGAGTGGAAGACGAAAGGATACTAAAATTTATCTTACTTCAAAGGAGTCAGCCAAAGTGAACTCCTAGCCACACCTTTGGCCTGTGGAAATGACATCACAGTGTCAGGAGCTGTTCGGCAGCTGCATTATGGTCATCATCTGCTAGGTGTTTTCTCTCCTGGTCCTTGGGGCCCTGTAAACAGCCAACTATTTGATTTGTTGGTACAATCTCAACTTTGCTAACTATGAATGGTCTCAGTGCTTAGATCTTTACATCTTGGCTAATGGTGTCCTCTCATCTACAGTAGCCAGATACTTTGTTTCTTTTCCACCAGTGTCACTAACCTGCCAAACCAGAGTTGCTTCTAGACTCATAGTCACACCAAATCCTGATAAGGCCATATATTGTTCAATGAAACTATCTTGCTGAAAATGCTGCACATCTAACCCAGCTAACACCGTACCACGACGGAGTATGGACCATTTTGGTAATGACCACAGAGCTGACGGGAAGTTTTACTGTCCTGCCCCTGCACAGCGTCTGGAGAGAAGACCAGGGTGGGAAAGATACAATGTATCCTGGTACACACCTTTAATAGTAGCACTTTCAGGAGACAGGAAGAGCTTTCGGAGTTCCTGATGAGCCCTGTCTACATAGTAACTTACAGGTGAACCGGTTTGTATAGTTTCCTGGGTATGAGCTTCTTCTGTGTTACTGTAAAGCTGAAGATCCCAAGGAGAATCTTAAAAAGCTGAGGGCCATCTGCACAGTGTTAGTTCGCTGGAAGAGTAGCTGCCCCCTTGGCTTCAAGTATAGCAATTGTCATGTAAGCATTTTATGTATTGATATGAAGAATGATTAGCTAGGGCTATCTGTTAAACTAGCTTCTTGGGAGGCCGAGTCAGGAGGAGTTGAAGGCACATCAAGATCGTGTCTCAAAAGAAAAGTGAAGTAAAACGTTCAGGGGTTTAGCTCAGCGCCTGGGGTTTCCGAAGGCCCTAAGTTCAATCTTCAGTATTGCCAAGGAGAAAAAGAGTAAACGTAAAGGTCACACACATTCATCAGTCATTCCAATGTGCCTACATCACTTCATTGTGGCTTCAAGTCTATGAAGTGTGGCAACAACAACCGTATTACTGGTGTGGAAACTGAGCCTTGAGTTAAGTGACTGAACACCTAGTTCTGTGGTCAGTTCTGTGCTTTCAGCACTTATCCTGTGACTTCTGCCCTCAGAGAGCTCAGCTGCTCTGTGAGCCCAGTCAGAGCTAAGTTTGTATGTGACACATCATACTCAGAGTGACATTGGCTAAGTACTCAGACCTGTCCCCAGAGGCTTCTGCATGTCCCTGGCAGAAGGCAATGGTTTCCATTCAGCCACCACATGCTCCTGTGTGCCTTGGAGCCGCTGGGGCAAAGGAAGTCATGGCCAAGCCATTCCTTACCCCTAAATGTCATACCATTGCCTACATGATAAAAGCCACTCTCCTTGGTGAGGTCACCAGGCCTGCCATAGTCACTCCCAATCTTTCTGAACTCATCAGCTGACACTTGTGTCCCCATTTTCCTGTTCCCAAACATACCTCTGAGCACTCTCAATTCTCCAAGGCCTCCGTGTCATTATGGTGGCTGAATCCTTTCCTTTCTTCATCCTGGCTCTCGGATGCCGGACCTGGCCTTTACAAGCCTCTCTGGCTAAGAGAAAGAGGACAGAGGGACACAGGAGCCAAGCTCTTTGGATGCATTATGGTTTCTCCTCTACCCTTCTAGCGTTTTTGTCTTTGTTGTGAAGAAAGCAGGCCCCACGCAAGCAGCAGTCCCCAAGGAACACGAGGAATACTAACTAAAGGCAGCTCACATCCTGGAACCAAGACCAGCAAAGCCCACTCACTAACCGGCCTCTCAGCCGGGAGCCGGGAGTGAACGGCTAAAGCTTGCTACTGTTAGCCACGCGGCTTAGTGGTATTTATCACCAGCACTAGAGAATAGTTCATACTAACTGCTGTTTATGAGATCTCTCTAGTGTGTGGGTATCTACATACATATACCTAGAAACACTGGTAAAACAGTTTTCTTTTCTTTTTTTTCTTAGCAAACTCTTTTATTTGGCTTATATTTAAAATGTAAAAAAAAAAAAAATAAGCTGGAATATTTGATGCTATGTGAGCAAGGAGAAACCAAGTCAAAGAGTGACATCTATTTCAAATAAATCAAAAAGCCCAATTAGAAAGTTTCCACCCTTCTGTAATTGATGCATCCATCTCATCTCAGTTTCCATAGACTTGGGAGGACTCAGGCTGAAGGGGTGCGTGCTGCGTTCAGCTGCTTCAGCGGGATCTCTTGCCGTCCAGCTCCTCAGAAAGCGTTCATGGCTCGCCTCCTGTTAATGTCTCTCTTGATTTGGCACACAGAGCAAACAGGACAGAAGAGGGTGGCCATGTAGTCATCACAGATAGATCCAGGAATGCCATAGCGGGTTCGGTAGAGTCCTCATTGCCACCGTTGTTCCACACAAACAGCATTCGTTCATGTCAGCTGCCACTTGACATCCAAGACAAGTGAAGCAGAAGGTCCCACAGAGGCAGACACCACAGTCACTGAAGCAATCACACAGGCTGGTCTGCCAGTTGGAATTTTGGGGAGCACGAACAAATCCAGGTTGAGTCACGATGACAGTTGGCGCCTGAGCCATCTTCAGTGTAAGGTCTCAAAAGACAGGGTCTGTAGTTCAAAAGGTTTGGGCAGGACTGGTCCTGTGGTCTGGGTTTGAGTCTGGCTACAAATCGGTAAAACAGTTTTCTATCCAGAGGCGTTGCTGCTCATTGAAGTAAGCAACTCCAGAAAGTTGGCACTTGAAGCAGTCTTCCTTTTGGACACTTCCTTCAAAGCTTGTGCTGTGGTTTCCCTGTTAAAAGCAGATTTCGGCCTTCATACTCTGTGAGGGACAATTTTATTTATGTGTTTAAATTGGGGGTTGTGTTGGTATAAGTCTTGTTTGAATGAAAATGCACACTCAGACTAAGGGAGAAGCAGACAGTAGAGTTCTCCTAGAGGTGAGAAACTGGCTGTCCTGCCTGACTCCTCTGGGGACTCAGGTCAGATTGCTTAATATGCTGATGAATGCCATTTCTCTAAAAGGACTTTGTTTGATAGGCACAACTACACCAAGGTGACTGAGTCAGTCCTGTAGTGTAAAGCACCTGAGCCTACTACAGAGAAGGCATAATAATGAACACATCTCAGAGAGATTTATTAAGCCACCGTTAATGAACTATGACCTTAATACAAAGTGATAAGTCAGATGAGCGCAGACACCAACAGACTGGACCAGAGGGACCAAGCGGATATGCTCAGATGGGCAAACAAAAGTATGGTGTTCTTGCCTGGGACTCAGCCCATCGGGTGCTTGCAGAGGACTAAGGAGTGCCTGGTCTGGTTGTGTCTTAGGTGGTGTATGCTCATGGGTACCGGAGAGAAAGACATCCCCAGAGAAACCCCTTTGGCAAATGAGTGGAACGGCCCCGTGGGCGAGACATTCGACAAAGTATAATCTAACTAGCCCTAGCTTTGATAGGTCTTTACCTGCAAGAGACACAATTTTTGTCTCTTTACAACACACACATAGAGACACACACACACACACACACACACACACACACACACACACACACCTCTGGATCCTTGTGTACAGCTGAAAACTTGCCTTAGCTTGTACACTTTGGTTTCCAGACAGCAGTGTGGCCATGCAACGTCAAGAGAGCTGTTTCCTGGTGTCAAAGGCGGTCTCAGATGTGACTTGGCCTTAACATGTGTATGTAGAAGTTTTCTTCCCTTCCTACAATGATTTAATGTCTCATTTGTGAACAAGGATACAGCTCCCTTGAGTTTCTATTACAGAAGTCTTCCTGGCTGAGGACCAGGAGCTTGTGGGACAGGTTCCTGGGGCTGGCAGCTAGGTTTGGGTCACTGCCACGCTGTCTTCTATAACTGACCTCCTGCATTCTGTGGAATGGCATGTGGGCTTGAGGCCACCCCAGGGGACTTGCTCCTAGATGCTCCCAGTAGTGTTGACAGGCATAGCAGCTGCCTCTCTACAGCATACACACCATCACAGCTTGTGATTTCAAACCCAGTGGGACCCTCTCGTCCCGCTGTGCTGGTGTGATTTAGTGAGAGTGGGACAAACAGACTCAGAATTTCTTCTACAGTGATGGACTCTTGACGAGCCCAGTCTGTGCTTACGTGGGAAGGAGAAGTGTGAATTAGAACTCTCCAAGCAGGCCTGCACAAACTCACTTCTGACCTACCTTCCTGAGGGTGACACGCTGCCTACCTCGAAGGTGTTGGGGGTAACAGAAAGGCACCACTGATCAACACTTATGAGTCTTTAGCAATGTCCACTTCACCCTGGACATCAAGTCTTGCAACTAGAGGGCGGGCCTGCAGGTTGTCAGGGGTCACACGTTGATGATGATGTCCTTTGCATGCGGACATGCTACACACTGTTTTCATTCTACCACGGCCTCAAGAGTTTGATTTGCTCTCCAGAAGATGCCCCTAATCACATTCAAGCTTCCATTTGACTTCCCTTGGTTTCTGACTTCCTTCAAATGAGCCCATCTGAACCGATGTTCACTCACAGTCAGGGTCAGTCCAAAGTCAATGGGATCACCTTCTTAGAAAGAACCATGAGTCATTTCAGAATCCTGTAGGGCATTCACCCTGGCCAGAAGAGCACAGTTCAGTGCTCGGCTGTACGGCTCCTGCTGCCATGAACAAGCACGTGGCCTTGCTCTTCCCTAGACTGTTACTCTCTACCACCTCCAGGCATCGCTGCCACGGGTCTACTTTCCTTCCTCTGACAATGTTCCCTTTGTGTGACAACTCTCTAAGGAGGCTCTGCCTCACCTGCTCGTGGAGCAGCAATTGCTCTCTTGTATCCAGTCTCTGAGCATCAAGTTGTCAGTTTGGGACAAGCTCACCTGGCTTTAGAGCTGAGCAGATGGGATACAGATAGTACAAGATTTTGTTTCACGTTGATTATGCACACTTACAAAGTCCCATCCATCTCCTTGGGAGGCTGATGCAGAAGGGTCACATGAACTCACAAGGTTGAGACTAAAACATGACAGATAAAATATAAAAATAAAAAATAAGAAGGAAGCAAAAAGAAAAATAAAGGGAAAAAAGAAAAATATGCACAATTAGATACAAAATGCATTCAAGTTGGTAAGATGATTCAGCCAGTAAAGGTGCTGCTGTCAAGCCTGGTGACCTGAATTTAAGCTTCAGGACCCACTGATTCTTGTAAGTTTTCCTCTATCCTTCATATGAGCACAGTGGCTGGATCTGACTA
Organism: Micromys minutus; assembly: GCF_963924665.1. Lineage (NCBI taxonomy): Eukaryota > Metazoa > Chordata > Mammalia > Rodentia > Muridae > Micromys > Micromys minutus. The sequence goes on from NC_137974.1 coordinate 84,643,008, forward strand.
GCTATGTTATCTGCTTCTTAAAGGATAGTGTGTGCCTGGCCCAGACGCAGCAGCAGGTGGCTGCCATGGAGCTAAGAGCTTACATTCTGATCCACAGGTAGCAGGTAGAGAGAGACCAAGAGTGGGCCTGGTATGGACTTTTAAAACCTTGAAGCCCACCCTGAATGACACAGCTCCTCAGACTGGCCACGCCTCCTAATCCTTCCCAAACAGTTTCGCCCACTGGGGACCAAGCATTCAAGCATAAGAACCTATGGAGACATTCTCATTCCAACCACCACAGCTGCCAATTCTACCAACTGTCTAAGGATGGGCAACAACAACAACAACAACAACAACAACACACACTCACACACACACACACACAGCACACTAGACCCAATAAACAGAGATGGAAACATTGAAAATAAAACATTTGTGAAATGAACACAGACATACATGAAAAAGATACCACAACCAAGCTGGCTTCATCTTAGTTCAAACCTAGGAAATATCATCCAGTAATAATCCTAAATATAAATGACTTGACTCACCAATAAAAAGACACATTGTCTGGAGTAAAAGACAAGATCTGATCTGATGTTGTCTCTAAGAAGCTTATCTTCTTGTGAAGATGGCCACACCCTAAAGTTCAAAGTTGGTTACATTAATAAATGTAGCACAACACAAAAACAGTCCTAAAGACTAGAGCCACACGATCGTCTTAATAGATGCAGAAATGCCTTTGGCAAAGCTGAACATCTCATTGCAATAAAAACTGACCAGATAGAAGTAATACACACACACACACACACACACACACACACACACACACACAAAGGAAAAATTCAAAGCATTTCTCCTAAACTCAGAAACAAGTCCATTTTCTTCACTCTTATCGATACAGTGCTTGGAGGCCTTACAAGAGCAACATATGATGAGAGAAGAAACAAAGTAGGAAAGGAAGTCAAATGCTCCCTATATGCAGATGATGGTTCTCTGCTATATGACCCTTGGAGCCCAACCAGAGAGCTCTTTCACTGACACTCCACCATCAATGTAACAAGATAAAGTTCATCTCACAGAAAGCTGCAGCGTTAGCAGCTTTTCTATATACCACTAACAAGTGTTCCAAGAAACAAGTGAAGAAAAAAAAAATACCATTCACAATAGTTTGAAAAAAGAAAACCCTAAGAATTAACTTAACCAAGAAAGAAACTGCAGGAGACACTAGAAGACAAAATGGCTTCACACACTCATGAGCTGATGGAATTATCATTGTGAAGTACGAATTTTGAAACTGATCCTGTGAAAAATCACTGCAAGCAAAACACAGATTTGATGTGATCCTCTTCAAACTTCCATGACGTACTTCACAGAACTAAAATAAAAAAAGAAAGAAAGAAACAAAAGTTAGATTACATATGAAAGTAGAAAAGACCCCGGAGAGCCAAAGCAATTCTAAACAGAAACAGTGACACTGGGCCTACACAATCCCTGACCTCCAGTTACCCTGCAGAGCCATCGCAGCAAGTGTGGACTAGAACTTGCAGGAAAACACACAAAAAATCACATAGACCAATCAGATAGAGGAGACAGAAAGCACTCGCTCAGACGCAACCACACAAGTCATATCAGGGTTGTGACAGGCACACACTAGGGGAAAGAGTCCTGGGGCAGGGGGACTGAACCCGGATCTCTTTCCCTTCACAAAACCAACTCAACACGCACCAAACTTTAAAACTCATATAGCAAACACCCCAAGACACAGGCGCAGGCAAGGGCTTTCTGAAAAGCACCAAGAACTGACACACAGCAGCACAGCTAAGCAGCTTCTGACCAGTAAAGAAAACAACCGTCCCAGTGAAGAAACAACAGAACGTGGGAAACCTCCGCCAACAACGTGCGAGAAGAGGGATTAACGTCCGCCGTACATAAAAACTGCAAAACGAAAGCTTTGAAGCCCCAAATCACACAAATGAATGAACAGGTTCACACGCGGAGCAGACAGTCCTCAGGGCAACAGAGATAGATAATAACTGGGAAATATTCAGAACTTTGAGGAGTCGGGGAGGTTCTCGTCCCAGTGACAGGGCACTGAAAAAAACGAAAGATGGCAGCAGAAGGTTCTGCTGGCAATGTGAGTATTTCACTATGGTGTCGTGTGCAGTCACCATGGGGTCGTGTGCAGTCACCATGGGGTCGTGTGCAGTCACTATGGGGTCGTGTGCAGTCACTATGGGGTCGTGTACAGTCACTATGGGGTCATGTTCACTTCTTCAAAATACTAGATCACTATGATTTAATAATGTACACGTTTCCAGCAACACACCCAAAGGACTGGAAGTGCATCACCTGGGCCTTGCACATTGGTGTGTTTTCCACCTCATTCACGTCTCCATAGATAGACCTGGTCTGTGTGTCCATCAAAGGACGCAGGGAAATTAGTGCAGCGTTACAGCGGATGCTTCTAGTTGTAACGAAAAATGAAGCCGAACCCTGGCAAGAAAATAGCCAGAGTGAAAAAGTAACGTTTCACATTTTCTCTCAGATATGGAATGTAGATGTGTGTGTGTGTGTGTGTGTGTGTGTGAAGAGAGAGACACAGACAGACAGACAGACAGACAGAGACAGACACAGAGAGGACAGCACAAAGGAAGAGTCTTTGGGAGGAGGATGCAGAGAAACAGGCCACAGACCGTGGGAAGGGAGGGTCCGGAGTCCTTGCATGTTGGTGTGAGGAGCACCAGGGAAGGTCGTTCGACAGAAGAAGGACTAAGAATAAGTACCCCAACCCCAGGTCCCTGCACGGTGACCTCTTGGAGCTTAGGGACTGCAGGCTGCGGGGCCTGGGAGTACTTTCTCTCCTGTGGTGTAGACTCTGGACTCACTCCCTGCAATCCCCCATGATTAAACGCCTTTGAGAAGAAGACCCCAGAGAGAAGAGAAAGGGGCCGGAAGTAGACACAATCAAATCACATCACCGCATGAAATCATCAAGAACCGATGGCAAACGTTGTTTTTAAACATTTTTTTAAAAATCACCAAGAAAGAAAATATTAAAGCACCACCCAAACCAATAAGTATAAGTAATTAAAAGTCGGAATTATTTCCCTAAAGTTACTCACAGCTGTCCTCAGAGTCTTCCTTTGACAACGTAGCCCCGCTAACCAGGTCGTGCCTTTACATTGCTTGGGACAGCAGCATTCCTCAAAATGCTCTGGGCTGGTGGGAACGGAAGAGGAAAACTGCTGCAGAAGGCCAGCGCTCGCCTGGGATTTTCAAAAGCATCAAAGCAAAGCCAACTCCACCCCCTTGTGGACATAAACGTCATTACACGTTCTTTATGCACGAGGTGCAGCCATCTTTGGACAGCGAACAGGCTTGAATTCCTCTTGATTCTGGGTTTCCCTTTCCCTTGCCTTCCTCCTTATTCCCACAGACACGCCCCTGCACTCAGCTACTATAGCAGGCTTTCGAGTCCGGCCTCTCCCCTGCTGCAGTTCCGTTGTGCATGCTGGGGTGACTGCCAGCTGGTCAAGCAGGTTGATAACCTGCAGTTGAAGGAATACTGTAGACTCCAAGTACGGAAGAAACCTTGAAAGTCTCTACAAGCACCCTAAAATCTCCCTACCTGGAGGGAAAAGGACTGCATAAACTTCAATGGTGCCATCTGGAGCCCCAAGTCCTTGGCATTTTCTTTCTTCATCTCTTCTACATCTTAATCTCCACGGTCCCGGGTTCTCACAGTCCGCTGCTTAGTGTCTATTCTCAGACTCTCAGCACCACACATAAGGGAAGAATCACTTCCCAAAGTTAATCCTGCCTCACCTTAAATGGCTTTTTCATTGTACATGCAGAAATAGTACCATATACTATTACATGTATGTATATGATGCATAGATAATACATGCACACATATGTGCTTTCTGAGTATGCATATTTTAAGATAAAACGGCTGCAATAGTGTTATCATAGGAGGTGAGCTAAAGGGGAAAACGCCACCGCAAGGCTTCCCCAGCGGCTCGGTGAGCAGAACTAGCCTTCAGCAGTTCTGTAGGCAACCAGCTTCCAACTGCTCAGTGGCCCCTGAGAGATACGTCATATGAACAAATGAAATCAGGACACTGCTCTTGTTTTATCTCCAACATAAATTCCATTTCTATGTCATGCAGTGTCTTGGTTTTGGTTTTTAGTTATTTGCATTTATTTGTTTGGGTTTGGCTTTTTGACACAAGGTCTCCCCCTGTAGCCTTGGCTGTCCTGGACTTAGACATGTAGACCAGGTTGGCACCCAACTCATAGAGACCCACCAGCCTGTGGTTAAAGGCGTACACCCCTCTGCCCAGCCAGCCTACCTTTGGTTTTAATGACACCTTTTCTTTCTAAATAGACTTTGACCATCAAATTAACTCAAAGTCTGCTACAGAATGACTTAGTATTCAGTGATGGCCTAAGGAATTTGGGGATTCAGCCTGTCCGAGTCTGGCAGAGGTCCAAGTCATGTTCCTAACTTGGTGTGCCACGGCTGATGGCATGCGATGTATGTATGTGATAAGAAGCCAGGTCTTCTGGGACGATCAGAGGATGCAATAGGTTTCTTTCTCTGTCTCTCACCATCTTAACTGAAAACACACCTCTGTCTTAAAGGCCAGTGGACTGATGGGAACTGCCCAAGTCCTCCTCCTGGGACACGATGTGGCATCCAGAGGGTGGAGGGCAGGGACACTCACAGCATCGGGAGTGAAAACACCTATAGCAAATCTCACAGGTATCCGAGGTTGTGTTAACACATCCGGTGTGCCGGTAAATACCAAGAGCTGTGTTAATGCCCCTACTATGCAAGTATCAGAGGCTGTATCTAACACACCCAGTGAGCAGGTCCCAGGGGCTGTGTTAACACACCCAGTGTGCTGAGGGAGTGAACAATGAGGGAACCTACGAGCTGGAGGGTGTTGGTGAGAGATGAAACCTTTCAGATTTTCTCAGTCTAATTGACCGTTAGACATAATTAGAAAAATATGGCTGTGGAGGCCAGAGGCATAGCTGGGCGCTTAAGCATGTACTTAGCCTGTATGAGGTCTTAGGTTCATCGATAAGTCTCATATTGACTGTTACAAAACTGTACAGACAATTGTGTCGTACAGAAAAGTCTCAGAGTCAGCCTCTCTTCCCACTGGGTGGCGGAGAACCAAGACCCATCGTTTCCGAATGCAAACCATTCCAAATGACTCGAACAAGCACAGTGGTCAGGAACCCGAACAGTCTAACTTTCCTTTCAGGGGCACCGCAGCTGAAATGTTCAAGTGTGTCAGCCGAGGTCTGGGGATGTCAGCCATCCTCCAGGGAGAATGGTTTTGGAGGCTGGAGATCATCCAGACAGGTCTGCCAAGGGCTTCACTGTGTTGTGTCAAAGCAGATGGCACCACGGGAAAAGCATATGAATCCAGGAAGACAGATACATCAAAACAAGAAGCCATAGAAGGCAAGGGTCTGGGCTCACTGCACTATGACAAATCCCTCTTGAGAACCAGCTATGGTCCCATGAGAGTGACATCAACCCCATTGATGACCTAATTACTTCCTCACCTTTTTACAAAAGCAGTGGGGGAGGGGCAATTTTATGCAATAAAATTTTATCTTATTCCTTTTCTCTCTCAGTTCCTCCCAGATCCTCTCCCGTCTCCACCCCCATCCAACTTCATGCTTTCTCTCTATTAAACAAACCTAGAACATCACAGAACAATGATGCACGCGCGCGCGCACACACACACACACACACATATACATGGAGTGTACTTTTCACTGCCAACTACTCTTAAACACAGGACCTGCCCTGGCCTATGTGTCTCCTTTGAAGAGAACTAGCTTTTCCCTTTCCTACCAGGTATAAATTGCCACAACCTTTTCTGGTAGGAGTGGAACTTTGTGCCCACCTCCTCTTCTCTGTCCTGGAATGTTCTTCGTGAGTTCGTATGCTTAACGGCACTACTGTGTCTGGAAACCAGTTTCCTGGGATAATCCACCTCTGCCCTTTCCGTTCTTTCTGCTTCCTCTTTGGCATAGGTTCCTGGGTCTTGAGGGGAGGGAAGAAGACTGAGTGATCCAAAGCCTCACTGTCTGAACAAACATTTGTAGGTTTCCCCCTAGGCCAAGGTCCATTGGGGCCTCGGTTCTTAAAGATTCCACATCGCAATATCACACCCGAGACCAAGCCTCTAAGTCTGAGCCTTTGAGGGGACAAACCACACCACAGCCCTAGTTGCTCCTTTCTGGGAAGCTGCTTAACCCTACCGTGACTGCTCTCATTACCACCTTCCATGGTTTTACCTCTGACCTCTAATCTGTTTTGGGGGGTTGTTGTTGTTGTTGTTGTTTTTTCCTGACAGGGTTTCACTGTGTTTTTTCAGGCTGTCCTGAAACTCACTCTGTAGACCAGACTGGCATTGAACCCACAGAGATCTTCCTGCCTCTACTTCCGGAGTGCTCAGAATTAAGGGTGTGCACAAAATGGGGCTGGCTATGGACTTGACTCAAAGCGATTTCTCCTAAGTTTTCCTCTTGTCTGTATTGTACACCGCACCCTTTTGCTGCTCATTCCCAGAGAAACACCCCTGAAAGTCGGGGAATGAACGGTGGCTCAGGTGGAATCGAATTCCTGACGTTTCTGAGACTTGAGCCTAACTTCACCCCAGCGGCTGTCCATTTCCAAACCCTTCCTGAACATGGCGCCTAGAGTCAGCCTTCTTCCTGTCGCCTCCTCTGGGACTGTGGATCTAAAATCATCCCACCCCAGGGAACACCTAGATCTTCTTCAGAGCCATCCCAACCTTTGCATGGTTGCCTTCTGGCTGCGGCCATATTTTGTTCCTGTTTTTCTTACCACAGTAGGCAAAGGCAACGTTTAAAGATTGGCTATAAGCATTGTTGTTGCTGTTGTTGTTTTGTTGTTTGAAAAATGGGAATGGTAGCCACTCAGATAGAATCTTGTCGAGTTGTTTTAATTTCTGTGACACTAAGCATGAGAGATGACATATTTGTACTTGTTTTTGCTAGGTTTATCTAAAGAAGCTTTTAAAAAGTAGGTAAGGTGATAGGCCGACAGCTCAGTTTGCAAATGCTTGCCTAACAAACATTAGGACCAGAGTTTAAGAACTTACATATGTACTTCTGGGAGACAGACAGACAGCTAATTGGCAAGCCTTGGGTTCCAGTGAGAACTAACTGGTCTTTCAAAAACAAGATGAAGGTTCTTAAGGGACAACCTCGGAATTGTCTCCCTGCAAACATGCACACACATACACAACACACAACAATAACACATGGTTGAAATGTAGAAGATGATGGCCGGAAGGCTCTGCAATGAACTTTTGGGATCAGATGAGCAGAGCATATGGATGCTATAGAATAAGGTTGTTGGATTTTTCTAACTTTCTGTTCTTTACAAAGCATCCTCATTAGGAGACTCCTGGGGCGGGGAGCTTTCTCAACAGTGGAGTTGTGCCTCCCCATTCCCCACTCCCGTACCCACCCCCCCACAAAGCATTGCAAAAAGGTGTCCTGTCTGTCTGAGAGGACTTCAGCAGGCAGCTAGGCAGGAATGGAGAAAAGGAGTAGCCTCCAGCTAGTCATCTGCCATCCAGGAAGAAAGCTGTCAGTGTGACTGGGAAGCTGATGATTCTTGGCACTGCTGTCTACCAGCTGGCGTTGCCAGAGTCACAGCCAGGATCCTCAGCCATCTATGAGCACTTCCTATAGATTTTCCTTCCTGTGCACGTTTGCTTAGTGCCAGAGGCCAGTTTGGGGGCTGTTTTCTTGGATTTGATTCTAAGATTCTGACAGCAGAACCATGTTCTCCTGGCTGATGGTAATGACCTCTGCTCACACAATGGGACTCCATTTTGGTCCTCAGTTTAAGCCTGACCATTAGCTCCCAGATGATCTGAGCTTCAGACATTAAATACTAATAGCCTTAATTCTCCAATCAAAAGTCACAGGCTTGCTAAAGGGCTCAAGAAACAAAATCTATCTAGCTGTCGTCTACAAGAAAGAAGTTTTAGCTTTCAGAAGGGATACATGCCTCAGAGTGAAAGAATAAACCCAAGTACTCTAGTCCAATGGAACCAGGAAGCAAGTAGGCTTTGCCATCCTACTCTCTGACAAGATAGGCTTCAAAGTAAAACCAATCAGAAGGCATAGAGAAGGATAAGCCATTCTAATCGAGGGGACCATTAACTAAGGAGATGTTACTATCCTAAATATGTATGCACCAAACTCAGGGCTATCCAATTTTATAAAAAGTGCCAGTAGGATTAAAGACGTGGATTAATATCAATCCATTAATAAATAGATGATTTCAACATAGCACTTTCTCCATCAGACAGGCCATCTGGTCAAAGCATAGACAGAGGAACCTCAGAACTAGATGATGTTACATCTCACATCAAATGACTTAGATACGTTCAAACCAAAGACTATAATTCTACCCAGAAGTACGCGGAAGCTTCTCTGAAATACACCACATCCTGGGACAAAAATCAAATCGCAACCAATTCAAAAATATTGAAATAACCCTGCGTATCCTATCCTGCCAGACCATAATTCAATAAAATGTAAAACTGACGGCAAACAAATCTCTAGTAAATAGACAAACTCATCAAAAGCAAACAGCTCATCACTAACCATGAGTGGATCAAAGAAGAAATCAAGAGAGAAATTAAAATGGCCTGGAAGTGAATGAAAATGAAAACGCAACACAGCAAAACCCTTGGAACACATTAAAGGCATAATTTGTAGCTCTAAATGCCTGCATTGAAAAAGGAAATCAGAAAGAGCATAAATAAATGGCCTAATAATGTAAATCCCAAATTTGAAACAAACAAAAAGCAAACAAGAACAAACCACACTCAAATCTAGCAGATGGAGTGTATTTAAGAGCTGGTTCTTTGAGAAGATAAACAAGATCCAAAGACACTTGGCCAAACCAAAAGACAGAGCACAGATTAATAGAATCAGAAATAAACAGGGAAACCTTGCAGAAGGCACCAGAGAAACCTAAACTATTGTAAGTGAATACATTAAAAAGCTGTACTCTGGGCTGGAGAGATGGCTCAGAGGTCAAGAGCACTGACCATTTTTCCAGAGGTCCTGAGATCAATTTCCAGCAACCACATGGTGGCTCACAACCATCTGTAATAAGATCCGATGCCTTCTTCTGGTGTGTCTGAAGACAGCTGCAGTGTACTATTATACAAAAAATAAAATCTAAAACCAAACCAACAAAAACAACAGAAAACTTGTACTCCACCAAATCAAAATTTCTAGATTCAGCCAAATCAAAGTTAAACCAAAAAGAGATCAACAACGTGAATAAACACACAACAAATGAAGATATTTAAACAGCAACAAACAAAAAACCAAAAACCCTATTAAAAGAAGTCCAGATCCAGATGGATTCACAGCACAATTCTACCATATTTTCAAAGAAAATTTATACCCAACCCTTCTTAAATTAATAATAATAAAAGAAATCTCTCAAAGTGCTTTGTAAAAAGAATTTTACTCCTCCCCTTGTTCTCAAATAATGGCACAGAGACCTTTATATATAAGCTTCGGGCACCAAGCAGGGCATATTCCGAGCTATTCTAACCCAGCCATGCTTGTCTGGCCCATTCCCAGGCATGTGGCCTTTACCTGCCATCTTGGTCTTGCCCTGGCCTCCTTCATTTGCTTCCTCAGGGTGATTCCTCGCCTTCTACCTGAGACCCTCTCTCACTGACAGAAGACCCACCTAATTTCCTCTGGCCCAGCTGGTCCACTCTCTATCGACCAGTCTGAAGATGATAAAGCGTTGATGTACATTTTTCTCAACCTACTTCAGTAAGGGTTCAACCTCTTCTCCAGCTCACCACCCACCAGAGGCAGGGGAAAGAAGACGTATTCAGACATGGGAGAAGTAGGTCTGTTTTAGAAAGAGTCCTTGAGGGACAGTCCAAGCTTCCTTATGAGGACATCCACAGTTCAGTCCAACAGCAGACACCACACAGGAACCAGCAAGAGCAGCTCAACCCAGAAGAAACAGTGAGGTTTGCCAACAAGCCCTAAGCAAATTAATACACAAGTGTTGTTAGTGAAGTCTGGTGAGGTAGAGCAAAGCAAAGCAGTGTCTGTGGGGTCCTATTTATATTCTTTCTGAGCATCACGGGTCCTTTCACATGTTTGCTTTAGCAAAAACACCCCTCACCTGTGTCTGCTTCGGGAAAACATTCTTTCACATGTCTGCTTTAGAAAGACATCCTTTCACCTGTTCGCCCCAGCAAAACATCATTTGACATAACCAACTTTCCAAAGAAACCAGAATTTTCCACTTCACTAGAGTACGATGTTTTTCCAAAATACAGAGCCAGGAAATGCTTCATAATAAGGACAATACTAAAATCCAAACTACACCTAGATCTCCTGATACAGAAATCAATAACTCTGATCAAGTTGACTTCATCCCAGATGGTTCAACATAGGCAAGATGATAAGAGTAATAAAGCCGCACAAATGGTTATAAAGACAAAAACCACATGGTTATTTCAATAGATGCAGGCCAAAAAAAGAAAAAAAAAAAAAAAAAAAAAAAAAAGAAAAAAATCCTTTGACAAAATTCGACATGCCTTCATGATTAAAAAAAAAAAATCTTAGAGAGAGTAGAACTAGAGAGTCTTCCTGGTTCATTCCAGGGTTTTGGCACCATCTGATAAATTATTTTTCTGCTGGCAAATGAGCAAATTCAAGCCAGATTAAATTATATTAAATGGAAGTTTATTGGGAAGCTGCTATCAAGTGAGTTCACTGGCCTCAAGCACTGAGACCAGGGGAGTTGCCATGGGAAGGGGGAAGGGGATGAAGAGAGAAAGCTAGGGAGAGGGGAGAGGAGGAGGAAGAGGATTCTATAGGGAAGAGCCCCTGGGGAAAGGCAGCCCAGCCCCTGGGCTGGAAAGTTCAGAGTTGAGGGCAGGGTGTGCCAGGTAAGGACTGAGGGATGCTGGGAGAACCTGGAGGCCAGGTCTGCTTTAGGATATAAAATATGCACCTCAATCCTTTGTCCCAGGATCTGAAACCAAACATAGAGAACACACTTCAACACAATAAAAGCAATTTATGAGGAACTCAGACAGTAGCATCCTCAATGGAGAAAAACCTGAAGCAATACCACTAAAAAGAGTCATAAGACAAGCATGTCAACTATCCCCACTCCTTCTCAATACAGTGCTTGGAGCCCCAGCTGGAGAAAGAAATTAAAGGTTGGAAATGGAAAAAGAAGTCAGACTACCCCTATTTGCTGATCACATGATATTATAGGTAAGCAACCCCAAAAGTTCTAGATAGCTTCTAGAAATGGGAAAAGGAAACACCAACTGGTTATCCAATGCCAAGTAGTCAGTCCTGGAATGGTTTACATAGAAATAACATTATACAGTCTGAGCAGGTTGTATTTATATATTTGGATGTGTGTGTGTGAGTGTGTGTGTGTGAGTGTGTATGTGTGTGTGTGTGTGTGTGTGTGTGTGTGTGTATAAACAAAGAAACAAAGATCATGCACAAAGGAGAGCCTGGGGTGGGAGTGGGGTACATGGGAAAGAATAGAAGGGGGAAATTATGTAATTATACTATAATTTCAAAGACCTTTTCCTTATTTTGAATCAAAATGAGCAAGCCACGGGGAGCAAGCCAGTAGCAAGCAGCTCCTCCGTGACTCTGGCTTCAGTTGTGCCGCCAGATTTCTACCTTGAGTTTTTGGTTCTCTTGTTTATTGTAGCAATAGAAAATATACAAGGACATTAAGCATTTACGTTTCTTCAGGTATTGTGGTGATTTAAATAAGGATCACATATCTGAATGCTTAGTCACCAGGGAACGGCATTATTTGAGAAGGATTAGGTGTGGCCTTGTTGAAGGAAGTGAGTCCCTGGGGATGTGCTTTGAGGCAGCCCCATGACAGGCCCATTCTCTCCGTCTGCCTGTGGATCAGAATGTAGCTCTCAGCTCCTGTTCCACCACCTGCCTACTGCCTTGGTGGTAATAGACTGACCCTCTGAAACTCTAAGCAACCCCCCAGTTAAATGCTTTCTTTTATAAGAGTTGCCATGGTCTGGGGCTGGAGAGATGGCTCAGTGGTTAAAAGTACTGACTGCTCTTCCAGAGGTCCTGAGTTCAATTCCCAGCAACCACATGTTGGCTCACAACCATCTGTAGTGAGATCTGATGCCCTCTTCTGAATCTAAAATAAATAATTAAATCTTTTTTTTAAAAAGGAACCTGAAACTTAAAAAGTATTTATAATAGTGTCCAAAGAGCTACGAATCAGAAGGAAGTGAGATCTCACCAGAAACCAAACTGGTTGACATCATGATCAAGAACTCCCCTGCTTCTAGACCGATATCAAAATTTCATGTTGTTTAGTAAGAAAGATATTCACATATAAATCTAACAAATTAAAAGTCGGACCAAAAAAGTCTCTGTCTCTTTCTCTCCCTGCCTCTCTGTCTCCACCCCCCCCCCACAGTCTTGGGGAAGGACTCTTTCCAAATAGCAAAGCTTGCAGGCAGGAAATGTAACCACTGTCATACAGCACACTGACCAGGTCAGTTTCATAGAACCTTAACTAGAACTCTCCTCAGGGCTTTCAAGCACCTAGCTGATGTCAGCTGACCTCTGACCTGTTCCCTGTGGCACCAACACTTTCCCCCTCCCTAGTCCCTCACAAGACCTTCCAAACTCAGGCTCCACTTTGCCTCGGCAGGCTGAAGCTTTAACATCTCTGTCTCTGCCCGATTCTTGGTAGAAGGATGACCAATCACATCTTTTCAGCCCCATTTCTTTTTAAAGCTTATCAATATGCTATGTGCATGGACTGAAAGAATCAATGTTAAAATGTCAGATCTGCTTAATTTGAATTAATCCAGATTTAAATCAAAACGCCATCAAGTTTATCTGCATCTATTTATCCAATTATTCTAAAAATTGCTAAGGAAAGAACAGGTAGAAGATCCAACTAGTTCACTGACGTGAGAGATCAGTTGATAAGATAAGTAAGTCCAGGGTTTAAATTAAAAAGAGCCTTAGCAAATGCCTCAGGCATTATTTGATTTTAAAAGTGTGTTTTGTGACATGATGCTAAAACACAAAACTTTCAAAAGAAAACATGAAAAGGGACTGGGGAAATGTGTCCGTTGGTAAGGTGGTTGCTGCATCCCTGGTGCCCAGGGAAAAGTCAGACATGGATTTTATCATCCCAGCTCTGGGGAAGCAAACCTTGACAGCTGAACCAACTCATGAGCCCCGGATCAGAAAGACTCTGTCTCGAAAAACAACACAGGGACTGAGTGACAGCTCAGCACTTTGGAGCACTAGCTGCTCTTCCAGAGGATCAGACCTGGAATTTATTCTTAGCATCTGCAGGGCAGCAAACAATCTAGAACTCCAGTTCCAGGGGATCCAAGGCCCACTTCTGGCCTCTGTAGGGTCTACATGAGCAAGACGCACAGACATACAGACAAAACACCTACACATGGAGGGAGGCAGGCACTAGAGGGGCAGCTTTTTTTTTTTTTTTTTTTTTTTTAAACAGAACAGTTACAGATAATACTTTCAGGATTGAAGGAATTCAAAGTCACCTTTAGCCCACCCTAAATAGATACTCTTGCCGGCTTGATTCACTAATTAGAGGATAAAATCACTGGACAAAATTTTAATTAGGAATGGGGTTCAATATAGCCTCAAAGTTATTTAGATAAATAATGCCACATAAATAAGATGATGTCTTCAAAAGGAGTGCATCTGCGGATGCTTAAACCATGGAAATAATAGTGAGCAGACACTACGTACTCTATGAGGTAGGCACTAAGTTAGAAATCATCCTGTCCTCCTAGGAACACCAAACCTCTGGACGAGGTCTCACTCCAGCCAAGCCCCTCCTCTGCCCTGTGACTCAGGCCTTCAGGACCTGCCTGGGCAGTGAGGTCTCAGGAAGATGTCACCTTCAGTGTCAACTATCTATTGCAAGCACTCAGAGTGCTGAGTAGCCACGGTAGTCTGGCTGTCGTGAGGGACCTGCTGCAAAATGAGGACGAGAAATCTGAATTCAAAGAGTAGGGAATGTACCTCCAAAGGCATGGCTAGATGTTTTCTTTCTCCAGTTGGCCTCAACCTCAACTTGCCATGGTAATCTTTGCTAGGGAGGGCCATTCTAAGCAAAGGAAGATGAGAAATTTACATTTTTACCACTCATTGTCCTGTTTATGCTTGTGTTGTACAATGTTAGCTTTCAGAGCAAGTGTTTTTATAACTTGTGTAATTCGCATCTCAGGGCTCACACACATGCATATGTATCTCATTTCTAATTAGAACAGCAGAGTTGCTGATTCAACTGTTTCCATTTCACTCAAAGTGATATGGCCACTCCAAAGACTCTCACTGGTGAGTTAGGGAGACAGGAAAGTAAATGAACTTCAGTTTGTTTCCTATAATTTTTTTCAGTTAGGTAGACATAAGGCAACAACGTAACAAAAGGAAGAAGGATGCGCAGAGGCAAGAGGTTGCCTGCGATGTTACAATGTTACTGTCTTCTCAGCAAAGCAGTGTGTCTTCCAGGGCTGTCTGACCCTGACTTAGTTGTAGATGTTGCTCTTGCTCTGAGCCTTGCTCTGCCTACATGTGTGTAAGTGCACCACCTGCATGCAGTACTCTCAGAGGCCAGAAAGGGCGCCAGATCCCCAGGAACTCAAGTTACAGACAGTGGTGAACTTCCATGGGGCTGCTGGTAACTGAACTCTGGTCTTAGAGAAGATCTTCTCCCCAGTTCTGTCCTCATGGGGCTGTGAAACTTTTTTTGAGCGCTGTGACACACGTGTGTTACTGGCACACATAGTGCGCATGTGCCTCTGCTCATACGCAAATTCATTGTCCCAAGGAACTTTACATGTGGGACAAAACCTCGAAATTTAAATTATGAGGAAGTCACAGAGCACAGAGACATCTACACAGGTCACATGTCTATGGGACCAGTAACTACACTTTGCGATAAAAGGAAACTGGGAAAGGGTGAAGAGATGCCTCCGTGGATAAGAACACTGCTTTCCTTCCAGAGGCTCCAGCAACCATGTGGAAACCTCACTGTCTGTAGGTCTGGGAGATCTGACGCTCTCTCCTGGCCTCTGAGGGTACTAAAGGCAGACAGTGCACATGCACTCAGGCAAAGCACACACAGGAAATATAAATAAAACAAACATTTTTAGCAGAAAATAAGAAAGGAAAACTGGCAAATCAGAAGCGAACCATCTGCACCAGAAACGAACAAAATGAATGATGACCCTGTGTTCATAACACTAATATTTAAAGTAAGACTAATGTTGGGTGGATGTCAAGGTGGCCAGTAACTGATTAATTATTGAACAATGGGTTTTGATGTACAAAAATTGTTCAAAGTAATTTCTAGAAGTATACCAACAGAACGTGTGTGTGTGTGTGTGTGTGTGTGTGTGTGTGTGTGTCCTTTTCCAAGTTCTTCCTACATCAGGTTGTTAAAGGGTCAGGGCCTAAAATAGTGGGAAGATATATCTTGTCCTGAAGACAAAGTGAGATCATATCTTCTGTGTTCCTCTCTCCTGAAATTTAAAATCTTACTTGGAAAGATTTGTAGTGAGGGTTTCTGTGATTTTGTGTGTGTGTGTGTGTGTGTGTGTGTGTGTGTGTGTTTAGAATGTGAACTTCTGCAGGGCAGTGGTGGTACACACTTTTAATCCCAAAGCTTGGTGGTTGTAGTGCCTATTCCTGGTTGTCAACTTGACTATATCTGTAATGAACCACAATTCAGAATTGGGAGGCTCACCTTTGATACTGATCTTGAGGCACAGAGGCAGCCTGGTCTACAAAGTGAGTTCTGGGACATCCAGGGCCATGCAGAGAAACCCTGTCTCGAAAAACAAACAAAACTCAACAAAATAAGAATAATGTGAATTTCATATAAAGAAAATACAAACACATTGGTCTCTAATAGACTAAAAGGCAATCTTTAGATATTTAGAAAGTCTGTGAGCTCAGGAGGCAGAGGCAGGCATTTCTCTAAGCTCTAGGTCAAATTTGTCCTCAGAGTGAGTTCCAAGATGGCCAGAGCTACACAGAGAAACCCTGCCTCAAAACACACACACATACAGAAACACACACACACACAGAGAAATACACACCAAAAAAAAAACACAACTAAGCAATTTCAAGGCTATTGGTTCCTCTCCAGAAACAGACGGTAAGCTTCCATTGCTGAAGACAATACCTACAAAATGCATTGAACATGGAGAAGTCAAGCTGGCGCCTTCCCAAAGCACCTATGGATTAGTGTTCATGGTACTGTAGGGCACTCCGTACACTATCTGAGCAAGGTAAACACCAGCACAGCTATAAACCCTTCAGTTCTATACTAGTGACCTGCCTGCAAGATACATTAGTGCAGCCGTGTTTCAAAGCTTGTGGACTGAACAGCCAATAAGTAATTTGAATTAAGGCCCACTCCATGAGATGGAATCCACACCCAACACTGCTTGGGTATCCAGGAACCTGAGACTAAATATGCCAGGGACCTAGGGGAAATCTAGATACTACTCTCCTACTACAGGAGTGGACATAAATTGACTCCTAATGATGATCTGCTACATTGATAGATCAGTACCTAGCTCAGCCAGCATCAAGGAGAGAAGCTTCCTCCTTCAGTAGATGGGGACAGATCAGATAATATGCAGAATGACTGACCTTGGAACACTCGTCCCTAAATGGACGTCTTCATCAAGTTCCTCCCCTCAGGGATCAGCAAAATGCAGAAGAGGAGGCAGAAAGCATGTAAAAGCCAGAAGTGATGGGAGGCATCCCCAGGAATCCAGCTCTTCTGGGTGCAGTAGGGCGGGCACAGGTATGAACTCACAGAGACTGTGGCAGCAACGCACGGGGCCGGTGCAGGTCTGCCGTTCCACAGCTGAAAAGAGAGGTGGACACATTCTCCCATCCCTCACCTCCAATTGATAGCCACTGGCAAGTGGAGAATTCGTTTTCTCCAAGGGAGTCTTACTGGAAAAACAAACCACTCTTAAGAGTAGGCTGCATCCTAGACAGCCAACATCAAGGGAACTGATGGGTACCTTTGGAGGTCCTTTGTCTCATAACATTAACCCAGGGCAGGTTTTCTGTTTGTTTATTTGTGTTTAGTTTTTTGTTTTGTTTTTAACTTTACAGGTCCTTTGCATAAATCTTATTCTATTATGACTTCTGGTTTTGTGGTTTTGTGGGATTCCTGTGTGTATGAACATGCGTGTCTCTGGGTCCTTGTGCTTTTCCTTTGGGTCCCTGTTAAGTGGCTTTGTCCTACTCCAGTTTGGTCTTGCTTTATCTCATTGTGTTTTATTTTTTATAAAATTTATTCTTGTGACATTCCTTAAGTGCCTGTTTGTTTTCTTAAGAAGAGGCAGAAAGAACATGGAGCCCGGTGGGAGTGGATGTGAAGAGGAACTGTGAGGAGGAAGAGTAGGAGGAGGAAGAGGAGGAAGAGGAGGAGCTGGAGGAGGAGAAGGGGAGGAAGAGGAGGAGGAAGCTGCAATTAGAATATATTGTATAAAAACATTTTCATAAAAAAAAGAAGAGAAAAGGAAAAAAAACAACTTTTGATGAAACGTCATCTAGTGGCAAGTGGGAAAACTTCCCCTTGCCAAGCTCCGGAACATTAAGAAAGGGACACAGAGGGGGGGGGGGTTGGGGGGACATGGGTGAAAACGAGGTGAAAACCCTCACCCTGTGTTGTCTGACAGGCCCTGACAGGCGGAAGAGAGGGAAGGGTCTTCCAGAGTGAGGCCAACCTTCCTGACCTTTTGAGCTCCGTCTCCATAGCTATGTGAAGGGGAGCTTTTTCCTTTTGTGCTAAAACAAGATATTTAGTCCAGAAGTACTACCCCTTTCATTGCAGGGGGTTAAAGTTTTTACATGACAGTTACACAAAAATCTATTTTTGTTAGTTTCTGGCTAAGTTGTGTTTTTTTGTAAAGCATGGCCAATGTAGCACACCCACAATCCTGTACCTTTAATTTCCTCTCTGTGCCATGCTAAGGTTCCTTTTCAGGGGTATCGTTACAAATCTGTGTACCAGGAAGGTGGGTTTAAAAGTGTCTATCCAAAGAAGCCTCACCAAGGACCCAGAGCTAACAAAGACGAGTGAGGTATTTTCATCCTTAGTGAATACTACAGCCAACTTGGATCAGGAAAGACACTTTGATCTGCCCAAGTCTACCGACTTAAAGAAGATAGAGCTGCAGCCTCTGCTGGCATGCTGTCCTCCGGTGGCATTGGCAAAGGCCTTCTCCACCATAGGCTAGGGAACGGAGGGAAGGAATCGGTTTGGCTTCTCTTTGTGTGAACAACTTTAGGTAAAAAATGAGTGTAGCTTTGTCCTATAGAGTTAGATTTTATTTTTCTGGTCACTGAGGATTTTTTCCCAGAGATGACTAGCATGTTGTTCATTGGACAAACACACAGAGCTTTGGGAAGGATGTTCATAAAACATCTTCATGCACTGGTCTTTACGAATGCTCCAGTTTTTCTGGTGGCCACTGTACCATGGGAAGCACACTAGGCAAGGATAGTCCCAGGCTATGATCTCACAGCAGGAATCAAGAGACAACTCATGCAGATCAGCAAGATGAGGACCTCAGGGATGCTCTGGGAGCAGGTAGCTTTTGTGGGTTCTCAGGGCAGTGGAGGCTGCTCTTGGAGAAATTAGCTAAGCAGAGAGAAGAGGGAGAATGGGAACCCGCGTGGGCATCTGTGGAAGCGTGTAGGTGAGACCAGGCGAGGTGGAAAACAAGAATAGCAATCAAAGTGGAGCAGAATACTCAGCGGCTGCCTGCGGAGCTCTGCTAGGAAGCTGCATCAGGATCTAACACCATGGGCCTCACTCAGACCCTCTTGCCACGGCGGTAGGTGAGGCACAAGTCCAGATGAACAGGATCACACATCAGAGGAAGTGGCTTTCTGGTGGGGGTGTCCACTCTGGGCATTCTTCTCCTAAACTTTGTTGGGGTAATATTTTTATACATGGTGTGAAGGTGTGTCTCTGTTCTCTGATTGGCTCTCAGAAAGAGCTGACAGCCTAGATCAGGACAGGAGAGAAAGGCAGGACATCCGGGCAGAGATAGGAACTCTGGGAGCGAATCCGGCTGGTGGGATTCAACAGCAAGGCACAGAGGAGGTCGGACATACGGGGATGGAATTAGAGGTAACAGGTCACCATGGCAAAGAGGGATTAGTTTAAAAGGGATTGTTAATTTTTATGGGCTAGTTGGGATCGAGCTTAAACTGTAAAAGCTTTGCATTCATTAATAAATGTAAGTCTCTGTGTCATTATTTGGAAGCTGGGCAGTCGAGACAGTCCAATGGTAAATGTCCTCTGCTTTCTTTCCTACCTGTGTGGCATTTCAGGAATTGATATCTGTTGCTTTATTTTTTGTGTCTTCATAAGCTGTGGGCCAGGCAGTTTGTCATGATCGGTTCACTGAAATGGGGGCTTGGAAGACACAGGGAGTGTGCATGTCCCTCCCTTCTCTGGGAACACTGTGGGCCTACATGACTTTGTACTTGGGCATAGTAGATGAGGGAAGCTCTTCAGATCAAAACTGTCTCGAAGTCTACAGATGTCTACGTTAGAGGAGTCTATGTGAATCCTCTAGTAGGTGTGGAGGTGGATGGAGACTTACTCACTAAGCCTCTTCATTAAGTCTGAGCTTCTGGGACTGGCTTAATATTGATGCTTCCCAGCATGTGTTATAAAGATGGGATGAAAGCTTTCTGAGTGGAATACATTCGAGGCTGAATTATGTCTGCCCACTACTTTGCTGCAGGATGTCTCGGTGCACATGCAGCATATTATAAACCTCTGAGAAGGACCAGTAGACGTTGTTATCCACAAACCTCACTAATCCAAATTCACTTTTTTTTTGTCACAAATTACTTTGTTGTGCTTAGAAAGCATCTGCTTACAACTCACAGTGGCCTAGAAGCCCTGTGGCAAGATGACCCAAGATATATACCTGAATCTGGATTTATCAACCCAGGACCAGAACAAATCACTCCTCTAACTTTAGGGCTAAGGGGCCGTCACAAAACACCTTTTGTACCAGTTCTCTGTCCTTGTGGGCCCTGGCCACCTCATACATCTGATCCCTCGGATATCCATTCATCCCTTTCTGCATGCAAAACAAACACAGACATGGGTCCATTTTCTCGGTGCAGGGTGTCCGAATAGGCCATAACCACAAGCCCAGCCTCTGTGTTTCCATGAGGAAAATCTAATGAGCCCTTCACAGTTTGTTCGCAGGGCACAGTAACTGCACACAGTAGAAAACCAGCCATTTCAGGCAGACTTGGGCCTCCGACGAATAGGCTGGCTGCAGCACTGAGAGACTCCAAAGGCAGAAACTGGTCCTTTCATCCTGTGGGTAAAATAATGAAGCAAGGCTGCTCTCCCGTTTCTCCTGACAAGTCTAGCATCAAAGTAGCTGCCTGGCAGCGCTGAAGCCCCGTGGGAGGGCTGAAGTGGTGGGGATAAAGAAGTGTTTATTTAAGGGTCCGGACCTAGGCTTTCCACAGAATAAAGAGTCCAAGAAGTGGGGCACGTTGCTGAGAGGAGTATCTCCCACAAGAAACAGCAGGGCTGTTGAGAGAGGGCACCAGTGCTAAGGCCAGAACACCAGGTAAGTTCATACATTTAACATTACTGATATTAAACTCCTCATTGGATGCCTCCCCTGTTGGGGAAACTGAGACTCAGAATGATGAAGGAACTTGTACAAGGATATATGCTGGGTGGGTAGTGTGTTGTGGTTTGAATAAGGATGGCCGCCATTAACTCATATATCTAAATGCTTAGTCACCAGAGAGGGGCACTACTTAAGAAGGATTAGGGGGTGTGGCCTTGTCGAACTGGGTGTGACCTTGGAAGGAGTGTGTCACTGGGGGTAGACTTTGAGGTTTCAAAAAGCCCATACCAGCCCCCCCTCTTTTCCTCTTTCTTCTCTCCCTCACTCACTCTTCTGTCCTTCCCCCCTCCCCTCTTACCTTTAGAACAGCATGCAGCTCTCAGATGTTTCTCCAGTGCCTGGATGCTGCCATGTTCCTTGACATGATGATAATGGACCAAACCTCTGAAACTGTAATGCTTTCTTTCCTAACAGTTGCCCTGGTCATGATGTCTCCTCACAGCAACAGAACAATGACAAAACATGTGTTGATAAGGTTTGTTTATGGAATGATATTTGTTTGGACCCGTGTGTATGTGGAAGCTGAAAGCAGAAAGCAAGTGACTTGGGGCAACTGTTTCAGAGTCTATGGTCACAGGCATACAGAGACATGGTGCTAGCTTGATGGTGGTTAGCTAGGCTAGTAGAAAGTACATCCTGGGAGAGAGAGTTATGGAGTAGAGGGTCTGCAGGGGGAGGGAGGCACCCACCCCACACCTACTATCCCTTAGTTGGTCTCCCCAGAAGTCAGAATGCTTGAGAACCCTGATAACCAGGAGCTGGGGAGGGAGTTGTGAACAGATCTTGGGGCAAGAAGGAAGTGTGAGCAGAGACAGGATAGTGGGAAAATACCCGATCAAGCTGCATCTTGACAGGCAACAGAAGAGTCAGAGCATCTAGAAGTTTCTGGTGTTTGACCCTCTGTGCTACAGAAGAGCCTCGTTCTTGACAATCACAGAGGGCAGAAGAATTTGCTATCTAGATCTAATCTAGAGAAACTTTGATTCAGAGCATGGCTGCTCTGGCAAGAATCATATCCAAAGACCACCTATATCTGTGTGATCCAGATGGAATACAGACTTGCCTTTAATCCCGGGAGATAAATGAAAGCAGATCTCTGAGGTCAAGGGTGGTCTGGTATAAAACAAATCTTAGGTAAAGTAACGCTTAGGTTCAGGAATGGTGGTATACATCCTTAATCCCAATACTCTAGAGACAGAGACAAGCAAATCTTTGAGTTCTGGTCAGTTTTTCTCAGGAAGTTCTATCTGTGAGTTGAGAGTCAGGGCAGTGGAGCTGAGTTCCTGGCAGTTCAGTTCATGGAATTCTGAGGCAGTTTTACCAGCAGAGTTTTACAGAGACAGGTAGAAGAGAGAACAAGCCTTGTAAAGCCAGGAAAAGACAGAAAGAGTCAGAGAATAGGAAGGAGCCAGAATGTATTAGACATATTGCTAGAGTTAGTTTGAGGCCAAGTAGAACAATCCAGTCAAAAGCTGAGAGAAGCCAGTTTGAATCAGTCAGCTAGGAGAGGAGTTTGAGCCAGAACAGCTGAACTGAACCAGCCAACCAGAGTTCAGAAAGAGCTAGTAAAAGTTAGCTTATTCAGCAGTAAGTCTCAGAGACTGAAAACATCCTGGGCCTAGATAAGATTGTACAGAGGCTAGAAGCTTCCAGGACTAGGTCTAGGTTAGCAGAAGGAGGTAGCAATTACATCTAGTGAATAAAACTTACTTTTACAGAAACAGTAGCCTACTTTCTGTTATGTCTTTATGGTTCAGAGAGGCCACATCAGCTTACTCCCAATATTGAAGTTCATGTGCACCTGACCTTTAAGAACTGCAAGGAAGTAGGACCCTGAGTTTGCTCTGTTGCTCAGGCCAGGAATGACCATTAACACCAGCACTGCCTTGCTTTGAGTTTCTGAATCGTGTGTTCCAATTTCCCCAGAGCGCTGCCCTTCATCAGATCCTGGCAGCTCTGCCTTCTGCCACTCCCATTGTCACCAGCCTTCATAAGCCTAGCTTTATCATACTCAGGGACCAAGAGTGTGCTCGTGTTTGGGTGTGGAGCTATAGAAAAAAAATGTTCTCACTCTCCCTTTCTCTGAGAATGAGGAGGCTGCCATGTTTTCAACTATTGGTTTTTGTGGCCCCACTCTCCAGCTTCTTGAAAAGACCATAGAGTAGCCTGATTTTCTCCTCTGGAAATTTCTTATCATTTTCTTTTTCTTCTTCATATGCTTACTTGGAGGTGGAGCATATAACATAGACATTTAATCCTGGAATGCAGGAGGCAGAGGTAAGAGGATCTCTCTGATTTGGAGACAAGTCTAGCCTACGCAGTGAAGTCTAAGACATCCTGGATTACTACATAGAGAGATCCTGTCTTAAAACATTTTTTTCTTGGTCCAACTCTCTATAACTCATCTCAACCAGCCCTGTATATTCTGTGAGCCGTTGTAAATTACAGTTGGATCTCTCCTGCCTCTCTATCCACCAGGTAGAGACATTTAGTTCTTACAGAGCAAGGGCTTTGTGGGAAGTATGTTATCATATTTTCTATTGATCTGATATATACCTGAGACAGTCATACAGAAAAAAGGGTTAATTGGCTGATTCTTTAAGAGGTTTCAGTCCATGACTGTGTCCAGGCAGCACACCACACTACAAATAAGTATTAGAAAAAGCGGTTTAACTCTTAGCTGTCAGGAAGGCAGAGGGCAGGAAAGGGCCTTAAATTCCTCTTCAGTGGAACTCCAGTGACCTGAAACCTGTCACTAAGCCCCACCTCCTAAAGTTTCCACTGCTTCTCAATACGGTTATATACTGGGCGTGAAGTTGTTGAGACATGCCTCTGACGACCATTTCCAAAACACAGCAGGGAGACCCAGGTAGAGGCTACATTGCTGTCTGGGTATCTGACACCTGATGTCACCTGAAGGTCAACTGAGGGAGGTGTTCACCGCTTACAGAATTAGCTAGTGAATAGGAGCCTCTTACACAGTCTCAGATGGTTCTATTGCTGGGAGAAGACACCATGACCGAGACAACGTATAAGAGAAAGCCTTTAACCTGGGGCTTGCAGTTTTGAGGGTTCACATTCATGATAGCAAAGCAAAGGAACAGCCAAGAACTTACATCTCAATCTAAAAGTAGGAGGCAGAAAGAGACACTTTGAAACTTCAAAGCCCACTTCTAGTGACACATCTCCTGTATGTCCACACTCCCCAGCTCTTCCCAGACAGTTCTTCCAAGTGGGGAACAAATATTCAAATGTACAAGGCTATGGGGTAATTCTCACTCAAATCACGACACAGTCATACCTTCCCTTCTAAACTCTCTAGCTGGATGAGCAGATTTCCAAATGACTTTGTGTCCAGTTGAGCTAGGAGGGGTCTCTTTGATCCTCTCCCCAAGTCTGGTAACTGTTTGTCTCCTATTTCTGTAAATTTCTAGTGCCTTCTCCTTCCTTCCCTCAGAGAGAAAAAGAATATGGCCTGGGTTTATGCTGGTACCTTGAGGGTTACAATCTCTTCCATTCTCCATGCTTTACCACATAAAATTCTATTTCACACACACACACACACACACACACACACACACACACACACATACACACACACACACACAGTAAGTGTTCACCTATTCAGCTATCCCTAGCCCCTTGTCCAGCTTGGCTTGTAGGCATAGTGTACAGATACACCCTTGGGGGCTGACTTTGATGCCTGTTAGTCGAAGCACTTCGCCTGGAATCTCTCAGGCAGACTGGAACTGAGTAAGGAGTTCACAAATCTGGAGACACTAGGATCACAAAACTATGGATGGGAGAGGTTTGAGGACCTTTTAGAAACCAGGCTGAGAAAGTTTGTAGGAGAGAATTTAATTGTGTGGGTCCAAAATAACTGAAGAGTGGTGTCCCCCTATAAATAGAAAAGGCGCCCTCATTACAGAGCATGACTTTTGACTTCTGGATGAGCCTTGTCAGCATCCAGACTGGCAGTAAAAGAATACTCCATTTTTCCTAAGGTCCCTTTGTCATTTTGGTGGAGGTAGATGTCTTCTCTCCTTTGATGTGTTTCTTCACGATGAGTCTCACAGGCTCAGGCAGGTCTTCGTATTCCTCAAAGGGGCCTGCCTGTCACACCATGGCAACCGTATCTGCCCTCGGTGGCCTCCCTGAAGGCAATCTGATTGACAGCTCCTGCAAGGCCCATAAGCTGATTCTCAGAAGGTGGATGCCCTCCCAGCTCTTTTATCTCCCTAAGCCACCATGAACAGTTCTCACATCCTGCTAGCATCTAACTCCCTACCAATCTCTTCCTCCTGTCTGCCAGATGTGGGGAGCATGATCGGCTTGTGCTACTCTAGTTATCCCCCTGCAGTTGTCCAAACATGGCCTTCATGAGCTTTGCACGAGCCAGCCAAGAGTGACCAGTCTGCTCTCAGTCCTGTGGCTAGAAATGCAGTGTCTCTGTCACATGCCCCTCCTGCAAGAAAGAATTCATGTCACGATCTGGGGATCTGCCATCCAGCATGGCCCCACCGAAGCCAGTTCAGTAAGAAGACTGTCTTGGGAAAAGAAACTGGTTTTGTCTCTCACACTGTGGGTGGCCAGTTGATAGACTCGGGGTACAATTTTATTCTGAAAATTCTCAGCTAGTCACTGCAGTATCCCTTAACAGATTTATTGTGTGGGCATCATTGAGTGCTCCAGTGAATGGTAGTAGGTGAGCCCTTGTTGGAAGAAGTAAGTGCCTGGCAACCTGAGCTCCAGACACACCTAAGGCTCAAACCATAGTGATGGCTGGTTCAGCAGAGAGAGAGAGAGAGATTCCAGACTTGGACTTTGATCTACTCAGTTGCTTTTCTCGCTCCCAGTCCCTTAAGGAACTCCATCAGGGTTTCCTAGGCCTTTAGTTTGTAAATCATAGATCCTGTTACTTCCAAGTCTCAGTAACTACACAGGCCAATTCCTTAGAATAAGTCTTTTGTCTGGTTATCTATCAATCATCTATCCATCTATCCTATCCTATCTATCTATCTATCTATCTATCTATCTATCTATCCATCTATCCATCATATATCTATCTAATTATCTATTAATCAATCAATCACCTACTGGTTCTCTTTTCTATCCTATCTATCTATCTATCATGTGTCAATCATTTATCTATCAATCAATCAATCAGTCAGTCAATCAATCACCTACTGATTCTTTCTATAGAAAGAATACTGACTAATATTCAGTATTCTTGACTAATACTGCATTCCTGCATGCTCCACTGCCCATCATATGCTTGATCTGAGGTTAGTTATATATCTCAGTGTGTGCCTAGTAGTTAGTTTCCTTATTGTTGTGGCAAAATATAAGACTAGAAGCAACTCAAGGGAGAACAATTTTTTTTGACTCACAGTTGAAGAAGATATAGTTTATCATTGGTAGAGGGAAGTTGTGGTGAAGACCGTGGTAGAAGAAATGTCTGGCTAAGGGTCTTTGTATTCCAGCAGCCTAGAATGGAGGAGGAGGAGGAGAAAAGGTGTGAGAGGGAAACAGAGAGAGGAAGGCACACACATGTACACACAGAGGCGGGGTAGGAAGCAAGCAGGCAGACAGTCTGGAGTCAGGAAGGCTCTGAATCTTAAGCCCTGTCCCCTGAAACTCCACTTACTGCTGCTCATCCCACCTTTCGAAAGTTCCATAGTCTCTAAAAGCCATTCCATCCGCAGCCAGTGAGGACCTTCCCCACTCAGACATAATAGCATGTCTCTACTTCAAAGAAACCTACAGGCATGTTTGAATTTCTGCTAGAAAAATAAGAGTTTTCAGAAGGACTGCACAGTCCAATCCCTTATCTCATGGATCCTACCCTAGAGATGCTGATTTGACCCATCTGAGATCTGTATCAGCACCAGGGACTCTGCACTCCCGTGGTTTTTAATGCAAAGGCTTAAAGGAGCCTGGTGCTTCAGGCATTGAAACCTCAGCTGTAGAATGCTGGCGAAGTCACCAAACTTCTCTAAACCGAGTCCCCATTGTCAGAACACAGTCAGAAGAATGGCTCATGGTGAACAATGACTTGGGGGACAGAGAGGATCCGGTATTGTGTACCATCAGCCGTGTGCGAGAGAAAGACGGAGGTTTCCGAGTAAGAAAGCTGTGCCCAAACATTACAGAAATGTCAGTGCCTTCTCGCTCCCAATCTCATTGCTACCATGAAGCGCGTAGATCAGAATCAGTGGTCTTCCCAAGGGAATGCACTCTGACAAATGGAAACAGTATGAACATGGCTGAGTGATGTCTATGCATTTGATATTTCAAGCTCGGATATAGATGAACCTTCACAGTGGAGGAAAGAGAACCAAAGGATGCATCTTACTTCCAACCAGCCCATTGCAGGGGCGCAGTCAGGATCAGAATTTAAGTGCTTTCTGCTTAACGGGTGCTGGAGACTCCGTTTTACTCCTTTTAAGTCCATTTCTATTCGTCTTGCTCACCTGAAAGTAGCCACATAAGAAGAACACTAGAAGGGACCAACTTTGGTCCAGAGCTTGTCCCAGTGTGACTGTCCCAGAGAATAATGGTAATTCTCTGTGAGAATATTACATTGTCTTTAACACTGTAAAGACCCCTGAGAGCCAGGGACGCAAGTTCTGTTCAACATGATGTCTGACAGGTTAGACAAGCCATATTTATTTACCTATGGCTTTTATTTATTTATTACCTATAAATAAATACCTATAAGAATGGACAAAAGCACTATTCACTCAATTAAAGATTTCAATATAACGTTCGTTCAAAACTCTGAATTTCTATTGGGAGAATCGACTGATCATTCATAGACTGAGACAGCATCCTGCTCTCTAGCCCGGGTGACCCCGAATTCACTGCTGTGTTCTGCTGTCTTCACATGATGGTATTGTGGGTGTGAGCCACCATGTTGTACGTCTTCAAATGTGCAATTAATCTGGCTTCATTTCACCTTCCTTTGCTCTGACTCCTAGTGGCTTTTCTTCATAGCGAGTCTGTGAGTCTGAGAAGGTGATGCCTAGAGACAAGCACCCTCCAGTTCTGATGCCAGAGGCTCACGCAGCCGTCCCAGGCAAGAGTGAAATATTTTGAAACACCGTGGTTCCCCAGGGAACTCTAAACGCTGTCACTGGGCTGGTGCCACGCGCAGGCCAGCTTGCCTCTGCACTCCGTTGAGATGCTTCCAACAAGATTGATTCCCCAACCTTAGAATAAATGGCATGCCCCTGTGGAATAAGTTCCCCAAACACTCAGCAGCAGATACACAGAGTCCCAAGACCATGGAAGCAGCTCCATTCAGAAAAAGACAGGGTGGGGCTGGAGAAAACCAGAATAGCTAGAGACGATGTCAGCGTCTGAGCAATATTTTTCGCACAGGGGTCCTGTGAGAGGCTCGGCAGTTAAAAGTTAAGGCAAAATGGTGATTGGCAGAGGTCTGTGAGCCCTGCATGTCCTCCTGTCTCCTCAGATGCTTGCAGAATTGATTTCTGCCCCTGAAGGAACCTGTTTGCTCCGAGTGACCGACTTCTCACACGAAAGGTATGCTTACTGGGCGTTCTCCCATTACTGGAGGCTTGAAGACAGTTGCTTCCTAACTCTCACACGGCTCTACCATGAGCTGGGACACACCTGCTGAAACAGAGAGGTCCCTCCCAGCACGGTGACATAGAATGTTCTGGAATGATGAAGCTCCGCACATCTCTTGTCGGTTGATAGCCCTAAGTGCGTGTAGGCAACTGAGTACTTGAAACATGGCTCTTAGCCTGACCGGGGAGCCGAATCGAATCTTGAACTGTATTAAATTTTAATTAATTTAGACTCAGTATATGTAGCTAGTGGCTCCAGACACATATGAAATGTCAGTTCCTGCCCACAACATTAAAGAGAAAAGGGAAGGCAAAACTGCTGTGTAGATTTTTAATGTGATCTTTCTGGAAACCCACCCATTCAAAGACAAACAGTTCATTTACATGTGTGGGTATAAATGCCTTTGCACGCATTGAAAATGGGCCGAGATTAGACCCAGTAGGCCAATAGAGTAATTACTTCTGTGGGGAAATGGGGGAGGCAGGAGGAAAGATCTCCAGGGAGACCTTTTGCTTTATTGCTTTCTTGGGTTTTTGCAATGGATCTGTGTAGTTGTGTCATTTGCATAATGTGCTCCAATAAAAAGAATCAAAATTAAACGTTTCCTTAGCTAAATTATCTGGAGTCATTTTTTCCCTTCTGGTTTAATTGTTGGGGCAAGACTACTTGATCCTAGTGCTCTGAGAGGAGGCAGACACACTGTGAGATGGTCTTTCCAAAGAGCCTGGAGCTCCTTTGGGGCAGCTGAGGAACACATCAAACAGCATGCCTGCATCCGTAGGCACCAGGTAGCACAGAAAAGAGCATTTTCCGTCCTCTATCCATCTCTGTCGCCTCATAGAAGAATCTCAGTTCTGGAAACCACAACCGTTGGCTTCCAATGGGCCTGGTGGTGCTGTGGTGCTGCCTCTGTGGAGCATGCTGTTACGTACCAGGGCTGAGAGAATCTGAGCTTCAAGCAAACTGCTGATGTATCTGCAGCAACAGGGTAAGGAAGACCCATTGGCCCTTCAGCGGCTGTGTGAGGAGAATTGGGAAGAGCTGCAGGGCTGGCATTGAGTGGAGAATAGAGCATCCAAACAGCTGGTTCCTCACCTGTCCTCCCCTGGTTTCTCAGGAAAACCATATCCTTTGTGGTTTTGAATTATTGATGTCATCTCTACTCAGTGACTGGAAACCTTCTGCCAGACTCTCTTCCAGATGCCTGCATACGACATCCTAATTCTAACATCTCCATTCCTGGGCTTTTAGTTCAGCTGGTCCAGCACTGCCGTTCCCCACCCACTGAGGTAGCCGGGAGCTCTTTCTGTAGGCCTCCTTTCTCTCTTGTGAGATTTACACTTGGTGTCATGTCACGAGGATAGTCATTGGAAGATCAGAGGTTGAAGACATTTCCGAGGAGCTGTAGACCGATAAGGGATACTTTATTCATCAGCACACAGGCCACTAGGCGTAGGCTGGCACACAAAGGCATGGATACACATGTAGGCCAGCACAGAAGCCACAGGAGACCACCAGTTTTTGCAGACATGCATGCAGAGGCAAAACTGGTGAAGGAAAAGGCCCCGACCTCTCACCGCAAGACCATATTTAGATGTCATAAGAAAGTGGCATTCTGCCAGAAATAGTCACAGAGCAGATTACATAATCATTTACTTTGGGGGTCTCTGGGCCATTTGGTGCTGAATCATAGACCCGGGGGTTTCAGCATCAGCCATGTTTTAGGTGATGCAGACCAGACCTCCATATCAGCTCCATGTTGTCTAAACACACCGTGGGCTTTGTTCCCTAGAGTTCTCCTACGTGGAATATCTCTCCCACCCTTGGCTCCTGTTGTCTCTACATTTATGAAATGCACCATGGTGGTCTAACTATTTCCTCCCTACCTCATTGTTCCATGTTGGCCCGTGTTCCTTCATTCTTTCTGAGTACCACAACTGGACAGCTCCCTGGCTCTCTTTTACCACAAAGAACTTAGCTACTGCCAAGCTCTGACCCAATGGCTTTAAGCCTGAATCCTTCTCAAGAGTCTCGTAACCACAGAGGAACACCTAAACCCACACCGAAGCCCTCCCCCAGACCCCTTCTCCATTTGCCCTGCTCATCAGGATCTTGACAGGCTTAAGTGTCCCCTGATTTCGCCACAGCCTTAGTTCCAGATCTTCCTTCCACCATGGAACTCACCCTGGTCTCTTCACACCCTGTTTCCTGAAAGCTGTGTGCTGTCCTTCCTGGTTTCTTAGTTTCTGCAAAGGGATCAATCTCTCTCCTGCCAGCATCCTTCTGCCACCATGCCTAAGACCTTACTTCTCCATCTCACACTGTCAAATCTTTCTGTTTACCTGATGAATGGCTAGGATGGTCTTCCAGCTGTGCTGCAGGACTGGCCTGCTCCACAGCACCCTAGGCATGCTGGGTATTTGTTGGATAGGTGAGTCTGGACCATCAGCAGTTGCATCAGCAGCTGCTTCAACACAACTGCATGTCTGCTGATTCAGAACCCATCTCTGCCACGGTAAATTACACAAAACATTTGGTTTACAATTTCATCCCTTTCTAGGCATACCGTTCAGTGATGTCAAGTACATTCACACCATTTGCCCCAGGAACTTTTCATTATCAGGAACCCTCACTCTATTAAATGCCAGCCCCCCATTCACCCCACTCCAGCCCCTGATAACCACAAGTCTCATTTCTGCCTCTGTGAATATACACTTCCACTGAGCTCCTCTAACTGGAACATACAGTGTTTCTCTTTGTGCATCTGGTTTGCTTCACTTAACGCGTATCACTTCCCAGGATCATCTGTAACAGGTAACACCCTCCTCCTCTTTTAAGGCTGGAGGTCAGTCCACGTCACATTTTGTTCTATCGTGTGTTCATCCACGGACTCTGGGGTTGTGTTCATCCAGCTCTGTAAGAGAATTTTGTATCAAGAAAGCTTCCGAAACCTTGAGATAAGGAGAATGAGCGTACGCTGTTGGATCCCGAGTTGTTGATAGCTCTGGTTATCTAAGCGGCCAGCACAGCAGGATACCCCCAGAAGTCCTGTAGTGCCTTAAAGCAGACTTGGACAGCCTGGCGGTGGCCTTGTGTGGACGGTGTTAACCATTAGCTCTCCCTAGATACTGCCAGAAAGGGTTCTGAAAAGGAAGAGAAACCTTTGCTCCTGTGCTTTGGTTTGAGACTGAGCATCCCCAGTGACACTGAAAAACTATCCTGGATGCTTCCTTCTTCTTTTCTCCCTCCCAAGCAGGGGCTCTCTTCCCTCCCCTCCCCTCCCCTTCCCTCCCCTCCTCTCCCCTCCCCTCCCCTTTCCTCCCCTCCCTTCCCCTCCTCTCTTCTACCTCCTCCCCTCTCCTCCTCTCCTCTCTTCTCCCCTCCCGTCCCCTCTCCTCCCCTCCCCTCCTGTCCCCTCTCCTCTCCCCTCCCCTCCCCCCCTCTCCCCTCTCCTCATCTCCTCCTCTCCCCTCCCCTCCTCCCCTCCCCTCCCTTCCCCTCCCCTCCTCCCCTCTCCTCTTCTCTCTTCTCCTCTCCCTTCCCCTCCTCTCCAAAGCTCCATGTCTCACCAAACCCAAGCTGGGAAGAACAGACAACCTCATTGTCTACTTTATTCTTCTAAAATTGCCGCCCCAGGAAGCAAAGCAAAGGCTGGTCATAGTTGGTAAGAAGTGGCAACAGGCAAGGTGACACGTGCAGGTGTGACTAGAAGATGCTTAGGGAAGGTCCACCGATGAAGGTAGGGAGTTATGTCAGGGGTTTGATGAAGGAAGGAGTGAGCAGATGACTGCTGGAGGAATGGCACACGCAGAGTGGATTTTCTAGACAGGAGATTGATTTAGGGCAGCAGCTGGAAGTTATGTAGGCAGACTTTTCCTTCTAACATTTCACCCTACCCTGCTTCTCAAAGATAGGTCTGTGGCCTGCCTGGCTTTGAATTGTTCCTGTGATATCCAGAGTCATGGCTGTAGCTCCTTTGGCTATGTGTTTGTAGACACAGTTCATCAGAGCTGTCTACAAAGAGCCCATTGTGGGTGGTGCCATCTCTAGGTTCATAGACCTGGGTTCTATAAGAAAGCAGGCTGAGCAAGTCAGGGGAAGCAAGCCAGTAGGTAACATCCCTCCATGGCCTCTGCACCAGCTCCTGCTTCCTGACCTGCTTGAGTTCCAGTCCTGACTTCCTTTGGTGATGAACAGCGATGTGGAAGTGTAAGCTGAATAAACCCTTTCCTCTCCAACTTGCTTCTAGGGCATGATGTTTATGAAGGAATAGAAACCCTGACTGAGACAAATTGGTACCAGCATAGGGGGATATTCATGTGACAACCTGATCATGTTTTGGGGAAGGACTGTGGAAGGACTTTGGAACTTTGAGCTAGAAGAGCCATTGGGTGTTAGCTCTGTGGAATGTTCTGTAGGAGCTTGGAAGATAATGTTGAGAACAGTGCAGAAGATGGAGGCCTGGCCTGTGAAATTTCAGAGAGAAGATTAAAGACTCTTTTTAGGGCTGCTGCTGTTTCGATTGTGAAGAACCTGTGGTCTTGGTGAGCTGGGGCTAAAGAATCAGCTATGATTA
This sequence comes from Micromys minutus, assembly GCF_963924665.1. Lineage (NCBI taxonomy): Eukaryota > Metazoa > Chordata > Mammalia > Rodentia > Muridae > Micromys > Micromys minutus. The sequence continues at coordinate 84,675,993 of NC_137974.1, forward strand.
ACAAGATACTAGAACTAATAAAGCAAAACCTTTGCATTGTTGAGATGATTGATGCTGCTCATCCTGCCTTCTTCTAGAACCCAGGTCTACCAGCCCAGGGATGGCTCCTCCCACAATGGGCTGGGCCAGGGATGGCTCCACCCACAATGGGCTGTGCCCTCCCCCCTTGATCACTAGTTGAGAAAATGCCTTATAGCTAGATCTCATGGAGGCATTTCCTCAACTGAGGCTCCTTTCTCTGTGATAACTCCAGCTTACATCAGGTCGACACAGAACCAGTCAGCACAGAGGTTTTGACAAAGAAGCAGTTTCAGAGGTTGGGGTCCTACTATTCAATGGGAGTGAAATTAGAGAGCTGGTGGAGAGATTCAGGATGACCACAGAAAACTAATTTCCTCAACAATGACAGAGCCACTCTCTGCCACTAGAGGTCATAGGGGAGTAAGACTAAAACTAAGACTCCTCTACTGAGGGCTCTGTGGAACAAAGGCTGTGTAGATAAATTGCAGACACAGATCAACAAGTTAATCAGCTTCTTACATCTGCTGATGATGTCGTAGACATACCATACAAAGAGTCCAAGTTCCGTTCTAATTTTAAGCAGCTTTGACACCCATGTGCTCAAGTGGCCCTGACCGCAGACACTCTTTGCTGGGTCTAAAATCCCCCATGTTCCTCTGCCATAGTCTGACACTCAAGGGGGCTGCAGGCATTTGTCTTGAACTATCGAAGTAAGAGGACAAGGGGATGAGCCGCATGGAGGATAACTCTAGATGGACATATGACAAGGTATCATTTAGCCACAGCCTGATTTCCATGAACCATTCATGGGTGGAGAGCTCCTGGGATCAAGGTCTAAGGTCTACGTAAGAAGCAGAGGACGGGGAGGAAGAGAAATCATACCAGTGAAGGCGAGGGACAAGGGCCCTTAATCTGCTGGACACTTTTTTTTATTTTTGTTTTTTTGTTTTTGGGGTTTTTTATTTTGGTTTTGTTTGTTTGTTTTTTGGTAGAAACGTTGGTGTCCAGATGACTAAGGTCTCTGCCATGGGGACAAGGGTGAAAGACCACCCCTACGAAGAGACTATTCCAATAGAAAAGGACCTATAACAGAGTAGAAAGGCCAGAGGGCAGCTCAATGTAAAACCCAGGTAAGAAAGCTGAAGCCTCCTAGAAGTCACAGGGTTTTGTGAGGATGGCCTAGGTTGATAGTGATTTTCTAGTGTAAAATTCAGAGTCTGCTCTCTGTTGAAACCAGGAGTGAAGATGCTGTAAGTGTGGTGAGCTATTGGGAACAGGGATGAAGATGCTGTAAGTGTGGTAAGCTATTGGGAACAGGGATGAAGATGCTGTAAGGTGGTGAGCTACTGGAAACAGGGATGAGGATGCTGTAAGCATGGTGAGCTATTGGGAACAGGGATGAGGATTCTGTAGAAGTGGTGAGCTATTGGGAACAGGGATGAAGATGCTGTAGAAGTAGTGAGCTATTGGGAACAGGGATAAGGATGCTGTAGAAGTAGTGAGCTATTGGGAACAGGGATAAGGATGCTGTAAGTGTGGTGAGCTATTGGGAACAGGGATGAGGATGCTGTAAGTGTGGTGAGCTATTGGGAACAGGGATGAGGATGCTGTAAGTGTGGTGAGCTATTGGGAACAGGGATGAGGATGCTGTAAGGTGGTGAGCTATTGGGAACAGGGATGAGGATGCTGTAAGCATTGTGAGCTATTGGGAACAGGGATGAGGATGCTGTAGAAGTGGTGAGCTATTGGGAATAGGGATGAGGATGCTGTAGAAGTGGTGAGCTATTGGGAACAGGGATGAAGATGCTGTAGAAGTGGTGAGCTATAAATAAGGACAAGCACAAGTCTGATGACTGACCCCAAACCCTTCTGGGTGTCCAAGTCTCCTACTGCCTTGGCTAAGCCTTCCTTTTCCTCTCAACAGAACACAACTCACTCCTCCTCTTCCTGGCCTTGACCTACATTTATTTATTTATTTATTTATTTATTTATTTATTTATTTATTTATTTATTTAATGATACTTGAAGCCAGGTTTAAAACTGAGCAGTGCCCGAATGCAAACACAAATAAAGGCAGGTGGTCTTCTCCCCCAGAGACCCACAACTGCCTGCTGCTTCCTGTGGGGGAGGAGCTGGACCATTGCAACCCCTTCAGGAACCATCCTTCTGGAACCCCACTGTGTGACACTGTCTATGAGCCACTCCCTTTCTGCTCAGGTATGGTCAGTTCAGGTGACCCATTTGCTGTGCCTGTGCCCAGCCTCATCTTCATTGGTACCCAATGGCGGCTATACTGGTGGCCAGAGATATAAGTTCCCATAAGGCAGGATTTAAATATAATCATCTTGATAAACTACAGGAAGTTCCGTTGGCAGATTTTGATATTTACCTGCTGATGGGGGATACGTAAATCCAGTCAAGAGAATTAAGCTTTGGAAAGGCTTGTTCATATTTGAGGAGTGCTGCTTGTCCATTGGTGATGAGCTACCAAAGTGTGTGTGAACGCTCCTCACAAGCATCTGCTGGGCAGCATAAAGAGGCCTCTGATGACTCCTGGGGAGCTCAGAGGTGAGCAAGGTTAATGCACATCCCCACAAAACCCAAATTCTCTTTCCAGGGTAGGGATGAGAAGATGGTGGAAAGCCAGGAACAGAAATGGGGCTCATCTCTTAAGGATGTCAGTCCCTAGCAGGCAGGAGCTGATACCGGCAGACCCCTCATTATACCTGAACAGAAGGTGTGCTTTCTCGTTATCCAAGTTTTTCCTTCTGTTACCACAGCTGGCCTGCTGTTAAGTGTACATTTGAAAGCTCTCTCTGTGGTGACTGGGGCATTTTCAAATGCTGAGATTTCCCTGGAAACGGAAAGAGAAAAAGCCTGGTAGGAAAGAAGTCCCGTGGGGTCTCTGTCAGGATTTGCTTTTCCCCCTTCTATGCTGTATTTCTCCCTCTCTTTCTCTCTCTCTCTCTCTCTCTCTCTCTCAGTAACAAAATTGTTCATCCTTCAGTTTCTCCCAGAGGATGAGAGAGCATTTTTAATGTAATATCTACCTTAGCAAGGTTAAGGAGAAAGTAAAAAAAAAAAAAAAAAAAAAAAAAAAACCTTCTTGAGCCACTCGGGACTCATTTCCCACGCATTGCTGTATCTGTTCAGTCACCTTTGGTTGGCTCTCAGCCTTCTAGTGATTCCTGAAGATTTCATTTTTACTTCCTACTAGTGGTACCTTTATCCATATGAATGAAACATTGCATTCTTCCATCAGGAACATCCATTCCTTTTGCACACACTCACACACTCATACACACACTCACTCACACACACTCACTCACACACACACTCATACACACACTCACACTCACATACACCCACACACACACTCACACACACACTCACACACACTCATACACACATACTCACATACACTCACACACTCACACACACACTCACGCACACTCATACACACACTCACATACACTCACACACACTCACATACACCCACACACACACTCACACACACACACTCACACACACTCATACACACATACTTACGTACACTCACACACTCACACACACACTCACACACACTCATACACACACTCACATACACTCACACACATTCATACATGCATGCATTTATGCATCAGTCCCCTGAGAAAGATCAGCAGACCTCCTCTCGGCCAAGCAGCAGGCTCCCTCCAAGTGTGAGGACAGGGTTAAGGCTGGCTTACAAATTTCTCAGCTCATTTTTACCTAGGGGCAATATCAGGCTCAGGACCCAGAAATCTTCCTCCACCTCTTTCTTTCCCTGGGGTACAGTGGAGCCTAGAAGTCCAAGCCTGCCTCCTCCTGACTGGAGCCTCAAAAGCACAAAAAATGCTGCAGCTCAACTGTGTCTACTAAGGAGGTGCTGCCTCTGAGAGGGGATGGGGTCGTGAGAAATCTGTCCCCCTGAAATCGCAATGCCAGTTTCTCCAGATGGGGGTGAGTAGATTATTAATTAATAGAAAGTGCAAGTGTGGGTTTGACTGCTTCCTCTCTCTCCGCCTCCCACCTCACCTCCCTTCAGCATCATGGGATAACCAAGCACGGAGACCATCTCTAGATGAAGCTCCACCCCAACCCCACCCCCACCCCAGACTTTCCACTTCCTCAACTACGAGAAGTAATTGCTTTCCTTTATTAATTACTAAGCTAGTAGGAGTCTGTTTCAGACCAACCGATGATGTAATCTCAGCAAAAGCTCTGCTCTTCCCTGGCTAGAGGATAATGGTCTTGGGAAACACAGAGACTCTGAATGAGTCTGAGGAATCACAGTGGATAGGAAAGGTCAAGCTCTTACTTCCTGTGCTCGGACTTCCCCTGAACACTCCCATTTACACTCCCCAAGGCCACCGTGGGGAATCACAGAGTGCCAGACAGGCCAGTGTTTCCCAAAAGGCCGACCGAAACACAGATGCTGGGCTCATCCCGAGTGTCCCACTTGGTAAGTCTCCGGCATGGCCTCACACGTGCAGCTCTACTTGCAGGCTGGAGGAGGCGAGCAGATGCTGACAAGAGTAGGGAAGCCAGAGCCCTCCTCCTGGATGCCGGCTAACTCATCCCATGACGGAGACTCACTGGAGACTCTTCCACTGAGCAAACTCCCTGATTCATCCGAGACACAGAGTCTATGTTAAGACCTGTCAGGGGCTTGGAATTCACTGTGCTTGAAAACTAACCAGCGTTCCCTCACTTTTTGCTTCCAAGGTCTCAAGTCCCACAGGGCATTGCAAGGTCTCAAGTCCCACAGGGCATTGCAAGAAGCCCAGGTGACATCCACCCCATCAGTGAGTCATTTTGTAAGAAATGCTGCACAATCCGGGAAGTTTTTTCTGGTGACAGTGAGATCGTTTGAGCTTTGCCCCAAGAGAAGCAACTCTTTATTTCACTGAGAGTAACTACAACAACATTCAAACTAAAAACAACAGCAAACAACAAACAACTTCTTCATTCCAGGGTAAATATTATACATGAAAGCTATTTGCCGTATCAAAATAAAAACTGGAGCAAACGCATAGAATTCCTCTGCTGTCCTGCCAAGATGGCGGCTACTGTGGTTATAAAATTCCATGTTTACAAAGATGCTCACACCCTGGAAGCTGACACCCCTACCTCACACGGCTTAGCAACCCCTCTAATGCTGCAGTAAGAAGGCACCACAAGCTTAGACTCCTAAAACCAACAGCAACGCGTCATCTTGCAGCTCTGGGGCTGGATGTCTGATACCGAAGTGTTGGGGGGCCATGCTTCTGTCAGAGTGACTGCATGCGTAAGGGGCTCCTTCCTTTCTCTTTCTAATGTCTAGTAGTTCTAGAAGTCCTCTGGCTCTTAGAGGCATCGCCCCAGTCTATTTCTGTCTTCATTCACCCAGATGACTTCATCTTCCCATGACTTCCTGCTAATGACACCAGCCAGGTAGATTCAGGGGTCACCTGTTCCGGTATGAGCTCCTCTTTTCAAACAAGCAATCAAGCAAACAAACAAAACAGCAACAGACCCCCCCATGAAATGATTCTCTTTCCAAACAAGGCTGCATTCTGAGGTGCTGGGGGTTCGAAGGTCATCTCATTTTCAAGGGAGCTGCAATACCTGACAGAAAGCAGTTACGGTGTTAATCAGTAGGTCTTCGAATGAGAAGGTTGTGAGGGGTTATCTTGCTTGCCATCACAAATCCCTCAAGAGTAGAAGAGGGAAGCTGAGAGAGAGCGGGCCAGAGGAAGACAATGCCAGGACACCACCCAACATTGCTGGTTTTGAACAGAGGAAGGGCCATAAGCCAAGGAAGGTGGGCAGCCCCCAGGAAAAATAGACAGCCGATCAGTTCTCCTCTTGCCTCTGAAAGATACATACTTTCCCCAGCATCTTGACTTTAGCTCCATGAAACGTCTGTGGGACTTCTAACCCACAGATACACGGGCACATTTGTGTTATCTTAAGCCACTGTGTTTGCTACTTTTCTCAAAGTCAGGACAAAACACTGGGCAGCAGTGGCTTCAGTGGGCACGGTTTGTTATTCCAGCTCAGGGTTTCAAGTGACAGCAGGCCCCGATGGTAGGAGAGACTGGTGGCAGGAACAGGGTCTGTCTGTGGCAGCGAGGGCTTGTACAGATTGCTCCCGCCTTGGCAGATCAGAAGCGAAAGCTGGGTCTAAAACTGGAATCAGATATCAATAAAAGGCTCCTCTCAGTGACTCACTTCTGCTGGCTAGGCTACAGATCTGAAGGCCCCACAGCCTCTGAAAACAGTGCCACCAACTGGTGACCAAATGTTCAAGCACCCGAGCCTGTGTGGGAGATTTCACATTGAAATCATAATCGCTACTTGATGGTAATTTGTCACCGCAGCCCTGGCAACGCAAACAGGACCATAGGGCTCAGCCTAGTTCAGGGAATTCCATTTCACTGACACAAATTATTTCCCGCAACACAGAGATTAGTGTATTTCACACAGGCATATTTTGCCGGCCCTAAGTCCAAGGTTCTGTCTGTAACTGCTTCTGAATTTCAGAGAGAGAAAGAGAGCTCAGTCAACTTCTCGCTTTGTTCTATCTCCAAGTGACTGAGTAAGACACCCACTCTGTTTTAGGTTTGCTCTCTCTCTCTCTCTCTCTCTCTCTCTCTGTGTGTGTGTGTGTGTGCGTGTGTGTGCAGAGACCAGAGAGGTTAGTTCCCCGAAGCTGTAGTCATAGGTGGCTGTGAGTCACTTGAAGCAGATGCTGTGAGCTTGACTCAGGTCGTCTACAAGAGCAGCAAGTGCTCTTAACTGCTGAGCCATCTCTAGCCTTGTTTGCTTTGTTTTTCAATTAAAGGTTTTTGTTGATAGAAGGCGAAGGAGGTACTTTCTTGCTTACTGCCTGTTTATCTAGCTTGATGATGCCATGTTTACACAGCAGGAGCCCTGGAAATTAATCAATATCTCTGATGAAGTAACACTAAGCTCCATCTCAGCACACACAGTGGCCGGAAAATTCCGAGCTGCCTACACAGGCCCGCCATCAAGGTAGTGCCTACTTGGGTGCAGACCAAGACACAAACATGGCAGAGAGGTGAGTCTCAGGCTGCTCTTCGTTTCCTGGTGTATGGAGAAATTAGATTTGCAAGGGGCCAGGGGCAGAATCCAATTCTAGCAATGCCAGGAAACCAAAGTAATATTTCCATCACCCCGCAGCCTACTGAGTATGGAGAAGCGTCATGTGTGACAGGGCACAGAGTACCACGTGCAAAGAAATGAGCCAGCTTTGCTTCTGCAGTGTCTTCTCGAACCCTCGACTGGTAAGAGCCGCAATGTCTGCGGAGTTCACGAAAGCCACTGCAATAAAGAAAAGTATAAAGAAACAGGATGGAGCTGTGTGTTTCCCAACCTCTGCGTACTAGAAAGTCTCCACCCCAGGACTGGGGTCTCTGTTGCCTTCGAGTTCCTGGCAATGTGGGAACCTGGAGGGTTTTGCACTCTCAGCAGTGACTGGCTGACAGGTCAGTTGTGTTCTCCTCCTTTTCTGCATTTCTGGACTCAGGTCTCCTGGCACCTTTCCAGCTGTCGTTTTGTAATGCTGCTTTCTGAAGGAGCGCAGAGTGCTCCCGGTGTGGTCTCATGTCTCCCTGAGCTGTGAGGTAATGCTTTCCTTCATAATGAGGTTTTGTTCTTCTCTCTCTCTCTCTCTCTCTCTCTCTCTCTCTCTCTCACACACACACACACACACACACACACACACACACACACACACAAAAGTAGGTTACTAGCACCTTCACGAAATACAACCATAGGCTCCCACATCCCCCCGCCCCTGGATTGAGTGTGCTGCACCTGTTTCTGAAGACGCCTCAAATTACCCTGAAATTTTAGAGAGCCTCTCTTCTCCCATCCCAAAGCACAGGTGGAAACCCAAGCTGATCTTACAGCATCCCCATGGGAACGGGCACTCCTGCTTGCAGTGAATGTGACCTACCTAGTCACAATGCAGGGCGAGAAGCTTTGGGGTCAGCTTTCAAAACAGCGTACAAGGACTCCATCAGCCAAACCGTGTCCTGGAATTCATCTGCCGTAAGGAATGGCTAGAATACAGCTTTTTCTCGGGAGAAGGAAATTTTTCTAGAGGAATAAAGTGCTTACTAAAAGCAGAGGATGAGAGGTGATACCGAAAGCTGTGGAACCACTTGAAGCTCCTGCTTAAGAACATGCGGAAATGGGCACAGCTAACACTGGGACGCTTGGGAGTTAGGAAACAGACTGTGATCGTCTTTCCTCTGCTGTGGAGGACATTTTGATGGGGGTTAATTTCCTTTATACAGCAGGTTCCTGTCTACTTCAAAACGAGAACACCGGGCATTTCTCCGTCCAGCCAGTGTGGGTGTGTGTGTTTCTCTCCCTCGGAGGTCTGGCTGTCAACACTGGGAAGTCAGCACTTAAGAAATGTTCATTTCTCTGGCCAGACTAGAGTGAGTCCTCACTTCTTAGATATTCAGGTCATTTGCATGATAGACAGGCGAGAAGATAATTTTGAACCCTTTGACTTTTACAGTCAGACGAGGATGAGAAAATCCTAAGATCATCAGAAATTCTCATTGAAGATAACGGATGAGACCAGCTTGGCGGGGGCCCTCCAGAGCAGGAAGCAGGAGAAAGTGGCAGCCACTCATATCCTGTTCTTATCTAAAACTGTGACATTTTGGCTCCTTATGGAACTTCTCGCCCGGATTTTTCCTCTAATAAAATGTTATAATGATATATTATTTGTCATGACAGCGGGACTTTTTTACTGTCTTCCTCAAATCGCTGGCCACAGTAAGTGAGGCACCCTCATCTTATCACTGGGCTGGACAAACACATTTAGCTCTATTCTTTCTGGAAAGCCACTCTATTAAAAAGGGGGAAAAAAGCTAATAATAACTCTAAAGGCACATGTTTTATAGCCAAGCAGGGGAGGAAAAGCTAGATCAGACTGGACGAGTGTTTTCTCGTAGAATGATCTGAATGCAGAGAACAGCTGAGGGAGGGTGTGGAAGCAGGGGAGTAAGAGGCAGTTACTGGTAACCGTGTGGGAGGAAGTGGTTTAGGCATGCCCCTGGGGGCTCTGTGCTGAAATCCTGTGATGGAACCTGTGGAGGCTGGAACCCAGTAAAAGGCAACCTGTTCACCAGGACCATTGGACGAAAGCAGACTGGCTCTTATGAGCCCAAACGTGGGTAGTTCTGGAACTCTGTGCCAGCGCCCAAGCCCCTCTCTGTCCTGCTGTGGCCTCTCCTCTTCTCATGGGAGCTCTCGCTCCCTTGTAACACTAGAAGGTGGTTCTCAGAGGTGAGTGGATGTTGATGGCCTGTTCCTGAACCTCCGAGCTTTTTAAATTACACATCTCCAGCTATTTTATTACAGCGTCTGAAAATAAACTAACGCAATGGTGCTGAAAACAGTCTCCTTCTCATTTTAGTCTGAGAGCTCAGAGAACTAGCCACAGGCTTTCCAAGCAGGACCTGGGAAGTTTTTTATAAGAAAATATCAATAAAAGATGATACTGGCCCCAGGGGCAGCTCTACAGAGCTTCTAACCAGCCCACATGCACACAGTGGCCCACTGTGCTGACCACTTAAAGCATGTTCCCAGTTTTTGTTTGTTTTTATTTTTTGTTTGTTTGTTTCAATGTGCCTGGTAGAATCAGAAGCTTCTAACGCTGAAAATTAGAACAGCGGTAGCTAAGAAAGATGAGTGAAGGCCCTGTATCCAGGAAGGCAGAAGTGGTGTGCTGCTGGTCATGGTTTGAAATGGGTAGTATTCCCCAAAGGGTGGTCCCTCGGGTGGTACTGTTGTGACGTGCTGTGGACAGTTAGGAGCTGAGGCAAGAGCTGGATAGATGGCTTAGTGGTTTAGACACTGATTAACCTGGGTTCAATTCCCAGCACCCACACAGTGGCTCAGAACCATTTGCAACTCTAGTTCCAAGGGATCTGGCTCCCTTAGCCAGGCATGCATGTGGTGCACAGACACATGTGCACACAGGGAATCCATACACATAAAACAATACAACTTTTAAAAGAGGCAGAGCTAGTACAAGGAAATGCACGCAATGTTGGTGTAAGCTTTGCACTGGCCCTGCAGGTATTCAAACGCTTAGAACACTTACACCACTACCTTAAGATGGGTGGTGAGCTGCTGACACTCAGCGTGTCTGCTCTTGGTGTAAGAATGGTGATGCTTGGTCTGGGACCTGACTCTTCAGAACTGGAGCCCAAAATAAACCTGGTTACCAGCATCCTGGCCAGGGCCTTTGTTATAGTGACACAGAGCTGACTGATGAAGATGTTTAGGGACAGGAAACAGTGAGGGAAGAAATCACTTTATAAACAAAGGAGCACTGCTCAGAACTAAGCAACACTGTTGGCTTTTGCTTTTCACTTTTTCTTTAGTATTTTTATTCACTTTACATCCCCATCACACACACACACACACACACACACACACACACACACACACACACACCTTCCAGCCTCTCTTTCAGTCCCATCCTTACAAATCCCTTGTCCATTGCTCCACCCCCTTCTCATTAGAGGGCCTTCTAATCTCAGCTGGTTTAGGCACATCCTCCTCCCACTGAGGCCAAATCAGGCAGAACAAGTAGGGGATAGGGGAATCCAATGACAGGGGACAAAGTCAGAGACAACCCCTGCTCCTCTTCTTAGGGGGCCTACATAAGACCAAGCTGCACATTTGCTACAGATGTGTAGGGGATCTAGGTCCAGCTCCGGCATGTTCCCTGGTTGGTGGCCCAGGCTCTGTGAACCCCCATGGCCCCCAGTTAGTTGACTCTGTGGGTCTCCTTGTGGTGTCCTTGATCCCTCTGACTTGCTCACTTCTATCCCATACGCTTCCACAAGACCTCCTGGGCTTCACCTAATGTTTGGCTCTGGGCCTCTCTGTATCTGCCTCCATCCACTGCTGGATGAAACCTCTCAGGAGACAGTTACACTGTCTGCAAGCATGCTGCTGTTTTCTTAATTTGACAGGCTTACTCTACATCCTGGCCCTGAAAGCAGTCTACAATTATTCCAAAATTGTAGAACTCTGGAACAAAATGATGACCCAAGCCCCTTCCAAGATAAGCACCAAGAAGTGCGTCAGGACACCACCAGAGATCAGAGGTAATGACATAAATAATTTTTTTCCTCTCGAATTCTGAGCCCAAATAAGTGTGAGGGTAGAATACAGACATGTCAGGACGTGCAGGGTTTTAAGAGCTTCTCATCAAGAAGAGACGACTCAGTTACTCTTCTATTGCCGTAAACAGACGGTATGACCAAGACAACTCTTGTAAAAGAAAGCATTTCATTGGGGCTGGCTTACAGTTTCAGAGGGTCAGGCCATTACCATGGTGGGGAGGTTGACAGCAGTCAGGCACCGAGCGGTAGCTGGGACTTTTACATTCTGATCTGTAGACGGTGAGCAGGGGGTCAGGGTGGGGCAGCCACACATTGCTGGGAAAGCCAAAATGTTTGCAAGGAAGAAAGGGGAAATGTAGCTTGTGAGAAATAAAAAGTGACCAGGGCACTTAGTGATTTATCCGGGAACAGCATTTACAACCACAATCACTTAGCAAACCAGAACTATGTTTGTATTCCTTAGTATACGATGGGATTAAATAGCAACTATCTTGCTTTTGGGGAAGATGAAAAGATGGGGAATGGATCTGAATGAAGTAGGGGCGGTGTAGACAGCTGGGAAGATGGAACCAGAGCTTTTTCTCCTCCATAGAGAGAAGTCAATTCTCAGTGCCACACACAGAAGATGGAGGAAGTCAGCGAGTTCAAGATGCCTGCAGCTAAGAGCAATGAGCAGAGACTAAGTTCCCTGTTGCCCTCAGGGCTTGAGAGTCGTTACGTGGGGAGTGGGAAGTGCTACAGAAGGGCTTCTGTGTTTCACAAGAAGCCCCTTGGAGCAGACTGACTTTAAGATATGTGCATACATAATCTGATAAGAGAAAAGAAAGAAATTAGAAAATGGATTCTGGGAGCAGAGCTCACAAGGCAGTGAGCCGGCATAAAGAGTGTGTTCCTAGGACAGACGGTCAGGGCAGTGATTAGAATGAATGGGATCCGGAGGCCAGCCCACGTAGATGAGAACTAATCACACATTTGATTAAAGACAGGAGAGGGTTCATCCACAGTCGAGCTATTTTATTCCCCTGGTTTTGATCTCAGGCTCTTAAATGAGGTTCACTGTTGTTGAGAGCATCCTCCTCGTGCTCTGAGAAGCAATATAGATCGTTCTTTCTCTCCTTCCCCAGCCTGACTGGGAAGCTGTGCACAATTCCACACACGCACACGCCTGGGGGGATCTCTTCAATCCTCACCACTTTCCCCTTGGGCCTGCTGCACACACGGAACGCTGTGTGTTTTTAATTAACTCAGAACTGATGTATGTGCAACTCCATATTTGTGAAGATTCAGATGGCTCTTTCTGCTCCTGTGTGTCTAAAAAAAGCTGTCTAAAAAGTGAAAACGCTGAAGACTGCTCACTTCAAAACTGAAACGGTAATTATACCTAGCATTGACTGGAAAAAGAGCTACAATAACAACCCATTGTTTCTGGCCTGCTTTCTCCTTCAGCTCCTAAACCACGCCCCCATTTCCTGCTTTTCCTGAAACCTCATTGGCTACTTCATTTGGGTCTAGGGCTTAAACAGAGCGGAAGGAAGACAAGCCATGGCTGAGTTCTCCAGTCTTGCTCATTTTTTGTCGCCTCCCAAGCTTGCCCTGGGCTGCAGTGACAAAGTTTCTTCCCTCTACACCTTGACAACCAAGGGCGGTACTTTAGTCATTTTCCAAATAGAACAAAATGCCTAAGGTAAAATAATTAAAGAAAGGAAACTCATCTTACTGACGTTCTAGAGGTTAAAGACCAAACAGTGCAGTGCTGGCTCTGGGGAGGAGCCCCTGGCTGCCTCATATCATGATGACGTCATGAAAGAAGGCAGGGTCATATCACTAAGGTGGCAGGGGGTAAGACAAATTCAAGGCTGGGCTCGTGCTGTTCTAACAACCGGAATTGTGAGGGCTAACTGAAGCCCTAATGACCTTAATTCCATCGGAAAGCACACCAGACTTCCAACAAAGGGGATATGGAAACTACATCCAAACCAGATGGCCACAGATTGTCATGGATACTAGTCCCCATACTTGTTTTTTTTTTTTCCATTAAGCACAACCATCACCCCTGGAATTTCTTAAGGAAAATTTCTTCACTAAACATCGTGTGCTATGACCCTAACTGAGCCCATATGTGTGAGTGTGAGTGTGAGTGTGTGTGTGTGTGTGTGTGTGTGTGTGTGTGTTTAGATCGGTTATCTCGCTCTGACACTTTCCACCTTATGATCTGCGACAGGATCTCTCACTGAACATGGAACTCACCCTACACCAGCCATCAGTGAGTCCCTAGGATTAAGCTGTCTCTCTCCACTCTGCCATCACCACTGAGGTCACAGGTAAGTCCCACCTTGCCGGGCTCTTTAGGTCTTCATGCTGTGAAGCAAACTCTTCTCTCAAGGTGCTGCTGTCCTGGGCCCCAGAGTCTGTTTTCTAGCGATGTCCTTGAATGTAACCAGAGCTCTATTCTGAGGGCAACAATATCGCTGGCTTATTTGTCCCTGCCTCCAGTGTTTGGAACACAGCCAAGAGTATTATTGCATTTTCTGTAAACTGGATAAAGGGAATAATGGGTCAATTAGTGGATTTCTATGTGGTGCTTTGTTTTAGGGAAAAGCGAAAGAGTTTTTTGTTGTTGTTGTTATTTTTTTTTAACATGTAAGATCAAGAAACATGAATGAACAGTTTTTACAACATGGAATAAGAACATTTATTATTGCTTCTTATTTGCAGTGTAACCATTATTTAGGAAAACGCCCTACCCCACAGGAAGTCAAGATGGAGGGGCTGTAATCTAGCCTCTTTAGAAGTCGTCTCACCGGTACAAACTGGAGGAAACATGCAGTGGGTTTGGATGCCAAGTCTAATCATTTTGTATGATTTTTGTCATTAACAGTATGTCCATTTGAATAAGGGTGTGGCTCACAGTCGGCAGTTTTATTTGGAGAGGTCGTGGAGCTTTTAGGATGAAAAGCCTCGCTGGAGGAATTATGTCACTGGGGGTGGGATTAAGAGTTTATAGCCTCGCCCCACTCCCAGCATCCTCTCTCTGCTTCCCGGATATGGGAATGTGATCCAACCAGCCTCCTGCTGCAGCCACGAAGCGTCCTCCACATCATGCACATTTCCACTGGAACAATAAACCACAGTAAACACTTTCTTCTATAAATTGTTTCTGGTCATAGTGTTCTATCTTTACCACAAAAAGCAGCATGTATAATTCCCTGAGTATCGGGAACTGGAGAGGCAGCCCAGTGGTTAAGAACACTGCTCATCCTGAGGAGCAATGTTTAATTTCCAGCACCCACATGGCCACTCACAGCTATCTGCAACTCCAGTCCTAGAGGATCTGATTTCCTCTTCTGGTCTCCATGGGCACCAGTTGTATGCGTGTGCACAGAAATACATGCATGCAACCCAACCATACACATTAAAGATAGTAGCAATTTTAATGATTCCCAGGGCCCTAAACAACAAGGACCCTGATCAACTCACATAACAAAAACTCTGGATCATCATGACATCCATAAACTTTTTCTTTGTCCCCTTTCACCCTTCCTTTCCCTGACCCAAGGCAGCAAGATGACAGCCTTTGCCCCAGGCAATATCTTTATAAAAATCCACCAGAAAACAATAGGGAATGTTACTGTTTTTTTGTTTTGTGTTGTTCTTGGGTTTTTGTTGTATTTTCTTTTTCTTTCTTTCCTTCCTTCCCTCCGTCCCTCCCTTCCCCCCCCCCCTCTCTCTTCTCTCTCTCCCTTTCTTTCTTTGTTTCTTTCCTTCCTTCCTTCCTTCTCTCTTTCTTTCCTTCCTTCCTTCTTTCTTTCTTTCCCTTCCTCCCTCCCTTCTTTCTTTCTTCCTTCCTTTCTTTCTTTCTTCCTTTATTTCTTTCTTTCTTTCTTTCATGCCCATGGCTTAGCTACACAATAGGCTGGTGAAATCACAAGTTCAAAACCTCCACAATGCAGACCAATATTTATCTGTGTTGTAGACTCTGTCCCCACTGAGGCTCTGTACACAAATTATGGTGCAAGGGGTGGAGCACTGGGGAGATCATCTAATCTGGGGATGGAGTCTATATCAAGATTAGTCCCTTATGAGACACAAAGAGCGAATTCTGCCTCTGTGGTCTCTACCATGCAAAGATATAACAAGTTCCTCTCACCAAACCTTGAATCTATCAGGAACTTCAGATTGGGTGTTTGTAACTGTGAGCTATGTTTGTCATTTCAGTCAGCATTTTGGTATTTTGGTATTTTGTTCTAGGAGTCCAAAGTAACAAAGACAGCCATCCAGGAGGGAGGAATGGAGGAAATGCTGTTGGATGATCATCCACAGGGCCAGTAACACAAAGAGAAAGAAGGGAGGAGAAAATCTGTCAGCAGCTCCCAGAGCTCCACACACTCTCGGGTGAGAAAGAGATTTTGCTGGTGAGCTGAAGACCATTTTCATGGGTGCTGATTTATCTCAGCAGAAAATCTCTAGTGGCAGGAGCTTGGGTGACTTCTATGAGAGGAGTGTAACGGTACTGACAGCTGTCTTGGAGAGAAATACAGATAACACGTGTGAATATTCATGAGACTCGCAGATGAAAGCTGTCACTATGTCACTAGCACTAACAATAAACACACACCACCGTTCTTGACACCACTCTTGTCTTATTCTCAGTGGAATTTCCACGGTGTGCTCAGTTCACGTGCATCTTATACTAATGACATTTGACATGACAACAAAGTTAGTGCCAGCAATTCTGCTGAGTCTTCTTTATGACAGAGCACCACCTAAGCAATGGAGTCATCTGCAAGTTAAATCTCATGGTAGGGTCACAGTTTTTATGCCTATGTGTAATTTTATGACACACTATATCTTTAGGTAAAGAACTATCTTTCTTTCATGAAAGGAAGAACATTGTTTTAACTTATATGGAAAAAGAAAGAAACATATTAACGCTTCACACCTGGCTTATTCCACTTTGATATTTACTGTGCACAACCATAAAAATTCATGCGTCCTCAGAACATCCTTGAACTACTCTCCTGCCTCATCTTTCTAGGTGTTAGGATGACAGACATGTGACAACGTGCTCGGCTGTGGTATGCACTTTAAACACACATGAAGAATGTTTGTGACAAAGCTGGGACAAGGACTCAGTCCCCATGGCCACCCTTTTGAGGTTGTCTCCCATTTGGATACTGATGTCATTGCATCCTGGTAGGTGATGGAGAGATACAAAGTAACTCAGACACTGAGGATGTGGAGACCCTGAGGAGTCAGAGGTACAGACATTAAATAGAAGCACAAATCCCATTGTTTACGGCTCTCAGCTTATGCATGTCCAGGCTCCCTCGAAGTGTGGTTGGCTCCTGGGAATCTACCTTCACACATGTGTGAACAATGATATAAGTACACAAAGGATTAGCATGCAGCTGTTACAATGGCTGGGGCTGGAGACGGTTGGTGGGGGAGGCACTTAGAGCTTGAGTTCCATCTCTGTATTCACAAGGTGGCCCGAGAAAACTGACTCCTGAGAGTTGTCCTAAGATATCACCAGGTACACTGGGACTCACACACCTGCCCATGCAATACACTATAAACAATAGATGATAGATTAATAGATAAGGATGATGCAGAAGATAATTGATAGATGGATAGATAGATAAATGAGAGATAGATAAATAGATAGATAGATAGATAGATAGAAAGATAGATAGATAGATAGATAGATGTAACAATTTAAATGACAGAATTTTGATGCACTAAGGTAAAATTCTCTCCAAGATCCAAGGAAAAAGGGGTGTTTGAGTATTTGTGCAGAGCTTGTGCTACATTCACTAGTCCTTCAGAATATTCCTGAAATCGAAAATATGATTTGCCTCAAGATAGGAGCCATGGAACATATTCTGCAACATCCTTTTGTGAGTGGTTTTTGAACTATACAAATATACTTTCTGTCTTTTAAGATTTCATTTTTTTTACATTGTGTCTATGCAAGTGTGTTTGTGTGCCTATGAGTGTGTGTGTGTGTGTGTGTGTGTGTGTGTGTGTGTGTGTGTGTGTATTTGGATGAATATAGGCACCTGTGAAGGCCCAAAGGGAAACTGGATTCCTTAAAGTTGGAGTTGCAGACACTTTTGAACTGTCTGCCACACAGGGGTGATGGGAACTCAACTTGAATCCTCTGTAAGGGTCGTATGATGGCTAAACCATCTCTCCAGTTCCATTTTCTATTTTTAATAATCGGCTAAAATTCTGGGTAGTTATAAGGTGGGACAAAGTAGTTTGGGCTGACCTCGGATGGAGGTGTCATGGCCAGGACAGTACCCTTCATTATACACGTGCAGGGCATATCACTAGGCTTGCTGAATTGTGACCCGCGTCTTTACTCTCCAAGCAATGATGGTCGAGTCCAGAGCTGAAACAATGGGGACTTTTTATTCACATTCCTTCCTCACAATCAGGGGTATTCTTAAGAGTTACCCTTCACCTGAATTTCCTGGGACCCCTCGTGGGGATTTGGCCTGATCAATGGAGATAAGAATATATAAGCTTGCTTGTCCCAAGTGTGAATCCAAAAGTGGCAGATCAAATAAGAAGGCTTAAAAAAAAATCACTCAGCTACCTGCCTCTCTAGACTTCAAAAACACATATTTGTTGTTAAAAGAAATCTTGAGAAATAAATCCAGCTCCCTAGTGCTTCAGGTAGAGAATGGCTTTATCACAGAGGCCAGCTCCTCTTCCCCACCTCACTGCTACTTCTCCTGAATGTCATCCTTCTGGAATGGTTATGGAGTCCGTCAGAAGACAGTGAGTTTTGGGTTGGGGATGTGGCTCAGTCCTAGAGCACTTCCCCAGCACAGGCAAGGTCCTGGGTGAAAAAAGATGGGGTGTTGATAAGTTTAAATCTCCCATCTCAAAGGAATCTTCAGGAGAAATGTCTGAGGCCAGCAGATGGCTTGGGTGTATCCATTCCTCAGGAAGGTTGGCAGAGGACTTACTGCCTTTGGGAGGACTTACTGCCTTTGGGAGGACTTACTGCCTTTGGGAGGACTTACTGCCTTTGGGAGGCTACTGGAGCAGGGACTGGGGAGCCACTCAAGGACCACAAGCAGCGTGGCCTCCCTGTCGACCTGTTCAACCTTAACCCACATGGAACAAGAGCCTAGAGACATACAAAAATGGCTTATTTTTTGAACAGAGACAATTAAAGGAGAAATCGGCATAATGAGGAGCCAGCCAAATACTCTGGCAGATGATGAAGTCTCAGAAGAAATGTCTCCAGCGCCATGTGGCATTTTGGCTGGACATGACAACTGACATGGCAGCTCCGAAGCAGACGTGAGGAGGTGTGTGGTGTCTCTGTGGAGTCCCTTCC
Organism: Micromys minutus; assembly: GCF_963924665.1. Classification (NCBI taxonomy): domain Eukaryota; kingdom Metazoa; phylum Chordata; class Mammalia; order Rodentia; family Muridae; genus Micromys; species Micromys minutus. Next base: position 84,694,554 of record NC_137974.1, read on the forward strand.
TACCTCGACAGACTCTCACACTGTGTCAGGCAGTGGGCTGGCTCATAAAGCTATGGAGGACACAGGCGTTAGAACCTCTGGGTCCCTCAGTATGAGGATTCAAGTGTGTCTTTGCTCAGACTGGATAATGAGAGAGAGAGGTGGCTTTTAAAGCCGGTGATTTGTCCCCCAGTGTGCAGAGAGAACTTGTCTTCAGTAATGGCTGCTTCCGCTAGACAGACTTTGGATAGGCACGTTGCCAGCCTGGCATTGAAGGGAGCCATTCCTGTTCTCTCTGCTTCCCTGTGCGCTGCTGTCTCTTTACTCCTCCTCCAGTTGTAAGTGTCCTTGCCTGTATCTTTTTCATTATCTGCCCCCTCCCTTTCCTCTCCCCCCTTCCTTTCCTCTTCTAACCAAAAGACAGAACACAAGAGCTACACAGCAACCTCTCCCCACTGCATAAATGCACAGAAAGTCCTACACTAATTACTTGCCATAGGCTGTTTTCTGTGGCAACAGAAACAGAGACATTTATAAAGAAAAGATTATTTGGCGGATAGTATGGAAGCTACAAAGTTTACAGACATGGCCACAACTGGAAAGGCCCTCTGTGCTGTGTCATAAGATGACAGAAGGCAAGTGACTCTGTAAGACACAGAGAGCAAGAGCAAGCAAGGAAGACCAAGAGGGCAGGAGGGACAAGAGCCTACGCACTGGTGAAAAACCCACTCTGAGGAACATGGCATCAAACCACTTCTAAGGGACAGACCCTCACAATTCAGAGACCCACCTCTCAGTACTGTCACAATGGTAATTAAATGCCAATATGAGTTTTAAGAGGACATTCAAGCTGTACTTCTTATGAAGCCGTAGAATGGGGTATAAGATGTGAGTCATACTTTAGAGCATTGGTTCTCCACATTTCTAATATTGCAACCCTTAATGCATGCAACCAGGAAATTATTAATAACTGTCTCTATACTACTGCCATGACTTATAGTGTATCTAATGTGCAGGATATCTGATATGTGACTCCTGTGCAAGGGTCATTCAAACCCCAAAGGAATCATATCCCACAGGTTAAGAATCACTGCTTTAGAAGCTTGTAAGGTAAAACTTACACATAACCCTGTAAGTGCTCAGGACTAAGCATCACAGGGTTAGTGGAGTGACCTATGAACCACTGGCCCCAGGGCCACTTTGGGTGAAGACTCCGAAAGGTCTCTAAAAGCCTGGAGCTAGAGGTAGAAGGTCTGCCACTAAGAATGTCAGAGTGGTCATATGACCATGGAAGTATCCATAACCCACCAAACCGTGTGGAGGGGAGCCTGCCTAGAGTCAGATGGCAGGAATCTTACTCTTTGGCATTGTCAAAACTAGTTTCATCTGCTACCTGGACATAAATCTTAAATTACCTGGAAGAGGGAACCTCAGCTCAAGAATTGCCTTGATCAGATTGGCCTGTGGGTACGTTTGTGTAGCATTTCCTTATCTGACAATTGATTAAGGATGGCCCTTCAGTGGATACAGAACATGTGGTACATTTACACAGTGGACTACTACTCAGCTATTCAAAACAATGATTTCATGAAATTCGCAGGCAAATGGATGGAACTTGAAGCTATCATCCTGAGTGAGGCAACCCCAGACACAGAAGGACACATGGAACTTGCTCACTGATAAGTGGATATTAGCACAAAAGCTCAGAATACCCACGATACAACCCACAAACCATATGGAGCTTAAGAAGATGGAAGAACAAAGAGTGGATGCTTCAGTCCTTCATAGAAGGGGGAACAGAATAATCATAGGAGGTAGAGGGAGAGAAGGAGGGGTGGACCTGGGAGGGAGAGAGGAGGGGGGAAGAAGGGGGAGCAGGATCAGGGACAGGAGAGCAGTATAGATGATCAGGAAATAAAATACAAATATGTAGCAGTGGGGATGAGGAACTGGAAGTAGCCATCAGATAGTTCCAGACAACAGGGAAGCGAGAGGCTCCCAGGACCTAATGGGAATGACTTTAGCCAAAATACCCAACAAAAGGAAGATAGAATCTGTAGAGGTCACCTCCAGTAAGTAGGTACATTTCCCAGTTGAAGGATGGGGCCACCCACCCATCTCAAATTTTTTAACTCAGAAATGCTCCTGTCCAAAAACAAGACAGGGACAAAAATTGGGACAGAGACTGAAGAAAAAACCATCCAGAGACCGAACTACCTAGGGATCCATCCCATCTACAGTTATCAACCCCAGACACCATTGCTGATGCCTTATTTACAGATGTCTGGTATGGCTGTTTCTTGAGAGGTTCTACCAGCACCTGACCAATACAGATGCAGATACTCACAGCCAACCATCAGACTGAGCCCAGGAACCCCAATGGAAAAGCTAAGGGAAGGACTGGAGGAGCTGAAGGGGATTGCAACCCCATAGGAAGAACAATATCAACTAACTGAACCACCCAGAGCTCCCGGAGACTTAACCACCAATCAAAGAGTATACTTGAAGAACTCCAGGACTCTAGATATATATGTAGCAGAGGACAGCCTTATCTAACATCAATGGGAGGAGACCCTTGGTCCTGTGGAGGTTCGATGCCCCAGTGTAGGGAAATGTTAGGGTGGTGAGGTGGGAGTGGGTGAGTGGGTGAAGAAGCATCCTCATAGAGGCAAAAGGGAAAGGGTGAGAAGGGGTGGGATGGGGCAGTGTGTAGGGGTAGCTGGGAAAGGCGATATCATTTGCAATGTAAACAAATTAAATGATTAATAAAGAGGGAATGGGATGGCCCTTCAGCTTGGATGGAACTGCCATCCCTAAGCAGGTGGGCCTGGGAGAAAGCCAGTGAGCAGTATTCCTTCTCAGCCTCTGCTCTAATTCCTGCCTCCAGGTTCCTGCCAAATCAGGGATCACTCTGGATTTCCATACATTAAGCCAAATACACCCTTTCCTCTCAAAGCTGGGTTTTGTCAGTGTTTTCATCACAGCAACAAAAGCAAGCTAGAATAGAAATCATTTTTAAGGAGAAAAAAGCCTTTATTTTAGTATTTTTACTGTATTATATTTTTATTTTTTAGGAATCTCATATATATTATATATTAATATATAATATATATAATATATACATTGATCATGTCCTCTTCCTAACTTCATGTCTTCTTTTTTTATTTTGTTTTGTTTTAATATTTAAAAGTAAATTCAATGTACAATTAAGTGTCTAAACATTATTTTACAGGCAGGGTAGGTAACTATGTTTTTATTTTTTAACACAGGTTAATTTTTTGGGGGATTTAAAATGATGCTTTTTATTATACCAGAATTAAGGCAGAAAATAAAAGGTTGTTTTCTAACAAAACCCTTGAAGGAAACAATTTTACCACAGTTTTAGATCTTTTTTCAAGTAAATTCTTTTCTTCCCCACTGCAGTAGACACCGAACAAGCTGATGATCAACTCTGTCAGTACACACGCACTAAAGAAACACCTTTGAGTCAATTTGATAATGTTATTAAACAGTGTACCTTCAAATTGAAAATTATGAGGCAAAAGTAAATAAAATCAAGTAGGAGTTTAGTTGTTTAAACTGATGAGCTTAATATCCTTTAAAAATAAACCCGCCATGTCTAGTTAGTACTGCCTTTATGCCTAAGGGTATGGGGCCATCCTCCAAGCATGGGCAACCTACGAGGAGTTACAGCCCTAAAGAAAACTCACTTTCCCTCTCCCAAAGAGCCATCACTGGCCAATAGCTCCTCAGTTGAGTTAGGGCCCCAAGGGCACCTCCTGTCTCCAAGCTTAGAATGTTGAGTGGATGGATCTTATGTAGGTCTTGTGTTGACAGCCACAGCTGCTTTGAGATCATGGTGGCAGCAGTGATGTGGAGAAGACACCGACTCACAACCATCTTTTCCAGCCTCTGGATTTTGAAGTCTTCCAAGATGTTCCCTGAGCCTTGGGTGGGAGCAGGCAGTAGCGGTGACAACATGTCCATTTAGAATTGAAACTTCAGACATCATTCTTGCTCAGGCACCACAGTGGCATCTCCCCTGATTGCTCAGCCTCTTGACCTATAAAATGAAGATGCAGTGGCTTTTAAGACTTTCTAGCCCCACACTCTAGGATTCAGCAGCTTTGAACCATTACACATCTGTGAGACGTGATTGTTTTGTTTCTGCCTGTAGCAATAAAGGTTCCAGCGAGATGGTGAGTCTGAACTTGGATTTGAAGAAAGAGGAGGCATGAGCTGATGGGATGATATGTAAAGGACACAAAGAAAAACAAATGAGACCAAGAGGCTCTGGGCTCTGATTAGAGCCAAGCTGATAAGATTGGCTCTGCTTGGATCTCATCTGTGACATGTTCCAGAGCTCAGGAGAATACAGCCTCCTCCAAACGTCTTGGGGAACCTTGTGAATAGTTTGCCCGTAGAGCTGATGTGTGGGCTGAGCAAAGATAACCCCTCTACAAAACAGTCTGAGATGAGACTAGGAGCCCTTGGTTCATGGTGCTTGTGATTTACTCTTACACTGAGCACTCATCTGACTACCCCGGGGCTCTTCTTTCTAGGGGTAGGAAGCCCAGGAGAGTGGGTTGTGGCATAAATGGATACTTGACAAATTCAATTTTCAAGTTCTTGGCATGTGCTGTTTCAAGTTCTTTCACACCCTGAAAATTCCACCGACCTCCTTGGTGTTGCAGAAGCCATTACAGTGCCCATGCAGAACCAGGAGTTTTCTCTGTGAGGAGAAGCTGTCCTTGGCAAGGGAGTGAGCTACTTTAATTACTACTCACAGACACTCCTCTGGATGGTTCCGGGATGCTCCCACTATTATTATTCTGGTTGCTTCTAAAATAAAGACTACAAAGACTCCTATCTTATTTTCGTGAAGTCAGTTTTCCTAAAGAAAATTACAGAGCTCGGAAGGAGAGGAATAGTATTTTCCAGATGGTCAGGAGCGGGGGCTGTGTTTGGATGATGCAGGTATAATTGATGGGGTCTCCAGCCTGCTTATATCAACATCCATTGAGTACACTGTCATCTCTGTAGAGGAAGTGGTCCAATTAACATTCTTCAAAAGATACCTTAAGTGACCTCCTGAACTTGGGCTGTTTTGAGTTGCCACTAGTATTGTTTTTATATGTAGTTCTGTTTTCTGTTACACAACAAAATACTGGAGGCTGTACAACATATTAAAAAATAAAGAAGTCTAGGGCAGACAAGTTGGCTCAATAGGTAAAGGTCTTTTTTTTTTTTTTTTTTTTTTTTTTTTTTGGTATAAGCATGTAGCCGGAGTTTGATCCCTGGGGGCTTATATCACATTGGAAGGAGGGGGAAAAGTTCCAAAATATTGTCCTCTGACCTCAACATATATACCATGAATCATGCAAGCCCTTACAACATGTATTATGCATCAATCAGTAAAGGTAACAATCCAAATAGTTTATTTAGATAATAGTTTTGAAGGCTGCAAGGCTGGACTTGGGTGGCCTCATCTATTCAACCTCTGGTGATGGCCCCCTGGGCTTGGTCACATTTTGATAGATGGCACTGTGGCAGAAATATATTTCAGAGGGAAATACAGAGACAGAGAAATTCAGGAATAGAGTTTGCTTCTTCATAATTATTCCCATTTGAAGGAACCAAGCTCTGAATGAACACATTTATCCCTTCCAAGAGCAGTGACTACCCCAACACTAGGCTTCACTTCTTAATAGCCACACCACCTCCTATCACACAAGGGCCCAGGCCACCATCATGCAAAACTCTGGGGATGTTTGAAATCCATACCATTGAATCTGGCTGTCACTTCCTGGTACGAATGGGTTCCACCAGCTGAGGAGGGAAAGGCAAGACATTATTAGACTTGGTTCACTTAGAACACTTTGGTTGATCTCACCCTCCAGTTGAGACTAACAATGGGCAAAGATGGCCACCAATCAGGTGACCATGCAGCAGAGCAGGCTGAAGGTCAGCTTGCATGCAGGAGTGCCATGTAGAGAAAAGCACATTCCCAGGACATCTGGCTATAGCAGGACAAAAGGCCTGTCCCAGGAACACTGTCTACCCATACCAAAACCAGGGCCAAGCAAAGCCAGGGAAAAGGGGTGTGGCTCTCACAGAACCCCTCCAGGTCAGTATCGTGTAGCTGGTCATGAGGAGCATGTGTTCTCTGAGCTCCCTAAGAAATTCCAGGCCATATTCCAGCACATGGTGGTGGCTGTGAGTCTCTCTGTGATGCTCTGCCTTGGGCAGTTCTCTGTTAGCATTTATTTGTACTACTGGGGATATAGATAAAACAAAGCTGTGAAGGGTGGGTGTAGATTTATGTTAAGGCGATACATGATTGGACAGAAGAGAGATAGGTGAAGAAAGGTCAAGGACTGGAAGTGAAGGCAGGAGGTGGAGGAAATTGAGGGGGAGAAATCAAGATGGAGCTGGAGAAGGGTGACCTGGATCCAGGTGGACTTAATTTGTGTTACGCAGATAAGAATATTTTAAGGGATTCTATATGTCTTTTATCTCATATACAAGGGCAGTTTGTATCTTTGTCTATTGGATATAATCTTATTGTGTAGAGAGTTTGTGGATCGAGAATTTAATATATAAACCTGTATAAAAAGCTATCGGGCTTTGGAGTCATGTTTTTGCCGTGTGGTGGAGAAAAAAAATGCTGGGTGGTCGTATCCACCCAGGACAGAAACAACAGGGGCGGTGGTTGTGAACCACGCCTGAGTTCTTAGAGGCAGCCTGGAGCGCCAAGTGTTTTGGGGACTGAATGTGTGTGCTCAACTCCCCACTGGAGCGGTGTCCTCTGAGTGAGACCTGGGGGCGGGGGTGATAAAAGGTTAAGGCTTTCTTTTAATATTTTCTACAACAAGTGAGAACCATTCTAAGATATATCTTTTAGGACCTCAGTCAGAGAGCCAGGGTTAGTGATAAGTGCTGGGCTACCATCTGAATAATCCAGTGGCTTTAGTTAGGCATCCATGAAGTGTGAGCACCCCAGTGGGGAAGTCACTGGCTGCTACCAAGGACTCAGCTCAGTCAAGGTCAGGAGAGCTGTGCCAGGAAGGGCAGGGCTGCTCCGGGGCAGCAGGTCCCGGAACTAGGAAGGAAACTGCTGATAGGGCAAGGACTGTAAGGTCAGGGGCCATCTGGAATCTGGTGACAGCCAAGGCAGAATGCTGATAATGTGGAAGAGGAGGACACTCTGGATTCAGACTCACCTAGCCCATAATTTTGCCCTAAGCCAGGCCTGCATTAAGTTTCAAAAGGGAACCTGTCAGCAGACAAGAGGACTGTGTGATATCTGCTGGCTTTGCAGAGGCCCAGGTTCAGCAGACAAGAGGACTGTGTGATATCTGCTGGCTTTGCAGAGGCCCAGGTTCAGCAGACAAGAGGACTGTGTGATATTTGCTGGCTTTGCAGTGGCCCAGGTAGAGGGAGCCTGTCACTTTCTATGAGCTGAGAGCAGGAAGAATCCACATGCCCTCATGAATGGATGTGATAAGCTACAGGGAGTTGTAGGTAGGGCAACTTTATAGAAAGACAGCTTCAGGTGTGTTCCTGCCTTCTCCACAAAAACTTCAGTAGGTCATCCTTTAGGACTTGCTCAAACCCCAAAGAGCCTTCCTTGCATAGATTATGATTTACTTCATTATCTTCTTATTCAATCTTATTTTTAAAAGGAAGGGACAAAATCATCTGTCGATGTATCATACACACCCGCAAGTCAAGAAGCAGGTTTTTTTTCTTTTCTTTCTTTCTTTCTTTCTTTCTTTCTTTTTTTTTTTTTTTTTTTTTTTTTTTGCCTTCTTATTCTCTACAGTGGAACTTCCAGTCCCCCTATTGGGGCTCTCTCCAACTCTACACACTGTTAAATGAAAGACTTGCCCCCCAGGAAGGCTCCAGAAACTAAAACAAAACAGGTATAAAGCCACACAAAGTATGGAGTGGCCCACTTGAGCTTGGAATGGGATTAAAATAAAATAGCATGACAGATTCACCAAGGTAGCCTCTTGTGATTTAAAAAGAAAAATTGAACACACACATACACATATATTTAAATTTTGCTTGAGATAAGTGCACTCATTATGGGATAGCATGTGGTGTTTCAGTACAGGTAAGGGTTGTGTGTGGCAAACATATTGTCCTAGTTTGGCTTTTATTGCTGTGAAGAGACACAAAGCTACTCTTATAAAGGCAGATATTAATTGGGGCTGGCTCACAGTTTCAGAGGTTCAGTCCATTTTTATCATGGCGGGAACATGGCGACCTATGGACAGACATGGTGCTGGAGAACAAGCCAAGTTTCTACATCTTCATCTGAAGACAGCCAAGACGAGAAAGTCTCTTCCCTACCAGCCAGACATGAGCATGTATATGAAGCCTAAAATCCCTACCTCTGCAGTGACACACTTTCTCTAACAAGGCTACACCTCCTCCCATAAAGTCACACATCTGAGTAATACCACTTCCTGTGGGCCAAACGTTTTCAGACTACCACATGTATCTCCCTCATACCCATCTCTTTGTGATAAGAAAACTCTTCTCTTCTGAGCCAGATTTTGTGGTGCAAACTTTGATGGTTTTAATGAGGGAGAATGAAAAGTGCTAGACCTCTCTGGGTGTCTCAATGACTAGTATTGAGTCAGAGAGACTAAAAGGAGAAGTGGGTGTGTGGCTCAGTGGTAGAGTACTTGCTTGGCAAGGAGGAGGTGCTGGGTTCAATCTGCAACACTGCACACACACACACACACACACACACACACACCCTTTCTGCTTACTTCTTGAATACACAATACATTGTGCTTAACTACTGGCATCCTATGGTGTAACAGAGCAGTAGGATTCATTTCTTCCATTCAACTACAACTCCATAGCCATTAGTCAGCTTTTTCTATTCTTTTCTCCCCACTACTGGGCCCAGACTTGGGAACCACTGTTTGAACCTCAGCTTCTAGAACATCATTGGGTTTGGACATTGGTCATGATTTGTAAATCTTTACAATCAAGGAAAATTTTCAGATAAAGTCTAATCCATCAAACAACAACAACAACAACAACAACAACAACAACAACAACAACAAAGCATTAAATCTTGTGTGAAGGGGAACAGAGCAGTGACTGGCCCTGGGATCCCTGGACCACCCCTGGAGCCCCTGAAGTGAACTTAAATTTGGCAAGATGGCTAGAGGGATCTTCCCATGATGCTTTGGAGGGAGCAAAGTGGTGACACGGGAGAATGGCCTGATTGGGAGAAAGCTGATGAGTTGCTGTCTATTTTAATTTGATGATCTTGCAAAAATATGCATATAGCCATAAAAAAGCAACATTTCAACATTTAGAATGGCAATACCAGGACTTTAAGACTCTGTAGACACCCCAAAGGCAGAGATGCAGTATTCATTGCCATTTGAAGAAAAGACTTTAATACAGCAGTGTGACAAGCTTCTTCACAGTGACCAGTGAGAGCTGTCGTTAAATTTCTAGTAATTTCCCAAGAACATTCTTAACCGTGGGTTAAATTAAGTCACACACTTTACTATTCATTCAAAGTACTTAAAAATGTATGCCTGCACAAAAAATCTGTGCATGGGTGTTTATAGCAGCTCTGTTCATAGGAGCCAAAACCAAAGTGGCCTTTTAAGAGCAGCTAATGGATAGCTAATGGAATTTAATACATAAAAAAATCAAGATATTATACAGCACAGTGAGAAAGGAGTTATCAAACCATTTTTTAAAAAATGAAGAAATCTTTGACACATTACTAAGTGAAAGAATCCAACCAGAGAAGGCTACAAACTTACAATTACGAACTATTCTGAATAAAAAGGAAAATTATAGAGGTAGTGGAATCAGCAGACACTCGTTACTACATCTTTATAAGACCTACATAATCCTAATATAAACTGTGCAGTGCATGATCTGAGTGCATCTTCCAAACTCTGGTGCAAAGACTGTTTTTTTTCAATGCAGTATATGTTAGGGTCATAAGGTCAAGTCCATGTGAATAGTGGAATGGGTAAGGCTATCATGGAAGTTCAGCAACCCAGTTTCTGGCAGCGTGTACCCTCTCTTATTTTAACTGTCTCAGCACAAGGCAACTGGACACCCTCACCAGAGGCTGAGTAGATGCTGACCAGAGTTGTAGAATTTCCACTTTCCAGATACATGAGTCAAAATAAACCTATGATTAGACATTACCTGGGATCTGGTACTCTGTTTCAAGAATGGAGAACAGACAATGACATACATCCATTGTAACAGACATACCACATGATGTAGGGTGGTCAGGTGGCCGTGTAGTTAGTTGCAAAGGGAAACATGGGAACTCTCAGAATTTGCACCCAAAGGGAACTCAAAACTGTTCTTAAAAGTCAGGCTTGTTGAAAACTATCTAACTCCAAGTTAAATGATCATATTAAAAGCAGAGATTATTCACAGTCAAAATTTACCATCTCCTCTTATTTTATGACTACCTGTACTCTGTGCATTCATAAAGAGAAATACACGGAGTTGTGCTGTGGACCTGTTTGGCAGCTGAAGTCACATTATTGATGGAAGGGATGTTGACATTCTACAAGCACCATGGCCCAAAGAGTTTTCCACAAGAGATGATTATCAGACATCTACAGATACTTCTGTGTCAGGTGGAATTTTCTGCTGTGATTGATATATCTGGGACAAACAGCTCACAGGATAAAAAGGCTTATTTTGGCTCATAAAGGTTTCAGGGGAAAGTTTCGAGGCTCCATCATTAAGAGATATGGTATAGAACATCATGAGAGCAGCATGTGGTAGAGGGGTATGTGTACTTCATAGTGACCCAGAAATAAAGAGAGTGTAAGCGTCCGACATCCCTTTCAAGGGTACAATCTTGAGAATCAGACTTCCTTCTATCAGGCCCTACCTCTCAAAGACTTCAACGCCTTCTGAAAGTGCAACATTACCAGGACCGAGCCTTTAGGATAATAGTCTTTAGGAGACACTCCAGATCCTGTGGAGACTGCCAACAGTGGACGTAGCTACTAAGTTCACAGTTTAGGATGTGACCAAGGTGCAGAGTAAAGTGTGGCTTCTGGGGAAAGAATACAGAAGCATGACTCTTCATATGTAACTAAACTGATTCTCCCAAGCTCATCTCAAGACCTCATTAGAATGGTTCCAAGCATTCCCTCTTCTGAAAGCAATCTAAAGAATTACGTTGTACAATTTTTGAAGAGGAAAAGTCTGCTTCTAAAATAGCTCTCCTGCTATCAGATCTGCATATACCATGTGTAGGGTGATGGATTTTAATTGTCAAACAGTTGTAAATTCATCACCACAGTTTTCTCTTGGTGAACATAAAGTTAGGTGCATCACATCACTGCCAAAGGATAATTCTCATCTCTCTAAAAGTGTAAGAGTTGTAGAACAAGAATTCTCCTTCACACTCACAGATATAAAGGAATATAATAAATCAATAGTTCCACCAAGAGAAAAGCTGGTTGTTGAGCCTCATGTCAATCAAACACTCTTGTGTCCTGTTACATCTCGTCAAGGAAATGTATCAGAAGAACGTCTGCTTTTCACCAACATTTATTTCCAGCAATAAACTTTATAGGTTCCAAGGAGTCTGCACCTCTTTCTGTGTCATTATTCTGGTCTTATTGTTTGATTTGGAGCTGGAGGGAGAGATTGGGATGGAGACAATCTCAGTTATACTGAGGGGCAGCTCCTTTGAGCTCCATGTCCCTCAGGGTTGCCTCTGGAGACTCTCATTGCACAGAGTAAGGAGGGCTCAAAAGATGTAAAAACTCAGGTATGTTTCCAGAGATTCTGACCTGGTTGCCTTTAGGAGAGTGGGCAGCATCGGTAAGTTTTGAGAGTGTCACAGGTGATTCCACTGGACTGTTAAAATTAAGAATTCACCCTTGCAGGCTACATCAAAACCACTTGATACAATTAGTGTGAATGTGCTATTTGCCCACTTGAGATATGGTCAAATCAAATCAAATATCCCATACTGACCAGCCTTTCAGTGCTTACATGTCAAAACACCGTGTTTGATGGGAAATTTCCAATGTCAAAAAGGCTCATGAAGCCATTCCAGGTGAGGGTCCATTTGATGTCCATAAATGAAGAAAAGGCAAAAGTAGCTCCTAGGCTGTCTCTGACTGTGTTTTGTGCGTCTTCGTCCTCCAGTACTACCTTGTGTCTGGCCTTTAGCTTGTATCAGATCACTTGCATTTTTTTCTGGTCCATTCATTCTGTTGGCCTACATAGTCCTGAAACTCTCTTCGTTCCTTCCAGGAAGATTTCTGTGTCCTTAAAATAAATGAAAGGCACTTGTAAAAAAAAAAATGATTAGCTTTCATCAACATCCTATTTCGCATCCTATGAACAACAGCAACAAGAATAAAATTCAGGAAGAAAATGTTGAATGACATATTCTGCGGAAACAGTGGCGTTTTCAGGTAGAAGAAGAGGGCAGAGGGCATCTGCTCACTGGCTGTAGTGCTCTTCAGGGAGAGCAGCCATCCTCAGAGAGCATGCTGTCCAAAAGGCACCAGAGCTTCAGTGGCAACCGAATGACAATCTTAGGAAGTGTGACAATGTTCTAACGAGTGTTCCTGTTGTGATAAATCGCTCTAAACAAAAACAGCCCGGGGAAGGAAGGGTTCATTTTATCTTACAGACTGTGCATCAATGAAGGAAGCCAATTAAGATTGTTAAGGAAGTAACTGTGGAGAAATGCTGCTCACTGACTTGCTCCCTACTTCACATTCAGCTATCTTCCTCATCTAGCCCAAGAGGCCCTACCTAAGAATTGAATTACCCTCAGTGAGGTACACAGGCTCTTGAAGACTGAAAGGTATATACACCACTGAATTTTTACACCATCGATATATGCGCCATTGATTTTTAAAATCTAGAATCAAATAAAAATAAAAACACAAGACACAAAATCCTGCAGGCTATAATGAAAGGAATAGTGAGAGGAGAGTGTATAGCTAGAAATGTCTATGTTTAAAAAAAATCAGAGAGAAGCTAAATAAATAATGATGCTCCTCGAGGTCTTAGGTAAATAAGAGCAAGCCAAACCAAAAATCAATAGATAAAAATAAATAATAAAGATCATGGCAGAAGGTAATTCAATGGGATGAAAAAAATAGAAGAATCAATGAAAGAAAGGGATTGCTCTTTAAGACAATAAATGAGGTCAGCAGACCTTTAACCAGAAGAAGATCAGAGTGGACCAGAATTAACAAAAATTGAAGATGTAAAAGAATTTATTACAACAGCTATCAATAAAACTCTGAGGATCATCAGTGCATACTTTGAAAAAAAATCTATGTTCTAATAAACTAAAAAAAAAACTAAAAGAAATGGGTAGATTTCTGCACATATAGTATCTACAAAAATGAACAGATCTATTACAAAAAAATTTGAGAGATTTGGAGCAGTAGTGAACTGTACCTCATATGTAAAAGGCTCAGCGTCAGAGTGTGTTATTGCCGAATTTTTCAAGACCATTAAAGAAAAATGGTCCAACTATTCTCAAACTCTTCCTTCAAGAGAAATTAAAGAAAAGCTGAGGCACCTAATCTAGATTGACATCTTTATAGGATTTAGAATCTCCATTGGAAAAAACAAACAAACAACAACAACAAAAAAGAAACCTTTGGACATCTCTGTGAGAGAGTTTCTAAATTTGGTCACTTGAGCTAAGAAAACCCACCCCAAGTGTGGGTGGCAAGTTCCAGGGCCCGAGTCCCAGCATAAATGAATAGCTGGGCACCACTGTTTGTCAGTCCGGATCTGACTCTAGAGACAATGTGAACCACTGCCTCAGTTTCCTCTCCAGGAGAGTGTTTACCTTAAGTTGTTTTTCCAGATACTGTGTCATAGCAGTGAGACAAGTTAGTCATATACCTACCAAACTCATTTTACAAAACCAGAATTTACCCCAATACAGAACCAGGGCAAGGACACAACAAAGAAACAAAATTATAGGAAAATCTCCCTGATGAGCATAATACAAAAAATGCTCAATAAATGATCATCTCAATAGACAAAGAAATGGCCTTTAACAAAATTCAACATCCCTTAATAATAAAAACCCATAAAAATCTAGGGCCTGAACTAATTTTCATTAACATAATAAAGGGTGTACATGACAAACGTGTCACCAGCATTGTCCCAAGTGAGGAAAAACTTAAATTATGTTTTCCTAAATCAGGAATGAGACAAAGATGTCCACTTTCTCCACTCTTACTCAATATAGTCTTTGATGCTTTAGCCAGACTTATAAGAAAAAGAGAGATAAATAAAATGGGGAGGTAATTAAATAGAAAAGTAATAAGCCAGATTATCCCTGTGATATGCTCCTATACTTAAGCCAAACTCTAAAGACTGACAGAAAGTTTTTAGAAGTGATAAAAGTTTTAACAAGTATAGGATATGAAATCAACACACACACACACACACACACACACACACACACACACACACACACACACCTGTAGTGAAAATTCTGGGATTTTTTTGTTTCCTTTAAAAACACAGAAATATTATAAGGATGTGCTTTCATGTTAATAATCCCAGGTGTGGGCTGTGGGCCTGCTTCAGCTCATCCGCAGCAGCTGACAGTGATTTGCCTTGAGCTCTTGCAGATAATTTCTGTGACTGTGTGACATCTGAAATTCTGGGAACTTATATACATTCTTGGGTCTTGAGAGGTGTGTGTGGCTGTTGGTCATTTAGGTAGATTGGTTGCAGTTTGTTAGTAGCAGTGGTCAAAGGAGAAACAAAAGAGACGAAATCAGATTCAGGGAATTTTTTCTAATCCCTTTCTCCCCTCTGTCCTTGTTTCTCTCCTGTCCAGTGTCAGGGGGTAAAATTGGAAAGACAAAGGGTGGGGACAGCTTCAAAAGAAACGTATCAAAAGTGAAAGACTTTGGGTTGAAAACTTTAAAACATAAAACTGAAAACCCTAGAAGGTGGAAAGACCTTCTGTGCTCATGAAAGAGTAGAAACAATACTACAAAAATAACTATGTCACCAAAGTGAGCTATAGAGTCATCCCAGCGCCCACCAAAATCCCAGAACCGTGGGGCTTTATAGATGGCTCAGCAGTTAAGAGACCATACTCCAGGGGGTCTCAGTGTGGTTCTCAGCATCCACATGGGGCAGCACCCAACCATCTGTAATCCCTGCTTCACATCCTCTAAATTCCAAGAATGTTTGCATTCATGTACTCTTGTATGCATGCACGCTCACGTGCACACACACACAAACACACACACACTTAAAACTATATCTTTAAAAATTCCGATGACATTCTTTACAGAAGAAAAAGTCCAAAATTAATATGGAATCAAAATAGACCCTGAATTGCCAAAAGCACAATGGTGGGAGAATCAGCCAATTCAATTCTGGTTTCAATTCTGTCTATGGAGCCAACATAACAGAAACAAAACAAAACCAGACACATAAACTAATGGAATAAGACAGAAGACCTGGATATAAACTCATGCATTTTTATACAAGTGAGTTTTGAGATTCCATAACATACAGTGGTGAAAAGACAGGCTAGTTTCTTCATCAGATGATTCTGGGAAAACTATATCAACATGTATGGAGGAATGAATTTCCATCTCTGTTGCTCACCTGGTACAAAAAAATCAATTCAAAATGGACCCAGGGCTTACTCTGAGATTCCATATTCTGAAAGTATCAGAGGAAAACCCTACATGATATATGGAGAGCCAAGGACTGACTCCATTAGCTCTCCATACTCAGCCATTAGAAAAATGCACATGAAAACTAGTTCGCCCCTCTCAGAGTGACCATCAACAAAATATCACCAAAAAAGTAACAACAAATGCTGGTGAGGATACAGGAAAGAGGAATTTTATAGGCTGCTGGCGAGAGTTCACACCCAACCAGCCACTGTGGAAACCTGGTTTCTCAAGAAACTGAAAATTGAAAAGCCTTATAATCCAGCCAAGCCACTTTTGACATATGACAGAGGATTCTGTAAGCACCCCACAGAGCATCAGCCACAATATGCACAAGGTGTGGCATCAACCTACAAGTCCAGGAACCAAGGGATAGATAAGAAGAAATGTGATGGAGACACGTGACAATCTTTCAGTCAGCCACAAAGAAAAAACTGAGAGCGTCTCAGTAAGTGAAATGTGGAACTCAGACAAATATTATGTGATTTCTCTTTTAAGTGGTATGTGTGTGTGTGTGTGTGGGTGGGTGTGTAAATGTGTGTGAGTGTATGAGTGTGTGAATGTGTGCATGTGTGACTGTGTGTGAGTGTGTGTGAATGTGTATGTGAGTGTGTATGTGAGTATATGTGAGTGTGTATGTGTGAATGTATGTGTGAGTGTATGTGTATGTGTGAATGTATGTGATTGTATGTGTGAATGTGTGTAAGAGTGTGTGTGTTTGAGTGTGTGTATGTGCGTGAGTGCGTGAGTGTGTGTGTGTGTGTGTGTGTGTTTGTAACAGAAACTTCTAGTTTCTTTGGAAAGTTAGTTATGTCAATGGATGTGTTCTTGGAGCAAACACAGGTGAAATGAGATTTTGATATGGCAAATATACGAAAGGATCCATGATGAAAGAGTATAAATATAACACACAGACAGTGGTATTCGAGCCCTGAGCTTTGGTTTGCTCTGCCTTGCCTTCACTGCCTTTGCTAATTACATGCATGTATTGGTTTGCCTAACATAGCTTTGCTGAGCTCAACTTGTGGTAGAGCTGCCACTGAGAGAAGCTTGCCCAAGAACTGCTGGTGAGCTTCCTGTGGCCGCCGGCTGCTTCTGCGGCCTCTCCTCAGGCTGGTTGGTGAGCTTCATGGTTTCTTCAGGACTGAACTACAGCTGCAGGTTTGTGCCCACAGTCTGCCTTCCTAGGACTGGTCTGCATCTGCAGAGTCGTTTGGTGTTTGCTATGGGGACTGAACTGCTGATAATGAAGGTGGAGCTCACCCCCAGAGAACTATGGCTGAAGAGGTCTAATTCCCTCATATCCTGATAATTTTCTTCTCCACTGCCTCTGCTGGGTTGTGGGCCAGAGGAGAAGTTGGACCCTTACTAAAAGTAGGTTGCAAAAACTTTAAGCCTGTGTGTGTGCCTGTGCGTGAGTGTGTTTGTGTGTGTGTGTGTGTGTGTGTGTGTGTGTGTGTGTGTGTATGTGTGTGTGTGTGTGTGTGTGTAAAGTTGAAGCAAGGTTATTTGGGATGAAGAAAAGCCTGGTGGGGCCATGAAATACACCATGCCTTTTTCTCTGCACAGGAGCATGTGCTCCAGGGTGCTTCCTGGTTCTCATTCTCTCCCAGGGACCTTCTTTTATGCACTTGGCCGTGTTTACTTTTAGACTTTAAAATGTTTTGTTGGTTTCCATTCATCATACATTGTGGTGCAATTCCTAAAGACATCTTTATGTAGTTTGGCCAAACCCATTCCTCTGTCTGCTCTTCTCTTCTTCCCACTTTGTGGTCCCCTCTCACCTCCTGTCTCCTTCCTTCTCCTCCACTCCATTTCCCTGCTCTCCTCTCCTCCCCCTCTCCCCTCCTCTCCTCTTCTTTATACTTCTCTCTCTCCCAACCCCTTCTTTCTTCACTATGGGTAAGAAGCTTCACTCCACTGTGACTCCTGTCACGACTGTCCTGTCACTGGCGAAACAGAGACAACCAGGCAGGGACAGAATGTCAAGGTCCGGGAGCCAAAATAAACCTTTGCACTTTACTAAGATGATTTTATTATATAGTTCATTACAGGGTTGGAAAACTGGCACATATATCAGACCATGTATAGAGGGGCTCAGCACTGAGCCACTTACATCCAAGGCAGGCACCAATATTTACTCTCCAGAGAAGGAATCGATTCTAGAATGTTTGTGTAGTGTGGTGTATACACACATACTGTACAGGTATGCAAGTTAAAGCACTTAGGCAACATTGTGTTTAAATTAGTGCAAAAATGTAGCATCAAGTGGGGAAAAAAAAACCAACCTGCAGAACCATCAGCTCTAGCAATATTAGTCATTTTAAACAACTTTAACTATAAGAAAAGAGATGGTTGGGGTGTGCAGTAGTGAGAGAGAAAATGAAATGAGGGACTGGGACAGAATTTTATTATATCTTTATTTTCCATTCCTTAACAAATATCCAAATCCACTGCAGTGAGCTTGGGGCGGTCACAGTGAGACTATACTGTTTCCTGTGCTCTCCCTTCAGTTTCTAAGCATTTTCCTCCTCGTGTCTTATTAACACATATTAATTAAATGTACAGATGAAATTCAGGGCGACAGCTCCATGTATCTGTCGGCCGGTCCCAGGCAGGATTTCTCGCCCACTCAGACTCTTCTTGAAGGTTCTTTATATCACACCCCACATCCAAACACATCACTGTTCAGCTAGCTAACCTCTGCAGACCACAGGCCATGGCAAACTCTGGCCTATTTGGCCAGTGTGAGAATGACTAGTCTTTCCTCCTTTACTCATCCTGGTAGCCAACTAATGTGTGACTCCCTTTGACTTGCAGACCTTGTCTCATCTGCCTGTCTTGTCTGACTGCCTTTCTGGTTCCAATGATTCGGTCCCACATCTGCCAGCTCATGGTTATACAATTTGTGGGCACCCCTTTCTTTGCTCTTCTTTCCTGTCTACCAGCTTTACAAACACTGTTTTATGTCCTTGAACGACTGATGTGAATGATAAGGCTGTTCACACGTGACACTGTTTCATCTCCAAGATGTGCCCATAGGCCAACAGTTACCCAGGATCACAGCTCTCCTTCAGCAGAGTCACAGGGGATTGTGGTGAGGACCCCTGAGGACGCTGAGCTCCACGAATATTCATATCATACATCCATACATTCATATGGTACCTATATCATACATTCATATGGTATATACATTCATATGGTGTACCTATATCATACATTCATATGGTATATATTCATATGGTGTACCTATATCATACATTCATATGGTATATAAGGTGCGGTGTTGGCCTGAGACCCACGCAGTCTTCGGGTACCTGTGCAGCATCTCTGTCCTGTTTGAGTCAAAGGCACTATGTCGTAGCAGTGGCTGCTTTGCTCTACTGCACAGGGAATGACAATAAAAGATGTGTTTATGTTCGGGTCAGACAAGTGTGCTTTCTTTTTCTAAAGAACTGTGGATGGTAGAACCTGTGGATAAAGAGCTCATGACTATGGGCCTACTGTGCTACTGTGTTTAGATATCCACTGCTTATATTTCTGTATCTATTTTAGCGTGATCCTCCAGCAGAAAATGCTAATTATTGGGGGATATTAGGCAATAGAAATAACTTTAATATTGGGAAAAACCAAGGCCACAGATTTTTGCTTCACACATTTCATGACTTCGCGGTATATGTTTTTCTCAGCCAAAACCAGATTGTGCTGTTTGTGGTATCTGAAAACACACTTAAAAAAAAAAAAACATTTTATTTCAGCTATATTCTTGAGATCAGTGAGCCTGTGCTGCTAAGAGCCTAGCTAGGTTAGCAGCTCTTGTAAACCTTAGACAACAGTGTTCTAAAGGTGCTTTTCTTACCTGCTATTTCCTCTGGGCATCACAGCTGTCCCTCTCCTCAAGTACTTCTGTCTGGTGTGAGGCAGCCATGGCATGTGGCCACAAAGCATTTCCATGGAGCACTGTCAAGATGTCCGTCTGGTCTTTGAGGATAGAGTATGGCTTCAGTGCCTACCCCATGTAGAATCCCAGGCAAATACAGCAAGCCAGTGCCCATGGTCTCAATTGTATAGACAATTATAAAATATTTTCATTTTTGCCTGTTGGCCCACAAAAATACTTTACTATCTCACCTTTTACAGAAAATGTTTGGCTAATGTTGGAGTAGCTTTTGAAAGTCAGTATAAGAAGAAAATGAGCTATTTCTTTAACTTTCTATAGGACTCATCTATAAAATGTCTTGGCCTGGCATCTTTTTTATAATGATATTAAGTAATAATCTGTTCTTAAAATGTTATGTTATTAAACTATTTACAAATAGTTATGTGCTGGGAACTGATGTTTTTTGGTCAGCAATAAACCATGTGTGTGTGTGTGTGTGTGTGTGTGTGTGTGTGTGTGTGTGTGTTCTGTAAGATTGTACTACCTACTGAGAACCTTGTGTCAGCAGCAGCTTAAGAATAGTTTATAGTGAAGCTATTTATTTGCCATAACCATAGAAAACCACATGTCCTTCCTGAACACTTTGGCCATTTTGGCCCTTTTTGTGTTGTTATGACAAAGTGCCTGTGTCTGGATACGTTATTAAAAGAAAAAAAGGGTTATACAACTCAATGTTCTGAATTCAAGAGCAAAATCTGCTCCTGTTCATGCATGGTGAAGGACTCAAAGACACAGAGTCACAAAGATCAGCGCCACATGCAAGACATAAGGTAAGGGTGAGAGGAGAGTCCAGACATACTTAAAGCAACCGGCTCTTCCAGGAAGCAAGCCAAGATGTCCTTTCTTGAGAAAAGCACCAGTCCTTCCTAATGACTAACCACTTCTCACAAGACCCCGCCTCTTAAAGGTACCACTACCACACTGGGGAACAAACTTCCAGTACAGCAACCTTTGAGGGACAAACATACCAAACCACAGCACTAACTAGTTCTCCCATTAACTTCCTCCTAGATCTACAGAAACATCTGGACATGATTCTTCACCTGGGAATAGTTCGTTCTGGAAATGGTGTGAAGTAGGATCAGCACCTTCAGCTTTCTACCTGTCTCACAGGGGCTACCTACTCACACTGAGCCAAGGCTCTTGCATTAAACATCATTCTCCTGGGATCAGCCCCAGAGCTTCTCCTTGCCTTCAGCTCATGTCTAGCTTCTTTGACCTAACCTATACTTAGACTTGTCTGTAGAGTGCTCACTTTAATCTGTCTTCCTGTAGACACCATCACTGGACCATTTGTGGCTACTAGCACCTACATCTCATCTGTGCATGTCCACAGCAGACCAAGCTTATAGGCTTCCAGTCAGGAAAGCTCCCTTTGCCTGCAGATCCTGGAAACCATTTGTTCAGACAGCAGATGTTTAATGTCTATAGACTGGGCCAGTCAGACAACCAGCCATTTCTCCACTTGCTGGTTATTGGATGTTCTGGATGAGCTGAGCACAGTACATCAAGCAAATGGAATTATAATCCTGAACTTCAAGGAAGTCAATCCAGAAAAGAAGGCCGAGGAGCCAGTGAATAACCCCTGTAGGTTTAATAATTATCGTAAGTCAGCTTTGGAAGTATGAAAGGGATGGCCTCAGCTCCGCTAGTGAGAAAAATGAGAGAAAATACAAAAGCTTGACACACTCCCAAGGGTGCCAGAGGATCACATCTGTGCTTGTGGTCTTTGACGGAATTGATGGAGGAGCTGTTTACCCTCCCCCCATTGCTAATGAGATAGAAATCATCCCTCTTCCATGAATAGTCCCAAGAAATGTTCCAGAGGAACAGTAGCTACCCCATGTGGGGTGAAGGCATTCTTCTTCTCAGCATCCACAAAGGCTTGGCGGGAACAGGATGGAGACACAGCTTTTACAAGCAAAGCTAAGTATCAAAGTCCCTCTGAGGTGGGGACCTCTCTTTTGAGAGATGCAGTGTCCTCCCACGGGGACAGGGACATGCTGTCCCAATCATTCCACCCTCCGTCCAGACCTTCAGCCTGTCCTATCCCCCTCCGGGCCCCGTCATCAACTCTACAAACAACTGCTTCTGCAAGTGCTTTTCGAAGAAGTCTGCAGAGAGGATGTTGGAAACGTGCAGGGCTGAGGTTCGAGAGAGGAGAGGTCTGGACTGTGGCCAGGTTTCTGTGTGACTGAACACTGCTGGCTGCTGAGCCACTTGACCTGTGACCTGAGGCCTGGGAAAGCCTGCTTCCTCTCTTTCATTTTATTTATGGACTCATGCAAGCTTCCTATTTATACAAACATTCTGACAGATGCAGGCTTTCATTTGGCCGCATCTCAAGGCAGGATGACTTTTCCCTCTGCCTGACTAGCTGCCTCTACCCAGGGCCTGCTACTTAGTCTCTAGAACAAGCAGGCTTCCATGCTCTTCCGGTGTGAGCCTGTCTATGTGCTGAGATGTTCTATGACCGAAACCTTCTGTGATGTGGTTTTGGAATACTCGTGTTGGGCCACATCTATTTGGTTGGTGATAGGTGAGACACTGCTAATTAGCAATTGTTAGATGGAGACATTTGTCCATCCACACTAACGGATATTTGCTTTCTGTTTGGATGCAGTATGAAACGAGAAGGCTTTGGTCCACTCTGGAGCCTAGTTGACTTTGTACCACATTTGACTGACCAAACCTTTTCACCTGTGTGTAGATTTTCTGAATGAGGGAGGAGAGCAGAACAGGTCACAGACCAATGTGCCGATCAGCGTCTCTCTTGACTCATAATGGCATAAAAAACACACAGCAAGGATGATGGGCCCTAACTCTGCAAGCTAGTAAACTTAGCCTGACCTCTCTTCTATGTTCCTCTGGACAGGAAGACATTGTGTAGAGCAACCCTGAGCCCTGCAGAGGCATGAGCACCAGTGACACCCAGGCTCTGCTCCCGAGCCCACATCACACAGGGCAACTTTGTGATACTATCCTCTGACCAATGCCCAGGGCAACAAACCAGAGATGTCCATTTTTAAATTGGCAAAATGGAATAACAATTAAGCTTTCAGCAACAGGAATTTGCTAATGCAAGTCCAGCCATTGTTTAATAAAAGGGGGCGGGGCTGAAATCAGCCCTGGAGACAGAAGACACCAAAAATAACTTTTGGGTCAGAAAGAAAAGACACTCCAACACCACAGCAGCCAGCCCCCCTCAAGCTGACTCTTGCCAAATATTGGAAGGATAGCTTCTTATTCACAGAAAAGAAATGTTTCTGAGTTTGCTCCACTTGTTTGGCTTAAATTCACATAGCCCTCTGGACAGGCTGCTGGGGGAATGTCTCCTGTTCGTTCCTGCATCTTTAAGATGGCTGGGCTTGACTTCCAAGTTCTTTCTAGATTCTCAGCCTGTGCACGCTCTCTCTCTCTCTCTCCCTCCCTCCCTCCCTCCCTCTCTCTCTCTCTCTCTCTCTCTCCCTCCCTCCCTCCCTCTCTCTCTCTCTCTCTCTCTGGCATTTAATCTGGAATCACAGAAAGGTCTGGGTCTGAACCAACCATCAGTTCATCCTCTCCCTTACATGTCCCATGGATCCTGGATAAAAAGTGAGGCACGGGACTTCAAAGTGACAGTGATGAAAGATGAGAAAATATTTTCGTTTTAAAGATAATTTTACATATTCTTAAGGACAATGAAGGTGGCAAAATATAGTTGCATCTAGTTACTTAGTCAAAAGAAGGTAGCATGCCAAAATATTATAGGAAAAAATCCAATTATTACAGCCAGGTAGATGGTATACACAAATAATAGTGTGTGGTAAGCCTGTAATACATCAAAGAGCCAAGATATTTAGATGTTTTCAAAATATTTATTAACCTTTAAAGAATAGTTAGAGATTTTAAAAGATTTCTGAAGCTCACTAGTGAATGATATTCTCATTTCCATCCCAGTTTATATCATTGAAATGAAGAGTATTTAAGCTGTCCTTTCCAAAGCAATATAATGTTTTTTATATTTGACTTGTAGAATCTCAGTAGGTTTTAGTAATAATGTAATATGGAATCTCTTAGAGTCTGGAAAGGTTCAAGGCTAACATCTCATTCAGTTTTAGCTGAATATGTATTTTATATGTTATGTGTGTGAGTTCATGTGACCCCGTGTGTGGAAGTCAACGGTAAAACCTCAAGTATCACTCTGGTCTTCCACCTAGTTTGCGAGAGTCTGGTGTTGTTCAGGTCACAGCAGGACCACTGACCTGTGAGCATCCGGGCATTCTCTGGTCTTCACCTTCTCTCTGACTACAGGAGTCCTGCTTTTACAGATACATGCTACAGTGCCTGGCTTTTATGTGGGTTGTGAGGACTTGAACTCGAGTCCTCATGCTTACACAGGAAAGACTTTATCCACTGCACTGAGCAATTTCACCAGCCCCATAACTAACTGGACATTTTTGAAACTATATTTCAGATCACTTTATATTTCTACGTGTACCTGTCAGTCATAAAGACAAACTCCTCTGCCTGTCAAATCTTTATGTCTGTAGGAACTTCCTGGAGAAAAGTTCTGGCTTGTCTGACCCCACCTCCAGCCCCCACCCCCATAAAGACAAGACCTGAAGAGCCTACAGACCTCATTGGAATATACTTTGGCATTTGTTCAAATGACTTCAGGCATTAAACTCAAGAGCAGGAGTCTCAGAATATGGCATTTTGCTACTTTGTGTGACTTTGCTTGCTAGGAAACTTCCCCTCGCAGAAGCAAGAAAGGGAAGAAGGAGTGAGCATTTATCTTGAAACCGGCCAAACTCTCTTAATTCTATAATTTATAGTACAACAGCCATGGGGAGACAGGATGATAATCGTCTAATGATGCAGCTGTCCTGTATAATGCTGCCACGTTTAGAATTATTACTGCCAAGATGAAATGCCATGACCAAAAGCAACTCGGCATGGAAAGGGTTAATTTTCCCTATTCTTTATATCACCATCATCATCACCATCATCATCACCATCACCATCATCACTGAATGGAGTCAGGGCAGGAACTCAGAATGGCTTGCCTAGTGTGGATCACTCAACCTGCTTCCTTATCTTCCTGGTCTTGTTGGAAAGACTATATCTGGGCTTAGTTTCTTAACAGGCCTCATATTTCAAAAGTGTATGAGCCCCAAATTATGGAAACCACTCCCTCTGCCTGCTGACATCACTCGCACTTCTCGGAAGCTCATCTGTCCTGTTGCTGCTACATTCCTTTCTGGCCTTAGAACCATCTTTTTTTTTAAAGGTTCCAGTGTAGACTGGAAGCCAGGAGCTCTCCCAGAATCTTCCAGAACTCCAGAACCCGACTCTGAGACATCCAGCCTTCTTGACTGAATGGCAGCTAGACGCTCAGCTTTTCAGGATGAGAACACCATGGTCGCACTTCCCAGACAGCAGTCTGTAAGCTAATTTAATGAATTCATTTTAAATCATAATAAAACAAAAACCAGAGGCTCAGACTAGGAAGGCCTCCAAGGGCCTTCTCCTTCCAGATATGCCTGCTTTACACAGTGGCCTTGTGTATTCTTTTGCTCTGGGCTTGGATGGTGAGGAAGATGATGGTTTTCTGCTCTCCTGGGTGCTCCTCCCAGTCCTTGCTTAGTTGTGAGACTATTTTCATCCCCATTGGCTAGTGCGGTGGAACTCCTGAGCAACAGGATCAGTGACCCAGAGCAAAGACTGTACAGAGAAGATGGGACCTGGCAGTAGCATCCCAGAACCACTGTGTGCCATTTAGCTTGAGCAGCCAGCCCACCAGGCTGAAGCTCTCAGGTTAGTCTACAGGCTTTCTTCCTTATGTCTCGTTCTCTTTATGATCCATCACTGTCTGGAGCAGCACATGATCTTATCTGAGTTGCTCTAGAGCACACAGGCCTTCACCACAGTAAACTCCCTTCTGCCTTTCTGGACAGTCAGCCCATGTTGGTTTTCCCCCCATGGACCCATGACACTTTGCTGCGATGTGCCATCCTTTGTTGGAATGGCTCATGCTGTCTTCGTGGTTCGCAACTACAGGCGCTCAGCCTCACTTATAAATCTATCCACTCACAGTATCCAGGGTGAGGTGGATTTTTGGAGGAGAGAACTGGGGATTTCTTCACTTAACGTTGTGCACGGTCTCTGCAGACACTCGACGGTGCTCACAGGACCCGTGTTTCCTTCTGTGTCTCATCACCTATGCTGTGTGCCTGGAGAGCATTTTCCAGGCTTGCTTTGGCCACAGAGACTTCTATACAAATGAAACATATTAAGAATAAACAGACAACTGACAACGACAGGGACAAATATTCTCCAGGTCCCAGGGTTTATCATGTGAAGCCTGGACACTGACTGGCTCCAGCTTCACCATAGCAACTGCCCTTGGAGAGCTCACGTATGGGCACCCTACTGCCAGAAGCCTTTCCAAATGTGTCTCTGCACTGACCAAGCAGGATTATAAGAGGATGTTTCTCTGCAAAGGGCATCCTCTCATTCTGGCTTTTGGGACCACTCTTCTGAGGGCTTCCTTCAGTTTTTGAACATGGTTGGATCTCAGACCTGACACTAGGCTCCATGCCTTTCAACATATGCAAAGTTTCTACCCTCCAACTTTCCCTGCTTGGGTATCTGAACCCAATTCCTTTTAAATCTATCAAATCCGAAAGCATAACTGACTTTGTGTCCTTCCCTCGTCCGTTGACCCTCTACTGCTTCCAAGGGCAGCTCTCTCATTGTGGCCAAGCATGACCAAGAAAGAGAAGTAGGTCACCTATTGACTGAGACACCAAAAGGCCTAGTAAGCCAAACCCAAGCCAGCTGGAGAATGGGAATTACCCGTAGCTCTAGCTCCCTCTAGGAAACTCCATTCTGTGTTGTTACTGTGAGGTTGGTGTGAACTTGGCATCTTGATACAACACAGGGGCATGGGTTGGCTTTCTGATGTACACCTTACCAGGCTAAGAACACGGTGTTGGCAGTTCTTCCTGGAGATTAGAGGAAAATCCCCATTCCCGTATTTCTTTTTTTCTAACTCCTGGAGGCCACTAATGGTCCTTGACTCCGGCCTTTCCATTGGCTCCAAAGGCAGGGACGTCCGTGTAACTCTTCAAACTGCAATGTATCCGACTCGGTCCTGATAATAATGGACAAACATTCTCTGAAACTGTAATCGTTGCCACGTTCTTGTCTCCAACTACCTTCCAGTTTCATTCCCACCAGAACATAAGAATCTTCCATTTCTCTCAGTCACACCAGCAGTCTGTGTGCACATACATGAAGGTCATTGTCTGTCAACAGCCACAGACCAGGCTGGAGGCACACAGAGAGATGCAAGCCAGCTCTTTGGAACTTCTGCCTAGTGTCACTGCGATGTGGGGACAGCTGTTCTATGGTGGTGGCCCACTCTAGCTCACGAGTAGACATGTGGGTAGTAATAGACGGTGGGTCACTGTCACTGTGATAAAAACTTGTCATTTCAGCTCCTGCCAACAGGGCAAGTGACATTCCTCTTGTGTGTCCATAAGCTTGGATCCAGTCTCTAGGTCACACATCACAAGGATTGGAACTCGGGACAAATCATAACCCATATGAGATGTCTTGTTTATCTTCTATCGCTGTGAGGAGACACCATGACCAAGGCAACTCTTATGAAAGAAAACATTTAGTTGGGAACTTGCTTCTAGTTTCAGAGGGTTTGTCCATTATCATCATGGCAGGAAAGACAGACACAGCACTGTAGGAGTATTTAGAGTTTTATATCCACATCCCCAGGCGATAATCTTGTGGGGTGTTGCTGGTATGGCATTTTGTAACCTCAAAGCCTTAATGACATAACCTCTCCAACAGAACTGTTCCTGCTAATCTATCCTAAACAGTTCCCAAAACTGTGGATAGAACATTCAAACATGAGCTTATCTAGGCCACTCCTATTCAAACGACTACAACCAGACTTGTAGGTTCATTCGTGACAACACAGTTGAAAACAGTGACAAGTGCCCCAGAGCTGGGAAGTGGCTTGGTGAGATTGTAGATGGGAACCTACATCTATAATAACCCTAAGCCAGATGGTGGTAGAAATCAGTTTCTAATTTCAGTTAGAAGCAGTAAGGGACAGGGAGAAGAAATTGAATTTGGTTTTCAAGTTGTTAGTTGTTCATTCTGCTACAGTGTGTTGTCTCCTAATTTGCTTCACGTTACTATGACCTTACCTCATGCAAATCACCCCCCTAAGGCCTGTCCTCTAGACACCACAGTTGATTATGTTTCCTGCCTCTCAGGGCTTTACAATGGGGGTTTAATTAGAGCAGGTGAAACTCAGGGCACTGTCAAACAGCATCCAAGCACAGCTCCCAGGGGGCTGATGTCATGGGAATGCACAAGATCCTCCTGAGGGAACGCTGGACGTGTTCAGCACCGCTTAGGTCCAAAATGTTAAAACCAAATACTGTGTCAGGAGAGGAAAGACTGGAGAGAGCTGCGGCAACATTAAAACCTGGGCCCTGGGGGGTGGCTTAGTGGGCAAAGATGCTTGCCACCAAACCTGGCTACATGAGTTTAATCCCTGGGACCCACATGACATCCTCTGTTGTGTAACCTCCACATGCACGCATGGCACAAGCGTGCACACATATGAAAGTAAGGAGATAAGGAAATAGCTTTCAAAATATTAACATATGAAAGAAGCCAGCTGACAAAAACTGGAAACCCTTCCCTGTCTGAACTACATGTAACAGAGCCCACACTCAGGAAGTCGTCATGTAAATGACCTATAAAGGGCATGATACAAGAAGGGTCCTCCACTCTTGCCGAAGGTCCTCTCGCTGTGCCTTCCTATTCATTAGCTCATTCAATCGTATGGAATTCTTCAGTGCCACCCCCACCCTATATTTTATAGACAAAAGTCTAAGGCTTACGTGGTCCCCATCATGTTATGCTTGGTCTACATGGAATGTGAGCCTGAGATTTGACTTTTCAGAGGTAGGGCCTGTAGCTCCAGAGCCCATAGGACTTTTCCATTGCCCTCTGTGGCCCAACTGTCTCGGTGGCTGAGCAGAAAGCAGCAGAACAGAGGGGTTCTGAAGCTCATGATTTCATTCTGAGTAGGTTGGACTGCTTTGTAGCCATATAAAATCCTTTAGTAAGAAAGAGGAAACCAGCCTGGTTCACAGGTGCCCTGTGTGGTGAATCCCTTCTGCTCCTTGGACATTTTTCAAATATAGGATTATAAGCTCCCTTGGCAACTTCCAAATACAAAAGAAAAACCTGACCCAGTGTTTTAACAAAGGATTTGTTATTTGACCTTTTTTTAATTTTAAAAAAAAAAGAAAAAAAGGCCTTTTTAATTCAAAGCAATAAAAACTCGGGTTTGGGAAACATTGGATAGAACATTCCAGACTAATTCTTTTTCTTTGTTCCTACTCCCACCCACACAAAAGCACAAATCCCTTCCCAGATATCTCTGGCAACTGACCTTGAACTCCTTCAGTGATGAGAACAGAAATCTCTCTCTCTCTCTCTCTCTCTCTCTCTCTCTCTCTCTCTCTCTCTCTCTCTCTCTCCCTCCCTCCCTCCCTCCCTCCCTCTCTAAGAAACATTGGCCTTTCTTTGGTTTAGTGGTTGAACAAGTCTATCATGATAGATTTTATGTCTTCACTCTTCCATTCTGACCTCTCCAGCAAAAGACATCTTTATGAAACTCTTGTTGCTGTTGTAACACATTAGCACACATATGGTTCTAAAGCAATCTATACCTAAGGTCAGACTTCTGAAACAGGTGTCAGATGGCTGAAACTGAGGCATTAGCACAGCCATGGAGCCCTGAGGAGGTTTGTCTGAGTCAGGGTTTCTATTCCTGAACAAGCATCATGACCAAGAAGCAAGTTGGGGAGGAAAGGGTTTATTCAGCTTACACTTCCATATTGATGTTCATCACCAGAGGAAGTCAGGACTGGAACTCAAGCAGGTGAAGAAGCAGGAGCTGATGCAAAGGCCAGGGAGGGATGTTACTTACTGGCTGGCTTCCCCTGGCTTGCTCAGCTTGCTTTCTTATAGAATCCAAGACCACCAGCCCAGGGATGGTACCACTCACAATGGGCTGGGCCCTCCTGCCTTGATCACTAGTTGAGAAAATGCCTTACAGCTGGATCTCATGGAGGTATTTCCTCAACTGAAGCTCCTTTCTCTGTGATAACTCCAGCTTGTGTCAAGTTGACACAAAGCCAGCCAGTACAAGGCCTAACAGAGAATGTTTCCTGACCATTTTTAGCCTCTCAAGACTACCCGATTTCCTTGGTTTATAGCCATTAAGTTTCAAAAACAAAAGCACAGCAACCTGGTGCTCCAGACTGCCCATTTACAAGGATGGTTGTGACTGTAGAGACCCCACTCAGTTAGCCCAAGATTATTGACATCAGTGGTCTCCATTTGTAGACCCTTAGTCACATTGGCAAAGTTCTTTTTCACAGAGGTGAAGAAAGACTCTCTTGTGTACTGTGTGGAAGTATCACCTATCAATAAAAAAGCTGATGGCCTATTAGCTGGGACAGGAAATAGGAGGCGGGAGTTCTGGTAAGTAGAGCGGAACTTTGGGAAAGAATCAGGCAAGAAGAAGAGGATTTGCCCCAAACTCTGGGAAGACAGACACATGAAACTGAAGAGAGGTAACTAGACACATGGCACTTGTAGAATATAATCATCATCATCATCAAGTTAGGAGCTAGCAGGGGAACAAGCCCTAGCTTATGTCCTAGGCATTTATTCATAAATTATAAGTCTCAGAGTCATTATTTCAGGAACTGGAAATAATGGGATATTTGTGGGAGAGCTCATGGTTACACAAAGGCTTAAGGCATCAGGAAGAGAAGTCACCTTTGGAGACCATTAACACTCTTACACAGGGCTCCAATGTTGGTTTAATCGGTGTTGTGTAAGAGTTTCCTCCAAGCAGGTACTGGAGAAAAGATCATCCAGAGATGCCTCACCTGGGGATCCACCCCATATGCAGCCACTAAACCCAAGCACTATTGCTGATGCCAAGAAGTGCTTACTGGCAGGAACCTGATATGGATCCCTCCTCAGAGGCTCTGCCAGAGCCATACGGATACAGAGGAAGATGCTTTCAGCTTACCATCGGACTAAACATGGGGACCCTAATGAAGGAGCTAGAGAAAGGACTGA
Source organism: Micromys minutus (assembly GCF_963924665.1). Taxonomy (NCBI): domain Eukaryota; kingdom Metazoa; phylum Chordata; class Mammalia; order Rodentia; family Muridae; genus Micromys; species Micromys minutus. The sequence goes on from NC_137974.1 coordinate 84,725,376, forward strand.
AGGAGCTGAAAGTGTCTGCAACTCCATGGGAAGAACAAAATTATCAACTAACCAAACCACCAGAGCTCCCAGGAATTAAAACACCAACCAATGAGTTTGCACAGAAAGACCCATGGCCCCAGGTGCATATACAGCAGAGGATAGCATTCTCTGACATCAATAGGAGGAGAGGCCTTTGGTCCAATGAAGGCTCGTCTTCCCACTGTAGGGGAATGCCATAGGGTGTTGGGGTGGGAGAGGGTGATTGGAAGAGGGAGCACCTTCATGGAGGCAATGGGAAGGGGCAAGAAGATGAGATTGGGTGAAGGGGATGACATCTGAAATGTAAATACAGAGAAGATCCAGTTTTTTAAAAAAAGAGTTTTCTTCAAGATTGAAGCATTCCATTTTGTAGGGAAGCTCCTTAAGCAGGAAGGTTAACAACTCAAACTTGCTGCCAAAAGTCCCTAAAACTGACCAAGTTCACTAGGCTCCTGCCTTCCAGAGTAAACAATAGGAAATGAGAGTCTTCCTTAGACTGACAAGACTGAGCTCAAAGAAGAGTCTTGATGTCAGACCAACTAACTGAAGAAACAAAACCAACCAAGCTGTAGAAAATGATCCTCTTCACTAAATCCTTCTTCCTACTGTGCCTTTATGTATCGATCTGTTTTAAGTGACCTCAAAGCACAGTGCTGAAAGTACTGCCTGTTCACACCACAAGGGGCCATGTACCTTACAAAGAAACTGTATGTTAGACAAACCCTCTACAGGCTGAGTTATGACATTCTTGGCTATGAATCGGGTATTAGTGATCCAGTGATATGTAACAAATCAGGTCACTTTAGGAAGAAACATGTATTACATGTAGTCATAGACTGATCGATTGACAAAAGTTATGATCAGAATTTATAAGAACCTCTTCCTGTATTTCCTCAAGGAGGAGTATTCGGTATCTGCTAAAACAGTGTTGATGGTGGTTTTATAGAATCTAAGTATTATGAATTAAGAAAACCAAATTTACATATGTTTAGATTATTGGACTTTTGGTCTCTTGATTTCTATGTGGCATTTTTTTTTAAATTATGAAATATTTCACTTTAAGCCAGCTATTTACCACAATTCTTAGATGTTGGCAAAGTTGTTGCCATTTTATTAAATGTCATGCCAATATCCCGAATCTTCTCATTGCAGTATGCAGAGGGGAAAGGTCGATTCTGAGCCAGGCATAGTCTTCCTGAGAGACTACAAGCCTTCCTATCAGACCAGAAGATGACAATCTTTTTCCCATTTAAGGGAAGCAATCAACTCAGCCTGCAGAGACACTATATTTCCCTTGCAAATGAGCTTCATTAACAGCTTGTATTATGACTCTTCTCATAGCTAGAATGAGTGGCTTACGGCTCTACATTATAGTGGAGATTGTCTCAGCCCTGAATTATGTGCTCATCTATAACCACATTTAATTATGAACATCACCGCGAGGTTGTGTTGTGAATACCCGTGTGAGTGCTTTGGAAGCAGCTCCTGGGTACAGTGGGATTTGTCTCTGCTAAAGGCTTATCCTGGGTTTATGAAAAAAAAAATGTTCTTTTGGCAAAATTCTGTTTATCTTCAGCATTAAACTGATTAATGCCAGTCTTGACATTATTAAGAAACATTATCAAGTGTCTTGGTTCAAACTGAAATCAAAACTGAAGTGAGTCTGAAATTTTAAATCCATGTAATTGTCACTTAATAGCACCATGTGACTTGAGACTACTGTGGCCTGGACCATCACACAAAGACATTTGTTTGCTTGTGGGGAAATGTTCTTATAGTTTTGTTCACAGAATAAGATTTCCAAAGTTCAATCTATCTCAGTCTATAAACAGCAAAAACCAGACACCTAGGTCTGTTAATAGCTTACAAAATAAGAAATATGATTACTGGGGCTGGAGAGATGGCTCAGCAGTTAAGGGCACTGACTGTTCTTCCAGAGGTCCTGAGTTCAGTTTCTAGCAACTCCATGGTGGCTCACAACTGAAGCTCTCTCCTGGTGTGTCTGAAGACACCGACAGTGTACTCACATACATAAAATAAATACATCTTTAAAAAAGAAATATGATTATTAATCATATAAATGTATTTCTCTTCGATAAAGAAACAGCATGAAAATTTAAACAATGTATAATTGTCTATTAAATTGGTATTGTTTATTAAATAACATTAAATCAATGGAAGTCCAAGCCAGGAGGCAGACTCAGAAGCTGTAGTAAATAGTCGCCTCCACATGAGAGGAAACATACTAAAGCATTTTTGGCAATATATGTCCTCACACACTTATCCTACGGAAGAATTATTAGCCATTCTGTTATAGAGTTTTTCTTTTGGGGAAATATTTAATGAAGTTGGTTCATCTGTTGAAAGTTTGGAAACACGTATGTGCAACAATTAAGGGAGATAATCAATCAGGTGTGGCTTTCCCTGTGATGACCCATCCCCATCCCTCCATTAAAGACTGTGCTTATGGACGATGGGTAAATGACTAATTAGAACCGTAGAGATGCACCATTGACATTCACCAGACTGGTAAGAGTTTCAAAATCCAGCAGGTGCCTGAATTAATAAGGATTCTAAGCAATTCCAGGCAATGCTTGTGGGAATAAAACGGTAGAGTTTAGCAGCACCGTGCAGGAGGTAGAAGATGTTTCTGCTCAACAATCCCTCTGCAGATTTGTTCCCTAGAGAAGCTGTCATCTCTGTAAAAATAGAAGACATATTCAAGAATGCTAGTAGCAATGGTGTTTGTTAAGGGGGAAAATTAGAAAAAAAAAAAGGCTAATTCAGGGCTGTATGCATGTGTAGTACATTCACAGAGTGGTGTATTGTGTGCCAGAGGAGATAGTTTGTGGGGCTCAGCCTGGACCCACAGACCCAACCTCCCAAACCAAAGATGTAAAAGCAAGTTAAGGGCAAATATGTGGCAACAATGCTTAAGGTTTTATTTCATTTTGAGAAGGAAGCTCACTCTATAGTTTGTAATCCCTGAGAATCCTGACTCAGCCACCTCAGCAGGAGACTTACAGGTTGGCGCCAGCAGAACTAACATACTATTTCAGATCTAAAAACCTTTACTGTGTGTCACTTAAGAACATAAATACATGAGGGGACCAGGGAGGTGGCTGATGACGTGAATTTGATCCCCAGGATCCACGTAATGGTAGAACCGATCAATTCTCATAGGTTATCCTCTGACCTCCATAGCATACACATGTGCACAAAAACGTGTGTGTGTGTGTGTGTGTGTGTGAGAGAGAGAGAGAGAGAGAGAGAGAGAGAGAGAGAGAGAGAGAGAGAGAGAGATAAATGTATAAAGAAGTGTATAGGAAACTCACCAAGTCCAAAAGGAAGTTGAGAGCTTGAAATGTACATATGGTGTTCAGGTACTAGGATACTTGCTTTATTTCCTTCCTGGGGCAAGTAGAAGGAAATGGTTCTTGCCATCTTTTCAGTTGTGTGTGCACAGGCATACATTTATGCTTAAGTGTGTGTTCATATCAATGTAAATGTGTGTATGCACAGGTCAGATGACAATCTTGGGTGGGAGTTCATGTCGTTGAGATAGAGTTCATCACTGGCATGAAATACCACTATATAGGTCAGGCTACTTGACCCGGGTGTGTCCAAGAATCTATCTACCTCTGCCTTCCTATCTTGTCGCAAGTGTGTGTCACCATCATGGGCTTCTCTGAGTTCTGAGGACCCAAACTCAGCTCTCATGGCTGCAAAGCAATGAGGCCAGTCTAACAATGAGGAGATACATGATATTGTTAAAGGGATTCCCCTTTCCTTTCTCTCCTAAGTGTTGGAGATACATGATATTGCTAAAGGGATGGATGACCATTTGAAAAGACACAATGTAGAGCCCACTGGATAGACACAAGGCAGCATACAACCATACATGAAGTGGACCTTCATAGAGATTTCACTGGGTTCCCATAGCTCTTAGTATCTCTTTTTCACATAACTGTCACACAAGGCACAGGACAGAAAACAAGGACTCTGGGTGGGTCACTTGATGCCTAACAGAATAGGTCTAACATGCGCTCTGACCTTATCTGGCTGATAACAACTGGGGTGAAGCAACTGGGAAGATTCATATTCAATTCTCTTTGCTCGGCCCAGACCCTTCCTGCAGAATTCTGTTTCAGAATATGTAGGTCACAGCACCCAGCAGAATAATGGCATTCAGAAAGCTCTGCGCACACACTATAGAGTATTTCCAGAAGCTGAAAGGATATTATGCATAATTGAGCGAGCTTTACTCTGTTCTCAGACCCAGCCTGGTTACGTCTGAAGCTGTGCGTCCTGGATAACACAAGTATTTGGTTCTCTTTTTCTGGGGATTTTGTCCTTTAGCCTGGGGTTTGCTGTCTGCCAGATATACTAGGAACTGACAGCCACCTGCTTAGGCTCAGCGGGTGCCCTGGCTGTGAGGAGGGCCCAAGAGCCCCAGCCCCAGTGTTCAGGAATGGAGAAAGGATTCTCCTTTGTCTTGCATAGCCTGGAGTTTCTAAATGATGATCAGCCAGGGAGGAATAAATAAGATTTTCACAAACACTGGTGGTGTTCTGATTGCACTATGTGCTTCTGTACGTATTTTAAACCAAAGCAATTGCTAAGAGCATACATGCTCATCTCAATGTATGGGCTCCAGGTAGCACCAGGTCTTCTATACAAGATGATAACTCATCTCCCCTTTTAATTTCAGGAGGAAATGCTGACTCCCTAAAATTACTACCACGGAGCTAACATGTTATGGAGCAAAATAAAAAAGTCAAATACTGTGCCTCCATCCCACCACAGTTCATGTAAAAAATCTGAAACACTGTAGAATCTTAGCCCTGAATTCTGGGACAGCAGAAACAGCCACTACCACAGTGTCTCAACTCTAGTGCAGCAATCCCATAGAAGTCCAGCATCTCTGCTGTTTCCCTTCTTTGACTGTAGCCTGGACATCTCCTGCAGACACCAGCTCAGTGCATGAAGCTACCTACCTGCTATGCAGCAGTTGAGACCATACGCATTTGCATTTAGGCCCTCCTATGGCTTCTGCCATCTATGGTTTCCCCAGTTTTCTTCCTCCTTAATGAAGAGGCTTCTGAGCCTATAGTGGCAGTTTGGAGGGATACCTGTTATTTATTTCTTTTTATTCCTGAAATCAGAAGCAGGTGAATAAAAGTGGCAGAAAGTATAGAAAGGTGTGTGTGTGTGTGTGTGTGTGTGTGTGAGAGAGAGAGAGAGAGAGAGAGTGAGAGAGAGAGAGAGAGAGAGAGAGAGAGAGAGAGAGAGAGAGAGAGAGGGAGGGAGAGGGAGAGAGAGAGAGAGAGGGAGAGGGAGAGAGAGAGAGAGGGAGAGGGAGAGAGAGGGAGAGAGAAAGGAAGCAAGAAAGGAAGAAATGAAGGAAGAAAGAAAGAAGGGAAGGAAAGAGGGAAGAAAGAAAGAAAGAAAGAAAGAAAGGAAGGAAGGAAGGAAGGAAGAAAGAAAGGAAGAAAGAAAGCAAGCAAGCTGGACAAATGGCCTCACTACCTGCTAGGTCTCGGAATATTATGGAGAAGGGGTCCTGAGACATGCTCCTCCTCGTGATAAACTAGCACTGAGGTGGGTACTGTGAGTGCCCTTGCTTACCACTGGAAACCCCTTGACCCGAAGGCTGTCCAGAGGTGAACGCTCCTAGACAATGTCTGGCAGCCATGAGTATGGAAACATGGCAGCTCCCTTGCCCCTGGTGGAAGCATCTTTGGGCCTCACTGTGCACAGATCCCTGTGGGACTTGTGAGCACTGCTTTCCAGTGTTTTCTCTTGATCCAGTCACATTGTCATCTCACCACGCTCTGTGAAAATCTTTTGCTGGCTCACCTCCAGGACCGCTTCTGAGAAGTTCTAAGACAATAAATATTGTTTTAACAAGTAACTAAGACGGTGCTATTTTACTAATAGTAAACTAAAATGATACTATTTAAGCACTTGGGGCACTGCCACTATGATCCTTGGAAGTCAGAAAAGGAATCCTTAGGGGGCCTGAGAGATGGCTCAGTGTTTAAGAGCATTTGCTACTCTCTAAGAAGACTAGAGTTCAGCTTCCAGCATCCACATCAGGTGGCCTATGGTTATGTAAAACTCCAGTTCCAGGGGACCCGACACCCACTTCTGGACACTGAGACCATCCCCATTCACAAGCACAACTCACACATAGACACATGTACTTTAATATTAATGAAATGAGTCTTTAAAAACAATGAATCTTAAATCAGTTCCTTAAACCTGTGATAGCCAGGTGACCGTGTTCACCAGCTCCGGAAGATGAAGGACAACGTGTGGTTTAGTTTATGACTTTCACAAAAGGCCTGCTTTGATGCAGAGTTAGAAAGCTTCGTAAATACTGAAGAGAAAACCTTTTAGGCTTGCAACCCTTTTTATTAAACTGTCTTCCTTCCCTCAATTTTCAGTAAGAGATTTCAATTCTCTGGAACGTTCATGAGGTCACTGAGCAGGAATTCCCAGAGGAGAACAAGATGGGTGGGTAGCAATAACATTTCCCTCTCCAGTGACCCCTCTCTAGCCTTAGTAACAACGCAGGGAATTGCTCTTCTGTCCTGTGCTCCTGTGGGATATAACCATCCTCTTTACTAGAAAGAAAGGGAGGACCAGAGGTGACCAGTCCCTTCCTGGACACTGGCTGACTCTGTCCTTTCCCCCCTTCATCCCGCAGTGAGAGCTCACAAGGACCCAGAAAACAGCCTGTTCATTGGCCTGCGTCTCTTTGGTACAACGTTCTACTCCACTTGTAAGATTTGTGGATTTTTTTTTTTTTTAATCGGGGCCTCTATATTCTTTAGCAGACTTTAATGTTGGTGTTGCTAAGGAAGACTAACATAAGCTTTGGGGTGATCTCTGGGAGACAGGTGAGTCAGAAGGTGAGGCCAGAAGGCTTTCTGTTGCCAACGCAAGCAGACATCATGCCCGGAGAACAGAGCAGCCCAAATATGTCCTTAAATTTTAAAACTTTATAACCATATCCACAAGAGATACACATCTGGGAAAGATGTATCGCTTAAGACTTGCTGTTCCAAATGTATCCCATACACCGCCACCATCGTTTGAACTTTCAAAGAGGCCACATTGCAGGCTACCCCCCAACATTGCTGAATTAAAAGCTGCCTTCCTGAAAAGTCCTCAAGCTGCCACATTCTTGTACACACTAGAGTTGATGAAGTGACCAAGACATGTTATCCTTGCTGACACTGTGAATACCCCTTAGTTGTCCGCATGCTTCCCAACACCTACTATACCTTGAGGTACCTAGAGGAACTGATTCCAGAGGCCACAGTCCATAGATGCTCGAAGTCCTTTTTTTTTTTTTTTTTTTTTGTTGTTGTTGTTAAAAGGCATGGTGTTTGCATTAATCTTGTGCACAGTTTCAGTAAAATTAGCATCATCTGTAGATGCCTTACAAAACTTCATGTAATCAGTGCTGAGTAAGAGCTGTTACATTGTGTTCTCTAGGAGATGGTGACAAGAAAAAGAAAATCAACATGTTCCTAAAGACACAGAGCTGCCGGTTTCGGGTCTGGAGGCTGTGGATAGGAAGAAACGTCTGAAAGGAGATTTGCGGATGAGCAGCAAGCTGTGTGTTGTTGAAATCGGTGCCCAATGTCTGAGTGGGCTTTGGGCAGGAGGCAGGTGGGAGGCAAGATTTCACAGAGAACTAAATCATCCTTGATTAGCAAGTTACACCTGATGTTGTGATTTCACGCTTGGGAACTTCTGCTGAGTTTTACCTTAAGGCTCTGTGATATAAGTACATAGAAATTCTTGCTATGTATGTGGGGGGGGGGTGTGCATGTGACCCACACCTGCTAAAAAGCTCACTTTGAGAAAAGTGGAAAGAGCACTGTGGCCCACCCTGACCACCTGAAGGCATGTATTCCCAAGTGGACTGGGGCTGAGTTTGAAACAATTGACCTGATGCTCTGGAAGCATTGTGGTTTTGTTTGTTGCCTTTGGACATGTGCCTGATTTAAAGCTGATTTAAAGAGTTAAAGCATCTCTGGGGGGGTAGGGTGTTTAAATCACTTCTCATCTGTAAGCCCTATTTTCCACTTTTGTCTTTCTTTTGATGTTTGCATCCATATTATCAAATCTCTTAATTATAATTATCCACTGACTTTGCATCTCATGCATCTCAACAAAACCCCTTGCTCAGTCACCAAATACACAGTGACAGAATTTCTCTGAAACAGGAAAGAAGAGCCTCTGAGAAGGAAGGAAGATCATCCCGATGGCGTGCCCTGAGCTTTTATCCATGCAGCAGACCTTCGTGAGTTCCTTAGGTCATTATTAGACTAATGGATGTCAAAGCCACAAGAAGTCTTATATAAAGAGTAGAAAAATTAAGGAAGTCATCTCACCCCACACACTCGGCAGTGAACTGAAGAAGAAAACACAACATCTAGACCAAAGTACTCTTCGAACCGGATGCACAGGAGACTCAACGCATTTCCCAGAAGGCCAGCTGTTTGGCAGCCAGTGTTCTCTCTCCATTGCTCAAAAAATTATTGACTGGGATCCAGTGGCTGAGAATTTTTCCTGTCTGTCTGTCTGTCTATTATTTATATTTAATATGTGGGTTCTTTAGTCTATGTGTATGTCTATGAACCATCTATGTGCCTGGTGCCCATGGCCAGAAGAAGGCGTTGGATCATCTGGACCTGAAATTACTGCTGGCTGTAATGCCGTGTGAATGCTGGGAATCAAACTCAGGTCCTGTGGAAGAGCAGAAAGTGCTCTTAACTGCTGAGCCATCTTTCTATCTCCCAAGGGTTGAGTTCTTGCCTTATAGTTCCAATAGCAGACCCAGCTACATCAGGCTCTGGTAGTCGAATAAAAGAAAGTCATACTTCTCCAACAGGCTCATGCCCTTCCTTACATGCTCAGATATTATTCTTAACTATGTAATACACCTACATGTAATCCAGCCAAAGAGATAGGAATTCTTGAAGGAAGAGAATGGCTATTTGAAAGGAAATTGAGCCCAGTGCTTATGGGGAGATCACTAGCTCTATTTCTCTACCAATTTATCTTTTTAGATGTAACGCATTACAAATAAACACAGAAGCTTTTAAAGGTCCAGCTGCCAAAATCTATTAAAGGAGAATATTAGGATAAAGCCTTATAAAATACAATAAAGGTGAGTAATCAGCAAATGTGGTTTGTAAACGAAGCTTCTCTATATAAGGCCTAGAGAAGTCGCCATGTTTATTTTTAAATGCAAATTAAAACTAGAATGTACTGTGTAATGAAAATGGGTAAATGATGAATAAATGAATAAGACTCAGTGCTATAAAGGGTAATGTGACTCACTCTCACCGACTCTTGAAACGAGTCTGCTTAGGCAATTAAAAGCTTTAAAAGAAATTGGCCCATATGTGTCAAGAGCCCTAAAAACAATTAATGCCTTTAAAACTAATGATCCCGAGTCTACTAATTTATCTTAAATAAGTGATTGTGTACTTGGGTCGGGCGTGTGCAGCTCAGCGCTTATCTATCATGCGTCAGGCTGCGGGGTTCACTCTTTATATTGCCCCCCAAAATTATAGCGAACTTTGGACATGTGGCCAGGGTGAGGGAGGCAGATGAGTGACAGAGTTCTTGCCTAGCATCATGTGTGTGTGTGTTATATATGAATTATATACATGACCTATATTCCTGCATCATATCTGTGTGTATTATATATATGAATTATATACATGACCTATATTCCTGCATCATGTGTGTGTGTGTTATATATGAATTATATACATGACCTATATTCTTGCATCATATCTGTGTGTATTATATATATGAATTATATACATGACCTATATTCCTGCATCATGTGTGTGTGTGTTATATATGAATTATATACATGACCTATATTCCTGCATCATATCTGTGTGTATTATATATATGAATTATATACATGACCTATATTCCTGCATCATATGTGTGTATTATATATATATGAATTATATACATGACCTATATTCCTATCTAGACTGAAAGCACTCTTTAAAAATTATGTATGTACAGATCTTATTGCAAAACTGTTTCTTGTCACTATTTTCTAAAGTATAGCATCTATTTTATGTAGTCTGCATTGTATCTGATATTATAAGCAATTTGGGGAAAATTTAAAGCATATGAGTGGCTGTGTGTAGGTGATATGAAAACACTACTCCATTTTGTATAACAGCTTTTATTATTCACAGATAATTGTGATCTGAGCGAGTCCTAGAATAATTCCATAAGAATGATGGAGGACACACACACGCACACACATACAAACATACACACACATATATACACATACATACATACACATACACAGACACACACACATACACAAACATACACACACATACACACATACACACACACACTGGGTGATGTTTCCTGGTCCGCCATTACAGCAGTGGTTAAAAATGTCAGGTTCTGAAAATGATGTTTCTTTCTGTGTTGGGAAACAGGTGGGACCACACTTGCGTTCTGTATAAAGAACGATGTCTGTCTGAGGTAACATGCATGGGCCTGGTACTGCTGATGCAGCCTTCTCTTCTGTCAGTGTTGCAGCTTTTAATGCATTGCCTTTGTCCTTCCACTAACACTGTGTAGCACCCTCTCTGCATCTAACGCCTCCTCTGCAAGTCAAAATGAAAAACTCAATCCAGCTACAGTTAACAGTATCTAATGGTGCCAGGATGATCTCTTTCTACTGAAGAATCAACACACCCCAAACAGCAGGTTTACTGACGATCTCCGATGCGTTCCAAAATGTCTGCACATAGCCAGTGACCTTCTTCCATGGATGTCACAGTTTTGTTCTCAGTTAAACCATATGCCAACAACAGGTGACTGATCTCAACACCACTCAGGCACCGGCCGTTCCTTTGTTCACCTCTCCCGGCCTTTCTGAAATACAAGTGTGAGGAAGTAGTTGGAATATTCCACCGAAGAGAGGGTGGGAGCTGGATGGACAGAACACGGACACATGTGGCGTTCAAAGATCATGCTCAGACTTATAAGAAAAACACGCTGTCCTTATAAATGAAAACATTTTTTTAATTTTTCTTTTGTGAAGCTAACATATGTGAGAAATATAATATTGAAAAACATTCAAAAGCTGAAGATTTCACGTACAAAAAATGACCCTCCTTTTAATTAAAACACCAGTAAGAGCTGGTAAATGATATCTAATAAAATTATTAAATGTAAAGAACAAAGTATGTTAATGAAACTGGGAAAAAGCATTGTTTTTTTTTTTTTCTAAGAAGAGCATCAGGGATTTAAATAGCCATATTTTGATTGTAATTTTTAAAAAAATGGGTTGTAGATGCCAAAGAAAGCCAGGGTGCTGTTAGGCTGCATCAAATAAGAGTACAGTGTTCAGGAGACAGGCAACAAAAGGCACATTGTTCATTTCCCTGTTGGCATGCAGCCTATCGGTAAGCGGCTGAGAAATGAGGCCTGCCAGGCGCAGGACCCACTAGAGTGTGTGAAGCAAGGAGCAGATGCTGAAGGTTTATCTACAATCCTTCTCAGACACTCAGTCCATGGGTGTGCAAGCCCCCTGTATAAAGTGGTGTGGTGTTTCTATGCGCCCTGTTCTCATCCTCCTGTAAGCTCTCTACAGAGCACTGTGGCATGTAATCTCATGTGAATTCTGTGTAAGTGGTCGGCATGCCTCTGTCTTACTCAGGGTGTCAGGAAAATCAAACTGTCTGGTAAAGATGTGGTGGTTTTCTTTCAATGATTTCCATTCATCTGTGGGTGCAAACCTGTGGGAAAGGATGTCTCACTGTATGACGTCAGTAGGATGGTACTGTTAGTGGAGGGTTTTGCAAACCTTCGTAGACAAGCCCCTACGCTTACCAATGACTGTCTTAGCCCAGAGTAAGGTCTTAGGACGAGAGCCAGGACCTGCCTGTCCCATTTGTGAGTGTACCCTAACAAGAACACACAGCTTTGCTGCTTCTCATTGAAAATAGGCATTGCCACCTGCTCCTTGGATGTTAATGTGGGTCAAATTGAGGAATAAAATTCTCTTTTAAGTCCCCAATATTTGTAAAGAACAATATTTGGTCATAACTACGATCAAAAGATTAAATTATATCAATCTGATAACACCGAGTTTATTGTGTGGTTTGGAAGAAAATAAACTATGTACAAGTTTTCCTTTGTCTGTTGTTCAAATGTCTGTGGTTTCAGTTCCCATGTGTTGAGTCATGGATGAAACGTATAGTATATAATAAAATATGAGAGAACGACTCCATTTGTGTCACTTTTATATACCGTTATAATTTATTGCTATTGATGTTAATATCTTACTGCCTTTAATTATCAGGTAAGTTTTATCACGAGTATACACGCAGAGCAAGACAGATAACATATATTGGGTTCAGTCCTATGTATGGTCTCAGAATGCACTGGAGTGCGGCGTCTTTGAATGTGTTCCTCAGGCAGAGAGACTAAGGAACAGGTGAACATAATCCCGATGTAAGGTGATTTATAAGAATATTCTCGGTGGAGTCTTGAGGTGGGGAGACTGGCCAGAGTGCCAGGGCACACTGACAACCCCAAGATTGCAGGACACACAAACAGATAAACAAGGAAGGTATGAAGAACAAAAATGAAACGAACACAAGACAGAACTAGGTGAAAAGGGCAAGCCATTCATCAGGCATCATGCTAAATCCTTATGGGGTCCTGGCGTAATGGGAGGTAGATTCATTAGTAAGGAGTTGACTGTCAAAGTTAACAGTAAGGAAGGGCATGGTGACACATCCTGAAATCTCAGTATTTGTCTCATCACTATGTGAGCTCCCTACATTACCAACCCCCTCTCCCTGAATATAACAGTCTACCACACACCAGACCCCGCACAATGGGGTTCATTCTCCTTGGCCACAAACCTGCACAGCTTGGTGGCATTTGGTAGCGTGGGCCACTGGTACACAACATTGTCTATGTAGCTGAACATAGAAGGGACCACAGGTAGACCTGGGCAATGGGAAGTCCAGATCCTTCGTTATATTGTGGGGGCCGATGTTAACTGGGGTGTAGATGGGTCAAGATTATATTCCCTTCCCCTGAGTTCAATCATCTGAGAGAGAAAGGCTTGAGCCACCTGACACAGAATCTCTGAAGGACTTCTTACCAGTCTTCAGAAGCTGGAATTTACAGCCTTGACCAAGTTTTACAAAAAGGCAGACCCAATGAGAGCACGGTGTTAAGTGACACCGCACGCTTCCTTCCTGTAGCCAGGAGGACGTTTTCTCCTTCCCCGCAAGCAGAACTGAAAAGAAAGGACATAGTCTGAAGGCCACGGCCCACCAGATGACCAATAACAGATCCTCTCTGCACCCCAGCCTCCCACCCACCTCCCAACCCCACCCTTGGCTCCCTGCCTGTGTGTAAGCGCTGGACAAACTGTGTCTCTTGGATGTTGTGCTTTCTGTTTTCCAAGCTGAGGGAACAAAGGGAACAATGACAATCCACAACCCTTCGTCACGACGCAGCTGAGAAAGGATGGCCCAGGGTAAACATGCGGTGCATTTCCAGGCAGAGCTATCCGACCTGTCTATGTGGTAGTTTCGAACCGGGAGAAAATTCTTACTAGTGAATTAACAGCTCTGAGTGTTCAAGGGGCCTTTCCTTCAGGTCAGGCTTGGGTACCTTTCCAGACCAAGGCAGTGGTTTTAGTTCTGAGAATATTATTTTTCTTATAGAAAAAGAAAGAAAGAAAGAAAGAAAGAAAGAAAGAAAGAAAGAAAGAAAGAGAGAGAGAAAGAAAGAAAGTCTTCTTTCCCCCACATAGATGTGGGCTGGCTACAGCAAGGGTAAGATTGGCAGCTGCACTGTTAAGCACCCTGGACACAGCACTTTCCTTCTGGTCTCTATCCCCACAGAGTACAGTGGTGATTTATCCAGCAAACATCCTGACTCCAGGGAGAGAGAGCTCTATTGTTGCTCTCAAGGATTAATGACTTTAGAGACTGACATCTCTGTGACCCCGGGGAGCACAGGCCATCCCATTCTCTACTGGTCAGAAAACTCTAAGATGTCTGTGTTGCAAATCAAGTTGTTCTTCTGCCTCAGGGGCTGCCACTCTTACCCCTTAGATAAGCCAAGAGGCAGGAGACTGACACTCGCTAGGTAGCACTTGAACCCAAAGTTAGGGACAAGCCACTCGGATTAGGGTTCGTCTGGTACCAAAGGGCAAATGTCTGCTCATACGAGGACCTGGAGCAAGCTTTATACTGGAGGTAAACGTCATGTCCTTTACCTCCTGGACTGAGTTAAGGGAATGGGGGGATAAGAGCCAGGCAACCATGTAAGGCAGCTGTGCCCGAATGCAGAAGACTGAGAGTGAGAAAACCTGAGTGGGAAACAGTGACTAGCACACAGCAGATGTTCAGTCCAAACAAAGAATGCCAATGACAAGGCATAAAACAACACATTTCCACAGTAAAACAAATAAAATACCGAACAGTGTTGACTCAGCTTCCTTCTGATTCGGCGCTTCCAAATTCTGAACACATAGCGCTGATCCTTGAGTCCCCAGCCCCCATTCTCTTTTCTGGCTTGTGGTGAGGGTTTCTCAAGCCACTGCCTGGCCATCTTTCAGTGGTAACCAGGAGGTGCTCACTTCTCAATGCTACATGGAAAGAACTCCCCAGATCAATGGGCAGAAAAGAAAATAAACATCTCATTTATGTGAGAGGAACAAGGGGACCAACCACTGCCCCGCCCTGCCTATACCTTCATTCTGACAGCTTTCACTTGCAAGAGTTCATCACTCAGCCCACAGGGTTGCAGAAGCGGCTGTAGTTACCCATGAGACCACGGCAGAAAGACCTCACGCCAGTGCTTTCGAGGCCTCCCACTCCACATCCTCTGATATCCCTGAAGCCTCTGAGCAAAGAACCCCTAGCTTCCTCGTCTCTCTTCCCAGCCCAATCAGCTCCTTCCCTCTTAGCTCATTTCTGCTCTGGCATCACCACAAAGTCCTGACCTGCTCTAATATGGAAGCTATAAGCCCATTAGGCTTTTAGTATACTTATCTGCCCACGTCAGCAAACATACTTGACACCAGGCAGCATCGCTGGGAAACTGTACCTTAGTAGGTATTTGTGGGGGCAGGGCGAGAACCTGTTCAGAAAGCAAAACTCTCAACAGCTTCTAAGAGATGCTGGAGAGACTTCTTTTTCATCAAGAGCTTTCTGCTTCTCTTATTTTAAATCCACATTGAAGTCTTGATGTCCTCATTCACAAGATGTCACCAGTAGTGAGAGGCATGAATATGCCCGGAGACTTCAAGGCACTGAGAAGATGACCCCATTGCTCTCTCTGACAGATGCCGGGCTTCCCGCCTGGTCTTCGGTAGATGATCAGTTCCTGAAAGGCAACGGGAGTCTGGAAGATTTGTCTGCATCATTTGCTTTTCATTTTCTAGTATATGTCTGCTTCCAAGGGATAAAGAATGAATGAATGAATGAATGAATGAATGAATGAATGAATGAATGAGCAAGGGATATATGCTATTAGAGAAGCTGAACTCCTCACCAACAACAATAACAAAACCTCTGAGGATTTGGAATTAGGAAGGACAAAGTACTTTGCACACCACACAGATTTGTTCAACCAATGGAGCAGTAATCCTGGGAGTATCAAGGATCCCTGCAAGACTGTCTTCAGTCACTGTTTACCATTTCAGTAAATGGCTAGGAGGTCAAGGACTTTACTTCTATGTCCCCAGCGAAGTTCAAGCATGTGTCCATAAATGAGGAGGGAAAAGGAACCAAAGTCAGGATTTCCATGTCTGGCTCAGTTTAGGATAGCAGAAAAACAGATACAGGATGGGCAACAGAGAAAATGGAATTTCTAAGGTCCTGGGAGTGAACTAGAAATTAGCAGGGAACCACTGAGCCAAAGTTTGGAGGCTGGGTTCTGGTCTCGGCTTTCCTTAATGTTGGCAGGACCACATAGGGGTGCGCTCTGAGCCTGTGGAGTTTGAACAAGCAAAGGGAGAGAGTCTCAGGCTAGGGTGCCAAGAGCAGGTAGGAAGTGACCAGTTACTGAGAGGTAGAGGGAGAGGCCAAGCCACAGGGGAGGAGAGAGGATGTTCTCAGAATGGGGGAGTAAAAGAAACACAGGAAGGGAGACATCCGTCCCTGCCAACTTGCCCAGTCTCCCTCAAGGGCAAACTCCAGGGAGGAAGATCACACTGTCCTGTCCCAGATCTAAATTGGACTGCATCCAGAAAATGGCTCCCAAGTTCAGTGGGTAGGTGCTTAGACCCACTGTGGTTCACCCAGAAAGGTTCCAGGTTATTGGAAAATGAGAGGGCCAATGGGACCACTCGTCAAGGCCAATTTCATAGAGAGGGCATTTTCATGCCAAAAAAAAAAAAAAAAAAAAAAAAAAATGAGGGAAAGAATTAAGGTCCTGCTAGTCTTCAGAGTCCGGCTTGGTTTCTGTAGAGCCTGCTCCAATTCAACAGGTCCTGAGAACTCAGTTAACTGCATGTTCTAAAACCACTAACAGTTCAGAGATAACCAGCCTTCTGGAAAATGTTGGGGTTGGAAAGTATTCTGAGTATGGGTTCACCCTGGGCACTTCACCCAGACAGGAAAGAGAAGAGAGAGTGAAGTGCCAATGTGTGCCCAGCTCCTGCCTCCACGCACCGAGTACTCGCTGATTTTGCTATCACCGTCTCCTTCTGTTTAAACGAAAATCAGTTTTAGTCCGCACGCTGCCACCCACACGGAGAGCAGAAGGATATCATTTGCATTGCTGTAATAAAATTTCCTGACCAAAACCGCAGGGCAATGAAGAGTTCTTTTTTTGCTTACAGTTCCAGGGTGATAGAGTCCGGCCAGGGTCAAACTACGCGCCAGCCGGGCAGTCAGGAGGCAGGGGTCACCGCTCATCCACAGGGAGTGGAGAAAGGTAACAAGAAGTGAAGCCAGACTATGAAATGTCAACGCCTGTCCACGGTGGACTGAACCTCCTAAATGTTCCGTAGCCTTCCTGAAGAGCGCCACGCTCAGGGACCAAGTGTTCAAACGTGTGGGCCTGTGGGGGGGTGTTTTCATTCAAACCACCGGGAGAGGAAAGGCAGTGGCAACAAGGGGGGTGGCTGGGGTTTCTGTCAACACGGCCACTCACCAGGATGTGACCATGAAGAGAGGAGGTCAGAGCTTTAGGTAAAAGGCAGAGCAGGGTGAGCAGCAGAAAGGCTGGCTTTCCTGACACTTTGCTCACACAGTCCTCCATGGCCTGACCCTGCTTAGGAATCAACCGCTCATCTTTTATATGATATTGCCTATATATTTCCAGATTCTTAGATCCTTGGGATGCCCTTCATCTCATCTTCCTGGACAAGGAGGACGTAGTGCGGCTTGGGCACTGATTGAATGCCACCAGAGCCCTGCCTTAAATCAACAAGCTCAACTCGTTTCTCCTTAGGTAGAACATCATCAGATCTCTGTGTGGTCTTCGCAGTTGCTGCAAAAGAGAAGGGAGGTGCTTCCAGCTCTGGAACCTGGTCTGCTCCTCTCTTTGCCCTTAAAGAAGATAAACCCCCAGAAAGAAACTTCAGAGATGAGGCAGACATCTGGTCTAGATCACTCACTCCATCAGTAGCTTTGGCTACAAGCCCATTTCTTTACTAATGGAGTACACAGAAAGGGGTATCCAGGCAGGAACGTGCACTGTGAGGGGAACCTTCCTGTGAGATCTACATTAGGACATGGAGAAAGGTGCAGAAGAGGCAAAATGGGTTTCCCCTAGGGAAGCATGGACCACAACTGGATACATCACCACGCAAACTAAGAGAGATGCTCTCCTGATTACTACCAGGGAAGAGGACTCAGCTGCTTCCACTGAGCTAAGCCTTCACTAGGGGTTGGGAAGGGGAAGAACGCACTAGGAAACAAAGTGACAAGAAGTCGTGTGTGATGAACCCTGACCCTTTCTACTTGTACTTTATGCCAAGCCAGCAGAAGCATAGCATTCACCCCCCTAGCAATAGTGTTTGTAATCAGCCTGACTTCCCTTCTGGGAGGAACGTATGCAGTTATGGGTTGTCAGTGGATGAGTGTGTATGTGTGTGTGTGTGTGTGTGTGTGTGTATGTGTGTGTGTGTACATGTGCACATGTGTGGGTGTGGGTGTATGGCTGTTAGCCAGTTCCTTCAGGGTCCTCCTTTCTAAGAACTAGTACAACTATGAAAAATAATAACACTAAAAATAATATAACCAGACAGCGGCATATTGTTCAGTGTCAAAAAGAAATCAACTCAGTTCTTGAGCTGTGAAAGAAAATGGAAGAAGCTCAAATGCATACTAAGTGGGAAAGGCTGGTCTGAGGAAGCGAGAGACTGTCTTCCTCAGTGGGTGTGACATTCTGGAAAATGCAGACTGCCACCGACAGTGAGCAGACCAGCAATCAGAGGCAGGGTCACAAGACAGTGGAATGTGTAGGTTTTGCATGGTATGAAGCTGGTGTGTTGACAAAGCTGCTATATGGCATGGTAGTGGTGGGCACATCTCAATGTACATTTCCCAGGTCTACAGGATGCTGTACGAAGAGTAGCCGTTAATGCAAATTGTGACCTAGGTGGCAACACCAATATGTCTTTCGGGTTTGTCAGCTATAACAGGTACATCGCTGTAGTGGGTATATTGATGGGGGGGTAGAATATGGAGGGTGGGAGATCTCAGTGCTTGCCACTCAGTTTGCTGCAGGTCTGAACCTGCTCTGAAGAATAATATCCCCACAATGTTTACTATTTACACAGCAGCTACCTTGTACTGAGAGCGTCCTTATATCCCGGGGCTCAGAAATGAATTCAAGGTTATACAGAGAACATGAACTCCACAAGCGAGGGAGGGAAAGGCCTTTAGAAATAATCTTTCTGGGCGGACAGTTTTCAAAGACTATCTGGGCAGCTAACAGCTGTCTGCGTGTGGATAGGGCTGAGTTTATCACGGAAGATGGGGAGTCTCGGCCTCTCTCCATCAGCAGACAGTGAGTCACTGGTAGGCGGGGCAGCAAGATGGCCAGGTCCTCTGTAAACAAATGCACTCACCCCTCCACAGAAGAGCCATGGATTTGGGCAAAAGCTACAAGTTCTATTTTCACCATTATCTAACCTGTATTCCTGTCCTGTCCGTCTGCTTTGTGCCTGACCCTTAAGGCATGGAGCTTCTTAGACTACACGTAGTGGTTTTGAGAGATAGCTTAAGTGTGCTGGACTCGTAGGAGTTATTTTTTTTATTATTATTCTAGTGATTAAAAAGTTAAGAGTGCTTACTGCTCTCGGGGAAAAAAAAACTGGATTTTTGTTCCTAAGGATCCAAGTCAGGAGGGTTGGAAACACAGGAAGTGCGATTGTGTGCTCCTGGGAGAACCAACTGCAGAGAAGCCACCATGGTTGCTGTAGGTATTGGAGACAAGATATTCACAGGATGATCTCCTGGGGTAATTGGCAGAGGAGCATGAACTAACACTGAAAAGTGGGTTCAAAGATAATTGAGGCCCTGTGGAGGCGATGGTGTTGGGATTCTGTAAACCCCACCCCTCAGTTACCTAGCAACAGCCAGGTATACCGCACCCCTCAATTACCCAGTAGTCAGGTAAGCTCCGCCCCAGAGACTTGACACTATAAAAGGGGCTGCTTGACCCCTCCTCTCTCTCTTGCCTCTTGGCTCTCTTGCCTCTCCTTCTCCCACCCCTACCCTTCCTCTTCCCCTTCCCTTCCCCCTTCTCACTCCAAGTGCTCATGGCCGGCCTCTACTCCTCTATTCTTCTCTCTCTCTGCCTCTACCACCCTCTTAACTCTCCCATGACTTGAATACACTCTATTCTGTACTATACCATCATGTGGCTGGTTCCTCAGGGGGAAGGGATTCTCAACATGGGCCCCTCAGAGACATCTCCCTTGTCCCCAGTCCTTGCCGCACCTCCATGGGCCATATCCCCCACCACTTTCTTCATCCTTCTTCTAACAGATGGTGAACTACAAAGTCATCATTTTGCATTGAGAGTCAAAGTTTTAAGTAGTACTCCCGTCTTTGACATTTAGAACATTATCAAAAGCAAGACTGAGTTTAAACTGCAAGGACGTCTCTGAGCAGACACATGGCCCCACAACCTCTGCATGCTTTTGTTTTCTTTGTTAGAGTAGGGAATCCTGCAGATCTCCACATGGACAATCAACAAATGCCAAACCTGTCCTCAGTAATTTATGTCTGAGAATTCCAGCTGATGAAATCAGTGTTCGTGAAGGAGCTGTAGGACCAGGTTTGCAGAACACGCATGTAAAGTCTTCTTTCCACTGAGGTCTTCCTAGCTTATGAGACAATTGTGACGTAAGACCATGGACTGCAAGATTGTGTGCAAATCTTAGTATTTAGAGAACACCTTTTTGAATATTCATAGAAGACAGTTTCCCTGTTTTTATTGTGAATAAAAATAATTTTGACATAAAAATATTCATTGCTTTCCATCTAACTTGGTCTTAGGGGAAGGGAGCGGGTTCATTTTATCCTAACTTCTAGATTCTCTGATTTAATAAACTTTGTTGTTGTTCTAAAGTCTCATTGTGTTTTGCTACATACTTAGGTCACATTATTACAGAAAATTTCAGATGTCAATTAAGTATGAATCTTTTGGTTAAATGTATACATATCTGAAAAGCTGTATACCTCACAGAAATAACCGAAACAAATTGTCTTCGTAAATGTCCTTCCATACTTTCCATGAGAGCACTTCAAAAAGAAGTACTCTGTTTTAATTCAACAGGTAAATAAATACAGGAAAAATTTCAACAAAAGAATTCTCGGGGCCTGTAACTTAATACATTTCAAAGGCAACTTCTCAAATCTACTTTATTTGAAGAAAATTTCACAGCAAGAATATTTTTAGTACCTTCTTCTTAAAGCATGTGTACTCCAACCGTGTACTTAAAACTCTAAGGAGACAAAAAAGTAAAAACACCCACATAATTACAGAAAGTCACCACCATAAACAGAATGCCTCGTGTTCACGGGGACAACTGAGTAAACTGACTCACCATGTGACATTGTGCACACTGTGGTCACCGAGGTGAAAGGCAAGCATGTGCTTCTGTTAGTCTGGGAAAGGCCATCATCTGTGGTTGCTTAAGGGTTTTGTTTCATTGGGCTAGTAGATGGGTCAGTAGTTAAGAGTACATTTTGCTCTTGTAAAGGACCTAAGTTCAGTTTATAATGCTCACACTGGGCAGTTCACAGCTCTAGAGGATCCAACGCTCCAGTCTCCTAGGTACTGTCTCATGTGCACATGCTTCCCCTCCTCTACTACACACACACACATTACACAGAACTTAATGAATCTTCCTTTAAGCTTTGCTTTGTTAAGAAAAGCTGGAAACTCTGCCTTGTATAATAGAATAGCATTAGATGGCATTACCCCCAAGTGCCTCTTCCTTTAGATGAAGCTGGGAGTTTTTCTATGGATGAAGACACACCACAGGTACACACGTGGGCAGACACAGTGTGAGTGTCCTGTCTCCGGGTAGTGTAAATAGTGATAGGAAATATAAGATGGAGCTTTTACCCCATAGTATAAACGTCTGTGGTCTTGGCCAGCTTCTTCCACTGCAGAAGGGAGAACGGGAGCAATATAGTGACCTACATTCTGATAGAGCATTATATAATCAAGGGAATCCACCAGATCATCTGATTATGTACAAATAGAAGAGCTGACAGAGTTACACAACGTTGCATGATTTAAAAAAAAATAAGGGGGATCGGGGATGGGAGTGGGGTGGGCGAAGGGGATAACATTTCAAATGTAAATACAAAGAGTAATAAAAATTAAAAATATCAACAAGCTAATGATAGAGAGATTACCCCTAACTAGCCCCCAAGCAGCATGATCAATAGAGAATGGCTGTCAGTTGCCCCATCATGAGAGAAGACACAGCTGGCCACTCTCAACCACCACCGCCAATGCCCTACCAGATGAAAGGAACACAGATTCAAACTGGACAGTAAAAGTATCCTTTTGGAAGACTACGTGGTCTTGTTTGAAGATATTCTCAAATAGCTAGCTTGTGTTCTCTCCCTCTCCCTCTCCCTCTCCCTCTCCCTCCCTCCCTCCCTCCCTCCCTCCCTCCCTCCCTCTCTCTCTCTCTCTCTCTCTCTCTCTCTCTTTCTCTCTCTCTCTCACACACACACACACACACACACATACATAAGACCCATGCATTGAAAACTACAGAACGCAGGTGAAAAGAAGCCAAAAAATTCAACAGTAAGCAAATATCCCATGAACTGAACCAAAGGACCAACACAGTGAACGAAGTCTATACCGAACTCCAGTGGTATGTTTGTGTTTTTTTTTTTTTTTTTGTTTGTTTGTTTGTTTTGTTTGTTTTCTTTTCAAAGACAAAATCTTATCTTAGAACTCATAAGGAACCTGAGGATCCAGGCACAAGCACAGGCTACACACAGAGAATTCAGACCAGAATTCTCTCACAGGATAAGCCTGGTTTTAAACTCATAGATGTTAAAACTTCTTTCTTTCTAAAGGGCTAATTATCACCTACATAAATTGTTTTGACACATTTATTAAAATTCAATGGACTAAATAATTGTGTCTAATTAGGTCCCATTGAACTACCCATAAGTATGTCAACATTACACCTTCTTGGTCAATGTAACCTATGGAGTCTCAAGCTTAGATGATGCTCCAACATTATTGTTTGTAAAGGACTTGGTGACTCTACTCAGTGTATCTGGAAACACATTTGGAGCTCTGGAATGAAGTCTGCAGGATTTTTACAGAGATAAACTTAAAGTTGTAGATAAAAATGCAGTTTCTGTTCCAAACCATTTAAGTAATTGATTTAACTCACCTATATAAATTGGTACTAAAATGTCTCAGTGATTTTTCTGTACAGAAGTCTTACATTCCTCTGCTAAATTGCTGAAAGTTTTTGCTATTTGGGGGAAATTTAGTAGAGAAATAAAATGGACTATAGAGAGAGTGAAAAAATTAGTTTGAGCATATCCACGTTATATATTAGCGATTACTAAATTCACTTTCTCGTTGAGCAGCTTTTGGCGATTGTGGGTATTTTCTGCATGAACAGTCACATCATCTGTGGTTACAGTCGATTTTATCCTTCCTTCTCTGTCGTGGCTGTTCATTTCCTAGTCTTTGATTCTCACCCTGCCTAGGACCACAATAACTCCTGTTCCCAGCATTCCTTAGCTCACCATTAAGCAGCAAAGGAATTTTCCTGGAGGGCCAATCACAAGTGGAATGAAGTACTTTTGTATTCGTTCTTTGCTGAGGACTTTTCTGATGTGTTTTGGTAACTGCTGGTCAACCTCTGTTGGGATGAGACTGATTGCTCCCCCCTCCCCTCAGTGATATGATAAATAACCTTGGTTGTTTTTTTTTTTCTTTCCATTTTTAATGTTAAACACAAATAGGACAAGCACCAGTTAAGCAGAACTGTTTTCTTGTTCTTTTTATATATTGCTGGTATTTTTGGAGACTAATTTATTTTTATATTTATATGAATGAGTGTTTTGTAACCTAAATGTATGTCTATATACCATATCCATGCAGTCCCATGGAGACCAGAAGATGGCACTGGGTCACCTTGGAACTGAAGTTACAGATGGAAGCGGGTGATAAGAACCAAATCTTCATCCTCTGTTAAAGGAGAAAGTGCTCTTCCCTACAGAACACTCTCTGGCCCACCATTGCTGGAATTTTGTCAATGGGGGTTTTAAAATTATATTTTAATGAAGGATCGTAGTCTGCAATTTCCTTTTCCCATGTGCCATGTTGGTGTTTGTATTACACTGGCCCATAAATCTTTCTAAGATTGGGATCACTTTTTCCTTAACTGTTTGACAGAATTCCTCAATGGATAATCTGAGCTCGAAAAATGTTGTGTTTGATTTTAAGTTCAAGTCCCTGACTCGTAGAGCTAGTCACATTTTCCTACTTGTTTATATGCCACGTATTTCAAGTGACATTTTCCAGGGGACGTGGACATTGCACACAGGCTATCAAATTCATCAGCATGGAGTTTCGTATGGTGTGCTTACCTTCCTTCAGAGTCAGCAGGATGTGCAGTGGTCATGTTTCTGGACTGTCTCACACCATCTCATTACAGGTTTGTTTCTGTTTTGTTCTGAGAACTGATATGATTTCTTACCATAGTTATGGTTCCGGTTTCATTGATGGCCATTATTGATAGGTTGGTTAGTTCACCTTAGCAATCCTGGGATTCATGCGTGCTAGATAAGTGCTCTACCACTGACCTACCTGCCCAGCCCTTTGCTTTAATTTATTTACCTCTTTTATTTTTTACTCCAAGACAGGCTGCTGTTGAACTTGTTTTGTGGCTCTGGCTGGCCCTGATGCTTTTTTCCCCATTCAGTAGCTGAGCATGTGGACCTGCACCTCAGGCTTGGTTTATCTCTTAGTAGGGCTCTTGGCACTGCAAGCCTAGTTGACGTTGAGTCTTCCTTCTGTCCTGTCACTATGAACACTGAACCTACTCATTTGCTGTAAAGCACTGTGTTAGCTGGGATCCCCGCAGTCTGATACATCGAGGCATTGTCAACACCAAGGTTAAGTTCTCTCTAATTTTCCTGACTTGTGGGTTGTGTGAAAATGTGTCTAATTTAATCTCAAGGTAATTGGGTTTGTTTGAGGGTTTTTTTTTTTTTTTTTTTTTGTATTTTTACATTCTATTCAGTCCTACTATTATTAGGGAAAATAATTCTAATCCTTTGAAGTTTGTGGGGTCTTAATGAATACCCAGCCTGCCTGTGCATGTAAAGTGAAAGTATATCATACAGCCATTGCCAATCAAGAGAGGTTGATAGATGTTTAAAACTGCTACGTAATAATCCTTGTGCAGTCCTTTCAGCCTCAAAAAGAAGAGTGTCCAAGTTTCTGAATAAGATTCTATGTCTTCCAACTTTCTTCATTCACACGGCATATTTTGGCACCCGTCTTAGAGTTTTTATTGCTGTGGTGAAACACAATGATCAAAAGCAACGGGGGGGGGGGGAAGAAAAGGGTTTATTTCATCTCACAAACTGTAGTTCATCATCTGGGGAAGTTATGAGAGAAACTCAAGGCAGGAACTGAAGCAGAAGCCATGAAGGAGTGCTACTTCATGCTTTATTCCTCATGAGCTGCTCATCACACTTCTATGCAGTACCCAAGGACACTTGCTCAGGGATAGCACTGCCCACAGTGGACTGGGCCCTCCTACATCAATCACTAATTGAGAAAATGAATCACAAGCCAATCTGGTGAGGGCATTTTCTCAGTAGCTATTTCTTCTCCCTTTATGATTCTAGCTACATCAAGTTGACATAAAACTAGCCAGCACTATGTTCTATTAAGTGTGTGTATAGTCATCAGATACACCCTTTGTCTCTTTAAATAGCCTGTGATGGCTTCTTTACTGCTACCCAATGCCCATTCCACCTCCTCATGTTTCTGGCTGCTGGTGGAGTGTCTTCATCATCCTACTAATGTCTTCACCACACAAGAAATGGTGTGGATGCATCTGTTTTGTATTAAAGACTCCATATTTAATTGTTTAGTTTATGTCAAATGAAATTAGGTATATGGGTTGGCTAATTTTACGTTAACTTGACAGAAATTAGATTCATCAGAGAGGAGGGAGCCTCGATTGAAAGAAATGCCTTCACAAAATCTGGCTGTATGCAAGCTTGTAGAGCATTTTCTTAATTAGTGATTAATGAAGGATTAATTAATTAATTAATTAATTAGTGATTAATCAACCTTCCTAGACGGGGGATATACCATCCCTTGGCTGATGTCCTGGGTTCTATAAGAGAGCAGGCTGAGCGTACCATGATGAGCAAGCCAGTAAGCAGCACCCCTTCATGGCTTCTGTGTTTAGGTTCCTGTCCTTTTTCACTTCTTGCTCTGACTTCCTCCAGTGATGAACAGCGATTTGGAAGTGTGTTTTCTGTCATGGTGTTTCATTACAATACTAACCCTAAGTAGGACAATATGTGCTAGGATTTAAACTTATTAGTTGGCTGTTTTCACTTGTTCCAGTGAATTTATCCCCTCTTCATATTCTTGACTTTTTTTTTTTTTTTTTTTGATGTGAATGGAATATTCCACCGTTGACTTAATTGCTCTTAAACTGCCTCCTACTCTTCTGTTTTTAATTTCAATAGATAACACAACACACATTCCTGTCTGTCCAGAGTTTGTAGAGATCCAGTGTGGGCTGTGTCTTAGAAAACTGTGGAGAAGCTGAACAGCATCTTCCAATTGCCTCTCCTTCCCAACACCCCTTTCATACACTCATCAGTGAGTTCTGTTTTAATCAGTTTTTTTAATTAGTAGAGAAAAAAACTATAGTGTGTTTTTATTTTATTTTAATGCACCCACACCTTTACAGTTTTGTTCTTCTTTGTTCTCTATGACGGGAGCCACTACTTCTCATCCCACAGGTTCCCTCTGCTTTTCTCTTTTTTCCAGTGAATCAGCAGCAAGCTCTCTCATCTTTCAGTTGTCTGGAAATGTTTTTACTTCACTATGGTTTGTAAAAGCTGATCTTTGCTGGATCAGATCTGGGCTCACAGTTGGCAATCGGCTCTCTTCTCTCCTGGCCACGGAAGCTTGTGGTGAAGAGCCCAGAACAGACCATAACACTGTGTCTGATGATCCCAAGATTTGCTTTTTCCTTTTTTTTTTTTTTTTTTGTTTTTTTGTTTTGTTTTGTTTTCAGCTTTTCAACTCTGTATCTATACTTTTATTTTTGCTGTTTTTTTTAAAGTGGTGCTATAATGCCTTATTGAAATACTTTGAACTCCAAGAAGAGTTTTCATGACAAATTCGATATATTTTTTCACTGTATCTTAAAGTCTGCCTACTGTATCATTTTCTTTCTTCTATCCTTTTGAGAGTCCAAATATATGTATGATAAAGTTGTCTAGTTATATCCCATGGATTACCACTCATTGGCTTCAGCCTTTCATCTTTCTAGGTTTTTAGATTGGATCATTATTTTCTTTCTATAGAATTATTATTTTAGATGTACTTTTCAGCTCTAGAGTTTCCCTTTTAATTCTACCAAGTTGAAGTAGAATTTCTCTGCTGAGATTCCATATCTTTTTACTCTCAAAGGCCACCCATTCCCTCCTCTATATTCCATGAGCATCTTTAGACCAGCAGGTCCAAAGTCCCTCGCTGCCAAAACAGTATCTGGCTCATCTCAGGTTCATTTCCTGTTTGCTGTTTTGGTTCTTGAATGTTCTTCACACTTTACTTTTGGTCATGTGTCTAGTAAACTTTTAAATTGTGTGCTAAACATCTTAGATGATAAATTGTGTGTAGATTCTGCATGTTTTGCTTGGAAGAGTGCTATTCTTGTTTCAACAGGAAATCAGGTTACTGGTTGATGGTCCTGAACTTGTTGAAACTTTATTTCATGCTTTGTTACAGCAAGTCAGCTATGGTTGTCCTCTTGAGTTAGAGTAAGTCCTACCATCCCTGGGAAAGTGTTTAATTCTAAGGTGTGGCCTTTCTAGGGTCTCTGTGGGAAACTCCAGGTCTTTATCAAACCCTTCTAATCTGTTCTGGATTCTTACTACAGTTTGGATACTGGTCTGTTAAAGTCTTATCTCTCAGCTGGATCCAAATCCTGGGAATTAACTGAATCATGGACTAATGATAACTCTTGTCCACACACTCAGGAGGAGGGAAGATAGTGTGTGTGTGTGTGTGTGAGAGAGAGAGAGAGAGAGAGAGAGAGAGAGAGAGAGAGAGAGAGAAATAAAAACAAAAAGTCACCAGACTGGTGGCTCATGATCCTTCTTCTAAGCTCACTTTGTCTTTCCGGGCTTAGTGACATCAGTTCCACCTGCCAAGTTGGAAAGAAACAAAAATCAATCACTAGGAGGAGGTGGGAGGAGAAACTTCATTCAAGCGAGCCTTCCAAAGATCTCCACTGCTGATGCAATTTGGAGGTGTGGTTTTGCTGAAGGAAGTACATCACTGGAAATGGGCTTTAAGAGTTTAAAGACTCATGGTATGAGCTCTCAGCTTCCTGCTTAGGTTGCCAGATACGGACTCTTGACCCTCTGGAACTTAAGCCAAATAAACTCTTCCTTCAACAAGTTGTTTTGGTCAAGGTGTTTTAGCAATGGTGACTAATACAATAGCCCTTCATGCTGCTCTCTCTTGCAACCTTTACATGCCCTGTTCCAAATCACAGCCTGTGTTCTACAGCTAATTCTCTTTCATCTCCAGTGGATGTTAACTTCCTGGAGTTAGGTGTTAATCATTGCAGCTTTAACGTCAGCTGCTCTGGCAGGCAGGTGTACCCAATTGTCATCTTCCTGGAGGCTGTATGGAGACACAATCAGCCCTTACCCAAGGTCTGTGGAGTACTATTGTTTAACTCAGTTTGACTGCCCAGAAAACCAACTCATTGCCAAGGAATTTTTAACTTGCAATGGTACTAGTGAAGAAAAGAAAAAGAAAGAGAGAAAGAAAGAAAAAAGCAAAGGAAGGAAGAAAGAAAGAAAGAAAGAAAGAAAGAAAGAAAGAAAGAAAGAAAGAAAGAAAGAAAGAATTAAAGAAAGAAAAGCCTGTCGGGGAAAGGTGGTACATTGCTTTAGAACCAAACAGTTGTGCCTTGCTTAGCAGGAGACATATCGACAGCTGATCTGAGTGTGCGAACATTAGCACACACTCACACAAATCTACAAGGTGAATGCCAACCTCAACACAGGCAGCCTCCTCATGTAATCACGAGATACCATAAAAGCAAGGTAGTGAGAGGGCTGCTGAGGTGGCATGGCGCAGTTTTATAGACATACAAGGAGAAAGAAATCACTGTAAAAGGACAATAAAAACGTGGGCAGTAAACATATGCACAGCGGCTGTCATGGACTCATGACTAAGTATCACGTCTTTATATCATTGTACAGGCTGTGCGGTCTCCTCACATGTCTATAGCCAGGACAAGAAATGTGAGCACACCGGAATGATCAGAAATGCAAGAAGAGTGTGTTCTGCTGTGTGTTGGGTGGCTGTGACATTGATAAACAGCCTGGCTTCTTTGGCTCACGACAGTCTTCCAGGACTACAGCAGTGTCCGTGTGTCCCGCCACTGAGGGGGCCTCCTTATGTCGAACGAGTGTTTCCGCACTGGCTGGATTCTTATCATTCTGCTTGTCCTCTGCCATGAAAACAGCCATAGCCGAGGTTTCACGCTCAATTCCATCTGAGCCCTTCACTTTTGATACCGGTTCTTAGACCCTGTTTGTCTTCAGGGTCTTCCTCTTCAAGCCGTCTGTCTGTCATGCAGAACCAAGCTGCGCCTGGGTGGAAAACAGACTATGAAGCTAAGAGAGGACAATGTGGTTTGAAGGCTGTGTGGAGTCAAAGTGAAAACAGACTTGGTGGGCTGGAGAGGTAAGGCTGTATGGACAAGAGAAATACAAGATGGGAAACAGTGGATGTGATAAAGTCTCTGTACAAGTTGCCTCTAGATGAATTCAAGGAATAAACATAAAAGAAGAGCTTTAGTGAAGAAGGTGAATTCAGCTTACATTGAATTGAGGTGTGGGAAATGCTCCTTGAGAAGCAAAATTGCCTCCTTTCAGTTGACAATCACCAAGTAAAGCCATCCATGTGGCAGGCCACACGGGTCCAGAACTCCTTCTTAGGGAAGCCTCCTTTCCTGATGTCCTATGGCAATGACCTGTCCTCACAGTCACAAACGGTGTCTCAGGCTCCTGTGTCACACCCACAGAGCAGAAAGAGAAGAGAAGAAAGAAAGGCAGAGCACAGGTGCACAGCAAAGCGGATGATCTACATTTAATTTGTGGTCGGCACCATCAGACCTGCGTGTGCAGCAAAAGTGGAGAAAGGAGAGCCATGACAAGGCTGCTCAGAACACTGCCAGCTTTACTGGGAAAGAAGAAGAAGGAGGGGGAAGGGGAGGAGGAAGAGGAGGAGGAGGGGGAGGAGGAGGAGGAGGAGGAGGAGGAGGAGGAGAAGAAGAAGAAGAAGAAGAAGAAGAAGAAGAAGAAGAAGAAGAAGAAGAAGAAGAAGAAGAAGAAGAAGAAGAAGAAGAAGAAGAAGAAGAAGATTCAATGAGAATCTGCCAGAGTGAGAACCACAGTCACCAAGTACAAAATGTTGGCTTTTATAACTGTGCATACTGACTGTGTAGTCAACTAACAACTAATCAAAATAGGTTTGTTGTGTCCCAACTGAACATACACAGATTTATTTTTCTGTAATTTTATTATATTCATTATTTTCTAAATAATGTGGTACAAAAGCTATTTACATACACAGTACAGAGTACGTTGTGTGTAGGTTATACTGAAGTATAATGACATTGTTTATAACAGACTTGAACATGTTAGAATTTGGGCGTCTGCATTGGTTCTAGGACCTATCCCTTGTAGACAGTGGAGGATGTCTGCATTGGTTCTGTCCCTGGACTGGGGACTGAGCAGGATAGTGTGTGTGTGTGTGTGTGTGTGTGTGTGTGTGTGTGTGTGTGTATGTGTGCTGCTATCTATGGAGCATCTATCAGGGTCTGAATGTAGACTATTCACCTGAAAAATGCATTATTTACACAATTATATTTTATTCTTACAATAAAAGAAATCATTAGGAAATGACTTCAAGAGAGAAGGTGACTTTCCCTCCCAACCCCTGGCACTCTCCTTCCAGGACAGACACCTGGACCGTGGCTGGGAGACGGTAGGACAGCTGAGAGGAGAGAGAACACGGGCTCTGCCCCAACATGGTGAAGGTTGTGGGGAAGCAGAGCTGGAGAGTATTCCTGTTCCCAGTGCTGATACAGGAAGAGTAGGTGCATCTCTAAGAAGCCACGGAGCGTGTACATTTAGTGTAGAAAGATAATAAAAGTTTGTCTTTTATGGAGTTAGGCTGAGTCACTAAGGTGGTCTGAGGAGGATGGACAGTGTCTATGTCCACATGTATATGGCCCATGTCTGCTCTTTATGTCCAATCTGTGGCTCCTGTCTAGTCTTGTGTCTCTACATAACAGCTCGTGTCCTTCAGGTGCAGCGACTTCTGACAACACACTCTCCCCTGCTTCTACTGCTACCCCGCACCACATACTTAATGTTGGTCCCACAATGGCCAAGAATGCAGCATCCTTCACATGACCTGTGACCACGAATTCTGGCTCTCATGAACACTCACAGTGTTTACAATGGCCACCAATACATGTCATACCCAGGACCTGTAGGAATGTGAACGTTTACTTTCTGGTCACATCACAGTTGCCGTGCAATGTAAAGAGGATGCTGCCCATAGTGATAGGGGATGATTCTCCCAGGATACCCAGCCTGTGCATTAACCACAGGTACGTCTGCAGCCATGAGATGCTCCTTCCTCCTGTGAGAGGAGAGATATGGTTTAATTCACTTGTTAAATAGGAATGACTATCCATAATGTATTAAATCCCGGGCCCGTTTTCCTTGTGCCTCTGAGGCACTTCTGAAAATAGGTTTCATCATTAATTTGCTCTTGACTATTTGAAACACTGCTTGATTGCCTTTTTGCCAGCATCAACACAAGTACAAGGGCATTGAACTGTTGGTTCTCTGTCCATCCTTCCAGGCTCTGTTCCATTCCAGTCTAATGAAGTCTTTGAGAGAGGGCTCCAGAGGAAGCCTTCTGGGGGCCCTGCAGTCTTCTGATGATGTACAACATTCCTTGTAATTTCAGCACTACACCTTGAGGGGTATTGCAGTCTATAAAAGCTAGGAGGGCAGCAAGCATTGAGGCACAGGCCCTGCCATCCTAAGGAAGACCTTGCATGCTTACATGTCTACTTTCCCTTATCTTCTAGAACTTTCTTGAAGAGACTGTAGTTCTTTGGAGGGAGGAACCCGCAACACCTCCCAGTGAGCCAGAGCTGCCTCACTCACTTGCAACCCTCGAACACACCTTTTCTTTGAATGGGTCATTCGGTCAGGAATCTTGTTTCTTTTCTCAGCAATCAGATAAACAACATTCTGCTTCTTGGGCACTGAACTTCTCATTGTCCAGTGATTAGTCAGGCAGGACAGGCTCCATCTAATACCTGTGTCATCTCCACCCTCTGAACCCTGGCCTGTGAACTCCTGGACATTCATTCTAAGGCCTGCTCTGACTGCCCAAGTCCATCTGTCCTTCCTTCAAAGAAAACCAGAAGTTCCTGATAGCTAATCCCTCTGGGAACAGCCCTCAGTGAATGCCTAAAGAGATGAAGTCCAGTGTGTTGACTATTTTATGCAATTATTGAATACCAAGAGAGAAAATTAAAATGATTATATAGATATACTTTTACACCATCATAAATCCTAAGTTAAATAATAGAAGCCTGGGGACAGTGACAAAAATATATACAGCAGGATATATATATGCAAATGATGAGGTCACCGAAGTGATTAGAGTTACTGGACAGTTCAAGGCTAAATGGAACGATCAAGAAAAATATCACCAAAAAAAAAAAAAAAAAAAAATAAGATAAAATCAAAGTTTCACAGTGAGGGACATGCAGGCACAGAAAGCAGATTATCCCAATGATGGGTATCAGTATTACAAAGATCCTAAGTGTAGCTGTCTGGTAGGTTCAGAACATTAAAAGATAATAAAGCAGGTAGAATCTGGTGAGCAAGTCATGGATCCAGACAGAGAATTCTTTTTCTTATCAAACTCCCAAAGGAAATTGGTCACTGCTTCTGGGATTACTCATAGTGACAGAATAATGCTGTCCCTGGAGCCCTTTCTCAAGAAAGCTGGTTGCCCTGTATCCTATATACATGTTAATGCCTTGGACTAATTCTGATATGAAGAGTTAAATATATAGTCCTGTTCCTGGTCTGGGTGTTAAAATGAGATAGAGCCTTTGTTTTTTAATTATTAAATTAATTATTAAATTAATTATTATTTTTTTAATTATTAAAAACTTGATTTTTAATAAATGTATTTATTTATTCACTTTATGCCCCAATATCAGCTCTCCTCCTCTCAGAAGTACCCCCTGATACAGATCATTCCCTGATCCACCATCCCCTTCTCCTCTGGGAAGGGGAATGGGAAGGGGGAGTTTCCCCCTGGCTAATTTTGAAAACATCAGCTTTGATGGGGGTAAAGATTTGAAGAGGCTAGGTCTGGAACAAGGACAGCAAACATCTCATCTTACCAAGTGACTGTGTCCTCCCCAAAGCCCAGGTCCTGGTAATTAATGGCCAATGGGATGGTAATAAATGGTGGCACCATAAGGAGCAAGTAGGTCGGAAAATATCCTCTGTGAAGTCACACATGTAGACTTTAGACTGTACCCAGCGTTGGGCTTTCTTGTAACCCGCCCTTTGAAGAACTTAGCAATAAGATGCCACTTGGAAGCCAGAAGGAGACCTCACCAGACAGGAACCTGCTGATGCTGAGGGCTTGACCTCTCCAGCTTGACAACTATGAGAAATAAGTTTCTGTTCTTTATAGATTACCTCGGAGATCTTTGGTTGTAGCAGCACAAATGGTCATGGGTTTTGTGGTGAATAAAACACACACAAGTATTTACAGTGACAACATTTACAAGTGATGGGAGGATGTAGATCTAGAACCTTCCTTGGAGACATGGAAGATGGGTGTAGTGTGAGTCTCCATCATCGCTCTCACCAGTAATTAAAGTGGCAAAGTGAGAAATCTCGATGGAGCCTATGATTGGGAAATATTGGCGGCCACAACAACGGAACAACACAGCTCTCTGAGAGGGGTTGAGGAGCAAGGAGTTGCCTCCAAGAATGTGTGTGAAGTTCTAAGACATGAGAAGAACGCTGGGGGATACTTGCTGGGCTCCATCCCTGAGCTCTCACTGAGCACAGCCCCTGCCCCAGCATTTCCTGTTTTCCTCCTCTTCCAGCCCTTAAGGGAGGTGGGGTAGGTTCACAGTCTCCCATTGGACATCCCTTACAGCAAGCTATGTTAAATTCAAATTGTTTGTGATTTTAAAAATAGAAACATGATACATATATCACACACTTTTCGAGCCCCTAGCAGAAGCTGGTGCAAACTGTGGACCCTACATAATGGGGTAAAAAAATTAAACTAATGTGCTCCCTGGGATAAACAAAGAGAATACAGAGCTCTTTGGATCTGGCTAGCTTCTGCCTGAAAACTCTGCCCTAAAGCTCTGGATTTTAAACACATGGATGAAGAATTAAGTAGTCGTAGCCCCATTTTACAGATAGTGAAGTGGAGGTACTAAGAACTATCAACTACCCAAGGCCACAACAGCAAAGGCAGCAGTTATGGGAGTGTGAGTCTACTAAACTCATAGCTCTTGGTTGCAAAGCTATAATTTCAAGCAAATCAAAACAATAGCAGCCAAAATAACATTCTCAAACATTTCATTAAATGTCTCCAAACACATTATTATGTCAACTTGTTAGCTTTCCAATTCAATACATAGAAAACTTTCAACACACTTGAAATTTATTTATAGAAAACAATTTTAATACACTTGGCAAATCCCCCCATAGGCACCATGTTCACTGAGTCACTGGAAGACATGTAATTTCCCAAGCAGGATTACAAAAATTAATTTTTAATTTTTAGAGTGCAATACATTCATTTAATAGGACCATAGTTACCTCTTAGTAATCTTGACAAGTTGTGTTATTAGAAATTCTAAAACTAGTTAACTATACCTCAGATTTGTAGATATCTTAAAAACTTCCTCGTTGGGAGAAATTACTGTTTATTAAAAGCCCCCATTCTCTCTTAACTTGAGACTGCATATGATATTGAAATGTTGGATTTTGGTTTATAATGATAAACGTTGAAGCTTAGAAAAGAATGAGGACTGCCCAGGACTGTGGCTGGGAAGTGAAAAGTATTGATCAAGGGATGCTTTGGTTCCTGGATACAGTAGTAGCTGAGCCTGTGTACCTGTAAGCTTGCTCATGCAGCTCTCGAGTCAGTCTTAATGTCGATGGAGTGTCTCTAGTAATGGGAAACAAACTAGTACGTTGCTATTAAATTAATTCTACAAATGCTGTAAATATTAAATTAAACTCTTGTTTCCTGGTAGAACATGGGAACTACACAAAGTGCCTTAAGTAATATGAAGTGCACATGCAAAAACAATTTTGTGTGTGGAAACATCAAAGTCACTCACATTTTTCACTCAGGATCAAGACAGAAATGTGGGGCTTTCCTGAACGTCCTTCCTTCCACACGTTGACCATCAATGACCCTAGCTCTGGCTGAGTCTGCCTTTCCCTCACCCCTCACAATTTCCACTGTGCCTTCAATAAAGCCAAATCCTTTCATGAGGTCAACAACTGCTCTAAGAACTTAGCCCTGGCCTATGTCTCTGTGTAACAGTGGCCGGTATCGAATCTTCCCCAAACTCATACACCCCACAGACCTACCATCACTGCCTTTCTGAGGCCTGTCCAGATCCCTTCTCCTTCTGAGTCAGGTGCTATTCTGATATACTCTCTCTCTCTCTCTCTCTCTCTCTCTCTCTCTCTCTGTGTGTGTGTGTGTGTGTGTGTGTGTGTGTGTGTGTGAATCTATAATGTGCATATAGTGGTTCAAACAATTGCATCCAAACTTATGCTGCAGAACAGCATCATGGTGGGTGATGAACAGCATGTACTGCAGTGGCCTCATGAAACCATAATGGATATATCTGTAACATTGCT
The DNA here is from genome assembly GCF_963924665.1 of Micromys minutus. Lineage (NCBI taxonomy): Eukaryota > Metazoa > Chordata > Mammalia > Rodentia > Muridae > Micromys > Micromys minutus. Next base: position 84,761,201 of record NC_137974.1, read on the forward strand.
AAACTCTAGTGGCAGCTCAATACAAGGCATTCCTCCACATCGGTGCTGATGTTGGTGAAAGCAAATTGGCTGTGCACCTGCAGTTCTATGCAGAGCATCCTCCTGGAGAATGGTAGTAGATGACAGCACTGGCAATGTGCTTACTATACTGGATGTCATCTAAGCTCAGTGTGTTCTTTTTAATAAAACCAGATGCTGTGCTGTTCCAACAGCTGCCTCACACGTGTTGTGTTACGTTGTCTCTTGGTTGCATTGGACCATGTCTTAGTCAGGGTTTGGATTCCTGCACAAAACATCATGACCAAGAAGCAAGATGGGGTGGGAAGGATTTATTCAGCTTACACTTCCACAATGCTGTTTATCACCAGAAGAAGACAAGACAGGAACTCACACAAGGCAGGAACTTGGAGGCAGGAGCTGATGCAGAGGTCATAGAAGGGTGCTGCTTGCTGGCTTGCTTCCCCTGGCTTGCTTTCTTATATTAGCACAGAAATGGCACCACCCACAATGGGCTGGGCCCTCCCTGCTTGATCACTAGTTGAGAAAATGCTTTACAGCTGGATCTCATGGAGGCATTTCCTCAAGGGAAGCTCCTTTCTCTTGATAACTCCAGCTTATGTCAAGCGGACACAAAACCAGCCAGTACAAACCACATGAAGAGTAGATTTGCACCACCTAGATATGGTGTTCAAGGTGCAATGAAACAGCTGAGCACTGAGTTTCTCAAAACTTGTTCCACTGTTGTGTGGCATGTGTCTGTACAAGCAGCAATTGTGATATCAAAACTTTTAACACTTAGATGCAGTCAACCAAGTTCAATTTCTATTACTATTATTGTTGTTGCCATCATCTTAGGATGTCATTGGTGTGAAAGAGACCATGACCAATGCAACTCTTATAAAGACAAACATTTAATTGGGACAAACTGACAATTTCCAGGGTTCAGTCCATTATCATCATGACAGAAAGCATGGCAGAGTGTAGGCAGACATGGTACTAGAGGAGCCTAGAGTTTTACATCTTGATCCAAAGGCAGGCATAAGAAGAATTGTTCCACAGGCAGCCAGGAGGAGGGTCTCTTCTGCACTGGGTGGAGTTTAATCACTAGGAGCCTTAAAGACTACACAGTTACACACTTCCTCCCACAAGGCCACATCTCCTAATAGTGAAACTTCCCATGGGCCAAGCATACTCAAATCACAATTACTTTTATTATTATTATTATTATTATTATTATTATTATCGTTATCATCATCATTATTATTGTATGTCACTAAGAAGTAGAACAGAGAGCATGGTAGCAGAAATGCAGGCATGGTGCTGGAGCAGAAGCTGAGAACTTACAGCCGATTCACAAGCAGGAATTAGTGAAAGCTAACTGTGAATGGCTCTTGAAACCTCAAAGTCCCCAACCCCCCTGCAGTGAGAAACCTCCTCCAACAAGGCCACACCTCTTAATACTTCCTAAACAGCTCCACCATTTGAAGACCAAGTATTCAAATATATAAGTGCATGGGAGGCATTCTCATTCAAAGCATCATCAGGCCTAAATGTGCTCATGATGTGTGTGTGTGTGTGTGTGTGTGTGTGTGTGTGTGATATGTGTGTATGAATGTGTATGTGATTTGAATGTAAGCTATCTGTAGATGTGTGTGTACCTATATATTTCTGAGTGTGAATGTTTTGTGTGTGTCCTACATATTTGTTTATGTGTGTAATTTGTGTTTGGGGTGTGTGGGGGGGGCATGCATGAGTGCTGTGTATGTTATGTGTATGTGTGTATGTTAAGAGGGACTGAGGGATCCTGACTCCCATCATGCTTTTGGCTCCAAACCCTTCTGACTCTGACTCAGGGTAGCTTACATCCTATAGAGTGATTACACTCGCTCTCTTCAAGATAGTAGAAAATTTCCTGTTGTCAGCCTGTTACAGATATGCCCTCCAGTTGTTTATGGGGGACAAGAACAATATGTCCATTTTATTTACTACTTTATGCACCTCACCCTGCACTCTCAAAACAGAATGGATGGATGGAGGTCAAATGTGGCTGCTGTACACAAACACTTCTGTTCAATTTTTTATTTAGTTATTTTTGATAAAATGGGCTTTTAGGATCATCTCACTACTAACAAGAAAGTTGCATGACTTTGAAAGTGATGAATTTTTTTTTGTGCTGTCTCTAACATAAAAAAAAATAGATCAAAAAGACTTGGTCATTTTCATTTCCTATGAGACTTTGTACACATTATACCCACATCAACATTCTTCTATACTGTGTTCTCTATTTGTCTTCAACATGTATTTTCAAAATAAATTCAGATCCATTTTTCTAACACCACGGAGACCATCTATAGTTCTGACATCATAAGTAGTCCTCAGGCCTGCACATGAAAGTGATTTCCTCGGAGACACGGTTCCTTCCTCTAGAGGATGACGGGGAAAGTCCTAGCAGTTGTCCTTTCAGGGGACCTACTCTGATAGGAATCATCTATTATGTATTTGATTGAGTCATGTCCCAGCATATTTTCACATTTATTTTACGTTATTATCAGCTACTATCGTTAAGCGTCAGTAGGTTATGAACAAAATTTTATGTAAGTCTGAATGTAGGGAAAAAAACAACGCCTATATCTTCATGTGTACATACATGGTTGGGTACTATTCATGTTTCTGGTGTCCACTGGGAGTCTTGGAATACTCTTCTCTCAAATAAGGGTGTCACCACATCTCCACATTACTTGCCAGGGGACTTGTATGTGCATGCATGCTTCTCTGGAACGTGATTGACTTACTGTTGGTGTCTTGGTCACTCCTTCACTGAAGTTTGAATCTGAGCTGACCTAAAATCCAAAGGAGGTGACTTAAATACAGTACATATCAGTGTCTGCATGGGTGTCTGCTTAAACTGACCCTGAAGGTGTTTCTGAGAGAATAGTGGCAGCCCGGCCCTTAACTCGGGACAAATCCAGTTCACTGTTTTCCTTCTTCCTTTTATTATTGACATTCAAAGAGGGTGTCCAGTCTTGAGGATTCTTAGCGAATTTTGACCTTCAAGACGTTCAGATCAAACCTTCCAAACACAATGTTGGAACTGTTCCATCACCCATGGGTTTGTTAAAGTATAGAGAAGTTAATCAAGCTAAAACGCTATCCATTTAATAATTGCTCTATGTACAAAAAAGGAATTCAAAGCTACACTTTACCAGTGACTAGACAAATGTTTTAACATTGGGATCAGTTGTATGTGACAATCACTCAACCGTCTAGATTTTCTGTTCTTTATTTATTTTTAATGGAAGGAAGGGGAAGGTTGCTTAGTGTGTTGAGAACTCTATCATTTTTTCCTTGGATTTGTTTGGAGAGAAAGCTGGTGTCTCAACGATGAGTAAAGCATAAGATTGAAACCGAGTGACTTTACGGGGGACGGTAGGTGTCTCTAGCCAAGCTCCTCTCCAGTGGAGTGTACCATGTTCTCACTTTTCTGCGTTGCCCTTTCTCCTATTTTTGGAGCCAACATGGACCCCATGCGAGCAGGACCGGCATCTCAGGGGCAAGCACCAATCCCTGACACTATTAATGGTACTCTGTTATGCTTGCAGACAGGAGCACGTTGTCCTCTGAGAGGCTGACTCATCCAGCAGCTGAGTCAGACAGGTGCAGACACCCACAGCCAAACAGTGGATGAGCTCGAGGACTCTTATGGAAGAACAGGAGGAAGGATTGTGGGCCCCAGAGAGAATAGGAATTCCACAAGGAGACCAACAGAGTCCACTAACCTGGACCCTCATGGCTCTCAGAGTCTGAACCACCAATTAAAGAACACACTCGGGCTGGTCCTAGGACTCCCTGAACATGTGTATCACATGTGCAGCTTGTCTTCATGTGAGTCCCGAACAACTGAAATTGGAGCCATCCCAAAAGATGTTGCCTGTGTGTAGGATGTTTGTTCTTCTAGCTGGGCTGGCTTGTCTGGCCTCAGTGGGAGAGGAAGCACCTATCCTCACAGAGAAGAGGCCCCATCTTCTCAGAGGAGAAGGGGGGGATAGGAGAAGAGTGGTAGTAGGAGGTGACCAGGAGGGGGGCAGTGAATGGAATGTAACGTGAATAAGTTAAAAGAAGAGGCCACTCCCCTGTTTCCACACTCAAATTTGCTCTCTCCAGGCCAAAGCTTCTTTTTAAAAAATTGCTTCTTTGTGAATTCCACATCATGCACCCCAATCCCACTCATCTCCCCCATTCCTTCACATCTGCTCTCCACCCATGCAAACAAAAGCAAAACAACAGCAGCAGCAGCGACAACAACAACAACAACAACACGTCTCCAGGCCAAAGCTCCTTGCCATGGTTCATCACACAGAAGGTTCTTCCAGAAAAATGGCACCGTAACCTTTACTCTTCAGTTGTGGCCATACCAGCTCATCTGAGTCCTCTGAGGTTCATACCATTCCCCTCCCGATCATTATTCGACTGAGAAAATAAATAAGAAAGGAGCCGATCTGGAATCTTAGAGTAGGCAGAACTGTACCTCCATTTCCAGAGTTACTTGGACCCACTAGCCCTGCTTCTGACCCAGAACTCAGGGGACACCATCAGGTCTGGGGCTCCATGGCCCCGTGCTCCAGCAGAACTCCATACTGCACCAGCGCCAGGCTTTGCTAGTCAGAGCTTCCTTTTGGTTCTGACACAATTCAGTCCCAAATACTCAGCTTCTCTAGCCTCTGCCCTGTAAATGATTCTCGAAGAGCGGTCTTATTTTATCCATTCCTTGACACCTGCTGTTTTAGCTGTTTTCAGTTCTGCCTGACTTCCCTCTCTGGATTCAGGTGCTAGAATGTCAGCCCCCGCCCATTGTTACACTTGGCAGAAGATCTTTTCTTCATATTAGGGTGTAGATTTGGGGTTTGGCTGTGCCTCTGCGATGAAAGTGTTGTGGATACAATGAACCCAACACTGGGAAGAAAACAGTTTTGGATTTGCCCAACCTAGTCCCTCCAGACTTTCTAAAGTTAACGTCTATCCAAGTCCCTGTGCTTGGAAGCTTTAAGGTGCACAGGTTGTCTACATCTCAGACCAGAGAGCCACCAGAAAAAGAATTTCTCTGCAGACTCCTGTGGGCTTCAGACGTTTTTATGAGAGGCTGTGTCCTACAGAATCTTTATGAGGATGGAATTTGATGCCCAACCCACCCCCTCTTTAACATTCATTCCTGGCCCCTGCTGATACAGAGTGGAGATTTGGCTACTCTCCAGCTGATTTGATTGATACAGACAGATTACCTGAATAATTCAGGCTGCAGAATAGACATTTCTAGACACCAACCCCCACTGCCCTGTTGGGCGAGCAGACTTATTCAGCTAAAAGGAATGGCGCCAACACTCCATTTATGTTGTGCCCTGACTTTGCACGGAATTGGACAAACTCAGGTAACTTGAGGTTTGTACAAAGACTGAGTAAGAGTCTGAGGGTTTTTTCTTAATCCCACAATTAAAATCAGGAAAGTTTTTTTTTTTTTATTCCAGGTTTTCTACTTCCCTATGTGTGTGACAGGAATTTCCAAACTGAGTCTCACTCTTGAAATACTTCCTGTTGATAGAATTTTAGGGGAAAACCTAAGAGGTTGGGGGAGCTTGACTCCTCTTGGCCACACACAAAACAGCAACCTATCTTGCTCTGATACACATGTTGAAATGTACCACTCTGTAGACAATTTGTCAATAACCAAACACCAGGGTGCAATTTGTCATTGACCCAACCCTTCCATACAGTCTGTGTAGATCAGGGAGAGAAGAAAAATTATGGATGACATAATTAGGCTCTTTTGATGATGTGGCACAGGGCAGGAGAGCAACTGCAGTTGTTCAAAGGATTCAGGCTATAACAGTGGCTACCCCAAAACCTGGGCTCATGGCAAATGTGGAAAGGGGTGTCTTGACTGAGGAGACTACTTTGAAAGAAGCCATGTAGTTGAAGAGAGAAGAGGACGAAAACACCCTTTTCTCTCCTTCATAATTCTTCCATCTCCTGCTGGATTCTCCACTGGCTGAGCAAGGCCACAGTCAGAGAAGACACAAGTCAAGTTCACAGGGAAGCTATCAGAATGACTGCTCAGAAAGGGCAGAACAGTCGCTGTCTGAACTGTGATGTGATCTTCCTTCTCTCTCCCCTGACAGAGCCACGCAAAGACCTAAATAGTGCTAGGTTATTTACATGGTGTCCTAACATGTCTCCCTTCATGCATCTTTCTATCACCCCCTTGTGAAATGAGTTTTCTCCAGCATTGCAGAAGGACCAGGTTGGAAAGCTCTTGTCTTTCCTTTTTTCATGACACCTGACCCTGCCCAACAACCCCACAAAATGATACCCCATTGCTTACAAATACACTCGCTCTTAGTGGAACAATGGAAGACAACTTCAGCTGAAGCTGAAAATTTGATGAGTCCTCCAAAACTGACCTAAAATCAGCTTCAGAAACTTCTGCTCATTAATTGTTACTGATAAGGTTGCAGAGAAAACTCATTCTATCTTCTACACAAGAACCCAAAGCCCCCTCATCTTAGTTCCCAGATATCTAGTGGCTACCTTCCTGGATACTCTGCTCTGCCCGCCTGTTACATGATGCCAGTTGGCGGGTGCAACAGCTTTGCACTTTGCAAACAGGCCAGCTGACTCCCTGTGGCTTTTATTTGATGCTCTTGGCATACAGAAAGCCCATAACAGGTATCATTAATGAATGGCTATATCCTGCCAGTGATTTCCTCTTGGTGGTAGCCTCCTATTTCAATTATTGAAGAAGTTAAGTAATATGCAGCTGCAACCCAAGGCTCCTGCTTCGTTATTGAAAGCCAAGGTTTGTTATCCTTAGTGTTATCCTGGACTCCAGGGAATGAGCTTTTAATTTCTTTTTTCAAATCAAATAGAGAGTCCAAAAATATTGCACGCATAAAAGCCAGACCGGTGTCTTAGCTAACAGAAATGTATTCTGTTGCTGTTCTGGTGGCTTTCTAGACCTGAATCATGACATCAAAATGGTTGGTATCTCTGGGACTATACTGTTTTTATTTCTCATGGCAGTTACAAACTATCTGGCAAAGCAAACCAAGGGAAGAAGGGTCTACCTTGTCTCACAGATTGACCTGCAGTCCATCATGGTGAGGGAGGGAGGAGGTTGACTTCAGGATGAGGCGGCTGGTCACATGAGGTCCACAGCAAACAGCAGAGAGATGGACACACAGGCTATCTCTCTTTCCCCTTTATATTCAGGCTGAGACTTTAGTTTATGGAATGGTGCCCACCAAGGTGAGTCTTCTCTGACTAGTTATATCTCTTTGGAAAAGCCCCTGTGAATAAGTCCAGATGTTTTTGCTGTGGGTGCCTAGTGGACAGACAGTCAAGATTAACCATCACAGCAGCCTCTACCCTAGAGTTTGGTGGCCATCCTCTCCCTGTGACTGTCTGTACTTCAGTGTCCTCATCCTACAAAGACACCAGTCACATTGTATTGGGATTTGCCTTAAATAACACAACTTAGGCTAAACATGGTGGTGCCCACTTTTAATCCCAGTGCTTATGAGGCAGAGGAAGGCTGGGCTCTGTGAGTTGGAGGCCAGCCTGGTTTATCTAGTGAGGTTTTGGGCCATCCAGAGCTACAGGGTGAAAATGTATTCCAACAGAACACAACAGAAAACAAATCCCCAAATTTTATTCCATTGACCCACTACCTCCAAATAAAGTAATGCTGAGGTACTAAAGCTTCTGTGGACTTTGATATGAATTGCAATCCTTGTAAGGGACAATTTTTCCTATAACCAAATCCACCTTCTGTCCTACTCTCTGCATGGGAATTCCTTCTAAACATTAGCCTTAAAAGGAAGCCAGCAGACATGGGTTCATGTAACAACAGAGAGCTTGCCTTTCACAAGGTCCTGTTCCTTTGTTGGGAAAGGTTTTGCTTATTTATGTCGAGTTAAATGAAATGTGCCTATCATCATATTCCCCTTTGCCTGGTCCACTGTGCATGTGATGTTCTTTATTTCTCATCAGAGACACTGTGCAAACATCTCCAACTGAGACTGCTACAGTCTGGTAACTATAGGCCCCAATTCACGAGCGCCCAGCACAGAACAGCCTGTGAAGTCTTTCCCACACAGGACAGAGCAGCTGGTTACAGGAAGAGGAGACTCCCCCACTCCTCTGTTCCTGCCAGGGTGGCTGCTGTTGGCCTTTGACCTCTCACACATCCACTGTGGAAATGTAGCCTGTTCCCAATCCCACACAAAAACGTCTCCACCACCCTACAGTTTAATGGGGGCTTTAACACTGACCCAGGCTGAATCCGTCCCAAAAAGTTGGTCTTCTTCCTCAGCCATGTAACAAATTACTCTCAGACAAGACTGCGTTCTTAAGTATGGAACATTAGTAATGAGCTCACATAGTGCAATTCAAAGTCAGTATCATGATTAGGGAATCCCTCAACCCCAATCTTCATGGCTACAATCATGCAGAGAATATGGTTAAGATGGTCTCGATTCACTTCACATCAAAATTCCCTTCACAGACATTAACTCTTTATATCATGACAGTTAGACATTTTTTTTTAATGGAAGACCCAAGCTAGATTGGACTTAAAAAGCATTCTTACTGAAAAATATGTCATTCACGATAGCAGAAGGCAACATTCAAACTTCTAAAGAAGGAAGCAACCAATAGTCCTGCGAGGTTAAGGTACCATGAACCACAGAATGACTGCACAGCAGGATAACGCTAAGGGCATTATATATAATATAATATATATATATATATAACAGTGGGTCCTGTCTTGGACTTGGCCAACAGCTGTCTAAATGGACGTAAGGCATAATCTACAGAAAGAAATCACGCTTGGTACTGAAAACCTAGGCAACTACCCGGGACTCCTGACGTTATTAATCTTAGAAGAGAAACTACACTTATCTCTTTAGTAAACTAAGCCAGCAAAAATTCCTTGCTGCATTCAAATGTTTGTCCTTAAGCCACAGATATGTGTAGCTTTTACCCTTAACAGGGAAAAGTGTTTTGCAAAGGAGACCATCACTCAGACCACAGCAGTCAAAGTGTGAAGAGCCAGTGGCAGTGAGGGTCCAGCCCCACTTGATGAATCTACGACACAACATCCGTACGAAGGCTCATGGAACATTGTGGAAGAGGAGGTGGAAAAACTGTCTTAGGGTCCCACCCAAAGATAAACAGGCAACCAAAGACTGTTGCAGGAGGGCAAAATAGTCTCCCCTAGGAATGTATGCCCCCTAATTTGCTATCTAATACCAAGTGGTCAGACCTGAAATCATACAGATACACATAAAACTAAACAGACTCAGCAGATTGTACTTATATATTTAGGCAAATTGTGTGTGAGTGTGTGTGTGTGTGAGAGAGAGAGAGACAGACAGACAGACAGACAGAGAGACAGACAGAGAGACAGACAGAGATGGGGGGAAGAGAGGGAGGGACACCATGTTTTCTAGAGAAATTAGGAGAGAGGAGTAGGTTTATAGGATGAAAGAGAAGGGGAAGTTATGTAACTATATTTTAATTTAACAAAACTTAAAACATTCCAGGGTTCCCTACTGCACCCTGAAGCCAGGCTATACTTCTCACAGGGTCTTTGCACGGTTGCTTACACATCCACTGCCCCATGACATAAAAATATAGCATGTGCTCTGACCATGTGAAGACTTCCTTTTCGTCCCAATTCTCTGAGCAAGCATCCAACAGCTGCTTACATCGCATTGTCCACTGTGAACGATCCACGGTGGCTGAGGACTGCGGGATACTGTACTTTAGTTCTTCGCAAGTCACAGGCCGGCTCTTGTGGTTTGAACCCCAAGGATCATATGTTAAGGGCTTTTCGCCAGACTGGTATTACTGGAATCATATGCTTCACGAGGACACAATGACCTTACCCCTCCTTTCTTTCTCTTTGCTTCCTAGCCACCATAAAGAACATGGCTTGTTGGTCACATGTTTTCCATCAAAACATACTGCCTTGCCATAGGCCCCAAGGCAACAGACTGAGACCCCTGAAAGCATGAAGAAAAGAAACCATTTCCCCCTGCTCTGCCGTTGATGTCCTCACACTTGAGTAAAAACCTCATGAACACAGGGCTAGGACATCTGTCAGTACCCTTGGAGACCTGGATTCAATCTCTGCGGTTACCTAGGACTGCATCCATAGACCCAGTACCCCACTGCCATTTCCAAATGTTCCTTCCCCACCTCATTCCTGACTCTGCTCTCTGGGAAGCTAGTCGTGTCAGATTTGGAGTTCCTCATACTGTGACTTGGGCTAGGTTGAACCAATAAGAGGAGATGCAAAGACGTTTGCTGGTGGGGTCACACAGTAGGTTTATTCTTTGTTGGGGGAGGGGCATGCTTTTTTTTTAACCTTCCTGTGCTCGGAGCTGTGCTTCTGGCAGTGTTTGTATTGCTGAGACTCCATCCCCATCCCCAAGTCTTTCCTTTGATCCTCCTTTTCACAGACCTGGGATGAAGAAAACGGTGTATTTACTGTACCATAGCTTTAGAGCCTCCTGATGAGTTCTCCAGAGCCAGTCAGTCTCTGAGTCATCAGAGGTTCTAGGCCAGGTGACTGGGATTCTGTTTCCTTCCAGGCAGTAATGCCATCTTCTAATTCCTCTCTCTGCCCTTGAACTTCAGTGAAATCTAAGAGTCCTGCTCATCAAAATCATTGAACAAAAGTTTACACATCACCGTGTGGGCCCCACACACTGAGCCCTGTGGGAGGAACATGATGCTGATTCCACATAGGTTTCTAACTGGGTAGGAAGCCTGAGCCTAGACACTGCTGTCCCCAAAGTTCCCAGGTAATATTCAGCCACAGCTAAATGCCACTGTCCCAAACACCACCTTTCCTGCCAGTTTGCCTTAGCAAAATTGTCCTGCTCTGTGGAATACACTTTAGCTTCATTTTATCACCTCCTCATGAGTCTCAGCTTAGAGTTTATGGACCATCCCCTTCCCTAACCCGCCCAGGGATGGATCTCAGTCTCTTGCAGACAACTGTCACTCGGTAGCCATCTTCTCTCTTCATCCTCACCTAAGTGAAGTCAGGTGATGTAACTGAGAAATGGCCGTGCCAGACTCCATCTGCCTCTCCTGTAACGTCCCAAGTCACATAGGAAGCAGGACACCCAGGCATGGGTGACACTGGTCCAGCGTCTTTAATGCCATCATGGTGGGAGCCTCTGTCCCTTTTCAGAATGAAAACCTCTGGTACCTATTCCACTCCAGATGCCAAAGCTTCTCTCCTGACGTCTCTGTAGCTCACATCACTTTAAATGTTTGGTAGAAAATCAATCCTAGAATCATGTTTTGGGGCAGAAGTATTCTGTTTAGCTGTTACATTGTTACAAATCACAATCAATAGATACAAATGTTGTGTCCAAAACAATCCAATACTTTCCATCAAAGCCCTGGTTTCGGCCATAAGGCAGATGCTCAGGAATGTCAGTGTTTAGAAATACCGTCCCGTTGATTTTCAGAAACCACGTGATATGACAATGTCTAGAGCTGTCACTCCCCTACGTTCACCTGTGAGTCGAGCAGCCCCAGCTTCTTTCTCACCCCCGAATTTAAAATCTGGTTAGGCTGGCTTCAAAGCCTGCATGCTAGGCTCTCATCCTTTAACCAAAACGAACTGATAGGTACAGAAACGAGGCACGCTGTCTCCTCCCCCATAGCCTCTGCTTTGCTCATACCTCACACGGCTTCACCCTTCATTGCACTGGGCATCAGAAGTTGGAAGGCATGCTACCATTTTCTGCATCGTTAAGAGAGAGAGAAGAACAGAAGGAAAACCTCTGGTAAACTGCGCCCTGCTGCCCTGTGGATGGTGACATCGGTTGTAATGTGTGTCGCCACACCAGCATTGTCCATATACAAAACCATGTGTCCTTTGGTTTTATGAGATGTGACACCCACTGGTCCTCTCTGGCCACCATGCTGCCCTATGGGACTGGGCACCAAGGAAATGATCCTTATTGGCAACAGTGATATCATTTCTTTGTTGTGTAGCCATTATACTTGTTTGAATGATCGCACTATCCTTCAAGATGCAAGTTCTCATCAACCCAGAAGCCTTGATGGCATATGGTTGTGGCATAGGTTGGAAGGTGTTGCGTTTGAAATGGTCAGGTTTGTTGGCAACATCTGAGACTCTCAGTGACTTCTGAGATGAAAGTTAAAGCTACAGACAGTGAAAGACAAGGTCACGGTGCTGCTGATTTCCAGATGCCACGTTGTTTCTCAGTTAAAGAGGAGTAATAAGTAATAATACGCCTACATTGTGCTGCCCACAAGCTCAGATTTACTTAGGCTTGCTCATTCTCATACAGAGTTTCTTCGTATGCAGAATATAAAATTTGTTTTCAATACCCGTATTTTTTCCCTGTGTGACTTCCCACTGATACTAACATACCTCCCAACATGCAAGCACAAACTCACGCATGCATGCACACACACAAAGCCCTCTAAGAGATGGGATGTGTTTTTTCCGATCTAACACACAGGGAGCATCCCCTACAAACAGAGCTGGCTGGCGGCCTACGCTCAGGAACACTGCCCTGGCTGCAGCAGGAGCTATGGCAGCTTTCAACCTGTTTCCTTTCCCGGACTCGATCCAAGACTTCTTTTGATGTTGCTTTACCACAAACTGTCTTATTTGATCTCCACAAGGCTGTTTGCCAGCTAAGGAAGAGTATTGCATGTTGCAAATGGAGGTTTATCGGTTGTTTTATTTTTTGTTTTGTTTTGGATTTTTGTCCATGCAGTATGAACTATTTGCCATGGCCAGAGTCTGACCTGACTGAGCCCTGTGCTAGCTGAGTGCCGTGAGACTGCCCACCATAGCCTTGGCTTCATCATCTATATAGAGGTGATAGCAGGAGCGATCCCCCTACACTGTTGCCAGCTGAAAATTGGATATGAAAATACATATAGTTAATAATCCCTATCATCATGTCTTGTGGTTAACTTTTTAATTAGCATATGAAACAATAGATTTCATTAAGACATTTTCACGATACAGTTCATTCTTCTTTGCTATATGCAGTGCACTTAATTCATACATATGTGATTTCTACACATAATCCATACATTAGTATTCACATAGAATATACACATATCTCCATACATAATTCATATGTAATTCTGGTTAACTACAGATATCTACAGAACTTTGCATGACATATGTCTGTGTGTGTGTCTGTGTGTCTGTGTGTATGTGTGTATACACTGTGTGTGGAAAGATTTGATTTACTTCTATATGTGGGGACAAATACCGGAAAGATAATACAAAGATCATCAGAGGAAAGACAGACACCTTTCACATGCGCATACTTCTAGCTCAAGAAAACACGCTTCATCAGAACACGTGCACTGGGTGAGTGGAGAAGAAATGTGGCTAACTGCCATGTGTGGAGATGTGTGGACAAGCTACTTCACAGGCACTACGGGGTACCAGAGAAAAGTATTACCCAGAAATTATCCGTTCTCAAATCAGCAAAACTTTCAAAGACAGTGATCGTGTTAGACACAAGGAATGATGTTCTGATTAAAATACAAACTGTGTAAAGATTCTAGATCTTATTTCAGCAATGAGCCTCAAACATACTCACTTTTTTAAAAAATGCAGATTTTATCTTATTTTTTATTGAAAACAGATTCTTCCCTCAGACAATACATCCCAATCAGCCCCCCCCACACACAACTCCTAGTTCCCCCCACTTCCTCTCTCCTTCAAACCCACTCCCCTTCCTTTCCTCTTCAGAAAAGAGCAGGCCTCCAAGAGAGGACAACCAATCCTCATGTCAAGACTGGACAAGGCACCAAACAGGAGTTAAAGAATCCTGCCAGCAGGCAAAAGGGTCAGAAAAACTTGCTCCTACTGTTTGGAGTCCCTGAAAACACCAATCTAAAAGCTGTAACATACACAGAGGATATGGTATGCAGACCCCATGCTTGCTGCTCTGTCTCTGTGAGCCCATGTGAGCCCTGCTTAGTTGATTCAGTGGGCCTTGTTCTCCTGGTGCCTTCTGTCCACGCTGACTTCTTGTGGGAGTGGCTAACCACTGTTTGGTTTAACTTGAGAGGGAATCTATACTCTGAATTATGTGGGTAGTCAGGATGGCGGGAGACTATTTAGCAAAGAGACCTAGGGTGAAATCAAACATGACTGGGGGAGAAAACCAAGGAGATGATTCCTGATGGGATTCTGTTATAGATAGGTTTCTTGTCCAGTCATCACCAGAGAGGCTCCCTCCAGCAGTAGATGGGAAGAGGTCGAGAGACCCACAACCAGACATTATGCAGAGAAGGAGTCTAAAATGTACGTCTCCATTACCTCCTTCCCCTTAGGGCTTCAGCAATCCTGTAGAAGAGGTGGGGGGGGGGGAAGATTGCAGGAGTCAACGCGCTCAATCTGAGCCCTCTCTGTCACAATACTTCCATTTTAAGAATGTATTCTGAGGAAACAAATCAAAGTTCACTTGGAGATGCCTGCCTTGACAAACGTGCAAGAAGACACTGGTGCAGTGAATTATGAGGAACACATCCTCCTCTTAAAATGATGATAAAAATAACATTTGTCAGTAGGAGGAATGCTGTCATTTATTCATTTTACAAAAAAAAAAAAAAAAAAAAAAAAAAAAGAGTTTAAAACCCTCTCAGTGTGACATGGCCCTCTCTGCCTCGGGGCCTTCTTGGCACAGTCTGTCCTTCCCCTTCCCCTTCCTCTCTCAGTCCTGACTCTAGCATCTGTGAGGTCGATCTTGTTCCCAGAATGCAGCTGTGACATTCCTTCCTCCACACACTCCTGTGAGCAGGACAATTTCTCAGAGACATACTTGGTAATAGTCATTCAGTTATAGTTTCAGCCAGTGGTTTCTGCCCTGTGTCTCCCTCCACAGATGAATGCCCACAACACCGCAGGGACCTGAGGGAAGTGTGACACAGCTCAGTGGGTTTCTGTAAAATCTTTCCATAAGATATCGTTTTCGTTCTTCCTGTGATACTTTTTGACTCAAGCTCTGTTAATATTTTGCTTCTTAAGACTGAGTTCTTACTAAATAATATTTTCTCTACTTGCTGGTCACATAGCAGTAAAATATTTTTAACATGTGTGTATCTTATCTTAGACAACTTTGATGTATTCTTTTTCCTACATAGATTTTCACACAGCATATATATGGTGACTTTGACTTTTCTCACGGTGATATTTGCTGTTCTTCATGCTGCCTTGTCTGGGGCATTCAGTCCGGTGGACGCTGGGAAAACTGATCCTCATGTCCTTGTCATGGTGTTTCTGTCATTGCACCTGTAAGTGTAATGATTCTTATAAGGTTTTAAATTAACATTGTATTTGTCATTACTTTATGCATACGTGTGTGTGTGTGTGTGTGTGTGTGTGTGTGTGTGTGTGTGTGTGTCCATGTGTAACCATGCACGTGTGAAAGACACAGGACAATGTGTGGGAATCACTTCTCTCTCTCCACTGTGAGTTCTGAGCACCAAAGTCAGGTTGTCAGGCTTGTGTGGGGCAAACACTCCTAACTGCTGAGCCATTTTGTCAGCACTAAAGCGTTTCTTTTACTTTTAAAACAATTATTTTTATGTTAATGTGTGTGAATGTATGTGCACCACACCTGTGCAGAAGCAGTCAGAGACCAGTAGAAAGCATCAATCTTCTTGGAACTAGAGTTATAGATGGTTGTGAACCACCATGGGGTGCTAGGAACAGAATGAGGTTCACCGGAAGAGCAGCAGTAAGTACTCTTAGCTGCCGAGTACTTTAGCCCCCTTAATGTTTTTCAGAACAGTCTTGCTGTGTAAACTTGTAGCCAGAATGGCCATTACCTTGTGTCATCCCCCTGCCTCTGCCTCTCAAGAACTATTCCCATTGGCTTGTAGCATCATACTCAGCTTTGTACAAGTTTTTTGACAACCATGGTCTATCACTTTCATGTGTGTGTGTGTGTGTGTGTGTGTGTGTGTGTTAGAAATAGTTTACAGACATTGAATTATAATCTGCGCTTTGTATTTATATATTAAAGTAATTACTTTTTTAAATCTGCAAGTATAGTAAAACAATGCCTGTGTTAGTTAACACGTTATATGTAAAACTCCTTATTGGACTGTTCCTGTCAATTGTTAGTATGTTCTTTGTACTTTCATGATGTCTGGGGGATACCAATTTTGGTTTTTAGAGGAAAAAAACTTGCATAAGATTAGAGTATCTTGACTATACATAGAACTTATTTGTGGAACTAAAAGGGATGGGTGCCTACTTTGTGGGATGATTTTTAATCCAACTTCTATTATAGGGCATCCCAGCTCTGTCTCTTCTTTTGCTATACCTTATATGTTAATTGTGGATGATTCTTCAGAAACAGAAGACACAGGAGTATGGGCTAGCAAAGAAATATATAATAAAATGAAGGTATGTTGTATATATGTTGTATGCATGTGCACGTATGTGTATGAGAAGGATAGGAAGACAGAAGAGACTGAATACACAATCCTGAAGTTGGGAATTGAGCTAGCCTCCATCCATACTCCAGGTTCTTTATCCAGCCTTACTTACAGATTGTGTCCCACAAAAATGTCAACTTTGCTCATTCTCTCGGTCCCTACTTCCACCTGGGGAAAAGATGAAGCCTCTCTTCTCTTCATAAGCCAGTTCTGTGGACTCCCCTGAAGACAGAACACTGCACCTCATGCTGTGTATCTTACCCTGCTGGTGGCTTATCTCCCACGTATTCTGTAGCACTCGTAGTTTAACTGGGGCTCATTGATTTTTTTTCCCTTTCCTGACCTTTCTTTTCCTTTTCTTGCCAATGACCTTTTCCTTTCAAAGGTCATTTAAGCCAGGTATGCTGACACATGCCTATGATCTCAACACTGGGGAGACCTAGGCAAAGGGACTGCCAGCAGTTGGAGGGTGTCTTGGACCACACAGCTACTTCTCACCTCAAGCAAATACTGGATTTCCTGTCTCTTTGTTGTTCTCCCTTAGTTCTGAGACCAAACCTCAATCCAAAACAACCCTTTTTATCTTTTAAGTAGCCTGACTCAGATGTTTCCTGATCTAAAGATGGTGAACACAGTGTCATCCTGTGTTCTTCAGAGTAAAACATTGTGTGTGTAAAGGGGAGTCTGTCACTCCTTCTATGTTTGCTCCACACTCGTAGGTAGCACTTTGGGGTCCATTTGCTCTTTAACATCTGCATTTTTTTCTGGGAAGACTTTATCATACATTAAAATTTTTTTCTCTCTTCCTAGTCACCTTGTTAAGTAAACCCTGGAGCACCTGGTGCCATTATGAATCGGTCCTTGTCAGTCACTCAAGTGCTCAAAGGTGTTCAAAAGAAACAAAAGTAGCAAAGGACAATTAACAAACAAAACCCAGCGGTTTCCCAATACCTGCAACTGGAAACTGGACGATTTGATACTTAGTATCTGAGGGGTTTTCTAACAGGCAGGATAGCAAAAAAGGTGTTAGTAGGTTTTGCCTTTTCCCCTTCCGGCTCTGTCAGCTTATCTGAACGTTGACTCATTCCCGAGTCTAAACGCCAAGTTCCAAATATCAAAATTCAGACTACACTGATTAACCTGTCTAATCAGGACTTACTAACTCATTCTAATACAGACATTTGCTTTCTCTCACTAAAAGCCTTTCCTGCAGAAACACCTGCTCTCAATCTTTATCAGATTCACAAGAAGCACACCCCAACACCCTATTGGCCCCTTCAAGGTAATATAGCTCCTTTGTGCAAAGAATTTGGTGTCTTGGTGTGTTTTGTGCAGACTCTGAGGCTCCGGTAGAGTATCTGTTGCAGATTCTAGTTCTTCCCCTTAGAGGTTGTGAAATTACACTTTAAGAAAAATTCCCTGAGGTTTAATTTCTCCCACTGTCAAATAAGAGAAACAAGATAGTAAGGACTGAGAAAAATCTGCATCCAGCATTCAGAGCCCAGGTGCCTATCAGTGCTCACAGATGATTCTCTATTCTATACCGTCAGCCTGGAAGAGCTAAACTGGTTTCTTCTTAGCCTTAGAGCCCAGCATCTCCTTGGACTCTCGATGCACATGGGTTTTTGTAGCTCAGAGAAAGCTCACAAGGGGAAGGGAAGTGAGTCCAACCAGCCAAGTACCAGTGAGAAAGCAAAGTGGGGCACTAGGGGGAATTCTGAAGGTCCCACAAGCTGTGTGGAAGAACTCACTCAGTCTGAGTGGGAAAGCTGGAAGAATACCCTTCTGACATGGTTTTTACAAACAGAATCTGTCAGTAAAAGCCATTTTACAGACCAGCCAGACAACCCCCCCCCCATAGATTCCCCAGTATAAAACAGAAACTGCTTCTGAATGTATGAAGGTATTGCCTAAACAGCACAGGGGAAATCCAATCGTAAAATTCCCACTGCCCTTCGACAGCTTCCTCGTGGTTCAGAAACACTGGGAAAACTACTGGAGCTCTTCCTTGATGGGCCCACATTGTCCTTCTTTCATGCCTCTTGCTTTCAGTCCAACAATACCCCACCCCAGCTATTTCCTTCTGTTATCTGCTGGCAGTGTTTATTCCATGGGGACAGATGGACAGATGCCAGCCACTGGGAGGGATCAATTCTCACGTCATTCAGTAATTTGGAAGGAGGTAAAATGTAGCCTCTTTAATCTCTGGCTTTAGCCAGCAAACCCCTGTGACGTGAATCCATATGAGTTTTGCCTTGTTTTCCCTCCCAGCAAAATATACTTTAAATATATATTAGTCATCTTAGTCGTCCCCAGCTTGCAGCTCGGTGACGTTGGGAACAGCTACAGTGTTGAGAGGCCTCTTCCACATCCACCTCCAGAGCCTGCCATCTTCCCAGACTGAGACTCCAGGTCCATCAAACACTAGCAAAACCTGCCCGCCACTAACCACTAACTCTAGACACCACCTGACCTCTCGCCTAGCTCCAACAACCATTCCACTTCCTGTTTCTGTGTATGCAACTGTTCCAGACACCACATGTAAGTGAAACTGCACCCTGTGTCTCCTTGTGACTAGGTTATTTCTCTCAAGTAATAATGAATCCATGTATAAGGGAGTTTCACTTAAAATATTAGACTTTCCATGTAAGACCTTTCTCCATGAGAGGCAGCATCTTTCATTGTGTGGAGGTACCATGATTTCTTTTATCCCCCCCCCCTTTTTTTTAATCTGTATATCTATCCCTGAGCACTTGGTGTCTTTAGAGTTTCTATTGCTATAATGAAGCATCATAACCAAAAATAAGCTGGGAAGAAAAGGGTTTGTTTGGCTTATGCTTCTACATCATAGCCCATCCTGAAAGGAAGTCCGGACAGGAATTCAAGCAGGACAGGAACCTGGAGGCAGGAGTTGATGCAGAGGCCATGGAGGGTGCTGCTTACTAGCTTGTTCCCCATGGCTTGCTCAGTCTGTTTTCTTAGAGAACCCAGGACCACCAGAAATGACACTACCCACAGTGGCCTGGACTCTCCTCTACTCATACTAATTAAGAAAATTCCCTACAGACCAGTCTTATGGAGGCATTTTTTCAATCTAAGCTCCCTGCTCTCAGGTGACTTCAGCTGGTGTCACTTTGACACAACTTATCTAATACACTTGGGATATTTCCATTCTTTGGCTCTTAAGAAGCCAGTTTGTTGTAACCTCAAGAGAATCTTGAGAAGGGATAGGTAAGAATTTTAATAACATCTACAAAGCTCTTTGGGGTAACTGTTGTTTAGCCAATGGGACATAGAAATGTCATTGCTCCCAGGTCTGTGGAGAAGGGATGCAGGCACATTCCTGGTTATCTATTCTCAGCCACTATTTGACTCATCCCTTACCCGATTCCCTACTTCTTTAAAAGTTATCATAGATAAGGATTATCTGCAGGATTCAAGGCACTTTTGCCCCTGGGTCTTCTACATGGCTTTATGCAATACAATCAAAGACCAGATTCAGTTGAAAACAAACCACAAAGGCATCTTCTAGACAACATTTGCTAGTGATAATTAATTCCAAGTTATCCATGTGCTTAGTGCCCTGATCCTAGGCCAAATGGATTGTGGTTTGGATGGACAGTATCTTTTCAAAGGCATTATCAATATAGAATTACAGCCTTCCATACTGTGGTCTTATCAAACAGCAATTCATGTCAAAAAAAAAAAAAAATCAGCATCTAAATCTTCCTTAAAGCAGCTTCTTGCTTTTTGAGATATGGATTATTCTCAGAACTCTCCCTCTTTAATAGAGCTCAACATTATTATATAAGCAAGGCTCAAGCTCATGCTGAGACCAAGGCTTGGGACGGCAGAAAACCACTGACTCATTTCTGGACGATCTACACTGCTTTTGCAGTTACTCAACAACAACAACAACAAAATGTTGCAGAAGAGGTGTTCTGTGGTTGCTGTTTATCTTACAGGTAGGTGACCTGAAGGTTCTAGAGAACACATCTCTCCCAGTCCTCACAACTGCCAACTGTCAGCGTTGAAATCTAGCCCAGTGTTCTACAGCCAACCTCCTGTCCAGCATAATCCACTTCTGGCCTTATAAAAAGCAAGAAGAATTCAATCTTTCTTTCAAAAAAAAAAATGGTGTTTGAAACAGGATTTCTGAGTGTAGCCTCGGCTGTCCTGGAACTTGCTCTATACACCAAACTCAGAGATCTGTCTGTCTCTGCCTCCTGACTGCTGGGATTAAAGGCATGTGCCACCACTGTTTGAAGAAGAATTCAGTCCTCTAGTAGTCCTCTACACGTGGCCATGAACCAGCAGTTCCTGAATTGCGTGCAACAGGAAGAAATGCAAATTCTAGGAAACCATATCAGGCCTTTGGCTCGCAGGCCCTGAGGTGTGGACTGAATATCTGTCTCTTATGAGTTTCCTCTGGAAGCCCTGTGTCCACTTAAAGTGAGAGACTCTGGGCGGATGAATCTCCGTCACCGTGGGCAGAACACATATTGCTGCACCATTTTCAGGTTACAGAATGGGGACAGTGTGGCAGCCCCAAGACTTGAACCCTCGTACTATAAGGCGGATGGATCCCCCAAGGACTAAACACTCCTGCTGCAGCACCAACACCACAAAGGCTAAAACACCAGCACCATAAGCCAAGGTGAACCAGGCGATGTGCTCCTTTCCAGGAGTTTTGCTGCTTCAACGCTGCTTTGTGAGTTTCACAAAGGCAACACAGTTAACTCTGATCTCAGTTTTAATCTAGGCAAATACCTCCTACCCCTTCCCTACTGGGTTGTCACTTTCTGCAGCGGATGACCTCAGAACTTTGGAAACTGTTGGATGGGGGCTCCCTTCCATCTCTAAGGAAGCCCACAGTCTTTTCCTGTGCTGATCTAGTTGGAGTGTTTAGAGAAAGCTTCATGCACAGGGCTTCACTAGATAGATACCTGGGCAAAGGAAGCTGACCAGTGACCCCCGGGGTAACCTTCAGATCCATGTTGTTTATTGACAGTCTCTTGAGCAAGAGAAACAATCAGAAAGAGGACATCAAAGATTTGAACACGGTTTGGTGGCGATTTTCAGTGGGTCAGGTTTCAGTAGTAGTTTTTTAAAAAATTAATCTGAGGCCTTGGCATTTCAAAGCCTTGAGGGTCTGACTGAAGTCCCCGAGGAAATACTCTGCGACCTAACATCTTCCTGAAGGAAGCGCTGGTTTTGACATGCCCACTCTTCAGCAGAATCACTCAAGGTGTCATTGACTCGTCCAGACTGCTGGTGCCACCATGTCAAGATGTGGCAGGCAGAGAGTGTATCGATGGAATTAAGGCTAGCATCCCCTTGGGTCACTATAGAGGCAATGGAGGTACAGGAGACTAAAGAAGAGCCCTTCTGCACGTGCTCCCATGCTGTTCTGATGGTCTTGTTGCTCCCGTCACTTCCAGAATGCTCAGCCTCTTCCATGTAACACATTTACTAATGTCACCATGAGTGTGGTCATCACCCCAGAAAGGATGATAATAAATGTGTTTAAGTCACAGTGAGCTAAGAACTTTGCCCAGGCTTTACCCACAGGGGTGACTCAGCTATAGTTACTTGTTCAGTTAGATCGGGGTGCCTGTGGATAGGGGTGGCCTCAGCCCCAAGGAGAAAGTGCTCTGAGCAGATAAACCCTCTGGAAAGGCAGGCTCAGGCAGCTGAGGTTCAGACCTCTCCTAGTTCCTGACTGACTTATCTCTTGTGATAACATCCCCTCTGTGTCTTTGGCTTCTGGCAGTAGAAGGCAAGTGGGGGGGGGGTGACTCTTGCTGTCCCCACATCCTAAGACTGTTGTGTAAATACACACTGTGTGCAGAAAAAGTCTCTGTAACTTTTAACTGTTGTCACACAAATATTGGGAGAACCAGGGCCAAAGCATATTTGACACGTGATATTTTAAAATTTGTTTCCGTGCCAGAGCTTATATTGATAACACCTTACTTTTATCAATTGCAATTTATTGAGGATATAATCTGCCCTCTATCATACAATCAACACACACACACACACACACACACACACACACACACACACACACACACACATTCCAAATGCTGAAGGGAAGAGAGAGAAAATAAATATTTTTATAAATACATAAAAATGTGAGCATAAAAAAAAAGGTACTCCCTACCTTTGCTGGGAGATATGTGATTAGGTCATCAGAACTTTCAGTGAGAGTTGTGTAATAAGAAAAGGGGACATAGCATTTGGAAGGTGCTGAGAAATGTGAGCACAGGTTATCCAAGTATATGACATCGCATGATTTAGGGAAACAGGAGGTGGTACTGCCTAAAGTACAACTGTATGCCCAAATCTGATGGACTGGAACCTTAACTCCACATGCATCAGTGTGGAGGAGGGCTGGGAACTGGTAGGAGATGTTTGGGTCATGGGTACCTGCTTTTTATGCATGAACTCTCATTCTCAAAGACTGGACTTGTTCCTGTAGGATTGGGTTGTTATAAAACAAGACTCTGTCTCCATCTCTGTCTCCCTCCCTCCCTTCCTCCCTCCCTCCCTCCTTCCCTCCCTCCCTCCCTCTCTCTCTCTCTCTCTTTCTCTCTCTCTCTCTCTCACACACACACACACACACACACACACACTCTTACCTTCTTCTTCATGAGTCTACACAGCATGAGATCTTTATCAGAAACTGAGTATATGCTACAGGCATGTTTATGAACATCTCAGATTCTGAAACATGAATAAAATCTCTCTCTTTTTTTAATCAACTGCTTAGTCTTTGGTATCCTAACCTAGAAGTTGAAAACAGGCTACTTCACTCTAGATGAGTCACAGGAAGGCTCTGTGTAAGCAGTGGTAGAAGGTAGGTCTCGTGGATAAGAATACTATCCGCTTTCCTGACCCACTGAAAATCATAGACACAGCATCCAGGGCGGACATGCTCTGGAGAACCGTTGAGATCTGACAACGCAGTGGCAGTGAAGGATATGACACAATGCCAACTAGCCTATGGCAAGATAGTCCTTCAAAAGCTAAAAGTCCACCATGGGCCACACATGGTGGTACAGGCCTATAATCCCTGCACTCAGGAGGCTGAGCTGGGCATCGCTGAACAGACACCAGCTTGTAATACTCGGGACCTTATATGAAGCCAAGGCCCAAACGAAACAGACCAGCATTGCAGACATACCTTCTTGTCAGAGTCTATGCTTCTGGCCACAGCATGGCCACTGAGAGGCCTAGCAGGTGTGTCACGCATCACATGTCCTTCTAGCTGGTGACAGTTACACCCTTCCAGTTGCCTAAACTAAAGAGCTCGGGCTCACCCTGGATCTCCCCTGTCTCCTCACAAACCTCCTTATGAAAGTCTGTAGCTCTGTGTCAAAAGAGACTCCCGAGTCCTCTCACTTCTTACTCTGAATCCTGGAAGTGACCTGTACCCTTCCTCCCTTTGTCCCACTCAGTCCAGGACAGGAACTCATTCAAGTGCCATGTCAGAGCCGGTCTCCTCCAACCCACACCACTGCTCCATCCTCCTTTGTTAGAGCTACATTCCTGCGGCATGCTCTGGTCTGTCCCCTCATTCCTCTCCAGCCACACACATTTCCTCAGCCCTTCCACAAAGTAGGGCAACCCCACTGGAGCTACAACTGTCTTCGATCGTGGACGCTTGCCCATGGGCTGTGCCTACTGGACTAACTTATTTGGCTCCCTATCCCCACCCCCACCCCAAGCAGTGCGTCTGTACATCACAGTTTGCTGAGTCAGCTTCAGAGGGTCATCCCTGGGTAACACGAGCTCTCTGGAGATTTAGAGATCTTCCTTTGGCCAGTGAAGCGGCTCAGGCTGTGGGAAATATTCTGGATAACGATTAGCACTCAGTAAATATGTGTCTAATAAACATGGAAGAAATTAATTTTGCAGAAGTGTGGACACTTTCTTGGAAAAGGCAAGATACATACAGAGCAAGATAGCCATCTGGAATCCAGGATTAGGCTGAGAAAAGAACGAGGCTGAGAAGTTGGTGTGAGAAGGGAAGGAAGGAGTGCTCTCGTTCAAAGCTCATGGGTTCCAACAAAACAGCATCAATCTTCCTGTCCTAGGCTACAGTTTTAGAAGCATCATTTCAAATGATGGCACTGTAATCTGCTGAGTGGATGTGTGATACCCATCTTGATTCTGATTTTTGTTTTTTTTAGCATGAGGATAGTGTGTCTGTGAATGTTTTCACGAACATAACTTTGCTTTACTCAGTAAAACTTAGAGTTTTACTGCTGTGAACAGTAAAATGACCAAGGCAACTCTTATAAGGACAACATTTAACTGGGGCTGACTTACAGGTTCAGAGGTTTAGTCCATTACCATCAAGGCAGGAACATGGCAGCATCCAGGCAGGCATGGTGCAGGAGGAGCTGAGAGATCTACATCTTCATCTGAAGGCTTCTAGCAGAATATTAGCCTCCAAGCAGCTAGGATGAGGGTCTTGAAGCCCACTCCACAGTGATACACCTACTCCAATGAGGCCACATGCACTCCAACAAGGCTACTCCTAATAGTGCCACTCCCTGGGCTGAGTAGATACAAGCCACCACATGGGCATTGCCTTATAATAGATTGGCAGATGCTATGAAGGATGCCCTTAGTCTCCAAAGGCTTGTACCTGATTCTATGTCTTCATATGTTAGAGTATGCATCCTTCACCACCATAACATTGGCCACACCAATAGCTAGCTCATGGAAAGTCAGCACATATCTTTCCTTTCCTTTAGGCTTGCTTCGGGGTCCTTGTCAACTTCCTTGACAAGCCTTACTATTTGTTTTCAAGCCAGTTTGTATTTCTAAATACCAACACGAAAGGTTAAAAATCCCACTCTAAATGGCTTTTTCCTGATAAGAGGGAATTAAAGTTACAGAGATGGTTCGGTGAGTAAGAAAGCTTGCTGACCAAGCGTCAGGTCTGGAGCTTGGATCCCAGCGACCATGTAGAAAGACAGAAGAATGTAAAGGGTTTTGGGGGGCAATCACCATCATCGCTACACGGTCTAAGTGGATATTGCTCCAAATTGTTAAATACACAATCCATTAAGTGAGACACTCCTTTTAATTGACTGTAAAGAACCTTCTCTGACCATCATTTAAGTTCCCACAAAAAGTCCTGCTATTACACTTCATGTATTTATAGTTTTATTTTTCCAATGTATTGAGGTTTCCATTAGCATATTACCACCAAATCACCAGAGTTTCAAGGAGAGAATATTTACTTTTCACAGATGCATTGTTTAGCATAGCCATTAATTCCTTTCTTTAAGACTTGGTGAAAAACTCCATGTGTCTGTTAAATCAGTGTGAGGGGAAATAGAGGTGTCGTTTCCTTCTGGAAATACTATCACATAAGTAATAGAAAATAGACAAAATTTGGAGTTTCCATCCCAAAGGTGGTAAATAGATTTTGGAGGTGATAACAGGCAGTTGCTTACAGATGGAGAGCAGGAGACACTTCTGTCGCTCTGAGGCTTAGCAGGGGAGAGATGGTGGGTGTCAATCTTTCAAAACACAAGATAAGATTTGAATACACTCGACACCAGCAAATGATCACCGTCTGCAGTGATGGATAAGCCAGACATCCTTGCCTTAGCATCATACACATTGACTGAAAATATTCACTGTGCCTAGCACATATCCACAATGGCTATGTTACAGCTAAAATAAGAATAACTTCCTTGATAAAAAATGAACTTATGTTTCTCCTGAGATCCTGGAACTCAGATCCATCTCTACAGAGAACTCCTCATGTGGTTCACAGAGAACTGAACCTTAGTTGGTTCCTGGCTTCTTGGTACTGGGAGCCAGGAAGGGGAAGCACAGCTGGGAGCTCATTAAAGACTCATACGTGGAGTAACATGGCCGCTAGACTTGGAACTCTGAAAGGGAACAGAAAAATTTTCCTGGGCTAGTTTTAAAAAGTTTGCATGTAACTTTGTGACCTTCTCCCCACATTCAGTCCATCATTATCATTTTTCTTGTCCCTGATGTGTATGGAGACAGCTTTAGATGCCCTAAAGCATTCTGGAATGGCTTGAGATATCATCTAATTTGTTTTGCTGTCCTGGGGCAGGGCAGTAATTAAACTGAAAATATATGCTTTAAAAAAAAGCTCTCAGAAAAGAACAGTTTGTGAGGCTTTTGGGGCTGGTGGTGGTCTCACTTAGAGACCTTTGAGGTTCCAGGAGGAAAGAGACAGAGGCAGGAATGGCTAACAGGTAGGCTCTCCCTCAGCACAGCCAGAGTCCCCGGCTGTGTCTCTCCGTTCCTCAGCTGATGAAATGAGCCTCTCACCTGTAGACGTGACAAGCTCCAGATGTGACAGTTAGCATCCTGTTCTTCTGCATCCCCAGCACCCACCCCCTCCTAAAGTATAAAAGTGCCCAGTGCTGTCCCATGGTCGACGGGTAACTCTGCCGGGCGATTCTGCTGTTTTCTAGCACACCTAGACCAATGTGGTGACACTTTAACAAAACTGAAGGAAACACAAGCCAGAAGATAGCCAAAGAGTGGGTTCTCCACAGTCTTTCTCTTGTTTTACTGGGGGGGGGGGAGGTCTAGCCTCTGCTCAAAGCAGCCAATGAAGTGCAGGGAGAGGCACATGACTGAAAGGTAACTGATGGTCAGGGGCAGGGTATCCGAATAAGTTAGAGTTTGAGAAAGTAGAATATACTTCCATTCATGTTAGACTAGCTTATTTAGAATTCTAGAGAGTGAAAAGGTCTAAACACAGGAGAGCATTAAATAATAATCATGAGACACAAATTTGGGAAGGAAGAGAGTTTACTCGGCACAGGAGATCATCAAAAGAGAATCTTTGCATGAACACAAGCCCTATAGCCCAAGAAACAACCAAAGTGGGTTTAATGGGACCATGTACGTAATAATGTTATGACCCAAAAAATTATGTGCAAAGAACCACAAATAGAATTATCTATGGATGGCGTGTATGTCTGCTTTTTGCCTTGTGACAAACGCAGAGATCAAATTGAATGAAGAAAGCCTTGTTAGCGCCCCTGGCTTCAGAGGCGCTGTTACTTGGCCCAGAGGGGATGGTCCTAATGGTGAGGAATACATGGCCAAGGAAACCACTTTCCACATACCAGCTGGGCATTTAAGCCCAAACTAGAACTAGGAGCCCAAATTAGGAACCTAATTCATAACAAGATGTGGGAAAAGCCAGTCATCGACTTGTCATCAAACCAGATAAATAAAAACAACATAGCAGTTTTCCATTTACATATCTGACTAAGGAATGCATTAGACAGTTCTACTCAGTCCCAACGTCCAGTGAAACTAACACATCCATTTGATTTTCAACTTAAAAGACACTTTTATTCGGATTTAAAGAGAAAGGCTCCGGAGTGACAAAGCTATAAACCCGAGCCGCTGCTCAGAGTAGGGATGGGGAAAGGAAGCATGCTGCTGAGTTAAGCCAGTATGGAAGCCACAACAGCATAGCAGGCACATGGCGGGGAGAGGAATTTCAGAGACATGGGAAGGAATCTCAGAGAGCCAGAAAGGGCATATCTAGGCCCTAGCAGCACCCAAAAGAAAGAGAAAAAAAGTGAAAGAAAAGCACCACCAAGTTATTCCTTTCTTTAGTCATGACAAGAAGCTCATGGTGGCTCTGTAGCAACTTCTCTAGGGGGTGGGGATTCCGGGAACAAAACGCATATCATCTCACTAAAGGGATAATTAGTATTCCTATCTCTCTAGCATGGCCTAGGGTGAACTTGCGTTCCTTAGGGGTGATTAGGCAGGTGATTGACTTACCCAACTGGAATGTCAGGTCTGTGGCCAGTGCTATACTGTCTGGACTTTCAGCTCCACCAGTGTGAGTTTGTTAGCCAGCCATGGTGTCCTATTATAGCCGTACAAAATGAACTGAAACAAGCATGCACGTAGTTCAAGGGATCTTCACAACTTCATCATTTCTTAAAGCACCACCTCTGCATATCTGATCTTGTTTGCTCTTCTATGGCTGTGATGAAACACTGGCCTAGCTAGGTGTTCTGGCACACACCTTCAATGCCTGCACTCAGGAGGCAGAGTCAGGTGGATCTCTGCGGATTCCAGGTCAGCCAGAATTACATAAAATAACTTATCTGAACAACAACAAAAAGAAAAAACAAAGAGAGGAAAAAACTTGAGACAGGAACTGAAGCTGAGACCATGAGGAACACTGCTTACTTGATCCCCCTGGTTTGCTCAACCTGCTTTCTTATTCTGCCTAAGTAAAACCACCTGCCCAGGAATGGTACTGCCCACAGTGGGCTGGGCCCCCATACAACAGTTAGAAGAAAATCAAATGTGTCACAGATACACCCATAAACCAATCTGATAGGGTCATTCCTCAGTTGAGGCTCTTTCTTCCCACTTGTATCAAGTTGGCAACTGAAGTTAGCTAGGACAACAGTGACAACAGGGACAATCACTATGAAGATTAGTTTTTAGCATGTGACTGGTAGGGTACACATTCAGACCACAAGGTATTGTCAAACCCCAAAATTAATTATTTTCAGGAAAATATAGTAGAAGGGAAAGAATCAAGGATGGTAGTGATAGCTGAGCCAATCTGGGATCTTTTTTTTTTTTTAATTTTAGTGTAAAAATTATAAATATTTAACTTAAAATCAAACCAATCTAGTCAATTCCTTAGAATATGGGACTTGGAAAATTTTTTTTTCCAACTATTGATAGTATTTCAGGCTGAAAGGACCATCCATATTTGGTTGAATGTCTCAATGGATCCTAATCCATATCTTTGGTCCATTCAGGGTTTAGATTCTATTGCCTCATATGAGTCAAAAGTTATTTTTGTTGACTTTCCTTGGATGCTACACACACACACACACACACACACACACACACACACACACAAACTTGTCAAATTTGTGTTTTAAAACAGTTCTGTGTATATCCCAACAATTGTTTAAAAGACCTAAAGTGGAAGAAAGTCTCACAGGGTCTAAAACCATCCTGTGTGGCTAGATACAATGGGACATTTGATCCAGCTGTGTCAGGGTCACACCAGCTTGTTCTCCCTGCCCCAGTGTGGTGTCCCCTAAAACTGTGAGTAGAAATAAACCCTTTCTCCCTTAAGTTGCTTTTGTCAGGATATTTTATCATAGCAATGGGAAAAGAAATGAAGACATCTGTCTCCTTGCTAGGAACAGGAAGCTACTCTAGAAAATTCTAGATATAGTGGAATTATTCAGAATTCCCTGAAACCTCTTTGCTTTGCCCTATGTGCTATTTTACTGTCCTTCCCACATGTTGTGATTATGGGATGTTCTGTCCTCCAGAATTTGGAGCATAAGGGAAGGTGAGGAGGGAGGGATTTTGGTTAGCATTTGTATGCACATGCTTGTCCATGCCTCTTCCTATGCTATGGAATAGACCACTAACTGTAATACCTCCTGATCTCTCCTAGGGCTTCCTGCGAAAAGACCATCCTCATCATGCTGAGTGGAGAATTTAGTAAAAGAAGCATCAGCCACAAATACATCATATACTGCAACTCAGGAATAAGTTTACTTATCAGAAAACAACACAAACTTAATTTTCTATTTTGTCAGTGATAACAGAACTTCTATCACATTGACTTAAAAAGACTGTAATTCATTAAGTAAAAAAAAAATACTTGTTATATTTTGTGATTGAAAAGACAGAGCCAGGTTCCTCCTTCATTCTACCGCTGATCTCAGTGCTTGAGGTTGGATCTTCAGACTACATTCGAATGATTCATCCCA
Organism: Micromys minutus; assembly: GCF_963924665.1. Lineage (NCBI taxonomy): Eukaryota > Metazoa > Chordata > Mammalia > Rodentia > Muridae > Micromys > Micromys minutus. Next base: position 84,791,518 of record NC_137974.1, read on the forward strand.
GGAGTTTACAGTGGGAGACCAGCAGGCAAGCTGTTGCCTATGTCCCAAACCCTTGAGAAGGCAGGAAAAATGCATGTGTAAGGAGCTGCTGGGAAAGGAATTCTCATATCTACTCAGCTTTGAGGATCTGATTTCCGATTCACTGTTAACCATTTACAGGACAAACACCTATTTACTATCTCTCAGAATTCATCTCGTGTGTGTGATTTCTAAAGCCTGGGAAGGACCACTCAGATGGAAGGGAAGGACTACTCAGATGGAAGGGAAGGACTCAGTACCTTACTCTGATCTTCAGCCTTGGGTTTAGGGTAATAGAAGCTTATACACTTGCGCTAAGAATAGTCCTGCCTTTTTACTTAATGTGCACAGCCTCAAAATAGCTTGGCAGAACTCCCCATTAGCATCCATGAGGAGAGATGGCAGCTCCAGTCTCACTGAGAGTCGATTGCTCCTGCCACTCAGCCACCTAATTCTACTCAGGTCTCAGGAGAGCTGGCTGAAATCCCAATTTTTTTTTTTTTTTTGGCGGGGGAAGGGAGCTTTCATTTGTAATGAGTCTGAAGTACATACATATTTCAAGTGATAATGTTCAGCATTCCTATGTGAGTGATTCTTAAAAGCCTCCTCCCCACTCCCATCCCCCAGAGTTGTGACTGTTATTTCCTTCTGTCCCTTTTGCACATGGGGATCTATTTGCACTCGAGACTCACTTTTGCATGCCAATGAACATTTGGACACATGTGTATCCAGTGCTTTTGCTCCAACGAGCGGCTGTTGTTTTAATTAGCAGTAATGGCTGACAGGTGAACAAGTTTCACCCAAGTAGCTTTCCATGAGGCTGTTGCTTATAGGTAAAGTGGAGCTTGGACCTTCCAGAGAGTGGTGGGCATTTCAGTAGCAGCTGAGGCAACAGACCTGAAAGCCAAGGCATAGTAATTAGTCATCTCAGAAATAACCCAGGCAATGAAGACCAGTGGGAAATTGCCCAGTGGCAGATGACCTGCTATAGGAAGACATTCTCTTGCCCTTTCAAGATTATTTTCTATGCAGTGTGACCTGGTAAGGAACCGATAGCCAAGAGCAAGGGATGATTATAGAGGAGCTCAGAGCCTCCTCTATTACACTGAGTAAATATGGCTCATTGTTTCCAGGTACGGTGAGGCACACTATTAGCCTCCCTCTATACCCCCAGAAAACGCTGGTCCTGCCCACACTGACACTGCTACCCATGCTTGACGTGAATGGCTACAAAATGCCAGCGAAATGTTTCCTCTTTTCATTTTGGTAATAGGTGAGATCGATCATCCACTTCTGAGTTTTAATCTGTCTTCTGCTGTAGTTTATTTATCTAATGATCTGGAGACTGAGAGGCCTGGCACCTAGTGAGGAACCACTGCTGGAAGACGGAGCATGTCTTCCAGGAAGAGCTCCTGTAATTATCTTCGTAATCCATCTATTCGTCCATCGGGGCTGAATCCAGGCACTAGTACAGAGCCTTTATGGCCTAATCGCCTCCCAAAGGCCCTGTCTGCTTCCATGTCTAAACACCATCAGCATGCGTTTGGGAAGGAATTTACAAACTACAGCAGCCTACTGTTTGAGTCAGTGTCTTGCTATCTGCTGGATAGGAAGTTGTGTAGATCAGAAAAATTTAGATTATAGAAACATGCGCATTCTTTATAATAATCTCCAGTAAGTGGTTTTCTGGTCAGTGACCCACATCTCCCAGGGTCAAGGCCCCTTACTAGATATCCTTTCCCTGATCAGGAGTTAGACATTATAACTTGTATCTCCCAGACAGAACATGGAAAAGGTACGTTACAGAAAATGTGTGGTTTTAGTCTGAAAACACTTAACTTAACCTTCTTTTCACCGAATGAAACTCAGCTGCCATCTTAAGCTGAGCCAGGTAAAGGAATACTTAAGAGGAACACAGAGGAACAGGCTTTTCCTGAGGAGATACACCCCACCACCAACACCAACAAAGTGTGAATACCATCAAAGTCCAACTTGGTGAACCAGTGTGGAGTACTGTGTACTTACAGGAGAATGGGTGAGGGGTTACCTACAGGAGCAGAAATGACTCAAAGACAGCTGCATCACCAAAGTTCACCCCAGCATGAGTGACACCTCACAAAGGTTGGGAAGCTGGAGCACACCGTATAGCTTGCAGGCAGCTTGGCAGGCTGCAGAGGGTCCTTTCCTCACAGCTCAGCTCTTTTTTGCCTTGTCCAGGTACCTGGGCACTTCCGAGAGTCTGTGAAGCTTAGCTTGTCTGAGAGTGACCTCAGAGGTCTTTAGTGTTTATTCTTGGAGAGGGAGGGGCCTGGTGAATCTGGTTAGTTTTGGGAACTTCCTAGACTGATTTCAAGTTGTTTGCTTCCTGTCTCAGAGAGCTTTTTGAGAGCATGAAGTGTTTTGACATGAGAGGAAACAGTTAAACCATAGTAACCTGTAAGGGATTGCTAACCATCAATCAGCCCACCAGGCCAAGAGAGCGCCAAGCCTGCAAACAAGTCTCAAAAAAAAAAAAAAAAAAAACTTGTGAGGGTCTTTGGTGAAAGTCATACCCTTTTCCATGAATACTCATGGAGATCTGTGAGTCTCGACCCATATAAATTGAAAGGTAATGTGTTCATTACCTATCTTGCTTTCAGAGTAAAATTCTGGGGGTCATTTATTACATAGCAACGTGTGCAAATGTGAGGGTATAATATCATGACCCAGAATACAGAAAACTTGAAGTTTATGAAATAAGGATTCTTCAGAAACATTTTATCTTGCAGACACTTTCATACAGTGCCAGAAAAGAAGTATCATTCTAGTCAATAACTCTAAACGTTTACTTCACTAAAAAAGAAAAGGTAGATGTGCTAATTAGATTTAACGTTCAACTAGAGACATTAAAGATATTGGAGATGTTTCAATTGATGAAAATTTTGCTGTCTTCCAGGCTGGCCCTGAACTTGCTTCATGGTTCACACTGGCCTCAAACTCCTGATCCTCCTGTCTCAGACTGTTCTGTACTGAGACTACTGCAAGTATGTACCACTGTACCTAGACTAACTCAGAAATTTGATAGAAAAGAAGAGGGAAACACATTTTACCTGACAATATCATTGTGAGGATATTGGGCCTTACCGGGTAACTGCTGAATACCTTAGCTTTACTCACCACTAGGAAGAAGAGACTTTCCAAACATGTCTTTGAACAATATGAAATACAAGAGCGAGCTCATTTCTAACAGTCAGGGTAAGACGCAGTCTGTGGCCGGAGCATATGACCTTTTGAAACAGTCTGATTTTCTTGGCTTTGCATGTTGGCACCAGACCTTCTGTTCCATAGCTGACATTTCAGCTGTAGCTTTAATCTGAGGAACACAGGAACCTTACAGTGCCAATCTTAGTTCTTTAAAACTGTCTCCAAGACGAGAAAACCTGCGTGGCCTTGCTGCACTTGTAAGTTTTTCTAGAAACCATTCCACCACACAATAATAATTTCATCTTGCCTGGAGTAGCGGTGTGGATTGTGACCTCAGTGTAACCTCCTTCAATATTGAAAGTACAGTCCGTAATTCATTTTAACTGTGAACAGCCGAAGCCTCACGATATAAACTCAGTCTGTGTGACATCATCCAACACTTAAAAACCATTTGTGGTTTTCTTGTTTTCGGTACAGTAGCTCCTGCTTGCTATGCAAATGTGTTGCTTGTGCACATACTGGCTGTCAACTTTATGGGAATGGTGTTCTTTTTTTAAAGAACACAGCTGTCACTCACTGTACAGACAATGCTACATTTCAGGACAATTGTTTGTGATGTTGTGTCCTAAGCATTGAATTTTTCCTGCTTCTAATAAGTTCTATAGTGAGTACTTTGTACAGTGATAGTTAGCTTTTCTCCCAAGGGCATATAAAAAAGCAGAAGTTGGGTGTGGTGGTGAAATATGTAATCCTAGTAGTTGGGGGCCCAAGGTAGGATTGTGCAGTTAAAAGTTAATCTGGATTCACAGAAACTCTGGCAAAACACACACACACACACACACACACACACACACACACACACACACACACACACACACATGGGGGGGGAATAAGAACGAATAATAAAGAAAATAAGCAGTCTCTAGATTCTTCTCTACTTAAAATATGAACATTTGACTAATCTCGAGGCTCAAATGCCTTGGATCTGAGTCTTCAGATTCTACTGTAGCTCATGCTCCTGGTCAATAGTAAACTCTGTATTGTACACTGTCTTCTCATTTTACTTGTAAAGCCAATGGCACCGGATCCAGTACGTTTTCCCAACGTTAAATATGACCATCTCACCTGGCTTGTTAGCTACAAAGGGAACTTCCCATAATCCCCTGCATGTTGGGGGTGGGGGTGAGGTGAGAAGACACAAAATGTTGCAGTCTTTAGGACTCACAGTGAGAGTCATGTTGGCTTTAGTTTTTGGCTGCCTGGCCTCCTGAGTCCCATAGGTAATGCAGAATGACCCAGGTAGATGTTGTGCACCCAAAGCGTCTCCACCCCCACTGAGGAGTCCAGAGCTCGGGGAACTTGAATATCACTATGGGATGAAGTAAATAAGCTTGTGCAACTATTGTACTGGAAAGAGACCTTGTCGTCATTACATTAGACAGTAAGTAAAGCCACCTTGGTCCCTTAGGAAACACTGCCTAAAGTATTGTCAAAGACTGTGTGGCACAGCACTTCTAGAAGTAGGGGTGCCAGTGCCTCTCCTCATAAATCATGCAGGATCTGTGGGGACCACATTGCAGCAGGAATGGTGTCTTCTCCACTGCCCACAGCCTCATAATGTGAATGAGTTCATAAACGTCTCCTAGTCACAGCACGGATTTGTCTGGAGAATCCGTAGGGTGCTGTATCATGAAAGTTCGCTCTATTGTGAACCCCTCTCTTACAATAGAGCAGTGGTTCTTGATCCTTTTTAAGGCTGTGACCCTCTAATATAGTTCCTCACACTTTGGTCACCCTGACAATAAAATTATTTTCACGGCTACTTCAAACTCTAAGTTTGCCACTGTTATGAATCATGAGGCAAATATCTGTTTTCAGGTGGTCTGTGAAAGGGTTACTTGACACTCAAAGGGGTCACACCCCACAGGTTGGGTACCACTGAGGCACAAAGAAGTGACCTGCTGGGTCTGAGCTTTTCGAGTGTCAACTTCAAGCTATGGAATTACAAATCCAAGTGGTCCTGTACAAACTGCTTAATTGTCCTTTCCAAATTAGATGATTTTAGCCTTTTTGGAGCATCTCCAGGTAGGCTCTTCCATAAACACAGCACAAGGCTTAGAGTGTAAGATCGTCTGAGAAAGGGATCCAGGAAGCACAGTCAGGAGGGCAGAGGAGAAATGGAGAACGGGAACCCCTGGACCGTAACCTGCTGGAGGTGGAAAGAGCTGGACTATTTATCAAACACTGAATCTCATCCACCCTAGCTTAAAGCAATTCTGAGAACTGCTTGAGCCCTACCCTTGTGCCTGTATTCAGGTAGACTGCATTAACCAGAGGCATTTCAGGTAGGGTCACAGGAAGGTAAACGTGTGGGGAATTTTGGCATGTGAAGGTTGGGTAGCAGCTGCATTTGCTCCAGGCCCAGGACTTGCTGTCAAGGATCAGAACCCCTTTGAACTTTCTAGACTCTTAGACACCTCTGCATCAAGGGGGACCCTGCAAAACTACCAAGAATACACACGGTGGTAGTTTAGATGGTTTTCTTTTTGTTTTATTTCGGTGTAGTTTAGTTGGTTTTCTTTTGTGCGAGTGTGGTATGCATTGCACACAGGAATTTTCACATTTTCAGAGGCCAGAGGAGGACTGCAGACATTTCCGCTTTCTAATTCTCAGCTTTCTTCCCTGGAGTTAGTTTCTTACTTGAACCTGCACCAAGGCTAGTAGTCAGCAAACTCCAGAGATCCTCTTGTATCCCACCCCCAACACACACACACACACACACACACACACACACACACACACACACCCCACCACCACCACCACCACCACCACCACCACCACCACAGTGCTCTAGGTTACAGACATACATATGACCACATCCAGAATTTTATATGGTGCTAACATCTGAATCTAAGTTATGTCTATACACAAGTGCTCCCTACCATCTCAGACAATTCTCCAAGTCCTCGGATGGTTTTATTTTTTAAATGTAATGACATCACAGAACAGGGTAAAGAATCCAGAAAGAGGTGACAAGAGGCTGAGTCAGGGGAAAGCTACTTGAATGTAATGAGAAACGCTGGCTGTAGAAAGAGCAGGACAGAGAAAGAGAAATGGGGACAGCTGGAATAAAAGAGCGCCTGCAGTGCAGGCCACCTCACAGGAGACAGGTTACAGACTCTGTGCCGAGGTCAATGGAGACTAAACTGAGGTAGACAGAGACTGAGGCTGAACGACTACAATACACTCAGCAGCCTGGCAGGATGGGAATTTTCCTTTTTGTCACCACTATGACATTGCGCATATGTATCCTAAGTTTCAAAAACAGAAGTTTAGGCACATATACAAAATATGATTTGCTCCAGCCCCAGCTTGGGAGTTGTCCTGGCGCAGAGAACCCACCATGAGCATAAAGATGCTCACGATGGGCGGGACCTGAAAGCATCTGAGTGAACTGTTTTAGACACAGTCCATGAAAACACGACAGGAGGCATCCCAGAGGCCCTTGGGTGACCTGTTTCCTGAATTTCCCCCACCATCGAAGTAGTCTCACACCCAGCTGCCTTTGAGTAGAACAAGGGTGTTAAAGAAGGGGAAGAAGGGACACAGAACATGAGGCTCTGGCTCCCTTCCCTTCTTTTAAGGAGAAAGCTCTGTCTCTTTCACACTTATATTCTTACACGGTATCATTCGAGGCTGCCCAGATCGTGACTTGGCAGGCAGGCACAGCCATGTTTTTGGGGCATGAATCCCTGGTCTACAAAACCAGGTATGTGTGAATGAGTATGTGTGAACGTGATCTCCAAATAAACTTCGGATTTTGGTGCAGCTGTCTTCATTTGAGTTCTAATGCTGAGACAAGGATTTGGGCATAGGCGATTTATTTAATAGGTGTTAGAATTGAGTCCCCTGTGGAATGCATTCACCGGGACAGAAACATCTTAAAAGAAGGAAGGGTGAGGAGGAGGAGAAGGAGGGAGGAGGGGAGAGGAGGGAGGAGGGGAGAGTAGGGAGAAGGAGGAGGGAGAAGGGAGAAGGAGGAGGGAGGAAGGAGAAGGAGGAGGGAGGAGGGAGGAGGGAGAAGGAGGAGGGAGAAGGGAGAAGGAGGAGGGAGGAGGGAGAAGGAGGAGGGAGGAGGGAGGAGGGAGAAGGAGGAGGGAGGAGGAGGACGACGAGGAGGGAGGAGAAGGGAGAAGGAGAGTGCAGAAGGGAGGAAGAAGAGGAGGAAGGAAGAGGGAGGAGGAGGAGGAAGAGGAGGAAGGAAGAGGGAGGAGGAGGAAGAGGAAGGAAGAAGGAGAAGGAGGAAGGAAGAGGGAGGAGGAGGAAGGAAGAGGGAGGAGGAGGAGGAGGAGGAAGGAAGGAAGAGGGAGGAGGAGGAGGAGGAGGAGGAAGAGGAGGAAGGAAGAGGGAGGAGGAAGGAAGAGAGAGGAGGAGGAGGAGGAGGAGAAGGAGATAAATAAAAAAAGAAGGAAGAATTTACTTTGGCGCATGGTTGTGGCAATTCAGTCAATAAGTAGGAAGGCATGACAGCTGGGGGTGGTCAGTCCAGGACAGCAAGAACTTGTAGCCTGACTTGTTCCCATGTTGGTAGTTAAGGAAACAGCTCTGGTAGGAACTGGAAGAGGTATCACCAAGGCCCAACCTAGCACTCTACTGGCTAGGTCATGGTTCTGGGCATCCTGTAACTTCCCAAACTAGTTCTGCTGGCCAAGGACTAAAGCTCATACTCGGGGCAGTTCTCTGGGAGGCACTTTATGCTTAGTCCCACTCCCAATCAGATGTGCTCATTGGAGCTCTAACCTCTGGTGTGACTGTGGTGGGAGACGGAGCCTTGAAGACAGAACCCTACTCCGATAGGACTGATGGACGAAGACAAAGCGATTCCAGGAGTGTCTGTTTGGAGGAAGAGCCATACGAGGGCTCAGTAGGAAGGACAGAGGCCTTGAATAGACTAAGCCTGATGATCCCTTGACCTTGGACTTCTAGCCTCCAGAACGGCACAATATGTTGTCAATCCCCCTGGCTGGTTCTGTGTTGACTACCAAATAAACAGAGGAAGAGTAATAAGTAAAGAAAGAAAGGAATACACTGTGAGCTTTGATATTAGTCTCCAGTAGCTTCTGTTTTTCGGTGTCACTCTGTTGAGTGTTAGCAGCTGAGGTCCCTCACACCTGGTTTGAATACCCCAGGAAGTCCCAGGGCAGCTGATACAGGTGTCCACACCCTACCTATCCAGAGATCACTGTATCTCTTGTTAATAATTCTTATACTCCTATGTTTGTCCAGTTTTCATGGTTGCAGAGACTGTACTGTCTCCCTGAGTAGAAGATTATTTTTTTCTCTTCTGACTCAAACAAAGAGGTTTTTAGACAGCTGTATGGCCCAAGTGAGAACAATGTGGGGGAAAAGAACAAGAAAAAAAAATCACCAAAACACACACACACACACACACACACACACACCAGACCATTTTTCTGAAGAATAAGCACCCTGTTGTGGCTCAGCTGTGGTCTGAGTTTGTTTTGTCAGATTCCTGTATTTAAGTTTAATCCTCAATTGTGGGATTAGAGAATTAATCTGATCATGGTGTTCAGAGGCAAGGCTGTTGGACATTGATTAACGCTGGTTAATCAGAGTAGAGCCATCACTGAATGCTGATGACAGAGACCAGAAGACACAGCATATCCTCTATCTATTTGCCTGTGATATCTTGTGACACCTTAAGATTCTGCCAGCAAGAATGCCAGTGTCACCACGGTTCCCCAACAGTGGACCAAAGCCACAAGCCGAAATAAAGCTTAAGTACTCAGCCTTCTATATAATGGCAATAAAAATAGACTGCTACACATCTCCGTAGCCACCGCCATTGTCTAGAGACTCAAAAGTCTTTAAAACGTTTTCTTCCTGAACCCCTTTGGAGAGAGCTTTTTGTTTTGGTTATGATGGATACTTTGCTGTCTTCTGTATTCCCTAGAATTTTGTGGTTATGACCCAAATATCTTTTTAATTGTGTCATTTCCTTGGTTAAAAAAGCCATGGGCATCCTTGACCTCCTCCAAGAGGATAGAATGTTTAATCCATGGATGGAAGTGGGTTTCTCATAAGTTATGAAGGCAAGCATCCTCACTTCCCCTAGCTCGTGATGCTATAGGGGAAGGAGGTGCAGCAAGTATCCCACTGAGATGCCTTCTTTCCCTTCATGTTCCTGAGCCCACACACCCTCCTGTCCTCTCACTTAGTGTCCACCGCAACCTCATTCTATCCCAGCTCCTCCCAGAGGCTTCTTCTGCCCCATGAGGAGTGAGTGGCTCCAGCAGGACCCCTCAGAGGTACCCTCCCTTATTCTCTGGAATTTGTGCCTGCGTTGCATTGTTGCAAAAGGACTTTGCATGGGGTGAGTTAGGCATAAACCTTGAGAAGGAAAATGATGATCAATTCTCCAGGGGTCCCGCCATAATTACATGAGTCCTGAGGGAGGATCGCTGTGTAACTTTCTGTTCCATTGCTGTGAATCGATCCCATGATCAAGGCATCTCATAAAAGAAAGCATTTAATTGGGGGCCTGTTTACAGTTTCAGAGGGTTAGTCCATAATCCTCATACCAAGGCAGGAAGCATGGAAGCAGGCAGGCGGGCGGGCATGCATGGTCCTGGAGTAATAGTTGAGAGTTCCAATCTAATCCCCTAATTGCAGATGTGTATCCAGGAACTGGGCATGACATGGGCATTTGAACCCTCAAAGCCTACCCCTCGTGACACACCTCCTTCAAGGAGGCCACACCTCCTTCCTAATTCTCAAACAGTCCACCTACTGGGAACTGAACATTCAAGCATGAGGGTAGGGCTGGAGAGATGGCTCAGTGGTTAAGAGTACCGGCTGCTCTTCCAGAGGTCCTGAGTTCAATTCCCAGCAACCACATAGTGGCTCACAACCATCTGTAATGGGATATGATGCCCTCTTCTGGTGTGTCTGAGGACAGCTATGGTGTACTCATATATAATAAATAAGTAAATCTTTTTTAAAAAATAGAATAAGAACCAATGGGGGCCATTACTCATTCAAAGGACTGAAGTCCTTTCCTGCCTGGAGGAAGAGACACAAACCATTGTTGACTTTGGAGATGATGAAGTCACCATTAGCTAAGGAACATAGATGTCATCTAAAAGCCATAGAAGGCAATCACAAACAAAGAAACAGATTGGCTCCTAGTACCTCCAGCTAGTAACACAGCCCTTCAGATGCCTTGATTTTTGTTCTGGCAGCCTGACAGATATTGATTTCTAATCAGTTTGTGTTGCTTGATATGCTGACTCTGTGGTGATTTGCTGGACAGCAATGAGGAACCACACCCCTTCTGCTTGGGCAGGTAATGCATGCCAGCCATGTTTAAAGTCGTTCTCACCTTGTAATTTCTGGTCCATCACCGGAATCATATGAATTTATTAAAATAACAAAAATGAGGAAGAACTAGTATCTTCATTAAGAATTCATTATATCTCTGCATAAAACCAGGTACACTGAAACTATTAGAAGAGAAAGTGGGGAAAAACTTAGAACACATAGGCACAGGAGAAAATTTCCTGAACAGAACACCAATGGCTTGTGCTCTACAATCAAGAATCGATAAATGGGACTTAATGAGATTGCACATTCCTGTAAGGCTAAGGACACTGTCAAGAAAACAAAACAGCAGCCAACAGATTGGGAAAAGGTCTTTACCAACCCCACAACTGATAGAGGTCTAATATCCAATATATACAAAGAACTCAAGAAGTTAGACTCCAGAGAATCAAACAATCCTATTTAAAAATAGGTACAAAGAATTCTCAATTGAGGAATATTGAATGACTGAGAAGAACCTAAGGAGATGCTTGACATCCCTAGTCATCAGGGAAATGCAAATCAAAACAACCATAAGATTCTGCTTCACACCATTCAGAATGGCTAAGATCAAAAACTCAGATGATAGCACATGCTGGTGAGGATGCAGAGAAAGAGGAACACTCCTCCACTGTCGGTGGGATTGTAAGCTTGTACAACCACTCTGGAAATCAGTCTGGCAGTTCCTCAGAAAATTGGACATAGCTGAAGACCCAGTTATTCCACTTCTGTGCATATACCCCAAAGATGTTCCAACATACAATAAGGACACATGCACCACAATGTTCATAGCAGCCCTGTTTATAATAGCCAGAAGCTGGAAAGAACTCAGATGTTCTTCAGTAGATGAATGGATACAAAAATTGTGGTATATTTACACAATGGAGTACTAACTCAGCTATTAGAAACAATGACTTTATGAAATTCCTAGGAAAATGGATATATCTAGATAATATAATCCTGAGTGAAATAACCCAGTTACAAAAGAACAGACAGAATATGCAATCACAGATAATTGAATACTAGCCCCAGAAAGATCTCAACACCTAAGAAACAACTCACAGATCGTATAAAGCTCAAAAAAAAAAAAAGGCCCAAAAGTGGAAGCTTCAGCCTTTCTTAGAAAACAAACAAACAAACAAACAAAAAAGTGTATAGCACCCTCTAAGAATGGGGTACACCTAGACCTTACATCATTAATAACCCAAGAGCTAAGAAAATAGCCTTGTAGCAATTTTTGGTATTTAAAAATCATTATGTTTAATCTACACACACCAAGAAAACTTTGTTTCCATGTTATGTTTTGTTTTACATGTACTTTATGCTTATTGTAACTAGTAAGATTTCAATGCATACTATCAAATCTTTAAAAAAAATCAAGTACTGACAAAAATATATTCATATAGTTTTATGCCAAAATGCCTTTAAAAATCTGTACATGTATCTTTGTTTTTTTAAATAAAGTTGTAAGAAAAAAAAGAATTCATTATAACAATTATATATATCCTAGTCATTATTCTATATTCTATATTCTATATATGTATCCTTTTCTATGCATAATATATCTGATTACATAGGATATATATTTTTTATATTATAGCCTATTAAAATAAGCATAAATTTTACTTCTTGGCTGTTTGCTAAGACACTTTGCAAGTCAATATTTCATATTTGTAGGAGACATCACGTGGAGCGTTACAGCCACGTTCACAGCCTATGATGAACGCATATGGACGGCGCTCTATGCAGAGAGTCTCACAGCCCTCTCCTCTCTATGTGCAGGGTCAGTGCATCCAACAAGTGGAAGCCACGTGGGAGACAGTTCACGATGACTAAAGTGTTACTACTGACTTTTTTTTAAAAAACAAATTGACTCTTCTTGTCAATCGGAATTTTTGGACTTTGGAATATTTGCACGCATCCAGCAAGATATCTTCAGGATGTGGCTGAAATCTAAACACAAATTTTTTTTTTTTTGTACTTCAGGTTCTGTTCATACACAGAAGCCTAGAGTAATTCTTTGCTGCTTTTCATGCACCTGACTTTTGACTGTGATCTTCAGATGAAGTCACAGTAGAATTTTCTTTCTTTGTACAGTGTCATCTTAGTGCTGTTGATAAAGTTTTGGGTTTGGGAGCACTTAGACTTCAGGCTTTCAGATCAGGGATGATCTGGTTAGTTCCTATGTAAACATGTTTGTGTTTAAGTTTACCATTTTGTTGAGTGTGCGGTATATGCCCATGACCCGGGTACTCAGGCGGCTGAGACAGGAGGATGATGGGTTTGAGGTAGGTCGGGGCTACATAGCAATGCTTTTTGTTTTCCTTTGTTGTTGATTTTTAAAGAGCAACAACAAACAGGGAAGAAAAACAGACTTCTCTTTCTAGTTGTCTTTTCTCCCACACCTTCCCTTCAGTGCAATTTCAACTTCCAGCTCTGAGTGGGGTGTCAGTGAGACACCCCAGGGGTCCATGGAGGTCATTGCCTCTCTACTCAGTGCACCACAGTGGAATATCATACGGACCACGAATTACTATACAACAAGGCATTCTTGGCTAATGACCCCATGGAGGTTCATAGAGAAAGGAGAACTCCAAAGCTCTTTGAATCTTGGATAGTGCTGTCTAGCCAGAGGGCCCAGACTAATAGTTATTAAATTACACAGGCTCATTCTTTACACCCGGCCTGTCTCTAGTGTGAAAACTTTTAACAGATTTGACACTGTTCCTCTGAGCAGAGTCCTGAAAACCGCAAAGTCAAAGAGTGAAATCATGGTCTTCCTAAAGCAAACTCCTCAAGGACTTACTTGTTCTCTAAGGAAGAGTGGGGCCAAGGAAGGCACATATTGGCCAGTGCTTTGGCTGAAATTTTATAGATTTTAAAGTCTTTCCTGTTGAAAACACACGTGAAGACTAAACAGACTTTGGTTAATTAGAACTCCCGTTCATTGGAAATCTCTCTTGACACTTTTGGGGGAAATGCAGAGAAATGTGACTATTGCCAATGTTTTGTTTGATCTTGGAAAAAGGGTCTTACTATGTGACCTAAGTTGGCCTTAAACTTGTATAGTACAGTATTGCCTAAAGATAACAATCCTCCTGCCTCAGCCTACCGAGTGCTAAGGTCACAGACATGAGCCACCATGCCTCGGTAACTTTGTTACCTCTCTTGAAGAGCACTTTTGGCACACATCATTGACTTCACAAACATCTTATTTGCTCTGCTACACACTTAGCAGTGCAGAATGTGGGTGCATGTTGTTATGGTGACTCTGAGGGACAGAGAACCCCAGTGCCAGGAAAGGACCTGTCTCCTCACTATGCTGTGCTTTCTAAGGTGATTTATCATATGCTTGCAATCGATCTGTTCTGTTGTTGTTGTTGCTTGTTTTTAGATTTTGACTTCTATTCCAGATGATAGGACTTTCTAGTTAACCTTTAATTCATGTGGAAATGTAATTTTGCAGACTAGCTCCTTCTAGGATCTTCTGATTAATGGAGGATTGATTGTAGCTAACAGAAATGTCGCACACACACGACGATCACTTGAAGGTGGAATTTAAGTGGAAATCTGAGCGTTCCTCTTCAAGTTGCTCTTGTCCAAAACAAATTCTGCCCTGCTGCTAACAATGCAAAGCAATGCAAAGCCTAAGCATTCTTTTTTTTTTTTTTTTTTTTTTTTTTGGTGTGAGCTAGTCCTCGGGGTTTAAAGCTTCCTAAAACCGGCACCATCATTCTAAATTTTTTTTTTTTTACAAAATGCATGTGACTGTGCTGAGTTGATTCTGTCCTAAGTTATATCCAACTCTGCATGGCTGCCTTGTTTCCCCCTTTAATTAAACCAGTTAGATGTGTATAGATATTCCCAGAAGCCCAGTTCACATTTCATATAGGAGAGCCATATTGTTCCTGTGAAGGTGGTGACCCATATAAGGATGAGCTTGTTTGAATTTCATGTTTTACAGTGGTGTTGTTCATTTTCTTACGGTATTATAGGTAAAGCCTGGACCTCAGGCATGCTAGTCAAAAGCTATTCCACTGAGAGCCCTACATTCCAGATAAGAGATTGACTTCCAAATCGTATATTCTGCCAGTCACTTAGAAGGTGTCAGACCTTTAACTTTTTGTTTCCTCTTGAGTCTGAAGAGAAAATGAGGCAGAGCATGCTGGGTAAGAAATCATCACATCACCTTAAGAGCCTTCTATACATTTGTTCTAAAATTCTTCTGGCCTCTTATATAGTTCCTTGTCGATATTTGGGACTTTTGCTCTCTTTGGCAAACTCTCAGGAAGGTGGAACTTCCATCTGTCAGGACAGACAGACAGCCTTGGTCTGGGGTTGTGCAGGAAAACCAGCCTACATCATTGCCCTTAGGGTGTTTAGTTTCATCTAAGACGGATGGTATAATTAAAGAGGAACAAGGTTCATTACTTCAGAAGACTATTTAAGGCAGCAAGAGATAAATTTCTAGCAAAAGTCACTTGAGGGCAGGAATAGCCACTTGATCACTTGTAAGCCTCCTGGCGAGTCCTTGCTTGTAGTAAGTTGGCAATAAATTAAATTCATTAAATTGAGCAGGACATATAGATAGATTTAGACAAACATAGACATAGACACAGACATACATAGACAGACAGTCATGGACGTAATGTGAGATCATACAAAGCAGTTTGTCCTTTCCACATTCTGACGTCCACAATCTTGCCGGAGGTCCCAGAGAACTCCTCTTTCTTACCTATTCCGGCTGCTCATGGCTCCAACACTCTTTTACATGCCTCACGATGCCAACTTTTCTACCTTGGATATCATCGGCACTGTCAACCTTAGAGTTAGCTACCTCTGGCTACTCAGGTTAGATTTGATGCCCAATTCTTGTTCTCTTTGAGCACTCATATCCAAATAGCTGACGACATCTCTAGAGCCCTTTCTGTCCATTCTCCCAAATAATTTCCCCATCCTCTACTCTATTGGAGCTGTTGCCTTTCTGAGTAATGGTAATTTATGCCAATTCTCACCAGTCACTCTTGGGTACATCTGCCAAAGACATTTGCTGATATCCACTTCTGACTACATTGTTTCCTGACCTCACCTTGGGGTCCTCACCCAGCATCCTTTACTTCACTGGGGCAAGAAGATCATTCATCCTCCCCCCACTATCCTGCCTCCCTGTGTACATTCCTCCTCTCAGCTGAGTTCTAAAGTCCTTCAATGAGGAACGTCTCCCCGTTTTCACCCTTCAAAACCCTACAGTTTAATGTTACCCAGGGATGTCAGTTGTGAGAAGAGAATGTGTCTCTAGCCACCATGAGTAAGGTAAGTAAATTTATTAGAAGGATCCCAAGTAGTCCTAAAGAAGACTTAGAGCCAAGCAGGTTAGCAGCTGCGGGAGGGCATTCGCCCTTCCTTGTCCTTCTCACCACAGAGACTCTTTACACAACAGATATGTGACATCAGGAATTTCACCTCACCAACTGATTAGTCAAAGCATGTGTGGAGGTCACATGCAAACCCCGTGCCACTTTGTGTAAGATACACGAGAAGCTGTGGGTTTTGGTACCCCAGTGGGTGAAAAGGTCATGAAAGTAACCATTCACAAATATGAGGGGCTTACTGAGTCCCACAGAAGCCCAGTGACCTCAAGTTGCAGGCTTGTCAGCAGACCTTGAACCTCTAAAATCTGACTTGGGGGACATCC
Organism: Micromys minutus; assembly: GCF_963924665.1. NCBI lineage: Eukaryota > Metazoa > Chordata > Mammalia > Rodentia > Muridae > Micromys > Micromys minutus. Next base: position 84,807,794 of record NC_137974.1, read on the forward strand.
ACGCCATTACCTCATCAAGGTAGAGGTTTTGAATGGTTCTCTCGAAGAGGGACAGGGAAAGACAACTCTCAACTGCCTCTCTACTGTAGGAAGGTAGAAATTGGTATGGCTTTGTGAGGCGTCTTGAGGAGTGTAGGGTGAATGAAACAAAACACTTTATAATGAGCGGAGCGGAACAGGAAGCTGTTAAGGCAGAGCTAATGTAAGATGCTGCTGGAAAATGACTCACGGGGCTAAGTGCTGATGGGATTTTGAATGCTTATACTTTTTCTCCTACAATGAGTTAGCAAAGACACTTTAATAGTAAAAGGATGACTATACCTTCGAAGTAGAATGCAAAACTGTATACTGTGTATGTTGTGTATGGTTTTCTTTTCTTTTCTTATGAACTAAGCTTTAAAAAAATATCCCCCATGGTAGGCCTTGAATGGTAGCCCCAAAGAACTACTTGCCTATATATATAGCCTGTGAGTTTGACCCTAGTTAATAGAGGGTCTTTGTATATGGTGTGTGCTAAAAATATTGAGATGAGATCATCCTGGGTTAGTGTCTCTTGAATCCAAGCACATGCCTTTAGAAAGAGAGCAGAGGAGATGATAGTCTGGGACTGGGGAACTGGACATGTTAGCACAAAGCAGACATTCGGATGAAGCAGACATTGTGATGAAGCAGACACAAATCAAAGAATGTTGGAGCCATGAGCAGCCAGAAAAGGTAAGAAAGGGGTGTTCTCTGGGGAGTGTGGAAAGGACAAAATGTGCCTTTATCGTCTTGTCTAGCTAATTAAGATAGCTCCAGGACTCAGCTAATTTCCCAGTCTTCCGGTCTGTGAAGACAGGAAGATCTTTGGTGAGACTGTTGTGGGCAAGGAGAAAGGGCAGCAGAAAGCAGTTTTGAACAAGGGTCAGATGACACTGACACCCAGTATGAATACGAGAAAGCACGTGTGTTAACTGGGAGGCAGTGGGAATGGGAGAGCAAGAGTTGTGGGGGCACACACACACATCTCTGTCCCAGCCTCCTTATTATTTCAGCTTTTGGAGATGTGAAATGGGCTTTAGAGTTGATAGATGTCCAGGTTCAGGAACAATTCATGGTAAGTATTGCCGGGGTATAGCATAAATGCCAAGATCCGGTAGGAAATGGAAAGGAAGGCATGGTTAGATGTTTGAGAACAGTGAACCACAAGAATCATGTTTAACTGAATAGGATTGTGGGGTTATGATGCTCTATTTCTAGGTTGTAGGAGACTGGGAGATGGGTCAGGACAGGGTTAGGATGGGATGCAGTTTCTTCTGGGAGTTGAGGTAGATTATGGACAAATGGTCGCTTACGACCATCCTGCATTATCAGATATTTGCATTATGAATCATAACAGTAGCAAGATTACACGTGTGAAGTAGCAATGAAAATAAATTTATGGCTGGGGGGTCACCACAACATAGTGGTGGGGCTGACTGGGGGCACATCTGTATTGAAGGGCCACAGCATTAGGAAGGTTGGGAACCATTTGTTAAGGCTAGGCCAGAGGCTATGGGCTGAAGAGCTGCCTTTGGAAGGAGATCAAGTGTTGTGGTAGAGTGGGCTAGCTGCCTCGAGGGAGTGAAGAGAAACTGGGGTTCTTGGGCATACAAAAGATGACCTTTCATATTTCAGGGGGTGGGCAGACGTTTCAGTGACAAAGTACTTGCCATGCAAACACGGGAAGAGAGCTTGGACTCCCAGTACCCACATAAATGCCTGGTGGGTATGCAACCCTCGGGAAGTGGAGACGGGAGTTTCCCTAGCAGTCTGCTTAGCTACAGTAGCCAAGTAGTGAGCTATAGGTTCGAGCGAGAGCAGTCAGAAAAAACGCCGGATATCAACATCTGGTCTCCATAAACACTTGTGCGCACACGTGATCATGAGTTCATACACGCACAGCACACATGTACAGAGAGAGAAAAAAATTCATTTCACAATGCAAACCAAGGCCACATCGTCTTTGGGAATGTTGTACTTAGATGCTGCAAAGACAACTTCTTACCGGGAGACAGAGACAGGCAGGAGGAAAAAGTACGGAAGGAGAATAAAACACATTACAAGACGATGGACTTTTAGGCAACAACAAAAGGCCACCATTTGAAGGAAAACTTGGTGGGCCAGAGTTCGAGAAGATGCTATTGAGTTTAGATGCAAGATATCATTAGGAACTGTCTTAGTTTGGATCCTATTGCTGAGGAGAGAAACAATGGCGAGTCAATTCATCTCTCTCTCTACCTCATCTATGTCTAGCTAATCTGTCTTGTGGTGACTGGAATAGATTTGGCCCCACAGACTCAAGCATGTGAATGATTGGCCCATAGGGAGTGGCTCTATTAGGAGGTGTGGCCTTGTTGGATGGAGTAGGAAGTGCATCACTGGGGGGCGGGGCTTAGCGCTCAAGCTCTGCCCATAGTGGAATTAGTCTCCTCAGGTCTCCTTCGGACCTAGATGTAGAACTCACTGCTCCTCCCGCACTGTATCTGCCTGCGCGCTGTCATGCTTCCCACCATGATGACAGTGGACTAAACTTCTGAAACTGTAGGCCAGCCCCAGTGAAATATTTGTCCTTATAAGAGTTGCCTTGGTTATGGTGTCTCCTTCACAGCAATAAAGCCCAAACTAAACTAAGACCCCTCCCCCCTTCTCTCTCTCCTTCCCTTTCCTTTATCTATCATCTATGCATTGATTTGGGGGCTTGCTTAAAATTTCGGAGGCTTGGTCCACAATTATGGCCGGGAGCATGGCAGTAGGCAGGCATGGTGGAAGCAGGGCGAGCTATACTCTCTGTAGAGAGCCTCACAGACATACACAGGTGCTAGTTATGGTTTTGAAACTTGAATGCTTACTCACAGTGACACATCTCCAACTGTTCACCAAGTGGCATGCAAAAATATAGACCCAGGGGAGTCCTTCTTGTTCCAATTCTCTTAGGGATTTTACACGGAATTTCGAGAGAGGAGTCTGAGGCCACCATTCGAAGAAAGTGTTTACAATCTGTGTCCATACTGTTCTGCTTATTTAGCATAAACTCATTATTGATTAGAGTTCTGCTTTCATCGTCGTAAAGCTAGACAGCAACGCGACGGGTCTGCATCAATGAAGTTAGCATCTCCAGTAGGAATAGACCATTGGGTATGCAGGTTAGCATCTCTGATGGGAGGAGGGAAGACTGCTAGGTATGCTGATTTTGTACCGGATTCGCCCAATAGTATCAGGCTGTGTGCCGGGTACTTTACAAAGAAGGCAGGTAAACACCTCATGAAATAAAGCCGAGGAGGTTGTGAAACACCTGTGTAAGGTGACACAGTTCAGGAAGCCTACAGTCAAAGGCTGCTATGACTGCAGTGCCAAGCTTCCTCAGGTTACTTATGCCTGGGAACTTCCTTTAGGGAGGGGGAGGCAGCTGCCTGGTCACTTGGGGTGAATTGTTTCTGCCTTGCTAAGGAGGAGCCAGAAGCTAGGGTAGAATCTCATTAACATAAATGTGAGCTGCCCAACCAGAAAACCGAATTCATTTGAATATCAGTGCTTCCTTTGGGGAAATCACGAGTGAAGGAGTTTGGAGAAGAAACATCTGGATTCCGGTGTGCAAGGCATAAGTGTTCTTTCTCCTAGCTCTAGGGTTCTAACTTTCCAAGTTTGCCTATAGGTTAGCCACTACTCAAGGCTGGGAGGGCGAGGCTTCCTTCTAAAGCTTTCTCAACCTCCTGTACTTAAGAAGAATTCCTGGGCTCTAATAAGCTGGCCAGGGCGCTGCGGAGGAGGCAGCAGAGGTCGGGTTTCCTCTCCTCCCCCCTCTAGGAAGTGGTCCCGCCTGGGGGTGGTGGTGGTGGTGGGGGGATGGAGTAAAAAAGTGTCTGGATGGGAAAGTAAATAAATGCAAGGCAAATAAATAAAGAAAATGCCCACAAGCAATTACTGGGAGGAAGTGACAAGCTCATGTAAGTCACTTTTCTGACAGACACCAGGCCTGTTTGGCTGAGAGTGCCGTGGGAATGCTGGGGGGAGGGGCGGGGTAGGGAGGTCGCTGTTAGAATCCAAGGCACAGCCAGGGCGCGGAGACCACCGGGTCCCGTGGGCTGGAAGCGGCACCTCATTCTCCCTGGCAGCCCCTTCCCTGTGCCCCCAACTCCAATTTAGCGCGGGTTACGGCTTGAAGCCCGCAGGCGGCGCTTTCCCGAGGCCTGGCCGGGACTCCCAGGTGGGTCCCCCGCCCCGCGTGCGCCGGGATGGGCCGGCCCCTGGGCGGCGTCACGGCAGCCGGGGAGGAGCGCGGGCGGGGAGCGCGCGGAGGCGGGCGCAGCGCGGGAGGGTCGCCGCCGCGGATCGCAGGCCGGTGCGCGCGGCCGAGCGGGCGGCGGCGGCGGCGGCGACGGTAGTGGTGGGGAGAGCTCGGCGGCGGGCAGGCTCGGGGCTCCCGGGCCGGCGGGGTCCGCCGGGTCCTATTGCGTCCGCTTGGCGGCGGGAGGAGGGAGCGGTGCAGACAAAGAGCGGCATCTGGGCGGGCGCAGCGCGGCCGCCGCCCCGGGACTCGCGCTGCTGCCCTCCGGCCTCGGCGTGCACTGTGCAGCGAGGTAAGGCGATGGCGGGGGCTGCAAACTTGGGCCGGTCGGTAGAGTTGGAAGAGAGGGGCGGGCGGGCCGGGGCTGCCCGGGGAAAGCCAGGGAGCGCGTACCCCTGCGCACCCGGCCAGTGCCCTCGGCCCCGGCGCGGCCTGGCGTCCCCGGCCACCCGCACCTCGGATACACACCTTCCTGCGAGCCCTCGCCTTTCTCAGCCTCGGGCTGGCGTGGGGGTGGGGCGCCCTCCGCGGGCGGACGCCGGGGACCAAGGACCGAAAGCCCTCGGGAACACAAGCAGCCCTGGCCTGCGGGCGGGCGTGGGACCGAACCGTGGCCGAATCGCCGGGCGCGCGTGCCTGGGAAGAATAGCCTGGGATCTGAGGGCCAAGGCGCTAGGAAGCGGGAGGCTGTGATGGCCGGGGAGAACTTACTGTATTTAGAACTATTCGTGTTCCGGCACAGAGCTGCTGTCACGTTCCATAAAGGAGGTTCTCGCCTCGGCGCAGGGCGCTTTTGTGCCTGGTTCCAGTTCCTGCGACCGGTCCCGCATCTCCAAGACTTAAACCTCCCGAGCCAAAGTTTTTCCCAGTTGCTCTGCCCCCTCAGTTTATTCAGGGCGATATAAGTAAGTGGTTCTGCAAGAATTTGATGCGTGACTTTTAATTTCCCGATGGCACCTCCCTTTTGAGCACAGTTAGCTTGGCATTGTGTGGAGGGGTTTGATTTGCAAAACGCTGTTATTTGTACACAACTACGATTCTCATGGAAGGTGTGCGCAGGTGGTGGTTAATGGATGGCAGACATGACTTACAGTAGTATTGTGAACAGCTTGGGGACACAGCTGGGCGCCAAGTAGAGTGGGCCCTGCCACCCTAGCCCATTCAGGTCGGCAGCTTCCTCCTTATTTGGCCTTCCTGGTTTTACTAACAGGTTTAAGGCCAGTCTTGCCAAGTTAGCGTCTTTGTGTGGGGTGAACAGGTCCGAGTTTGGGCTGGAGGTGCACAGGCCTGCTCCTTGGTTGACCCAAAAAGAAGCAGCCCATTGGCCAGTGGGCGTGGCTTGCTGGTACCCTCCCTGGGAGATTTCTCTGTTCCTCACCCAATACAGGCTTTTCTGCATGGATTTTGAGGAGGAATGAGAATAATTTTGGGTGTGTTTCAAGCCTGGGTTTTTTGGTACTGTTAGCAACCGTGGTTTTCTAGTCTAAAGGTCATTACTTTATCAGAACATCTTAACTGTGCTGTGGGCACTCCCTCCATTCACCTTCCAAGTGTTTATAGAGACAGACTTAGAAACCGGACTTTCGTGCGTGTGCCTGGTTTATACAGTGAAGGCAGCTAGTGGACACATACAATGGTGCACTGTAGACAGTTAAGGTTTTACACCTTCGGGCCTTTCCTAAGTGACCACAAGGGACAGTCCTACCTTAAACTTCATCTCCTGGTAGGTTAGTGTAGTTTTGGTTGAAGAAAGTGAAGGTCTGAGTGATCTGCAGCTGAACTGAGAACTTTGTGCGGCAGTAGGACTTTGACTTACAGCTTACTGCCCGTCTTGCTCTCAGCTTCTTAACTGTGCTTGAATGGAGCCCCAGTTTCAGGGTTGGAAGCCACTGTGTGAGCTCTGGTCACTTGATAGGTGATTTGCCCACGTGAGTAGAGACTGACCCCCTTTAATATGGGTAGAGCTTATAAAAGGTGTTTTCCAGCTCCCTGGAGTCTGTTCTCAATCCAATTCCAGGCTTTCCGTTTTGCCTTCCCCACTGGTCCTTGCTTCCGGCTCCTTCCTCCCTTTCTCTTTGACCCTGTCATATTCCTGACCTCATGTACACTGGGGTACTGAACATTCCTAACAAACAGCAGCACCCAGGTATGTGAGAAATGGGCTTTCATCCTTGTGAAATAGCCCCAGATCTTTCCTTGTTGGAGTAGACTGGATGACCCCTTGGTAACAACCAGGAAACTCTGATTGCTCAGCGACCGGAGTTCTTTATTTGATCACTTGCATTCGCTTAATTTGCCCTGGCAAGACCAGGCTTGGTTGCTCTGTAGGGCACACATGCTTCTAACTGACTGGCTTGCAGTGTGCACTGGGGCTGACGAGACTCGGCTTGTGGAAATGGTTTTCTGATGTTCAAAATGAGCCTTAATGGCCAAAGAATTCAAGGCTGCAAGTGCATAACAGTGCAGTGGGCAGTGTTTGGGGAAACTCGCAAGCAGACTTTTCTTACAGAAGAACCCGGAAGCTTACACTAGGGACTTAGGAAATGAGTTTTCCCATCTAGAGGGACTTCAAATGTTGCTTCAGGATTGTCTTCTCTTTCCCCGAAAACGAGTGAACATTTCTCAGGGTGTTTTCAGAGGACATAAGTGAAAAAAAAATGACACCATTTATGCTGTTAGGTAAGTTAGGCAGCTCAGAAGGAGGTCAAAAACAGCCTTTTCCAACAAGCAATCAGAGGTATGCAGCCCTGGTGAAAAGAATTCATTTCTTTAGGCCATCAGGATAGTGCCATTCAAAAAAAAAAAAAAAAAAAAAAAAAACTTTAAAAAAATTTCTAACTTTTCAACGATTCACTTCGGACAAATTACAGAGAACATGACGGTAAAGCTTTTTTTAGGGGATCACATATGTACCCTAGCCCCGTCCTTGTCCCTGGAGTCCACTTCCACCTGAGATTGTCAGTCCTCCCGGCCATGGTGGTGAAGAATGTCCTTTAGGTCCCACCCACATGGCAGTGCCACGTTAGAGTCACAGTGGCATTTCCATCTCTGACTTGTACCTGTGTGAGTAACCCAAGAGGGATCTTAGTCACCTTCCCAGATTGTGTGGCTGTTGTAAGTTTCATCTTTTTGAAGGACCACTTCTGTCCTGTATTTCACCATCTTCTGTCTCAACTGAGAGGCAGTGACTGTGTCCTGGGACTTCCAACAGAACTTGGTGGTGGTTTCCTTTGGACATTTGTGACCTTCCCAGTTGTCTTCACTACTTCTTACCCTGATGTAGGCTGGAAGGTGACAACACACTTCTTAATACATTGTTGATTTCTGGCCTGTGCTATTGAGGTTGGTGATGAACTCAGACCCTTAGCCTCTGCTCAGAGCCACAACCACCACACCGCAACATGCACAGCTTGGTCTCTAGGACTTTCCAGACAGTGAGGGAATGGGATTTCGTGGCCTTTTCATTTAGCAAATTCTCTTGAGGGCAAGTCGTTTGTAGCTGTGCAGTGAAACCTGAAAACAAAACCCACGAATTCTTTATATCCACCTTTACACATCCTAAAGGTAATCCTTACATAATCCTTTTGTGCAGCTGCCTTGTGACTGCCCTTTGTGGAGCTAAACAAACCCCACCCCAGAGGCCTGTGGTGGGACTGAATGGTCTTTTGCTATCGTGAGACATGGTCTCTCTGCACATTGACCTCAGACTTGATCCTTGTGCCGAAGCTTCTAGAATGCTGGGATTACAGGTGTGTGCCTAGCTTGAGGGTTGGAGTTTTCCAGTAGAGGAAACTATCCACGTCAGCTTGATGTGATTGCTCTAGACAAAGCTTTGGTTGTGTGGCTGGGAAGTGGTTACTGCTAAGCACACCCCTTTCTACTGTCTGCATAGTAATATTTTTGAAGAAGGTTGACTTGAACTCAGAATTTAACTGCCAGTTAAAGATCTGTAACCTGAAAATCTGGTCTGCAAATTTCAGGACTTCATTTTTCTTTACAGCTGAATAGCGTCCCACAGTATATATGTCACTTTTTTTTTTTTTTTAATCATCTTCTCATCTGTCGAAGAACATTTAGATTGTTCCCATATTGTGAATAGGGTGGTAATAAACATGGTGACCAGGTATCTGAGGAGTAGGATGCCTGAGTCCTTTGGGCATGCGCCAAGGACTGGGTCATAGTGATAGCTTTTATTTACACCAGTAGTCAATGAGGTTTTTTTGTTTTTTAAGATTTATTTATTATATATATACATACATACATACATACATAGATCTGTTTTCAGACACACCAGAAGAGAGCATCGAATCTCATTACAGATGGTTGAGAGCCACCATGTGGTTGCTGGGAATCGAACTCGGGACCTCTGGAAGAGCAGTTGGTGCTCTTAACCGCTGAGCTACCTCTCCAGCCCCGAGGGTTCTTATTTCTACAGCCTCACCAGCATTCGTTTTGTTGATCTAGGCCATTCTGACTAGGGTGAGATGAAGTCTCATAGTTGTTTACATTCAAATTTCCTTAATAACCAAGGATGATTAACACTTTTCTGAGAAAGCGTTCCCAAACCGAGGGCTTTCTGAGCACCAACGCCACATGATGCCATAAATGGAAAACTCCACACCTGATCTTGTGACAAATGGTTCAGATTCAAGTGAACTAGAAATAATACTGAGATTACACTCAGGTGCACATACAAACTATATGTGAAACACGTGAATTTTTGTTTTGGATGTTATTTCCTTCAAGTGTGACAAATGCAGAGTAGATTGGAGTAGGAAATAATTGATTTATTGGCAGAATAAGCAAATAATTTACCCAAGAGTTCCAGTCCACGCGACACATGCAAGATGCACCAGCCTCAAAGGCTGGCACACTTCCTGCCCCAAGCCTGTTGGGTGAGGAACATGGAACCTGTATTGCAATTTCTTCATTTAAGACAGTTTTGGGAAATACATGCGTGGGCTGACCAGTTGTTAAAGGGAGACTAAAAATGCCACAGGACGAGATGTGTCATTTTTGTAGTTTACGAGGTACGTTTTGCATGCTCCTGTTTAGCATTCTGCATCGAATGACATTTGGGTATGACACCTGTGTGAGAAAAATGCCAGGGGTTGCAGACCGTGGGCTTGGGTTGAAGTCTGGTCACCTCTCAGAAGGCAGCAGGGTGACTGAGTCCTGGAGCATCCTCATAGCCTTTGGGTGTTGTCTTAGTTATAGTTTCTGTTGCTGTGATGAAACACCATAACCAAACACAAGTTGGGGAGGGAAGGGCTTATTTATCTACTTAGTGATTTTTGGAGGCAGGAGCTCAGGCAGAGAGCACCGAGTCTTGCGGCCACTGGCTGGCTTAGCTGGCTTCCTTCTAGAACCCAGGGATACCAGCGGAGGGTGGCTCCACCCACAATGGGCTGGGCCAGGGATGGCTCCACCCACAATGGGCTGGGCCCTCCCACAGACGTGGTTCAGGTATGTGCAGATGTGGTTGGGGCAGTTTACATGTGGGGTCCTTGGAAGGAGAGCCATTTGTGTGGAGGCAGGCAGGAGATATGGCAGTGACTTTGTCTTTGCTTAGTTTTTAGGAGCCAGAGTTGCCTGGAAGGTCTCCTTGTGTCCAGGTTATTCATTTTTGCTTAGTGTGTGTTTTGGCCTCCTTGGTCTTCGGTAGTGGAATGTTGCACTAGGCGGCTGAAGCAGCAAAGTGAACATTCTGGAACGTTCTCAGCATTCTGGAAGCGGGAAGACCAAGGTTATGTTTGTTGTCTGATGAGGAGGGTTCCTCCTGCTGGCCCTCTTGTCTTTAACAGGCACCTTTGTTTTGTTTGTTTAATGTATTTACTGTAGGTGTATAGAGTAAGAGATCTCTCCTGGACCTTGGGAAGGAAGCAGTTCTATTTGATAAGGCTCCCATTCGTATTATCTGTCCCCTTCCCCAAGTGACAGTCTATTAAAAAAATTATATGTGAGCATATGTGTGTGTGTGTGTGTGTGTGTGTGTGTGTGTATGTGTGTAGCTGTATGTATGTGAGTGCTGGTCTTCACAGAAGCCAGAGAGTGTGTTAGATGCCCTGAAGCTGGAGTTAGTTCTGAGCTGCCTGATAGAGGAGCTGAGAACCAAACCTGGGCTCTGTAAGAGCAGTCTGAGCTCTTAACCAGTAAGCTTCTCTCCAGCCCCAGTGTGAGAACTCTGCTTATTTTTGGAGCCGGAGGTCTCATTATGAATCTCTGGCTGGCCTGAAGCTCACTGTGTAGACAGACCATGCCTCAAACTTACGAGACATCTGCCTGCTCTGCCTTCCAAGTGCTGGGATTAAAAACGTGCACCCCCACGCCCAGCTTCAATGTCTTCTTTAATGTTGTGTTCAGATACATTTGGTCTTCAACATCTGTGGTTTTGACCATTGCAAAATTCTTATCTTTACTAAATATATACAGTTTTTTAAAAAATAGATTTCTTAGTATAGTTTCCATACCTTTAATGTTATTGGAGGTATACATAATCTAGAACATATAGATAGGAAAATAAAGAACACAGGTGATACGAAAGGTTGTGTAAAGGTTCCAGAAGTGTGAACATCTGAGGATTTGGGTATTCCAGTGGTTTTGGAACCAGTCTTCCACGATACTGATCGGGGACGGTATCATTATTTGGGGGTTAGAGTTCAGTGTGTGAATCTCAGGCTACAGTTCCATCTGCCACTGTGTGACTCCGTCTTCTCAAATGGCTGGTCTCAGGACATACAGTTGCTTTCAGCACCCAGTTCTGGAATCTCTTTATTTTTCTCCAAGGACAGCTGCCAGGGTGGTTTCAGAATAGCTAGAAGTAAAGAGAGATTGTCAGCTCATTGAGCCTAGCCCTCAAGTCCCATGGAAGGTAAGTATCAGCTCTAACCTTTGAGGCTTGAATCAGTTAACTATGGACACTTGCCGTGGTGATGTGGTTTGGCCATGGGCACCCACTGTGTTTTGTCAGTGTTTTTTTCTCTACGAGGACTTTCATAAATACAGCAGAGAATATGGCGGACTTTGTATGAGAAGGAACACATTTGCCGATCCCTCCTGAGAATAAAGTGTTGGGCAGGGTCTGCTACCTCTGTGACAGGGTTGTGGTCTGCGAGCCAGTGAGTGCTCTTCCTGGGCTATGCATTGTGGTGTTGGTGAGACATATCTTGTGCTGTGTGTGTGTGTGTGTGGCCAAGTCTGTTGTAACAGGTGACCACACTGGAAAGTGGGGCTAACCCGCAACCACTCTCCATCCATACGGGTTCCTTCATTTGCTGCCTCATTTATTTTGGTGTTGTTCCTTTGTTTTCCTGTTCATTCACTCATTGGTATCTTTCCTAATCATTTCTACAACGTCCAGTGTCTCAAACTATACCATCGTCTGGCCTGCCTTGCCCTCTGGCTACTGTCCTCTATCCATCCACTAATCCATCCTTGCATTCCCTCTTGTGTCCCCAATCTGGTTATCAGCCCTGTTGGTTCCTCCTCCAAAGGTTTGCTTTCACTGACTCTGCTCTATTCATTTTTCCTTTGACTTTGACATCAAAACAGCGTCTGGTGGCTCCTGCTATCTGTTTTCTCATTCTTTGTGCCCTAACACTCAGTTGAGGCCACCTTCTTGCACTGGTGACTCCATCTCTCAAGATGTTCCAAGTCCCTGGTGTTACAGGTGTGACACACCGTTGTCTCTGTTCTCCTCTGTAACCACATACCCATAACGGTTTGCGAACTCTGGCCAGGAACTGCTCTTAGACGCTGCTGCCCACTGGGGCTAGAACTCAGGGTGAGTTCTAGACGGAGAGGCTGCTGTGTGGCTGTGGTTTCACATATGGTGCAACAGGAGCCTGCCTCTTCTTTATGGGAAAAGTTGTCCGAAGAGAGCAGGGTGTGTGTGTGTGTGTGCACGCGCGTGCCTTTTAATGCAGTGTCTCCCTGTAAGTTCTGCTTGAAGCCATCCCATTGAAATGTCACTTTAAATGTTCTCAGGGCCCCATTAAAAGTGTATTAAAAGAAACAAAGGCGACTGTCATGTTTTTCTTTACCCTGTCTAGCTAGTTTGGTTGATGTATATAATCATTACAAACATAATTAATGTGTGATTAGACTTTCTTTATTCAATGAAGTCTTCAGAATCCAGCATCCAAGGTATATTTAACAGCACATATCTTTCCCTTCTTGGTTCATTACAGAGCTTCTAGAAATGTGCTTTTATTGTAGAGATTCAAATTGTCAACGTAAATAAATTTTTACATATTTTTGATCAGTGCTAAGTACTTAATTGGTATGTAGGTCTAGAAGCTAAAATCATGTTTTAGAGTGGTCTCTCACACACACATGCACACATATACACACATGTACACACGTACACACACACACACACACACACACACACACACACAACCAGACATGGTAGTTACTGTTCTAAGCATATTATAGACAATAACTCATTGAATTCTCACAAGACCTGAACACAGCACTTTCTGCCTTTATTCTGGAAAGTGGGGAAAAAAAAGAGGGCTGATCTTCCGGTCCCAGGCGCTGCGGGGGCCGCGGGTTACCGTGCAGACATGGCCAAGTCCAAGAACCACACCACCCACAACCAGTCCTGCAAATGGCACAGGAATGGCATCAAGAAACCCCGGTCACAAAGATACAAATCTCTTAAGGGGGTTGATCCCAAGTTCCTGAGGAACATGCGTTTTGCCAAGAAGCACAACAAGAAAGGTCTGAAGAAGATTCAGGCCAACAGTGCAAAGGCAGTGAGCGCACGCGCAGAGGCCATCAAGGCACTTGTGAAGCCTGAGGTCATCAAGCCCAAGATGCCAAAGGGCCCCAGCCGCAAACTCAGCCGTTTGGCTTTCATCGCTCACCCCAAGCTTGGGAAGAAGATTCTAAGCTACATGGCCAAGGGTCGTAGGCTCTGCCAACCAAAGCCCAAGGTTCAAACCCAGGCAGAGGCCAAAGCTCCAGCTAAGGCCCAGGCTTCGGCTCCAGCTCAGGCTCCCAAAGGTGCCCAGGCCCCTGTGAAGGCTCCGTAGAAAAGGCCCCTGCCAAAGTGAAGACAGACGGACAGACTGCCGTGACACACCCACCTACACACTAGTGCAGATGACCAGTGTCCTATGCTGTTTTTACAAATAAACTTGAAACAAGAAAAAAAAAAAAAAAAAAAAAAAAAAAAAAAAAAAGAGGGCTGGCTGAGACCCCAGCCATTCAGTGGCTGGTCTGGAACTCATGTTCTGACCACTTCACCCTCTAAGCCAGGCTACCATACCTTTGTTGAATTCTGTCTAAAATGCATAAAACAGAACATAAACTTTCATGATAGTTAAGATTTGAGAAATGTTGAAAGGAAAAAAATTATCGGTAGGGAGTGGAGCTTGGATTTAGATTCATTCTGGAAACTGCTTATCAGCTGCGTTGTGAAGGACTCAATAAGGCCGCTTCAGTGGCCTTGGAGAGGTACCTTGAAGGGTTACACTGTTCTTCCGACTACTCCTCTGTGCCCATCTGACATATGTGAAGGTCTTGAGGATTTCCAAGTTGGCTTTGGCCTCTTTTCTAGTCATAGAAGGCAGGGTTGCCCCTTAGACTGCATTCTTGGAAGCAGCTGCTCCATGTCCCTTTGGGAACTATGACACAGTTGTCATTCCAGGAGAGCGTGTTCTCCAGACCTTCCCAGACTTGGCCTTTAGTGTTTGGAGGTTGGGAAGACTTTTCCACGAGCAGATGAAAATGCCTGGAAGTGATAGTCTGCCCATGTCTTATTGATTTTCCTTCAAGGATGTACCTCAGCGTCATAATATATGAACTTTGGCTGAGGATTTAAGGATGTCTGTAAGTCAACAAATATTTTAATCATATCACTCAGGAGCCTGCTGCAGAAGCTTTTTGCTGTCTTTCCTCGCCTCCGTCAGCACTGTCTGTCCTATGGCTAATCACGTTTCAAGCTTGTATCAAGCCTGTGTGTGTGAGGAGGGCCAGTCAGAACTGATAACAAATTGCTCTTAATATTGTGTGTGATGGAAGCCAGCTTCATGTTGACATAAAATCTGCAAGCTACTTTAGTACTTTTTAAATAAAGAAAAAACAACTATCTTTCTTTTTTTTTTCAAGCAAAAAATAAAAAGGGATCAGAGTTATGTTGGAAAGTTTTTGGAATCTTGATAGGTTGATCAGTGAATTTAAAGAAACAAACTTAGCCGACTCTAGCAGGATAGATATTCAGTTTCCCCCTTTCTGTGCCTTTGGGATTTCCCTTCATTTCTTCCCGCTTGTGTGGTCCTCTGTTTAACCACTGGGCTTTTCTATGTGCTCTGTTCACCTGGGTGCACACACTACCCTTTATGTCCTTGTTCACAGTCTCCCTAGGATCTGCCTTGCTCGGCTTTATAGATTGACTCTTATCCCTTCTGATTAGTGCTCTGCTTTGCCTGGGCAGAGCCGGAGCGTGTTTGATGAACTGCCTGTGGGCCAAGAGTCTTGGTGTTCTTTTCAGACGTGATTGTGCCTTGTACCTGATGCACTCAGTCAGCCACAGAAAAGCTGATGCTCTCTTTGATGGAACTGTATTCTTTCATTTCACGGCCGTGTCTAGTGGGTCAGTGTCCGTGCCGAGGGAGGAAATGTTTTAGCATCTGGGGTATTAGTGCACACATACCTTCCTGTTCCTTTTGAGATCTGATTTGCTATTAGATTTAGATTGGGAAATAGAGACAATTCACTTTTGCAAATCCAAAATTATGTTTTTTTTTCAAGGTTTGTATCTTGGAAAAACCTGATGGAGGCTTGAACATCCTTTGCCCGTGTCTGTAAAACTCATGGATTCTCAGCTGAGCAGTTTTCCTGTGCTGACATTTGGTGATGTCTGGAGACGCTTGTCATGCGTAGGGTACAGCAGATGGATAGTACCGACTGGCTGTTGGAATCCTGTAATACATAGGCCTGTATTGCACAGCCAAGAGTTCACCGGCTCAGAATACCCATAGGTAATCAGCCTTGGGGTGAATGAATGCAGTTTTCTCCACATGAGTGTTTTTCAAGTTAGTGAATCACACAGTTACTTTTAGGAGACCAATTTCATTTCTTCATTCTGATCAACATCGTGAAAATAATACACGTTTAAAACTTCTGAACCCCATTTGTACGTCTGTGCCCTTAAATATGTAGAGGAGACACTGATATGTAACAGCCTCGTGTGTGTGTGTGTGTGTGTGTGTGTGTGTGTGTGTGTGTGTGTGTGTGTGTGTGTATAGTAATGCCGAAGTTTTGCCAGTCTGCTTATGTGTGTCCATGTACCTAGGAAGAGCTGATTGTTGCTTTGTGACACTTACCTGAGATGGGGGTAAATTCCTCTGCTCTCAGAATGCCGCCTGATGTGGGGGTGATAGGGGACCCCTTATCAGTTGCTTAAGCAATGGCTGATCAAAAGACATCTGTTTTCTTAGAAACTTTACACCAATGATTATCCAGATTGATGTATTTCATTATTATCAGAGTTCATGGGCTTGAGGGCTCAGGCTGGTTTGTTCTGAGCTGGGCACATGCGTTAGTGTTTTAATGTTTGATGTCTGCTTTATATGGTCCTTGCCCTCTTCAAAGCGAGAACACAAATACCACAAATTAGACCTTAGGAAGGAGAAGGAAAGGGAAAATTCTAATTTGGCTGTTAGTTGCTGACTCCCAGCGTCTACACAACTACTGATTAGCCAGCCTAGGATATGATGACTGTCTGAAAATTTTTTTCCCTTTGTAAAGAGGCTCTTTCTTGATCAAGCAGGGGAGGAAAAGGACCTTGGAGACGTGGAGGAGACTTGCCACTTGGAGATGTCTTGTCTTTGTCGTTGTCTGTGTCGTGTTGATTATTTCCTGTCCTGTCCTCTTCCTCTTTCGACCGAATTTCTTATCATGATTCTTCCTGTGATGAATACCATAGCAACACAGTGAAATATCAACATTCTGAGATCTTAAATGTATAGCCTACCTTTTCACTAGTCCTGTCTCAGGTAGCCGAGGATCCTCTGGAAAGTTAATGGTAACTCTTGGGGAACACTGGGAGCTTCTGAAGTTATGTGGGGCTGAGCAATGTATGTATCTTTTCCTGGCCTGTGGGCTGGCTTTTCAGTGCCATTTCCTCCTGGAGGCTGGGTAGGAGGAGTCTGCTGTTGTGAACTGGACGGTTTAGGTCGGTGGGTTCCCAACAGTGAATGGCTTTCAGGAGAGAACTCTGTAGTATGGCGATGCTTCTTGAAAGCTGCTGGCCCTGCAGTCCACTGTAGCTCGGCTCCTTCTGCCTGTAAGCATCTACCTTAGGTGGGGGATGTTTTGGCTGTTCATTATAATTTGAACTGTATTAAATTACATCATTCTGAACTTGATTAATAGGCTCATCTCAATTTAAATGTCTGAAGTCTTGATTTATATTCGGAGTAGAGATTCTTTGCTACTGATTGGGCTAGTTACAGAGTTGTGCTTTATCCTCTCCTAATACTGTTTTGTGTTTTGTGAAAGAGGTTGCCACAGTGTTTCTTACAGGACTGCCTTTGGGGCGTTTATAGTTAGTGTGATGTACCCTTGATTGGCAGAATGTGTCCTTCAATGAGCATGAATAAATGATTTAAGTGGCAGATACTTGTAGCAGATCCTTCACTCTGGTTAAGGCTGGGAGTGGGTGGGTGTAGAGGTGAACCACTGTTGGGATTGTATTTTGAATAAGCAATGTTCACTTAGTGAATATTCATTGATACCACCTGTGTGCCTGGGCTGTGGGAGCCAGAGACCTACCCTCAGGGAGCCTATAAGCTGGTCTAGAGAACTTTTTTAGTCCACACTCATTTCTGACCTTTAATCACCATCTCCATATTTGCATGAGAGGTGTCACTACAGGAAGTGTCCCCCCCCCCCCCCCCCCCGCCTTCCCTGGCACCAACAGAAATGTAGTTCCAGTTTTGTGGAGAAGGATAAATCTTTCCCAAGTTCCTTGGAGATGGAGGCTACCATGGCCACCCGAGTGGAGTAGTTCCCTGGGGTAGTTGGGGAGGTTGGTGGCTGTCCCAGCACCCTCATTCTCTCCTCTAGCTATTTCAAGGACTCAGATGAAAGTCAGACCTTTCTTTCTTTCTTTTTCTTTTCTTTTTTTTTTTCTTTTTTTTCTTTTTTCTTTTTTGCACACAGTAGACTCTTGTTTTGGGGTCAGCTAAACCTGTTCTTATAATATAAACTCTGTTCGCCCGTTGCTTATTTTCTTAAAAAAAAATTAGTAAAACTACCTATTGCAGGTTTTGGCTGAATATTGCATTTAGGTAGCACACAGATCATTTATCTCCTGTTTTGGTCGATAATAGTATAAATGCATTAGCGCACGTTTTATTTTTGCTTGTTTTTATGTATGGTTTTTGGAGACAGGGTCTCACTGTCAGGTTCCCTGGCTGACTGTAGACTAGGCTGGCTGGTTCCGGAACTCAAGAGTCCCACCTTCCTTTGCTTCCCGGGTGCTGCAATGAAAGGCATGGGCCACCACAGCCGGCTCATGCTCTTACCTTTTAATTTAAAGAAGGTTTATTCAGTCAAGTTTCTGTTTCTTGTGGAGCAATGGATGTTGCAGATCAGCCTTGCCTAGCTATGGCAAGGACTTGTTTTGTTTTCTCCTAGGTCTGATGTGGACAGTACTTCCTTTGGAACTTAAAACTGTCTCTTACCCTAATGTGAATGTTTGTTTTTGCATCAGGGTCCTGAAATTTTGTAGTAAGTGTAGCCTTTCAGACTGCCAGTTTCTCAATCCAGTGCCCAGTTCACAAAGTGGTCTGTGAGCCATTATAAAACTTTTCCAGAGGTGGACAGATGTCAGCCTATATTTTTAGGTTCTGTTTAGCATAGGAAAACAAACAAACCAGCCTTGCTTTTCACCGAGTAGGGTCTTGGTTACTCATGCTGAAGCAGCCTTCATCTCCTTTGGCTTCAGATGACACAGATTATTGTAGAAGGGTTTCTGTCAAATACTAGAATTAATGATAGATTGTAGTTAAGGCCTCATGTTTTTCTTAAAGTTAATTTGAGAGTAAACCAAGTTTAATTGGAGATAGGAGGTTTGTGGTGGACTGAAGGTACAGCAGTGTTGGATTTCTGGTTTGGGGCCTTGAGAAGGAGATACTTTGTATTCAGTCCTTGTTGAGTTTCATTGAAAGTTACAAGTTTGCTTCTGCTGTGTATCGGTTTATGTATTCAAGCACACACAGTATGTTCTGTCCGGTTCAGTACTTTGCAGACCTCATTCTGTTTTACTGAGCTGAGCTGTAATGTTGTCCTTCCCTCCCTCCCTCCCTTTCTAATCATTTGAAAAGTTAGTATTAAACTCAGGACCCAGAGCCCAGGCCTTGAGCTTCCTGGGAACAGGCTCGTGCACTGGCCCTTTATTTTGAGTATTGTGATCTGCCAGCTTTATCAAAGTACCGTTTCTTACCATCCAAAGGCCACCATGGTATTTTATGTATATGTGCATATTTTATATTTTACATTAGCATGCCCCTCACCTGCCAATGATCTCCCTTTATAGCACAAGCTAGCTGTGACTTTGCTCTGTAGCCCAGGCTTCATCCTAGCTTGCCCTGTGGGTTTGAATTGCAGGTGTGTACCACCATATCCATGTGTGTATTTTAAAAGCCTCGGATGACGGAGACATACCCAGCACCCCTTTTCCTCACTTCGTTGTCTGGCATCGGTATAGGGCCCTGGTCATATTCAACGATCTGTTTGTTGATACAAGATGCTAGCAAAAGCCTGCACTATGTTTAGATTTATATAATTAGTTCCTAACATCTGTTTTTCTGTCCCAGGACCCCACATAGCTTTTAATTCTGTCGTCTTAGTTTCTGTGGTCTGGAATAGCTTCTGAGGCCTGGTTCTGGCAGGTTTTGAGGGTTGTTTAGTTTCCTGCAGATAAGATTGGGATTTCAAGCAGAGAGGTGAAAGGCTCCATTCTCTATGAAACAGAGGTGCCGCCCTGTTTCATCTTTGTTGCTATGCTAAAACATCCTGACAGAAAACAACTTCAGGGGTGGTGGTGGTAGTGGTGGGAGATGTATTTTAGCTCACAAATCTAAGTCATAATTCTTTATTTTGGGAGAGCCAAGGCAGGAACTTGAAGCAAGTCACATCCCCAGGAGAGCGGAGAATCGGTGCATGAGTGCACAGTTCACCCAGTCATGAAAGGGTGCTGCACTCCTCCAGGGTGGGAATCTCAGCCCAATTAAGGGAAATCTACAGATTTGCTTACAGACCAAACTGTCTAGGCAATCCCTCGCTACCACACAGTTTTAGATGTGTCCAGCTGACAGTTATGTATACTGTCAGCATAGTTTGCAACTGTATGCTAACCTCCGCCACCTGGTCAGGTACAGTTTTCTCTAATGTTGATCTTTTCCCCCTTCTTTCTGTCTCTGGTCTTTGGGAAAAGTCAGCTCTTCCACCTGGAGTGGTTGTTCCTACGGTCGCTGCTCAGAGCTCTTCATGGGAGATGCTGTTCAGCTTGCAGGAGACAATTTCAGTAGCCACAGATGGCATGGCAACATGGCCCTGTGGTGGAGGAGGTGACAGGGTGGTTCTTTAGCGTATTTCTAGAATGTGGTTTCCCGGATATGGAGAAAAAGAAATTCTCGGGCCTGCTTCGGACTTGATGACTCATTCTTCTGAGACAGATTGGTCAGAAATCTGTTGAGACCGAGTTTCCCAGGTGATTCTGATCTGTGTGGGAAGCTGAGGTCCCCTGCTCTGGATTAGCATCTGAGCCCTTCTCATAACTGGTGTGGAGGCCCCGAGCTGCTGTGTCTCCTAAAGTCCCGTGCGGGAGCTTTTATTCTCATGGCTTGGGCTGGCTAGTCTTATGTCAATGTGACACCAAATTGGAGTTATCTAAAAGGAGGGAACTCTCGACTGAGACAAAGCTTTCTTTCATCCAGCTGTAAGGCATTTTATTAATTGGTGATTGATGGGGAGGGCCGAGCCTATTGTGGGCAGTGCCATTCCTGGGCTGGTGGTCCTGTGTTCTTATAGATGAACAAGCCAATAAGCAGCACCCCTTCATGGCCTCTGCATAAGTTCCTGCTTCCAGGTTCCTGTTTGAGTTCTTGTCCTGACTTCCTTCGGTGATGAACAGTGATGCTGAAGTGTAAACCAAATAAACCCTTTCTTCCCAACTTGCTCTTTAGTCATGGTGTTTCGTTACAGCAATAGAACCTCCGGACTGACTAAGTGCCTGCCTGTCCTCCCCAGTTTCTACTGCCCTGATCTGACACCCTCTATGTGAGCCCGTGTCCCTTCCTTCTAGATAGCATCACTTCTCAGTTTGATGGTCTCAGGTTTGCAGTGGCAGTGGAAGAAATGAGTGACAGTTCTAAGACATACTGCAGAAAGGTTTGGGCCAAGGAAGGAGACTTAGCTAAGTCTGTCAAAATGTTTTGTTTCAAGGGTGGGAGGGAACCTAGACCCCATGTAGACTGTGTTCAAATAAGTCACACCCCTAACAAATCTCTAGTCTGCAAACTTATCCAGTGGCTGTGCTTGAGATAGATTTACAGCTCTCAGGCACATCTGCTGGTTGAAGTAGGCTGACAGTAGCCAAACCAGTTCAGCAACCTTGGGGTCTAGATGGTCTTGGGTATTGCTCTGGGCAGGAATAGGTTGGGCACAGGGGTTCAAATCCAGCGTTGAACATCAGGTACCTCCAGATACAGAGCTGCCTGGCTATAGGATGTGTTAGTCTGCCCCGAGCCTGCTCTAGCTTCCTTCCTTTGCGGCCTGCTGAGCCCGGGTAGTCTCCTGTGGTAGTCAGTCTCCTGTCCCAGTGGTGTAGGAGGCTTTAAGTGTGCTTTGGGCAGTAGTCGGCTCAGAAGCTGACTTGGGCAACATCTTGAAGACAATCTTTTTCTCTATTGGCTTTCTGATACGGTGTTCTAGAGCAGCCTCTGTTTTTGTTGTTGTTGTTTTATTTGTTTGTTTTGTTTGAGGGAGAAGAGTGCTTGGCCATTCTCTTGAGTGTCTGTAAGGTCAGAGTGAGGGCCTCTAAGTTGTTTCCCATAATCCCCCAGTAGTCATATCGTTTGAGTGTGAGGTCAGAAAACAACTTAGTCTTCTGCATCTCCAAGAAGACATAAGTTACAGAGCTTCATTGCATTTATGGGACTGTAACATGGTACTGTATTCATTCTATGTATTAAAATGACTACAAATTCAGTGGTGTTTTTGAACTTGCTTTCTTTTTAATCTGTGCTCCTGTTGTAGTCAGTGTTCATTTTGATCTGCAGATCTCTCTCTCTCTCTCTCTCTCTCTCTCTCTCTCACACACACACACACACACACACACACACACACACACACACACGAGAGAGAGAGAGAGAGAGAGAGAGAGAGAGAGAGAGAGACAGGGAGACAGAGAGACAGACAGGAACAGAGACAGACAGAGAGACCAATGACAGGGGAAAACAGAGAGAGATTTTGTTTTAAACAGGATCTCACTGATTTACTAACACAGGATTCTAACTCCTGGTTTCACGTGATCTTCCCAAGTATTAAAATTAAAGGTATAGCCACTGTGTCTAGCTGCATTTCTGGTGTTATTTATTTAGTTTTTATTTTATTTATTTATTATTTGAAACAAGTTCTTTCTATGAAGCCCAGGCCAGTTATGTAGATAAGACTTGAGCTCAGTCTGCCTGCCTCTGCTTTCCAACTGTTGGGATTAAAGACATGGGCTGTCATACCTAGTGCTGTCTGGTGTTTTTCTTAAGGAAAGATCAGTACTAGTTAAAGATTACAGATGGGAGTTTCAGAGGCTTTGTGTGGATATCACTTGACTCCATGACATTTATGGGGCTGGGGAACATTCAGGGCTGGCTTGTGGAACTGGCTGCCCTTGGGGCTTTCCTGTCACAAGGCTGGCAAAAGCATCCTGGGTCTGTGAGACCAGGACTAAGCCAGGGGTTCTGCAATACCTCCTAGATTTAAACTGGGGGGTGGTTGGCCCGAGGATGTAGGCTCCAGGACATACCCAAGTGTCAGACGGCAAGCTTGGACTATACTTAGGAATCTCCTAGAGTCTGCCCTCCCTACTTATAGCCGCAGCAATTCAGAAACACTCTTCTGAAAAGGGACTTGTCTCTGCTCCAGCTCTGAGTTTGAGATGTAAAAGTTTGTAAAATCAGATAATGGGATGATGTTGTATAGAGTTCAGAATTATTTCTTAGCAAAGACTTGGTCCATCCACATCCTTCTGCTGATAACCCAACAGGAGTTCGTGGACTCGTGATGAAAAACTTAACAAAAGGCATTTTTATTTTGACCAGCTTTTGGTTAATATATAATATTTCTTTTTAAGTGCAACTGTAGTGGTGTAGTCCACAGCTTTTGCAATATCCAGAGAAATAGTGGAATTTTCCCGTGCTCCCATAGTGGCTGTGTGTGTGCTGAAGGCAGATACCTTTCTGCTTTCCTTTGATTTCCTGTCAGACCCACCACTATATCTTGTTCATTGTGGGCATAAAGAAGCCCCAAGGTGACCTGTGACCGTATCCCAAAATTAGTTTGGAATACTGAGTTAATAACTTACAATACTTAAGTTGCTTAAAACCAAAACCATTTAAAACCCGAAAGACTCTTGAGAAAGTCTCCATGCATCACTGTTGTGCCCTTAGAAAAAGGGCACATGGCGTAGAAGTACAGCCCTGGCGGGGACAAACATGATCCTGCCTTCTGATGATGTCCTTGCCACTGGCCAGAAGCAGTCTAGGCCTTGTAGGAAAGTAACTCAATTTTGTTACCTAACAGAACTCTTTCCGGCCTTGCAATGTGTTATTTACCTCCATAAAAATATGTTCTCCAAGGGGGGGATCTAAAAATAATTTAAGTAATAAAAGCTCCCACTATTGTTTTTATAAATGGAGAATTAACTGTTTAATTCCATACTAGGAAAGTATATGCTGTTTCTTGGCTAAAAACACCAATGTAAATTAGTTCTGTTTAAGTGTTCTTATTATGTTTTGGCAGTTAGGTTGAGGCTTTGCAGACTTGTGACAATGTCTAGGAACAGAACAATGTCTGTATCTTTAAAAGATCCCAGGCATTAAGGCTTTTTGGCTCCCTGGTGTCCTGTGGCAAAGCAGTCCTTGGAGCTTTTGACCGTGTTTAAAGAAAAGTGCTGAGAAAATCAGCGATAAGAATTGGTTCACACACATTGCTTGCCTTGGGCTTCCGTGGGTGCAGCAAGGTAAATAGCAGGGGTGAGGAACTCCCTGTAGTGATGGCTCAAAGGTGCTTTCTCAAGACACCGAGGCTACAGCAGTGGGAGCTGATATTTACTGAGTACTTAGCTGGGCTGAGCATTTCATACCTGTTGTCTAAGTCGACTCTCTCCACAACCCTACAAGGCTGCCCTTACCCTTGTTCAATAAATAAAGTGGCTGGCTTGAAGAAGCTCAGCAATTGATCCAAGTGCTAGTCTTGGCAGCTTTACTCTGGAGCGTTTTCCTGTGGGTGTGTTATACTTTCACGCCTCTGCCATGATGCTTGGCTTGGCATTGGCCACAGTCACGATTCCTAGGTGTGTTTCATGTGCACTCTCCAGGGTGTGTGTGTGTGTGTGTGTGTGTGTGGACATGCTCTCTTATCTGTGGCTGTGAGTTCCAGGTGTTGACCTGTCTACCCTCCCAGTGCTGCTGCTTCAGGGTTCCAGCACAAAGCACAGTGTAGCTGCCTCAGGATCTACTACCAATCCTGTGTGTCTGGGAAACACACCAGCTCTGGTTGTCTTAAAGGGAAGCTGGCAGCGCTGCCAGGCAAACAGATGTGTAGGTGCAAACAGAGCTCCAAATT
Organism: Micromys minutus; assembly: GCF_963924665.1. Classification (NCBI taxonomy): domain Eukaryota; kingdom Metazoa; phylum Chordata; class Mammalia; order Rodentia; family Muridae; genus Micromys; species Micromys minutus. The sequence continues at coordinate 84,831,960 of NC_137974.1, forward strand.
CTTGTACTGAGATCCAGATTCGTCCCCTTTCTTTGCCTCCTTTCCTTCTTTTCTTACTTACTTATCTATGCATTTGTTTTTGCTAGGCAAGAGCTCTAGCACTGAGCCACACCCCCAGCCCAAGACCTTGTAGAAACTGTTCTCAGTTTCATGCTTGTCGCCTTTGTATTTGTGGCCACTGTGCAGAACCGTATAATCTCAGCACATACATCTCTTATCTCACTACCAATCTCTATAGTATTTGTTCCTGTTAGTGCAAGATGAAGGCGTCCACCTGTGCAAGCTGTCTGTGGGGTTGGACGTTTGCGCTTTCACCACAGTAGACCTGATGTCTTCATATATCTCTCTGCAGCAGAATCCCTTTCTTGGCATACATTTTAAGAGAAGGTTGCAGAGTTTCATGGTATGGTTGTCTTATGACTCATGATTCATTTTGCTGTGATGTGCTGTTAAGAGTCCTTCCAGTTTTCAGTAGCCTAGATTTAAGCATCACCCAGGCTGTGCTGCTGCCTTGGAAGTCGGAGTGTAAATGTCCCCCCAGAACAGCACTGCAGTTCACCTGCCCCAGAGACTGATCTCCTCAGGATGACTAATCACACTGCTGCTGTTTTCAGCCAGCTCCGATTGTCCAGTCTATGATGCTGTCGTTTTAGAATTGTTTTCCTCTTAAGCAGTCCTGGAACTTGAGAGGTGGTACCCAGACTTACTGACTTAGCCTTGCCCCTTGTTGGTCCTTCTGGCCAGCCCTAAGGCATCTTTACCATGGAGCGTGTGGCCCATTCTTTGAAGGGACTTTCTGACCACAGATGACACTTGAAGCCTTGGCGTGTCCTTTTCTTTTAAGAATGACTGTCACTCTTGTTGGTAGCTTGTTCATTGCAGCCATATTTGGGGCAGAGTTAATGGTAGAGTTGGATTGTTATGCTTTTAGTCAGTGGCCAAAGAGAGGCCTGGGTGTTCCTTTGTTTAGTAACCCATTTGCTGCACACAAACATCACCTAATAGTGGGGGTGTGTTTGAGAAATCTGTCATGTGATTCATTTCACAAACCTCAGTGTACAGCATTGTCAGACAGCCATGTTACACACCTGGAAGGTGTGGACGTACGTTTGTGTGTGTGTATGTGTGTTCTTGTTTGTAGTCATGATGACAGCAATACAAGATTAAATTAAGTACAAGAAACCACGAGGCAATCAGGAGACACAGTAAGCTCCAAGTATTTAAAACAGCAGAATGGAGGTGTGTGTGGGTGCGTGTGTTTATATAAAGTATCTATGCTGTGAGCAGCCATTCATTTATTGATCAAGTGTCATGTCCTGCATACAGGTGCACGTGCACTTACCGTGACTGGTGGCACAGTAGGTGTGTTCTATCACAGCAATGCCAGGGTGGCTGTGACATTTCCAGCCTCTAGGAAGTTTCCTGTTCCATCGTCCCCTAAAATCCACCATAACTTATGTGATTTGTCAAGGACTGAAATTTTATTACGTGGCGCACGGTTGTGTTTTCTGTCAGTCTGTCATGAAACAGGCAGATAGCCTCCCAGGGGCAGTATTTAGATTGTAAGTTTTTGACTGGGTGTCTTTGTAGGCATGTGTATTGGGGATGGCATGCCCAGACTCCAGACTCACAGAGATAGACAGTCGGCTGTGTGTTTTCAGCTGCTGCAAGTGTACAGTTTATTATGCAGTGCCCGGTGACTAATACGGTATACCAGAGTCGTCTATTTTTATTACCTCTTGGTCAGCATTTGCTACCAAGCATGACTCCTCAAAAAATAACATGAGGTTTTTATGGTGTTTCCCCTAATTCTTTCAAGAGTACAGAAAACGACTTTGGGGGGGGGGGTTACCTTTTCCAAGTGGAAGGGTGAGGAGGAGATGATGGGAGTGGGGGCCAAGGAGAAGCCAGGGGGTGCGAGCTACCGCCACAGCACTGGCAACAGGAGGAGCTCAGAAGGTGTGCAGGTCTTCCAGCTGGGAACCTCGTGCTGAGGGTGGTCCTGGGCATACCGGAAGGTGTAGGAGGACTCGGTGCACTCTGTGTTAACCTGCCTTCGATACCTTGCTCTCCAAGGGCTGCTTTCCCTGCCCATGTGGCCTGTGCTAGGGACCCAGGGAGAGGAGAGGGTTATCCTGACCAGTGTGGTTCCGTCCACCTGCCTCTGCTCCCACGTACATTCCATTCCCTCCCTTCTGTTTCCTTCTGTGGTGAGATCTGTTAGATTTATTAATACTTTTCGTGCCTTCATTTTCAGATTTTAACCTTTGGATGTATAATGTCGGTCCGACTTGGAAGTGGAGGGAAGTGTCGGTCTCAGAGAGAACTTAACATCCTTGAGTGTGTATCTCTTTTCATCTGGGTTGCTCTTGGTGCGCTTAGGCGCCTGCGTGGAGACCAGTACTGCACAGTAGCAGATGGAACCAGCCTCTTCCGGCGCTGAGCACAGTTTCTGTTTAAGCGGGCCTGTAGGGCTCTTTTCCTCTGAGGGCTTTGCAGGGGTTCTGTGGAGGTAAATGGTTGTGACCACCTTCCGGTCTCTAGAGAAAGGAAGCCCAGAGTGTTTTGGTTGTAGAGTACTGTCTCTTCCTTTCACCCCGTCACCTTTGCTCCATGATGTCACATTGATGTTGAGCCACTGTAGGCAACTGAATGCAATCTACATAGGTATAGTAGAAGTCTAACTTTACTAGTGACCCTGTTTAAAAAGTAAGAAGAAATGCATTCATGTTTTTACCCGTAGTGCAAATGTCAGCGTGGTCAGCTTGTGATGGACAAAATAAGTTTGGGGTGGGCAGCAACTTAACGCGGTAGAATTTTATTTTCATTTAACCTTGTTTCCACAACAGCTTAGCTACTGTTCTGCGGAAGGTATTTCTGTAGTTCTAGCTTGGAGACATTTAGGAATGTCTCTTTCTGAATGTATAGGACGGTGCTTGACCAACAGCCCACGGACTGAATCTGTCTCCGTACCTTTTGTGTGATGAGCCTTGTTAGAACTGAGCCTGGCCAGGCTTGGGCGGTGCATAATCCCCACACCTGGAAGATGGAGGCCGGAGGATCAGGGATTCAAGGCCAGCCTCAAAGAAAGAAATACAGGAAATCAAAAAGACAAAAGAAGACAGCCGTGATTGTTCCACTCCTGCTCTTTGTGGCCGCCTTCCTGGTAGCATAGTCCAATTGAGCAATTGTGAGCTGGTGACCCACAGAGGCCAAAATACTGTGTTTATCAGGCCCTTTCTGGAAGAAGCCTGTTCACCATGTGCAGGAAGTACAGGACTGAAGTGGGTGCTGCTGCCTTGGAGCTTTGCCCGTCCCTTTCTTGGCACCATAGCTCGGCACTCTTTTCTGGGGCAGGAGGAGGAGGCAGCCTTCAGCAGAGGGTTTCAGAAACACTGTGTGGTTCCTGGCAGATAACAAGTACTTCCTAAACGTTAGCAACACTCCCCCTATCTTACATCCCATGTTTTAATCTGCAGACTTGCTTGTTTCTTCATGGGAAACTGGAGATAAATTTCAAAGTATTGCCCAGTAGAATTAGAAGGTAAGCTGTGAGCGCTGGAGACATAGCTTCAGGGACCCCTGTAACCACATGTAAAAACTGAAAGGAAGCAGACGGGTTAGCGGTGTGTGGATCAGCCCAGTAGAACCCATGTCATGCCAACATCTGGTCGGTGTGATGAATGGCTGCACGCTAACCTTTCTGGAAGACTGCAGAGTTCCTCATGCTAATATGTCTTACTCTGTCGTACAGCGCAGCTGGAACAGCCACATCCCGAGGAAGCTACCATTAATAGACAGCCTCTTCCCCCGATCCCAGCTGGCTGTCCTATAACACTCACCCCCGATGCAGTCTGCAGGACTGGTACATTCCTTCTAAGTTATGAGCACTTGGCTCAACAACACTGCCCCTCCCCCTCTCTCAGATGCCAGCTGCAGAAAGAGCCTCCTGTATTTCTGGCTGATCAGTTATAAGTTCCCATGACTTCTCCTTCCTGTTCACAAACGCCATGTGACAACTGCCAGAAGTTAGGAAAGGCCCTGGGTCCACCTGCAGCACTACATTTTGCAGGGGTCAGTTGCTGCTAGCTTACTAGGAAACATGCATTTCAGGAATGGCCGGATGTACAGGATTTCAAGGATGCTCGGGGTGGGGCTGAGGCAGCGAGGAGCTGTAGTGTTTTCATGACCTTTCTTCCCAGTTCTCTTCAGAAAATCACCCCGAGGGGCTCATGAACGACGGAGTCCCCAGTCCAGTGTTTGAGAGTTAAGATCTAGTTACTGTTCATCTTCCCTCCCAGCAAGCAGTGGAGGCAAGGCTGAAAGTTCCCCCTCTGTTTAGGGACCCCGTATCATGTCTCTTTACAGGCACAGGCCCATGTTGTGGCCAACTGTGGCTCAGGATCGACCCTTACTCTGGAAACTCTGAGGTTCTCTGGGAGCTGTATCAGAACGCTGCCCAGAGAGTTTTTCTGTATTGTTTCCATGACTGGGCAGTACTAACTCAAGGGCCACCCAGCCCCACCCCTTCCCCAGCTGGGAAGACCTATTTAAAACTCTTTGCTGTGAGCAGCTAAGGCTTTCTTCTTTTCCATTCTCCCTTGCCCTTGTCTGAGTAATTGCTGCGCTGGTAACTCCCCCACATCTTGGTTCTCAGGAAGCAAATTCGAGAAAATATAGCAACATTACTAGGGGATCTTTAAATGTAGCATTGTGACTCTGCTCACAATAACGCGCTGAAGAATAACTGAGCTGGGGAAGATAAGTTTCCCTGTGGGTTTTCTGAGAAATAGGTTACGTAGCTAACTAAGCTCTCCATCCCGTCCACTGTCCTTGTGGACGCTGGGCAGGTCAGACTGGGAGCTTGTCTCGTGACCTTAGTGCCCTGGATCTGAGAAATGTCTTGGTCTCCTCCAGCCAGCTTTGGTGCATAGGATGTGTGCATTGAGGTGCTGCTGGTGAAGTTAATGTGGCAGAGGGTTTGACGTCCCCAGTGTTGTCTTAGCCTCTTTTTCCCTTTGTGATGCTCCTGCATGTTTTCCCCCCTCTCATGCTGGGAATAGAAGCTGGGGCCTTGGGCGTACCTGGATGAGAAAGCTCGCTCAGATTACTAAGCTACACTCACTTGGCGTTTTAATGTTTATTTTTTAGGTTTTTATCTGAAGCTGCATTCAGGACTGGCCCAGGTCTTGCCCGTCTCACGTTGTTTCTCCATGTTTCGGTTACTTTCTCTAGGAGAGAAGTTCTGTGGATGGATAGAGAATTAGAATATGGACACAGCTGGGTAGGATATTTGTTTAGTTGTGTGAAGTCCCGGGGTCCAGCTGTAGTGCCACAGAACAAACACAGAATGAGACACAGAACAGTGCCTTGTGCGGAGACTCGTTTAAGCATTTTCACAGGAATAGTGTCCCGATAGAAGAGACTAGCAAAGAACCTCCAAGAAACTAAGTGGAACACGGCTGCTAAAGGGACGTCTGAGGGGTTTAAGCATTTCATCTCTGGACGTGGCTTTGTACAGATAGTTTAAGGCTGCAGAGGGTGGCTGAAGTGGTCTGTGAGTATCTCCCAGCTTTCCGAAGAAACACGCTGGGGACCTCCTTCTAAAGCGGAAGTCCTTCTAAAGGATGGTGTTTGCACCTGGCTCCTACTTTGCTAGCCGGTAAAACACAGCGTACGAAGCATGGTTGTCCTTCGGTAATTAGGAGGCAGGGAACTTACAGTTGTATGTGAGTGTGTCTGTGTAAATGATGGTCTTTAAAATAGTGTCAGAGGAAGTAGGAGGCTGTAGAATCGGCTTTAGAGAGTCCAAGGATCTGCGGAAACAGTCCTGATGTGACTCAGAATGAGGCTGCATGTGGTATCACAGCAGGCAGTAGTGCCTGGGATGTGGACAGCAAAAGTAAATTGAGTTGTTATTTGTGCATGTGGTGTGTTTCTTTGTGTGTGTGTGTGTGTGTGTGTGTGTGTGTGTATGTGTGCGCGCGCATGCCTATTTATGCCCAGTGGAGACCAAATTCAATGTCAGACGCCTTCCCATTTTGTTCTGCACAGGGTCTCATTGATTGGCTAGACCAGCTGACCATCAAGCCCCTAGGATCCTCCCATTCATGCCTTGCCTTCTCCTACACTGAGATTTCAGGCATGCTCCATCCTGCCTGGCCATTTTACCTGGGTGCTAGGATCTAAGTCAGCATCTTCTGCTCAGCAAGTGTTTTAACCACCAAGCCATTTCCCTGGCTCCTGAATTTTTTCATTATTTTAAATATGGAGATATTTGGCAGGTTGAGAAAACTATTTTGAGGATGGTTTTGGCCTTTTAAAGTAGTTCAGCTATTGAAGGAAGTAGCACCCTGGGCTTTTTGTGCTAGCCTGGCGCCTGGCTTGCTTCTTGACCCTCTGTTGTCAGATTTGTTGTTAACACTGGGATTCTGTCCTTTTACAAGTTTTTCTAGTAAGAAACACGGGGCCTGATTTGGACAGATTCAAGCATACTTTCTAGGTAGAAACCAGTATTTTGTTATGACTGAAAGAAAGTTTTTTTTAAAGCTAATAATTCTCAAAATGAGGCAGTTGAGGCTTTCTTTAAAGTCTGTAAACCTTTCTAGGAAAAGCATGATACGTAGTCATTTTCTTCTGCCCAAAGTCAAAGTTTTGGTCTCAAGGTTGTCTTTCCTCTTTTGGGCCCACCTGTCATTCAAATCTATATTTTCCCTACAGCTGTTCTCAGAAGTCCCTGGGGCTTCAACTTTCCCTGTCCTTGGCACTCTCGGGGTTACCTCTCAGTTCCCCTTCCCTCAGCTCAGACTTGTGAGATGTCTGGGAACTCCCTCACCTCCTAGTTTTGGGGAATTTGGGCTTGTAAACTCTCTCCATTCACTCTCCTGGAGGCAGAGGAGAGGCATCCAGGCAGATACGGTTAAGGATGTACATGTGGTAGCTCCCGTATCTTCCAGTAACCTCTCAGTCCCTCTTGGGAACACTTGCTCTCTTTAACCCCGAGTTTGGAAACCAAAGCCTTACTTGGACTATTGACTTTGACCTCCTCAAGACTCAGCTCCAAAGTGAGCTCGAATTCTTGGTCCCAGAGGAGAACACACCCAGGTCTTGCATGCATAACACAGGACCCTATCATCTGCCTGGGTTTAATAAGTAGAAAGCTGAGATAAAGGAAAGTTGTTGTGTTTCTCCCTGGGACACATTGTTCTGCATTTCCCTGTAACCTTACATAGACTTCATCTTTAACCATGTCTCCTACCAACTTTTCCAAGGGTGACCTCTCCCGTCTCCCATTTCCTATCTGCGTTCCCTCTCACCCAGCCCTGGGGCTGGCCAGTGCACTGGGCAGCACTGAATCAGGGCTTGCATGTCACTATTGGCTTAACACACAGTCATCAGTATAGAGACAATGCAAAGCACGGTGACAAAAATATTGCCTCAGAGCTCGAGTCTCCCTTGCCTGTACAACAGACTCCTAATCCCACCTTCTGCCTCTGCTGTTCCCTGTGTGGGACTTCCCCTTCCTTTCAGTTTCTACAAGGGCTTTCTTCTTAACAAATTGTTCCCTGCTCTAAGCAGATCTGCCTTCTCACCTAAGTGAGGAGTTTCTGTTTTCCTCAGGCCATTGCTTCACCCAGAAGTGTTTACTCTTGTCTCACCTCTGCATTACTCTGCACTGTCCCTGGAACCAAGGGAGTAGGTAGCCAGTTTGAATAGAAGCGCTGGGTGGTTTGGTGGCTGACACACAGTCTGAATCACCTGAGGAGTGTCAATGAGGAAGTGTCTAGATTAGCGTGACGCGTGGGCCAGCCGTGAGGGATTTTCTTAATTGTTAATTGAGGTAGGAAGAAGACCCACCCTGAATGTGGGTGGTGCCATCTCTCGGGCTGGGCTTTGGACTAAATGAAAAGGAAGACAAAACACTAGTGTGCGCACGCACGTTAACTCATTGCTTTCTGCTCTGCGGATGCAGTGTGACTAGGCGCTTCAGGTTCTTGCCTCCTTGACTTCCCCTCAGTGATGGATGGTGATGAGGAATTCTGAGTCAAATAAAACCTTTCGTCCTTCAGCTTTTGTCAGGGTATTTTCCTATAGCAACAGGAAATTAAACTAATCACATGGTACCTACCATATGTGGTTCTTCAAACAAGTCTTTCCTCCTCTGGAAAGTAGCCTATAGTAGGGACCATGGCCCTGGAAACCAGATTCAGGCAGCTTCAGATAGAAAGTGTTATGGACTGTAGAGTGTAGTTAGAGCTAACTCGATTACTTCCATGTGTACTTGAGACATTTTCTTGTCATTCCTTAAAGAATATATTCTCATGCTATCTACACAGAACTGATCACACTGTGTTAGGGATTATATGCAATATGGGAGAGCATATGTAAGTTCTTTACAAATGCTGTATCATTTTATTATAAGGGACTTTGGCATTCTAGGATTTGGTGGGAGAGCGTATTCTGAATCAACAAACTCCATGAAGACGTTAGAGAGTATCTGTGTGTTCTCATCTCTAGAGCCACCCTTCTTGATTGTATTTATGATGGAAGATGTGTGGCCCAAGAAGTTTTACATGGAGTGCTGTTGAAGAAAAAATGCTTCCTGAAATCCTTACCACATGGGCTCCTTTAGAAACGAGTGCCCCTTCATCTGGTACTAACTTGGTTTTCTAAAAAAGATGGTTGTGACAGATTTTGAGGGGTGGGTTTACATGTTCATCTAGTGTTTATTCATGCGGGTGTGGCATGTGGCCACTTCCTCCATGAGAATTTGACTTTTTGTGTGCATTGTTGCCCTTTTTCGTAATTTTTGGAAATGTTAAAGTGTTCTGTGTCTTGACTCCGCAGAGGCAGGGTGGAGTTGTGGCCACCTTTTCCCTTATCTCTGTTCCTCGTCCTGTTTCTGTTCATTCTGTGTTAGGTTACCCAAGCACATTCTAGACCCGTATGCACGATGATTTCTTTTCGAAACCATCTGTAGTCAGCTGCCATTTTAAAGACTTAATTGCAAATTGGTTTTGTTTGAATATAGTTATGATTTGAATATGATTTTCTTACTGTTCCCTGATGTCAGGTACTACGTTCTTTTCTTTTTCTTGTCTTCTTTTCCATTGTTGTATAGCTTACCTTAAACAGATTCTGCTGTCAACAAGAGAGCTTTCTTACGCTGCCTTCTAAGTAAGAGAGTCAGCTAATTAAACAGTTTGAAAATTAGTTCCCCGCCTCCTTCTCTTCTCACCGTCTCAGCTATTACCACAGGAGCATCACAGTTTGGATGTGTGTGTGTGTGTGTGTATTATACAAATAATGCTCGTATAAATGAGAGCTTGTGGCCTGCTGGTTCCAGATTCCCCTTTGGTTACTGAGAACCAGAGAGTGAACAGTGTAAGACATAGACCTGGCCTGCTGGTTCCAGATTCCCCTTTGGTTACTGAGAACCAGAGAGTGAACAGTGTAAGACATAGACCTGGCCAGAGCTGCTTAGGGAGGTACTGGCTTGTTCTAGGATGTTTCTTTTGCCCTACTTGGGCATGGCACTGTCCCTCAGATGGCCATGTTGCAGGCCTGGGTTTTTTTCAGTGATCCTCAGGCTCACGCTGGGTGGGGTTGATGATATCTATCAGCTCCTACTTCCTGTGCAGCCCCATGGTTCAGGTTCTAGCTTCTGTCCCACCGTCACACCCACATCTTCCTCCTGTTACCCATCTCCACAACTATAAGATATCGTGAAACGACAGCAGCTTGTGGAAGGTTTGGGGGTGTAGGCAGGCCTTTGTTACGGAGACTGACGGAGCAGGATGGCTGTTCCCCAAGTGCTGCTTCTGGTGAGGTAGGTACCACCTGCTCGTGGAAGGCTGCCACAGACTGCCTTGGCTTGTCCCCTGGCCCACCTGGGGGCATTTGACATGACCAGAAGAAGAAACTTGTGAGTTTTCTTCACTATTCAGCTGGTGGTGGAACAGCCTTCCCAGCTGCCTTCCTCTTCCAGCTGGTCCATCAGGTTCCAGCCCAGCCGCCCCAGCAGGGCCAACATCTGCTCAGGCTCCGGGGACGTTTCGAAGTCACACCGCACCACAGCAGCTCTTTGAGGAATGACACAGCCCCCGGGTTTCTTTCTGTTTTGACGAAATATGAGTCATCACTCGTAGCTTCATTTCTCAGATGACCTCTGCCTCACTCTCCTGGCCTTCATTAGTAAGTAGAGAAGCCCCACAGATACTCTGTGCAGGCAGAGTCTAGTGCAGGGGTTGGTTATGAAACCGAAGCGCTGGGGGCTGGGGGTGGGGAGCGAAGATAGAAAGCACGAGAGCTGAGCTCAGAACAAGGACAGGGGATTCCCAGAGCCTGCTCTCAGGCCTGTCTCACTGCTGCTGTCATGGGTAGAAGCCTTGGCTCACTGGGTGCAGCTGCTGCTGTATTCCCCTCCACAGGAACCTGCTGTTCTTGGCCACGAGTGGCAGTGGAGAAGGGAGGCAAGGCTTTGTCTCTCCCATTGTCTTCTGTGATCACACCAGGGTCCCTGGCAGAGCCCACAGCCAGGATCCAGCTGACAAGGCTCTGTGAAGCCCAGCTTTCAGGCCTTCAGCTTCAACCATATGGAGAATTGCCTGGGAGGTTCTGATACCAGCCCACACCTGGCACTCGGATTCTTCTAAGTGTGGGTGGGCCTAATGTCCGACATCCAGTCTCTGGTCGGAGTGGATAGATTAAAGTAGTTGCTGCCTGTCTTTGTATGGGTCAGTGTAATCGAGCTATGGAAAATATGCTAGTGATGCAGAGAGACAAGCCGAAAACGTGGCTCTTGACAGCCTCGCTGGCTCAGTGTCCTAGGGTTGAAGTGGGTTTCAGGACACCTACTAATGCTATTGCTGCATCTAATAGGCTGGCTGTCCCTCTGCCATTGCATGTAGTGGCATGTGATTTCCATCTAGAGCATGGAAGCACATACATTCATCAGAGGCCAAAACTTTCCTCGTCTGTTTGATAGTCTACTCCTTGGGGAGGGGCATCTTTGCCCTAGTTCAATGGTTGCCACTCTGAGGAAGTCTTCTGGCTGCTTCCTGGAACACACCTGCCCTAATTACTGCCAGGGAACCAAGGGAAGGGCCAGATCGGTGGCTGGAAAGAGACCCACAAGGCAGAGTCCAGTGGGATTTACCAACAAACAAACCCTGTCACAGGTGACAGAGGATGCAGTGACTGTCAGTCATGGTCACCTTTCCCTGGTCCCTCTGTGTGCCTCCCTAGACTGGGAGTCCACACCTTTGTTACTCCTCTTGGTGAATGGTTTTGGGGGGAAAAAGTTAAAGAAACCCAAGTGCTTCAAGAATTTGGTCTGAGACCATATCCTTTTAAACTTAGAATTTAATTTACTTTCAGATATAAGCTTTAAATAATAAGGCTAATTCGTACTGAGAATTGATAATAAATGTATCTGTTAGAGTCTCCTCTGAGATAAAAAAAGAATCCAAACTCAGAGTACTCTGTTAATTAAAGGATGTCTTGATCTGTTTTCTATTGCTAATAACAGAATAATAAGTTTGTCCTAGCTCAGGAGCTCTAGAGGTCCCAGGGGAGTCTTGGGTGTAAGTTAGAGCTGTGTGTGCGTTCTTGTGCACGCGCATGCACATGTGGTGTCCTCTAGTCTTTCTTAACGAGTTTAGAAAGTAATCAAGGTTCAGTCATAGGGGCTGCAGCCAGATGATTAATTGTTGTTCTTACTAATCACCTTTCAGAGATCCTAACCTCTAAACACTGTGGTCAGATTAAGGGGTGTCCTATCTTGTACCCTCTCCTCCCCCCTCTCATCTCAGTACCTCACAGTATTCAGTTTGAACCCAGGAGCCCTCGGGGAACATATTTAAACCATAGCCCAACCATCGCAAAAGGCCGCTCGTGCTAATTTCTTTGTAGAGATTTTAAGTGCCAGAATATCGATTGTAACTTTACCCTTTTACCAGCGTACCGTAGTCTTCACTTTCGCAGGACAGACTGGGCCCTTGAGGGAGGGGTTTATGTTCCGTGCACCATGTTTGACCTTTTGCTAGACACATGGAAAAGGGAAGTTGCTTGAGCGTGGTGCAGGTTGGGGAGGGAGCAGAAGTGTAATTGGTTGTATTTATAATGCAGCCTTTGCACTGCACTAGTTAGTTTCAAGTGTACACTCTCACACATGGCAACCCCCTAGAAGAGATTTTGCTTTGTGGGCCCCTCTATTCCGATTGTAGCATTTATTTCTTTGTCTGTGCAGAAGGTGGAATTGACCTGGGAAAACCAGTCTGAGGGTTTGTGAAACAGCAGGTCCCCCACACCCCTTTCACCTGCCACGTGGCCTTTCTACACATCCATTCACCCTGCCCTGAGCAGACTCACTGGGCCTCAATGGCTTGTGTTCCTTCAATTCTTTAATTCATTTCTACTCATGAATTAAATTACCCTTCTCATTTGTTTAGTTTACCTTTGGCCTTTTATGTGGTGTTATTTTAACTAAGCATACCTCATACATATTAGAAACAAAAAGCATACCTTTAAGTTTCTGGTTGCAAGATACATGTAGAATAGTAATTATTATAGACTGTTTGAATAACCTTTTAAGTGAAAATTTCAATATTAAGGTCTTTGCTTTTTAGGTACTACATTTACTTGGCTCCTAAGAGTTACAGATATTTAGATATTTTTCTTATGCTCATTTCCTTATAACTTTCGTACATGTTTACGGACCCAAAGGAAATAATACCTTTCCTTTTCTCTCAGTTAGTACATATTAACGATACAGAATTGTGGAGTTTTGATTGTCTTGTTTGTTTTGGTTTTTGAAACAGGGTTTCTCTGTGTAGCCCTGGCTATCCTGGAACTCTCTGTAGATCAGGCTGGCCTTGAACTCAGAGATGTGCCTGCCTCTGCCTCCTTAGTGCAGAGATTAACGTCTCCCACCACTACTTTGAATCTCCCGCCACTACGGCTGGGTTTTGTTGCAACAGTTCCATACATGCTGTTTTACTCTGGATTTAAGTTCTGATGTTTATCCCCATTCTTCATGGCCTTTGTGATGTTGAAATGGATGTTCAGTGGTGTGATTTCCATAGTCTCTGTGCCTGGAAGCCATTGACCATGGAGAAAAACAGTTGCCAGGGGTTGTGTGATCACTGAGTGGCTGAGAGTTTGTCCCTCTGCAGTCCGGATGTTGGGAGTCTAGTTGCAGAGTGATGGTGTTGGGGGAGGCCTTTGGAAGGTGTGGAGTCCCAGTGAATGGATCCACTCTCTCACCCCTTTGTCCACTGTGTTATACAACACAGAGGAGGTGCTGGTTTGCGAACTAGGATATGGCCTCCATTGTACCTTCAGCCTCAGAACAGAGAAGCACCTCAGCTGGCCAGACGCACCAGATGCATCTGGTGGCAGCCCTGATGGACAGAGAAGGCAGTGGTGTGCCTCTGATCACCAGTGGCTCTGGTGGGAGGCACTGCTGTTGGTGGCAGGGTTGTAGTTTTGGACACAATGGTTGGGACTTGCAGGCAAGTTAGAGAGTTACAGAAAGTAGCAGCCCTGCAGCATGGCTTCACCATCCTCCTGAGTCTCCCCTGGCTCTCTGCCTAAACTGCTGGCTAAGCAAAACGGGCTTATGTCCTGGGTGTGCCTAGAACAGGCTCCTGAAAGATGGCGGGCAGGGTTTCTTTAAAGTGACAAGTAGTGGTTTGTGGAAATGGAAGGAAAAGGCAATAAAGTCACTGTTCATGTGGTCTGCCTTCCATGCCGACTGAGATGTCCCGTCTTACCCGCCTCAGGAACAGTTAGCGACGCTCATTTCCCTTGGCTTTCTTTCTCTCTTATGTTTGAAAACTAAAGTTGTGCCAATCTAGGAAGCTGGATGACATCTTTCCCAGACCCGAGCTAGCAGTTGAATTGACTCCTGCTTCACAGAATGCCTTCAGAAATGCTGATGTCAACCTTAGGGATTACCTGGTGGGAACTGACTTAGTCTGTTTTCCATGTAACATTGAACTGTCTGAGGCTAGACACTTTAAGTAAAAAGGGCTTTCTTACTTCAGGAGATTGAAAGTCTGAGGTGGTAGGCTATCTGTGGAGAAGACATTATGCTAGGGACAGCAAGGCAGGTGATGGCCTGTGACTTTGAGGTTACACAGTGAAACAGGAAGCCGGGATTGCAAGGAGCCAGGTTCATTGAAAACTAGTGTTACTGAGCAGATCTCAGACTTGAGGAGAATAATGCAATTAATTCCTTTGAGGGAAGCACCTTCAACCTCTTGGACCCTCCACTAAAACTACCTTTTGGGCATCCTGCTACCTCCCAGCATCAGTTTGAGGACTGGGCTTTTCATGTACCAAACCCTTAAATTTACCCAGGCATACTGAATCCAGATGATAGTAAAAACTCTTCGCTTCTTTGAAACCAGGATCAAGTGGCGATTTTAATATGGCAGCCACGTGCTAGATGCTTGTCTGTTGACCAGGAGGAGGGTGAGGGTTGATGGTAAGTTACAGTATAAACCATCCTTGCCAGAGCGTGAAGTCGCATGTGCTGGTACATGCAGAGCTGTCATTGCCAGCTAAGAACTGTTAGCGTTTCCTGTCACTTGAGATGAGTGTGCCTACCCCTACCCATTTCTGAATAGTGCTCGGAACTCCTCAGCCGCTCTGTGTGTTTTTCCCTGCGTGTGTCGGTTATCTATATAAAGTAATACATATTAGTAATCTTACTAGTGCTGATGTTATTCTATAACCATATGTATTGATATCTGGGTTTTGTATATGTTTACATTGTGTGTGCACATATGTGTTCATGTTCAGAGTCCAGAAGAGGGCATCAAGGTTCCTCCTCTTTTGTTCTTCGCCTTATTCCTTTGAGACAGAATATCTCCCTGAACCTTGAATTTAACTTTTCAGCTAGACTGATAGGCAGCAGGTCTTAGTGATTTTCCTCTCGATGTCCCCAACAGCAGTGGAGTTACAGGTGCACTGGTGACCACGGCCTGCTGCTCACACAGGTGCCGAGGTCCTAACTTGGGACCTCATAGTTGTTCAGAAAGCACTCTTAACTAACGAGCCATCTCTCAGCCCAACATTGTCTTCAAGGGAAAACTCTTGTAGTTTTAAATTTACTGAAAAGCAGGTGACCACAAAAGCATTTTGGGAAGAAAGGGTTTATTCCACCCATAACTTTCCAGTCATAACCTATCGTTGAGGGAAGTCAAGACAGGAACTCAAGGCAGAAACCTGGAAGCAGGAACTGAAGCAGAGGCTGCTTAGGAACATTGTTTGCTAGAGTGCTCCCCGTGACCTTCCCAGCCTACCTTTTCTACAACACAAGACCGCCTGCCCTGGGGTGGCACTTATTTTAGCAGCAGCTGTAACTCTAAAACCTCATGGAATAAAATCCGTCCCTTTGCCTGTCAACAGCAGGGAGATCAGGGGACCTTCCCGGTTTGAGCTGCTCGGTATCCGTAGGCAGTCCCTGCTTCACTTTCCCCATGTGCTTTGCTAACCATCTCTGGCCTTTGGCTTGTCAGTGGAACATTTCATGTCTGTGCTAAATGTAACTGTGCTTCGAAGAACACGCCACTCTGGACTGGTGGCCCAACCTGTGTGCTCTGGCTGTGATGGAACGCCATTTATCAAGTCTGTCAGTGCCCTTGATGCTTTTCCTGCTGGATGCTGGTCCGTCTGTGGTGCATCTGCTCTGTGGCAGGTAAACCTGAAGGAGAGCCTCACTGAGCCAACCCGCTTTCAGACTGAACGTTGGGCCCATTGTGAAGAGGGTCTGTCTTTATCTGCTACAAGAGAGACATCAGACATGTTTATGGGTCTGTTGCTGTACCCGTATAGAAAGTTTCCTTTACTGGAAAAAAAATACCTCAGCAAATGGTTTGTCTCGTTGGCGTTGTGTGGAATGAGAGGTGCTGGAGTCTCTTCACTCACAGCCTCGCCCAGGGCATCCTTGAGACCTGTAGGTTCTAGACACTTCTGCAGACCTGTTGCATACAAGCCCAGCATTATAAGCTGTGCTTGGTCTTTCGCAAGCAATAGGTGTCGTGTTCTTGCCCATGCCTGTAAAGAGCCGAAGATGTACTCCTTACTTAGAGTTTTTGAGAAGAGCAATTATGAACCCGGTGCTTTGGAAATTGATGGGTTGAAATGGGCCACGGTTCTTAGGGAAAATACACCTTTTCTCAGACTTCTTGGGTGATGTCAGAACGTCCATGCCTAGGGCCTGGATCAGGTGTGCTCGAGGCATATTTAGGAGCTAAAGGATACGTTGGGGCTCATTTAGGGTTTGTTTCCCCATTTTCTGTCAGTGAGGCTTATGTTCTGATTATAAAAGTCACATAGATCCAGACCGTTAGACAGATGGTCTCATGGTGGCCTGAATGATTGCTGACCAGACTGTTGGCACACTAGTCCCTTTTGCTTGTGTCCCCTGCCTACTACCTGCTTTGTCCCTGCCTAGCTTGGCTGGGCTTGTCTTCTCGCCCTGAAGACATTTCCTGGTCTCTATCTGACCTGTATGTAGCACTGGGTGTGCCATGCACCCTCAGGTTCTGAATCTTTGTGTGACCCCATCTGCTATGCTTGGGCATGAAGAGGAGGGACACTGGCGGATTCATCCCCACACGCTCCTCCTTAGAGAACATTAGCTTCTCTATGCATCGTCTTCCCTGTCTCTTCAGGACTTCGGTGTTTGGTGGCCAGGCACACTGGTTTGGCATGAGGCACATGCAGCTTGTCTGGGATCGTCCACAGCTTAACTTCAACTCTGATTTTTGTCTATGACCCTCTGTTCACAGCATGTGAATATCATTTGTCCCTTCTCCTGGTGTATTTAGCTCAGGACACTGGCTAGGCTGGGCCATGTGTGATGTAGGACCTGTGTTGCTATGCTGAGATAGGGGAACTTTTCAAGAGAACAAACAGATTGTGTCCAGCCAGGGAGTTGGGTATAGCTCTCAGAGTGCTGTTTAGAGTTTTAAGGAACTAGATGGATGCTTATCTTTCTGGGGACTGAACTCATGGCCCAGACTGCCCTCCTGGGCACTCCTCATGCTTTGAGAAATCCTCACTCTCTGCCAAGCTCAGTCTCCTTTGTTAAGAAAATGGGTGAGCATCTCTGGGAAGGGAAGAGTTAAGTGCTATGCTGTGCATGCTCTAGGCCAGCTGCTTTCTGATTCTTGGGCCTTGAGCTTAGCTGCTAGAGGGTTTGTAAATGAAATTGACACCTGAAACCTGGAACAAGGTGAAGAAATTAAAGCTATTATAAAAGGTAGAGCAAGCTGCTGTTGTCACGAGTTAGACCAGGAGGGAAGCCGAGTTCTGCAGGATGGGAAGCAGAGCTGGCGGAACGTCTGTGCCAGTGCGTTCCTGTGAGATGCCACAGCTGATGCTACTGTAGGTAGATGCGCTTGACTGTTGGTTGTGTGAAAGGCAAAGGCAGAGCTAGGCATGACCATGTTCTGGCCATTGCCCTTGAGTTCATACAGGGCATACTTGGTGTTGAGGCTAGGGAGGGGTACAGGGGCAGCTGTTTCCATCTTGGGATTGAATTCAAGTCTTCCAATGTGTGCAGCAATTGCTTTTACCTACTGAATCATCTTTTCAGCCCTTAGTGCACATTTACTTAGAGCAAAAGCGGCTGGAGCTGCACTTGGCCAAGTAACCCCTCTCCCACCCTCATCCCCCAGTGGGTTAGACTGGACACTGTAGTCTGTACTGATGTGTGGTAGTTCCCACAGTGGGCACAGTAGCTGGTGGGCCAGCCATTATGGGTAAACAATGGTGACTTTTATTCAGCTTGTTCCTTTGAGGATTATAAAATATGCAGGCATGAGGAAACCCAATAAATGCACTGTGTAATAGCCCTGCATACACGTGCTCAGATTATCCTGTGCTCCCTCTACCCCTAGGAAGAGGCTATAAATTAAATCCTCATTTTTTGGGGGGTGGGGGAGGGGAAACAGCAGGCTAGCCTGTTCCATGATGTCCTGTGACTCAAAGGGAATTCACCAGTGGAACTTTCCAGAAAGTGAAGCCTTGTCTCCCTTGCCTGAATATTACTGAAGTGGACATACAGTGGGGATTCGCCAGATAACACAAAACTCCTTTTCTTGCTGCACACAGAGAATGGCAGTTTGGGTCTGAATTAGTCAGCATTCTCTAGAGTCACAGAACTTATGGAATGTTTCTCTATAGTGAAGGAATTTATTGTGATGACTTACAGTCTCTAGTCCAACTAACCCAACCATGGTCAGCTATGAATGGGAAGTCCAAGAATCTAGTAGTTGCTCAGTCCCAGGAGGGTAGTTGTTTCAGCTGGTCGTCTATAGAAGTGGGTTCCCACAGATGTGCTGGCAAGTACGTGTAAGCAGGTGAAGAGTGAATCTTCCTCCTTCTAATGTCCTTAAGTAGGTCTCCAGCAGAAGGTGTGGCCAAGGTTAAAGGTACGTAGAGCCTCGTCTTGATCTGGGACTTGCTTTGTCCCAGGCAGACCTTGAACTCAGAGATCTGCTTGCCTCAGTCTCCTGGGATTAAAGGCATATACTTACTACCTTACCTGGACCTAAGCTTTGCATGGCCACTATGCCTGAAGAAAACTTGTGTCTTCCAGCCTCAAGATCTGGATCACAGGTGAGCCCTAAAATTTTAGATTGTAGTTCATTCCAGATAGAGTCAAGTTGACAACAAGGAATAGCTATTACACGATTAGTCTGTTACTCTCATCTGAGCCTTATGTTAGCTTGGGGGCAGTTTCCTTCTGTGACCTGTGGCATGCTAGTGATGCTCAGAAACTCAGTGTATGGTGTTTGATAGTGATGTCATATTGAGTCAGGAAAGCTTTGATTGCATTTGTTCTAATAGATTTGCCATCCTGTGCTCTGGGACAGTGGCATTCTTGAGGTAGGGTTTTAACCTTGAGTGTGTATGTCTGGGTGAATCGGGAAGGGACAGCTACCTGTGTATCTATCAGTTTGAAGCAGCCTCTCTAGGCTAATTCTGTTAGTGCTGGTTTTGTGAAAGGAAAGGGGCATGTTCAATTCCTAGAACATTTGTGTTTCTACTGGGTGTTCAAAGCACAGTGAAAAATACCTGACACATCCGGCTTGCCTTTTCTTTTACAATGGGGAAGGTTTAAGGAGAACGCAGATTAAACTGGTTTTTCTGGTCTTTAGAATGTAGATGAGTGTCTTCCTATTGTATCATTCTTATATATACTCTGATAATCACTGTCATTTAAATCAAGTATGTTTATAGATCCCTCTGTTCTGATTGCTTCCCACAATAGAATCTGGAATTTCAAAAGAATGGAAAAAAAGTTTGTCTTTGGAAGAACTGTGTGTCTTCCCTGCTCAGTCCTGCTGATCAGGTGCTATTTCAGGTCCTGAGTGTTTCCAAGTCACTGGCGATTTTGATGTTTGCTATTTCACCATTCTTATAATGTGCAGAAATCATGCAACTTAAAATGCGGCCCCAGGACTTGTGGGTGAGGCAAGGAGCACGGAGATGCTGCCAGTGCCTCAGGATGTGTTCTGAAGCAGGCAATCATTTGAATAAAGTGTTCCTTGGCTCCTGTGGTGGTCATAGTCTTTGAATCCACTTGAAAAAAGGCAGAGTTGGATAATGATCCTCACTGGGAGATATCATCCCTTGAGATTTCTGTGGACACAGGAGAAAGTAATCCTGGTGTTTGTCATGTGGGAAGACATGAAAGAAATCACTTCCATTTAAGAAGATAGAGTTGAAACTGTCTCATCCAGAAGACAGCCAAGAAAAAAAATCATATTTACATGCTTCCTTGAGACTTCTTAGCACCCAGATGAGCCCACAGGCTAGGATAGAACCAAGACTCTCATTCCTCATGCACACAGGAAAACAGCTCGTTCTTTCAGTGAGTAGAAGCCATGTTACCTGTGTATGCTCAGGTGCCTGTGAGTCTTATGCTGCACTACATGTGGTCATGTTTGCTTTTGTTCTTTGTAAGAATGGTCTGGGAGAGATCGACTGCACGGAAATGCCACTCTAGATCTTAGCTGGAGGCTGGTGCCAGATCCATAATTCTTAGTAAGTGCTATGTCTTTTATTTATCTGGTGTGCTGAAGCAAATAAATATTACAGCTGGTGTAGTACAGTATTTTTGGTTCAGATGATTCTCCAGAGAGACACAAATTCTTAAACTGGGCTATCCTTATCCTTCCTACATTTGCCTATAGGCATAAATATATGCACTTGAGACCTGCAAATATGTGTATATGTCCGCTCATGTCTGTTTAACTATTTCTCATTTGTCTTCTGCCTTATTTGCCTCTTCGAATGTCCCCTCCAGTGCATTTCTCTCTGTTGGTTAGTTAGTACATTCATCCATCTAGCCTTTTATTGATTCCTTCTTGTTTGGGACACTGTGATTGGTGTTGTAGACAGAACAGTCAGTTATTAGCACCTAGCACAGGCAGAATGGCAAATGCAATGGTGTCTGTAAAACAGGTGCCACTTGTTTGAGTCTGAGCACTAGCTAGATGTGACTGGTCTTCTAAATACAGGCCCATTCATTCTGGGAAAAGCCAATGCTAGATCAGGATAGGCCTCAGCCTTAGAGTTGGCCCTGGTCTTCTCTTGGGTCCATGTCTGCTCTTCCTTATGCATGACATATCAAGCCAGCCCCCAGCTTAGAGTTTTGTCCATATATTCAGGCACAAGAAGAAAGACCAACCATAGGGCATGGGAATTTGATCTGAAATTCTTTGGTAAAACTTTCAGAAGGTGTCAGTTCAGGGAGGCTTGGCAATGTGCCATGTCTGCCCATGGTGGCTGGGGCTTTGTTTTCCCTCTGTGTGGGTCTAGAGTTCTGTGTTTCATCTCTATCACTGCCATATTCCTGGTCTCTCTTTTGTGGACTTGGCCTCCCTCATGCCATAGCCCTGTATTCCATTCCCTCTTTGTGCTGTGGCCCAGGTGCCTCTGACATTTGCACCACTATCCTTGAGGTGCTTGGTTTTGAGCACATATTACATTTCTACCATCTGTGGTTCAGTCTCTCATATCTGTGGAAATGCCAACACCCATTCTTTAAGATTGTGAAGTAGTGATGTATGGCCACGCTCAGAGACACCTGGTGGGAAGGTGTTCTTGTCTGAACTCTTCTGTGGTCGTGCCCTGGACTCATGCAGCGGGGACATAAGGCAGCAATACTGCTGTTCTCTGTCTTCATGTTCAGCCCTGAGTCATGGGTTCTCTCTCATCTTGGATAATTTTTCCTTGTCATCCACTAAAACAAACAAAAACAAAAAACCTTGGCTCACCCACAGCATAAAGCACAGACCCAGTTCTCTTATGAGCTTGCATGTAGAGCCTCTGCTGAATCCTTTACCTATGAATGCAGTGGACCAAAATGTAGAGTCCTCACAACTCAGATGGAGGAGGTGAGTGGCTATATTTGCAGATGGGGCCTTTTGGTCAAAACTTAAATAAGAGTGAAGCTCATGTATTGAGATTAGAGCCTTTCAGAAGTCATAATAGCCAGGCATGATGGTGCATGACTGTAATCCTGGCACTTGTGGGGCAAAGGCAGGTGGATTTCTGAGTTCTAGTTAGAGCTATATAGTGAGAGCCTGCCTCAAATAAACAAAACATAGTGGAGTGGAGTTTGCCTCTGTACTACATGAGGACACTGGAAAAGGCCATCATGAGTCAGGATGAGTAAAACAGCCAGGGGCTGCCTGCATCCTGACTCTGGATTTGTAGACTGTACAAACCTGAGCTGTGAATGCCTTTTGTTTAAGACCCAGGGTGTCACTTCTTGTAGAACCTTACTTAGTTCACTAAGCCATTGAGCCCCTCTTAGCCTTTTGCTGTGGTGAAGAAGTTATCTTAGGAGTTGCTGGGGTACTAGTGACTTTACCCACAAAGGTGTCCCTGTGGGCTAGACTGATTCACGTTAGAGAACAAAACCCTGCTCTCTTTCCCTGATGTTATTGAGGAGGGTGGATAGAAAAGCTAATAAGACCATCACTTTGTATTTTAATTTTGATCTGCACTTATGTTGTAAGCTGAACTCATTCTAACAGAATTACACATGCAGTCCCCTGACATATACTACTCCTAAGTCTATTTAGAAGAGGACCAAACGGACCAGGGATTTTTCTGCTGGTTATTTACCCCCCCCCCCCACCTCCACACTCCTTGGTGGCAAAAATAAAATAGATTTCTGTTTCTACCAGTCCAGCGGTCCCACTCAGCAGAGCTCTCACTCCAAGGGAGTTGTTCCAGTGTGGAGCTGAGCACCTGGTCCCACACAGTCCTCTAGGCAGTTAGTTTCCAAGTGTGGCACCCACACATCTCATTCCACAGGCCCCTGAGCATTCTCATTTTTCACGGGCAACAGAGCTGGAACTTCACACTCCAGCTGCTTCTCAGCCATGGCTTTTACACACTATCCTCCACAGCCCAGTAAAAAACGACTCAACAATCAATAACTTATCAAACAGATTTATATGTTAAATTCTCAATCCACAATACAACCAAACAATAAATTCACTGCCAATTAATAAAGATACAAACTGCTCACCTAGACAAGATAAAATCGATCTAGTTCATCCGCCTCTGAATCTGAACCATCCTCCTCTGCCGCCTAAATCTTGAATCTCCCAGTTTCTCCTTTTCTCCTGCCTTACCATAAACTTTGTCCCTGACCTATTCTCTACTGTCCGACCATTTACCGCCTCGCCCCCCCCCCCCACTTCCTGTCCTCCATCTGCCACTAAGCATGACACACCCAGGATACCTTCTTTTCTGAGGCTAGTCTTGCTTCTAGGATACAAAAATGATGACTTGGGCTTTGAAAGGTTTAAAGTTTTGCTTGCTTTCACTTATTTATCTGACTTGCTGGAAGGGATAGGAGTGGGAGGTTGGGAAGAGGTAGGCAATTCTTTCTCATGTGTGTCTTTTAATCACTTATGTATATTGGAAGCACAAGCTAGAAAATCTAGACACTATGGCTGTCACTGGTTGATTTAAAGGACATCTACCACCCTGAAACTCACTTGCCCATAAAACATTCTCTGGTGGGATAAAGCTCACTGTGCAAAGTAAAGCCAAAGGCCATGGAAGATAAGTGTTTCTCCTTTATCTTGTCAATCACAGTTGAGATGAGGACTTTCAGCCTTTTCTCTGGGTAGGCTGCTTCTTTGCTCTGAGTTGATGCTTTTCGATTTATGGTGTTGCTTGTTTGTGAGCCCATCCTAAGTTGAAGTTGAGAGACGACGTAAGTTAAAAATGCACTTAACACATCTACTGTACTGCATATATTAGCCTGGATTATCTTAAATGAGCTAATAAATCTAGCGTCAGCACACCATAGAACAGACTCATCTAACAGAAAGCTACTTTTATTGTGTTGAACAACTCATGGAATTTATTAAATTTATAATGTAAATTATAATTTAACTACCAATATTAACTGGCAATAGTGTCCTAGTTTGGGGGTTTCCCCAGGTGATGTCCATTGCCTATCCTCCTCAGAGAGGGTCCTATTGCATGTTGCTAGCTTACGGAAAATTTCAGATTTGAAGTTTGGTTTCTATTCAGTGCATATTGCTTTTCTTACAGGAGTTGATAGATCACAGCTGGACCCTGGCAGCCCTAAGGAGCTGGGGTCAGGCACCAACCTTAGTAGGCCACTCGGAGACATTAGAAGTGGTTAAAAAAGCAGAGAGCTCTACAGTGTAGCCATATTGGTATGGGGAACACATAGAGAGGTAGTGATCCTCAAGTCTGTCTTGAGGACCTGTGACAAGGAGGTTTAGATAGGAATACAACTTCAAGAGATGTGATTAGCTAAGCAGTCTTTGTCAAGGTGCCTTGACAAAGTTTTGCCCACCATTACCAGGGCTCGTTTGTCTTATAAAGTTGTTAGAACTATGAAACCTCCCGGGCAAGAGTTCTTTCTTGGATGGTTGGCAATGAGCTTCACTGCCCCACCCCCCTAATCCTCCAAGTCCAGCTCCTGGAGAAACCCAGTTCGTTGGAATCTATGGTCTCAGTAGTTGATGGCCGAAAGACTATCTTTGATGTCTCTCTTTAATGTCTCACCCTCCTGTGAGTCCTGTGTCACTTTCACCACATCCAAAGGTCAAAGTCATGACTCTGAGCTGGAATTGTCTGTGCTTGTAATTATTACCGGGGCAGAAGTTCCTGAGTTTGCTGTCATCTCTAACCCCCTCTGACAAGTGGTGTAAGCAATAGAGGTTTTTAAAATTTTCCTACGTGTCTGCATCTGGTGCAGACATGGTAACGCATGTTACAGCCACTGGATGCTGCAGCTGGCCAAGTAGAACTTAGCGGTCTTCCTCAAGGGCTTCCGCTGGGGTTTTCTGTTTCATGGTTTGTTTTCTTTCAGTGCCGCTTATCCACTTGGCCACTGGCCGCTCAGTTCAACGCTCAGGGCTTTAGATTGAAGGCCATCTGTACCAATTCTGCTGTCTATGAGATTATCATGGGTGGGGGAGGAAACCTTTGATTTGGTGGTTCATGGGAGTGCATGTTTGTTTATTCCACTTACAGTCATTGTTTTAGAATCCTAGATGGATACAGACCCTTTGTTATTTAGAATATGTTATACATGATTATTACAACAATATCTCAGCTGACTAAGGACTTTAGCTCTGTCTTCCTCTGGACAGCAAGAGGCCAAGTGGCTTGCAAGCATTCATATGAGGAGGAATACTTGTTTTCTTAGATATAAGGGAGCTCTTTTCAGCTGAGAAGATATTGAGTCTTAATGACGGCAGTGATTCTCTCAGAAGATCAAGTCCTAACGGGCAGTAAAAGGTGGTGAGAGTCAGCAGGTGCGGAAGCGTGTGTTACTGGAAGTTTGCCTGTGAGGATTCACCTTGTAGTGTGGGATTCTCAAAAGTGGTTTTCTCTAAGTCCTTCCTTCCTTCCTTCCTTCCTTCCTTCCTTCCTTCCTTCCTTCCTTCCTTCCTTCCCCTCATCCTCACCCTCCTGCTTTTAACATATATTTCTTTGTTTGATTTGTGTGTGTGTGTGTGTGTGTGTGTGTGTGTGTACATGACAGTCAGAGGACAACTTGTAGCTGTGAGTTCTCTTCACACCCTGTAGGTTCCAGGGTTCCATGGGTTGTCAGGTCTGGTAGCAGCACTTTTGATCGTGGAGCCTCTACAGAAGGTCTTCTAAAGACTCCGTCTGCTAACCACCTACTCACATCTAGTTTTGGGAGTGGTCCCTGGTATTTTGCATTTCTGAAATCTCCCTAGGTGATAAAGGGGCTGAAAAGTCACAGCACTGCTCCCCTCCCCCACCCCCACCCCGACACAGCAGAAGTGCAGAGTAGATCAAAATTCTACCATGAGCCCTGAGCTAAGCCTTCACCTTGGAGGAGGATGTGCCTGAGGGTGGAACAGTTACGGCTTCATGAATTGCTGCGGGAGAGCAGAGTCCACTTTCCGACTGCCCTCCCCTAGGTAGAACGCTGTTTCCTGTTTGCGGGACTGGAAGAGTTCAAAGTTGATTTGTGAGCCCCAAATACAGTAAATCATTTCTCCTTCCTTAAAGCTCACTGTAGACCTGGGCGTGTGAGCCTGCAGGCGGCACAGCACTAAGGAATGGTTTTGAGATAGACCTTGGAACACTCAGCCCTAAGCTAAATGTGATGTCTCCCCTCGGGGCTCAGAGAAACCTGTAGGCAGACAGGATGGAGGACACCAGGACATCAAGACCCTCTACATCAACAGGATCAACACACAAATGAACTCACAGAGACTGAGGCAACATGCCAGGGCCTGTGGGTCTGCACCAGATGGAGTCTTAGGGCTGAAAGGGGAGTCCATTCTAGCTCAGCACCTATCCAATAGATAACAGATAGATTCCTAAAGAAAATTTAATTTTCTCTAAGGGAATTTCACACGGGAAACCAATTACTCTCAATTATAGACCGGATGCACAGCAGTGGATAAGATGGCCAACAGAAAACAAACAAACTCAGTGGCATCTTTGGAGGTTCCCTGTCTCATAATGCGCTGTTAGGGCTGGGATTTTTTTTTTTAATCTTATTTTTAAAATTTTATTATGTGTGTTTGTATACACACACATATAATAGTTTCCAGGTTGGTGTTTTATGATATTCTTTAATGTGTGACTGAATGGATCTCTGTTTCTAGTCTTGTGTCTTTTAAAAGCCCCCCCCCTTCTGTTTGTTTATTTGTCCTGTTCTGATGTCTTAGTTTTTGTTCTTATTTTATGTCATTGTCATCCCTCAGAACAGTGGTTCTCAAGCTTTCTAATGTTGCAACCCCTTACTATGGTTCCTCGTGTTGTAGTGACCCCCCAACCATAAGTTTATTTTTGGTTCTACTTCGTAACTGATTTTGCTAGTGCTATGGGCCGTAATGCGAATATCTGATATTCAGGATGGGCTCAGGCAACCTCCATGAAAGGCTCACCCAGTCTCCTCACAGACTGAGAACCATTGCCTTTGAAGCGTGTTTTCTAAGAGAGTGTGGAAGAGGATCTAAGCAGGGGGTAGGAAAGAGGGGGCGGAGAAGGAAGGGGGGGACCTTAATCAAGATATATCATGTAGAAGAAAGAATATTTTCAATAAAGGGAAAAGAAAAATATTTGGGTAATAGAACATTAAGGAAGGAAGGAGAGAAGGAAATTGTCCTTGTTATTAGAATTCCCCGATAGGATCACAGTGATGGGCTCCTTTTGGGCTTCTTCAGCTTGCGCAATTGCTCTCCGCCCGCCATCTTTAGTTCTTCTTGTATGACTGATTCAGAGCAGGGACTGGTGAGCAAGCATCACAGGGCAGGAAGTATTGTAGGCTGGCAGGATTAGTTAGGCCTTGGCCCTGTGAAAGCTGGAGTCTCTGAACGAGAACCCACTTCCCCGCCTCCACGCACCTGACAGGAACCACAGCCACAGTTCCCTGGGAATCGGGACAGGTTGTGCTCCTCACGAGGTCTGAGCAGTCTGTAGGACACACAAATGCATCCTTATCTGTCTTCATCTCGGAGTGAACTATCAGAACACCTGTGCTCCTGCTCCACTCTTAGCACACCCAGGGAGAAGGGTGCAGAGGCGGGGTTTGTGGTTACTGGGCTCTGCCTCCTTGAGGCCACCAGGCAGGTGTCTTTGCCTCCACCAAACACACAGGACAAATACTGGATTGGAAGGTTGATTTCTGAGATGCCTCAGGAGGAGGTGTGGGCTAGTTAGCTGGTGCCCCACGTGGCTACCCACTTATTCCTGTGGCCGCTGGACTGAATTTTAAAAAGCCACCACAGTTTGGTCTCTTTTCATCAACCCCAGATAGAAACCCCTCAGGCCATGCTTTTGGCATTTGAACTTGGTAAGAATTGGAGAGTAAGAGTTTGTGGTACTTGAGGGTTTTTCTAGCCGCAGCTCAGGAAGCTTTGGGGCTAGGAGTGTAAGTGGATATATACTGTCTAATGTGTGTGGGAGAGCGGTTAGTGTAGGGGAAGCCGCCCTGACCCTGGGGCGGCATGTATCCCACCACTTCTGCGCCTTCATTTTCTTACTTGATAAATGAAGACCTAGGAGCCTAAGCTCTGTCATCCTTCTTCCCGTCAGGATTCAAACTCTAGCAACTTCTGATTGACATTTCATCTAGAGAAGCCTAAGGAACGTGTCAATTCCAGCCACGTTGAAACACGTGGTTTTCCTCTTACCCCAATGGTTTGATGGTTCTTTTTCTACTTACTTGAAAGACTTGTCTGGTGTGAAGCTTCTGGTTGTTCTTTTGTATAGGCAGGAAGGAGCAAGGGGGTATTTAGTGCTTCAGAACAATCCAGAGGATGCCCCTGGCCTAGCACATCTGCACCAGCTGTTGTGGTCCTGTGGCTCCTCCTTGCTTGTAGTCCCTGGGCTGTCCTTAATGTGTCTTGATTCCTGCACACAGCAGCAGCCCGTTGTGTGTTCCGGAACACTGGTAAGTTTCCTGAAGCAACCTTCTCTATAGAGAGGAACTTTCTAGTTGACGTGTCGTCAGTACAATTGATTGGGATAACCTGGTGCTGATACAGGTTTTAGTTGCAGTAAAATATGACCGGATTGTTACTGATAGTGTGCTTTTCTGCAACACTAAATGACCTCGTATCAGCTGTGTATACTGTCAGAATAAAGTCCTAGGACTTTATGGAGTGAACTCAACATTTCATCTTTATGAAGGGAGTTCAGAAGCCTTCCTGTCTTGTTCCTGTCTTAGAGCCAGCTAAGGCAGCAGTGCCCTATGGCTCTGCACACACTCAGCCGAGATGTTCCCTAGTGTCTCCGGAGCCCAGTCATGCCTTATGTCCTGACAGCTACAAGGTAGCTGAGGTTTTGGAAGCTTAAGGTTCCTGGTTTAGCCTCACCTCCAGCTGTGACTCTGCACTAGCTGGGGTTTTGTGGTAGAAAGTGGTTTGCAGCCTGGTGGGGTTTTGTTTGTTTATTTGTTTTAGTTTTTAAGCCCTTTAGGCTGTCACAGATATGGTGGCTTTGACTCTTGGGATTTCTGGCTTATTAGTATCATCTGTAGTGTTTTGAAAGCCGAGTCACAACGAACCTCCCAGTGTCAGCAAGGACCAGCTATGACTAGCATGACTTAGTGTCTTACCTTTCTTAATCTCCTCTCACATATTAAGCCTGAGAGTAATTTTTAAAGGGAATGCAGATGCCATTCATGTCATCTGTAAATATTTTGGAATGTCAGTAACAGTTTTTTTCTCAACCGTGTCCAAAGACGTATGCGTAGTCCAAACCAAGATGAAGATAGAGTCCACTGATTTCAGATGGGCGTCTCACTGATTTTTTTTTTTTTTTCAGTGCCATTTTCCTTGCATGGCTAATAGATTTGTTTTGAGAAATGTATTCTTTGACTTTCCTTTAGGCTGGCATTTGCTGACTAGATCTTCCTAGAAACAGCTGACCAGGTCTAGAGCTGATCTGATTGGTTATCTGTCATGACTACCTCATCCATTTTGTGTGTGTGTGTGTGTGTGTGTGTGTGTGTGTGTGAGAGAGAGAGAGAGAGAGAGAGAGAGAGAGTGTGTGAGAGTGTGTGTTTCTGTGCTTTTGTAAGTGGCCCCTGTAGATAGACAGGGCCTCCAGTGATGGCTGACCTGTTCCTTCCACATTTGCTACTCAGAATTGGACAATAGTGAATATACAGATACCCAAGAAAGTCTCGCACTTGGTCTAGAAATTTCAGTGTATGGTCGTGGCTTCACTGCGTCTCTGGACACCTGACTCATGTCTGGGTTTTAGAGGATGGCCTTCCAGAATTAGGATCGTTTGACTGACCCTTGACTTTAGGGTAGTACAGAAGTGAGGCAGAGTCAGGAGAACTGTAGTTTGAATATTGAATGTGGACCCTTCTGGGACTCCTTGTGGAGACCCTGCATGCACTGGGCAGGGTGTGCTGTGGTGCTGTGGCGATTGCATTTTTAACTCGAAGTATGGTGGGCTTCTTTGCACCATCACCTCAAATTAAAAAAAAAAAAAATCAGGAATTACGAGCTCAGGGTTTGAGATACTTCTGAAGTATTTTCATCCACTGAGGTTGACTACTATTCAGAGTGTCAAAGTTACCTTAGTGGCTGGTATTTGGGCCTGAGTTCTGCAGACAGAGCCCACCTCAGACAGAGGCTGCAGTCTTACAAAGAACAGTGGTATGGTAGAATTATAAAATAGAATTTGGAACCACATTGGGAATTGAGGATTCCTGTTGTCCTGATTGGCTATTGTGACAAAGGATTTTTTTTTAATTGGTGTTTGTTCTGAAATATATTATAAATTCACTTGACATTTCTAATTCAAAATTGAAATATAAATTCTTAGTTTTCTATTTGTACATGCTTCCTCCTGAAAATAATAGCTAGGTATGTTTACATAATTACTTCTTGGGCTGACAATTACATTTTATTTATGCATAATACATATAAATGTTTCAAGTAGCTAACAAGTGAGTGCTGAAAATACTTTGTCTTTAGGATTTATCTCACTAGGAAGCATAGTCAGATTATTGTATTCAGGGTTGTTCAGAATGATCTCTCTGTATTTATGCTACCAACTCAACATATAATTGAATTATTTCATTCTGCTTTTAGTTTTCAGACATTCACCATTTTCAGTCATTAACGTTCCCAGTGTGGTTCCAAAGGCAAACAAGATGTTTTCAGAGTTTTCTGTCCTGTAACAAACAGCCATCTTTATTGGTGGGTTCTACATCTGTGGGTCTAGCCAGCTTTTAATACGAAATGTCACATTTCTGCTGATTTGTATGCAGTTGGGTGTATGGTGATTAACCTATACTCACTCAAGATTTTCTTGTCATTCTCTAGGTGGATTTTAACAATTGTTTCCTGTGTGTGTGTGTGTGTGTGTGTGTGTGTGTGTGTGTGTGTACACATATTAACTCTAAGTTAGAGGGAATTTAGACTAGAATTTAGGAGGATGTGCATAGGGTGCATCTATAGCTTTTTATAAGGGACCGGAACAGCTCTGTCTCCTCTCCCATAATCAATACCACATGGCTGATTGTTGTGAAACTGTTGAACCTATACGAATGCACCTTACCAACTCAGGAACCATAGTCTAATTTGAGGCTTTTATTTGTGTGTGTGTGGTACATTTTATGGGTTTCGACATTTTGTTTTCCAGGAAAAAATATATCCTAACTTAAGTACTTTTAAGTACTCATTTCTTTATTATATATTTCCTAAATATATAGTAGGTAATATACAATATCTGTAAATATAAATATGTATTTCTTAAATAAAAAAAAAAAAAATAGGAACACCCATTATATACTTTGCCCAAGCGAGGGCGGCAAGATGTGCTCCTGACTCTGGTACATTGTAACTGAGTTGATCCTAACGTTGAGCCACTGAATGTGCTATTTATTCGGTTATTTTAGAAGGGATAATTATAGCGATATCTGTCTAAATACTTTACTCAGATGCCAAGATAGTTAGAAACTACTGAATATTTCTGTCTGCTTATTTCTGTTTCTGTAATTTACATGTCATCTGGTTCAGTAATTCTCACCGGGATGATTTTAACACCCAAAGGATATTTGGCAACACCTGGGACATTTTTGATTGCCCAGGGTGGACGTTGCCTTTCGGTACCCCGTGATGCTGGAACAGTCTCAGCACCACATGTTCCCAAGCGACAATATACTGAGGCTGAGAAAACCTGTCAAGTTCAACCAGGCATTTGAGGGCTTGTGTTCCTCCCTCCAGACCAACCCCTAACCCCCACTTCCTTCCTGCCTTCCTTCCTCTTTCACTTTGCTGCCTTTGCAGCAGCTAGGACTGGAGGGGGCACCAGTCCTTAGGATGGAAAGGCACAGGAACGCCGATGGTGTTCCTTGCCCAGGTTCATAAGGAGAAAAGCAATGATCTCACGAGCTGTGCTGGTTTCCTCTGGGATAAGCCGTCTATACAGACTTCACCTGCCTTACTTTTACTGTCTCATAAAACACAGCCAAGCCATGATCACACTTCCCTCAGTGAGAAGCCACATATGTGATTGTGGACCCCCACTGGGTTATATCGCCTAGGTGATGAGGAAATATTTCTGATATATTTCTTAGATTCTGTCCCCACGGTTAAGTGACTCTACTCAGTTCCGTCTAAATGGATTTAACCATGTATGTAAACATTGATGAATGGGGGTGGGGGTGGTCTTCCTTTTCCGTGGGGGAGGCCTGTTGGAAAGAGTTGGCAGTTCAGTTTAGTCGCAGAGACCGTGTTCAGGCATGGTAGACACGAACAGAGTGTATGTGTCAGGGCTGGTCTGTCTGGTCATTCCTTGGGAGCTTGAGGACTTCCCTGTGACATTTCCCCTTGGCTTAGTAAGCAAGAGGAGTCTTTAATGAGACGCCAGACGTTTGCTTCCCTCATCCTGGACTGTCATGTAGATAAGTGAGTGGGGGAGGGGACAAACCAAGACTCCAGTGGTCAGCGGTTCTCTTTGACAAAAGTGACTGCAGTACCCGTGTATGCAGAAGGGTGTGCATGAACAGAGAGCTTTTACACCCCGGTGGCCGCGGTGGCTCGCAGGCATGTCTGTTCTTTCCCCCAGGTAATGACCTTATAGTTAGTTTCAGGACGCTTTCCCAGTAGGGCTCAGTGTTCCCGTTGCTGGCTCTGTCAGTGTGCCTGGCAGGCGTGTACTGTGCTACTGGTTTCCAGGGAATCCTTAAGAAATGGCTTTCGTCCTCCAAATCCCTCATTGTATACCAACCTTTTCATCTCCGAACCTTCCAGCCAGTGTCACAAGAGAGAGAGAGATTTCCAACTGTTGTGTCTGCTCAAGTTCAGAATCTTGAAAAGGACACTACTCTTTTTTTTTTTTTAAGACTTATTTATTTATTATATATAGTACACCATAGCTGTCTTCAGACACACCAGCAGAGGGCATCAGATCCCATTACAGATGGTTGTGAGCCACCATGTGGTTGCTGGGATTTGAACTCAGGACCTGTGGAAGAGCAGTCAGTGCTCTTAACCACTGAACCATCTCTCCAGCGCCGCCCCCCCTTTTAATCTCTATGTGGGGCTTTTGATGAATCTTTAAACGGGACAAGATTTGGGAATGTCTCTACACGGGGGATGTTTTTATAGTGCTGAGGGGCAGAGCTAATGCTCAGTCCTGATCAAGGATGATCCACCAGCCTATTGTGATGGTTGTGCAGGGACAAAGGTGATTCCTGGGAAGGAGACAAATGAAAGGCTCATTACTTTTTGATGGACCGTGTGAGGGGCTCAGGCAGCCATGTTTTCTTTGTCTTCAGGTGAGGCCTTTAGGAGAGGGATTTTCTAGCGTGGAAGCTAGAAGTCCTTGGGTTTGTAAGACTGCAAGACAGACTGCTTCATTGTGATTCTCAGCTGTGAGGCAAGCAGATGCCCAATCTTTCCCAAACCAAGTGCCCGCACGTCAGCCTCCTGTCTGCCTTTGTTTTTCCATTGAAACAACATGTTCTTTCAACAAGAAGAAGCCACTTGTGAATCTGGTACTCATCCATTTGGTGGTTTGGCTTATTAATTTGTCATTAAGTTATGGTTTCACAGGTTTCCCAAGCTGGCGGAACTTGCAGGTTTAAGCAGCGTGACCATCTGAGCAGGGCTACGGGGACGGCTGGTTTAATCTGATTCAATCTATTTCCTAGAACACAATTATAACGAACTCATTTATGGGCGCTCTGTCTTTTTCAGAGCCAGTATTAGTCATTTGGCCTCCAGGAAAACTGCGTGCACAGATGTCCTTAGGAATTCAAAGGGAGTTCGAAGGGTTTGTTCTCTTCTGCCTACTGTGGATATTTTGCTGAAAAAAAAAAACATTTTATTTGAAAGAATAACATATTAATATAAGCTACACTTTGAACTTGGCTGTTCCTGGAACCAGAGGCCCAGTTCATTATTTTTTACAAGCAGCTCTCTAATTTTCATTCTATAAAGACTTTTGTCTGCCAAAAGTATGTTTGTGTGTGTGTGTGTGTGTGTGTGTGGGTGTGTGTGTATGTGTGTGTATGTATAAAATTACTGAATTATACACTTTTTATTTTGTTAAAGACAGGGTCTGACTGTGTAGTCCTGGTTGTCCTGAATTTGATACATAGGTCCAGGCTGCTCTTGAATTCAGAGATCTTCCTGCCTCTGCCTCTTGAGTACCAAGGTTACAGGGATGCACCACCATGCCCTGCACCTTTTTTCAAATGACATTTTTTGAATGCTATGTGAATTATACTTCAAATCAATAAAAAGCAACTTCAAAACTTGAAGACCACTTTAGAAGACTAAAGTAAAGTCTATATCGAGGCTTCCAAGAGATCTGTCCATTTTAGATTTAAAAATAATGCTTTCATGTATTGCCCAAACAGGAAGCCTGGAGTGAGCCCATTGACATTACAGTAATTAAATGTGCACAGATTAATGAGTCTGGATGAGAATAAGATGGGAGCACACTGCGCTGTTGCTCAAGTTAGTTCCGCTTTCCTGGGGAAATATGTCAGAGGAACACAGTAGCAGTTAACCTGCCTTGGGGAAGTCTTCTGTTTTAGAAACCAGGACACTTTTATGACTGGTGGTGTCCCAGCAGACCAGTGCTGTCACCTGCCAACAGGCATTCAGCTGTTTCTGTTCCAGTCTATCTCAGCCTGTGACAACCTCTCTCTGCTCTGCTGATACCCCACAAATGAGACTAGTCTCTCCAGCCTGGGTACCATAACGTTCTCACACCTCAAGTATTCCTTCCCTCCCTCTCTCCCCCCCCCGTTTTTGTTCTGAAATAAGTTTAGATAAACAAAATGTTGCTGGGATACTTGAGAGAATTCCTATCTGTTTCCTTCCTGCCTTGTCAAATACCAGCACTTCTCCTAACCAGGCTTTGCTGAAGACGGGGCAGGTAATGGTCATCACACCTCTTCTTGACAAGAGGTGATGTCTGTTGGGCAGCCATGTTGTTTTCCGTTTTCATCTGCCATATGTTTTCTTGGTTTGTTCACTGTCTTACCAACTTGCAACCAACCTCAGATAGATGTAAAATATTTGGATCAAAAAATTGCATCTACTGAACACATGTCCTCTGTTTCCCATAAATAATATTATTACTTATATAGTAGCATTAAATAAATGATGTAGGTATATGTATGGAGAATGTGTATATGTTACGTGTAAATATGACATAGCATTTTGTACCCAATCACGTAAAATTCCCCCAATCACGTAAAATTCCAGTATCTGATAGTTTTGACAGCCAAGAGATCCTGGAAACAGCCTTCCATGAACACTAAGGACCAGCTGTACCATGATGACCTACAGGAAAAAACAGTGGCCTGAGACCACTGGATCAGTTTAGCATAGAAGAGGAGACAGATGATTCTCTTCAGCCCCAGTCTAGCAGGCCACATGTACAAATCGCTGGAAGCCACTGGTCTCTACCTGGACTCATCCTTGCCCACTTCTCCTGTATTGTTAGCAGTAGAAGCAAGTTAAAGATGCCCGGGAGAAATGTGATTAGAAACTTTTAATGGCGTAATGCTTTTTTAAGAAAGAGAAGCTGAAAGCCAGAGTCAAACTCATTGTACCAAGGCTGTAAGAATCCCTGACATTCATATGCAGAGTTTGGCAGCGGGTCGAAGGAGTCTCATTTGGGAACACTGTTTGCAGGATGTCCTTAGGTGTGTTTCCGCACTAGCGTTTGATGGAGCTGCTTCTGGTGTTTCCTCCTCTGATGCTCTGTGGCAGGAGGTGGTTAGTGAGGTGGCCATCTGTGTGATCTGTCCCCTTTGGTGTCCCCTGGCTCACACCGGGGCCAAGGATAGAGTTAAAGATCATACACCCTGAAGGCAGCAGGCACCAGATTCTGACCTTGTCACCTGGTTCTGTTAGCCCTGTGCAATTATCTAAGTTGTGTGCAGTGAATGGGCAGAATGAGGTGTCCCATGGCTGCTAGGACTGAATGTAGTGATGTATGTCCATGGCACCCCGGGCGTGTTCAGTAAATGTCTGCATCAAGGTCTAGTCCTCCTCTCTAGCTTGTGAACCCTGAAGCACAGAGTTCTCAAGATTTCACTTGAGTGCCAAACGGCAAGGAGACCGTCTGCCTTGTCTTCAGCGGATGTGTGCTAAGAAAAGCAGCCCACATCTGAAACTGGCTAGTTCC
Source organism: Micromys minutus (assembly GCF_963924665.1). Lineage (NCBI taxonomy): Eukaryota > Metazoa > Chordata > Mammalia > Rodentia > Muridae > Micromys > Micromys minutus. The sequence continues at coordinate 84,867,648 of NC_137974.1, forward strand.
AAACACTGTGATATCCCATGTTTCTGTTTTCCTGCATGAATGCATATGACAGTAAGACTTAACTTACAAATTAGGCACAGTAAGAGATTAATAGCAGCAGCTAATAAGATGGAACCTTTGTAACCTCATTCTATAATAAAATTGGTCTCTCTCGAGTCAAGACAATATTTTCACACTGTGGTTAATTGGAGGTAACTGAAACTATAGGGCATGTGAATCCTTAGTGAATCCTTGGGTAATGAACAGCAGTGAATTTAGAATTATCTCTGAGAGACCCCCAGAGACCCGAGTACCACAAACTAGACATATATGTATGTGATTAGCATGCAGAAGGTTTAAACCCAGCTCAGGCCTGAGACGAAGTTCTGTCTGCCTTTGGCCTGTGCTACTTGAAGTGGTGGAGCCTTTTAGAGTAGAACCTTAGAGTGTTAGAACCTTCTAAAGGAAGCAGGTTGTTACTGGGGCAAACCCTTGAAGAAGACATGGGGACACAAACTCCAGGCTCTTCCATTTTGTTTAATTTTCTGATTCCATGGGGTGAGCAACCTTGCTTCACCACTGTTCTCATTGTGGGGTTCTTTTCTTTTCAACTTCACACAACTAACTTCAGTCCAGAAAATGCCTCCATAAGATCCTGCTGTAGAGCATTTTCTTAGTGATTGATGGGGAGGGCCCAGCCCAGTGTGGGAGGTGCCATCCCTGGCCCAGCCCATTGTGGGTGGAGCCATCCCTGGCCCAACCCAGTGTGGGTGGTGCCATCCCTGGCCCAACCCAGTGTGGGTGGCGCCATCCCTGGGCTGGTGGTCCTGGTTTCTATAGGAAAGCAGTCTGAGCAAGCCATTAAGCAGCCCTCTGACATGGCCTTTGCATTAGCTCTTGGCTCTAGGTTTGGGCTGTGGTTGAGTTCCTATCTGACTTCCTTCAGTGATGGACTACCGTGTGGAAATGTAAGCCCAATAAACCCTTTCTCTCTAACTAGCCTTTGGTGGTGGTGTTTGAGCATAGCAATTGTAGCCCTAAGTATGACATGTTATATCATTCAAAAGCAACTGACCAGGAACTGAGTTCTGAAGCTGAACCAGAATAAACCTTTGCTTCTTTGAAGTCTTTTCTCAGATATTTTAACATGGTAACAGAAAGCAGACTTACACCATCTGCTGCTGCAGGAGTGTGGTAAATCATCTGGATTTTTGTGGGTAGGAGTGATCTTCAAAGCAGAGCATGGAAAAGGAATAGAGATTCAAGGGGGAGGGCACTGTGTTCGTAGGAGAGCCCTTGAACCTAGGCTGTGAAGTGAGTGAGTTCCCTGTTCTTCAAGGGCAGTGTGGCATCTCTGTGGTATTGTCTGAGGGACCATGGGGAAGAGCTCCAGGGGAGTAGAGCCTTGTAAATGTTCTCTTTTTCTCAGTGAAGAAAATGACAGAATCAGAAAGGAGATAGTAGAGCATTTTCTAACAGAGTTCAACCTGGTGAATGATTGACCCTCTGTGTTTTCCGACGCTGGGGCTGTGGTTTGATCTCAGAGTAGCGTCTGACTAGGGTTGGATCCTGTGCTGGTCAAGTGTTTTGTCAACGACACAAAGTAGGGTCTTCGGGGAAGAAAGGGTCTTAATTGAGAAAATGCCTCTGTTGGATTAGGTTGTAATTAAGTCTGTAGGGCATTTTCTAGATTGATGATTTATGTGTGGGGGCCAACCCACTGTGGGCAGTGCCATTCCCTGCACAGGTGGTCCTGGATGGTATACGGAAGCAAGCTGAGCAAGCCACAAGGAGCAAGCCAGTAAGCAGCACCCCTCTATGGCAGTAAATGACTCAGTTCCCATCATCTCCATGTTCTTGCCCTGACATCCCTTAGTGGTGAAGTGTGACCTGAAAATTATAAACTGAAATAAATCCTTTCATCCCCAAGTTTCTTTTAGTCATGGTATTGCATTGCAGCAGTAGAACCCCTATATGCACGGCACTTACTGGGTTCATTCTGTGCTATTTACTGTTTACAAAAAATAAAAAATAAATAACAAGACAATTCTTTCTCTTTATTCTCCATATCACATGAGGGAAAAATATGTACTTTTAAACTCGGTTTTCAACTTAGATGTCTGATAAAGCTTCTCACTCAGAATGTGTTCTGGTATCAGCATTTGGCACGTGAAGGTTGCTAGCATCTGGTCTCTGGTATTTGTTCCATAGAACTTGTGGAATGGAAGACTGGCGTTAGCATGATGACTCTTGGAAAGCCGAGTTTTCCCTTGGCAAGTTAGGGAACTTTTCCCCTGAAAAACTCTGGGAAACATCATGGTTCCTTTTGTTTTAGATGTCAGTCTCTGCAAAGGAAGATCAGATACACTTTTGTACACTTTTTTAAATCTAAAACAATAATGTTAATATAAAAAAGTCACTCGGGTTGTCTTCATAGGATGTTTACTGCAAGGCTTGATAGTTTGGCTAACAGAGAAGTTTTAGAAACAACATAAAAAATTAGTTTGGTTTCTTTTCTAATAGACAAATTCTCTTATAGCAAATAAAATTTAGGAGCCAGGCTGTGTGTTCCTGGAGTTCACTTTGACACCCCTCCCCCAACTCTCCTGGAGTTATTTCAGAAGCATAGGGCGGATGTGCCTTTCTGCTTTTCTTGGTGCGCTTTCGGCTTGGCGGGCTGCCTTAATAAGTAACATGTGGTTTTGCCAACGAGGTGACTGGTGTGGTCTCTGAGGAAACCTGGCTTTTGACGTAAGCAGTAGCCTCAGCACCATACACCTGCAGGCTGTAGACCTGTGATTTGCTTCTCTCTCCATCCCATGCCTCATCCAGGCCAGTCATTCTGTCCGTAGTTTGAGGTGTCTCCAGTTGGCTTTTGTTCATTTCCTCTTTGCCCTAACCACTGGTGGACAGCAGGGTGTGTGTGTTCTGATCCCAGAGGTCTCAGGTAGGATTTGCTTGGGATAAAGGTGGGCGGCAAGCGGGGTGTTTCTGCTTCTTGAATGCCTACTCCCAGCACCCGTCTTCCCACTGGTGTGACCTGCAGATATTCGACGTTGCCAGTCCTTAAGTTAGATGGCAAAGCAGGGGGGTAATTCAATTCAATCTTGGACCCTTTCCCAAACCTTTGCCTCGGGTTTTTGATTTTGTTGGGGTTTTATTTTCTTTGTTTTGTTTTGGTTTTGCTTGAATGTTCTCTTGAGACACTGATTACAAGAATATACTTTATAAGGTTGATGACTAAAGTTACAGATTCAGAATCTGTTCTTTTTTTTTTTTTTTTGAAGTTATGAACCAAATGAATTCTTTTTCTTTTTTTTTATTGAAGAACTTTATTTTAAAAAAACAAAGATAAATGTATAAATTTTAAGCATTTTTGCATAAAAGTATACGAATACATTTTTGTCAGTGCTTGGCTTTTTTTTTTTAAGGTTTGATAGTGTGCATTAAGATCTTACTAGTTACAATGAACATAAAGTACATGTAAAACAGGATGTAACCTGGGATTAGTCAAGGTTTTCTTGGTGTGTAAGGAGTAAACATAATGTTTTATTTCAGAATCTGTTCTTGATTGTGTTTCTCCAGTATACCATATGACTGTATGAAGCTGAAGTTGATCATTTCACAGTGTGTAAACGCACGAACTTACACGGAATGAGGACAAGGATGGCGTTTGGCTTGATGCCAGGAGGCTTTTTTGACACGCCTGTTGGTTCTTTGTGCCTGGCTCAACAGCTCACCCTGTGGATCTCTGCGCTCTTGTCTGATTTCCATTTCAGAAGTGCTGACACAGCTAATCTGAGCATTTATGTCTATTACCACTTGAAGCTCACGGGGTGTCTCTTTGGGGATATTCACACAGAAATGGCTTAATTGGATTTCAGCCCAGACACAGTATCTCAGTAGTTCTTTATGAATTGCATTAATTGGGCTACTGCCATAGGAAGTCTCCTCTCCCTCCTTCCCTCCCTCCCTTCCTCCCTCCTCCACCTGGGGGGGTGAAGGAGAGGGAGAGAGACATTAGAATTTAGAAATGCTTTGATTCAGTCTTTTCCATTGGCTTGTTGCTAATTTCTATAGTAAGTGAAACATCCTAGGACGAGGTAGCGCACCTCTCTGTGGGGAAGCCGAGGCAAAACAATTACTGTGCACTAGACACAGCTCAGAGCTGCACAGTGAGTTCCAGGCTATTTCAGGTTAAAGAGGAGCATCCCATCTCAAAAGTCGTAGGCCAGGAACGTCGCGCATACCTTAATCCCAACATCAGAAGGCAGAGGCAGGTGGAGCTGAGTTCGGGACTAGCCTGGTGTAGTGAGTTCTAGGACGGCCAGAGTCAGAGAGTGAGATCATGCCTCAGAGGGGAAAGAGGGATGGAGAGAATGAGAACCTTATAGGTAACAAATAGTTTGTAAGGTAACTGTCCTTTGGTTGTGTTTTTGCGTTATTTTCTTAATGTTTGTGTTATTTTCTAAATTCAAGGTTCATGTGGCTATTAACTGCCTGATTCAAGAGTGTAGTCAGTAAGGAACTGAACCTTTGAAAGGAAAAGAAAGGTGTAGGGCTGAAGTGGATCTTATGATGTAATTGAGAGGTGACCCTTCTCTAGGTGTGGTGACTCATGCTTGTAAGCCCAGCCTCACTGGAAAGGTCGATGCTGCCCTGAGTTTGAAGTCAGGCTAAGCTATATAGCAAATTTTGGGGTAGCCTGCACTAAAGCGAGACCCTGTCTCCAAAGCAGAAGCAGGCAGACAGCAAACAGCACCAGCACTTTCTCTCCTCCATCCCCCAAATAAAACAACCGGAAACAAAACCCTGAAAGTTTATCTGTGAACGTGCCTCTGAGCCCTGTGGACACCAGCACAGGAGAGTTCTCATCTCACGGTGACTTTTCCTCTCTGGATAGGTGTATAAATGTTAGACTGTGCTATTTGATTTTTTTTTTTTATGGGAATAGAAGGAGATCCTTCAGAAGCCTCTTGGAATCTGCGCCTCAACCCCGAGCAGTTGGTTGGAGAGTGGCGTTGGAGCTGAGGACAGCCATGTTTCCGAGAGAGGACAGTGAGAACAAATGAGCGTGTGGACGCTTGTACTCTGCCAATATTCAGGATATTTCAAAACAGCTAAATATGAACACAATACATTACATTCTAATTCGGTTATAATAATTAGAAGCCTCCATTTAAAATTTTTTATAGCCAGTAGCCTTTCAAAACTTCATTTGTTTTCTTTAATTAAAATAAATTTAAATTAGAGCCACAGAACTTGTTTTTATCTGAGTTACCTGTTGACACATCGCCATCCAGACTCCCGGACAACCGGCTGCCGCTGCTCTGTGCGGTGAGGCCGCAGTGTTTGACGCTGCACCTGGGAGTTTTCACCGAGCGTGGCGTCCACCAGGTTACCCATAATAATCCTCCCTGTGTTGGGCTGAGTAATGTCACACCGTGTGCACCTGTCTCATGTTTTACTGCCCGTTCATCTCGCAGACACTGTTTCCTTACGTTTATCAGTCTTGAGGTTTTTAAAGGCTCCATTACTACTTCACAGCGCAAACTCGGAGGCAGGCTTTTGACACAGAGGCCTGATCGAGACCACAGCAGCTGATGTAGAAAAAGGGTAGAGATTCAGCAGCACTTCCTACCCTGACATGGCCCTTTTAGCTCGTTAATCCCTAGCTCATGACAACCTGGGTCCTGACCAGCACGGAGCTCTGGATGTTTCCATTCTGGGATGCACAGATGTGTGGCTGGCAGGCTTCACAGGTTCAGTCTCTGCCTGGCTAAATTAATACGTGCTCTCAAATGACATGCAGGCTGACGTGCAGGCTGAAAAGGTATGTGAGGTTTCTGGTTTGATTAACTGTTGGCTGCAGGGAACCTCTTGGGTTTATATAAGACAGTGAAATATTCTTTGTGTGGAAAAATGCATTTGACCTTTTATTTGTAGAAAAACCACAGAGAATGCCAGGCTTAATGGAGTACCTCTAACCCTTAACCTAGGGTGGCAGAATCAGGGTTGTGGGTTTGGGGCCAGTCTGGGTTGCATAGTGACCTTAAGTCCAGCCTGAGCTATTTGGGGCGGCGGTCTTCTAAGAATAGGAGGAAAGGGAAGGAAATCGTTTTGCTGTGTAGAGATAATGCCAGAGTGTAAGTTGGTATAAACTGTGTTGTGTTTCTTAGTAAGATCATTTGGAGACTTATAATTGCACTTTTCCAAGGTGGTGTGGGCTTTCTGTAGGCATCTCTCTGGTCAGTGGAATCCTCTGGCCTCTGATATGGTTCAAAACAGAAAAACCTGACTTTGTCGAGGTGATTTTGTAAATTTTAGCCTTTGACTTCATGTGCCTTAACCCAGCCAGAAAAAATACAGTGTGCACTTACTTCTTTCCAGAAGGACCTCTAAGCGGAGAGGAAAGAAAGAACAGAGACTTGGCCCGTAGGGAAGTCTTAAGTAAGGATGGGGGCAGGGGTAGGGCAGGGCTGAGGAAGGGGTGGATCGTTCTCATTTGCCAAAGCCCCAAATAAACCAGCAGTTCCCCAAGCCTACCACTCGGTCAGAGCCAAGCTTCCTCCCTTGAGATAATCTCTCTCATCCAAGGGGTCTCTAGGAATAACTACTGACCTTCTGGAAATGTCAGGGATTGGGGGTTTGTGTGGAAAACACCAGCCTGGATCCACATGGTGCAGAATACCCCCACCTCTGCAGGATGCGCAGCTCAGCACTGTAGCACCATCATTTAAGTGAAATGGAGTAACAGTGGCTTCAGGAGGCCGACCGGAAGTTGTAGTTCATACTCTGTAAACATGACTTGCACCATCGTTGAAAGGAATTAGCTGTAAAAGACTGTTATGCACAATTACATTAAGGAATTATTCGTCAATCTGATGTGGTAATAAAGTTGTCCTTGCTTCTTTTGGGGTGTGCTGAGTTGTCTGGGCCAGGAGAGGGTTGTATATGTGCCTGTAATTGTTGTGGTTGGGTGGCAGTGCATATGGGGGTGGACATACTTTGTGCCTACAGTTGCATGTGTTTAAACATGGTTGTGAAGGGGTGGAGGGCACAGATGTTTACACTCCGTAACAGTAGCAAATTGACACTTAGGAAGTAGCAACAAAGATGATTTAATGGTTGGGGTCACCACAACTTGAGGGACTGTTTTAAAGGGCAAGAAGGAAGTGAGGTCTCCTTTGTAACCCAGACCACTTCCTTTCCCTTTCCCTTTCTATCCCTCATTAAGTTAGCAGTGTTGTTATATCACATATTCCTTCCATGGTGTTGTCTTGACATAGGCCCCCAAACAATGGAGCTAGCCTGCTGTGGTCTAAATGCTCTAAACCCCTTTCCTTAGTATTTGTCATAGCAATAGAAAGCCGACCTGCACACGCCCTGAGGGAGTTGATGCTTTGTAAAAGCAGTCATTCATGTATGTCTTGGAAGGTTGTTAGATCCAACAGCTTGCACAAATAAACAAGAATCTTTAAAATATTTAACCTTCTTCCAGAATAGATCTGGAACTTAGAAATACAGAGGTGGTTGGTAGAGTCATAGTCAAGCCACATAGGCAAGAAGGTCTGTGGTTTCGGCAGGAGAAATAAGAACTGGAGTCCAGATACCAGCCCTTCATTTCATCTTACAGTAAATACCTACAGAGGGACAGACATTAAGTATTCTCCGTGTATTTGCTTATGGGTTTTCCTTATAGTAAATCAAACTGTTAAAACTGTCTGATTCTTTAGAGAATGCATAAAGAGGAATTCATTTTTAAATCAAAATTTATGAACTTGCCTTTTGACACTTTATGATAGTCCTGCTTGAATTATCACTTCCTATTTGAGTAAAATAGAATTCTTTTTTTTTTTCCCTGTGAGGCTGTTAACATTTTGGGACATAATCGTCCTAGGAATGAATTAATAGATCTCCTCCAAGAGAACTGTCAGGACAGATGCCCCTCTGGGTTTGAAATGATTAAAGGTGCCGGTGAAATCACTTGGGAATCTGCAGCACACACCAGAGTCCCCTTAAAAATGCCAGAGGAAAGCTGAAGTGTTTGCCCAAGTGTGTGCACGGTGAATGCAGGAGGGGTGTGGGTACTGTATTAGCTGCTTGCCTCTTAACTATGGTGTAGCTTTGAGGTGCTAGTCCCAGACTCCCTAGTGTGGGCAGGGATGTTTTTAGCCTTAGGATTGGGGATTCAGTTGGTGACCCCCTGGCAAATGGCAGTGCAAGAAACAGTCAGCTGTGGATAGGGCTCTGTTCTCCTCTTCCTGTGGCTGGCCTCTGTTGCCTTGGAAGCGTTCCTTCTGTTTGAGGCAGTGTGTAGTAGTAGATACTTGGGAGCCTTTCTCCCACTATGACTTTTTTACCTGCTGCTCATGCAATGTGAGTGTGCCTGTGTGGTGTGCACGTGTGTGTGTGTGTGTGTGTGTGTGTGTGTGTGTTTCTGCCTGTGAGAGCAGGTGTCTAAGAAGACCAGACGGGGATATTGACTCTTCTAGAAGTTGCATTTACAAGCAGTTGTGAGCCTCCTGTATGGCTGCTGGGAACCCAACTCTGGTCCTCTGCAAGAGCAGTGAGCCCTTTTAACTGCTGGGCACCAGGCTCTTTCTTTTTTCTTTGAAATGGATAATTGAACTCGAATAAGCACGCACACCTAATATGTGTCCCTTTAATTTCTCTGCAGATCCCAGAGCCTCCTCTTCTGTAGTGTCATCCTGGCCCGGCTGGCTTAGGAGCTTGGAAGATCACTGGAGCTTTGTCACCTTCAAGGTGTCCTCAGACAGCAGAGAAACCTCATCTCTTTGAATAGTGCTACAATTTTTCCTGTCACCTCTTGTAACTGCGTGCCAAAGGTAAGCCTATACATTTCTGCATAAAAGAGGCTTGGCTGGTTTTTTGTTTGTTTTTTGTTTGTTTGTTTGTTTGTTTGCCTTAAATACTTAATTTGTCTAGTAGGTTTTTTTTTTAATAATTAAGGTTTTTTTAAAAAATTGTGTATAAGTGTTTGCCTGTATGGATATGAAGGAATGTGTACCATGGTCGTGAGTCACAATGTAGGTGCTGGGAACCAAAAGCAGGTCTTTTGCAAGAGTAGCGAGTGTTCTTAACCAATGAGCCATCTCTCCAGTCCCCGGCATAGTGATATTAAATTAGCAATAATAGCAGTAGAAATGTCCCTGATTTACTGAACTCCATTAAATTTAGGCTCTTAAGGGACATAGTTCAAATACCAGATTGTCACTGTTCTGACTGGAGAGTGGGTGGTTTAGAATATTTATATGGAAGCAAGTATACAGACCAGTGGACAGCTCCCTCCCGTGAGGTGAGGTTCTGTAACCTGTTCTAAGCTGAGGTTCCCTGTGTGCTGGGGACCAACATTTACAGCAGGACAAGGAGTGGTCTTTAGCCTGGCTGAGTTCAAGTCCAGCTTGGTGCCGAGAAGGTCAGTTCACATGAGAATGGACTGCAAATAAATAACTATTCCTAGGACTGTTGGACACGTCTGTATGCGAGATCTGTTCGGGCTGTGATCGAAGGAAATGCTGACCCTGAAGTGACATCGGTGGATGAAGATGTGGTTATGAGACAGAAATATGAGAGAGAGAGACAGAGAGACAGAGACAGACAGAGACAGAAAAAGACAGAGAGAATGTCTGTGTATGTGTGATGTGTTTCATGTTATAGATACATGAAAGATAGGCATTTCATACCTGAGCTACATCCCCAGCTCACAAATATTTCTCAGCCCTGATGAGAGCTTGAGGCCTTTGACTTTGGATGTGGTACAGCTCATCTGGTGTTCCCTCGGGGTGACAGCAACACCGTGTAAGAATGTGTACTGTCTGTAGAGTATCCCCTCAGAATTGCAGGAATAACACCCACTCACCATCCTTTTCCCACAAATCTCATCTTATTTCTGTTATTTAGATTGTCTTAAGATAGCATTGAATCTCTTATTTGGTCTTTGGAATTTGGCATAATGATTTTTGGGAGCGTACTTTTATGTGAGTTAGAATTCTCTTTCATTTGGTTTAGAAGCGACCACTGAAACTCGTTGTGAATGGGCTGTTTCTCCTCGATGCTTTTTAAAACACTTGCCTAGAAACTTGTCCACGTCCTTATCTCTTCCTGGTACGGTGTGTGCTATTTGGAACACTATAATATCGATATGCTGTATTTCACGAGGGTGTAGTTAATGAAGTACCCTGGCAGTTAACGCTGGTGTTATAATGTCCTGTGGAGGAAGTGGCTCGTTGTATCAGGTTTGCGGAGTCTCTGAGGCGGATTCAGAACTCGGTGCTCTCCTGGACTCCAGAGCTGACGCAGGCTTTAGATCTGCATTCCCAGCCCTCCCCAGGCTTGTCACCCCATCACTGCCCACGGAGGACACCCCACTTCCGCCTTCACAGGGCTCTCTACCCACCCCATGCCAAGCCCGTGGGGCTGAGGAATATTCTGATCATTGTAGATTCACATATAAAGAAAATCTCTCAACGCCAGTGATTTAGATAGTCATTGAAGCAGAACCTTATTAGACTCAAGTAATTTGAGAATGCTCACCTATCAATCAGCTCGTCAAATTCCGTGGGCATGTAAGCTAGAAATCACAGCTTCTCAGATCTGGCCACCAGAATTCATTAATAATTCACCAGGAACACACTGGCACTGATTATGAGGAAGTTTTTAATGACCAGTTGGTGACATTGACGGGCTTGGCGTTTGCATCGAGGAGGGAGTGCTCTATCCTGGCTCCTGGCACGGAACCAGCCTGCACACTCAGCAGGGTGCATTACACCGGCCAGGCAGTGGTTTCAGGGGCCATGTTTATTTCATAAGGGATGAGATCTATACGGAGAGCATTTAATTTTGTGGTTTAGGGTGGAGGCAGCTGAGTAATAAACACCGTGAACGCTGACCACATTCTAAGCCGTCTTGCTAGGATTGTCTTCACACTGTCTTTTAGTGGCTTCAGAAATATAAATATGCTTCCAGACTTCCTCGTGTCCGGCCTGGCCAGAGCTGGAGCTGTTGCAGGACCAGCTAGACCGCACGGGTTGTACTCTGTGTCTGTAGCCAGTCTGCCTGGAGCACAGAAGCACTGCCCTTGGAGACGGAGTCTAGGAAGGCCCTGGGGATGTCACACTGGAACCAGTTTGAAGGAATGAAATACACATGGGTAGAAACTTAACAGTTCAGCTTGGCACAGGGCAGGCCTGGTAGCCTGAATGGGTTTGGGTGCCAGAGAAAGTGGTGTCTGGGACTAGCCATGTGCTTTCTGGTCGACGGTCTTTTAAAGGGACATTGAGAAACACAGTGGCTGGACAGCACCATCCGTGTACCAGAGGGACACCAGCGAAGAGTGTCTACAAGAGCGGTGATGGGGATGACGGTCTTGGGTGTATCCCCTGCTTCCTGGGTACCCAAGGAATATACCACGTTTACTAGGCCTACACTTGGGCTGGGCTGAGGAGCAGTTAGAGGGTAGTGGGGTCTCAGAGCTCATTTCTAGGGCTGTGTTTTTCTGGCGCGTGGTTCTTATTTCATTAAAGTAAAGGCACAGAATTTTGGAGACCTGACTAGGAGAACGGAGACCCTGGAGACAGGTTGCTCACACACCCTTTTCACACCCTCCTCGTTGGATTTGTAGATGCTCACGCTCAGCATTTCACTTGAAAACTGAATTTTCATGTTGGTTGGTGGAGGTGGCCGTTGCTCAGTGGGGTGGATGCTATGGGGTCTTTGAGTGCCGTATTGAGGGGAGAGATACCGTCACTGGATTTCACCATCCCGTTAGTGGCTACTGGGATTATACGGAGATATAAATGTGCGGTACTACAGTGCAAAAGAAGATAATGCACCAAGCCTGTCTGTCACCCTTACATTAATACCCAGAGTACTGTCCAGTAGTGCTTCCTTAATGAAGGAAAGTTTCACTATTTTAACATTCACTTTATACTTGACTTAGATAAAAGCGGATTTTCCTAGAGCTTAACATGTTTCCACCTGTTCCTCTTTCCCCTCCCTCTCTCCCTGTCTTTGCTCCAGCACCATGCTAATGGACTAAACCTCTGAAACTGTAAGCAAACCCCCAATCAAATGCTTTCTTCCTTTCTTAAGAGTTGCCGTGGTCACGGTGTCTCTCCACAGCAACAGGATGCTGACAGACACCTCAGGGCTCTGTCAGTTGTGTTATTTTCTCAAGACAGTAGAGCCACATTGTCACTTGACCAGACCCTGCTGCCTTCACAACTGTGGTCCTTATGTCACTGTGCCCTGGTAATTAGGAACTCCTGGTTCTTCTGATGGAGCATTAGAGCCCAAAAGCTCTCTAGCGAGCTGATTCTGTGTCCTGTCTCTAAGAGTTTTGCTTAACAGTATGGATATTGCTTGTGAAGAGACATATTATTTTGACTGTGCCAAAAGCAAAACCTTAACAAGGCTGATACAGAATACCTTATCAATCAGTTATTTTTTATGTAAAAAGAAAACTGATAAGCATCATGAACCCACATTAGATCCATATTTTGGGACGTGGCATGATAAAGGGCCTGGCTTGTAACTTCTAGTTCCTCATATTGGAGCTGATCCTCACGAGTTCCCACAGGACCATTAACCATCACTGGAAGTCCTGGGCACCATCTGCTCCTGAAAGCATTCTTCTGACTCTTCCCGTGGCACATTGTAGAGTCATTGTATAAGTGTACATTCATTGTACACATATATGTTGCATACGGAACAATGGAATAAGTGCTCATCAAAGTAAAGCAAGGGAGGAGTTACAGAAATGTTTCCCAGCAAATGTCCCCAGAGGCTCATCTGTTATAAGCTCTGTCCCTAGCTGCTGCTACTGTTGGGGGTGGTGGGGACTTTAGAAGTTAGACTCTGGTTGAGATCACCGGAGGTAGACATTGGAAGGATGTGGCTTGTCCTCTGCTGCCTGATGGCCATGTCATAAGGAGCCTCTTCTATCCTGTATTCTGGCTATTGTGAAACTGCTTTGCACAGACCCACAGAGGTCAAGCAAGCACAGCACAGCAGAGATGAGGGTGACCTTGGACAGGTATGAGAGAAAGGTGGCTACAGGAAGCCATCTACACGGTGGACTGACAGCCTCCTGTGCCGTCTTGCTGTTAGTGTCTTTGTCTAGGTCACATTTGACTCTTGGGAGAAGTGGATGCTGGTATAAATAATTCTGTACCATTCTAGGAATTTCCTGAGCATCTCTACTCACTTCAGGTCGGACGTTTAAACATTGTTTAAAAGTTGCCGGGGGAGGGGGGGGGATCTCATTTCCCCTTATTTCAGGAGCCACAAGTCTGGAGTCTTAAGAATTTTGAGTTTATGTGATTGAGTGACTCACAGAACAGAGGAAGTAAGGCTGGGGTAGGGTGGAGTTCATCTCACGATTGCTGCTCGTGGTTGTAATCCACAATAAAGCTAATGCTGACCAAGTAAACAGAATGCAGGCTGTGTGTACTGACTACAGAAGGAAGTTCAGCTCAAGGCCCAGGCAACACACACACCCAGTGTGGAGCGAGTGCCAAGTTTACTCTATTCTGTTTAAGTCTAACAAGCAAGGCTGTAAACAGCGATTTTGCAAATTATGTCACTTATTATTAAACTAGGATCCTAGATAGGATGCAAAGAGAGAAAACAGGACACCGGGGAGAAACTGCCAGTCTTGGTAGTTTGGTGTTGGCTCATTAATTGTAGTAAGTACAGTATACTAATACCAGCTATTAATTAGGAAGAGGGCTATAATTTTAATTAGCGTATAAAATTGAGCATAAATCCTCCAAGCGTTTATCACGTCCTCATCCTGACTTAGATCGTGGGCCTCCCTCTGTCTCTGTGACTGAGTGCCTGAGGGCACATGTGAGGGTGAAATGTTTACTTTGTACTTTTAGGTTTTCAACCAATAGTTGCTTCCGGGCCTGTGTGAGACTGCTCATCAGTTACGGAGACTACATTCTTTTCTAAGGAGAGCTTCTCCCCAGTTCATTACAGTGTGAGCCTTTGTGGTCCATCCCAAGTGACCTCTGGATGCTGCTGCAGTGAGGCCGGGTCTGAGCATTTGGGGGCTTTGGACCATCCAGGCCATAAGAGAATAATGTCCTTATAAATGACACGTGCAGTTGGAATGAGCAACTACCCTTCATGTCTCCAGAAATATTTATACATGTGTGCAAGTCAGCCAGTGATAGCCCATGACCCTTCAACAGTCCTGGGGTCCTTGCTGAGTGTGTGGGATGAGGGTCCCTGTTCCCAGAGCCAGGTACCTACCAAAGGGTAAGTGTCCCCTTTGTTATAATCCCTCTCATCAAATGGGGAACACTAAAACGAGGACAGGTGCTTAGGCATGTGGTATAATTATTCAGACCCACGGAGCCAAAGTGACCTTGAACATCACAAGACTGGGTTCTATGGCCTGTGCCCTTCACCTTGTTCTGCTTCTGCCTCTGCCCTGCCTGTTTCTAAATTGTGGGCATCGTGAGTACTGTGGTGGTAAGGGGAATGCCCAGGTACTGCGGAGCGTAATCGAGTGGATGTGCTTATAAGATGTTTAAATAATGGAGGCTGCTTTTATGTTTGGAAACTCAATAGCAAGACTGCGTAAGCCCCTGAAGTCTGGTCCCTACTCATTGTCCTGGGGGACTCTGGAAACACATTTCCTGACAGTCCTTCATGTGCCCTGGGGCTGTCAGAGAGGCCAAGTTTGAGCGTGATCTAGTCCATGCCTCCAGGTGGGAATTCCTAGTTGCTTGTGTTTCTCTTGGCCCCATTATTGAGATGTCCTCCATGCTGGGAGAAGACAGAGCTCTGTCTAAGGCCTATGTTATCCACAGTTTATATAAAATTACTTTACTGAATCAGCAGTGATTGTACCGACTGGTGTCTAAAAAGCAGGCAGTACACAATGCCTAGCCTTTCTCCTGTTGTCTAGCCTGCCTGAGAGGAAGGTGAGCAGGCTTGTGGCTAAAGTAGTTGATTATGCATAAAATAGCCGAACACTTTATGTTTCAAAAAAAAAATAGGTGAAGAAAAATTAGGGCTGTGAAGGAAGGCAGCCCATGCTGACTCCTGGCTCTCTCGAGCCGTGCACATGGGAGAGCAAACCTGCACATGACTGCACATGCACATACATATATGAACCACGTACAGGAAACTGAGGAGACGGGGGAATCTCTTGAGGAGGAAAGAGAAAAAAATGTGGCAGTCAGAGTCACCAGGCAGCCTGGCGGTCCAAACCCTGGCCTTGTCCACCAGAGAGAAATATCTTCGACGGCATCACACTGGTTACTATGAAAGGAACCTTTCACAGCAGTGGCCATCATCCAACAATGGCAGCAAACAAACCACAGAAAGAGCCCCTCTGTAGTAACCCTCGGAGGCAAGCTGGCTTCTGCTGTCACATTCAGCCTGAGCCTCGCTCTCGGGAGACTCTGCCTCTCTCTAATCAAATATTAAAAACACAAATCCCATCCCAAGTCATCCCCAGGATATCAGGGCCTGGTGTTTCTCCCTAAGCAATTCCACCTATTCATTCGTCAAAAGAAAATTGAATCTGGCTTTTGTTTATCAGCATCCATCTTCCCCCTGGGATTTAGTTTTTTAGAACAACAGCAAAATTCTACTGCCAAGTTATACTAGCAAGCAGTGGGAATAGTAATTGAAGCTGTGGGTTTGTGGAAAGTGCCCTCTGGTGAGTTTGAACCCCAGATCCTCTGCTTTCTAACTTTGTGGACTCAAGTGAGTTACTGAACACCCCAAGCCCCACCCCCATCATTTCTAAATGCATCACAAGATAACATCGATTTCAAAAGGTCCTTGTGGACATTTGATGTGCTCCATCTTATGAAACACTGGGACATGGGTCTCAGTTGACTGTCACCATGCACCCCTTGACCATGCAGATGGTTCATGGAAAGGGCTTTTATATCTCTTCTGTTTTATATATGGCCTGTTCTGTTTTAGGAAGGTGGCGAGACCTTGCTTATTGTCACAACTTAATTAACTTGGTAAGAGTTGGAACAGCCACTTGATTCCATATTGTATCCTAGTTAGGATTAAAGTGTATTCGCTGTAATTAGTAACAGTGCTGCAAAAAGCCACCAACTGGCCCCGTTGTTTCCTCACAGGAGACCAGGGTCCTGCCAAATGCTGTCACATGAATTGGCATCTGACTAGTCTATATCTACGCACATCTTGAAGTTAATCAAGAATTTTAGTTGGTTCTAAAACCCATTCACGTGTCAGTCTCTATAGTTCAAATGGGCTTTTGTAGATCATGAATCAAGGACCAGGAATACTGCAATACATGGAGGATTTAGGATGCTCCTGTTTCCAAAGAAAAACTCCTCACTGAGATGAGCTTCCTAGTGCAGTAGGAATAAAGGCCCACAACGCAAATGCCCTAAGACAGTGTCCCCTTCTTTACTTGTGTTCTAAGTTCAGAGTCCTTACAAGTCCCACTAGGTGACACCACTCAGGGCGTCACCATAAGCTTACACTCCGGGAGGCTCCGGGAGAACAGCCTTTTCTGGTGTCTGGAGACATCTCTTGGTTACAGCATGGCATCTTTAATTTTTTCTCTGATTTTCTCAAGTCAGATTAGCAAGGATGTTTGTAGCCGTCCAGAGCCTGCTGGATCATCCAGGATTATCTCCACATCTCAGGGGGAGCAGTTAGTGACCTCGATTCATGTTGGTCATGTAATCCAATAAACCTGTAGATACTCTTTATAGGATGCAGACACATGCTTACCACATCTTGCAAAGCCTGTCTGGAGTAAGTTTTTGTGTGTTGATCACTTACAATCTTCCACCACTCAAGGCATGATATGTTAGATAGGAAAAAAAAAATTCCAGAGACCCTCTGTGAAGTTGTTACATAATTTGAATAATTTAGATTTTGTTGAAAATTGACATTGGGATGGCATCTGTCTCTACTTGGTCTCAGCGTGGGCCCTCCATCCCTGTTCTCTTGGTCTTGCTCACAGACACACATTCTGGTATGTCTACATACACATGCACACAGATATATTTTCCTGACATTTCAAGTCAATATCCTGCCAGTAAAAATGTTAGGCTTGCTTTGCCCGCCTGCTTGTCTATGTGTATATATTTTGAATTTTGTTTGTGAGATCCTATGTCTTCCTTCTCGTGGTTTAAATTGACAGTTCTTCAGTAGTTTATATCTTTATTGAGACCTTTATTAATCATTAAAGCAAACTAAATCAACGTTATTATTCTTTTAAAATAATATTTTTTCTTTGAGATTTTCATGTATGTTTGGAATATAGTCACACATATCGTCATCTATATATATAGTTACACATATAGTCGTGTGTGTGTGTGTGTGTGTGTGTGTGTGTGTGTGTGTGTGTTGATGTTAAGGTGATACATGGTTGGACAGTGGAGAGGTAGGCAGAGAAAAAGTAGGAAAATGTAAGAGGAATAGAGATTGGGGGAGAAAATCAAAATGGAACTGGAAAAAGCAGACCTGGATCCTGGTGGCCGAAATTGGCGATAGGTAGACAGGAATATTTTAAGGGATTCTATAGGTCTTTAATCTCATATAGAAGGGCAGTTTGTATCTTTGTCTATTTGATGTAATCCTATTGTGTAGAGGGTTTATGGACTGAGATTATAAACTTGTATAGAAAGCTACTGGGCCTTAGAGTCAAGTTTGTGCTGGGCAGTGGGGTAAAGAAACACGCCAGGGCAGAAGCACCAGGGCGGGCAGAGTGAACCATCTGGGACGGGAACCTTGTGGAGAGTGTGGCTCATGGACTGAGTGACAGAGTCTGTGCACTCGGCTCCATAAAAGTGTCATCCACAGAGTGAGACCACAGGAGCTGATAAAAAAAGATAAGCCATCAATGTTTAATATTTACTGCAACATATATAGTCACAACATATATAGTCATTATATATAGTCACACACATACCCCAGCCACCATTTTATCCTTCCATCCTTTCTTATGTAACTTCCAGTTTTCTCCTCCTGCTCTTCCTTTTGTTCCTCTTCCTCCTGCTCCTGCTCCTCCTTTTCACCCATAGATTCCAGTTTGTGTTGCCTGACAGCTGTGGGAGCCATAGTCCTAGGTGTAGATACTGGTTCTGAAAGTACACAAACCACTCGATCTCTGATTCTCAGTCTTCTAAAAGACGCTGCCCAGAACGGTGGCTGTTCTCTGGGTTAGATGAGGGGTCGTGTTGCCCATCCCATTTCAGAATTTAGTCCCCACATCAAGGCTTCCTCAACATTTCCATGTACAACCTCACGCCACTGGAGAGTAAGTTTGCACACTACTGAGATGAGATTGTTTAGTTTTCACGAAGAATTAAATCTCTACTTAGCTTTTGTTTCTACAGGATAAAGATCATCTTTAACATTTTTCAAAGTTGGTGTTTTTATTTTATAATCATCAATGCTGAGCTCCCTGCTTGACATACATTGTACAAAACGGCAAACGGGTACGTAGGGCCATGTCTGAAATCGTTGGAGATTTTGAGGCGATGACCGAGCCTGAGTTTTTAACACCCCTATGAAGCTCATGTTAGCAACTCAGCTTTTTTTTTAACTAATTTGGAACTTCCGTGGAGAGAGGACCAACAGCAGGAAACTGTTAAGTCTTCTCCCCCCATAATGAAACCGTTCTGTTACTTTAAAAACAGAAGATTTTGTACAGACAGAGGAATCTCAGTCTAGTCTGGAATCTGAGCTGAGGTGTTTGGGTTTGTGTAGTGTCCCACATTGGGGCATGAGGACATACTTGATTCTGAATTACTCTTTGGTCACACATCCATAAATCTTTGATCGTTGCCCAATGGGTCATGCCCTTCATACTTTATGCAGCCCTTTCTGTGTTTCTAACCGACAGTTTTAAAACTTGGGTCCTAGATAGAAGATTTTGCTTTGGTTCTTGTTGTGTTCACAGATTCCACCCAAGGGATGAAGTGTGGGCACTGGAAAAGATGGGAGGGTGGTACCTGGCCCTTTCTTGAATATTCTGATGTGATTGACAGAGGAAGGGCTCCCAAGCAGTGCCACCTCCTACAAAGGAAGAAAGGCTTTGTTTGGCCTCGTATCAGAAGAAGGCAGTTCACCATGGCACAGAAAAGCAGCTTGCTTTGTGGCCTGACCAGGAAGGAGGGAGAGGAATACTGGGGCTCAGCCACCTTTCTCCTTTTCTCCTTTGTGTTTAGTCCAGGATGCTAGCCCATGGAGTGGTTACCACCCATATCCAGGATAGATCTTCCCTCAACTAAACCTCTCTGGAAACATTTTCAGAAACAAACCCACTACATCCTTGTGCCTCATTAATGCCCTGAGGGATTTTTAGTCCAGTCAGGTTGACAGTTTAAAAAACACTACAAAGCACCCAAACACAGCACTTGAATCGTAATATTTTCCCCTGGTCCCTAGAGGCTCATGGCTACCTCTTAATGCAAAATGCATTCATTCTAACTTGGAAGGACTTCATACTCTATCTCAACAGTGTTAGAACTCCAAAGTCTTTTCCAAGACCTGAAACAAATCTTAACTATGAACTTCAATAAAATGAGAACAAGTAACATATTTCCAATAAGTGGTAACAGAGTAGGAATAAGATTTAGGGTATAACAAGGAAAGAGCCCACTAGAACAAGACTGAAGCCTAACCAGAAAACACCAAGTCTTGCGTCTCTGTATCCAGTATCTGGGCATCTGCCTCTCTGCCTCCAGTTTGGCTGCCTGCAGTGCATGTGGCTTTTTCTTGGCTACACTTGGTTCCTGCTGTATCCCTTAGCAACTGCTGCATGTTTCTGGCCTCTCCAATACCCTGTTCTGAGGCTTAGCAGGAAGCTGTGTTTTGGTGAGCCTTAAGCATTCAGCATGCACTGAAATAAATGCATCCAAATCCTCCCATAGCTACTGTTGATGCAGAAGGAAATTCAGTGGAGAGCTTTGGTTGGCTGCATATCAACTGATTTAAATGGTGATCTGTTCCTATTTAAAATCATTTTGGAAATTATATAATTCAGCAACAGACCTGAATTTAAATGGAACTTAAATGGAATCCCCTCTGAACCCCATTTTTATTAGTTATTGGTCCTGCCCTTGACTTTAAAAGAGATACCCACTGTGATGCTTTTCAGGTCTAAGCTGATAGAGAAGTCAGATATGTGAGCTTCAAGCTATGAACTAGGGGTCCTCAGATGTCAGGTAGTTATTTTCTCTCCGGCTTTGAGAAGAACTTTGTGTAAACGGCACCCTCTTGGATATCATGTACATTATATGTCCAGTTAACAAGCATTTTCTTCTTCCTGAATGATTCTCATCTAATGTGGTAATTCATAAGTGAGAAGACATGAACTAGTCTTATGTGTCTGAACGTGGTAGAACATGTATTCATGCCTCCGTGGGTTTCCTGTGACTCTGAACTCATGAGGTAAGATCAGGACTCTGAACAGAGGGGTTTGGGTCAAGTACCTTGTTATTGTTGCTTCTGTACTTAAAGGGCATATCCAGTCAGTAGAGGGACTAAATACTGATTTCTGCTGCAAGAACACGTGTGATTTTTCTACCCCAGTAGGGTGTAGTTGCTGAAGTAGGCGATACCCGTGTGAATTGTGTTCTTTCCTGTCTACTACTCCCCAGATTGACTTCATCAGATTTGTGCCATATCTGTTGTTTTTTAAATTATTTTATTGGATACTCTCTGTATTTACATTTCAAATGTTATCTCCCCCTTCCCATCCTTCCCTCACCCTCAATTTGTGTCCACAAAGTTGTACCCTCTCCCAGTCGCCCTCTTCACCTCAGTGCCTTGGCATTTCCCTACATTGGGAAAACGTGCCTTCACTGGACTAAGGGTTGCTTCTCACATTGATGCCAGGCAATGCTGTCCTCTGCTACATGTGCAACTGGAGCCATGGGTCTCTCCGTATGTGCTCAGTGGTTGGTGTTTTAGTCCCTGGGAGTTGTGGAGGGTTTGGTTGGTTGATAATGTTCTTCCCATGAGGTTGAAAACCCTTTCTGCTCTTTCAGCCCTTTCTCTAACTCCTTCATTGGGGTCCCTGTATTCAGTCTGATGGTTAGCTGCAAGCATGCTCAGCTGTAATAAGCTGTCTTTTGGAGTAGTTTTAATATGTATTTTGACATATTAAGACAACAGACATGTCTTGACATATATTTGCAAATACAAATACATGCATCCACCATCTGTCTGCATTAACCCCCACACCCCCGCCGGTCCTCTTTCTCCATAGATTGTTCTTTCCTAAAAATGTCATATATAAGAACTAGTTAGGGCAGACTGTTCAGGGAATTCTACAACAGAGTTCTACAGTCGGGAAGGGTTCGACTCCCCAGTTGAAGATAAGTGGGGGTTCACAGCCAGGCTAGAGGAAGAATAGGAACGGACGATCCTGGATGAGCCCACCTAACAGGATTCTGGCTAACGAGGCCAGGTGACCAGCCATCACAGCAGCATGGCGGGAGTCTAGGAACCTGGTCAGGTGTCAGGTGGATGTCACCGGATGATGCAGAGATGGACACAAGCTGTAGAGAACAGGATTCCAGGGACTGCAGTGAAGTTTGTCCAGAGGAGACCCGTGTCCAAATCCACATGCCCAGCTCTCTGGCTTCACTGCCTGCCTTCGCTTCCGGGAAGCATCTGCACTTCCTCCTCCTTTTCCCTGGCACTTAAATATTCCACTGTCAGGTAGACAGTTCATCAGTTCACCTACTATAGGGTATCTGTTTATTTCCAAGTTTGGGCAATTATGAATAAAGTAGTAAATGTCTAAGTATTGCTCTGTTTTCCAGGATAATTTTATATTTATAGAAAAGTCGTAGTACGCTTATTTATGCAAAAAGTTAGCCCTTAGCTAATTTCTCCAGGATTAACATATCGTATGGAATTGTTAAAACTAGTTAACCTGGTGCTTTGCTGTTATCTGGGCTTCGCTTACATTTCAACAGTTTTTTATACAAATTTTTCTTTGTGTATTTTACCATCCGTCTCAAGCGACCACATTGCATTAATTGAATTTGAGCTTATTGGATTAGTTTGGGTGTGTTATATTTATTAAATATCTTCAAACCCCTCAGCATATGCTGAGAATACTAGTGCTATGAGGGGCAGGTGTCACTTGTCAAATTCGGACTTTAATTATGAGATTGTTATTTTGAGTATCCCCCCCCCCCCAATTTTGCATCTAGCTTCAGTAAAATGCGCAGTGCATTTAGTGCCCTGAGAGGGACTGCAGGCTTTGATTACAAGATGTTTCTCAGCAGCACTAGAGCTTACGGGTAGGTCATTTTAAGGTCAAGTGTTTGAAGGGGCCGGAAGGAGACTGGTGGCAGTGTGGTCATGGGAGCTGTCGCTGACAATTTTTCAAATCTGTCAGAGGAGAGGTGTTCAGGTAGCTAATGAGCATCTTTAAATGCTTTGCTGGCAGAAGGACTCCATGAAAGATGACAGAAGAAGTCATTGTCATAGCCAAGTGGGACTACACTGCCCAGCAGGACCAGGAGCTCGACATCAGGAAGAACGAACGCTTGTGGCTACTGGACGATTCCAAGACGTGGTGGCGGGTGAGGAACGCGGCCAACAGGACGGGCTACGTGCCTTCCAACTATGTGGAGCGGAAGAACAGCCTGAAGAAGGGCTCCCTGGTGAAGAATCTCAAGGACACGCTAGGTGAGTGGCCAGACCTACCTGGAACAGCAAGTCACCCCACAGGAACAGCCAGGGGATAACACTGCTCCTTCAGAGTGTGTGTGTGTGCTGTGTATAGTGTATGTGTGTAGAGTGCGTATGTGTGTGTATGAATGTATGTATGTGCTGTGTGTAGTGTGTGCGTGCTGTGTATAGTGTATGTGTGTAGTGTGTGTGTAGTATGTGTAGTATGTGTATGTGTGTATGTGCTGTGTGTAGTGTGTGTGTGCTGTGTGTCTGTGTGTAGTGTGTATATGTATTATGTGCTGTGTGTAGTGTGTGTGTATTTATGTATATGTATGTGCTGTGTATAGTGTGTATGTATGTATTATGTGCTGTGTGGTGTATGTGTGGTAGGTGTGTGGATGTATGTATGTATGTATGTGCTCTATGTAGTGTGTGTGTGTGTGTGTGTGTGTGTGTGTGTGTGTGTGTGTGTGTGTGGTTTTGGGCCAGATGTTAATGTTGATAGCCTCTTACCTACTTGGGTTTTGTACTGAGATCAAGATAAATACTCTCCCTATCATCTTCTGGATAAATTATACAGTTTGGGATCTTGGGTAAATCAGTTCTGCTGTGTTCTATGGACTCCACACAGCTGTCTGTTCCCTTGAATCCAAACTGTAGAGGACCCTGACTTAGAATCATGACAAGTTCAGTAGCTTTTCCTGTCAGTGTACCAGCCTTTTAGCTTTCAATCTCTCATGCACTGGCCTCTGCACACAGAAGAAGGAGAAGGCACTTTTTCCCTCGTCGTAGGTGATAGGATATTTTACTCCACAGTTTCAGGCAGATGGTTACTGTGTAGTTGGGGTGATTAAAAACATGACATTAGAAGTCTCTCAGATAGACATCTCCATAAGCCCTGTTTAGTTATCACATTCTTCACAGCCGTGCCTCTTTTCTTCCTCCGGTATGTTAGTTCATTTCCTGTTACTGTAACAAACTGCTTGAGGTTAGGTTACTTTATAAAGAATAAAGCTTAATTTGGCTTACACTCATGGTCCAAAGTCAAGTGGCTCAATGTATATTGCCTTCTTGGCAAATTTTTAGTGTGGTTTAAGTGCTTTATGGCAAGAGACTAGGAAGGATAAAGAGCTGTATGTGTATGTTTTCTGATGCTGTTCCCTCTGTAAACCCCAGTATTTATGCAACTAATATCACCCAAAAGCCCCACCTCTAACCACTTTGATAGGAACCAGTTTCATCTTCCTTACTACGTCTGTGGGGGTTAAATTCAGCATCAGCTTAGGAGATACATTCAAACCACATTAATCCATGGCACCTGCTCAGACAGGGCATCACTACCACAGTGATTGGCACATTGTGCTCACCAGCCGTGGTCATTGCTTCAGATTGTCTAAGAATATATTTGGGAGGGCTCTATGGAAGGACAACTAAACTGAGCTGACAGTTTACGGCTGCTGCCTCCTCGGGTAAGTATGAAGTTGTTGATAGGCAATAATGCTAACTTGCCACTTGAGGTTTGTCATGGAAGTGAGCCAGTATCACCTGGGCTAAGCGTATGTAGGCTGTTTTGTGTGTTACTGGAGGGGGGCAGGGTGAGGGAAATACGGGAAAATTGAAAACAAAATCACAGTGATGGTGGTGGGGGTTGCCCGGGATCCATCTTCTTCCTTGTAGGATTCATAAAGGCCAGTGGATGAAGCCTTCGGTCATTGGGAGGTATTTTGTGTTGTGATTGGATTTTTCTCAGGATGTCTGTGGCTAGTGTAGACTCTGAGACTGCTGGAAAAATTCCATTTGTTATTAGCATTCTCTGTCTTTTTCCACTAAACTCTCTCCCCTGTGTACTTTTTTCCTTTGCTTGAGACACTCACTGGGAAGAAATGCTTCTGTCCTATTCTTGGGATTCTTAGTTGAGTATGGTAAATAAAGAAGCGGGTTCAGTGGGCCAGTGCTTTAGTGTTCTGAGAGTATGTGGCTGGTCTTTCTAACACACCCTCTGTAGGGTGTTGAGCATTGTTGACATGTTTCCCTTTAAAAACAAAAACTTGAGAATTCTATAAAGCATAAAATGCACAGGGCGTGGAGGTAGAATAAGGTAGCCCCCCAGGCCATGGAGAGCTGCTGAGGGGCTGCCTGTTGACTTTCTTCAGAGTAAAGATAGACATCGGGTTGGTGCTCCACGCCTTATGTTTGCCCAGTGTATTCAGATTTCCCTGCGTGTGATCAGTCCCTCCTGTTTCACGACCCTAAGTTACAGAGCAAACCAGTGCGTCTTCCTGCTGGTGCTGGGCCTGCTCCCCTGTCACCGACAGGCTGCCATCCCGCCCTGCCGGGATGCTTACACTGCTAGGAAAGGCCAATTCCATTTTTGGAGAATACAGATTGTTAGAAAGTGCTTCCTTAAATAGAATTGAAATCTTACATTTCTCAAACTTCCTCTCCTTGGCTCTGACACTGCCCTCCAGTACCATGCCAAGCAGAACAAATCTCCTCAGTGAGTGACAGCTCTTCTGTGAACTTCTGTCTCCATTTCAACACACAGTTCTTTGGAAAACATTTGCATTAAGCATGAAAGGTTGCAAAAATAGAGATTAAACTGTGTTTTAGATATCCATATTTATTAATAGGAGTTGATTTTCATAACCAGGAGGCCTTTGGGATTCAGGGAGAAGTAGCCTGATTAATTTTTTTCTACGTTTTATGCATGCATACAACATACAAAATTGGGGGGTGTGTGTGTGCTACAACATGTATGTGTAGGTCAGAAGACAACCCACGGGCATCTGTTCTTTCTTTCTACCATGTAAGTCCCAGGGATTGAGCTAATCTGGTCTGCAGATTTGATGGCAAGCACCCTTATCCATGGGAAGCTACTTCACTGCCTGGGTTTTCATGTTTAGTACTTTGTTGGTGCTGCCTGCTCATTTGTTTTTCTTACCTGCCATGACCGCCTTTGCTATTGGGCAAAGAGAGACCCTGGCATCTGAGTACAGCCTTCCTGCTGTGAGGCAGTATCTAGAAGAAGGGGAGGCATCTTTACCACGATCTCTTTGTACAGTATTCTTTTGATACGGACTGTCTTTCCCCAGTTTGTAGGCTACAGAAAGGTGGAAATGCCTTCTGTAATTCTCCTGTCTCCCAGGTATTTCTTTTAATATAAACCCCTGAGACTAATTGTAACCATTTGGGTTTTTCTATGCCTGTCCATGGTCTGAATAATGACGGGGAGACTTTGTTTTGGTTTGGGTTTTTCCCACAATGCTTTTAGCCTTAGCGTAGGCTAACTCCCCAACTATCTTTTAACTTATATTAACCTGTTCTATTCCATGTCTGGCATGTTGTCAGTTATCTTCTCAGCTTCATACTTCCAACTTCCTCTGCAACTTAGTGGTGAATCTTTTTGTGCCTTATACTCCCAGAATTCCTTTCTCCTTCTAGTCTGCCTTTTTGCTATAAGCGACAATTTTATTTTAACCAATCAGAAGGTGCCTTAGGCAGGCAAGGAAGAACAGAGACACATTGCTACACAGTGCATATAAATAGTATCCCTGCAGCTGTGATGGCTTCCTGTTCAGTTACAGACTCTGGTGTGTCCTCAGAGTTAGAGCATGAGTTTTAAGCTGGAAAGTGTCTCTGCTGTGCGGAGGTACCCAAACAATACTGACTTACCCTGCCTACCCTTTCTTGTAACTGAGGGGTGGCATTCGTGTGGAATTTGTACTACTGTGGAATCCGTTTGAATCTGTGGGGCAAATGTTCATCTGCTGGAGCTCCTTTCGTGTTCTGATCCTGATCATGAGCCGTCAAGAAAATGTTCCCGTGCAGAGTCGGGATTGTCAGGAGCTGGTTCAGAAGGCAGTGTTCTGCTCTCTCCCGGCTGCTGGCCTTGGCCTGTATAACTGTCTAGGCTCCATGTTAGCCTTATGCCAAACCTTTGGAGATGGAGACACTTCTCCCTGGGAGATAATTTTCTAAGATTTCTCTGCAAGTGCCTCAGACACAGTTTTTGTTATCATTCTGATTCTAGCTAGAACCTACCACAGTTCCAAAGGAGTTGAACCTTACTCAGGTGACGATGAACAGTAGGCAAATTGAGCAGAAGCATTGTGACCTCTGAAAGAATGAGGGGAAAATGGGGGCAGGGGTGGTGAAGAAAGGCAGAGGTCAAGAGACAGGCATACCCTGATCCAGACCAAGATGGGAGACTGTGAAGCCGTAAAGCAGGGTACATGGAGGGATGGACAGAGAGATGGGGAAGGTTGAAATCTGTCCCCTGCACTCATGCCTGCTGGTGCACTAGGGTGACACTGTGTGCCTCATGGTGTGGTGCACGTTTTCTTTGCTTTTACCAAGTTCCCTTCCGGGAACTCTCAGGTCCTAGGAGGCTTCACCATCAGGGGATCCCGCCTGGTATGGAAGCCCTCCAACAGACAAAGACAAGAGCTCGTCATAGAAAAGTAAGCTTTACAGTGAGTTCTTAGAAGTTTGTTAAGGATACAGCGCCTCTCCGGGAGGGAAATTACATTCCATGTACCAGCGACTTTCATGCCTCAGTCAGGTTTGGTTTTAAAGTTTGAGGGAACTAGTAAATGAATTTCTTTATGTAAAAATTAAACACTTATATTAACAGGTGACATCCTTATAACTAACCCCACCAAGACAGAAAGGGCTTGCCTCGCAGGCTGGTCTTGGCCTTGCCATGAATCCCAAATGACCGTGAATTCTCAGCAGCCCAGAAGTCCTCCTTACTCAACCTTTGAAGTGCTCGGATTCTGAGCATGAGGGGACACATGTAGCATCTCACGTTTGTAACATTAGGACCACAGTCTTATATACAGACTTCATATGTTTAGAGAATAGTAAACTAGTGTGTGTACCTGATTCTCACACCTCTCCTTCGGGTGGCATGGTCTCCTGTAGGAACCGTGGGCCAGGTCACAGGGCCAGGCAATTTCTTTCCTGTTAGTGCCATCAGGTTTTGCTTGTCTTCAGGCATACCTGCCTTCCCACAAAGGACACTTACAAGTGCCTTAGTCATCCGAAGTTTTGTCTTCAATCCATCTGTCAGTGAGCTGGACGTAAGCAGTAGTGGGCAGGAGCCAGGCCATTAGATGCCTGCAGCACTTACCTGATGAATGAACACAAAACAGCTTGCAAGTCTCACCACATTCTGTCCTTGCCAGATCAGCTCGCCCCACATACAATTTTCCTGTCAACAGTAAAGATGCCAGTATTCTGCCTAGAGAGGATTTGGAAGCTTCATAAAGCAGGAAGGCGTTCTTCAGCCAGTGGGCAATGTGCTTTTTTCATGTAACATAGACGTGGGTTGTTAAGGTAAGCAAAATGTGTGTAGTCAGTTGGAAACATCTGTTATATAGAAGCAGGTAACCCCACTCCTGCCCTGAGAATGGCCCTGTGACATTAGGCCCACCTCCCTAAGAACACCAGATAGGAGACCCAGAGTACACTTCAGCAGTCGTGTTCTGCCTGACCGTCTGGATTGATTGGCAAGCCTCTCTGTGCAGTAGATTGAAAACGTATCTCCAAGTCGGTATTTATGGGTTGTTGGAGAACCGTTGAGAAGCAACAAACTTTTCATTCTACACATGGAAACATTAGGGCCCAATTATCACAAATCGCATGAGGTCCCAGATTAGATGGTAATAATGAATGACTGTAAAATTCCCCAGTTTGATGGATGCCCTGGTTTGTAGTACTGGGGTGATAAAATGTGGTCTCGGCAGCTTTGTCTGCAATGCGTCCTGGAAACGGGGTTCCCGTCACTTGCTTTGCATTGAAAGCATACAGACCCACTTAGGGAGTTCTTTAGAGACCTCCCTGGGCCTACAGGTCAGCAGGGTGCTGTGACATGAACCCCAGCTCAGTAGGAACATTTGCATGTATGCAAGTATGTATGTATGATGTATGTGTGTATGTATGATGTATGTATGTATGTATGTATGAATGATATATGTATGAATGAATGATGTATGTATGTATGAATGATGTATGTATGTATGATGTGTGTGTATGATGTATGTATGATGCATGTGTGCATGTATGTATGATGTGTGTATGCATGCATGTATGTATGATGCATGTATGTATGATGCGTGTATGTATGATGCGTGTATGTATGATGCATGTATGTATGATGTGTGTATGTATGATGTGTGTATGATGCATTTATGCATGTATATGTGCATGTATGTATGTATGATGTATGTATGTATGGTGTGTGTATGTATGTATATATGTATGATGTATGTATGTGTGTGCACCCCTTGCACTGGTGGGGTGGGGTGGAGCTGGAGCTTGCTGACCACTCACCCAGCTCCAGGTTAAGTGAGAGACCGTCTGAAGAGAACAGGCAGAAATGGTGAAGAAGATGTTAATATCGTCTCTGGCCTCCACCCGTGCCCTACTGCTTGTACCCAGAGTCTGCTGTTACACATAGTTCTGGAGGCCAAGTCATGGAACATAGTTGCTTGGTTTCTATGAGTTTCAGGTTTCAGAGTCATTTAAATCATTTTCATTTGGTGACTACAGCAAAGACCTGATTATTTCTGAGGTGTATCATAAGTACCTCCCTCAACCCAGCCTTTCCACCATTTTTCTTGTATTGATGACTGGCCTTCAGCATCCGGGCTTCTTCAGTGTATATTTTTTTGTCCTCTCTAGATATGGCTTTGGCCTGCTGAACCCAGAACTCCTGAGCTTTGTGAAAAACTTGAGTGCTTAGGGGCAGCTGCCTCCCCCACCCCCCATCTTTGATTGCAGGTGACTGAAGAGTTAACAATAGGCTAATGCCAGGGGGGGGGGGCTAACAGAAGACCACATCCTGTCAGTTAGAAGCTCTCACTGCTTCATCCCCTGGCAGAAAAGGGCTAAAGAACTTCCTGATAGCACGCAGGAGCTGGCATACAGGTGTGGACTCCTTCTCCAGCTGGGCATTGTGTGGTCTCCCTGAAGCCCAGCAGAAAGCTCATAGCAGAAAACCCAGACCAGGTCCCCAGCTGACTTCATGTGTGTTTTCATAAAATGGTCAGCAAGGTCTGTTTTTGCACCAGTACCCCACTGACACCCTCCAGGGTTCTGAATCTTTACCTATTTAATCTTTTTCTCGCCCATACAAGAGAAGTGAGTGTCTCATTTCTCGGTAAAATATTGAGTCTTAGAAGTTATTGTTGTACCGAAGACCACACAGTAAGTCATGAGATTGAAATTCAAACCCAGTGAAGCCTGACCTCACTCTCTGCAGTTCTTCAGTCTCTCGGACCCCAGGGAGAAAGCTTTCTGTGGACTTCATATTGGCGACTTGATTGTTCCCTGGCTGCACCATGGTGCTGTTTTGATTTGCAACCCTTAGCTGTAGCCCCTCAAGTGTTAGCAAAGAGCTGCTTCAGCAGATATCAGCTCTGGCCCAAAGTCTTATTTATTAATAATTGCCCAGCTGTATAATGTCAGGACAGGAAGTAAGAGGCATCCATTCAAATGATTCATATGCTGATGGCATACGTGTGATGTTGTCATGGTTCGGGGCTTGTTAATGCAGCCATTTCTAAGAGAGGGAGTCTCACAGCAGACCTGACATTCTGTTCTTACAACATTCCAGCCCTCTTCCGTGGCTTTCACTGAGACGTAGATACAGGAGCTATCCCGCCTTTGCACCGTGTCTGTCATTTCTGTGATGGTCCCTAGTACAGAGTAATTAGATCTGAATACACACAGAGGCACACAATGAAAATGGATTCAGCAAGTTGTATTTATGTGTTTGTCCATGGGGTGTGTGTGTGTGTGTTTGTGTGTTTGTGTTTGTGTGTGTGTGAGTGTGTGTGTGTGAGTGTGTGTGTGAGTGTGTGTGTGTGTTTGTGTGTGTGAGTGTGTGTGTGTGTGTGTGTGTGTGTTGTGTAAAGAGGCTATCAGTTTAAAATGGTGAGAACACAAAAGGAGTAAAGACAGGAAAAGGGAAAACAGAAGAGATATATTTCATGAAAAATGTAAAAAAACAAATAATCCACGAAGTGGCTTCATTTCCTAAACCGTGAGTTGCCTCCAGGCATACCTTTAAGAAAGTTGGGATGTGTGGGAAACTCAGATGAAGAAGAACATCCCCTGGTGTCGCTTGGCTCTGAAAGAACCAGTTAGCAATTATATCTCGTCTCTTGGTGTTTGCATACATGTCAGTGAAGTTGCTGGGATGGCCCCTTGCTGCTCTCTGTGGTTCCATAAAGCACGTGGCCTCTGTCTGAAGGGTACCTGACACTGGCCAGGGTATTTCCGTTTTCTGATAGTCCTGTACTTCTTGGTTCTGTTGGAATGCTTGGAGTTTTTTTCCCGTTGAGGGAGATGCGGACTTGTGGCAGCGCGTTTGTTGTAGACGTCTTGGGCTTTTCTCTACTCACGGCTCTTTAGGAAGGAAAGCAATGCTGGTAGCCATCCTGCCCTAAAACTTGCTTCCTGGCCCAGCCACTCAGTGAAACCACCTCATTAAAGGTCAGGACAAAGCCCAACACACCCGAGCAAAAGTTGTATTGCAACATTAAAAACGTGGGCTCCCAGTTCTGTCTCAGGTGTCCAGACTTCTCCCGAAGGCGTGACTTCACCCGCTCTGTGCTGTACTGTCTAGACTGTGCATGCGTGAGTTATACACAAGCACTGTCACTCAGAACCCATTAAACCCTGTCACGTGGGTTGCTGCTGCTGGAATGCTATGGAAACGTGTATAGTGCTGTACTGCCAGACACTCGGAATAAACTCAAATTTGTTTTTGTATCCCATGAGGTTTCCAAGTATCTCGGACCAAAAATGTAAAAGAACTTAGGACAGATTAGTGGGAGGGTAATTAGAAAATAGAAACAGATTGTTTCTTTTTTAATTACTAATAGGACAGAATCTAGGAGAGACCGTGAGATGTGGGAGGGGTTTCCTAAGAGAACCTAGAGAAGCAGGCGTGGAGCTAACAGTAGAGGGCATGAAATCCATGTTGCTCTGCCCGCTGGGCTGTCGTAGCCTCTTGTGTCTTCACAAAGGACAGAAGGTCAGATTCATTACTGTGAGTCCCTGTCTCTGTTCACAGGTTCCACACTAAAGAATCTACCAAACAGGAGCAAGTTGAAAATAATCAGGAATATTATTGTGTTTATATGTGTATAGGCATCTGTTCTTGTCTTGATTCCATACAATACAGTATATCATCTACGTAGCCCTTGCATTATAGGGGGTAGTTCTTGACTTACACTATAAGGGAGGATGTGTTTACATTCTGTTCTGTGCAAATACTCTGCTGTAATATATAAGGGATGGGGGCAGACATGGTGACCATGGCAGACCCTGGGACTTGGTCCTGAGGATCCCGGGACTGTCTTTCTGGATAACCGACACATTGGTGGCGTCTTACAACTCACCATTTGGCCACTTTCTAAAGAATTAATTTAAGCCATGGAACAGAGGACATGAACTAAAAATGCCTAGGAATGAGTAAACCCATCATTGTGTGTCCCCATATGGTGTGGGTTTTTATTAGCTCCATCCATGTGTTTGAAATGGTCCTTTTCTCTATGTTTACCTCGGTGGCTGAGACACCTAAGGGGTTCGAACTGCACCATGCCCAGGACTGGGCATTGGTCACCTGTGTGCCCTTCACCCAAAACAGCAAGTAGTCTGTCCTGCGACTCTTGCCTTGGAAACGGTGCCTCTGTCCTCCTAACACCAAAACCTTTTGTTCTGAGCAGCCTCTCTGGTTATTCCTGAACACCAATACTTAGCTACTTCCGACCCTGAGGGCAGGAAGGAGGTGACTTCTGCAAATGAATGTTGTAGGGGACAAATCCATGCAGCTCGGTTGAAAACGTCTTGCCTCTAACTTTTCCCACTTGATTCACCTCTGGCTCTTAACTGTAGCATTAACTGATCTAAATCCTTATTTACAGCCAGCCCCGAATCCATGGCCCCTTGGGTTCTTGCTATGTACCAGTCACTTCCCCCCAGGACTTTACCCAGCTACTTTACCCACCATGCCCCCTTCACCATCCATATCCTCTGTAGATGGTGACAAGGAACAAAAGAGGTGCTGTAAAATTCCCAAGGCCAAGAGCTAGGCAGGATGAAAGAGCTGGATCCCAAGGTGCCTGGGACAGTCCTGCAGGAATGGCATTTGCCTGTGTCTTCCCCAAGAACATGTACTTACTTTAATTTATAATGTTCCGTTTTTGTCAACAGAGTTCAGTCTTAGAAAGCTAAGGTTTTTGCTGGTGGCTTAGCACTTCCAGTCATAATGGAGAATGTCACGTGTAATCTGTGCCACATTTTATGCATACTTTACACACTCAAAATATTCATGCTCTTGGATTGGGTACATGTGTTGAGAGATACTGAATATGTATTTTCATCAAGAGTTGTAATGAGAAATTAAGGTATCTTCATTGGCATCGTGTTACTGTTTGACTTTTGCATTCGTTTTCTTAAAAAGATCCTCCTAAATCATTTTTCCCCAGTCTTAAATGTTTAGTCACATTACATACTGGATTGCTAAGAAAAGAACATAGCTTTCATATGTGTTAGGAGTAGACATTCAAGTTCAGAGTCCTGGTCATGAGGAACCGTGTGATTGTAGGGAAGGCCATGTGCCCTAACACCTCTGTCCCCAGACTGGCTCTTGGTGCAGCTGTCCAGTGGAAGAGGGATTGCGTAGGCACAGAGAAGGCAAGTAGTAACTAACAGTTCTCACCCAACTCACAAATATGCCCCTTTCTTCCCATCCTTAGCATTTGGCTCTGAACTTGGGAGTTTCCTATGGCTCAGTAGAGTACTCCTTTATAAGGCACACACTCCTAGAAAGAAATCACCATTTGTTCCAGTGTCAGGAATTAGTGCAGCCCCTTGATTTGTGTCCCCTGCTCCTCCTTTCTGTGCTGAGCCCAGACCTCTACATTTGGAGCATCTCAAAGCCCATCTGCTCGTGACTCCAGATAGTCTACAGTTCCTGCCATGGACACTCCTGGTCCTCATCTTGATGAGCTCCAGTGCTTCCTGCAGGCTTACAAGCCACACACTCACAGGGACCTCCCCTTTTATGGCACTTGTCACCATAGTGACATTTAATATTAAAAGCCTCATAATTTTTAGTTGACTTTAGTAATGGGTCCTAACTCTAATGGAGGAAATGCCCATACATCAATACTCTCTGGTCATAATAGTATCAACAACATTTTAGCATAAAGAAAATTTTTGGTTAAATTCAATTTGGATCTAATTAGTGGCAAGAGTTGTTGTTGGCATCTGTCCTTTGAGTCTTGGCAAATGGCTCGTCTGCACTGATTTGTAATGTCCAGAGGGCCAGAGAGACATTCTTCCTGCTTGGCTTCAGGCCAAGCTCTGAAGAGCAAACAAGCAGAGATCTTCCTTGAATAGACAGAGAAGAAAGGTGCTGTTTATAAAAATTTACCTTGCAGCCATGGCTGACCCTAGCTCAGTGCTTTGGGAGTTACTGAGAGCAGCTGTAGTCTGATAGAATGTCCCTGAAATCTCCTACAGCCTAAGAGCCACCTGCTGTCCACGAGATCATGCAGGGGTCTACAGATATCGGAAGACGTGACTGTCCCCATGTCACTCTCTTAAGCCCACAGTGGTGGAGTAGTGACTAGATGCTTATCATACAACACTGAGCAGTTCCTTGTGTTCCACCCACCTTTGGTGTTCATCTATGGAGAGATGGTCTGGTTTCCATTAAAAAAAAAAAAAACTCACTGGCCTTTCAGATCTCACTTCTACTACGACACAAACATCTGAAAATCATTACTGGCATAATTAGGTGTCTGTAGAACCAAAGCAGCCGACCACAATTGTGTAAGTCATGACTGAGGTTTCTTTGATACTTTCTAAGACATCGGCCACAGTAAAATGCAGCTTGCCACTCTCCACCACGTTAGATAGCTTGCAGAAAACAGGCTGACTGGTGGGCAAAGCCTTCTGGCTCTAGATACTCTCAGTCGTAGATTGATCATAGAACTCTGGGCAGTGAAGCCGGAGACATCGTAGGCTCAGTGGTGCGTGGAGCCCATGAACATGAATGGGGCCTCTGTTTGCTACCTTCTGTCTCTCCCATGACAAAATTCAGGGGGCCTCAAGCCATGCATGTTGTTTTCTGCTTGCTTGTCCACAGGCAGCACTTTGACAAATAGGCACCAGTGGTTTGGTACTTTAAAGAAGGTGGGGGAGGGGAGTGAATATAGAGGAGGAAGGCTGTTTGATTTTCTCAGGACTCGGTTGATGAGACAAAAATCAGCTGAAATCGGGGTTTAAAAGGAGAAAAATACTAAAGTCAGCTTATGAGTACGTATGTAGGATTCTGGGAGTGTGGTTCATGCTGTGAGGAGTCTGTCCCTTTGGGAATTATTTTGATCATCTCCACCCTTCATTAAGTGCCCAGTGCTGCTGGCATCTGCTGCCTATGGCCTTCCCTTGTCCCTGGAAAGCTTGGATACCACATGTACTCCTTCTGGAGCAGGAGTGCAGGCAGGAGACCTGATCACCCAGATGGAAAAGCCTTGGATATGAGAGGGTTTAAGAAGTGCTGACCAGGTTAAAACTTGGAGGCTTGTAATTTTACATGGTCAATCTATCCAAATATTCTTACAGTTATCATCAGAGTTGTAATTCATAATGTAAAAACCTGTGGTTTTTGATGGTCTTAAACAATCTTGTGAAAGGGTGGTTCAGCCCCACAGGGGACGTGATCCACAGGTAGAGGACCACAGCTTACTTACTTTCTCCCCAGAAGTGGCATCATCCCCAGGGAGCTGGGATCGCCCATGTTACTAATCAAGAAAATGACCTGCAGGCTTGCCCAATGCCGAGGACATTGATTTTGCTTGAGGTTCTCCCCAAATTCCTCTCGCTTGTACTAAGCTGATAGAACTCTAGCCAGAACACATAGCAAAGTTGGGGTTTCTCTCACCTATTCTGTTAAGTTTTATTAAATTATCTTAAACTTTATTCTGAAGTAACTGAGTTGATCTTACCAGCATTACCACAGAACTAGATGAAAATCAAGTCAGCACACAGTGATGTGAAATTGCTCTAAAAGCCAAATATTAAATGCTTCCTCTCACAGCGGATTATCTGTGGTCACTTTCTACCTCCCTTAGTCAGATCTCATAGCCTTTCATAGCAAGGGCCTTTCAAAATTTTTAGTAATAATAATAATAATATATTAATAACAATAACATTAATAACAACTAACTCTAATGGCAGAAATTCCTACACGTTAATACCCTCTAATCACAACAGCTTAAAGTAAGGAATATATATTTTTTTATTTTGGTTAAACATTATTTAACGTTACAGATAGGATTAGCGGCAAAACTAACCGACTTGCCCCAGAGTTCCCGAAATTCAAGCACACTGCATCTGCATGAGTTCACTTGAGTATATTTCATAACCATCAGATTTGTTTGACAGTTTTCTCTTAAATCGCAGGCTCCTAGCTGGAAGATGACAGAACGCGTCTCAGAGGTGTTTGTTGTAACAGCTCTTCATCTTTGGGGGAAGAGATTTTGACTTTAAAATTCCGGTCATTAATAATGTATGATATATTCAAACTTTTATTAGAACTCAGTCTTTGTTTAATTTTATCCAGGAAAGTTAAAATGTGTCCGTTGTCATCAGTAAAAACTGTAGCTCAGGACCAGAGAGCTAACACCTCTCTGATGCCAAAAAAAAAAAAAAAAAAAAAAAGTCATGAAAATGGAAACACATAGCTCGCCTGCAAATGCAGCTCAGCTGTTAGCTAATCAGCTGCCATCTATCTGCTCAGAGAATGAAAAATACCATCTCACGGAGTGCGGGTTGTTACAGGACGCTAACTTGTGGCTTGTCTTTTCTCAAGGCTCTACAGAGGTGGCGTCATTAGCACCTTGGTCACCTTCGATAGCTGGCAAACCTTATGCTGGGCAGCTTTGCGCTGGGGAGGGTAGCTGACTGATGTGGGACAACTCAGCTGGTCCAGTCAGACCCTCTGAGGTTCTGAAGCCTGTGGAGAGGAAACAGCACCGTAGCTGCTCCAGTCTGGCAGGAAGGAAATACCAGGCACATAGATACTTGCTTATAGTCTTTTTGGTAGAACACAATAGGGTTCAGGGTTTACTGCCCACAACAGGAGCTGGCCATGATGCTATGGCCTGAGCCTTTGTGGTCTGCCTCAGTTCAAACCTCACCCTATCTACCCCCTGATCTTAGGAGGTATAAGGACATTGAGAGGCCTCAAAATGAAGGGCTAGGGAAACCTGTTTCCCCTTCTATCTGGTGGGGAAACAGGGCCTTGAAAGTAGTATATAAATGTGTACTACCCTAAGCCCAGTACCATAATCTTATGGTAATAGATTTCAGAGAATTGAAACTTCTCTCTGAATACAGATCTTCGGTGTAGGTGTTAAATCTTGCTCCTGAGACCTTGAGAACAGCATCTTGCAACTGTTTTGTGTAGGGATTTTTTCACTGGCATTTTCTGTTCCTTCTTTGTTCTGTTTTTCTTTCCCCTATGCCAAAGTGTTGGAGTTTAAAGATAATTGAACAATCCGTAGGTAAAGCCATTACTGTGCATAGTGTAAGACTTTACCTGCCCCAGTACATGGCTTGCCAACAGTTGGGAAGTTTCCAATGGGCTAATTCTAGATATTCTCATTCGTGTGACGTATGCAAAGCAAGCTGCAGCAGCACACACCCCAGGTCAGCTCTGTAAGGGACGATTTTATGATCAACATGAGATTTGGAAAGAGGAATGCGTTGCTGACCATGCAGATTGGCACAGATACCCCAGTGTGTGCTGCGTCTGGACTGGTTCAAGATGGCACATACTAGGCATGTTTGTTCTGGGTGGGATTTATTAAGGACAACAGGAAGGACCCCACTGTTGGTGCCTGGATCAGGAGTTGGTTGTTGGGACTCTAGTTATAAGGATAAGGGTTCTGGAGACAGCTTGTCCCTGTATGTGGTATAAATGGAGTAATAGGATTTCTGCTCGGCCATGCTTATATGAGCTTGCTATTTATGGCCAGTAAATATGGCTCGGGTCCTTGAGAAATGGATGTGAAGGCTTGTCTCTTGAGAAAACACATTGATAAAATATATCGAATTCTAGAAGGAAGGCCATACAGGTTTTCCATCAAAATCCTCAATTACATATTTTTGGCCGTGAGCCTAGCCTTTAACAGCTGAGCCATCTAGTCAGAGACCTGGGGACTCCAGGGAGTCTGTGAACATGGCCGTAGCTGAGATGGCCTGCAGTGGGGGATATGGAGCATGAGTTGGCCGCCTCCTGTAGCCTAGAGCCTAGGACATACAAGTATATGTAGCAGATGTGCAGCTCGGTCTTCATTCGGGTCCCCCAACTACTGGAGTGGGGCTGTCTCTGACTCTTGCCTGCCTGTGGATCCCATTCCCCTAATTGGGCTGCCTTGTCTGGCCTCAATGAGAGGATATTGCCTAGTCCTGCAGTAACTTGAGGTGCCGGGGTATGGTATGGGGGAGGGGGATTCCCTTCTCAGAGGAGAAGGGGGAGGGGGGAGAGGCTTTGGGAGGAGAGGTGGGGGCTGTGATGATCAGGATGTAAAGTGAACCCGTAAATAAAATAATGGAGAAAAAATAAGCTCTCGTCAGTCTTCCTGGATTCAGTATGTCAGCAAATCTTTTACTAATTTGTCAGTCTGTTGTAGAAAAAACAAAGTTCAGTGTTTTGTTAGCAAAGGGATTGGGACTGGAGAAGGAAGGCGGAAGGTCCAGCATGCAGCCAGGCGACAGGAGGGCAAACTGTTTAGAAGGGAGGTAGGGGTATGAAGGGGAGAATCCAAGTTCCTCCGGCCTAGCCCTCACCCACTCTTTAAATTCATTTAGTCCAACTTCTTACGCATTGCAAAAGTGCAGGCACCTTTTTTGTGCCTTTATGCCTTTCTTTCAGGATTTACTTTTCTCTGTTCTTGTTGTCTTTCGCGTCATAGACCTACTGGCACTTGTTAATGGGTAGAAGGGAACAGACCACTTTCGGTAAGTATCAGCTTTTAATAACTTCATATCTGTGCCACACAGCTGGACTGTTTCCTTTTCCAGCTAGTCGATGCCATTGGTAACCAGTCTTGGTGCGTCCTACCCCACCCCACGCCCGCTGAAAACTTCCATGCCCTGACAGCATAGCATGGTGTACAACATGTGCCAACTAAACCCTTTGCCGTGTCTTCACAGGCCTCGGAAAGACGCGCAGGAAGCCCAGTGCTCGGGATGCGTCCCCAACGCCAAGTACTGACGCTGAGTACCCTGCCAATGGCAGCAGTGCTGACCGCATCTATGACCTCAACATCCCAGCCTTCGTCAAGTTCGCCTACGTAGCGGAACGAGAGGACGAGCTGTCCCTGGTGAAGGGCTCCCGCGTCACAGTTATGGAGAAATGCAGTGATGGCTGGTGGCGTGGCAGCTTCAACGGGCAAATCGGCTGGTTTCCCTCCAACTATGTGCTGGAGGAGGCGGACGAGGCTGCTGCTGAGGCCCCCAGCTTCCTGAGCCTGCGCCGGGGTACGGCCCTGAGCAATGGGCAAGGTGCACGGGTGCTGCACGTGGTGCAGACGCTGTACCCCTTCAGCTCGGTCACCGAGGAGGAGCTTAGTTTCGAGAAGGGGGAGACCATGGAGGTGATTGAGAAGCCGGAGAATGACCCTGAATGGTGGAAATGCAAAAATGCCCGAGGCCAAGTGGGCCTGGTTCCCAAAAACTACGTGGTTGTCCTCAGTGACGGGCCTGCACTGCACCCCACGCACACCCCACAGATCAGCTACACCGGGCCCTCAGCCAGCGGGCGATTTGCTGGCCGTGAATGGTACTATGGCAACGTGACACGGCACCAGGCCGAGTGTGCGCTCAATGAGCGGGGCGTCGAGGGCGACTTCCTCATTAGGGACAGCGAGTCCTCGGTAAGTGCCCAGCTTGCTCCTGTGTTGGAGCCAGACTGCCAGAAGTTAAGTGCACAGTTCCCTGACCTGTGAGTTCAGGGACTCCAGCCAGCCCTGGCCTGCGGATATTCAATGACATTACAGTTCATGTGCCTGATTCTCCATTGTTAAATGTCCTACCAAGTCTTATAAGTTAGGCTTAATCATGGGCATAACAAAAACGTTATTTCTAGGGTTCTGATCTACCATGGTTTTAGATGTCCCCTGGAGTTCTCGGACCTGTCCTCGAAAAGAGCCACATTGTGTGAGTGCCGTGTCTGGTTTGCCATTATCCCGGCATGCTGGCTGGCTAGACGGTCTTTGAGGGCACGCTACTAAACTAGACAGATACTGCATTGACATGGAGTCGGCCGCTCCCGGGTTAACTAAATCTAGGTAGGATAGGTAGAGGTCCTGCTGCCGCTCCTTTCCCTGGTTGCGGAAAGATAAGAAAAGTGATTTTTTTCATCTCTCTAGGGTGGTCTTGGCCCCGCAGAAAGGTTTCCCCTTTCCCAGTTTAGAGATGCAGGCTTCCTTTCCCATCCTGGGTCACTCCTGTGTGGAAAACCCCTGTGATTATTTGCTCGAAGACTGCATCTGAGTGTGCAGTGGGCTCTCAGCTAGCAGGTGCTGGGGCTTCTGACACAGCCTTTTGCTGGTTTGTTTTCCTTTGCAAACCACATAATCCTAAGGTTGCCTCTGCTGCAAACAGAGCCACCGAAAAGCTCGTAAAGTACTTACAGACAGAACTAAACAGAAACCTGGAGTGCTCGGGGGATGAGGCCACCTGTCTGGTACAGCCACTCTCCCTCTAACAGGTGCTCATGGGGCACTGAGGCTCAGTGGGACAATCTGAAAGAACCAGACAACCCACTACAGGCAGCCTTACTCTGTGTGTGTGTGTGTGTGTGTGTGTGTGTGTGCTCTTCTCTGCTAGCTCAGCAAGCAGTGTACACTCCTGCCTCACAGAACTGATCTGAGAGGAGGTCACAACCTGTCATGGAGACAAGCTACTGAGGCATTGAGCTAGTAGCAACCAGATCCCTTTATGGTGTCAGTAGCTTTTCAGGGCCAGCCTCGGCCTTAGATATTCTTAGGCAGGACGCCGACCGCCTCTGAAATCTGAACGCCGAGATGCCCTGATCGAGACCAGGGCGGTCACCATTGATGAAGACTTCACATGACATTGTTCTCACGCCGTGGAAGCTCTGTGCCTAGCTGCCTCTAGATCACACTCTGGGCCTGTGAGGAATTCAGGAGAACAGCAGAGCAGAAATAGCACAGGCGCTGGAAAACCAAGGAGAATGCAGAGCGCCTAAGAGCCAGTGCTTGAGTTTAGAGTAGCTTCTTGGGAGAGAGAGAGATAGCTAAGAGCCACACAGTGGGTTATTGATGGATAGGGTTTCTAATCCAAAAAAAAATTTTTTTTCTGTGTGCCAATAAGCAGCCTTCTTCCCGCTGATGGAGGTTTACAGTTTATTTTAACCCTTTTTGTGCCAGGTTAAGACAGGCTTTTGTTTCTAGGGGTGTGGGGGCAAAGAATACTTTATTAGAACATGTGTCACTTCCAGAGACACTGCTTGGGCAGCGTCTGTGTGGGGCTTCTGCTCCCGAATTCTTGGGGCTGTGTATGTGTGCCAAGAGGTCCAAGTTGTGTTAAGTTTCATCCACTGCTGGAGGGATGGGTCAGATTCAGGTTCACTGTGTCAGGGAAGGGACTGTCCTGGTGGATGCATGGTGACTCTGGGACTCATTGTTTTCCAGTTTCTGCTGCCTGCCCCATGCGCCGTGTCATTTCTCTTCTTTTGGGATTTTCCAGGTCAGAGCCTTGTTCTCACAGAACAAGGGGTTCTCACAAACAAGGGTTTCTCACAGCCAAACCGGGGTCACACAGAACATTCATTCATGATCTAATTGCACAGGACAGGGTTGGGGTATAGAAGGCATTCTCAGAGACTTGACTCTCCCACAGGACTGAGGCAGGTGCATTTAGGCCTGTAGCCTCCATTATTGGGGGTAGGGGGGCTGTGGGAAGCCTGACTCCGGAACCTGAATGGTAGT
Organism: Micromys minutus; assembly: GCF_963924665.1. Taxonomy (NCBI): domain Eukaryota; kingdom Metazoa; phylum Chordata; class Mammalia; order Rodentia; family Muridae; genus Micromys; species Micromys minutus. The sequence goes on from NC_137974.1 coordinate 84,909,341, forward strand.
TTGAGGGACCACATCTTCCTGATACGTGTCAATTAAAATGTATCTCGAGTGACCACAGGGTAAAAATGAAGGCTCTGGGTGGTGTTCATCCTTCCTGAAAGGGCATCAGGTCCCTACATTGATTCTATGGGAATGCTTAAGAGGCTATACTCAAAATTAACTTCCGTCAAGCAGTACAAGTGTCAGTGTTTTTTCTTAGTTACTGGATCCCCTTCCTGGTAAACGGTGCTCACAAGGCATTTGGTAAGTATGGAGACCTTCTGAAAGGTAGAGAAGGTGCTGGGTAGACACAGGACAGCATCTGCAGCCGTGGGGTAGGGAATGCTCCTCTGTAGACTTAATCCTCAGCTCCTCATTCCCTTCCTGTAAATTATGTGCCGTGATGATTATTAGGCACTGATGTTTATCATGTTTCACACCCATTTCAGGTAGAAAAGTCCTTTGATTAAAAAAAGAGTTTAATATTTTATTGACCACACATGCAAAATCAGTGGGTGTTTCACTTCCCTTTTAAAGACAATATTACTTGATTAGGAAATAAAAACTAATGAGTTCTGTGTTAAGTTTTATTTTATGCCGACACATGTGTCTTTGTATCCCATGTGTGGAGTGTCCTCGGAAGCCAGAAGAGGGCATTAGAGCTAACCCTGGAGTTGCACCAAGTTGGGAGCCACCATGTGGGTACTGAGAATCGAACCTACATCCCCTGAAAAATCAACGGCACTCTTAACCTCTGAGTCATCTTTTCAGACTAACATAATCTTATTTCTTCGTGAAAGATTTCTAACCGTAGTTTAGTGAGTGGTGACACTTTAAGAATTTATTTCTTGTGGAAACAGCCACAGCTTCATTGGCCCGTCTTACGGCTCAGTATAGAGAAAACTGCCCTTCCATCCTCTGAACAGTTTTCAGGATGAAACTCTTTCTGGGTCAGCTTGGAAGACAAGAAGTCAAGTCAGTTCCTCTAGGGTTTGCATTGTACAGCTCCCTAGCTCACGGCTCAGCCCCTAACCACGTTGGCATTAGGAGAGAGCAGGTTACCTCGGACAGTATCTGTATTTATCTCTGAGTTTCTGTTGCCGTGATAAACACCATGACTAAATGGAACTTTGGGAGGAAACAGTTTATCCAGCATAAACCTTCCACATCACAGGATGTCGGGGCAGAAACCCGAAGTCTGGAACTGAAGCACAGGCCATGACGGAAGGGATGCTGCTCTCTAGTTTCCTCTTCATGACTTTCAACACCTGAACCTGCAGCCGGGGTGTCAGTGCCCACGGGGAGCTGTGGCCTCTCACATCAGTTAAGAAAATGCACGTCAGGCTTACCCACAAGCCAATCTATTGGGGACACCCCACAAGCCAATCTATTGGGGACACTTTTTTCCACTTGAGGCTCTCTCTTCCAAATGACACTAGGTTGTGTTCAGTTGACCTAAAACTAGCCATTACAGCCCTGTTTTGGAAAAAAAGTCATTTGGGTTGGGTTTATTATGTAGTACCAAATGAAAAAAATGTCTAACTTTAAACTTAAAATATATTCTGATCATGTTTTCCCTATCCTGAATCTTACCCATCTCTAAACTCCATGTCTCCTTTCTCTCTCTCTCTCTCTCTCTCTCTCTCTCTCTCTCTCTCTCTCTCTCTCTCTCTCTCGCAATCAAAAAAAAATTTTTTTAAAGAAAGAAAAAACACACATACAAAAAGCACAGAAATGAGAAATCATAATGTACCTCCAAAAGACCAAGAAAATACAAACAAAATATGAGACAAAAATTTACAAAAATGCTATTGAGTTCATTTGTCTTGTGTTGGCATGAGGCTTGCCCTCAAGTGTGGTTATGTATCCAGTTAGACTCTGTTGGAGAAAACTAGAGGTGGGACCCTACGTTCACCTTCTCTCAGAGACAGGGCCTCATCTATCCCTGTGCTTGCTGCCCCGGCCTCTGAGAGGTCGTATGTGCTTCAGCCCTGCTGTGTCTGGAAGATACTCTTTCCTTAGGGTCCTCATCTCATCCCCTCTGTCTCTTAACATCTTCCTACATCCTTTTCCACATCGGTCCCTAAGCCTTAAGCTTGATGAAGACGTTCTTGTTACTGCTGAGTGTTCTATAATCTCAATACATTGTCCAGTTGTGAGTCTCTGAGTTAGTTCCCATCCACTGGAAGAGGAAGCTTCTCTGATGGCTGAACAAGGAAGGCACTGGTCTGTGGGTATAGCAGTATGTCATTGGGGGTCATTTTATTGCTACGCTACTTCAGAAGAATAGTTTTTGGTTTTCTCCGAGGCTCATGGTCTGTCCAGTCACAAGTCCTTGGTCTCCTAAAGCAGTAGCGAAGAAAGAGTTTCATCTCATGGAATGAGCCTCAGATCCCGTGATAACAATGGTTGCTTACTCCTACAATGCTTGTACCAGTATTGCTCCGGCATAGCTGTGGGTAGGTCGCTGTTGTAGGTCACAGGGTTTGTAGCTAAGCTGATGATGGCCTTTCTCCTCTGGTAGTGTGCAGACTATTTCCCAGTACCACGAATCTAGTCAATAGGTGTGAAGCCTCTAGCTAGGTTCTAACTTGACTTCTCAGTGTTCAGTGTGATATGTAAATGTTCTCATCAGCAATAGGAATTTACCATTGAGTCTTAAACTTAGAAGGCTATACACACGTTTAAGATGGGCCTTTTTTTCTAAGAGCCATTGCTCATTGACTGTTTAACTCATTCCCCGGTGAGCCTCGGAGGCAGACTCCTCCTCACCAGCCTTTGAACTTCAGTACTCACTTTAAAACAGACAGCACTGTCTAGGACCTGTCAAAAGGAAACGGTTAGTTTGAGAGGCTAGCTCTTACTCAAAGATGACTCATCACGTTCATGGGGCAGAGTTCAAACTCCAGAGTTTCTAGTCCAAGCATAGGATACTGGACCTACAGTGCTGTGTCCATTGACCTCTGTGAGAGAAATGTAGAAGGGCGGGGATGTAGAAAATGGAGAGCAACCTACAACAACCTGGAAGTCACGGTGTGTCTGAGATGAGTCATCAGAGCCAACAGCTGTCTGGACAGCGGTGGTAAAACATCCCTCGCTCGTCATCATCACCCTGTAGGTGGCTCCCAGTCACCTCAGCAATGTGCCTGGCTCCCACAGATCACATTTTCCTCAGCTCTTGCCTGTCCAGAGCTCAGTACAAATGTGGAGAACTAAAACGCTATCCCCGCCTTCTGTACCATCTTGGGAAACATCAATCTTTCCCATCCTGCCCATCTTTTCCTGTCCCTGTGCACATCTCTTTGCATGAGAGTTCTATCAGGTTATACCAGCAACCATGTCTACCTTGCTAGGCATTGAAGTTCAACAGAGCTGTGGGGTTGTGCTGTGCTGGTGGCTGGAGTGGGCCAGAGCCCTGGCCTCTGGAGGACCATTGCTGCTACTGCTAAAGAGTCTGGATGCTTTAGGCCTGCCAGTGTGGTAAGGAGAGAGATCATCCACTGTCCGCTAAAACAGCTCTTCAGTCTAAGAAAAGATGTCAAGTTGACAGTCCAACCTTAAGGTTGTCCAGAAATGTTCATCAAAACCCCTTAGATCTGTAACTCCTTTCTGCGTAAAGATTTATGTAGACTTCTTGCAAAATTGTTGGCGCAGGGTAGAGATGTTTTACACCCAAAACATGTAAAAGTATAATGGGAAACGAAACTTAAAACCCAGAATCAAATACACCCTTATCACTCGGGTCCCTGGAATGCCCACGTGGCTAATGTGCGAACTGCACTAAGAGGGAGCTTCTGGGGCTGGCTTTTTTTGCTATTTGGTTGTTGTCTGGTTGGCATTTTTACCGCGGCTGCTGTAGACACCCAGTATGTGTCTTACAGATGGAGACTTTCCTGTGCCTCACAGAGAAGGAGTTGTCAGAGGTTGGCTTGCTTGCTGGCAATCCCACACGCATGCCATGTAGTCTTGAAACTGTAGACGAGGACTTGGAATGTGTTTGTCTTTAGTAAATCACATGCAAAGCCAGGTAATGGGTCTGTGGACCAGCAAGCCCTCGCGGGACCCTCTGCTGTGGGAAAACTAGGAGTGGGTACTCTGTCTCATCAACAGTGCCGTCCTAAAGCCAAGGAGGGTCACTTACAGCTTCACACCCTCACTGTCAGCATCCACTAAGAATAAAGAACTGTGATAGATTGAAACTAACAGCTCCAGAGCTGCTTTCACAGTTTGTCCTTTAGCCTGCCCTCCATCCACAGAATGTCATTAATGCCATCTGCTCCAGGGAGGCACAGTGGCTCCAGCAACCACAGGCAGTCAGTGTCCCTAGAAAGGTAGACAAAGATGTATTTATAGAAGAATGAGGTATGGCGTCCGGAGAATGCCTGGTGCTGGGGCCATCTCAGCTTTGTCCTAGTCCCTAAGAAAAACTGAAATAGTCAGCAGGTGTCTCAAGTGGACAAAAGCTCTGTTTGATCTCCAAGGGGCACCACTTGGGGACAGCACCTCCTCCCCATGACTTCCCATGCCCACTGCTGGTGGCTTCTGTGGTAGGAAGGGAACAGCCCTCCCACCCACTGTGGCACTTCCGTTTCCTGGATTCCCATCAAGGTTTCTCAGATCTTTTGTAGATCATCATTTAACCTTTACTTTTTTTTTTTTTTTTTTTTTTTTTTTTTTGTGGTAAAACGTCTTTAAAACCAAATTGGCTGTTTCAACAGTTTTTAAGTGTGCATTTTAGTCGGTGGACGCTTTCACACCAATTGTGCAGCTGTTAACCCTCAGAGCTTCATTACTATCCCAAACTGAAACTCACCTCATTGACCACTGTCTCCCTAACTGCCCTCTTCACTGAGATTCCTCTCACACGCTGAGTTTTTATATTTAGGGGCCTCTTATAAGTGGAATTATGTGGTAGTTTTCCCAGTTATAATATCCTCAGAGTTCATTTATGCTGTAGCAATGTTTTAGAAATTGTCGTTCAATAGTAAGTAATATTCCATTTTCTCTATCCATTCATCTGGTGATAGATTTCTCGGGTTGTTTCCAGCTTTGTTGTTAATTATTAGTAATTCTGCTGCGATTGTGGGTATATAAATATTTCTACAAGTTTCTACTTTGAATTCTCTTGGGTGTAGTACCCTTTGGTAGGTTTGCTGAATCAAATGGTAAATCTATTTTAAATTTCTGAAGACCTGCATAGGTTTTCCACAATGATGTTTCTCGAGTCCCTGCCGACATTTCCTCGACAAAGCCTGATGCCGTGGCAGGAGCAGTGGGATCAGGAGCCGCGTTCTTACGCCATGGGGTCTGCTGCACACGTTAATGTGTGCTAACCAGGGTGGAATCCCTCATTCCCCTTCCTTGCCCTACTCTGGATCACTTTCCAAAGTTCCAGTTTTATGATAAGCATCAGGCATGCTCACAGAAACCACTGCAGGAGCAATTCTCAGACAAGGGGCATCATTGTCAGCAACAAGCTTGCTAGAAATGCAGAGTACCAGGCCCCTCCCCCAGGGAATCTGATGCTGGAACTTGAGAACTCCTGCCTTGTGGGATGTATGCTTGTTTGAAGCCCAGGGTAAAATTATAACTCACTGTCATTTAAACTGGGCAGAGTGGTTCACAGCTGTGGTCCCAGCAGTCAGGGGGCTGGGGTGGGAAGAGTAGGTTCAAGACCAACCTGGGCAACAGAGCAACAAGTAAAACATGTTCTTTAGTTATACGCAGTAACACACTGTGGACAGATAGAGAAGGGCAATACTCTTTAAAGTCTGTAAGATGAAATATTACATTGAGGAAACCTGTGGGGTGGGCAGGGGACATCTGCACAGTTCTGTTTGAAGATGACCTTGGGAGCTCTGATAGTGCCACTTCCAAGTTATTGTAGTTGAGGATCAGTTTTCTTTCCTAAAATGAGTTTCTTTCACACTAGTGAGATGTATGCTTCATGTTCTGTGGGTTGAGTTTAGGGCAAGTGCCACCAGCATTGATGGAAACGTTTCAGTCAGTTTTGACTTAAAACTAAGAGGCTGCACGAGGCATCCAGGGAAGGTGGACAGAAGCTGTTACTCGGTAGAGCCCATTTTCCCTCTCATGCATTGGTTCTTCATCTGGGGATCAGTGCACATCTTCAGACAAAGGATGTCTACCCTACTGAAGTGAAAAGGGAAAAAAATATTTCCCAAATGAAAAGGAGGGAGGGGATGTAGGGTTTAATAAGAAACCAATAGACTGCCCTCTCTCTGAGATGCCGGGAATATCAACGTTAAGTACGTATCATTCATGCTTGAGACAGTGATGAGTCTGGGTCCAGTTCATGTGGGTAGTCAAGGACATTTCCTGTCCAAAGTGAATTTTAAGGTTAATTAGAAACCAGGTGTGTCTCAGCAGCGATGTCTCTTCCCTTAATTCCCTACAGTCGTCCTGCCAAGAAAACAAATCACTTTCTTGCTTAGTGAGCTCTCAGAGATGAAGAGAAAAGAATATCAAAGATCACTCTTGGCGTTTGTGTTTCTCCGTCAGTCAGGTTTGAGTGAGGAAGAGAAATGTTTTCCCAAGTTACCTGCTTTATGGGGAGTGCAGAGGCACCCCTGAGGCTGTTAAGACACTGGGCTAAACGGTGCCTCTGCAGGAAGCACCAGTGACCATCTTTCAGGTATTTTTCTAAAAATGCCTGTACACAAAAATTGCTCGGACACAAGATTTAGGGAGGAGAACAGTGGGAGAGACGGTCAGAATTGGGAATCTATAAGTCCTCTGAGCCCAGTGCAAGGGTGTAAAATCAAACCAGGTTCTCAGATCCGGGGTAGGGGATCCCATATAATGAATTCTATCAACATGTTGTCTGTAGATTCACCTGAACACGACTTCCTAAAAGACGAGCGGTGTGGATGGATTATACTCACGGTTGCTATGCTTGGATTTCACTGGGCCATGAAAAAACAAAACAAAACCACGTCTTACAAAGGAATAGGCAGAGAAAGAGTCGGACAGAGCAGTCCAGCATTAGGGGATGTGAAGGAGGTCCAGTCATCAGCTCAGAGGAACATCAACCAGACCAGTGTTGGGAGAACTTGTGGAGCCCAGGGAGAAGTCTCTAAATAGGAGAAGAGAGAGGGGGCATAGAGGCAGATGTTTCAAATTAGAGAAAATACAGTCTTAGTAGCATAGCCAAAGCTCAGTCTAGCTATAAAAAGGTCTGATGGCTACAGTATATAGAATGGTAGAAAAAGGTGTCGGTCCATTTTTCACTACCTCTGGAGTGTGGAGCCTATTCCGTGACTGACGTCTAGTGACTAGAATGAAGTCCACAGTGGGCTGAGTCTTCAGGTATGCTCTGTAACACCCTGTGTGGGCCGAGTGAGCTGCCATGTGGTGTTACACTTACACAGCCTTGCAGAGGGCCTTGTGGGGTTCCAGGGAAACCCCAAATTTGGCCAGATGACTGCAGCCCCCGCCGGTGACTCTGTCTTGTTTTATAGAGCTGGGGATGAAAGGCAGAGCCGCACACGTGCTAGGTACATTCTCCCAGGGAGCTGTGCTCATATCCCGTTCCCTGTGTGTTTGAGAAACGTGTACGGGTTCCCGACAATCTTGGTTTGAGTATCGGATCTTACCGCAGTACCGTACTGTTTTTGACATCAGGCTACTTTATCTGTTCCCTAACTCTATCCATAAAGGCAGGCACAAGAAATTCAGGACAGGTGGGGTAATCTTTCTAGGACTTGTTCCCATGCCTGGTGTTCTTTGAGGTAGGTTTGTTTAGGGTCCAGAACAGCTCCCATCTCCAGTAGACTCGGGTTATTTCACATTACAGGAGTAAATATTAACCCTTTCCAGAATGTCCTAGCTATCCCATTAGGGGAAGCTCTCCACAGGGACTGGGCAGACAGAACAAGGAGGGCATCGTTGTAGACTACCTAGGAAGTCGGCTGTGGGCCTCCATTTCTGAACTGCTCATGAATCACATTCACATCTTTCCTGGTGGCTTGTACATTTATTTATTCATGATTGCAGTACTTTTGGTGGCTGGCCCAAGGTCTGTTGATACCGGGGTGGCTGTAGCCTCTCCACACTGGTGACCTAGTCCTCCTGTTGACAAGTTTCTGTTTCTGGAGGAGGCATACAAACCTCCCTTCATAAAGTCCCCAGATGCCACCTCTGCTGCTGGTCTGGGGATCACTGAGTTTTGCCATCTTCAGGCAGTATGTAAAAAGGTGTTTGGAGGCAATGTGGAGGAAGTCTCATTTCTAATCTGACACGAGCCAAGGTAAAGCAGCATACGTTTTTTATTTTAAAATAATGTCATGGTTGGGATTTAGTTCAGTGAGTTTACTCCTCAGATCTAGGAAAGAAAGGAAGGGAACTGTCAACCATGCTATATAAGGCTCATGTGAAAAATGAATTAGTGTTTCAGACCCTGGTCACATCCCCAAACTATTGTATATGTAAATATTACAGTTGAAAAATCCAGAATGTTCTTGAGAGGCAGTAGGGTCCTGTGACATGAAGAAATGTCTACAGGTATTGATTGTTCATTTTCAGATTGCCCGGGGAAAGTCTTATCGGTTTGAATTACTAACACTCTAGACTCCCCGGTATGCCTGCTTAGCATGAGTTGATTGTGTACCCTTGACTTTAAGGCTTTACTCAAGAAGCCTGTGAAATTAAAAGCTGCTTTCCCAGCTGCATCATCTTACAAGCCCATACACGTCATGGTAACAAATTAAGGATCTGATTCAAAGCAAATTTCCCTGTTCAGAAAGCCATCTTCGTTAACAAACACAAGGCAGATCGAGTTTCTGCTCCAGCCATCCCCGGTTACCGTCCCTACAAACAAGTCTGCTTTGTCTCGGTTGATTAAAGAATCATCCAAGTAGCACAGTTTGGCTCGTGGCAGGCCGACACAGGGAGGGCACCCCATCTTAGAACCTACTTATGGAATATTAATAGTGGAACTCTTGGGAGAGAACTGAGCAGCTTCTAACGTGCATGTTTCATTGTGCTCAGTTGTCTAGCGACTGCCTGGCACCCGCAGTGCCACTGTGTGCCTGTTAAGTAGCATCTACTGATATTTCCCAAGTGGGCCACCCAGAATACTGAGGCTACGGATGTCTGTAGCCGTCTTGGCTATCTGGTCAGTGATCAGACTATCACATGGCTACATTCAAGTAGCCATATTTAATGTTGACATCACAAGGCAGGAACAATGGTGCCGGCAGTTTGGATATTCCAAAAGGAAACAAAACTGCACTTTTCAGCATTACTGGGGGGCCTTGGAGCATAAAAAGATCTGTCTGTTATAGATGATGTTCACGGGGCCAGCTGCCATGCTCACGTGTGACTTCAGAGTTCCGTGATCCTTTGAAAAAAAGTGTCAGGTTCTGTGTGTCACCAACCCAGGGGCTCATGCATGGCCGTGATGCCGAAAACCTATATTCCACAAGGCCTTCTCCCAGGTATCCAGCTCTGGAGATTTAAAAACAAAATCAAACTGTGACCGTTATCATCCCTTTCTTCAAGTAGCTGTGGCTGGTAGGTGACCCAGCTGCCTACTACGTTTGAACTACTCCCAGCCCTGTCTTGAAATGGCCAAGGGCAAATAGGGAGCCCACCCTATCAAACAAGCCACTAGGTTTTGTTAATTTCCCATGGGGGTCCCGCTGGGAGAGAGGGCCAGCTACTGGCTCCTGAGTCAGTGAGTTCTGAGGGGCATCCTCATCCTGCCCAGAGCATCCAGACTTTTGAGAACAGCCTGTAGCAAATGACCAACCAGGGGACAGAGCATACACAGTTCAGGGATGCCATGAATGGGGGCGGAAGGGGTCCGAGGTGTGAGTCTCCTCCCTTCCTACTGAGCCACTCTGCCTTTCCACCACAGGTCCCATACACAGTGCAGGCAAGCCACTGCCACCCATAGCTCACGTTGTCCACTGCCTTGACCGTATCTGTCGTTAGAGCGCTTCCATTCTAATAGAAACCAGAAGGGACACTTCCAGTTCTCTGCCTGCATGAAACCCACTTTGAACAATTCCCAGTTTGTCAGAAACAATTTGGGGAAATGAAAATCTCAGGGCTCTTCTGCCTCGAGGTTAACCCAGCCGCCACCCTCTTTGTAACATCTGTAATGAGCTGCGTGTCAGAGACCCGGAGTGCGTTTATCCCTGCGTCCGTGTGAAGCAGGGTTTCATTAGTGCTTGATTATGAACCCGAGAGCCCTGGGCTGCCGGTCAGTCCGCGGACTCTGGGTGAACACAGTGCCTACCCTGCTGGTAACTCCCTTCTGCTTCCTCCTCAGCCCAGTGACTTCTCCGTGTCTCTCAAAGCGTCAGGGAGGAACAAGCACTTCAAAGTGCAGCTGGTGGACAGCGTCTACTGCATTGGGCAGCGGCGGTTCCACAGCATGGACGAGCTTGTGGAGCACTACAAGAAGGCCCCCATCTTCACCAGCGAGCACGGGGAGAGACTCTACCTCGTCCGAGCTCTGCAGTGAGAGCAGCCATTGGCCCCCTCATGCCCCGCCCACTGTGGGCCTCGCTGCCACCTCCGCGTCCCAGAGCCCAGCACTTCTGGCCACCTCCACCCATGTGGCTTGGATCACCTCTGTGGCCCAGTCTGTCCTCCTCTTCAGCCTTGTCAGTCAACCATAGCTACCTAGACCCTCACAACCATGCCCACGGCCACCACCTCCCGGCTACGTTCTGGTGGTGAAGGGCAAAGGGGGCAAAGCTACTCACTTTTTTTCCTTTTCAGTTGGAAACAGCCTGTTTGAATCCTTACACACACACACACACACACACACACACACACACACACACACACACACGAGAGAGAGAGAGAGAGAGAGAGAGAGAGAGAGAGAGAGAGAGAGAGAGAGAGGTGGGGGGGGGGGCATTGAGGCTGTATGGAGAGAACGTGTGACCTGGTGCACACTCTGAGAGCTGTGTCCACAGGTGTTTGGTGCCTCTCATCCGCTATGCTGGTCCAGGCCCGCAGCCTGTGTCCTGAGCCAGCTTTTTTGTTGTTGTTTTGTTTTGTTTTGTTTTTGTGGCTCCAGGCTCTGCAGGAGTCCAAGAATGTGCAGATAGCAATACTGGAAACCCTGGGGAGGTGGCCATGAGGGAGCTGCCCAGTGCCTTTGAGGCTGTGCTTGCAATAAAAGAGGGTTTTGGTGAGAGTTGGTCTGCAAAAGAGGGAGGTGGCAAAACAGAAAGATGCTCTGGTAACGTACCAGGTGTGCCATCCACATAGTGCTTTTGCCCTTTGGCTTGTTTGAATTTCACAATTATGTATTTAATTCTCAAAAGTAATATGTATCTGTAGCTGTTTGTTGACACTAAGAAGAGATGCTGATGGGAAGGGGAGCTACCAATACTTTATACATACACTATATATATAAATATATATATAATATGTGTATATTATATATATATTATTTGCTTTACAGGGAAATTTTTCAGGGTTTACAAAAGAATATGTGATTAGTAGTAACAGAATGTTTATGAAGAAATTACATTTTCATTTTTCTTTACATCTGAACTTCTTTACAGTTTGACTATAGAGTCTTGAGATGGCACATTCCTACAATTGAAGAAGGGGTCTTGGGATCCCCTAAACTTGCATACCCAGTTTTTTGAATATTGTAATAAAAAAAAATTACAACAAGGCTGTGTGTTTGTGTTTTGGGAGACCTGATTCTATTCTAGGAAAAGAGCAGCCGCAGGAGTCATGGAAAACTCACCAGAAGAGGAAGATGGCTTTCTGGACACCACACCTGCTGTGGCCAAGCATGGACCTGAGTTCAGATCCTTGGTACCCACAGAAAATTGGTGTTGGTGTCATGTGTCTAATCCTAGCACTTAAAACCCGGAGCTTGCTGCTGAGGCATTCTATGCAGTCCATGTGCACATTCGCACACATCACAAGCACACAAATGCGTGCTCAGAGGATCTTAGCACACTGACTACTTGTGTGTTTTCCTACACCTTTTTGTTTTGTAATAGTGGTGGAATGTATGAGGCAGAGGTGTGTGTTCATGGAACGCACAGGCGTTGTTTTTCCACTTTTATGTAGGATCTAGAGATCAAACCCTGGTCATCAGACTTGCTAAGGAGGCACTTTTGCTGAGCCATCTCAGCACCCCTGCTGTCCACATTGTGGACTGAAATGCTCAGCCTTGGATAGCAGAACTCCAGGAGAACCCAAGACATGAAGCTTGAGGTTTGCTTTTTGGAGATTAGTGGTTTAAAAGTATATAGTTAACGGAATTGTTAAAGCCAAAGTGCTCTGGCTGCCTCCTTGTGGTCTCAATGTTTACTGTTGGGTTACTGACTTTGCAGGAATGTGTCCTATGTGTCACGTGTCACTCCCAACCTTGTGAGGTAGCCCCATCTTAAATATGAACTCATTTTAAAGCTGAAGACAGAGGCTTAAAATCTGTTCACAGGGTGCATGGCCTCTCTGTGGTAGAGCAGGGACACTGAGACTGACAACCCCGGTCCTTTTATTGTGTATTAAAGTCACTTGAAGGTGTGTGGTTAAGAAGACTGAAGACTTAGCTCCCCTGATTATGCGGAACAGGCCTTCATTCGGGTGACTGGACAGGTCATAATGTTAGACATCTGCCCATGAGCTAAACACCCACCACCATTTTGATTCTGGGGATGATCATATCCAAGGTCTTGTACAAGTTTACTAGACCACAGAGTTACACCTCATTTCTCTAAAGTCTTTGCTTGAGACATGGTCTTGCTATGTGTCCCAGGCTGACCTTGTGATCCTCCTGCCTCAGCCTGTAAGTTCTGTGCAGGTGTTTAACTCCACACTTGGCTTCTCTGCATTTTTGACAAGCTCCTAAAAGATGCATTGTAAGTGGGTCAGCCCTACATTTGGGTTCTGTTGTAGCCTTCTTGAAGCTTTAGGAAGATCGCCTGTACACACACCACATACACACACACACACACACACACACGAATCACTCTCAACATCTTGGACAGCACATACTTTAAACCATAGCACAGCTCCCAGACAAAAGCCTAGTCATGCAAATGTCCTTGTTAGTTCTATGTCAACTTGACATCAACTGTAATCACTGGGGAGAGGAAAACCTCAATTGACAATATGCCTCCACCAGATTGGCATATTCTTGACTGATGTGGTAGGGCTTAGCTCACTGGCAGTTCGATCTATGGACTGGTGATCTTAGTGATTAAAAAGGGGGCAGGGAGCAAGCCAGTAAGCAGGAGTCCTCCTTGATCTCTGCTTCAGTTCCTGACCCCAGGTTCCTGCCTTTTGCACCTACTCTGACTTACATAATGAACTACAACCGAGAGATGAAATCAACCCTTTCCCCTCCAACTGCTTATTGTCTTGGTGTTTTTTTCACAGCGATGAAAATCCCGACTAAAACAACATTCTGGAGAAGGCTGCAACTTGACACTAAATGGGTGATTCCGGAAGGTGCCTAAAGATCCTGAAAGCTTTTTAGAAACATAACCTAGGAACTGGAGAGGTGGATCAATGGTTGAGAGCACTTGTTCTTGGAGAGGACCAGGTTTCAGACCCTTTCACCCACATGGTAGCTCACAGCTCTCATTAACTCAAGTTTCAGAGGATCCAAGGACCTCTTTGGGGTCTGACCTCTGACATCTGGGGACACTGGGCACACACACGTTGCACATGTAAGCATAACACTCAAATTTAAGACACTCAAATTTTTTAAATCTTTACAAAGATGATGGATGGATGGGTGGGTGGACGGATGGACGGACAGACAGACAGACAGACAGACAGATAGATAGATAGATAGATAGATATCCAAAACTGCTTCCATAGTCACTGGTGATCACTGGTGCAGCCCTACGTACTTCATGGCAACAATTTAAAGACAGCCTTATACGTTTTGATGAGGCTAGTTGCTTTGTATTCTTTCTAATAACATGTACAGGGATTAGAACCACTGTTCAGTTTATTAAATGGGCTTAATAAAAAAAGGAAATAAGTCTGCATACTAAATTGTTACCTAATTTAAATTGTAGTGGGTGGCCTGAGATTTCAGACCACATGTGCTGGTGATAACATGGAGTATGAAAATAATTTCTCCCTGGAACTCCCATTTAGTCACAGATGCTGAATGGATTTATTTCTTCGGGTGCTTTGGAATGCCCATAAAAGAGCAGCAGAGTGGTAATGAAGTCATGACACAGAAGTAATGAAACTAAAGTATTTGCCCAATCAGACTCTCAGTGTCTGCATGCGAGCTGCCCGAATCATTTTAACCCTGTTGCAGTGTGCAGCTGTGGGCATCAGAGTCAGAACTACAACCCTTGCCAAGAGTTTTTGGAGCTTGTCACTGCACATGGTCTGTGTGTACTGCATGTGCCTGAAGTTGTCAACTCTACAAAATCTTCAGGCTTGCTTCTCATCCTCAACCCCATGTGGAGATCGGGGCACTGATCGCAAACTTCTCAAAAACCCTGACAAGAAATAAGAGGTGATTTTACTTCACACTCCTGAATATCAAGATATTCTACCAGGACTATGAATTATTCCAGCAAAAAAAAAAAAAAAAAAAAAAAAAAAAAAAAAAAAAGATCGCAGAAAGGCTGGTTTCACTTGTTTTTAAACGACATAGAGCCAGATAGGTTAACTAGAGATGTTCTTGTAATCTAGTGGAAAATCATCAGATCTGCACCAGACTTGGTTTACCTGGTGGGATTAGAAATTTTTACCTTTAGTCAGAATTTTCACCCAAACACTAGTTAACACAATTACCAATTTGAGACTGAAATGACATCTATTAATAGCAGATTCCATGTTGTGGAACACACAACTCATAACCCAGATGACAGAGAAAACTTAGCAGGGCCTGGACCGGCGTCCTTGCTCTTCTTTCCTTCCCCATTAGTACCTATCAACCTCTACAGATGGGGTCACCTGTTCCCTGCAGTGATTCTCATTTAATAGAGTGGGATGATGGTCCACAAACGTGGGGCTATTTTGCAGGCAAATGGATGGAACTTAAGAATATCATACAGGAGATTCATAGTATATATTTACTTAGTATATATTTACATAGTATATATAAGTGGATATTAGCCATAAAAATGCAGGTACCTAGTTACACTCCACAGACCCAGATAAGCTAAACAAGAAGGAAGGCCCAAGCAAGAAAGCTTGAACCCCACTTAGAAGGGGGAATAAAACAGTCATAAAGAGGCAGATGGAGTGAGGGAACTTAGAGGGATGATGGGGGGGTGTTCAGTATCAGGTGTAAGGAAGGACAGGAGAGATGGCCAGATGGCCATGAAAATGAATGGAAATCTGCAGCTGACAGGGGTGAGGAGCCAGGGTG
The DNA here is from genome assembly GCF_963924665.1 of Micromys minutus. Classification (NCBI taxonomy): domain Eukaryota; kingdom Metazoa; phylum Chordata; class Mammalia; order Rodentia; family Muridae; genus Micromys; species Micromys minutus. The sequence goes on from NC_137974.1 coordinate 84,924,672, forward strand.
GGGGGCATCTCTAGGACAGGACAAAGACCTGGCATAAGGGAGGCATCCAAGAATCAATGTGAGTGATCTTATTTATCACCCACTTCACTGGGGATATGGAACCTGAAAAGGCAATCTCCAGTATCCATGCAGGAACCCAAATGGAGCAAGAGAGCTATCAACCCACCCACAAAACGTTTAACCCATTATCTATCCTGTCCACAAGAAATGCAGAGTTTGGAGATGCAGTAGAGACCGAGGGAATAGCCAACCAAAAACTGGCCCAACTTGAGACCCATCCCATGGGCAAGCACCAGTCCCTAACACCGCTAATGATACTCTGTTATGTTTGCAGACGAACATGTCCTCTGAGAGGATCCACCCAGCAGCTGATTCAGACAGACACAGACACCAATAGCCAAACAGTGGGTGGAGCTTGGGGATTCTTACGGTAGAATAGGAGAAAGGACTGTGGGGCCCCGAAGGGGATAGGAACTCTACAGGAAGACAAACAAAGCCAACTAACATGGACCCTTTGGGCTCTCAGTCTGAACCACCAACCAAAGAACACACACGGGCTGGACCTGGCCTCCCTGCTCATATGTTGCACATGTGCAGCTTGTCTTCATGTGGGTCCCAACAACTACAAAAGGGCTGTCCCAAAAGCTGTTGCCTGTGAGTAAGATAGGTTCTTCTAGCTGAGATGCCTTGTCTGGCCTCAGGGGGAGAGAAAGCACCTAACCTTGCAGAAACTTGAAGAGCCAGGATGGAGCAATGCTCACCTGCTCAGATGAGGACTGTGGGAGGGGGTGACTGGGAAGGGTACAGTGCACAGGAAATGAAGTGAATATGTAAAAAGAATTAAATTTAAAAACAAAACAATGCACTGTAGTGACTCAAAACCTTCCACTTTCTATCAAAGTATGTGAAGACCTGAGGTCACATCTCGCAAGATGGTATTGATGAAGACATCGCTTTAGTATTTCAGACAAAAAAACTTAACTCTGCTCCTCTTAACACTCCATCCTCTATCCAAGCATTATTTTAAAGGTTTCTTTCTTTTTCTTTTTCTTTTTTCTTTTTTTTGTTTTTGTTTTTGTTTTTAGAAAGAAGCTGGTGCCACCACAAGCTCAGGGTCAAAGCATGCTCCAAGGCGGTGTTCCTGTAATGCATCTAAGTAATAACTGACCAGAATACCACCACCGGGAAAATGAATTTAAACATTCCCTTCAACAGTCTGAGATTTGACCCTGGAAGACTATTTTAACTTTTTCTTTTTAATATCAGGCAAGTCTCTACATGTGGTACCAATAGACAGAAAAGTTGGTGTAAGCAAGTGTTTCATTGAATTAAACCATTACACCATGAGAAGACCTTTCAAATCACTCTTAGAATTCAGACTCTGGGAGTTTTGCCTGAACACCCACTGAAAATTTACAGCAACTTCCTACCTATTTGAAACATTTTCTTTTCAGTTTCCAACACCCACCGAACATTAGTCCAGGGGAAGGGCAGGATCCATTTCTCCTTACTCAGCATTGTCCCTCCTCAGCCACAGGCACACTGGCTGCAACCCTAGGGATTCCTTCACAAAGACTGCTCTCATAGCTGCTTCTCTCTGTCCCTAGAAGTCCCCTGGTTGAGTCTCTTGGCTGGAACCTAAGCTACAGCTAAGTATAGTGACACAAAAGAGCTACTGTGTGAGCTGTAAGTCAGTAGGAGGCTGTGGGGCCCAAGGCTGACTCACCATGGGCACAAATGGGTGGAGTTTCCCAGGTTGCCATGGGTGGGGCTCCCTGGGTACCATGGGCCTCATCCCACTGATCTAAGTCCCAACACTGAGGCATGACTTTTATATCTGTCTACTGTCCCAGCTTGCATTTCTACTTTTCTTGCCTTCTTTCTACTGATGTAAAGGCCCCAAGGTCAAGCCCTAGACACTGTAGTCTAATCCACAACAGTTCTTGAGCCAGAGAGATGGTTGCAGGACTGGTCCAGAGCTTACCTTGAGTTTGGAGATATTAGAGGTACTAGTTACTGCCATTTTTAATAACTAGTGTGTTGGGCAAGCTCCTTTCTGCCCTGTACGATATTTCATAATGCACATTTTAAGCCAAACTAATGACCATTGGCCAGGCAGAAGTTAGGGGGCAAGGTCAATGGAGCAGGCAGAGGTCTAAAGTAAAGCTCAAGAGTGGGTTAGGGTCACAGAATCTGACCTAGTTTATAGCCAGTAGCCAATACCTCTAATATCTCCAATATTTGATGTGATAAAACATACTAACCAAAAGCAATCTGGGGAGTAAAGGCTATATTTCAACATAGATGTTGTGATCAGTTGTCTAGAAACGTTAGGGAAGGAGCAGCAGGCAGGAACCTGGAGGCAGGAACTGAATGCTGCTTACTGTCTTGTTCTCCATGGCTTGGTCGACTTGCATTCTTATAGGAGTGAGGATGACCTGCCCAGGGATTATCATCCTGGAAAACGACGCAGGCTGGGGATATTCTTGATCCTGGCAAAGTTAGGAGTGAGCCACAGGCTAGTGTTTCCTGAGAATTGAACTGACCTGCGCCGTCAGCAAAGATCACTTGTAGACACTAGACACAGCTGAATAAAGACCCACTTAAGTGCTAATACATACAAATTTGTGAGGGAGTCATACCACATGTAGAAAGAATAAAAACTATCTCATAAGATTTTATGTTGATTACATGTTGAAAGCATAATACATTGAAAATGTTGGGCTTAATAAAATACTAGTAAATTCATTTCAATATTTTTCATTTCACTTTCAAATGTGTCTACTAGACATCTCTAAATGACATGATTTAATCACACTGTAATTCTGTGTGATAGTGTTGCTCTGGGCCATTTGCTTGCCTGAATACCCCAGTTCCCCCCATCTTGGTCTCCAAGTTCCACACAGTATTATACTCACAACAAAGTGAACTCAAACGATCAAATGCTGTCAGACGGGAAAGCCAGCAATGGGCTCTTGGGAACTAAGAACAAGATGAACTCACTCAGTAGATTGGACAATAATGAGATTTTCCAAAATGGAAGAAGGGAAACTACAGGACTGGATATACAAGAACTAAAACGTCAAATTACTCCAGGGATGCTCAGCTTCAAGAAATGGGAGAAAAGAAGAGAAGAAAGCTGTGTAAACATTTCACCCCTACAGGCCCAAAAGGTACATCTTGTCTACCATCATGAAAGGTACATCTTGTCTACCATCATGAAAGGTACATCTTGTCTACCATCATGGGAATTTGATAGGTAGTGTTTAAAACTGCGAAATGGAGGATGGTCTGTGTCCTGCTGCCCTTCGGATATCTGGCCTTGAGGTATTGAAAGGAGGAAAAGTCTGGGGAGGAACACTGCAGGTTCGAGGAGAGAAGCAGCCTACTCAGACCCCGCTGCGCACACTTAACCCTATTCCTATCACAGAACAGGTAATTCAGTACCAACGGCATAACAGGAAAAGAAATAGTTAATGCTGCAAAACTGTATATTGATGAACTTGAGATGAAAGTAATTTATACTTCATGGGAAGCATAAAGGCAAAAAAGGCAAAGGTGACCCCCATTAGAAACAGGATTACCATTCCTCCTAGCTACTTAGGAGGGGGTGGGAGGATGGCTTGAGCCAGGTGTTCAAATCCAGCCTTAGAAACATGGCCACACTCAATCTCAGAAACAAACAGGCAAACAGCAGAAGCTACAAAGACGAGGTTAGCACTGAAAGGAAAACGGTTAATATGTTTCACTAGTAAGGGCTTTAAAAGAAAAACCAATATGCTCACTGTACAAATGAGCAAAAGGGAATGCATAGCCAAGGTGACATAAATGTCCACAAGAATCAGAAAACATACAAAAATGAAACTAAATCAATTTTCCACCTTTTAATTATACACCAGTTACAGTGTATAACGCTGGGGTTCACTGTGTGTGGCTGTTGGGGAATACGCTCTGTCTGAGGGACTGAATCCGGTGTCTCGCACATCCCAGTTAATTCTAACACTGAACTAAATCTCCAGGCCAAAAGTAGAAATTGAAGCAACGTCTTATGGACAATATCTATTAAAATTTGTGGTTTTTTTTTACAATATTAATTTTTCCAGCATCTGAGTCTGTGCACCATGTGTGTGCCTGACACCTATGGAGGTCAGCGGGACACTGGATCCCATGGAACTGGAATTACAGATGGTTGTTAGCACCTAGATGGGTGCTGGAAATCAAATCCAAGTCTTCTGGAAAAGCATCCAGTGCTATTAGCCACTTAGCCATTGTTCCAGCCCAAATAAGATAAACAATATTATAATCAAGCTGAAAATCTTCTACTGCTAAACACACCAGAAAATTCTATACATAGAGAGATGATAGATTTTAAATAGATGATAAATAGATAGATGATTAGATAGATAGATAGATAGATAGATAGATAGATAGATGGATGGATGGATGGATGGATGGATGGATGGATGGATGGATGGATGAATGGACAGATAGACAGATAGATAGATGGATAGATGGATGGATAGATAGATGGATAGATGGATGGATGGATGGATGGATGGATGGATGGAGGATGGATGTACGGATGGATGGATGGATGGATGGATGGATGGACAGATAGACAGACAGATAGATAGACGGATAGATGGATGGATAGATGGATGGATAGATGGATGGATGGATGGATGGATGGATGGATGGATAGATGGATGGATAGATGGATAGATGGATGGATGGATGGATGGATGGATGGATGGAGGACGGATGTACGGATGGATCCACAACAACATTTGTCCTCTGTTTCCCTAGATTCCCACCACAGATTGAAAAGTAACTTGGAACAGATCTCATTGGTACTAAACATGTACATATCTTTTTTCTTTTTATTCCCTAAACAAAACAATATAACAACTATTGATGAACCACTTACATTGCATTGTGAGTTAAAAGTAACACAACGAAGGTTTAAAATATGTAATTGAGATATAAATACATTATATGCAAACACCATGCCATTTTAAATAAGGTATTTGCAAACGTATACATTTTAGTAGCCACACAGTTACTGCCCCCCTCCTTCATGAGTGCCGAGGGTCAACAGTATAAATAATCCCGTAATGTATTGTTTTCCATATATATAAATGGACTTTTCCGCTGTATGCAGAGCATAGCAAACCTGTGTGAATGCACAGAGGCTGTGGAAGACGAGTGTATTCTTAGTGATACTGCTTAGATCAGATTGCAAAAGCCAAAAACAACTAAGTGTTCACCAACAACACAGGCGCTAAGGAGATGGTGTGATGGGCAGTCCTCATAAGTAGCATGGCTGAGAGAGTGCGCACGAGTTAGCCATTGACTGAAAATTCTCAGAGAAGTTAGAGGCAGGTAGTGTACATGATTATCCACATGAGTGTAAAACCACGCAGAGCAGGCTTGCACACACTAAGGTTGTGTACGTGCAGACATACGCCTAACTAAAGAACACAAAATGAACTCAAGGACTAACAGCGAAGTCAAAAGCCACCCCGAGTAAAGGAAAGAAGCGGTGGCCAAGCAGAGGGCCCTCCGTACCTGACTGTACAGGTGATGTCTCCTTTCTCAGAGTAAGGTGAAAACATCTTACTGTGAGATACAGCCTACAAATACAAAACAGACTTCTCTATTTGTGTAGTACATTTTATGTTTTCAAGTTGGTGTTCGTGTCATGTTCACATGTATAACACATATGTGGAAGCCAGGGGTCTTTCCCTCAATTTTTGAAGCATCGTCTTTCATTGGACCTGCCGTTCATATAGACTGTCGGGCCAGTGAGTTCCAGAGATCTTTCTGCTTCGAAGTCCACACTGCTAGGGTGACATGTGCAAACTGTGGAGTGTGACTTTGAGGTCAGTGTTGAAGACTTAAGGTCAGGTCATCACACAAGCACAATCAGCACCTTGCTGACTGAGCCAACTCCCCAACCCCCATTTAACATGTTTGTAAAACAAATACCCACAAATACCACCCAAATCAAGAAAAGGACTGCAGACGCATGTCCAGCCGTGCCCTATGAACCACGTCCAGCTAAGGATAATTTTGTGCAGCGCAGCACAAGAGTCTTTCCTGGGCTTTATTCTGTTGTTGTTGGTTTTTGTTTTGTTTTGTTTTTTGGTAATTTAATCACACCGTTCCAGAGCATAGGATTTTAAAGTAACAATGGCATGATGCAATGTCATAAGTTTGGACACGCCTGAGAATATTACTGGGGCCCCAGAACCCATTACCTGTAAATTTCTTCCCCTTTGAGACCGTTCTTCCCCACAGAGAGGACCGTTATTCTCACTTTGGAATTGCTTGTTCTGCATTCTGGCCACTGCTTCAGCTCCTGTGGAAGACGCCTGAGCAGCAGAGTTGGCTTTAGCTTGCATTAAAATTCTATTTAGGTGACGTTAACGCAGAGTTGTTTTGTTCTCAGCTCTTCCTCCCCATCACCTACTGATAAGAAGGAAAAGCAATGGCTGTGCCTCCAGTTCACTCATTTGTCTTACCAAGTAATAAATCTATTGTGGAAATGGATAAAATGCATTTATCCACTCCCAGTAAGTCTTCTCTGAATAGTGTGTACTATTATCCAAATATTAATGAGTTGCCCAAATTCAAGAAGTTATCTGACTTTAAAACAAACAAACAAACAAAAGCCTACTGAAAAAACAAAACCCCAAAGTGGAGATGTTTGCTTGACTTTTACTTCAAGTTTTAATTCAGATACAGGAAGTGGCACTCTAAGTGACCTAACCTCCACACCCACGCTCTGTGGAGCAACAGTCCTGGCTCTACGTTAGCAGACACCAGAAGCTCGGTAACATAGATTCATCAAGATGCCGAGCATACCCCTGCAGTGTCTGGGTGGAGCCCAGGAAATCTGACTTCTGGTGGGAACGAAACCTGGAGAGTTGTACAGCCTTTGGCAGAAGCCAAAAACGTCCTGGATGTTAAGCATCAAGTAACCAATTAAACAGATGCTAATTTCTGAATCAGAAAATCCCTTTCAAGAATCCTGACCTGGAAGCCTGCTGGGACCAAGCAACACTCTTCTCTCTGGAAAATGCAATCACGGGCAAGATAAGCAGGGTTTCCCTGAGACAATGTGTTGGCCTATTGCACTCCATTTCTGAAGCTGTGACCATATCAGCTCAAAGGGTAATGCATGCAAACCATGAGCTCATTTCCCCTTGAGATGTCAGCAGCCACTGTGTCTTCAGCTCCACACATTACAGGAAGAGCCATTACTGTAATCCAGAGTCCTTATTTTAAAATGCTATACTGTCATCTCAAGACATATTCAAGTCTAAGTAGACTGATGGCAGTGTAGGTCACAGGTGACCACGTACGTCCTCCACGGTGCTTTCTCAGCAATCAACAGTTGCAGGTGCTTTGTGATATAAAGCTCCCCGTGCGTGGGGTATTAATAATTGGATGTCGGCCACTGAAACTACCGTGAGGCCACAGAACCTTTTCATCTGCCAAGTTGTTGTAGAAACCTTTTGTGACAGAAAGTCTAATGTTCAAGAGCATAGAACAGGGTTCTGAAGAGATATCTAAGCCATTAAAAGCATTGGTTATTTTTCTAGAGGACCTAGGTTCAGTTTCCAGACCTTGTGAAGCGTCTCACAAAGAGCTCTAATTCCGGTTCTAAGGGGTCAGATGCCCTCTTCTGGCCTCCTCGGGTACCAAATGTTCTATAAACATGCAATGCAGACAAAACGCCAGTACACGTAGTATAAAATGGTATTTAGAAGGAGGTAGAGGAACGAGGAGGAGAGGATTGGAAGAGGAGGAGGAGAAGGAAGAAGGGGAAAGAAGGAAGCACCACAATAGATTGTTTAGAAGGACCGGGGCCAGCAGAAGTGGAATGAACTCAGGGGTAGTGTTTGGCTCTGTTGGGTTCACAAGGTTCAGGATAGCCATCTTTTCAGGGTGCTGCAAGACTTCAGCCACCCAGCTGCGGACAGTGCGTGGTCCTAGGGAAATCAGCTTTGTTCATTACCTGGGACCATGTTACCAGAGAGGTGGGTGCTAGCTTCCATTTTCAAGCCTCCACGTGGTCTACCCAGCACCGGCAACCCAGTGTATGTCCTGTGAAGGCTGCTGCCACTGCTCTAGGCTGGCACTTACTCTACCTGTCCAGCTGCCCCTAGACAGTCTGTCTTTCTGCCACCTTTGTTTCTAGCTCAGCCTGTCTTTGTTGGACCTGGTATTGTAACACCAGGGAAAACAGGACACTCATTGTGTGAGTTTAAACAGCCTGTTTATATGGCTGAAGAAAGGGCATCTGAACCAATCAGGCATGGGGGGGGGGGGTAATCACTTTGCCAATCACTCCCTGGCCATGTTTGCGATTCCAAAATGCCTGGTAAGAACTGTTCAAACAAACCTCCCCGGCAGGGCCCACGCCTTCAGGAGCATGGAAGACCAGCAGCAGTCTTGCACAGTTGTCTCTGGCTGTTAGACTGGAAGTCTTTTTGTTCAAGGCAGCAAGGCAGAGCCCCAAAGTTGTCACTTAGGGAGTCAAACTGCCCCACCCTTAGTGACTGTGCTTTGACACAGGAAAATGAGCATTAGGAAGAGTAGTGATGATATAAACCTATAGAGTCTGTCATAATAAAAGTGACTGAGGAGACTTTAACAATGTGTCAAACCCCATGGATATAAACAATGCTAATCCTCTGAAAGCGGAGCTTCTGTAGCTCCACCTTGGTCTAACTCGGGAGTCAGTTGCCCTTCGTTAATAGAGTTCAGAAACTGGACAGAGCACACTTCGTCTTTTAAACCACACAGAAGCCTGAGTAAACCCATTAATTTCACTGGCCTTTTAAAAATTGGATAATTTATTTACATTTCAAATGTTATTCCCTTTCCTGTTTTCCCCTCTGCAAAGGCCCTATTCCCTCCCCCACTTACCCTGCTTCTATGAGGGTGCACCCCCCCTACTCCTACCTCACTGCCCTAGCATTCCTCTACACTGTGGCATCAAGCATTCATAGGATAAAGGACCTCCCCTCCCACTGATGCCAGATAAGTTCCCTTCAGCTCCTTCAGTCCTTCCCCTATCTCCTCCATTGGGGACCCTGTGATCAGTCCGGTGGTTGGCTTTGAGCGTCAACATTTGTATTGGTCAGAATCTGGCAGAGCCTCTCAGGAGACAGCTGTATCGGGTTCCTGTCAGCAAGCTCTTCTTGGCATCAGTGTTTGGGTTTGGTAATTGAATGTGGGGTGGATTTCCAGGTGAGGCAGTCTCTGGATAGCCTTTCCTTCAGTCTCTGTCCCACTTTTTGTCTCTATTTCCTTTAGACAGGAGCAATTCTGGGTTAAAATTTTGGAACTGGGAGGGGGGCCATGCCTAACCTCTGGTTATGGTCTCTCCAGGTTCTCCCTCTCCTTTGTGAGGTATTTCAGTGAATGTCATCTCTGAGATCCTGGGAGCCTCTTGCTTTCCTGGCATCTGGGACTTTCTGGTGGCTATTCCCAGTTCCCCATCCTGTATTGCTACAGACCTCTGTTCAGTTTCCTGACCCTCTGTCCATCTCCTCCACCTCTTCCCACACCCGATTCTGCCCCTCTTTGTCCCCTCCTCCTCCTCTCTCCCTCCCAAGTCCCCCCACTTTCTACTTCCCTTGATTATTTTGTTCCCCCTTGTAAGTAGGACTGAAGCGTCCACTCTTTGTTCTTCCTTTCCTTTGAGTTCCGTGTAGTCCATGAGTTGTATGGTGGGCACTTCAAGCTCTTTGCCTAATATCCCCTTGTCAGTGAGCACATACCAAGTGTGTTCTTTTGTGACTCAGTTACCTCACTAGGGATGATATTTTCTAGATCCATCCATTTGCCCTCAAATGTCATTGTTTCTAATAGCTGAGCAGTACCCCATTCTGTAAACGTGCCACATTTTCTGTACCCATTCCTCTGTTGAGGGGCATCTGGGTTGTTTCTAGTTACCTGAGTTCACCACTACTATTAGGAGCCATTTCACCCAACAGTAAAGTAACAGACCCTTCCAGCCCAGTTTCAGGAAACACCTCCACTTCCTGTGGTATTGTTGGTAACTGATTTCACACTTCCTTGTGAGATATGGAGATAAACCTGGTATAGTTTAACCTGAAGACCTGTTTCTTCACTTGAACCTCTGCATGTGTTTGTGGCCAACACTTTGGTGTTATAGGGCCCCCCAAAAATCTTCACAGAACAGACAACAGCTTTGTTTTGCTATCCTGTGTCCTATGGAAAGCCATGAACTTTGATTATCTGTGTGCAGGCAGAGGATTATGCCACCTGCCTTTACTTCCAGCCCACTCCCCATTTCCTACATTTACCCCGTCCATTTAGCATATAAAACCTCTAAACTCCATCTTGAGGAGGCTGATTGGTGTCTACTCACCCCCACCTTTCCACAGTTTGCTTCCTAATAAACTCCTTTTGCAAACTTGTCCTTGAGGTGGATGGTGGAGAGTCTTGGGTGTGGCCTGGTGACCAGCAGTGTCCGCAGATAACCAGAGAGTCTATGGGAAGTGAAACTTCCTATGATAAGAACAGTCAAAGAAAACAGGCGGAAGAAACGCAATGGGGTCAAGAAACAACAGCAGGACGAAGGTGAAGCAACAAAACAAATGGTGACCAGGAAGGACAGCCCATGATGAGGACAGAAAGCCTGGAGTATCCAGGAAACAGATCAGATGTGGAGGGAGTCACCGGTGGAGTCACTCCTGAGAGGGAACCATTGCAAGAGGGAGAAAGGAGAAGTAAATGAATGAGAACCCCAACTAGGTGTGTGTGTGTGCACGTGTGTGTGTGTGTGTGTGTGTGCATATGTGTGTGAGTGTATGTGTGCATGTGTGCGTGTGTGTGTGTGAGTGTGTGTGTGTGCATGTGTGTGTGAGTGTGTGTGCATGTGTGTATGAGTGTGTGTGTCTCTGTGTGTGAGTGTGTGCATGTGTGTGTATGAGTGTATGTGTGCATGTGTGTGTGCATGTGTGTGTATGCATGTGTGTGTGCGTGAGTATGTGTGTGTGTGCGTGAGTATGTGTGTGTGTGAGTGTGTGTGCATGTGTGTGTATGAGTGTGTATGAGTGTGTGTGCATGTGTGTGTGCATGTGTGTGTGTCTGTGTGTGTGAGTGTGTGTGCATGTGTGTGTATGAGTATATGTGTGCATGTATGTGTGTGCGTGTGTGTGAGTGTTCATGTGTGCGTGCATGTGTGTATGTGTGTGTGTATGTGCATGTGTGTACATGTGTAAGTTAGGAACAAGCAATCGTGGGTCTCTAAGGACAATGGTCCAGAAGAGATGATGGCCGTACAAGAGTCACCCTTGATGCATTCAGTAAATACTGCTCTGAGCTCCTTACATCAGAAGGCAGAGGATAACTCAAGAAGTGAATGAGGGTATTACAAGGGCACTGAAATATGGGGCCCAAAGCATGTGTGTGCTGGGGTAGAGGAGGGACAGATGGCATTAAAGTGACTTCAAGGAGCTCTTGCGATTTCTCATCTTTACCCCACTGTCAATGTCTCTGCACATCAGAACTCAAGACTGCTGAGTGACTCTAAGGTGCTTTCTATAACTTTAAGTACCTTACCCACAGGCTGCAGAGGAGATTTGGTGACTCAGCTCAGGGAATTGCTAAGTTCTGGATCACTATTCTGACTGTTGGGTGGAGTTTCACGTCATAAGCAGTGTAGCATGGGACTGAAGAGAAAAAAAATGGCACTTCAGAAAATTTGAGAATTGTGCAAAGAAATGTGTTTAATTGAAAAGGTTGTTGAATTAGAATTTACTAACACGTAATGACTCCTATCTGTCTCTAGCCATTAAAAATAGGTCCCCAGTGTCCCTCAGGGTTAAAGTTATTATACAGATAGATTATAAAAATATAATATCGACACAGTTATCAGCTGCTTGAGAAACTGGCAATGCACACAGCAGTCACTCAACATCTCTTCTACCAACACATGCCTGGAATCTTCGAGTCTACTGAGGTAGTGGGTGAGGAGGTCATTTCTTCAAATCTCCTGAAACCAGAGTTCTTGACCTCACTGAAGATCCACCTACGGATGTAATGTGGGGACACTTGATTTAGAACCAGTCAAATGATCAGAAAGTTATACCTGGCTATGTCTGCTCCCAAGATCAGGACAGAGGGACTGGATCTGAGACAGAGAGAATGGACGCTGGGAGGTTTCTCAGCCAACATCTTTGCTGGAAACAGGTTCTACTAGGTGACCTACAATGTGTTCTTTCAGCTTTCCCGGAGCTCTCATGCCATTTAGCAAGCTATGATAAACCCTTTTGATTTAAACCAGCTCGAGCAGATTCTGTTCTCTGCAACTGAACTCCAAGGGAGAGCAACATGAGGACGGACTGTCAGAAAACTCAGGTAGAAACCTTGCCATTCAGCCATAACAAAGCCAGTTACGATTAACCACCAGACTAATGAAACACCTACAGCCCATGTGTTCCTGCCTCAGCCCAGACTTACTCCTTGGGACCAGGGAAAGGCCTGATCTACATATGACAGCTCAGTAGCCCCAACAACTGAACAATGGGAAAATGGTGGTTGGAAATCTATTCAGGCCTCTCATTTGCTGCAAGTGAGCAGCTGAGTCTCTCTATCTTGTGAAGTCTGGCAGGAACCCAGCCGTTCGTATCTTTCAGAAGAGGGAACGTGGATGATATAAGACATTCTTTGAATTGCAGGAGGACTCAAATCTTCGCCCTCGAACTACCTCCTAAAATACAGAGGAAACTTCATAAATTGTGCTCAGGATGGGGAGGAAGTGTTCCTGGACTTGAATGTATTTTAACAGTAATTGGAGATCCTCTTCGTCCCCTCCCCCTCAAGCTTCTGTGCTTTGAGCCCTCTCACAGTCAGTGAGGATTACAGGAAGGCAAAACTGGAATTGCGGTTACTGTTATAGGAGAGAACAGCAGCCAAGGACCCTCACAAAATACTTATTGCCATTTTCCCATGAGTCAAACAAATATAAAAATGATCTCCTATGGACCAAATTTATTACTGATCGATGAAGTGCTCCCATTAGACAGCAGGAAGTGGTTAATTAGCACAGAGCAGTGGTGCAGATTACATCAAACATTTGTTTTACATTTGAAAACTCTGTAAATTAAAATTAATGGATTCATGCTGGAAACAACCCTGTTTGTGTGGGGGGGGGCCAGTGGCTCTGAATAGCTCAGCAATTTTCTTTGACTCATTTCTGTGATGGAAAAATAAATAAATAAAAGTGGTTTCAAGGAGGAAACTGCCACGTGGAAATCTGCCGAGTGTTTTCCAAGAGCTGAATTGCTCTTTTGTTTCCTGACCTGTGATGTGAGATTGGCAGCTGAAACCAGGTGTCTGCAGTCTTTTGCCAGACTCGCCTTGTTCAAACCTGCAAATGCCAAGTCCTGACAGAGCTCTGCTCTGGGGCTGGACAGAGGGAAGGCACCATGGCTGGAAGAGGCTGGGCAGGCAGGTCCTCTGCAGGGCAAAGGCACTGAAATCTTCCCATTTCAAAGGGAAGGTACAGTAATTTAAAGCTATGGGCAGATGTCCTCTACAAGATAGGTCGGCAGTTAATTTTGTTGTCATGACGATGCAGAAGAGGGAAGGACAAAAATCTAATGAACCCAGACCCACTGACTTTTTTTTTTTTTTTTCACAATTCCCTCACTCTTCACTTCCAGGGAATACTCTGTATAGCCTCAGTGAATGCCTGAAACTGGATAGTCCCATCTACTCACTGTCTTTTTGATATTGATAGGTGTGATTTCCTCCACATGGACACACATGCAGTGTGAGGACACTGGATGACGGAATGACTCGTGGCCCAGAAGGGGCACAACAGGGCAGGTTGAGATTTTCATCATACCATTCACAATCGTGTGCAGTTAAAAACTTAGGACTCTTATATTTTTGGAACTATCCATTGAGTGTTTTCAGATTGTTATTGACCAAAGGTGACTGAAACCTCAGGCAAGGAGGGTATTGTATATGCAGACCAAGCAGAGACACACCTTGTGACTCCCAGAGAGCCCTGTGCCTAGCTGGTACAGTGAGACCATCATGTTTGATAAATGGTTGTTTATACAAAACCAAAGGACCAAAGAAGCAAGATGAAGAAGAGGCCTGAGTGACCACCACGCTTACAGGTAAAAAGTGTTCTAGATATGAGACTCTGAAGCTAAACACTGTGGCAGAGTGGTCAGCTGAACTGAGGACCTGAGAGGCACCCCAGACTTGTGTGGGGTGAGGGACTGAGAGGGCAAACAGCAGGACCAGCTAGCAGTACCCAGAAGGCCGACAGAGGCAGATGAACATCTTGGTTTCCTTCCTGCCAAACTCAGCCCTCGTTGGCTGGCAGTTTTCTGCAACCAGGCTGGAGATTGGCTTTTCTGTACCACCACACCCTGGGATGGCTGGAGCCTGCACGTAAAATAATCCTGATGACTATTGAGTAAGGCTCTTAAGACTTTACAATCTTAAAGTCATCTGTTAGAAATTGGTTACATAGTTTCCACCAGAGTTAAGTGAATTAAGTATTGCTATAAGGTTTTCTCCATTACCCCCAGTACTTGAATTATATAAAATTAAACACACATACGTATGTACACATATAAACATAGATGTATAATTTCCAGATCTCCTATAAGCATATAAGCCTGAGGGCAGTTACATATTTCTGTGGAAAGAAATATCAAAACCAGGTCAAAAACAATGGTTTCACTCCACTGAGTATTAACAAATCCCTGTCACTGGTATATTAAATGCAGTCAGTGATGGTGAGCACAATGCCAAAATGTAGAAACAACTGCTCTTTTCAGGGAGTTCAGCTTTGCTTCTCCTTAGACCTTTGAACATTTCGGAGTGGGAAAAGCCTGGGGGTGTAGGCTGGAAGAGACCCTTGTTGGGAACGCAGAAATCACAGCCCACACAAACCCCCTTCAATGCATCTTCAGTAGTGGCTGGAGAAAAAAAAAAAAGCAGGCATCTGTCTTTAACCATTTGGAATGTTGCTATTTTAGTTTCCTGTTGTGACAAAAGATGTAGCTTAGACCAACTTCAGGAGTGTTTTGGTTTAAGATTCAAGTGGATACAGCATCTGAGACAGGGAAGGTCTTGCAGAATGGGCAGGAGGGGGGTTACATTGTATCCACCGACAGAAAGCCCAGACTGACAATGCTGCTTCTCGGCTCCTGCTGGGCTTTCATCCGGGCTGGGTCCTGGCCTATGGGCCGGTGCCACCCTCCTTTATCCTGTACCCCCACCTCAATATAACTGAGAAAATTCCTCCCGGACACTATCAGATTTCTGTTGGCAATTCCGAATACTGCCGCAATGACAGTCAATGTCAACCACCATAGTCACCTGCAGTGTTTTGCTGTTTGGGGAGTCGTGAGAAAGTGGGCTTTGGACCAGTTCTTTGTGCTCTGAGTTTCCTAATACCAACAGTCTCGACGATTCTACCAGGAAGACAACTTAGAAACACCGACATGAAAGGAGGTGTGCTTCCGTAGTCCTAGACACTGCTGAGGAGTCTTTTCAGGCCACTGTCCCAGGAAAACCACTCTGGGACAAACGCCTCTCACTGCAGAAACATCTGCTTGGCCGGAATGTGCTCCGAACCCAAGTGGGTCTTAGGCACTGGGATCTGGAGGTCCAGAACAGAACACGCTGGAATCATCAGGGAGCTCTCCCTTAAGGGCTCAGATTGACATAAAATTTGACAAAGGATCTCAGATTCCTCTCCAAAGCAGTGCAGAGATGTAGTTATAAATTCCCTAAGAATTGCATCTTTAAAAGTAAATTTTAAATTTTAATATGGTTTTTATTTCAACATAAATTCAATATAAAATAAATTAATAAGACCCCCCATTTCTTTTAAGATGATGTTTCACGTCACCAGACTGACCTTGAACTCTATATATAGCCACAGTTGAACTTGAATTCCTGATCCTCATCCCTCTACCACCCAAGTGCTAGGATTATAAGCTTGTTTTAACATCATTTAGACATGGCCGCCTTTTCTGCCTTTCTGTCTGTTGGGGGGATCTATGTAACTTCCTCCCTCTTCCACTTATTTCTAGCATGATGTCTTGACTCGCTGGGGTTCTGAAAGCAATGATACCCACCAACCACGTACTGACCTCTAAAACTTTGTACAAAAATCAATCTTCAGCTTTTTAATTCACCCATCCCAGGGCCCTTGTTATGGAAAGAGAACAGGACCCAAGCAGCAGCTCCGAGGGTTGGAGCTGGAGTGTGTCTGTCTGTCCTAGTCTGTCTGTCCTAGTCGCTATTCCAATTCTCCTGGTCTCATTCACATTGGGGGACAAATGGTGGCTTACAGAGAGTAGTCTGTAAACATAACACTTTCGTCAAGCCAAAAGGAAATTCATTCTTTTCAGTGGGTAGAGGCATGCTAAAAGTGAACAGACTCGGGCTTAAGACCTGTGTGGGTCTGAGTAGGCTGAGTCCCCCTATCTACTGACATGTTTGTTTGAAGGCTACCATGTCCCACATCCAAACCCCTGTAGCCCAGTGAGGCAGAGCATGATTTTTCCTGTGACCCACCCTGCTCTGGAAGCTTCTCTAACCCACCCCTGTTATCCATACAGGTAGGGGCTGTTAAAGGTATCAATATGAAGTCTGTTTATGGCCTAATTCAAAGAAGGTCCAGAAATAGGTTTGATGGAGCTCTGGATCTTCTCTTTCTGTTTTCTCCCTCATCTCCTGGCCATAGGCACAATGCCATACATATCTGGTTCTGTGGGCTTAATGTCTGGCTATTGTCTTCAGGGTGATGAGAATCATCCAGCCACCAAGAATGCCCCTCCCACAGCTTCCTGCCATTTTCCCTCCAAGAGGTATCTCTCCAACACTCACATCCCCCATCACTTATAACCTGAAATCCTAGCAGACCAGGTTTCTGATCAACTCATTTTACTGTTTTCTTTTCGAAACGTGAGGGTTCATGTCTGCCATATTCGACCAGGTTTGCTGTGAGAAAAGTGCTCAAGCAGGGAGAAGTTATTTCCCCACTTGCTGGGACTAGAGAGCAGTCATACGGGACTCTGGAAAAGAAGTCTTGGACCCAAGATTCATGAGAGGTTTCCCCTGCCGTATGATTGCAGAATGAGTCCACAGTAGAAAAGATTTAAAGATTGCCTAGGCAAAGCACCATATCCAACCAGCCACAAACGTTTCCTACAGCCCACACTTTTGAGCGCTCCCGAGGCCTCATCTTTAGCATCAGTGCCACCTCAGTCCCCACTGAGGAGGTGGGAGCTTCCTAAAGCTTTGTTATTTGCCAGAGCTTAAATTACCACCTATCTCAGTCCCCAAGTGCTCCACACAGTCCTGAGAGCCACTTGCTTCCCTGCCCTGCCCTCCTCTTCTCCCCCTCCCCTGCTTTTTTTTTTTTTTTGAGAAAAACAAACAGAAAACCAAACCAAAACAAAACAACAAATTGCCAAAAGGACAGGGAAAGTGAGAGTAAGAAAACTTCAGTGACCCCTGTATGGTATGGGAGGCTTAAAAAGTCTTTTTTTTTGCAGGTTTGAAGAGATGGCTCAACGGTTGAGAACCATTAGTACTTTGGGAAAGGACCTGAATTCAGCTCCTCGCACCCATACCCAGTGGCTCACAACAGCCTGTAAATGTAGATCTAGGGGAATTTGTCACCATCTCCTGGCATCTGCAGGCACCTGCACTCACAGGCACATACCACCAAATAGACACGTAACTGAACATTAAAAAAAAAAAAAAAAAAAAAACTTTAGAAAAAAAGTCTATTGACTAAAAGCACTCCAAATTAATGTCTGAAAAACATTTTTACAGAAGTTATTATAGATGAACTAAACTGTGTCTGAACTCCAGAAAGGAGTGTTCTAGGCCCACACAGGTATGGAGGACATTCGTAGAATTAGAGGACAAGACTAGGGGCAAGGTGGGTGAGCAAACCTAATGCACTGCTTACGTGCATCACGTATGACCAGAAATAACGTAGGGAGCTGTTTATGTTGTCTTACAGTTCCAGGGAGATCACCCATCATAGCAGGGCAGAGGCATGGTAGTAAGTGGCAGACACGTTGGCAAGACCAGGACGCTTAGAGATCACATCTTTAACAGCAAGCATGAAGCAGATCAAAACTGGAAATGACGTAAGACTTTAAATACTTAAAGACCGTCCTTAGTGACACACTTCTTCCTGCAAGGCCATATCTCCAAAACATTTTTCCAAAGCTCCACCAACTGGGGACCAAGTGTTCAAATACCCAAGCCTATGGGGGACATTTCTCACTCAAACCACCAAACACATACCTTATCTTCTCACCCAGAGCCTCTGCTTTTGTTATATCTATAGGGAGACTGGCTATGTTCAGGTGTGATAGCCAACACTTTGTAGCTTCATTTTCTGAGAACACAGGTGTTCCCTTTACCAATGAATTGTTTCTGAATTGGTTTGGGGCCATGAACTCACTGGAGACAAATCTTCGGTTGTAGAGTCTTCTAAGAGCTAGTTCTTTATCCTCTCTACAAATTATTAAAAAAAAAAAAAAATTCACTGCTGGGGGAGAAAACTCAGTGGCTACAGGCTAAGAGACCCCAGATGTCCACTGAATGGCAGGAAAGAGAGAAAAACAGCGGCGGCAGGCTGGTCTCATAGTTCACCTATTGCTCGATAAATTGATGTGCTTGAAGAGTGTGTGGAAAAGGTGAGTCTTAATGCACACACACACACATACACACACACACACACACAACATAAAGCTAAACTGGCTTGCTATGCCCCCCTCTTTTTTTTCTGCCTTCTTTTAAAAATTGGATATTCTCTGCATTTACATTTCAGATGTTATCCCCTTTCCACCAATTCCATCCCCCATCCCCCTCCCATTGCCTCCATGAAGGTGCTCCCTCTCCCGAACTCCCTCTCTCACCTCAGTGCCTTGGCATTCCCCTACACTGGGAAAACAAGCCTTTGAGCCTTTTCTGGACCAAAGTCCTCTCTCCTCCTTGATGCCAGACAATGCTGTCCTCTGCTGCATATGTACCTGGGGCCATGGGTCTCTCCATGTGAACTCATCGGTTGGTGTTTTAGTCCCTGGGAGCTGTGGTAGGTTTGGTTAGTTGATCATTTTGTTCTTCCCATGGGGTTGCAGACCCTTTCAGCTCCTTCAGTCCTTTCTCTAGCTCCTTCATTGGGGTTCAGTCTGATGGTTAACTGCAAGCATCCTCCTCTGTATCAGTACGGTTCTGCAGAGCCTCTGAAGATTTCATATCAGATTCCTACCAGTAAGCACTACTTTGCTTCAGCTGCCTCTTGGGCTAAAACTCTGCCTCCCATAGCGGCTGATACTCCCCCCCAGAAAACAGCCTGAAGATCTCTCCAAAAGGAATGCATACTGTGAAGTCCCAGGAGAGGAAAGCCAAGACTACAACTCTTGGAGACAAAACTGCAACTACAAGAATACATTTTAAAGATGGATAACATCCCATATTATCGACAGCTCAAGACAACCTCCGATGATCAGCTGCAGACAGACAAGGGTCAGGTGAGCTACAGGGACAAGGGGGAAGTTCTTCACAGTTTTTCCTTCAGAGGGAACTTTGAAGGATTCAAGGCAGTGGACTCAATTTGCCTCAGTGTGTTCATCTAGAACAAAAGTAAACTCAGTGCTTCCTCTGAACACAAAAGTTGACACAGAAGTCAGAGGAGCCGGACAGGAAACATTTACTCGGTGGCACGTTCTTTATTCCTGAGAGTTGGAGACATTCTAGGAAAATTAAGAAGGATGTTTGAGAAACAGGAATAGTGATAGTTATTCCTGAGGTATTTACTGAATGACTCCAGGTATATGGCAGGTACTTAAGAAGTATGGGAAACCTCATAGCCACCCTCATTCCACAAAGCTTATAGCAGGAGATAGAAGCATTGGAGGTCTCCAGTGGGGAATTCCTATGTGACTCTAGATGCTCAAGTAAGGTAGTATCTTAGTCAGGGTTTCTATTCCTGCACAAACATCATGACCAAGAAGCAAGTTGGGGATGAAAGGGTTTATTCAGCTTACACTTCCACATTGCTGTTCATCACCAAAGGAAGTCAGGACTGGAACTCAGGCAGGTCAGGAAGCAGGAGCTGATGCAGAGGCCATAGAGGGATGTCACTTACTGGCTTGCTTTCCCTGGCTTGCTCAGCCTGCTTTCTTATAGAACCCAGGTCTACCAGCCCAGGGATGGCTCCACCCACAATGGGCTGCCCCCCCCCCCATCACTAATTGAAACAATGCCTTACATCTGGTTCTCTTGGAGGCATTTCCTCAAAGGAGGTGCTCTGTGATAGCTCCAGCTGTGTCAAGTTGACACACAAAACTAGCCAATAGAGGTGGTATGGGGGACAAGTCAGTTTCCTAATTTTAGGAAGCCAGCAGAACAATTCAAGTCTGCCCAAAGTGACACACGGTGAAAATACACAAGACTGGGGATCTGAAAATTCCAAGATTTGGCCTGGATACAGAGACTAGAAGAAAATATCAGAAAAGGGGAGAGTGGATGTGTGCCTTTGCCTTCATTTGGCCACACCTACTGATCCTCATTCAAAAGCGATGTGGATGAAGGATACATTGTACACCTCTTTTAAATGACTAGTTCTACATGAAATCAGGAACAAAAAGACTCTAGTAAAACAGGGAAAACTGAGGACCTTGAGATTCTGTCTACCCACAGAATCTCCAAACTGCACAAAACATCACTGTGAGCTCACTGGTCTTGACCTCGGGCCTCCACTGCTAGAGGAGTCTCTCCATCACCGTCACACCCAGTGTTGGGACTGGAGGGAAAAACCAAAGACAGAAGAACCCAGTAAGTCCTATGGAATGTTCTGAAAGCATCACAGCTGAAGTGGATTTCAGGGATATGCTTTTCCATAGCCTTCTACACAAACAACCTGTAGCTAAGGAAATGTTCATGAGCACACGTGTATCCTGGAGAAAGGGTTACCAAGTAGCCACCCTTCTGGTGCTAAAGCACATGCTTTGAGCAAGCTGTAAAAAAAAAAAACACTTCTACAGATAGACTGACAGAAGTCCCAGACAGAGACAGAAAGATTAAACTCAGGGTCAAGACTGTGGGGTTACTCATCCCTGAAAGTCTTTCTCTACTGACTTCAGGGAAGTATAGACAGCCCACAGGAATTCACCTGCTTCCTCTAAATCACATCTTAATAAACAACCACCACCTCCTGGTGTGTGTGTGTGTGTGTGTGTGTGTGTGTGTGTGTGTGTGTGTCTGAAAGTCCTTGAGTAGGCTATGCTGCCTAGCCAGTGAGCCTCAACTGGCCTGTCTCTGTCTCTTTTGTGCTGAGAGGGATTACCAGGGAGATTCATCATTACTGATTTGCTCTGGCTTGGCTTGGTAAATGTGGGTTCCAGAGATTGCATTTAGGTGCTCAAACTTGCAGGACTAGCATTTAACTGACTGAGCTGCCTCCACACCCCACAAATCATTCTTAAGGACGACGATCGAAGCAGTGCATAGATAAATAGGTAAATTTAATTGAATAGAAACAGAAAGCATCACAAAGATTATAGGACAAAAAAACATTTTAGATGATTAATCGTGTAAACGCAATATGTTCAAATGTTCCTAGTCTCTTAATTATCACACTAAACTTTCATTGAATTACACCAAGTCATGTTTTCCTTCTTAGATCAATATGCACATATTTCTAACCTAAGAACAGGTACATTTAGGAGTCCACAGGAAGTGGCAGTTAAAATGGGCTGGTGTAACTTCTACATATACACCTGCTCCTTTGAACCAAGAATGCTTTATACTTGAATATGAACAACCCCCTCCTCCGCCACTGTGGAGTAGCTCGGCTTTTGGTATAACTTGAATTTGTTAAACCTTGCAAAGTAACTTTTGAAGACTTGCGGTCTGCCCTTGAAGACTCCAATCACATTTGATAGACAGATTTTAGTCTTCTGAAACAATCCACTGCCCACCAAAAGCTTTGATTTCCGTATAACTTTATGATTAAGGTATTCCTTAAATATTCCTTATTGACGTAAGTACAGGGTATGCACATAGCAAGTCAAACCCCTGTGACACAGGCGCACGCTAGGATGTTTTTGGATAATCTATTCAACATTCACACTCTCACTGTCTTCAACATACATATGCCTACCAGATACATACAAGCATGTACTCACATGCACACTCATATTCAAACTCATGTGACTCTCACACACTGACACTTCTATCACACAACACTCAACCATACACTCACATGTGGTCTTACACACTCCATCATCACACACTCACACACACACTTCTACTTAACATACCTATACACACCAGCACACACAAACCACAACCACATGTGTACACACACACACACACACATTCCTTCTTACATAGCATCCCCAGCTCACGTTGTAGTCACTCCATCCTGTTCTTTATCTTGAATGACTTGTGTGAATAAAATATTCCCAGAAGTCCTCAAGTCTATGTGACTCAATCAATATCTTAGCTGAGAACTGGATTCCAAGTTTGAGGGTTTTCTGACCAGAAAGCAGGTGTTGCCTTTGTCAATATAACCATCATCTTCCAAGGCCACAGGAAAGCGCTGTGTTATTTATGGTCCTGACCCTGGAGTTACTGAGACCAGCTTCCTATGTCTTCCTCTGCTTTTACCACTGTACCATGTGTCCTGCTAATAATACTCTAGTCTAAGCTCGCACTATACTGTGTGTCCTGCTAATAATACTCTAGTCTAAGCTCGCACTCTACTGTGCGTCCTGCTAATAATACTCGAGTCTAAGCTCGCACTCTACTGTGTGTCCTGCTAATAATACTCGAGTCTAACCTCACACTCTACCGTGTGTCCTGCTAATAATACTCTAGTCTAAGCTCGCACTAAACCGTGTATCCTGCTAATACTCTAGTTTAAGCTCAGAATGTAGTTTGTTCTCTGCTTCTAGTTTCCACTGATTGACCTCTGACCTCCTTTGGGCCTTAGGAATCCCATTTTCAGCAGATAGTCACCTAAGCCAACCTTCCTAATACCTCCCATGGGGTCAGCTGAATGAGAGACAGACATAAAATAAATCCATACTTCTCATTTAGGACCACACAAACAGAAAAGGATAACATCTGAACTTTGGGACAAGTCACCGTGTCTGGACAGTGCCTTTTAACTGAGACAGTCCAGCTTTGGGATATGAAAAAAAAAACATTTTTCTAGCACAATGATATATCAAACATGATCAGAGAGTTGAGAGACCCAGTCATCTGGGACAGAGAAAACACTGAAAAATTAAACCAGCCTCGGAGACATGACTTGGCCTGTGTGTCCTGTTGCAATGGCTTCTGTGAAACTAGATTGGCCTGTAACACCCACTGCACTAGCTTCTGTGACATCACATTGGCCCATGTGTGTCTCCCATTGTTCTGGACTATGTAACATCACACTGGCCTTTGTTTCCCATTGTATTGGCTTCAGGGTGTCACATCGACTCTAGCTTCCTTGGTTAAAAATGACAGGATCCAATGTGAACAATGAGGTTGATCTGAAGAAATTGGGAGGTGGAGTAGAGAAAACCATGATGTCCCTGAAACGTCCTCATGATTGGTGGTGCCATAAGAGCCTCTGAGGTCTCATGCCCTTAGGTTCTCTAGGAGATAGGACAGCTGAAAGGAACATCTTCCTTCCGGATAGAATACCTTTAAATACACATTGAAATCTCTACTGCTTCTCCCCTCTGCCGTCTGCGCTGCCAAATACAAGTTCTGAGAATCAGACTCAGAGTAAGACAAAGCGGAGGTTTCTGCCTGAGTCTATATTAGAAACCCCACTTTCTCATCTACGACTGTAAGGCCTGGCGTGGTTAACAACTCGAAGGCATGGGCTGCAATTCTTGTTATGTTTATCACCTAGAATTCAGGCTTCTGTAACAGAACCTGTGTGGCTTGAACAGCACACTTATTTCTCACAGTTCTGGAAGCTAGAAGTCGAAGATGGAGATGCTGCTATATTTTATATATGGTGAAGATACAGACCCTGGCTCATGGATAGCCATATTTTTACTGCATGAAGAGCAAAGGAGACCCCAGATACCCATGTCTATGGACACTGATCCTGTTCATGAGTGTCCATGACTGGGACTTAATGACCTTCCAAAGAACCCCCATCCTACTTCTCATACTACATACTGGGGGCTTTTACTCTCTGTCTGTCTGTCTGTCTGTCTGTCTGTCTGTCTGTCTCTCTCTCTCTCTCTCTCTCTCTCTCTCTCTCTCTCTCTCTGTGTGTGTGTGTGTGCGCGCGCGCGTGTGTATATGTGTGATAGAGAAGTCAGTCTTGAATGTTGTTCTTCAGGAGCTCTGCCTGCCTCATTTTGGGGAGAGACTTGAGTGTCCATTGAAATGAAACTCACTGAGTAGGGTAGGCTGGCTGGTCAGCACACCCCAGGCATCTATGTCCCTCCACGTCCCCGGCTCTGGAATTGCAATTGCACACCACTGTGCCGGACTTCTCATATGGGTTCTGAGGCTCAGAAGCAAGCTGTGTATTAAGTAAGCTATCTCACGGCCCCAAGGATTTGAATTTCAACACTGAATTTCTGGATGTCACAGACACTCGGTTCATAAGCATCAGATTCTTTTAAGTTTTGTGCATCACGTGGGATGACGGGGATGAGATTATTCAGTGGCATCAGCGTGGCGCTGAAGTGTTAAGTCACCATTGTACCGTTATTTCCCTGGGAGTTCTAGCCAGGGTTGTTCTTGAATGCGTTTCAGCATCTGGACTGAGAAGGTGGTGGGCTAAAGGGGAGGTTGAACCCTTATTAAAGTAGTTTGTGAAAGACATATGCCCACAAGCATGGGGTGAGACACTTCCTTATTTAGTTCCCAATGCTCATCTTTGTCTGAGAACTCTACCATTCTTTTGTCCACGTATGATGGCTGAAAGCGCCCACAGAGCGTGGGCCCTCTCCTATCTTTAAAGATCCATCTTTGAAGACTTTGATTTCCCCAGCTTCACGGGACTCTTTTTGGAGTCTGCACCCTGAGACAAAGCTCTCCAATGGTTGCCATGCAGGGTATGCAACGGCTCTTGTGCAGGAGATGGTTGTTTTGCAGTGTGTGTTGCGGAGCTGACCTTGCATGGTCCTCATGTGCAGGTGACCTCTGCCATACTGTGAGCGAATCAGCTGGGATGACTCACTGTCCTCACTCACTGTCCTCACAGTCTCCTCCTGTCACACCAGCAGACAGAGAGGAAATCATGGGCATTGACCCAAAGGTCACCCCGTCAACGGGCTTTAAGGCTGTACAGAAGCTCATAATATGGCATCCAATTCTCTGGCATCTTTCTCCATAGTAACACTGGCTTAGCAAGAACATCGACTCTTATTTCCGTCCAGGTGATCTGAACCAGCCTACTTGTCTGATTTCCCCTTCTCTCATCCCCCACTAATTGCCACATTAGGAACCCACTTCGCATGTCATGCTGTATCCATTATTTTTATTGTGGCTGTGACAAAATACCTCACAGAAACACCTTAAAGAGGAAAGAGTTTATTTCGGCTCACCGTGCATCACAGTCAGGAGGTGAAGGCAGCGGAATCTTGAAGGTCAAAGCACAGCCACAGTCGGAAAGAGAACTTGACGAATGCTGGTGTCGGCTTGGTGTGTCCTTGACACTAAAGCCACAGCCACGTGTTCAAAGCTGCCAAGTTCTGCTGCTTGTTGAGGAGCTGGAACATGGCCCCTTTTATTGCATCTTCACCGGTTTTCTCCTTTCTACAATTTCCTTTACTGCCTAAGCTCCACTATTTTGGAACTTGCTCTGTAAGCTGAATTTGAACTTTGCCTCAGTTTCTGGCATTAAAGGTGTGTACCACCATGGCTGGACCTAGGCTTTTCTTAAATTCCTTTTCACAAGATCTTTATAAGTTCTGGATTATAGGTCATTCCAGATATAGTTGTACTGACAACTGAGAATAGCCATCACAACCTATCCCTTGAAAATGTGATGTACAACAATATCTCCTTATGCCCAAATGAAAACAATATACAGGTTGTAATGATGCCTAATATTATATAACTGTCCCTCATACAACTGTAAACACATAAGCAATAAGCTTAGCTGGGAGCAATAATCTTGCCCCATGGTCACCACACTCTTGATTCCATTTAATATCCTTGAACACAGGATTAGCTCTTGTCCACCTCCCGGTACTCCTTTAATACTTCAACCATGTCTTTGGTATTTTTCCCTTCTCAGCTTGCTATGCTTGATCAAAATGCTCTTCATAAAGATGAATGCCAAGACATAGTCTATGCTAGTCTTATTTTGAGATTGCCTTCACTGATGCAGTTAATTCAAATCTCTTCACCTTCTCCTCAGGCAGACTCTTCAGACAAGGGCCAAAAGCTGCCAGATTCTTCACCAAAATATCAGAAGAATAATCTCTAGGCGAAATACTAAATTTCTCCTCTGAAACCTCTTGAGCCAGGCCTCAGAGATTAAACCACCCTCATCACAAATGTCTTCCACATTCCTACTACAATAGCCCATTAAGCTTCACTTAAATCCTTCACTGCTTTCCAAGTTCAAAGTTCCAAAACCCAGATTCCTCCAAACAAAAACATGCTCAAGCCAATCACAGCAATACCTCTGTCCTTTGATATCAACTTCTGTCTTAGGTTGGGTTTTATTACTCTGAAGAGACACCATGACCAAGACAACTCTTAAAAAGGCAAACATTTAATTTGGACTGGCCTACAGTTTCAGAGGTCCAGTTCATTGTCACCATGGTGGAAACCATGGCAGCATGCAGGCAGACTTGATAACAGTACAGCCTAGAATTTTACATCGAATTGTTTTCTGCAAGCAGCTAGAAGGCTATCTCATTGAGCAGAACTCAAGTTTATGTATACTCAACCTCAAGACCTGCCTCAATAGCGATGTACTTCCTCCAACAAGCCACACCTCCTCCAACAAACCACACCTACTCCAACAAACCACACCTCCTCCAACAAACCACACCTCCTCCAACAACCACACCTCCTCCAACAAACCACACCTACTCCAACAAGGCCATGCTTCATAGTATTGGCATTCTTTATGGGCCAAGGATCAAAGCACATGAATCTATGGGGCCAACCCTATTCAAACTACCACAGTTTTCTCCTTTTACTTCAGATTATAGCCTCAGATCAAAAGATTTATACCTAGAATCCACAAATGAGAAAGAGCACAGGACATTTTTCTTTCTGGGTCTTGGATACTTCAGTCAACAAAATTATTTTCCAATTCCACTGATTTTCCTGAAATTTTCATGATTTCATTTCTCTTTATATTTGAATAGAATTACATTGTGTGTGTGTACCATATTTTCATTACCCATTTACCAGTTGAAGGATATTTAGGTTGTTTCGATTATCTAGTCTCTGTGAATGGAGTAGCAATAAACTTGATTGAACAAGAATCTCTATAGTGCTATATTGAATTATTTACGTATATGCCAAGTAGTGGTACAACGAAGACATGTGTGTGGTGATTTGAGTATGCTTTGTTCATGAGAAGTTGTCACTATTAGGAAGTATGGCCTTCATGGGGGAGACGTAGCATGGTTCGAGATGCTTCCCACTGTGAGGATGCAATTTGAGTCTCCTAAGTTCAAGTTCTGTCCAGTGGGGAAGAGATATTCAGTCTTCTTTTGCCTTAGAAATAAGATGTAGAAGTCTCAGTTCCTCCAGCAATATGTCTGCTTGGACCCTGCCATGCTTCCTGCCTTGATCATAATAAACTGACACTCTGAACCAGTAAGTCAGTCCCAATTAAACATTGTCCTTATAAAAGTTGCATTGGACATGGTGTCTGTTCACAGCAATGATACCCCAATTAAGACAATGAGGTACATTGACTTTTAGCCTTTTGAAAATTGTCCACACTGATTTTCATGGGCATACACAGAGGTTAATGCAACCTAGAGATAATAACTCAAAGGTATTCCAGAAACTTAAGTCTTCAAGGTGATTCTATATCCTGTCAAAATGAAAAGTGGCCATAATCATCATAATTCTGGGCAGCCAAGAAAACACCGAGGAAAAAGAATATAACAGGGGTATTGCCATAATTGATTTCAAGTTAGACTGCAGAGCCAAAGTAACAAAAACAGCATGGTATGGTACTGGCATTAGACATGCAGATGGATTAGGGAAATTGAATAGAGCGCTCAGACACAGGTCCATGCAACTAGACCCACTTGAATTTGGACACAAATGCAAATGCAAAAAACACATTAGAGAAAAGATAACATATTCAAAAAAACTGGTTATGAGAAAACTTTATATCTACTTACTGCTTAATGAGACTAAATTCTTATCTCTCTACTAACACAAAAATCAATCCAAATGGACCAATGACCTCAATGGAAATGTTAGAGAAACTAAACTCTGAAAATGTTAGAGAAAAAAATGTTGGAAATACACTTCAAGATAAAATCAAGGTAAGGACTTTCTAAATAGGACTGCAGTCATTCCGATAAAAAGGCCAGCAATTGACAAATGAGATGCCATAAAATTAAAAAACTTTTGTACAACTAAAGAAGCTGTCAACCAAATAAAAAGACCATCTACAGAACTGGAAAAAAATATTTG
The DNA here is from genome assembly GCF_963924665.1 of Micromys minutus. NCBI lineage: Eukaryota > Metazoa > Chordata > Mammalia > Rodentia > Muridae > Micromys > Micromys minutus. The sequence goes on from NC_137974.1 coordinate 84,953,367, forward strand.
CCAGCAATGCATCTTACAAATGATTAAAACATAGAAATATACATCCAGAAAAAAAAAAAAAAAAAAAAAACAAAAAAAACAAAAAAAAAAAAAACAACTAAAAGTCAAGGAAACAAATATCTTCCCAAAATGGGTTACAGAACTGAATAGAAAGTTCTCAAATAAATACAAATGGTTAATAAACATTTCTAAAAGTGTTTGACAGTCTTAGTCATCAGGAAAATGTGAATAAAAGCCACATGAAGGGAAGAATGAGAAGAGGAAAAGGCTTCAATTATATTATAATTAAAATAATGTGTATAGATATTGCTTTGAGAGTACATCCTATTCTAGTCAAAATGGGTATCATCAAGGAAACAAACAACAACAAATCCCAGTGAGTATGTGGATGTCGGGGGTGGGGGGAAGAACCCTCACCTGCTAGTGGCAGGCATGATAATTGGTACATTCAGTATGGAAATGGTGTGAATAGTTCTTTAAAAGAGGAAAATAGGATTTCCATGAATCCCAGTTATGTCCTTCCTAGGTGATAATCAAGGCTCTATATCCTAATACAGAGACACTTGCAAGATCATATTCACTGTTGCTTTAGTCACAATATCCAGGAATCTGAGTTAAGTCAGATGTCTACTTGCTGATTGCTGGATAATGATAATGTGGTACATCTATATAATGAAATTGTATTCGGCTGTGAAAAACAAAATTGTGAAATTTTCAGGAAAATGGGTGGACCTGGAAAACATTATACTAAAAACGGTCCCAAAAGACAAAATATTACCTGCTGTCTTCCATACATTGATCCTAGATTTACATTCTTAGATTTGTTTAACTTTGTGTAGTTTAGAGGACAGGAAGCTGAAAGGAACCATTGTGGTAGGGTTGGAAGGACAGTAAGTACACGGGCCATGAAAGCCTAGAACAATAAGACTAGGGGTAGACACGCTTAAATGAGGATGGGAGAGATGGGGTGGGGGGAGGGTAGCCAAACAAAGGCAATATGAAAAACTATGGACGTCCACTACATTGTAAGCTAATTGAGAACACAATTAAGAACCAGCGATTTGGCTCCGTGTCAAAGCACTTGCCACACAAGCCTAATGGCCTGAATTTTATCACCAGGACTCAAGTAAAGATAGAAGGCAAGAACCAGCTCCACAAAGTCATTCTTTGACCACTGTGTGCATGCTGCTGTGAGCACACCCACACACACGTGTATAAACACACAATAATCATAAGCATTTTTAAAAAGAAAAGCCATGTTTAAAAGTTGAAAGGAAACATCCTGCATAGGTAAAGAAAGCTGCTTCTGGAAGGCACAGTTTATTAAACCAAATTCTATGGTCATGTTTGGGCTATTTCCCCCTAGTTGTTGGTCAGGGAAACACCAGGGGTACACAAAAGACTGCTGGGTATTGCCACTTCTCTCGGATGCTTACCGGAACCAGATGTTAAGACTCCCTTGCTGAGGACAGCGCACGCTTTGGTTGCCAGATATCAAGAGGGAGCTGGAAGCTTCCTTTATACTGCCTTGTTTACATTGTACGACAAGGCTTACGAAGGCTCCTGAAAGAGAAAAATTCGTCAACAGTATGGCTCAGCTGTGATCCGTGTGTGCCACGTACTAGTCTTCTAGGCAGTAGGGTACAACAGTGACATGATTATTACAGGAATAACCACTTGCTTTCTGATTGCACTAGGGCTGTGAACCTGATCAAAACCCGTGGCTTAGGAGGTTATATGAAGGAACCAATGCTTCCGTTTTATTAAATAAGCATCTTCTCATTTTTTGCACACGTGGATTAATTCTGTTTTCAGCCTTAGTCAGAGAAGCTTCTATTTGCAGGGATCAGTGTGTAAGGCAGATCCATAAAGTTGTGCAAGGGGCGAGAGTAAGCAATTGTTTATGACAGCTCTGTTTTAATTCACACATCCGGATCACTCCATCCAAGGCCCAGGGGACATTCTGGAAGAGAGGACAGAAAAAATGTAAGAGCCAGAGAAAGTTAGCAAGTGACGTCTTCTGGATGTGACATTAAAGTCATGGATTCACACAAGCTCTTCTTACCAGCTGAGCCCACCAACACTATCATGGGTGGGGAGGCACTTATGAGTCCCCACCGTCCCAGGGGTATTGTTGAGGGAGGAAGAGCCATCTCCTGTCTGTGGTGTCGCTACTGATAAGTGTTTGTGCTCTAGTAAATAACCATGTTCACGAAAGCAACCGTGTTCAAAGCCAGTGAGCTACCAAAGGCCCATAGAAGTAGAGGGAGGACAAAGGGAAGAAGGAAACATCCAGTGGAAATAGGAGAGGGATTAAATGGGTAATAGGGCGTGTGGGATCAAAACACGTAAACATGTATGCACTTTTCAAAAGGAAAATTCAGAGAGAGAAACAAGGCTGGGTGAGGAAGGTCTCGGAGGTATTTGACGTGGACAGAATTCTGTTTGGGAAGAGAGGAAAGTTCTAGATAGGAAAGGTAGTGACAATAGCACATCGGGATATATGTGCTTATTGTCACTGAACTGGGCTCTTAAAACAGTTCACGAAACTTTAAGTTGTGAGCACGCATTAACATTCATAGATCTTACAAAATGTATTCTCTTACATGGTAAAATAATAAAGAATGCTTTAAAGTACTCAAGATAGACGCAAAATAGTGATGTATAAGCATAAAGGTGTGGGGGCAGTTTGAGGAACAAAGGTTCTGTGTGACCTTAGGTGGGGCGCTTGGCCTCTCTGGTCCTGGAGACATCACCTTGTTTCCTGGAACCAGCTCCAAGGTAAGGCCTATTCTCCACCCAGAACAGTGAGTTGGATGTTAGGTGCTGGTCCCCTGTGTCCCTGAGATGTGATCAGAGGCCGGCAGCTCCAGCCGCAGCAATGACTGTCCCATGCTGTGTGTCTGTCCCGATTAACCTGCTGTGCTTTGATCCCCCATCACCACACCAGCCTCTCTATCCATAAAGATGATTTTGGTTTTGGAAGAGGAAGGTCAACATTAAGTCCATGCTGACTAGGGCTAGTTTCATGGGGACAATAGCTCATTTAGGAATTGCTTTCTCGAAACAGAAAAAAAAAAAAAAATGTCAGATCTGATGCCAAGGATTTCATGCCTCAGAGCATTCCTGCATTTTCCTTCCTGTCAGGAGGGGAAAACAGACATGAATGTCTGACATTGAACAAAGGACACAATGGCTCCACTGTACTTCCAGCAGCAACCTCTGCGTGGCTCTGTGGTTGGTATAATCAGTGTCCTGTGGACAGCCAATAGCGGGGGTGGGGAGGTCCTCCATTTCCAGAGGACAGCTAAGGAGTGAGAGGAGGGAAGGCTTTGGGTCAGGTAGCTGAAATGATGCCACCTCAGGCCACCTCAGAAGAGCCGCTCAGTGGAAAGCCACAACCTGGGGCATGCAATATTATTCTACATGGTTTGCCAAAATAATTTTGGTGTTTAGACCTTAGATATAGCCAAGGCATTAACCCCCCCTCCTCTGTGCGTATGTGTGCTTGTGAGCATGTGTGTCTGAGAGTGTGAGGATGCATGTGTAAAGTTCTGTTTGTATGTGTCTGTGAGTGTGAGTGTATAAGTTGTGTGTGTACTTGTGTGTGCATGTACTTGCATGTGTGTGTGTATATGTATGCATATGTGTGCTATGTGTGTATGTGTGTGGGCTTGTGTGTGCATGTACTTGCATATGTGTGTGTGTATATATATATATGTAAATATATATATGGTATGTATATGTATGTATGTATATGGTATATGTGTGTGTATATGGTATGTGTGTGTGTATATATATATGGCTATATGTGTGTGTGTGTGTGGTATGTATGTGTGTGCACTTGTGTGTGCATGTACTTACATGTGTGTGTATATATATGGTTTAGTCATAGAGAGCCCACTGTCTCAATGGCTGGTTTTTTTTTTTCCTTGCCTTTGGACTAAGACCAGGACTGAAGTAGCTCATTCCTTCTCCTGGGTGTCTGTTTTGCTGCCTGTAGACTTTTCAGTGTCCACAATTAGATAATCTAGTCTCTTTTCATTAATCAAATAATCAATTAATTGATCAGTTGACACAGGGTCTTAGCTCAGAATGGCCTGTACCACATCTCTTCCTGCCTCAGCCTGGGATTACAAGCTTAACGTCATATATCTGTTAGTACATATATCCTCATAATAAAATATATACACACATATATATGACACAGATTCATATGGAATAGTACTGAAGTTTTTTCTACTTACATGAAACATATTTTCTACATGTTGTATATTATTATTTATATATCATCAATAATACTTATTGGTTATATATAGTACACACATTAATGGTATCTATAACATATATCTATGTATCTATTTGAGCAGCTATGTCTCTGGATACCCATGACTAAATAATACAACCACACATCTCAGACTAGATGCATTTAAGCCAGAAGGCACAGGAAGTGGCTTAGCTGTTGACGTTAAGTGTTAGAAAGCATGAAGAGCACAGCACATGGTGACACGTGGCCTTAGTAAGGACAGAGATTGTTTCTGAAGAGTTTTGGAAGCCAGGATTATTTTGGGCTTAAGAGAAATTTTGGGCTATCAGCCTGAATTATTAGCCACTTGCAATTCTGGACAACGAGCTCTGTGTTGTCAGTGAAGAAGCGGCCCGAGAGCAGAGACGTTCTGCCTCTGTGCCTGAGGGGTGACACATCGGAAGGCCAGGTTTAGCCTTTGTTGCCAGCTTTTCTGATGTCAGATCTTGGCTTTCCCAGCATTCCTTCTCTCCTAAACACTACTTCTCTTTCTTACTTCTAGTTTCCTCCAAACTAGCCATGTCTATCTCCAAACTCTTCTGTGTTGTGATGGCTCTCTGGAAACAATGTTCTTAGACAAAACTTGAGCTGCTTGCCCGTGAGCCGGTGATAACTCATGGTCCCTAACTCCTGAAATACCTGTTAATCCTATAATTCAAACTGATCCTAGTGAAGGATGCCACATGAGTTTTATCAGTCCAAATTCCCGACAAGTCGGGTGTCTGGTGCTCAGCTGTTTAGAGGCTTCTGAGGACAGTATAGATCCAGGACGATGGGTGTCCTGTAAGTTCAGAGGCAAGATCTTCCTGGATCCGCACATGCTCTGGAAACTTATCATCACTTGCTCTCAGCCAAAAGGCTGAAAAGTGTCAAAAACATCTATTCTTGGTGGTGCTTGAGGCAATTTATAGATAGTGAGCTTCTGTCTGTTCAGAAGAAGATACCATCTGTAGCTGAGAGAACCCCCACCCCCAATCGTTGGACCCTTTTGAGAATACAGTAGGGCTTTTACTTTGTCTACAGAAGATATTTAGCAAAATGTATTTCCTAGTGGTAATGGAGTATGTTCAGGGGACAATTCTGTCCAGAACAATGTATGAGTTAATTAGTAGGACCCAACAGCTCACATCTCAATTCCCAGCTGAGGTAGAGGCCATATTGCCTGTCTGTAAGACAGAGCAGTGGTATAGGGATTGAGATGCTGGTATGTGTCCTCACTGCCATCTGGATAGGCTCAGGTGAAATCTAGGGAAGGACTACATAGATCTAAAGAGAAGAAGCCACAGGTAGCACCTGTTGTAGTAAATATTAAGAAATAAAAATTGGTTTATCTCTCTATCGGCCCTGAGGTCTCACTCCTCAGGCCCGACCCTGATATGGAGCTGTGCAGGTTTATATATTCAACTTTCAATCCACAAACCCTTTATACAACAAGATTGCATCAAATAGACAAAGATACAAACTGCCCTTCTGTATGAGATATTAGACCTGTAAAATCCTTAATGTTCATAGCTATTTAATGCCAATCAATATCACCTGGGTCTAGCTGGTCCTTGGGAACCTCCATTTTGCCATGACCTCTCCTTGTCCTCTGACCTCTTGTCCTCTAACCTCTCAGACCTCCCTTCTCTCCACCTCCCCCTCCCTGTGAAGTCACTGGCTTTCCTTTATTTTACTAATTAAAATGGGAAGTCACCTCTTGAGTACATGAATGAGCTGCCCTTCTTAGGGAAGTGGAATTAACATTAAAATACAAACAGCTTCAGGACAATATACAAGCACAAGTCTAATTTTCTGTGTAGTCTTATGGTCCTGGTCTCTGTCACCACTGCCAGCAAACCTACATTGTCCTAGCCTAAGTGAAGCATCAGCACAGCAAAGCTTAACTGCTGTATCTGGGAAGTTGTGGTCTTTAATGGCTTTCATGTATTAGATGTAGTAACATGCTCAAATTGGGAGTGAGGCCAAGATGGAGGCAAAGAAGACTTTCTGGAGGGAGGTCCTCTTTGTATGTGTGGCGAGTACTGAAGGAAAGTACTACCAGGAACGAGCAAGATTCCCAGAGTAGCCTGATATCACAGTACTTATAGGGAGGGTGCCACCTAGCCAAGTTTCTTCCACACACACCCCTCTGTGTGTGTGTGTGCGTGTGCCTGAAACAGTGAGATGGTGTCTTAGTCAGGGTTTCTATCCCTGCACAAAACATCATGACCAAGAAGCAAGTTGGGGAGGAAAGGGTTTATTCAGCTCACACTTCCACATTGCTGTTCATCACCAAAGGAAGTCAGCACTGGAACTCAAGCAGGTCAGGAAGCAGGAGCTGATGCAGAGGCCATGGAGTGATGTACTTACTGGCTTGCTCACCCTGATTTGCTCAGCTTGCTTTCTTATAGAACCTAGACTATCAGCCCAGGGATGGCTCCACCCACCCCTTAATCACTAGTTGAGAAAATGCCTTACAGCTGAATCTCATGGAGACATTTCCTCAACTGAGGCTCCTTTCTCTGTGATAACTCTAGCTTGTTTCAAGTTGACACAAAACCAGCCAGTACAGACAGGATCTTGAACTGAATATCTTCTTGCCCTAGTCTTCTGAGAACTGAGAGTCCAGGTGTGTTCTATCACTCTAGGCTTCTATTACTGGTTTTCCAAACAGAAACAAGACTTAGAATGTAATAGTTGGAAATACAATATATATAAAAATGTAGGACTATTTCAATTCTTGAAGTTATTTAATACTTAAACTATATCTGAATTCTCTTCCCAATGGAAAGGTCAGGCAGCTTTCTGCACTGACTGATTGTGTAACCATCGATTGTGTAACCATCGATTGTGTAACCATCGATTGTGTTTGTGTGTTTAGAACCTAAGGGCTCACTCGTGCTTGATGAGCACTTTCCCCTGAGCTGCATCTCTGGCCACTCTGTCCTTCTACACGGCGCCTCTCTACCTAGGCGGTTTAGATTCTTGAATCAAATATGAAACAACCACTTTCCAAAGAGGTTTTTAACCCACAGAAACTTAAAAAAATGGAATTTTGATTCAGCAAACTGAGTTTGTGTAAAATTCAATTTCTGAAATTTCCCCCCAAGAGAAAATTCATCACTTGAGACAGTGCTTTATGCCCTAGACCAATGATTCTTAATCGTCCTAAGGTTGTGACCCTTTAATGCAATTTCTCATGCTGTGGTGGTCCCCAACCATAAAGTTATTTTTGTTACTACTTCATAGATGTAATTCTGCTATTGTTATGGATTGTAATGTAAATAACTAATATGCAGCATATGTGCTGTGAGACCCCCCCACACACAAAGGGGTTGTGACCCACAGGTTGAGAAATGTCAGTCTAGTCTGAAGGATTGACCTTGGCCCTGAGAGTTTATACCAAGTACCCCACCAAACTTTTGACATCCACTTCCTGATGTCTGCTCATTTGAGCTTGATATCTAATTGTTGTACGTAAGCAGCTAAGACAGTTTTTAAAAGTAAGAGAACACAGTCATAAGAAATGGAAGGAAACATGACAAAAACAGGGAAGCCAAAGGAAAGAGGGATAGAAAAAGGAAGGGGTGGCTAGGAGGTGGGGGAAGAAAAACAAAGAAAGCTACTAAGGAGCAAAGTATCCCAAAGAGCCTTTCTGTCTTTGCGAGTGGCCGCAAGGCTTTGGTGATTGGACCAGGAAGAGGGAATGTGGACTAAGAATCATGACAGAACCCTGAGACTTTGCAGTTTTGTCACCAAGAGTTGAAAGCAGTGGTGGTGCTGGTGCCTTACAAGACCCAAGGCTTGCCTAAGTATTGCATCTTTTGAGGAAACAGAAGCCAGATAAACCCAGGGATCACCTTCCTGATTCCAAAATGAGGTTCTTCCTCTCATAGGGCTGGCATGAGTTCTTCCATTCTTGTAGTGAAAGCCTACAGCTCTACGGCACCAGCCCCACCCCCAGCCCTTGTCCACACTGGAACTTCCCCTCTTCCTCTTGGAGCTGCTGTATAGTGGGAGAGGTGTGGGAGGAACAGGAGCCTAGGAGCCAAGCCCTGGGATGATCCCAGCTGCCAGTGAGGGCCCTGCCAGCCAGGTAGTCTGGAGTTCTTGAGAGGAAGCAGAATCTCTGCTCCCTCACGGTTTGAGGTAAACAACTCCATATATAGTAATGCTCTTGTCAGCTAAGGCGCTGCACCCTGCTCATGCGCAGTAAATAACCTATCTCCGGCAAATCCCGAGGCCTCTGGTGTCAGCAGACTGGTGACAACCAATCATGGCAAGCCCATATGTGCTTCTCCCTATATAAGCGGACACCTAGGGTAGTTCGGGCCCCTCGCTTCCTGCTCTCCCCTTCAACCAAGAGGCTCCCACAATAACATGTGATCTGAGAAGAATTCTCTGGTGGTGGTCGTCTTTCCTCGCTGGTCGAGAAGCGCACCACACCTGTCTACAGAGTAGAGTGTAGCTCTGCCTAGAACCTGGGGAGCAGCTTCCCTTAGGGATTTTCTGGAGAAATAAGCATGATGTTGAATGAAGGCAAGAGGGAGGAGAGCATCTTAGCTTTGTGCTCCCACAGAATCAGGCCTTGAATTGGATATGTGGTTATGCTAACATGGGTTTGGGCTAGAGGGAGGGGAAAGTGGTCAGGAAAATGTCAGAGAAGACATTGTTGGGCACACTTAGCAACTCCTGCGAACGATGAACTGGAATTCATATCCACAAAACCACTTTCTTGGGAAAAGTACCTAAGGGTGGTTTATTGAGCAGTCTTACCGTTTGATAACCAGTGCACTCCCTGCCTTCCTGAAGGATGCAAGGTGAGATTATCATCTCAGAAAAGGGATGCAGATGCTGGCCCAAGGATGCTGAAAAGAGAAGCATGTGGACAGCAGGGCAGGTTTTAAGAGTAGAAGTGGTAGTCTCTGAGTCAACATTTCTTGGGAAACTGCCTTTCATTGGTAAGACTGTGTCCTTTCTGTCCCCTCATACACTACCATGTGGAAGTCACCTCTGCCATTCTGCATAGCTGGTCACCACTGCATGCAGACATATCTGATCTAGCCAGCATGTACTGGAAACACCTCAAGAACAGAGGGTATGGATGCAGCTTGGGATGTCTTTTCTGTCTTAAGTGTGCCTGATGCAGTGATCAGATCAGGGTAATTGGCATACCCATTACTTTAACCTTCGATCCACCCCCTTTCTTTTGGAGTTCGGGCATTCAGGGTGCCTGTCTTCTTGTTACTCTGAGAGATGCAATTCCTTACTGTGCATTACATAAAATTTCATTTACACATCAGGGCACATAGGAGAGATGCAAAGTATTCGTTTGGTCAAAGGGAAAGTCTTAACAGATCTTGCCTGGGAGAGCCTTTCCACGGTGGACGACCACACTTCCACTGCATTTTGATAATCCCCATGTCTCTTTGCAAATCCAAGAACACCAGGGTCTTCAACTTTCCTGGACATGACACAGAGCATCCTCAGTGATCTAGGCCCACTATCACTGGGAGAACATACAATTAAGTTTGATCTTTCTGTTTTTAAGTATTTAATGAACACCAGAGCTCACGCCCAACTTAGATACAAAGCTTTCTTTCTGCTCTGACACAGCCCGGAGCATGCTTTCACTTGTTAGGCAAAAGAGAAGACTCTCTGGTCTCTCGAGCACTCTGGGTCTTGGCTTGTCATCAAGATAATGAATCTGAATAAATTGGTGGGTGATACGAATCCACTGCTCTGGGAGCTGCATTAACCGAGCAAGGTTGTCGGGGACCAGTGAGTAGATGCCTCTTCCTGAGCTCAGAATGGCTCACTGTGCCCTGTAAGCATGGATTCTGCTCCAGAGAGCAATTTGCTCTAATCATCCAAAAAATCAGAGCAGTGTCTTTATAGTCCTCGAGTGCCTGAGGACAAGGGTGCTGCAGTGTTGGTACCAGCTGCAGCAACAGCTCTGAAACATTGATGATTGTTCTAAATTGCCTATTAGAGAGAAGGGCTGGCGCCTTGAAAGCATGTTAAATAAATGCAGATCGACAATTCCTTAGCCCCCTTTCTCATCCTTGGCTTCTTTGAAATCCTTTCCTTTATAATGAGCTCCTGTTCACTGTACTGGTGCTCTCTGCCCAGCCTCTCTTCTGGGGAAGCCCCTGCTGGATTTCTCCACTGACTGCTCTTCTAAAGGTAGGTGTGCAGAATCATCAGGGAAGACACAGAGAAGTCAATGAGGTAGCAGAAGAAATCTGCTCCAGGTGCAGGTTCAAACTGGAAGGGCCAGGCAGAGGTTCCTGAGTCCCTAAATACCTGGTGTCATTTGTGGCCTCCTCGCCTGATCCTGGGCAAGATAACTTGGTGTACCTCTAACCAAGCAAATGAAATATCTGTATGGCAAGAACTTGAAGTCTCTAAAGAAAGAAATCAAAGAAGCACTCAGAAGATGAAAAGGTCTCCCACGATCATGGATTGGCAGGATTAATGTGGCAAAAATGGGCAATTTTCTTAAAGCAATCTACAGATTCAATGCAATCTCCATCAAAATTCAAACTCAATTCTTCATAGGGTTGGAAAGAGTAATTTGCAAGTTCATTTAAAATAACAAAAAACCCAGGATAGCAAAAACTATTCTCAATAATAAAAAGAACTTCCAGGGGAATTACCATCCCTGACCTCAAGCTGTATTACAGATCAATTGTGATTAAAAAAAAAAAAGCAAACAAACAAACAAACAAAAACCATGGCTTTGGTACAGAGACAGGCAGGTAGATCGATGGCATAGAATTGAAGACCCAGAAATGAACCCACACACCTATGGTCACTTGATCTTTGACAAAGGAGCTAAAAAAATTCAGCAGGGGGGGGGGGGGAGACAGCATTTTCAACAATTGTGGTTGATCTAACTGGTGGTCAGTATGTAGAAGAATGTAAATCAATCCATTCTTATATCCCTGTACAAAGCTCAAGTCCAAGTGGATCAAGACCTCTACAAAAAACCAGATACACTTTAATAGAAAAGCAAGTGAAGAAGATCCTTGAACACATGGGCACTGGAGAAATTTTACTGAAGAAATACCAATGGCATATGCTCTAAGACAATAGACAAATTGGACCTCATAAGATCGCAAAGCTTCTGTAAGGCAAAGGACACTGTTAATAGGACAAACAGCAACCAACAGATTGAAAAAAGGTCTTTACCAATCCCACATCTGATAGAGGACTAATGCCCAATATATACAAAGAACTCAAGAAGTTAGACTCCAGAGAATCAAATAATCCTATTAAAAGGGAGATATAGAGATAAACAAAAAATTCTCAATTGAGGAATATTGAATGGCTGAGAAGCACCTAAAGAAATGTTTAACATCTTTAGCTGTCACAGGCCCACGCTTCCCGCCGCTAGGAACAGGCGTGCAACAAACAAATTCTTCTGCGGATAACCTTTATTGAACAGTACTTTGAACAGGGGCTTCTTGAGCAGGAAACTTGTCTCTGAGTCGGGGACTCCCTACCGAGTTCTACTGTCTAGACGGCCTCTCACGCGCAGTTCCCCACAAACGATCTCTCTGTCCAGTCTCTGTCCACGCGGGACCTCCCGCAATCTCTTTTACCTAGTCTCTCTCCACGTGGTGCCTCTCCGCCATCCCTCCACGTGGGGTCTCCCGCAATCTCCCCACTGTCTTCTTCTTCTCCTCCCTTCCTCTCCTCGTGGGGGAAGAAATGCACTGCTATATATGCCTAGGAGACTTGTGTCGCTACCTGATTGGTGCGCCCTCCAGTAACTCAATAGTATGCCCCGAGAGTGGGCTAATGACGTATGTGGCGCATGCGCATTAAGTCTCTTGGCTGGGCAGCAGCTCTGTTTGCTGAGCCGGCGCCATGTTTGGGTGCCGCACAAACGGCTCCCTACATTTAGCCATCAGGGAAATGCAAATCAAAACAACCCTGAGATTCCACCTCACATCAGTCAAAATGGCTAGGATCAAAAACTTAGGTGACAGCAGATGCTGGTGAGGATACGGAGAAAGAAGAACACTCCTCCACTCCTGGTGGGATTGCAAGCTGGTACAACCACTCTGGAAGTTCCTCAGAAAATTAGACATAGTACTACCTGAGGACCCAGCTATACCATTCATGGGCATATACACAAAAGACACTCCAACATATAACAAGAACACAGGCTTCACCATGTTCATAGAAGCTTTATTTATAATAGCCAGAAGCCAGAAAGAACCCAGATGTCCTTCAACAGAAAATGGATACAGAAAATGTGGTACATTTATATAATGGAGTACTACTCAGCTACTAAAAACAATGAAATTTGAAGGCAAATGGATGGAAATATCATCCTGAGTGAGGTAACTCACTCACAAAAGAACACACATGGTATGCACTCACTGATAAGTGGATATTAGCCCAAAAGCTCAGAATACCCAAGATACAATTCATAGACCACATGAAGTTCAAGAATAAGTAAGGCCAAAGTATGAATGCTTCCGTTCTTCCTAGAATCTGGAATAAAATATTCATGGAGGAAATACAGAAACAAAGTGTGGAGCAGAGACTGAAGGAAAGGCCATCCAGAGACTGCCTGACCTGAGGATTTATCCCATATACAATCACCAAACCCAGACTGCCAAGAAGTGCATACTGACAGGAGCCTGATGTAGCTGTCTTCTAAGAGGCTCTGACATAGCCTGACAAAGGCAGATATTCGTACTCAACCACTGGGCTGAGAATGGGGTTAAAGGAAGGACTGAAGGAGCTAAAGGGGTTTGCAACCCCATAAAAAGAACAACAATATCAACTAATCAGACCCCCCTCTCCCCCAGAGTTCTCAGGGACTAAACCACCAACCACAGAGGACACATGGAGGGACTCATGGCTCCAGCCGCATGTGTAGCAGAGGATGGCCTTGGTGGGCATCAATGGAAGGAGAGGCCCTTGGACCTGTGAAGGCCTGATACCCCAGTGTAGGGAATTCTAGGGTGGGGAGGTGGGAAGGGGTGGGTGGGGGAGCACCCTCATAGAATCAGGTGGAGGGGGGGTTGCATAGGGGGTTTCTGCGGGGGGGAACCAGGAAAGGAATAACATTAAAAATGTAAATTTGTTAAAATCCAATTTAAAAAACGAAAGAGGAAGAGAGTATTGGAAGTTAAAATAAAGGAAAAGGAAAGGAAGAGGCAAGCGGAAGAGAGGGGACATCACAGATCCCCTAAGAAAGTCAAATGTCAGAGCCCATGCCTGCCTCTCTTTACCACCCATCTCCTCCAGCATCCCAGTCTCTGTTGAAAATCTATTTTTAGAATCCACTTACATTTCTCTCAGTTCCCACTGTATTTGCTTGGCCTCTTCCCTGTGGCAGCTGATACCCGCTGCCCTATTTGGCTCCTATAAATATTGGGGAGGCAGAAATTGTCATTTGTGTTCCTGGGTGCCTTTCATGGTATGGGACAGAACTTTCAGAATGCTAGAGCTGTGTCAGCCCGAGTGCTAAGATTTGACTGCATCACCTCCAAAATGTAGGTGTTCCAGTGTGGTAGTAATGAAGGTGAGATCTTTTGGAAGGGCTAGACTTCGGGCACTTCTTTCACGATGAGGTTAAAGTGGTTAAAGGCACTGGGAAAGAGGCCTTAGGCAGCTGTGGACTGGGTTGTTCTTTCATTCTCTGACACAGGAGGACAGATTTCATTCTCTTTTCCTTCCATGCTCAGGCATATGAATACACACACACACACACACACACACACACACACACATAAAGGTTTGTACCTTAGCATTTTACAATCCAGGGTTACAGGAATGGATATCTATTCTTTAAGAAGTACTCAGCCTGAGGTACTTTGTTATAGCACCACAAACAAATTAAGATATAAATCTAGAGTGAATTTTGCCAATGATAGATTAAGCCATTAGTAATTGAACAGATCATTAGTTCAAAAAGCATTGGGCACCTCTAGAAATTAAAAAGAAAAGTATATGGGACCATTGAGATGGGTCAGAGGGTAGAGAAACTTGCTATCAAGACAAATAGCCTGAGCTGGATTCTCAGGAACTATATACAGAGAACGGATAAAAGCTCTAAAAGGTTTTTCTCTAACTTCTACCACATAAACACTATGGCTCGTCCTTGTGCATACATGTAGGCATACACACGCACATGTGGGCACACTGAAACACACACACACAATGCATAAATTAAAAAAATAAACATGTATTTTGGTAAGTCTTCTCTGGGACAAAATACCTGAAATAATTGGCTTAAGAGAAAGAAATGTTCATTTTCTGGTTTATCTCTTGGTTGCAGAAGTGTCAGTCCATGGTTGCTTTGGAACAACAAAGTGAAGTCACCCATGATGTTGTTTACCCTTACAGTGCCTAGAATGTGGAAAGGGTAAAGAAAAGATGTGGATTCTTCAGTCCCACAATTGTGAAACCACACCCTGAATGACCTAAGCCAAGCCTCCGACTAGGCTCTGCCTCCTCCTCTCAACAGTGCCACCAGCTGGATTAAGTCTCTAGCACATGTTGACAGCTCAGTTCCAAACCACACCACAGGGTCAGGATAGGACTGCTGTATCAGGCACCGGCGAAAGGGTTACAGGATAACAAAACTAGTGTTTCTAATGGACAGATCTCTGAGTAGCCTTGCAGAGTCTGGGTGTGCTGGCTAGTTTTATGTCAACCCAGATAGAGTCATCAGAGAGGAAGGCAACTCAGTTGAGGAAATACCTCCATAAAATTTGACTGTAGGGAATTTTATTAATAGAGATTGATGGGGAGCAATTCATTGTGGGGCGCCACTCCTGGTGGCAGTTCTGCATTCTAGAAGAAAGACCGCTGAGCCAGCCATGGAAATGAGCCAGTAAGCAGCACCTTCCAATGGCCTCTGTATCAGTTCCTGCCTCCAGGTTCCTGCTCTGCTTGAGTTCTTCCCATCACTGTTTTTGATGATGAACCGTGAGTGAAATAAATGCTTCCTGCCCCGAGTTGCCTTTGGTCATGATGTCTTATCACAGCACTGGGAACGCCAACTAAGACAGTGGGCTTCAGTCAGTAAGGAGCAGCATCAAAGTTAGATGCATTTTCCTAGAAACATAAGTTTCCTTGGAGTAAATACAAAGACATGCTGTTGCCAGCATTTATTTCCAAGTTTTAGATAGTTTCCCTTAAGATGGGTATTCAACATGTATTCACTGAACAGCCTTGTGGATGAAGCGTAAAACACACAGTCTGCAGGAAGTTAGTTTCTCCCAGTTCACAGGACCGACTCCAGGGAAGCTCAGGATCTTTTCAAGCCATGAAAATGTGAAGAATGTAGGCCTGTGGGACCATAGAGTTGGGAATATTTCTAACTAGTTTTGAATTTTATTTATTTTATATGTGTGTCTGTGTGCCGTGTATGTGTGTGGTACCTACGGAGGCCAGAAGAGGGTATTGGATCCCATAGAGCTGGAGTTACTGATAATTATCTGCAACAATCCCCTGTGGGTGCTGAAAATTGAACTTGGGTCCTCAGAAAGAGAAAGAAGTGCATTTATTTCCAGCTAAACACATTCCCCAGGAACTTACCTTCTTGGTGTAGAGCTGGGTTCCACAGTTCTTCATGGTTATTCTTTCTAGTCTTTTCTTTTTAGCTCATCTCTGGTCTGTGACTCCACAAACCCTCAGAATCCCTGTCTATTAGGGACCCAAAGCTGCCACACTGGGCTGGGACCCAAGTACAGGGCCTTTATTTTCCTTCCTGTCCTCCATTTCTCTAGAGTCTTATTCTGTGGCAGCCTCCGACTCCCCTCCATTCCCTGGGGACTTGGCTTCTCGGAGCTGCTTAAGTAGGATTTCCTAGTTCTTCCTGTTGCTCCTCTTGACCTTTTCTTCTAGCTCATAGTCGTTCCTTTGCGACTCCCCACTGAGCCACATAACTGTTCTCTACCAAGAACACCACAGCCACTCCCCTTGATTGGGATTCAGGGATTTCCCATAACTGCTGCACCTCCTAGGCCCCAGACTGAACAACAAAAAATCCAAAGAATAGGACAAGAATGAAGCATGTCTACATCAGAAAACTTCAAAACTATCCTAACTCCAGATGCACAGATCCTAATGAGAAAAACAGACATGAACAACCAAGGTGACATGTGGACTCCAGAAGCCACCAACACTATCACGGTGATCCCCACAAAGCAATTTAGCTGACATGCAAGACTAGTACTTCAAAATAGTAATGGCTCATATGTGTGAAGACCTCAGAGAGAATTTGAATGGACGCCTAATGTAAACTTTGGGAACACAAACCGTTGAAATGACACAATGAACAATGAAAACAATTCAAGACAAGAAAGTACAACTTAACCAAGAAACAGAATCACCAAAGACAACCGAAACTGAAATAAGAGTTGAAAATATTGGGAGAAAGGATTTCAGGTCTTGAAGACAAGGGAGGAGAAATAGGTCAGTCAAAGAATATTTTAAATCAAAATATACAAAATATAACAAAATATCTAGGCAATCTGGGACAGTATGGAAAGATCAAATATACAGGATATATAGGAATAATAGGAATAGAGGAAGAAGCCCAGACCAATGGCACAGAAAACAAAATCCATAGAAGAAAATTTCTTCAATCTAAGGAATAAGATGCCTACCAAGGCGCAAGAAGCATATGGAAAAAAAACAAAAGACACAGAAAAACACACAACAAATAATAGTCAAACACTAAATGGTATACAGAACAAAGAATTAAAAACGGGAAGGGAGAAAAGACCAAGGCGCATATAAAGGTAGACACATTAGGACAACACACCCAACTTTCAATTCTGAAAATTCTGAAAGCCAGTAAAATCTTGATGAATGTTCTACAAACTCTGAAAGCCCAAAGATGCCAGCTCAGACTACTATTCCTAGCAAGACAACCAATCACAAGATAGAAAAAAACATTACTTAAAAGATTTACTTATTTATTTATATGAGTACACTGTAGCTCTTTTCAGACCTATCAGAAGAGGGCATCAGATTCTATTGTGGACGGTTGTGAGTCACTATGTGGTTGCTGGGTATTGAACTCAGGATTCTGGGAGAGCAGTCAGTGCTCTTAATTACTGAGCCATCACTGCAGCCTGAAAAACATTTTCTAATAAAACATATTTAGGTAATTTCTTTCTGCCAACCCGTTCAATATGAAGAGAGAGTTAACTTCATCCAGGAGGACATAAGAAATAAGTAATCCCAGGTCAGTCAAAAGAGGGAGAAAACAGCCCCACACCACCACAACATGATAGGAATTAGTAAACAGGGAGAAAACAGCCCCACACCACCACATGATAGGAATTAGTAAACATTGCTCATCAAGAATCCTCAGTATTGATGCTATCTATTTCCCCAACAAAAAGAGGTAGAATAAGAGACTAGATTAGAAAAAAGAATCCATCTTTCTGCTGTATCCAAGAAACTTATTCCATCACCAAGAGCAGACATTACCTAAGGGTAAAAGGATGAGAAAAGATATTTCAAGTAAGTGGATGTAAGAGGCAGACATAGCTTGATGTCTGATTAAAAAAAAAAAAAAAAGAACAGACATCAAAACAAGACTAATTAGATGGGCTAGGAAATGATACATTAAAATATCTAAGAGGATTCTATAATTCTACACATTCATGCACCAAACACAATGGCACACAATTCATTAAAGAATCACCACTATAGCTAAAATTATATATTGACATCCACACAGTGATTGTGGGTGACTTTAACATCCCACCTCCACCAACAGACAGATCGTCACCCATGTAACTTTCCCCAAAACTGAAATGACACCCTACATCCAAGCTGACATCATAGATTAAAGATGGGATATAGAACTTGCCAAAAGTATACAAAATTATGGAAGAACAACTTGCTACTCATTGAAAATTGGGACAAGATGGTAATTAATAATATTTTACACTTTTAAGAATTGAAAGAAACTTTTGGAACACAATAAAGGCACTTCTAAGAAGCAAGTTCATAGCACTAGGTGCCTACATTAAAAATGGAGAAGTCTCATATTAATAACTTAATGATACACTTGAAAACTCTAGAGACACAAGAAGAAATAATGAAATAGATGAAAAAAAAAATAATCAAACCCAGGTCTAAAATCAAAGAAATTTAAAACCCAACAACAATAAGATAATACAAAGAATTTATAAAATGAAGAGTTGGTTCTTTGAGAAAATCAATAAGGTTTTCAAACCTTTAATTAAATTAGCCAAAAGGGAGAGCAAAGATTCAAATTAATAAAATTAGACACCAAAATAGAAACATTACAACAGATACCAAAGAAATTCCAAGACTCACAAGAATGTATTTTAAAAATCTGTATTCCACAAAACTGAAAAACCTATAAAAATAAATTAAGAAATTAATTTCTTAATATTTACAACCCACCAAAGTTAAATCCAGATGACAGAAATCAGCACCTTCGCCCCTACTGTATTAGAAGCAGAGATTATACGTCTCCCAACCGAAAGAAGCCTAGGGCAGGGTGGAGTTAGCACAGAATTCTGCCTGACTTCCAAAGGAGAACAAATACCCATACTCCTCAAATTATTCTTCAAAATAGAAGCTAAAAAAAAAATTCTAATTCTTTGTACAAAACCACCATGACTCGGATAGCAAGACCACATAAAGACCCAACAGTAAAAGAAAACCTCAGACCAATATCTCTTATGAGCACAGATGCAGAACTCCTCAATGAAATACTTGGAAGCTAGAGTCAAGCACACATCAAAAAGCTTATCCACTATAATCAAATTAGGTTCATCCTAATGTAATGATGGTTCAACATATGTTAAATCAATCATCGTAGCCCACGACATAAACAAACTAAAGGACAGAAATGACATGATCATCTGTTGGAGGTATCACCATCCCAGATTTCAAGTTGTCTTATATGGCTATAATAATAGAAACAGTATAGGGTTGCCATAAAAACAGGTAAGTTGATTAATTGAATCAAATTAACAACCCTGATATGAATTTACCTACCTATGGATGTCTTATTTTTGACAAAGAAGTAAAAATATACCGTGGAAAAAGAAAGCAACTTCAACAAATGTTCCTGGTCAGACTGGACGGCTACACGTAGATTAATGAAAATACATCCATATCTATTACCTGGCATAAAGTTCTACTGATCAAGGACTTCAATATAAGACCAGATATCCTAAATCTGCTACATGAGAGAGTGGGGGAATAGGCTTGAGTTCAAAGGCACTGGAAGGAGCTTTCCAAACAGGACACCAACAGCCCAGGCATTAAGACCAAAAGTTAATCGATGGGACCTCACAACACTAAAAAGCTTCAGAACAGAGCAGGGCACTGCCATTCGAGCAAAGTGGCACCCAACAATGGGGACATCTTTACCAATTACACTCCTGATAGGAAATTACTGTCTAGATGTGTAGCACACCTGGAAGCTTCACCCTTATCGACGAACATTCATGTTGCTAGAAGGCACTTTGCACATTATTGGAGAAGAAGAAGAATCATCAATATCATCTATAAATTCTGTAACCTACAAGCCAAGCCTGTGAGATACACTGGAACAATAATGGCCCAAATGTTATGGAAATAACCAACCACTTTTAAAAAGTTGTGTTTAAAGCCCACTCCATACGATGCTACATATACACGATACTTATAAAGTGACCAAGGACCTGAGACTAGATAGGTCATGGCCTTGTGGAAATCTACCATGATCACTCTGCTGAAGGAACTGAACAGTAAAGTGATTGTTTAATGACATACTGCTGCACTCATAGAATAGAGCAGCACTCAACTCACACCAGAGAAATCTTACAGTAGATGGGAATTAACAAAGAGATTGACAACCGAACCACGTGCAGAGAATGAGATGCTAGAGCCCTGGGCTCTAAGTGCAATATCTTTATTTCCCTTAAGGCCCAGCTCTATGCAGAAGATGAGTCGTTAAGCCTGTAAAAGCCAGAGGTTGTTGATGACTACAAGGAAACAGCGCCTTCCAGATACCAGAGAACCGAGACACAGTACGCACAAGACCTGAATAGGGCTAATAAAAACAGAAGTTATTAAGTATTTTCATCTAATGGTTTTCTTCCTTCCTCTCTTCTTTCCTTTGTCTTTTCTTTTTTTTCATCTATTTTGATTTTGATTTTTCTTCTATTTTTTTTCCAAAAAAGAAAAAAAAAAAAAAACCATGAATTTAGGTAGTGAGGGAGATGTAGATTTGGGGAGAGTTGGGGGAGGAAAAAAGAATATGACCAAAATATATTTTATGACATTTTTAAATTAAAAAAGTTCAAGAGAGAAACACACACTCTTAACCATTGAGTTTTCCCTCTAGCCATGAGAAAGGCATTTCATATCACATATCTCAGAAAATACTTTATATTTTAACAAAGTCCTGGATCACATGTATAGATTGACACTGTCTGTGTCTTGTGAATGCTATGCTGTTAAAAGTTAAAAGTTGTGTAATGCAAGTTTAGGTCCCAATCTGTTCCCCAGCATTTCTCCTGTTTTATTAAAATGAAACTTCTCACGCAACTAAAATACTGAATGGTGGTTGGAATTTTAGCTGTTATACAACTTGAGTTGACCCTGACTAATTTCATACCATTTCATACTCACAGAATGTAATGTGTTAAATCTAAGTTTCTTATCATTTGTAAGGTCCATTTTTAATGTCATCAAGTTGAGATCATTGTTGAAAACATTTTGCTAAGATCTTATTGTATGTTTCTATACAGCTCTATGCTAAGAGGCCAGGGTTTCATCGGATTAATGCAAATGAAGTTATTCAATATTGTTTGTTTCTGCACACAACATGTTGCTCATATGCCTTGTGGTAACAAGGGCTGAGCAGACACAACAAAGTGTGACATATTCATATTTGTTAGTCTCCACTTCATGGGAAGAATGCTCAGAATATGACCGTCGGTACCCACTGCTGCTTGGTCTCCGTTTTAATGGCTCTTTCCCATTTGTGGGTCTTGGCTACTAGGGTTCACTATCACCAAGTACTTCTTAATATTTTCAGAGCCCAAGTATCCTTAAGAAATAGTTGAAATTAAGCCAGGGGTTTTCCACATGCAGATAGACATGCTCCTTTCCATATTATTTGAAGTTTGATGTAATGAAATCCTGTGAGGAGCCCTTGGAAGCCAACAAGATTCTCAATCATGAGTAACAGTTGCTTCTTACAAGTGTTGGCAAACCAGAAAAGATTCCATGATCAAAGATGGTGTCTCTCTGACAATACTGGGTTAAACACAAAGAGTTGAGATGAAGAATGCTTTCCAGGCCAATTAGACATTTCTTTGTTGATATGTCAGGCTGGTTCTTAGAGCCACTTCTCCAGGATACGTTGAGCTTCAGAGAGCCTTCCTCCTGTGCAAATTATTCCCATGCATGTGCTGTGTCAGTTGGCCCTGTTAGGATCCTGCCCCCCCCCCCAGTCCTTCAGTCCCTGTATGCAGTAACCTCTGCCTTCTTGGAGAGACACTAGTCTGTTTTCTGAGAATAGGAAAAATACCTCATATGTTATGAAGAAGATTTATTTAACTCACAGTTCGAAAGGCCCAAAGCAGGTAGGCCCATACATTTATGTCCCTGGCAGGGGTCTTGTTCATAGCATCACAATGTGGCAGAAAATTGGGAAGAGAAATGGCCATATCCGAATGAGGACAAAGGGTAGTCTCACTTTATAACAACCTTGTTTCCTAGGGTCTCATGAGAAGTCATTAACTCCTTTCATGAGCAACATGCTTGTGGTAATTTGAATATGCTTGGCCCATAGAGAGTGGCACTGTTGGAGATGTGGCTTTACTGGAAGAAATGTGTCACCGTGAGGATGGGCATTGAGTCCCTCCTCTTAGCTTCCTGGGAAACAGTCTTCTCCTGGTTTCCCTTGGAACAAGATGTAGAACTCTCAGCTCCTCCTGCACCATGCCTGCCTGGATGCTACCATGCTCCTCCCTTGATGATACTAGAACTCTGAACTTGTCAGCCAGCCCTGATTAAATGTTGTCTTTATAAGAGTTGCCTTGGTCATGGTGTCTCTTCACACCAATGGAAACTCTAACTAAAACCATGATAATGACTTCTTCATCTCCTACCTGATGATTTATCTACTTTATCTTCCTGGTGAGTTGGTGTGATGGCTTGATATTTCCACACACCACTTAGCAGGCCATTTAAAAGCATCTGATTTGTTCATATCTGTAATTTTTTAAACATTTTCAGATGATAGTTAACCTTGGGTAACCAAATTTTTAGAAAACCAAATGGCAAAGACAGGGTAACCATAAGAACACCTTATCTGCCTTTCATTTCTTCCTTAGCTGAAGTCCACCGTGTGAAGGGGTTTGTTACATTTTGTTTCTCAAATATATCTTTAAATTTTTATATTTTACCATCATTCACTCATTTTTAGTTTTTAGTCTACATTCAAGATTCTCAGCACAGGTTAATTACGTGAGTAAGCCAGTCCCTGCCCTTTGGAACTTGTGGATTTTACTTGGGAACTGTCTACCAACATGGAATGTCACAGTTAGAAGACATTTTTCCATTCGTGGGCACGACTTCACATCTAATAAAAGAAAAACCAAAAACCTCCACTAGCAAACATGCCCTCCCACACTGCAGCTCTGCCCTGCCTTTCCTGTTTATACTCCTAGCTCCAGTGAATACTTCTTTCCCATTAGCTGGGAGAAGTTCTTATAAACAACTTAGGTCCCATTCTGTCAGAGGTACTCAAGAATTAGTGGCTTCTGGAAATTTTTTCTTTTGGCTAAATCAACAGAGGATGATGTGTGTTAGACAATTCACATCTACAATGAAGATACCACCACCCTCACATCAAGGGGGACAGTTGTAAATATCCCTCCTGCAGGAAGGGCTGGACATCTCATATGGCTCCCGCCAAGAAGAGGTCTTCACTGTGCCAAACTGGACAAGCCAAGGCTCTGCGGCCTGCCACCTGTTATCTCTCTGCTCTCTTCCACTTAGAATCTGAATGGATCCAATTCCGAAAAGAAAACTTCAGCGTCCTGCCTCAACCTAGTTCACCACTCCCTCACTTCGTTCCATGTTCTCCATGACTGAAAACTCAGATTTACCAATTGCTACAGCACTCCTGAGCACTCTGTCTCTCTCTGTCTCTCTCTGTCTCTCTCTGTCTCTCTCTGTCTCTCTCTCTCTCTCTCTCTCTCTCTCTCTCTCTCTCTGGTGTGTGTGTGTGTGTGTGTGTGTGTGTGTGGTATGGTGTGGTGTGGTATGTGTGTGGTGTATGGGGTGTGATGTTTGTGGTGTGTTAGTGTGTGTTGTGGTTGGTGTTTGTGGTATGTGTGTGGTGTGTGTGTGGTGTGTGTGTGGTGTGTGTGTAGTATGTGTGTAGTGTGGTGGTGGTGGTGGTAGTGTGTGTGTGTGTGTGTGTGTGTGTGTGGTATGGTGTGGTGTGGTGTGGTGTGGTATGTGTGTGGTGTGTGGGGTGTGATGTTTGTGGTGTGTTAGTGTGTATTGTGGTTGGTGTTTGTGGTGTGTGTGTGGTATGTGTGTAGTGTGTGGTGTGTGCGTGGTATGTATGTGGTGTATGTGTGGTGTGTGTGTGTGGTGTGTGTGTAGTATGTGTGTAATGTGGTGGTGGTGGTGGTGGTGGTGTGTGTGTGTGTGTGTGTGTGTATGTAAAAACCACTGCCATTTCCCCTCCTTGGAGGGTCTAAATGTTGGCGATGCTCAGCATAAGCCTTATTATTCTATCCTCCTTCCCTGAGACATTATCTAGTGTCCTAGACTTTCTGTGACACCTACACTGTAATTCCCAGTTTGTCTTTAGTCTGGACTGTCTCTTCCCTGAAATGTCGCCTCCCATCTCCAGCTTCCTGCTTGACGTCTGCACATATGCTTCCGCCATCACGCCAGACCTGACTACCTTTCATACTGCAGACAGCACACTCCCTACACTCCCAACTCCTTCCTATCTCCTTCCCTCACTTCGGGCTTTTCTTCCATCAGAATTTTCTCTACCTGTTGCTTCCTCCATCCTACCACCACCCAAGCTCCCAAGAGAGATTCACAGTCTCCTCACTGATTTCTTTCCCAACCATCCTTCCACGGCTCCTGCCCCAAACACTATCTACGATGAAGCTACTGGATTACAAGTAATATTTCATGCCTGCCATAACTAGTCTTATGTCAGCGTGATACGAGCTAGAGTTATCTGAAAGAAGTGAACCTCGATTGAGAAAATGTCTCCATAAAATCCAGCCATAGGACATTTTCTTAATTAGTGACTGGTGAGTGGGCCCAGCCGATCGTGAGTGGTGTCATCCTCGGGTAAGTGGTCCTGGGTTCTCTAAGAAAACAGGCCCCGCAAGCCAGCACCTTTCATGGCCTCTGCCTCCAGGTTCCTCCTTGTCTTGAGTTCCTGTCCTGACTTCCCCTGGCTTTCAGAATCAAATTTCCTGACAGCACCCCTTACTCCCCTCACCATCTCCCCTCATTTGAACCCTGCCTACCCTTTATCCTGCTTCCTGCCCATCCTTTTCCCCATGATCCTGCTGCCTGGCCTCTCTGTCCATTGGATCCCCTCCGCCCTCTATTCCACTTGGTTTGCCTGCTCTTGTCTTTATGGCTCAGATCAAACACTCTTCTCAGAGAAATTCCCCTGGCCCTCTGTGAAAAGGGTCAAATCCTGCATGTCCCCTCACAGAGTTCTGCACTAGCCTCTGTTGATGTATTTAGAAGTTATGTATTCAGCTCCTGGTTTTCTGCCTTCAGTCACTGGAGTGGACACTGCAGGAGGAAGACCAGCCTCAGCCTCATTCATTGCCGTGTAAGTCTCCTTCATCCCCGATGCCAGGAGGGGCCCTTGCTCATTCCCGTTTTCTGGATAAATAAAAGCTCAAAGGAATGTTACGTCTACAGATAGTTTATGAATCACTTGCTACCTGCCAAAGTTTTACATCGGCCCACTAGTTATGCATCATCTCTTCATACAACTCACCTCGGCATCACTTTTTAGCCTTGTTCAAGTTGGGAGAACAGGCTCGGGTGTGGGCTCCTTGCCTCTAGCCACACAGCTGGTGTGCAGACTGAGCTGGCCTCAGTTCCAGGGTCTGTTTGGCTCTCCTGTCCCCACTGTCACTAGCTGAGGATACTGTAGAGCAACGGAGCTGCTTCAGTTTTTCTCATTGACAGCTGCTGATGACTTAGACCCTTTGCTGACCTCCATTTCTCTGTGCACCACCCACTCATTTCAACCAGTTCCAAAGATGCTAGAGATCTCTCTAACAAATGGAAGGGTCCGTCCTTTTCTTCTCAGTGTGCTATGCACTTCTGAGGAGCACCGGCTAATGGAGGGCAGATGGCCATCATGTCGTAGGGTCTGACTGAAACTTGAAAGCCCGAGTTCTTTCATCTTGAGTGCTGTGCATTAAAGTGCCGAATGGTCCAGTGCTTACCAGGTGGCAGAAAAGCAAGCCTTGTGGATTGGAACTTTTCCTCCTAGGTCAGCCTGGCTCAGCTGGATGGTTGGATTTGAACTCTAAAACAATAAAATAATGGGAGAGAATGGGACCCTTTGTCTTTTTTACGAGAGCCCCTGGTCAGATTATGTGGGCTACAAAGACAGACTTGCCTTCCGCCCTCTTGGCTCTCAGTCCTAAACCAGTAGACTTCTAA
Organism: Micromys minutus; assembly: GCF_963924665.1. Classification (NCBI taxonomy): domain Eukaryota; kingdom Metazoa; phylum Chordata; class Mammalia; order Rodentia; family Muridae; genus Micromys; species Micromys minutus. Next base: position 84,979,351 of record NC_137974.1, read on the forward strand.
ACACGCATGGCAGAGCAGAGAAAAAAGTCCCTGAGTAAACACATCCATCCAGACTCAGAAATGATGCTAGCCAGGCTTCTAGACTTATTCCAAGCTCCTTCCTATGGCCAAAGAACTTCTTGGTCCACTGTGCACTTCTGGGAGTCTGTCCTTGATGCAGGAGTGCAGCTAGCTTCTTTCCTGTGTCTCTGAGGACTGACCTCCATGCTAACAGGGTAACTACAGAAAAGACCACGCTGTTCTGTGTGTCCACCAGTTGTTAGAGTAGTTTTGATACACTTCTGATCAGTGTCATGTTCTTAGACTCAATAGAAAAAGCTTTATTGATCTCTGCAACTACGTTTTAGTGGAGGGTCCCTCCATAATCCATCTCATCCAACACATTTAGGAATTAGTACTCCCTTGTGCTCTAAGAGTCTGTTTCATGCAGGTGTGTTTGTTCAACAACTGAAACTGTGAACACATTTTTATTATTGTATTGGTTTGCTCTCTGTTGCTGATGAACCCTGTGACTTGGAGAGGAAAGGCTTTCAGCTTACAGGTGACATTCCATTATGAAGTGAAGTCAGGGCAGGAGCTCTAGGCAGGAACCTGGGGACAGGAACTGAAACAGAGACCATGGAGGGATTCTGCTTACCCACAGGCTCTCAAGACTTGTGTTCAGCTATGTTTCTTACAACCCAGACCTATTTACCCACAGGTTGTTCCCTTCCACTTCAATTAGCAATCAGTAAAGGACCCACAGACATACTATCAATCTGGGGACAAGTCCTCACTTGAGGGTCCCTCTTCTGAGGTGTATTGACAACTAGAATTAGCCACTACTACCAGTGTGTCAGCCAACTTTCTATTGTTGTAAGAAAGTAACTTAATGGGCTTACGTGGCGGGAAGACTGACTCATGGTCTTGGAAGTTTTCTCCCATGCTGATATTGACTCTGTTGAGACGGTGGAAAGGCAGCGTGTATGAGGAGAGTGTGCACGTGGCGTGTATGAGGAGAGTGTGCACGTGGCGAAGCATAACTGCTGACCTCGTTACAATCAGAAAGCACAGAACGCAAGAGGCCTGTGTTTCAAGGGGATTTCAAGGTCACAACTTTGCTGACCTAAGACATCTTAAAAGATCCCAACTTTTAGAGGCTCTGCCACCTTCCAATAGCATTTCAGGCATGTAGGAGACATTTAAGACAGAAAGTATGCCACCACGGAGGGCTGCGTAGACGCTGGACTAAGCCCCATGAGTCTTTATAGCTGACAAAGACCATCATGAAATGTTATCATGGATGAATCAGTTTCAATGACATGGAATTGATACTATTTGTCCTCCCCCAGTGATTCTGCAGGTCCATTTTTGAAAAATATATTACAAAAGTATCTTTTAGTGTGACATTTTCATTAAAAAAAAAAATAGACACGTGGGCTGGAGAGACAGTTCAGCAGGTAGGAGCCCTAGCTGTTCTTCCAGAGATCCTGAGTTCAATTCCCAGTACTATCTGTAATGGGATCTGATGCCCTTCTGGTATGATCAAAGACAATGTGTATGTGTGTGTGTGTGTGTGTGTGTGTGTGTGTGTACACATATACATAAAATAAATAAATCTTTAAAAACATAGTCATGCTTGGTTACAGAGTTTTCAGGTAAGGTACTTGCTGTGCAAACATGAGGAACTTGAGTTCGGATCCCCAGAGCCCACATAAAAGCCAGGTGTGGCAGTGTGTGTCTCTAACGGAGTTCTGGGGAAGAAGGCGTAGGCCTTGTTAGTCAGATGGTCTAGCCATAATGACAAGCTCCAGGTTCACTAAGAGACCCTGCATCAAAGAATCAAGTGGAGAATAAAGAGGGAAGGGCCTGGAGTCCACACTGGCTTCTACTTATCCACACAAAGGCAAGTGTACCTTTACCTCTACCACACACACAAGAGACGCACATGGTTTTCATGGGGCCAGGGAGGCTGTAGTCAAATACATTTATCGTTAGTAAACAGGAGAAGGACTTTGTTGTTTTTCACTTAAAATTTATATGGTCAGGTTAAGAAGATGGCTCAGCAGTTAATGTGCTGGCCACACAAGCATGCAGGCAGGAATTTATATATAAACTACATATATATATATATATATATATATATATATATATATATATTGTATTGTTTTATATATATACATATTGTAATACAATACATATATGTATTGTAAGTTATATATATATACATATATGTATATATATATATATATATATATATATATATATATATATATATATATATATATAACTTACAAGCAGACTGAAAGCTGTGACCTACTGTTTGATTTGCTCATAAGGAAGACATCTTGCCTATAAGTAGGAAGGTTTGTGCCGTCATCCAATTGGCAAAGCTAGAACAAATACAGCCCCTGCTGAAAAACAGAAGACTAAAGAGCCTCACAGTTTGGACTGCCAAGAAAGAGCTAAGTAGAGTTAAACTGAGGCTTCAACCTGCAGGGGGTGGATGAGCACAGAAGTCTATGTCTGAGGAGCACCGGGGAGCTGTGTCCTCCCATCCTTTAGGTGGCTCAGCGCAAGGGCAGATCTCCGATATGACAAAGCTGTAAGCCAGCAAGGCTTCTGTTAGGATGGAAGGCGACTAGACCTGTGTGACATCTTCGCCCAGTCAGATAACTCTGAACAATAAAAATAAGCTCGGTGTTCGAGTCGAGATTAACCCCCACCCCATTGTCTTCACTCGGAAAACTCACGTAGAATCGGTGAAGAGAAGGGTTTTAGCCCCACTTAGGGTAAGCTCTGGTATCTGCGGGAAGTTTTCATTGAAGATGTTCACTGTGGTCTCCCAAAAGCTTGTAGCATTGCGGCAGTGACATCACCACAGTCAGGTACCTTTTCTCACAGGGAAACAGAACGGGTGCTTTAATAAAGATCACCAAGTGGCACACGCTAAAATCCGGAAGGCTGGTCTTTATGGCAGACTCTTGGAGTTCACAGAAGTAACAGGAGGACGGTTTTCATCTGGTTCCTCCAGAGCCCAGCACACAGTTTTATTTCTAGCTCGGCTTTCACTTTGCCCATCTCAAGTGTCTTGCGTTTTATCTGTCTTCTTCTTTCTCCTAAATTCGATGTAGAGTTGCACAATCATCATTGAGCAGATTTATTCCAGCTAATTGCCTTTAATTACTTCTAGTAAGCCACTCCAGTGACCTACAAATTTCTATCATAAGTAATTTAACAATGTATATTTTGTGCCTAGCAATGTACACACTTAGTATTTTTCTGGGAGAAAGTAATGTTTTCTTCATTACTGGAAAATATACACTTTTATTATAACTTTTTGAAATTTGAGAACACAAATTTTCATATGTGGTATAATTATGTAGAACTATACACACACATCAGACACATTGACAGGCATGCATGTGCACATACGTGTGCATACATGAATACACACACACACACACACACACACACACACACACACACACACACACACCAGTAGCTATAGCTAAGTGCACAGAACGCTACTGACTTCAGTCTTTTGAATCCGATGCTGCCCAGATTCATCTAGAAAACTGGAAAAACAAGGGGAGGGATGCTCAGGATATCTCTGAACTGTGTTTCTAACTTGCTATGAGTTTGTAATTATTTAAAAACAAAAGGTGAAGAAATATGACAGAGAGAAGAAATGCAAATCACAAAAAGCCCATCCCCAAAGCACAAGAAGACCCTTTTATCGTTTTGGGTATTTCAAATATTTTATGAATGGTTAAAAGTAATAACACTTTAAGAATCAGATGCTGTTCTTAAAGGCTCCTGAGCTGTGGTGGGCTGTACTGTGAGCGTGGCTAGGTCTGGCTTCCGTGAGGCATCCTGGTAGACAAAGATAGTCTTGTGGGCTCAAGACAGATCAATGGCTGAGATCTGAGTGCTAAGGAACAACCTCTAGAAAATAAACTTTGCTCATCTTCTGAAGTAGGACTTTGTTAAAGTATTTAAGAACCCTTATTAAAGTAGGTTTTGAAAAATCTAAGCTGGCCATTTTTCCGTGAGACAGCAGGAGTTAGGCGCAATGCTTTCTACTTATGGGGACCAGGACTGGGGGACCCAGAGCTGGAAATGGGGCCTCATGGCTCTGCTGGTCCAATGCAGCTGCGTTTCTCACCGTATACCTTCAACGGAGGTACTGTATGGGCAATTGCTGGAGAAGAATTTTCTATTGTTGCTTCAGACACTTTGTTGAGTGAAGGATTTTCAATTCATACCTGAGATAGCCCCAAAAGTTACAAACTAACAGACAAAACAGTAATTGGTTGCAGTGGCTTTCATGGAGTTTGTCTTGCTTTGGCAAGGATTATTGAAGTAAGATTAAAGATGTACAAGCATTCCAATAACAAGGCCATGACAACGGGTGCTGTCTACCATGCTGAACTCATGGCGGGTCTTCCCTTACTACGTTTACATCATTGGAGGACTTGATGAGGGAGGAAAGGAAGCTGTGTCCAGCTCTGACCCAGTGAGCTCTTCCCACAGAGACTCTATCAGCAAGTGCCATGCTATAGCCTCTGCTTGACAACCAGGTTGGTTTAAAAAATATGCAGAATGTGAGATGTCTTCATTTCTGCAGCTGAGAGGGATGTGTTTACTGGAGATGCCCTCAGAATCCACATCGTGACCAAAGAGAGCATAAGGGAGGAGACTGTTCCCCTGCACAAAGACTGATGTGTGGGCCTTATATTGGAGCTGTGGCACAGTTTGTTTTATTAAAAAGAAATGTAAAGTAAAAAAATAATAATAATAATCTAAGCCAACAATCTATTTCTGATTTTACTATCCCACGGGCCTTTTCTTCCTTCCCAACACACACATCCTATTTCCTACCAGAAAAATGTCTGCTGCAGTTTGCTTTCAGAAGGTGTACATAGATTTTAAAAAGTCCTTTTGTTAAGTATCTGCTAGTTTCCAATAGGACACCAAGAAAATGACTGCTGTGGTCACAGCTAGCAAATGGTCGACTTGAAGTTCCCAGGGTTCTGCATTCTGTACACTCTCACCCATCAACTTTGTCTCCATGGCAACCAAGGAACCTTCTTATAGGTCACATCAGATGACATGCCTGGGAGGCATCTTCTTCAGCTTGCTGCGGACCATGGGTTGCTCCCATTCTGCTCATCTAGGTATGACTTGCTTTCCTACCTGGTGGCTTCCTGGGATCAGGTTGAGCCTGTTGTTTGTTGTTAGCTACCTTTAGTGGAACCCATCAAATGTGGCAGTGAGTTCTCAACCAGTGTTTGCTGATGAAGAGATGGAGGAAGAGAGGCAAAAAGAGAAGCAGAGTCGGGCATTCTTAGGTGTCTGGTAATCGTCTTTTCCCCACTAGTCTTTATCCAGGCTCACACTTCCTTGCCAAATCCTTCAACACTTTGGAACCTGTATCATTGTAGCTTTTGAAAAAGCAATGCTCTGAACATTCCGTATGTTGTGTGAAATGTTTCTAGGGAGATAAACGGATATTCATCACAGATAAGGCACTGCTGTCACAGGGAAGAAGCACTCGCTGCATGTAACTTGGAGGACCGATGAACTTAATTAGGGATTTTTAGAGGAGCACGGGCAATGGAAGCATGGGCAACTTACAAGGAGCAGCTTAGGAGAGTGGTTGAGGTAATTAATTCTGGTTCTGACTCAACAGGAAGCAGTCTGGTTAGTAGACTTCCACCCTTTGTTTAAAAAACATTTTATTTCCTAACTTTAAAAAAAATGTTTGGGTTTTTTTTTTAAGCTGTTTAGAGAAACACAGACTTACAGGGAGATAGTGGAACATTTGGAAACTAACTCTTGTCCCTCAAACACCTTGGAAAGTTACAGTTATATTTGATGGCTTTGTTGGATCAGCCATTTCAAGATTTCTCTTGAAAATCTCTCAGAGTAGGCATTGCCATCTTTTGTGGAACATCATTAAGTTAATAAAAAGGGACACCAAGGCACTGCTGGGGCAGAAATAAGACTGATTTTCAGGAAGGGGCAGTCCCTGTCACTTACAGCTGATTCTGGGTTTAGGTAAGTGGATTTATTCATGATGGATGCCAAACAGAGAAGGTTGTCTGTGGGATCACCTATGTGCAAAAGCTATCCGGAGCTCAAGAGTCGTACAAGGTTTCAATCAGACTTCTTAACACTCTTTTGCACTTATGGAGATTAGGGATCCTAGCCTCCCCTGTTGTGAACAAGAATGACCCCCCCAATATGTTCATAGATGTGAACACTTAGTCAACAGGGAGTGGTACTATTTAAAAGACGAGGAGGTGTGGCCTTGTTGGAGGAAGTATGTCCCTGGAGGTGGGCTCTGAGGTTTCCAAAAACACATTCCAAGCCCCAGAGTCTTTCTTCCTGCAGCCTGCAAATCTGGATGTAGATTCTTCAGCTACTTCTCCAGCAATGTGCCCACATACTCCCTGTCACGATAATGAGCTAAACCTCTGAAACTCTAAGCAAGCCAAAATTGAATCTTTCCTTTATATGAATTTCATTTAATGAACATGGTGTGTCTTCCTATCAGTAGAAGACTAAGACACATGCCATTGACATTTCTGATTCTCAGTTTCCCCATCTATAAAAATAAAGGCAACAATATTAATAATATTAATGATAATAATTGCCTTGGAGGCATATGTACAAACTAGAAAGCACATCTGTGTGTTGCCTGGCCTGTATTTATATATTATCTATTCACCTGAAAGCCAACTAAAACAAAATGTACAGAGATGCTTTGCACAGACTAACCTCAACAAGCCTGTGCTAGGGAAGATACCCTCTTATAGGTATATACATATGTGACCAGATTGGAAGTGCTACCCACTAACAGCTCTGTGCCATCCACACCTACCCCACCGTCTCTTTGTGTTAGTTTCCCATGGCATTCTGGTTAAGGACACTTTGGGTCATCACTGCCCCTCATTAAGGAAGTAGACATTTGCCGGTCTTCCAGCTTGGATTCGAGTTCTCATTGACTATGTACAGTGGGTACATCAGAAGAAGTTTGACATGCTGTGCTTTAGCAGTAACTAATTCCCCACATCTCAACGGCTTAGTGCAACGTGCAGTTTATCCCAAAGCAGTCTGGGACCTTTAGATTCCAAGATTTCTGTCACCTAAGAACAGGGGATAGAGTTGACACCCTCCTTTGAAATAACCAGCACTTTCTTAACCTTTCATGGGTGACACTGTGACTTTGACTACATGCACTGGGCTAACTTTGGGGCTGTCATGAGAATTTGGTAACCCTCATACTGCAGAGATTAGACTCTGGAAAAAGAGGAATTGCCCCCCTTTGGTAGTGATGGTGGTGGTATTTTTGTTGACGTTTATTTTGTTTTTGTCTTTTCGAATCTTGTTTGTAATTTTTTCTTACTAAATATGCTTCCTCGTGTCCTATGTTACTGGCAGAGATGGAAGAGGACCTACTGCTCTACCCTTGGTGGGATTGCTGAGATTTATTGGGGCTTTCCATGAACTGTGCTTGTGGTTTCCAGATAATGGAGTCTCTGTGTAAAGTAGCAGCTCATCAATGGAGTCCAGAAAAAACACCAGAACACAGTTATATTTATTTTGCCTTCTGTCTTTTGATTTTGTAGGTGTGGTAGTCAGTTTTACAATCCTATAACACACACCTGAAGTAAATTTCAAAGAAAAATGTATTGTAGTTCATGGCTTCCCAGTCATGACCACCTGGCCCATTGCTCCTGTGCATGTTTGAAGCAGCAACTGCTCACCTCCTGGGAAGTGAAAGAAGAGATGGGTGTGCAGTATCTTTCTTTACCAGGCATTCCCCATGACCTGACCACTAGCCAAACCCATTCAAGATTCTTATATTAGTTTTCTATTACTGTGATGAAATACCATTACAAAGGCAACTTATAGAAAGAAAGGGTTTATTTGGGCTGATGATCCTAAAACAAATAAGGGTTCATCGTGGAAAAGTGGCAGACGTGGTGGCCCATCCAAGCTGAGAGCTTGTGTCTTTAACCACAAGTGTGAAACAGAATGAACTGAAAATGACTTTTGTCATTGAAACTTTCATATCCCGTCTCCAGTAACACACTTCCTCCAAACAGTTCTAACAACTGGGGACTAAGTATTACCGTGTACCCAGTATTACCGTAAATACCCCTCAAGGTTACCATGGGGGCATTTCTCATTCAAATCCCACACTCCTATTGCCTCTTGATCACTGGGGCTTAAGCCCCCCTCCCCCCGAGATAGAGTTTTTCTTTGTAGCCTTGGCTGTCCTAGAACTCCCTTTGTAGACCAGGCTGGCCTTGAACTCAGAGATCGGACTACTTCTGCCTGGATTAAAGGTGTGTGGCACCATCTCCTAGATCTTTGGGGCTTTTCTTCTTTTGCTTTCAGTTGTAATGATAAAAACTATGAACTATGGCATCTTAAAGAAAGGGCTACTTTTACCTTATAACTGATAGTTCATTATTAAAGGAAGCCAAGTCTCCTAAGAGTTTGAAGCAGAAACTATAGGGGAAAGCTACTCCCTGGCTTCCTTCCATGGTTTGTCCAGATTGCTCCCTTATATAACCTAGGGCCAATTGCTCAGAGGTAGCACTGTTCCAATGGGCTGTGCCCTCACAACAGTTATTAATCAAGATGTTCCACAGACATACCCACAGGCCAGTCGACAGAGGCAAAATCTCTGACTGGGAATCCCTCTTCCCAGGTAACTGTAGTTTGTGTCAGGCTGGCAAAAACTCACTAGTACAGAGGTCATTTCAGATTCAAGCTCAGTACTCAGCATACATATTCTTCAGAAATAGACACATACCGGAGCCAGGCCTTCACACTTTCTAATGATACATTTAATGACTAAAATTTTAATTTTTAAAAAACTAATAATTTAGACATTGAAAAAGAAACATCAACTAATTAAAAATACAACTTTGGTTCTTTCCAATATTCTGAGATTTAGCAGCCCATCTTCATAAGGATCTGCCCAGATATTCTTGTTTGCCTGTTGTTTTAATGCGGCACTCACGATTGCGGAATGGCTCTGTCTCCTACTGAGCTCCTGTTGTTGGACATGTGGGATAATTAACACTGACAGTTAACTTGACTAGATTTAGAATCACCTGGCAGACACTCTAAATGTATGTATGAAGGTGTTTAACTGGAGGAAGCATCCGCCCTGAGGGTGAGGGGCACAGTCCCTTGAGCTGGAGTCCTGCACTGAAGGGACAGAGGGAAACAAGCAAAGCTTCAGTTACCAGCTCTGCTTCCTGACTGGGGACAGGGAAACTGCCACCTCACACTCCTGCTGCCATGTTGACTGTGATGTGCTGTCCCCTCAGTCCCTTAAGTCGCCTTGCCCATGTGTATCCCGGCAATGAGAAGGCAGCTGTCGCTCATCCCTTGCATTAAAAGCAGAATTTTTAAGTACCTTATTTTTTTCCCCACCCCACTGCAGATTTTCTCATGCTGGCAAATACAGTCACGTAATTTAGCGTAGAGAGAAGAGTATGGCTGGTGAGGGGCAGATCAGACATAGCTGTCTCTCCTGCCCTGGGTGTGCAAGCTGGGGCTGTTGGCATGCTAGGCGAGTTCTCTGCCACTGAGCTTTACCCTTGTCGTTTCCTTTGTCTGTCTTTTCCTTTTGTCTACTGGGCAAGGGTAAGAGCGATAGAAAGGAGGAGGGAAAGCAGCTGTACTTTATACCTTCCAGGGCTCTGGAAGGTCTCCCGCTTGTCCTCTCAAGCCTACGGACGGAGCTGCAGTCCTGTACCCAGAGTGGAGCTTATGGTCTGGTCTCACTGGGCAGGTGAAAAGCCATTTATGGTCCTTTGTATCAGCACATTTCAGAGAGTGTCCTGGTATCGTGATATAGTAATGAAAATCACACAGCAGTTTTCCCACGGTGACCCTGCAATCCAGCGAAGATTAAGGAACAGCTACTCTTAGCTTCAGCAAGAATTCAAGGTCTGGTAACCATTCATCCCTAATGCTGCCTGTCGGATAATCCACGTCGGCTGAGGTTATGGCTTGTGCTTAAAAATCATAATAAAATGTAATAAGTCACCCTACTACTTAGGACTGTAGTCAGGTCTGATGAGAGAAGGGATGGCGAATGAATTGGAAGGCCCAGGACCCATGTGAAGGGCCTCCCGCTATTCTGATAGCCAATCCGGCCAACTTATCAGTAAACCCACTTCCCACTCACCAGCCAGGTGCCCAGAGACAATGCTCCAATTTCAGACATCAATAAGCCTCTGCTTCTGTTCATGGAGTATCTTATACCCTGCCAGACCCTGATCAGGTCTGATCGTTAGGGATTCACTTGATGGAAGCTTCTGGAAACAGACTCTTATATTAAACCCTTTTAATTTAAGTTCATTCCAATGCTCTAAACCTGAAATCTCTGGGAAGGCAGAGTCTCCATCCTTTCACACCAGGGCTTGGATTCCAGAACCTGATCTGACCCCTACCATTTTTCTACTAGATATCCTTTAGGCACCATTAGATGGTCACCTAGTGTTGCAGTTTCTTGGGCTTTTGCCTGGCCTCCCCCCTGCACAAATCCTCACACTTGATCAGAGACTGGCATCACTACTGACCATGTCCTACCAAACTTGACTAAAGAAACTAAGCCCTTATCAAGCCTAAAGGTTGCTGGATTTTCCCTAGTTCACTGGTAAATGGTGAGTTGGCAGCTGGGAGGCCTGCTTCACATATACACAGTCCGAATGGGCACCGTGATGGTTAGTAGAGGTTGGAGTGCAAAATTCTTTGTAATTATAGAAAGAAACTTGAACTAATTCATGTGATCTTCAGGGAAAAATTAGTGAGACTTTGCCAGGTACCCAGGCAATGGGATACCAGCCAGAAGCAGAAGCCAGACAAGATGTTAGCAAGCTGTGGGTGGGAGAATAGCTTCTAAACCCTTGGGTCTGAGAGGTGAAAGTGTCGGGTTACATGCACCTCGATGGGCCATTTTCACCTGGCCCCTCAAATCCTGTCTTTGAAGTTGATACCTTTGATCTAACTGTGCTTGCAGCAGTGACCTGCCTACCCTAGGTCCTGAGTCCTTCAGAAAGCTCTGCTCTGCAGAAAGCTCTGCTCTGCAGAAAGCTTGCACTTTCTGTTCTCACAGTCCTACTCCTCTGACCCCTTCCTCCCTGCCCTGGGCTTTTAATTCGTGCTTCGATTTCACTAGGGGCTGCTGGTCTGTTTAAATTTCTTAGCTGACCTTAATTTTACTTTGGTAAGTGGTATGCACTGAGAAATTTATCCATATTTTTTTCAATTTGGATTATGATTCTCTGGATTTCCTCAATGTTTTTTTGTTTGTTTTGTTTTGTTTTTTTTTTCTTTTCTTTTTTGCTTTTTCTTACAACTTTATTTAAAGAAACAGAGATACATGTACAGATTTTTAAAGGCATTTTGGCGTAAAACTATATGAATATATTTTTGTTAGTACTTGATTTTTTTTAAAGGTTAGATAGTGTGCATTGAAATCTTACTAGTTACAATAAGCATAAAGTACATGTAAAACAAAATGCAACATGGAAATAGTCAAAGTTTCCTTGGTATGTGAAGATTAAACATAATGATTTTTAAATACCAAAAATTGCCACAAGGCTATCTTCTTAGCTCTTGAGTTATTAATGATTTAAGGTCTATGTGTACCACACTCTGAGAGGGTGCTATACGCTTATTGGGTTTTTTGTTTTTTGGGTTTTTGTTGTTGTTGTTGTTTTTGTTTTTGTTTTTTTAAAGAAGGGCTGAAGCTTTCACTTTTTGGCCTTTGTTTTTCTTGGGCTTCATATAGCCTGTGAGTTGTTTCTGGGTTATTCAGAGCTTTCCGGGGTTAGTATCCAATTATCAGTGACTGCATATTATGTCTGTTCTTTTGTGACTGGGTCATCTCACTCAGGATGATATTCTTTAGATACATCCATTTTCCTAGGAATTTCATAAAGTCATTGTTTCTAGTAGCTGAGTAGTACTCCATTGTGTAAATATTCAATGGCTCTTGTTATGGCCCCATTTTTGTCTCTAGTTTTTTAATTTGGATGTTCTCCTGAATTTAGTTAATTCAAAAAAAATTTTTTCAATCTTTTTTATTTTCTCATAGAGCCAATTCTTGTTTCATTTATTTTCTTATTAATATTTGTTTCTATTTTGTTTATTTGAGCCCTGAGTGTGATTATTTCTTACCATTTACTTCTTTGAGGTATAATTTCTTCTTTTTGTTCTAGAGCTTTTAGGCATGCTCTAGGTTGAGTTACTAGTGTGTGATCTTTCTAATTTTTTATGTAGGCATTTAGTGCTACCAACTTTTGTCTTAGAGCCTCTGTGTCCCGTAAATCTGGGTATGTTGTGTATACATTTTCACTTCACTCTAGAATGAATAACTTCAGCCCTGACCCAATTTTTTTCTTTATTTATTGGTGAGTTTTTCAGTTTCCATGAGTTTGTAAACTTGTTGTTGTTTCTGCCATTGTTTGTCTGCAGCTTTAAAGCAAAATAGTCAGCACCTCTCTCGTTCTCTCTCACACACACACTTCCTTTATTTTGATGTGCTGGTCTGGGATTTTTTTATTCCTTGTGTTTTCCTAAGTGTAGTTAATGTCTTTAGATTTTCCCTTTAGTGACTTCTGTATGGCTAGATTTATAAACAAATATTTTTAAAATTTGGTTTTACCTTGGAATGTCTACATCTATTGTGAATGAACATTTTGCTGGGTATAATATTCTGGGCTGGCTTTTAGAATTTGTACATCTGTCTAAACCCTTGTGGCTTTTTGGAGTCTTTGTTGAGTAGCCACTTACTATTCTAATTGGTGTTTCTTTATATGTTACTTGGTCTTTTTTCCTCACAGGTTTTAATGTTCTTTCTTGTTCTATATGTTTAATGTTTTGACTATTATGTACCAAGAGCATTTTCTTTTCCCACTTTTATTAAAAATTGATTCTCATTTCATAAGTATATCCTGAGTACAGTTTCCTCTCCATCTACTTCTTTCAACTCTCTACCTCCTCTCCACTCTGGATCCACCTCCTTTCTGTCTCCCATTAGAAAAGAAAACAGGCTTCTAAGAGAGAACAGTCAAACATAACAAAATATAGTAAAACACAAACCATAACATCAAAGCCAGACAATGCAAACCAACAGAATGGAGAAAGGCCCAAAGAAGTTACAAGAATCAAAGACCCGCTCGCTCACCCATTCAGGAGTCACATAGAAATAGCAAATGGAAAGCTAAATATAAATGCAGAAGACATATAGGCATCGAGATTGCTGCCTTACTGTCTGTGAGTTCATAAGAGTTTTGCCCGGTTGTTTTAGAGGGCTTTGTTCTCCTGGGGTTCTCCATCCCCTCTGGCTCTTACACTCTTTCTGCCTTCTTGTCTACAGGGTTCCCTGAGCTCTGAGGGGAGGGATTTGGTGGCGATGTCTCATTTAGAGCTATGTGCTCCCAGGTCTTACTCTGCATAATGCCTGGCTGTGGGTCTCTGTGTTTGTTCCTGTCTACTGCTGGAGGAAGCTTCTCTAGTGTTGGCACTGGTCTATGAGTACAGCAGAATCATTAGGAGTCATTTTATTGCTACTTTCGTTTTTATCCCAGGTGTCTGGGCTATCTAGTCACTGGTTCTCGGTCAATCAAGTGGTATCAGATATGGGCTCCTTCAGTCAAATCTGATATTGGTTGGTTATTCTCACAAGTTCTGTGTGTAAATATTTTGCAGGCAGGACAGAATATAGATCAAAGGTTTTGTGGCTGTGCTGGTGTTTCCATTTCTCTTTTGGTAGCTTGCAGAGACGCTCCTGTAACCCAAGACACTAAATCATAGCAGTGAAGGCTCCACATAGACACTAGCTAGCCTTCTCCATGTCCAATGAGTTGTGTGTTATCTTCAACAATGGGCCCTAGCTATCAATTCACAGAGAGTAATCTATTGTCTTGGCAATGAGCTGAGTTGTTGGGGAATTTCCATGGGACCCCTTTGGCCAACAGTTCAATTAGATGCAACCCAGTCCTAGAACTGGAAGCTTCATTTGGTGACAAGAAATATCTTATCAATGATTAAGATTTTGAGGTTTTAGCACATTATAGATTTCAAGCCTATATATTACTTAAGCCATTCAACTTAAAAATACATAAGAGGTTATCAAGTTAAATACGGTTTAAAAATTTCACAGAGAATCAGGAATGAGTCATGGTTTCTGATAGGCTACTATCTGTAGACCTTTGGAATTCTGTTGTTTACCATCAATGATCTTGTCTCTACTATGTGGACTGACTTTTCCAGACATGGAAGATATCCCTAGAGAAAATATTGGTCTAAGATACTGAGTTCAGACTGGGGAGACTAGCATATCTGGTGCTTTGGCCCCCTAGAATGTCTGTGATTGATGGCTTTACCATCTTTAGAAGAAAAGACACAGGAGAAATTTATTGTGATGGTACCCAGCTTTTTGTAACAGATGTTGTCAGACAAAACCCAGGATCTTTCTGTGCCTATTGGGCAAGAATAATTTCACATGAAAAAGGCATAGGTGACTAAATTAGCCCATTTTCTGACTACATGATCGACTGAACAGGCATCTCTGCAATGTGCTTTTGCTTTTGAGTCACATGGAACAAAGGGAGCCTCTTCAAATGACTGACCAAAAAGGTTTTATAGCTTTGTAAATAATTTATCCATTGTGCCACAGGTGAGAAAGATGCATTTTTGCTTTGTTGGATGGCAAAAAAAAAATTGAGAGCTTTTGGAACCGGGAGTCAGGGTGAGAGCAAAGTTCTTCCATTTAGTGTAGGAGTTTGGAGCAGAAAGCATGTCTGCTTTCCCTCGGTTTCTCAGAGTTTGACTTTTCACACATTCCTGATGTGACTCCTTACTTAGCATTCTCAATCCTTGATCTTGTGCCGCCTCCCTTCCCTGAATTGTCTCATTACGGAGGATGATGAAGTCAAACAAGTCTCCAATCACAGTTGATAATTAGAGAGAGAACACAAGCCCTGATCAGCAAGTCCTTTCTCTTCCTCGTATCTTCCATCTTTCCTTGTCGGTCCACCATCTTGGCCAGTTCATCCAGCCTGAATGCATGTTCTTATCTGTTTCTGTCTTTTGCTGACACATGATCAAACTTTGGACTATCAGTCCCTGTTGCATAAATATTAAAAAATAAAAAATGGTTTATCTCTTTATAGGCCCCGTGCCTCTCACTCCGAGGGCACTGCTTCTAGTTTGGAGCTGCAGGCACCTCTGTCCCTTGGACCCAGCCACCCACCTCGATCTCTCTCTGTTGGTGCAACTCCCTTCCCTTGCTTACTCTGCCTGTGACTACCTCCATTCTGGGGTGTTTTTTTACCCCAAAACTCAACACAAACACAACTCTACAGCCTGATAGCTTTTTATACAGGTTTATGTATTCAATTCTCAATCCACAAACCCTCTACACAACAAAATTACATCAAATAGACAAAGATACAAACTACACTTCTATATGAGATATTAGCCCTATAAAATCTTTAAATGTTTATAGCTATTTAATGCCAATTAAGCCCACCTGGATCTAGCTGGTCTTTATGAATCTCCATGTTAGAGTTTCCCTTTCCTCCCTTGTCCTCTGACCTCTTTCTTCACCTCCCTTACCCTGCCTAATCACTGGCTTCACTTTATTTTTCTAATTAAAATGGGAAGGTTCAGGTGAAGTCACCTCATGAGTATGTGACTAGGCAGCCCTTCTTGGGGAAGTGGCATTAACATTAAAATATGGACAGCTTTAGGACAATCTACCAGTCCCCACTAATTCTGAAACAAATTTTTATTTTTCTTGGCCCCATTATGGCCAGGGTTAGGTTGTTTGGTTTTACATCCATCATGAAACACCACTGCTGCCCACAGAAAGTCATCGTTGGCCAATGGATGTGTGGGGGGAGGGTTGGTGTCACAAACTATGTAGGAAGGGAAAAAAAGGTTGTTTCAATGATCATTGACCAAATAGTAGATCAATAAAAGTGGATGCTGAATCTGAGGCGTTTCTGACCGATCTGACCCGAGGCACATCATACAGCTTCACTGAAACCTTGATCAAGAGCACTTCCTATGACCTCTGCACTGCACATTACAATCATATGCAAACCAACAAATGCTTTCTGAGACATCGTGATTCAAAACTGCTAGATGCTATGAACTGAAATGCTCTTCCTATAAGTTAAGTTTTCTGCTCTTGTAGAAATATAATGCCTTAATCCTAGAAAGCAACAGTGTTGGCATTTAGCCCCAGTTCTTCCTCCCAGCCCCGTGCTCCCAGAAATAAGACTCAGACTTAAATATATTTACAAATACCTTGACCATATATCTAGGCCTTTTCTGACTAGATACAACTTAAAATATCCCATTTATTCTAGTCTACAATCTGACAAATGGCTGGCTACCTATGCTCAGGTACTATGTGCCAGTGTGGTCACATCTTTCAGGAAAATCTCCCTGCCTTCTTCTCTTCCAGAATTCTTTCTCGTCCAAATGCTACACATGATATTTCCTGCCTAAGCCATAGGCTATTGGCTTTTTTATCGATCTATGCAATACACAAAATGTTTTCTCTACGCAATGGCTTTAAATATCTTCCTATTGCCATTTTTTCAGTACATCTCGAGATTATATTGTGTTAGAACGTTTGATTTAATTTTGGCTTAGAATAGGATAGAATTTCCAACAATTTTTGAAATGGGCTTAAACACATTTCCAGCATTTTGTACTGTATTTATATGGAACAGCATACTCAGAATTGGTAATTATACAATTAAAATGTTGATCAGTTTTTAAAAAGTATTAGAGAGCTTTTTACCCCATCAAATATTCCATCAACATGTAACTCTTTATATAAAAGTAAGCACCACATCTCTCTCATTACTATGTAAGTTTGCTTTCATCCCAAAGAAATGGTAAATTCTCACGTAAACCAAAGGGTAGAGGAATTTTAATTTGGAATATGGCTGCTCTGGCAAGAGATCTCTTTCAAAGATCTAGGTCTGTGAGATCCAACTGTCTTTAATCACAGGAGACAAAGGCAAGCAGATCTCTGAGTTCAAGGCCATCCTGGTATTCAGGAAATTTCAGGTAAAGAAGAGCTTAGGTCCAGGTATGGTGGTACATGTCTTTAATCCCAGCACTCAGGAGTCAGAGGCATGAGTTCTAGTTACTTACATTCACTCAGTCTATAGAATTCACAGGCAGTTTTACTGGGAGAGTTTTGCAGAGAGAGGTTCAAGAGAGAACAACCTAGACTCAGGTAAAGACAGCAATAGCCAGAGAATGAGAAGAAACCAGAAGATTGGGACAGATTGCTAGAGTTAGCTTGAGGCCAAGCAGGGCGATTTAATGAGAAATGGAAAGAAGGCAGTTTGAATCAGTAGCATGGAGAGGAGATTGAGTCAGAACAGCTGACTTGACCAGCCAGCCAGGGCTCAGAATGAGCTAGAAAGGGTGAGCTTATTTAGCAGTAAGTCTATAATGAAAACATTCTAGGCCTAGATAAGACTGTGTGTGGGCTGGAAGCTTCCAGGAGTGGGTTTAGGTTAGTGGACAGAGGCAATAAGCCTCGGAAACAACAGTTTATGCAGAAGAATAAAAGTTGCCTTTACCACAAAGGATTGTTTGAAAGTATATTTTTTATGATTTATCACCAATAAATATTTGTTTTGCATGCCTACCTACCGAGGTCATTCAATGCGAGTGGGAAGTTTCTGAGAAGCCTGGCTCTGGATGTTCTATATTTCCCAATGGCATGACAGTATCATGCAAAGATTATAATTACACACCGCTTAGGAAAGAAAGAGAGAAGAGGTGATGTTTCTTTCCAACTCAAGTTAGAAATAGCACTCTGAGTTCTTGGTTCACTGAACCTGTGGGTGTTTTTAAAGCACAGATTTGTAAGGCCGGCTGTTCTTTCATACCCCAGATTCAGTGGATTCTGTAGTGACAGTTGATTCACCATTACCTCTGTATGAACGCAGTACAGCAGGGTGCTCAACTCACTTGTTCACAAGATGTTCTTGTTACATGTTTTGAATGTCCCCTTGCTGTGGGGCTGAACACCACTGTATCAGATTCTAGACACCTTGAGGACTCACACAGCAGGAGAGGTACTTTTGGGAGGCACAGGGCAGCTAGGGTAACTGGCAGTTGGGAGGGCAAGCAGACAGGGTAATATTGAGTTTCTCAGATGCAAATAAGGGGCAGCCAGGGGAAATGGGGGGGGGGTACTGCGTAGGAGCATCTCGGCTAGTTGTTGGCTAGTAGAGGGTTCCGTTTTCTAGAAAGCATTTTTAATCTCTCACAGTGGAAGAAGGAGAAACCCTTTCCTAGGTGGCTCGCTAAAGATGTGTGTGCAGAGATTTTCACTAAAAATTTAGCCTGGGCTCTGAGAGAGGAGAGAGGGATTTGATCACCAGTTGTTATGGATTGGCAAGGAAAGAGCTGCTGATGGGTCCCATTGTGGCCTCCGTATGGGCAGCACAAGGCCTTTTATTGTGTGTGGTAAAGGCTGTGTCTTTGGTCCAGCCTGGTGAGAGCGGTGCAAGCTGCATGGTTGTGCAGTTTGTGCAGGATAGCGTCGGCTTTAGCAATGCATCAGTCGCTTGCAGAGAAGAAAGGGAGTCTGCTCCCCGCCGAGGGAAATGTGTACTTAATACAGTCTGGAAAATACATAAGGTAAGCCAGTGACACTGAGCCAAGATCCTCCCTGGGGCTGGAAACTCAATCCTCAACATCTGCACACAGGCATCTAGCTGCCACAGGTTACTGCTGGCGTGTAGCATTCCAAGGCAAGGAAAATGGGGTAGCCAGTAGATCATACAGATACATTTCAAAGGCAGGAGGATTCCAAAGTTCAACTAGGGAACAGAGGAAAGCAGAAGAAAACAGAAGGCAAACATACAGAATTCATTTTGTTACTTTAAAAGTCCTCTGTTTGTAGACTTGCCAGGCCCGAATCAACATTTGGGCAAGTGATTTACATTGATACAGCCTTGGCTTCTGTGTGGGGTAAGCTGTCAGCCCAGTGCAGCAGGGAGGACAAGAACCCTGGATAAAATAAAATACTTTCTTTCTTTCTTTCCTTCTTTCTTTCTTTCTTTCTTTCTTTCTTTCTTTCTTTCTTTCTTTCTTTCTTTTCTTTTTTTTTTTTTTTTTGAGACAGTGTTTCTCTGGGTAGCCCTGATTGTCCTGAAATTCACTCTGTAGACCAGGATAGCCTGGATGTGAGAGACTCCCTCCGGAGTGCTGAGATTAAAGGCAGGTACTTTCATGCCTGAGAGGCTAAGTAACAAGAGCAGATGCATAAATTTCCCTGGGAGCGGGGAATAGAATCAATATCATGGGGGGGGGGGTTCAGAGCAGATGAGGCTGGGATAGGTGAGGGAGAATTGTGGAGTGATGTTAAGGTGATACATGATTGGGCAGTGGAAAGATAGGCAGGGGAGGGGAAAGGTAGGAAAACGGAAGAGGGGGTGGAGGAAATCAAGATGGAGCTCGAGAAGGATGAGCTAGATCCAGGTGCTAGATTGGCATTAGGGAGATATGAATATTTTAAGGGATTCTGTATCTTTCTAAGGCCTTTTATCTCATATAGAAGGGCGGTTTGTAACTGTTCATTAGAGATAATCATATTGTGTAAAGGGTTTGTGGATTGAGAACTTAATATATAAACCTACCATGAAAAGCTTTGGGGTCATGTTTGTGCGGGGCGGTAGTGGAAGGGAACACGCCAGGGCGGTCACATCCACCCAAGACAGAAACAGCAGGGCAGGCGGAGTGAACGCCTGGGAAGGGAATCGTGTGGAGCGTTCAGCGAGTGTCCGTGCGCTCGGCTCCACGCTAGAGCGGTGTCCTCGGAGTGAGGCTGTGGAGGCCAATAAAGGGATAAGCCTCTAATTAATATTTACTACAACAGAGCGTGGAGTACCGGGAGAGACAACTGGAACTGAGGGAGGAGCAAAGCACATTCAAACCACAAGTAGGTAGGCACGTGGTTTGCCCAGGTTGCTTGGTTTAGAATCCAGAGCACTGTGGAACGAACGTTGTGGGTTCAGATCCTTGCCTTGTCCTCAGACCATCAGTTTGAGGTCGGCTGTGGATGTTTAGATCTCGATCCGGGTTAGGTGATGCTCTTCCACTGTGGTTTGGTGAGAGCTGTTGTCATGAGCCAAAGTTAGATCTTGTCAGATTTTTTTCCCCTGCATTTATTGTGATCTTTAGCTGATCACTCCCATTCTTTTCGAATGGTACGCTAACAGGGAATTGCAGAGACAGACTCCACTTAGTTAAGATACATGATCCTTTCCAGATGCTGCGTGTATACCCACAAGGAACAGGAATGATAATTGTCCTTCCCTTTAGATCTCCGGCTGGTTTTGTTCTGACACCCTGAAATGGCCCCCAACCCCTGCCCCCGCCATCTTCAAGAAAATGTCCTCTGCCCCTGGCAATTTACTCGTGGTTCAAGGGTTATTTAAAATTATGTTATTTAAATCAAAAGTACCTGGGAACACATATGAGAAGGTTCCTTTCATTGCAGACCTATTAAGTTGGTTTTTTGGGTTTTGTTTTTTTTTTTTTAATTTCTGATCTAATTTTGGAAAATACACTCTGCATTAAGTCTCCAAGTTTCTTGAAGTTTCTTATGGCCTATCACCGCATCAACTCTCTACCATACCCTGCGTACACTTGACAAGTTTTCTTCTGTTTGCTCCTAAGATGGTTGCATACATGTTACTTAACTCTTCTCTTGATTAGTAAGAAAGTAGTATTGTAATCTAGCTATAAACATTGAATTATTTCCTTATCCCACTTAATTTATATTTGCATGTGGATGGACATTTTGGGGGCATGTATGTCTGTGCACCATACGTGTGCCTGCTTCCCAGGGAGGCCAGAAGAGGCCAGAAGATCCCCTGGTGCTGAAGTTACAGACAGGTGTGAGCCGCCCTGTGGGTACTGGAAATCGGACTGGAATCCTCTGGAAGAATAGACAGTGACCTTAACCACTTTCTAGGACAGCCAATGCTACACAGAGAAGCCCTCTTCAAAGGAAGAAAAAGGAGGAAGAGCAGGAGGAACAGGAGTTAGGGGAGGAGCAGGAGTGAGGGGAGGAGCAGGAGTGAGGGGAGGAGCAGGAGTGAGGGGAGGAGCAGGAGTGAGGGGAGGAGGAGGAGTGAGGGGAGGAGGAGGAGGAGTGAGGGGAGGAGCAGGAGTGAGGGAAGGAGGAGGAGTAAGGGGAGGAGGAGGAGGAGTGAGGTGAGGAGGAGGAGTGAGGGGAGGAGCAGGAGTGAGGGGAGGAGCAGGAGTGAGGGGAGGAGGAGCAGGAGTGAGGGGAGGAGGAGGAATGAGGGGAGGAGCAGGAGTGAGGGGAGGAGCAGGAGTGAGGGGAGGAGCAGGAGTGAGGGGAGGAGCAGGAGTGAGGGGAGGAGAAGGAGTGAGGGGAGGAGGAGGAGTGAGGGGAGGGGCAGGAGTGAGGGGAGGAGCAGGAGTGAGGGGAGAAGCAGGAGTGAGGGGAGGAGGAGGAGTGAGGGGAGGAGGAGGAGTGAGGGGAGGAGCAGGGGTGAGGGGAGGAGCAGGAATGAGAGGAGGAGCAGGAGTGAGGGGAGGAGCAGGAGTGAGGGGAGGAGCAGGAGTGAGGGGAGGAGCAGGAGTGAGGGGAGGAGCAGGAGTGAGGGGAGGAGCAGGAGTGAGGGGAGGAGCAGGAGTGAGAGGAGGAGCAGGAGTGAGGGGAGGAGCAGGAGTGAGAGGAGGAGGAGGAGTGAGGGGAGGAGCAGGAGTGAGGGGAGGAGGAGGAGTGAGGGGAGGAGGAGGAGGGTGAAATGTAGCAGTTTATCTGTCACTCTCACTGTGTCAGGGGCGGTGTCACCCTTTTGTGCCTCTTAGTGTTTGTTTCTGCAGCAAGGAGTGTCAAGATTCAGTGCATAAATATTTACAGTTGTTGCAACATCTGGGTAAACAGCTTTTATTAATTTAACATGATATTTCCCCTCTTCTGTTATCAGATATAAGAATTACTACACCATCTATTGACAACTTCCCTTAGCTGAGTACGTTGATTTCTGTCTTTGAGTCTCCTTTTCTGGAAATATTCTTATGAAATCTTGTAAACCATGTTTCTTGGAAACAGTATAAAGTTAGATCGTGTTTTGTTTTTTTGTCAGCCAGTCAATCTGAAATTTTTAGTTGATGAACTAATGCCATTATTGAGAGAGTTTATTATTCCCGACACTTTGGTTGGTTGCTGGACGGTTGGGTGGTTGGTAGGTTCCACACTGCCAGTGTTGGGAACATGATGGATGCCTGCTGTTTTTAACAAAATCTCAATTGTTCAATTTTGCCAAAGACAACACAGGAGCCAAATGTTAAGGTGAAAGCCTTCTAGCTCAGAGAGGCAGAGAAGGCGCCCAGCTGACCTGCCTCCACAGCCTTTGTTCCAAAAGGAAGTTCTCCTTCTCAAAACCAAAACAAAACAAAACAAAAAAAAAAAAAATAGTAAACCTTCAAACTAAACGTCTCTTCTGTGTCTATCTGTACATCTCTCTGTCCATCCTCCTGACTCCCTCTCACTCTCTATGGTTTTTTTTCCCACGTTTCCTGTCATCTGGTTGCTTGCTCTGCCTCTTGACCTGTGGTTTACTTTATTTAATCCTGTTTATAATAAACAGAAAGCTCTTGGATTAAAAGTGTGTGCCAGGGCCGAGCCACACCACAACCAGAAACATGCTTTTCCAGTAAATAGCACAATCCAGTAAATATACTGCAACATTTCCCTCTTTGGCTAAATAAAAAGGAAAGATCTTAACTATAAAACAATAAAACTATTTATAATAATGAAGCTATTTCTGCCAAGCTTTCTACAATGTCCAGCTTAGTTATATTTGGAAGTTTTGGGATTAAGTATTTTTTAGTTTAGAGTTCTGTTGAATGTTCCTGTCAGTCCCATATGAATGTAACGATTTAAAAGTCCTGAGCAGTTTGTAGTCCAAAGCTGATCTTTAGGTGGTATTTGTCAGCTTAGTGGCAATCCTGACTAAGTAGAACACAGGAGTCAACTCAAAGGTGCCCACAGTTTGTGCAGAACCCCAGCAGCAGAAGAGGCATGGGGCAGTTTTGCCCAGTGATCAGCATTCCCACAATCCAGGTAGATTCATAGTTGCAGGACCCCCATCATCTTCTTGAGGACCTCAAAGGTTACTACTATTAGGAACGGGTAGAAAACATTTTAAATGCCATATTCAGCAGATCTTGGAAAGATTTGAGGACCAGGAGCTATCAAACACACCCAAGGAACACAGACTTTGTCCCTTGTTAGGTTGCTTCGGACCCAAACCTGGAAATACGTTCGGGAAGCTGGATGAAGCTTATTTCTATAATTAGTATCGTGACAGAAAGCTTATAATCTTATAAATTTTGAGGTAAGATTTATACCTTATAAAAAATTTTAAAGAACCAAGTGAATATGAAGGATGTGGAGCAAACCCTGTGAAGAAAATGGCGGGATGGAGAATGAGGTACCACAGACCCTGTGGCCCCTCAAAGAGTCCTGGCCAACATGTCTAAGATGGCTGCTGGGACACTGGTGGGAAGGTGGCTGCTTTCGCATCTTTGAGGAAGTCCTCACAGACAATGCCATCCCCCTCCCCCCAGGACCTTCACTGGGACACGGTGATTGTGTGGTGAGGTACAATTGTCTGAGGATTTAGGGGCTTGGGATTGGCTCAAACACTTTATATAAGCTTATGCACTGCACAATAAACTCAGATCACCCCATGCTGGTCTCCAGAGTCTGATTTCCTGGGCTTTGTCACATGAGTCTGTTACCTCTCACCCACCCACCCCCATCCTCCATTCTGTTCTCATGGAAAGGACAACATAAACCCCACGTGTCCTCATTCAAGGACCAGGCCTGATTTCAGAAAGAGGGCCATAGGCATCAGCTCCAGGGACAGACCATAAAATCTAGAACAAGATAAAATCCCCTCCCAAAGAGCAGCCTGGGGATAACCACAAGAATGGGAAAATATTTTATCCCAGAATGGCTCGTCTGTGATGGGTGGTCCTGTCTCATCCTGCAGTTAATTGTTCATGACATAGGGATGCAGACCACGGACTGCCTGGCACAAGCCAATCAGGAGCTGATCCCACACCTCTCCAGCACCCACCAATGAAATTCACATTTCCTAACCCACTCTTCAAATATAGAAGAACTGACATAGTAGCCAATCAAAGTTACACTAATGTCTCTGCTTTGGCCCCCGCCAATCACATTAGAGATTACCTAATCCTTCTACAGAGGGTCCCTGGTTCCCTTTAAGAAGGCTTGCATGTCTTTGTCTGGGATCACCACTTTGGAGAATGGTTGATGGCTGGGTGCTTTATTCTGAACGGATCTGAATGGTTTATTCTGCTGGTGTTTGAGTCCCAGGCAACCCCTCTTGGGGAAGTGGAATTAGCATAAAAATATAAAAAGCACCAGGGCAAATCCACATCAGGGGGGCTGTATTGGCAAATTACATCTTTCCAAGCGTAAAGCAGTTTTGGGCAACAGTAAAAGTATAATCTTTCGATAGAAATTAAAAATCTTTTGAAATTTCGAAACTAAAAATAGATTGGAATGTGTGGTTAAATGTGTCCACATTCTCTCTCTTACATTTCCGTGAGTCTTCCTAAGGCTTTTACCTTTTTGCTGTTGGTGCTGCCGGCACTTGCTTTTTTTTTTTTTTTTTTTCTGAATTAAGATCTTTTAATAGATCACATATGTAGATGTCTAGTCACACTCTAGCTCAGCTCTTTAAGAGTAGAATTTTATATCCAATTTACATGCATCTAATATCACCTCTGTTTGTTACATGAGGTCCTGTACCCACATGTCCACGTGTACACTGAGAGCATTAAGGGACAACACTCACAGAGTTGCGGTTTTTTAGCAGCAAAGAAACATCACTAACCCTTTTTACAAATGAATTCAAGTCACTGCAAGAGGTGAGTGCACCACAAAGTCACCAGATACAAAACTCTTAGTTCACTTTTAAATTAATAATTAAGCCTGAAATTACCTCTACCCCCACTCCATAGTATCCGGTTTTATAAACAGCAAACAGTTTTGCTTTTATGCATAGGCTAGCAGGTTTGCTTCAATATGAAAGTGCTAATTCATTCGAAGATTTTTTTTTTGTCCAATCCACATAGGAACAATCTGGTGAATGAAAATGATAAAGGCCGAATAAGGCTATCTGATTACCTTCTTTTCATATAAAAGATACCCAATGGTAAGGAAGAGACAGAAATGGGACAAATATTTACAATGTATAAAAATTACATCTACCTTTAGCTTTATACTGCAGATGAGACATTTTAAATAGAAAAAAAAAAAATCTATGGTCATGACATCTCCTCATTTCAGATTTCCACAGTGTCTCCTGAAGCTGAATAGTCAGGATCTTACTCTCTTCAAAAAACAAAGAAGGTGGCTCCCACGTTAGCCCCTATTGTTCCCCCTTCTAGAAAGGACAGAAGCATCCACACTTTGGTCTTCCTTCTTCCTGAGCTTTATGAGATTTGTGAATTATATCTTGGGTATTCCAAGTCTTTGGGCTAATATCCGCTTATCAGTGAGTGCATACCATGTGTGTTCTTTTGTGACTGGGTTACCTCACTCAGGATGATATTTTCCATTTGCCTAAGAATTTCATGAAATTGTTTTTAACAACTGAGTATGTACCACATTTCTGTATCCATTCCTCTGTTGAAGGACATCTGGGTTCTTTTCAGCTTCTGGGTATTATAAATAAGGCTGCCACGAACATGGTGGAGCATGTGTCCTTGTTATATGTTGGAGCATCGTTTGGGTATATGCCCAGGAGTGGTATAGCTGGGTCCTCATGTAGTACTCTGTCCAGTTTTCTGAGGAGTCATCAGACTGATTTCCAGAGTGGTTGTACCAGCTTGAAATCCCACCAACAATGGAGGAGTGTTTCTCTTTCCTACATCCTCACCAGCATCTGCTGTCACCTGAGTTTTTGATCTTAGCCATTCTAACTGATGTGAGGTGAAATCTCAGGATTGGTTTGATTTGCATTTCCCTGATGACTAGGAATGTTGAGCATTTCTTTAGGTGCTTCTCAGCCATTTGTTATTCCTCAGCTGAGAATTCTTTGTTTAGCTCTATACCCCATTTTTATTAGGGTTATTTGATTCTCTGGAGTCTAACTTCTTGAGTTCTTTGTATATATTAGATATTAGCCCTCTATCAGATATAGGATTGGTAACAATCTTTTCCCAATATGTTGGTTGCTGTTTTGTCCTATTGACAGTGTCTTTTGAAAGGCTTGTATCTTATCAATCCACTTTTCATATTTGCTACAAGAATACTATAGCTATCAAGGAGAAAATATGAATTACTATGAATAGGAATTTTAATATGAATCCCAATCCTTTCAAATAATGACATTCCTGATGACCACACATTTAAATATATGAACCTATCTATGGGGGCCACTCTTTTTTTTATTAGATAATCTCTGTATTTACATTTGAAATGTTATTCCCCTCCCCCACCCCATTCCCATCCCCCCCTCCCCCTCTACTTGTCTCCACAAAGGTGCACTCGCTCCTAATCACCCTCTGCACCTCAGTGCCTTGGCATTCCCCTACATTGGGAATACATGGGGGCCACTTTTTTTGAGACCACCAGTAAACCTGATTCTCACTAAAAGGCTATAGACAGCCCTGAGGACAGGTTTGTGGGTAAGACCTAGGGGAGAATAATCTCAGCTGCTACCTTCTTTACTCCCACATGAACTCAGGACTTCAACGACGGAGCCAGGGAGATTTCTCCGCAGGAACAGGTCCCCCAGAGTGTCTCTGTGGCAGGGATGCTAACTTTTTGCTATCTGTTCCCCATTATGAACCTCCCAGTTTGCCAGCAGACCTGTGGGGCTGGAGATGGGGAAATAGAGGCAGCTGTGGGTCACAAGACCATATTCTACTTCATGGCCCTCACGCTTTCATCAAGCGTGCTTATTAAATATGTTTTGACGTTTCACCCTGCAGTGGTTATTTCAGACAACTTGTTGAGTTTCATGTTTTCCCAGACGGCAATCACTGACATTTTCTCCAGACCCTGAGCCAGAACCTTTGTAAATAAACGTGTTTTATGAGTCACCAAGTAGGCAATGTTGAGGTCAGTATTCCCAACCCTCTTTGCTGATGTCTACAATATTCTCCGTCCTCTCAACCCTCCTCCTCTTTCTACTCCTCCTTTTTATTACCCCACATAGTCAGTTTCCGAGTTTAATGTACAGAGAGAGACTTTGATCTAAGGACATGGGTAAATTTCAGATTCATGACCTCTCACGCCATCTGGAGAGTCTGGTTGTATAGATTTATGGTGTGCCTGCATGACAGGACCGTGAGTCTGGTGATAAAGACACACATTTTCTTTATCGTGGAGCTAATGGGAAGCTGGAAGACAGAGAACAAGATGCCATGAGTTCATTTGGGATGAAAAACTAGTTCTCTAAAGTCATGAGCCATCCTTTCCTCCTGGTCTTTATTAACCTTGACATTTGCATGAAGCTCAGATTCTGGCTTCCTGGGGGCTCCTCTGCCCCTGCCTTATCTGAAAGTGCCCCCTTACCTGAAGATTTAATCTTCTGTTGATAATGTGATAGTCCGCTTGACACTAGGCAATTAGGATGCCACCAAGAGGCAATTATCACTTTAGGGGAGAAAATAAACAGCCACCCAGATGACAGCCTAAAATCTTTACAGTGATCTTAATGTAATTTTTCCTTTAAGAAAGTTTCCTATGAAGAAAAAGACAGAATTTAGATATTGGCATATGTGCCCCAAATCCTTCCTTCACAAGTCTAGAGTGTGGTCTCCCAGTCTTTCCTGTCCACTTGGTACAGGGTCCTGAACCCCATGGCGGTCCACCTATCTGCTGTTCTTGCACGTTCTTTCTAAACGGTGAATAGATGTCGGGTGGTTTAGAATGTTTTCATAGGGCGGCACCACCACTCAGAGGAAAAACCCTCCCATTTACACAACAATTAAACACCCACAAATAGGAGGGTAAATGGACACACCTGCCATTTTACCACCCAGAGAAAACCACAGCGTCTTGGCTCTGGTCTCTGTTCTTCAGTGTGTCGGGAGGGTTGTTATTTGAGTTGTCACAGAGTTGGGTCAGTGCCTTTGCGGCCTAACAATCTACACTCTACATCTGGACTCAATGGGACAATTAAACAGACAGGTGACAGCGAAGTTCCCAGAAAGGAGAGGTGCCCACTGTGTGCACAGTATAAAGAGAAATCACAGGATTAGTCACCTCCAGTGCAGCTCTGATGTCCTGATCAGAGTGAAACAGTCAAGAGGTATGCTCAGCTAATCAGCCCTGTACATCTTAACCCACCTTTGCCTTAGCTGTAGTCCCTCTTGTGAATTGGCTGGACAAGTTGTAAGAACTCTGTGAAATCTCTTCTAGGAAGACAGGTTTCCCCTCTGGCTGTATGTTTCTCCTTCTCCCATCTTGAGGTTTCTGGGGGAAATTCTAACTTCTTGAGGACCATTGTTTCAATAGTCTGATAGTGAAAGTGAGGGAAGCAAGTGTCTTCTTCAAGCATCGTCATTGCTTTACAAACCAGGTATGTGGTTTGAGAGTTTGAGAGATCCCTCCCCAGGACCAGAAATCTGAAAGCTTGGGCCCTGGTTGGTGCAACAATTTTGGTAAGAATTAGGAGATGTGGTCTTTTGGAGGACATATGTCATTGGGGGTGGGTTTTGAGGTTTCAAAAGTTCAAATCAGACCCCCCCCCTCTGTTTTCAACTTGTGGGTCATGAAGTAAGCTCTTAGGTACTGCTCCAGTGCCGTGCCTGCATGCCTGCTGCCATGTCCCTACTGTAATGGTCATAGATTCACCCTCTGAAGGAAGCCCTCAATGTAATGTTTCTTATATAAGTTGCCTTGGTCACAATGTCTTTTCATAGCAATAAAAAGTAACTAAGACACCAGGATAATGATAAGGTGTGGTTTGTTTTACCCAACTGAAACCACAAAACACACAATGCAATCTGCCACTTGTCTGATCACACTGAAGCACTACAGTATGTATGTTTTACACGAAGAAATCTTCAGCCTTAGTGCCCAGTGCATTCTACAGGCTATTTTCATTTTATTTGCAGAAGTTCATTCATTATTTTTTAACTTTCTCAGTTTTATTGAGAAAGAGCTGAGGAATAAAATTATAATACGTATACGTGTGTAAAATTGGATTGCATACTGATTACTACAATAAAGCTAATTAGCATAGTTATGGCCAAACACATCTCTCCTGTGCACTGAGAGTTCATCTCTCAGCATATGTAGTACAAGGTTGCTGTGTTTACCTTGCTGAGCAATGGGTTTCTGGGACTCATTTATCTTAGAACTTCAACTTTGAACCATCAGTCTTTCTCCTCTCCCCCTGCCTTCTTGATCCTGGTAACTACCTTTCTACTCTCTGGCATTGGTATTTCATTTCCATAGGTTCTACACAGAAGTGAGGCTGTGTGGTATTTGTATTTCAGGGACTGGGAAATACTTACAGAGCACAATGTCTTCCAGGTTCATTCGTGTCACAGCTGAGAGAATCTCCTCCACTACAAGACTGAATAACATCTCTCTGTGTGTATGGCACATTTTCTTTATTCATGTGTCCATCCGTGGGCACATAGGCTGTTTGTCTGTCTTGACTGTTATGATCAGCCCTGCAGTAAACACACAGAACAGCTGAGATGTGGCCGAAGAATGGTGTTAGACTCTGGTCTACCATCATTGGTGCACTTGGTGGTCATGCCGGTAATTACTGGGACCTGGGTCAAGAATAAATACTGCTCTGGAGCAAAGACTGATGGGATGTGTCCCGTGCCATCGACCGGCAGCCCCAACTCTGAGCTTTATCCCCAGATCCCAGGAACCTGGGTTCTGTCCTGCTGACAACTCTTGGTACTAAACAATCACGGGTGTGCATTGTGGGGCTAGGAAAGGAAGGGACGGGCCCTGGTGCTGCTGCAGAAGGTGAAACAAAAGAAGGAAGAAAATGTATACCCCCATTGTTTGGCAGGGCCAGCGGGGCCCTGTTTGAATGTTTCTGAGAGAAGGAAGAGACTGGATGAAACTGCTTGTGCCTCACTTTCGGTAGCTGCACCAAAGTGTTCCTTTGAGCATGATGAAGAGATGAGCTAGGTCCTGAAAGAAGCCTGGCATGCATCAAGTGTCCCCAGAACACTGCACACCTCTTTCTGGGAGGAGCCAGGATGCATGTCACAGTTCAACTGCAACACCCTTCACACTTTCTCTTTGTTAACAGCGCACAAGTTCATTACCTAGCTAGACTGTCGGCTTCCTCTAGGGCCTTGCTTCTCATAAGCACCTTTATCTCCCATCTGGGCATGTGAGTTATTAACAGAGACCAGGTGCTATAGTGCAGACCGCCCAAGGCAGCATCTGGTTGTTGCAAGTTCATTTCTCTTTCACATAGTTGTGTGTGGCTACTTGGGAGCCTCTGCCAACCCTAAAACATGTTCGTCTTAAGCTCCAGATGAGTTCTTCAGCTGGTCTATTTTGTATATATTCAACCCAGGAGGGAGAAGAGAGGCGGGGAGGGGAACATTCCACTCCTCTAAGGGTCAGTCCCGGAGTCCTACTTTATAGTCTGTTCTCCAAACTGAAGTCATCTGGTGGACATACTCATCCCCAAAGCAGAATGGAAAATACAGCCTTAGCTGTACCACCAAGTGACCAGCTGAAGTATGCACTCTGAAAGCAACGGCACGTATCCTTCTTCCCACTGCACCCTCCCCACCCATCCCTTTGATGTTCTCTCTGCCCTCTGAGTTTCCACCATTCTAGTGTCAGTCCCTTGTTCTGGATAGATCTGCTCCATTTCGTACAACACTTTCACTTTCATTTCCTTCTGCTGAAGATGCTACCCAGGGCCTTACTCGATGCCAGACAAAGAGTATATAGCCAAGACTAATCTCGAACTCACAAACTTCCTGTCATCCTTTCCCAGTGCTGGGCTTACCACTGGGCCACCACACCAAGTTAACCTTGTAACTCCCATCTGGGCAACTGTGTTGTGTTTTTGAGTTTTTGTAAGATTTACTGTGAGACCCGGAGGGTTTTTTGCTTGTTGTTGGGTTTGCTTGCTTGCTTGCAAGCTCAGTTCTCAGTGTTGGGAGGCACTCGGACAATTGTTCCTGGCTTTAATGAATGCTATACCATAACTATAAGCAAAGAGTTTTGAGAAACAAGGTGAGCACAGCCTCTGTGGCTTTCCCTTCCCTGAGGCCTGGATTCTGTTTCTGTTCAAGGTGTTTGTTCCACAGCTATAGCTACAGCCATTTTAGCTCCAGAGTTCCTTCTGGCGGCCAGACTCTCGGAGAGTAATACTATTATGTTTTCAGATGTGAATATATGTATTTGCCTGAGGGATATTTGCCTCCGGTATTAGTGACTGATTCTTCTAAATTAATTAGCTGTCAGGCAGACATTTCAACCCCAAGCTTTGTCTTGTGGAGCCATAAGGGAATTGTTTTTAATATTCCTTTTCTTCTCTAGATACAAAAGTATTCTACACTGCTTTTTCAAGCCTCCAGTGAAAGTCTGCTCTACATTTGAGCAGTTTCTCCCCCAAGTGCATGGTCTCTCTTTCCCACTAACCCATAGGCTTGTGTATTTAGCAGAGGGCTGTGGAAAGGGAAGCATGCCTTCAGACAGATTTTTGTGCCAAGCAAAATCACATCTTAGGAAGACACGGGAGTAGAATCGATGTGGATTCGGAACCAGCCAACAGCTAATCTGTGATTCTAGTTATACCTCCAGCAAAGTGGGAACTTGGGGAAGCCACTGGCCCTCTTTAATCTCTCAGCCCTCCATAATGCTAGGCCATAATATCTATCAAACAAATGGCTTTGACCTCTCCAGTCAACACCCTAAATTATGACTGTGGAATCAGGGTTCCTGCTGGGTCACACCTCCAACATTAGCGTCCCAGGCAGATCCTGTAATTTAGGAATCACTCTGGTGGATGGATGAATTGCTGTTCTGCTCCACATAGTTAGCAGAGGCTTTAGCATGTGCTACCCCGGGACCTAACACATGCTCAGCTCACCCTCCACCCCTCTCCAGGTGGCATCCCATGATTTGGTCACCATTGGTGAAGCCTTCCTTAAGTGTCCTTGCTGTCCACACTTTTTCCTCCAATCCTGAGGTCCTGGTACTCTTCTCAACACCCCCCTTCCCTTTGAAATTCAGCTCTGCTCTATACTATGAGGGGACATCTTTCTTATTCAAAAATCATAGTCAACATAGGGGAAATGATAATATATTTGATGATAAACATTTTTTGAGAAATAATTTTTTTTCCATGACAAGAAACTTGTAGGTGAAAAAAAAGGAGGATAATTGCAAGCATCATTTGCTTAGAGCCTAGGCAACATATCAAAACCACCAACACTCTAGTACCTACTGTAAAATGGACTCATATATACATATAGCCCAGCACATAATTCTTTATGCTTTAATTATTACTACATTACTCTAAAGACCTAAGGTAGACTCCATACAAATAGTTGTTCTACTATACCACTCAGGGATTGATGCCAAGAAAGAAAAATGTATTCTTGGTATATTTGTTTCTGAATATTTTCAGACAGCTATCCATAGTTGAAGCCACAGATGCAGAATCTCTGGACTTGTGCTGATTCTCATGTGTCATTTGGCAGACATGGCCTCTTTACACACGTGTCTCCATATAATGGGAAAAGATCTGTAGAGTTAGAAGTCAGAAATCTTCGGCTTGGAGCTGAGGTTGGTCTCTTTCTAACTGGCCCCCAGCAATGCCTGTGGGTCAGTTTTCGAGTTGCGACTAAAGCCTATGAGTTCCCCATTCTCCTGAGAACCGGGAGGAGTCCTGACAGGCTTAGTGGACCCTTGCCAGGACTGAAGGAACTTCTAGGTGTCGCATTTTACCTGAAATACAGTCAGTACCAGGAGGAAGTGTGCTTCTTAGACACCCTGAGCAGGAGTTGCATGTTGATTTTACTAAAACTCCTTGCAGAGCAATTTTAAAGATACCTAGACCTATAGTCAAACTTTGCCCAGAGACGGGAGTGTTTAAAATAGGACTTTACAGACAGAACTTCTTTGCAGTGCAGAGAACATTTGCACCAAGTGAGATTTCGTTTTGGATTCTGTTCTTAATAGTGTCTACTTTTTCAAAGGCTCTCTGCACTCCTGAGGTTTGAGAGCCACCAGCTGGAAGACACAGAGCCACCCTCCCTCAGCCCCAGAGCCACCATCCCTCAGCCCGGCAAGGCTTAATTGCAGCAGCAGCCTTTCAGGTTCTCCACTGAATGTGGAGCTGGAAACTTGCCTTGGGGAGTCTTGCCAGGGCCCCTGGCCAATGGAAACAGCATTCCCGGCACAGGCACTGGAGTGTGCAAAGGAGGCTGAGAGAAAGTCAGAGGCTTTGTTTGGTTCCCAAGAGAGGCAGGGGTCCTGCACTCAACTCAGTAACTGAGTGGCTACTGGCCAGCTGCCTTTGGAAAGTAAGTGAGCCATTTCAGCGTGGCCCTTTGTAATTCAGGACTGAATTACAGGGACTGGAAATTAAAGCCATAAGAGGAGCCTCAAACCAAAGGAGTGGGGTCCTGGGCCTGCCGGCTTCCTGGCACAGTGACCAAATGCTTGCAGTGCTTGATAAAGCTCACTATCATTTAGGCGAGGGCAATAAAATGTGCATAAGATGGAGATGAATGTGCCACAGAGGCAGAGAGAAATCCATGAGCAGATGGTGTGAGAAGAACCAATCTGATGCAAGGCACAGCAGCCTGGGGTGGGCTCTTGACAATTGCCTGTGGCTAGGGAGGAGCCTCCTGAGGGCGGAGGAAAGGAGGAAGGCTGCCACACCTAGCCATGGTATGGGACTCCTTCTGCTGCTCTTAGGGATGTAGCTAATAAATTCATGCTGTTCAAAGCTCTGGTAGTCAGTCAACATCCATTCAAAGCACTTTAAAAACTCACTTTCTCTTCTTCCTCCTCCCTCCTCCCACTCTCTCCTCTGCTCCTCCCTCTTCCTCCTCTCCCTCCTTAGTCCTCCATCTTTTTTTTATTCCCTTGCTGTTTTCCTCATCAGCACCGTCTATAGAAGAAACAGGATCACTTAAAAGGGGGAAAAATAACCATATCCCACCAGGAGGTCACTTCGCAGCAGGCTTCCCATCCCAGAGTGAGCACAGAATTATACAGCAGTGGACAGAGCAGTTTTACAGGATGTTTAGAAACCGAACAGCCTGGGAGCTGCACAGACCCTAACAGTTAACATGCCCTGGCAAGCCAGTGATTGGCTTTTTAAGAAGAGGATTACTTATACTAAAGAAGACAATACAATGAGAAAGGCGCCATTTTGGTGGTGCTAACAAAATTCCAATGTGGAAAAGTAATACCAAAATGTAAATTCCATTGAGAGTAGAGTCTATGGTGGAAAACACATGCAGAGAGAGAGAGAGAGAGAGAGAGAGAGAGAGAGAGAGAGAGAGGGAGAAGGAGAGACACAGAGGGAAGAGACACAGAGAGGAGAGACACAGAGAGGAGAGACAGAGAGAGAAGAGACAGAGACACAGAGAAAGAGGAGAGAGACACAGAGAGAGGCAGAGAAACAGATACAGAGAGACAGAGAGAGGAGAGAGGGAAGGGGGAGAGATAGAGAGAGAAATAGAATTGCTGTTTGGCTTGGATATCTGGGTTTGGTTCCTGTCTTAGTCACAACCTTAGCAACTACACCCATCTCTGGACGCTCTCCCCAGATCTTCCCCCTTCTGTACCCACACCAGCCACTTTGCCAAGGGGTCCTTGATTATTCTGTTGGTGGGTGACTCTTCAAATGCACCCTGGGGGGGGGGGGCTTCTTGCTGTGCAGTAAAGAGTGCTTACTGCTCTTGAAGAAAAACTCAGTCTTCAGAGTTTGGATTGCCTGTAGCTGCAGCTGCAGGGAACCTGCAACCATCCTGTGGGATCCAAGATCTTCACAAACACATACCCACAGCAGATACATACAACTTTAAAAAAATGTAGTTTCATTTGGAGACCAATCATTCAAAGCTGTAGAGCACCACGGTGTTCCATCTGTCTGTCTCGCTGTCACTCTGTCCTGATGTCCCTACTTTGCACCTCCATTCTCACTCATTTGCTATAGTCTACAAAGGGCTCAAAGACCTTCAAAATCATTTTATCAACACCGCACCAAAACTAAAACCAAAATTTGTAGGAATGTCTTTTTGCCTCTTAGAACTTCCCGAAGTCCTCTTAAGTATGAGGTGGAGGCCCCTGTGCGGCATTATTTCCCCTGGTGGTTTTCTGTGCACTTGTGTAGAGATAACCTCTTGTGCACCGTGTAAAAGCATCACCTGTCAATAAAATGCTGATTGGCCAATGGGCTGAGGCTGTGTTAGGACGTGGGACATCTGTCAGAGAGAGGACTCTAGGAACAGAGTCAAGTGCAAAGGAGACTCACCCCAGACACAGAAGACGGTCCATGAAACTGGGGACCAGGTAACCAGCCATGGCGCATGGCTTAGAATAAAATAAATGGGTAGTTAAGCTCTAAGCTAGTCAGGGAACAAGCAAAAATCTTAGCCTGAGCATTTATTCACAAAACATTAGGTCTCAGAGTCATTATTTCTGGGAACAAAGTGGACAAGTGGGAAAGCTGAAGGTTGCAGATGGCTGTACCTGTACACGTGTGTTGTTCATTTTATACAAAGCAGCACTCATGCATCTGATTCTAGAAATTTTCTTAACTTTTGGGTTTTGTTTTAGTTTTTGAATATGTAATATGAAATGTAATGTAATTCAATCCTAAATTAGAAGCTTAAGATGTACCAGTCACTGACAACCATTTCCAACTGCTTTCCTAGCTCAAAGTTCCAAATCGTTCCATGATCCAACACAAAACATACTCAGGTTCTTATTCACACCACCAGCAACTCCGTGGTTCCAACTTCTGTGTTATTTTGTCATAAAATACCAAAGCAAAGGCAACTTATAGAGAGAAGAGTTTATTTGGGCTCACAGTTCCAGAGGGTAAGAGTCCATCCATCATGGCGGAAAACAATAACATCAAGCAGCAGCCAAGACTAGCACTGCTGTGGGGTATCCACCACAGACTACTCAGACACTGGATTAAGCCAATAGAAAGTTTTTGTTTTGAGTTTTTGTTTTGTTTTGTCGTTTATTTCTTTAGTACAGAATAGAGTTTATTCAGGTCATGGGGGAGTTAAGAGGGTAGTGGAGGCACAGAGAGAGAAGAGAGGAATAGAGGAGTAGAGGAGTAGAGACTGGCCACGAGTGTGTGGAGAGAGAGGGGGAAAGGGAATGGGCAGAGGAGGGGCAAGGAGGAGAGAGCAAGAAGTAAAGAGAACAAGAACACAAGAGCAGAAGAGGGCAAGAGCGAAAGCTTTTATTAGCTGACCAGCTGGCAACTATATTGCTGCTCAGGGTCACAGTGTAGCCCCCAAGCTTTTCTCAGGACGAGCTTTAAGCACAAAGCCATATGCGGGGTGGACATACATCAGTTAGCGAGAGTTGTTAGTCAGAAGCAAAACTACTAACACCAAAATGTGAAGTTAATGCATTTAGAGACTTTCCAAGAACTACAGACTTTGATGGATTAGGTCTTTGTATTGGTGGGTTGTGCTGTTTACATGATGAGTTTTATTGCCTGGTTGGTACCTGTATCATGGAGTCGATTGTGCTAAGGCCTGGTGGCCCATTACAGCATGAAGAAAAATTTGACTTACTCTATGGCTCTCTAGGATACGTCTTTGATTTTCCTATAACATGTTTCATTTCAAAGCAGAAGTTGAGTCAACTAATAAATTTAATGACATAACAGGAAAAAAAACTTCAATGGTAGATGATGTGGTGGTTTGAATATTCTTGGCCCAAGAAGTGACACTATTAGGAGGTGTGGCCTTGTTGGAGGAAGTATGTCACTATGGGCTTGGGCTTTAAGATCTTTGTCCTAGTTGCCTGGAAGCCAGTCTCCTCTTGTTTGCCTTCGAAACAAGATGCTGAACTCTCAGCTCCTCCTGTACCATGCCTGCCTCGATGCTGCCATGCTCCTGCCTTGATGGTAATGGACTAAATCTCTGAACCTTTAAGCCAGCCCCAATTAAATGTTGTCCTTATAAGAGTTGCCTTGTTCATGGTGTCTGTCCACAGCAGTAAAACCCTAACTAGGACAAATGATGAAATTAAGATGAAAAGAAAAATAAAGGTTGAGAAATGATATACAGAGGTCTCTATCATTTACCTATAGTCATCTGCCAACTAAAAATATTAAATAGAAAATTCCGGGAACAATGTAAAAAGTAACTATTATCATGGCATATTGCTATCATTGATATGCCTAATTATTAATTGTTGCTAAGTTTTTACTATGACTAATGTATAAATTTGACTTTATAACCTGTGTATTCATATGTAGACAAAGAACACTCTATTTGTTGAGGAACTATTTCCAGGATTCTGTGAACACCAGATTCCACAATTGCTCAAGTCTCTTAGGCCAATATGTGTTCCAGGATAGCTATAAATTTGGCCCAAATTAATCCAGAAAATTTCACTAAGACATTATGGGGTGTGTGTGTGTGTGTGTGTGTGTGTGTGTGTGTGTGTGTGTGTACTTATCAGGTGTGACCTTTGTAAATGACAACATGTCACAATTGTAAAAAGTTGACCAACTCTGGATGACTATGTTCAATGACTACAATATACACTACAGTGTGAGCACGTGATAATGGCCGTTATACAAACTGACAAGAAACCTTCATACACTTCGGACAGATAAAAGTTTCTGATAGCGTGCACAGGGTTCATGCCTTTTCGGGCATCTGTGAAACATTTCAGAACGCACATTTCTGGGTATGCAAAACAGAACTGAGAATTGTGAATTGGGCCACCAACTGGGCATTATACTTTAAGACTAATAATAATAAGCCTGGCTAATAAATTTTGAATAATTGAGCTCAGGCACAAAAATGAAATGTGAATTAATCTTCTGTCCAATGGCAGGCTGGGTCAGAAGTTGATCATTTCTTATCACTAGAAGGAAGTTGAATCAGGCCATGGGTTGCCCGCTTTCAGCACTGCTGTAAAAGACAACACCATATATGGTAAGGAGACTGGGAAGGTGAACTTTAAGGATACATAAAAGTCATTCATTTAGGACTTGTCCCTTTTTAATAGATTCATATGCAATGCAAGTTTACCACTGGTTAATCATCTGAGCGTCCTCTGAGGCACAGAAAGCATTGCAGTTCTCAAATTTCCTCCCAAGCAATACCTTCCTGAGGGCTGAGCCTCAAAGCCAAGCATTTTATATTCCCTAGTAAGAGACCCGAATAACAATGCAAGACTAAGGGAACAATACCACATACTTCAAAATGGTACCAAGCTATGCATGATTGACAGCAAGCCTTTCCACAGAGCAAAGACCACAGAAGATGGAGAGTCACCAGGGAGATGTGGAAGTAGAAAAATGTCTTTCAAAGCTGTCCTACTCTGAACTTTTATACCTTGAGGGCCTCTTAATAGCTAATTAAAAGTACCATGTTTTATATGACAAAATGTTTTCAGTGCTTCATAACAATGTAAAAACTTCCAGGGATCACTGGAAATTACTGAGAATTTTCTATTTCTTTCTTTTCTTTTTTTCTCCTGTTAGTGTATGTCTTAGAGTTTTATTGCTATGAAGAGACACCCTGAACATGGCAACTCTTACAAAGGAAAACATTTCATTTTGGTCTCATCTATTACTCAATATTCAATCCATTCAATATTATTCAATCCATTCAATAATGGTCTCATCCATTATTCTCATGGTGGGAAGCATGACAGCACACAGACAGACATGGTGCTAAAAGTTCTACATATGGGAGAGAGAGTGACATTGGGCCTGGCTTGTGCTTCTTAAACCCCACCCCCCTTCATGACATACTTCCTCCAACAAGGCTGCATCCACTCCAGTAAGGCCACATCTCCCAATAGGGTTACTTACTCCCTATGAGCCTATAGGGGTCATTTTAATTCAAACCACCACATGACTTTCCAAGGAAGCTAAATATGGCCTCAAACAACTTATGAGTGTCAGTCATTTCACACTGTGAAAGAGATAGTTCAGTTCTGTCTCAATAAAATGAAGGTTAGGCGTCTCCTTGAAGAATGCCTCAGACTTAGGCTCTTTCTCTCTTCTCAGGAGGCCATTTCACATGAACTACAAAATGCTACACGAGAAGAAAGAGGGACTGTGTGTCCAAACTTCTGTTCACATATTCAACACTTCTTTCCCCAGACTTCTGATAGCACCAGCTGTCCTGGTAGCCCCTAAGGGTGGTGAGCTTCCCAGAGAAGGGGTGTTAGTAGGGAATCAGGAAACAAAGATGCAGCTCAAGTTCCCACCCCCAGATAATGAGAGAAACTTAGCTTTGCTTCCACAATTGAAAAAAAAAAAGTTCATGAAGGGAACTAGACTAGTAGCCAGGGGACATTTTGGGAGAGGGTGAAGTTGAATGACGGTAGGAAAGTGTTTGGTGAAGGAGTCTGGGAACACAGATGTCTCATGTTCAGTTGACATCTGCTTGGCTATATCGACGTGCTATATGCCTGATTCACCTCTTCCAAATCTACAGTGAGGTTTGCTTCCTAGCCCCTAGACTTGGCAGCTCACAACCATCTGTAACTGTAATTCCAGGGCATTTGACACCTTCTTCTAGACTCTGTACTCATATGTTCATACACACACACACACACACACACACACACACACACACACACACACCATACACAATTTTAAAAAAGAAAACTAGTTAGTGAAAACTATTACAAGCCATAGATAAACAGAAACATGACTTATTCCTCGGGACAAGAACTCAGTCTTCCTTACAATGATGTTGGCAATATACATGACCACTCTGGGCTTCTGTTGTGTGAAGGGCTCTTCTCTATAGAAATTTTATTTAACATTTTGTGCCTACTGTTCACAGCTTAAGCCATTTATTTCAGGGCAAAATTTTTCTATAACTATTTAGACAAAATCGACATAAAATGCAAATATAAAACATGTAGTTGTCAATATTTACAAATGAACATGTTACTGGTGGTCAGTGTTTATATCAGATGTGTCCAGATTATTCATACCTTCATCCAGGAATTAAATAAGTGCACACGGATTATAAAGTAGTAAGGTGCTAACCATCAAACTGAACACAAGGACCCCAATGAAGGAGCTAGAGAAAGGACTGAAGGAGCTGAAAGGGTTTGTAACCCCATGGGAAGAACAAAATGATCAACTAACCAAACCGACCAGAGCTCCCAGGGACTAAAACACCAACCAATGGAGAGTTCCCATGGAGAGACCCATGGCCCCAGGTGCACATGCAGCAGAGGACAACATTGTCTGACATCAGTGGGAAGAGAGGCCTTTGGTCCAGTGAAGGCTCATTTTCCCAGTATAGGGGAATGCCAAGGTGCTGAGGTGGGAAAGGGTGGTTGGGAGAGGGAGCACTTTCATGGAGACAATGAGAGGGAGAGGGGGGATGGGATTGTGGGAAAGGGATAACATCTGAAATGTAAATGCAGAGAATATCCAATAAAAAAGTTGAAAAATAAAACAAAGTCAGATCAAAAGTATTAAACTAAAGCAAAGTCATAGATCAGAAAAGTACTGTCAAGAGGGCTATCAGGCCACATGAGGGAAATAGTAAGTGCTCAAGGACCCCAGGTTATTGCATAGCGGTTTCTTTGTGGGTTCTAAAGCAAAAAGGTGATAGATATCAGGGGCCAAGAGTTAGGTGGCTCTCTGCTCTGATTAATAGATATGAGTGACATGACCCTGCACTCACTGTACATGTCCCTTCCCATAATACATCTTGTTTTAGTCAAATGGGTGTCCAGTTATACACAGCCATAACTGTTAGTTATACATGGTAGAGAGACACACTAGACACTGCCTTATTGTACACATACACCAACCTAATCTAGGCCAGAATGGGCCCATTATCTTTGTATATGGATCTAATTGAGAAATTATTCATACTTGATGAATTTCAAGAAACAAAACACTTACTCTGTTGTTTGGAATGAATTATGTGTATAGCCTGAAATAGGTGGGGGTCTTATGTTGCTAGGTGCATTGTTAGCAAAAGAAAATATACATAGACCAGCAAATGGGGGTCCTAGGTGCATTGTTAGGAGGAGGGTGGGTGTACATAGTGAGTGGAGGTCCTAGGTTGCTGTATTAGTCAGGGTTCTCTAGAATCGTGGAACTTATGGGTAGTCTCTATATAGTGAGGGCATTTGTTAGTGACTTACAGTCTGTAGTCCAACTCCCCAACAATGGTCAGCAGCAGCTGTGAATTGAAGTTCAAGGATCTAGCAGTTGCTCAGTCCCACAAGGTAAGCAGGCAGAGAGAGAGCCTTCCTTCTTCCAATGTCCTTATGTAGGTCTCCGACAGAAGGTGTGTCCCAGAGTAAAGAGTCTGAGACATTAATAGAAGAACAGTATAGATATAACCCATGTCAGATGGACTCCCAGGTTGCTAAGTGATTTTCTGTGCTCGCTTTCCTCAACCATACACATAACCACCAATTTGACCACGTTAGGAAATGTAAACATTTCCTATATCTAGAAAATTCCTTTTGTTCAACTGCTCCCAAACATGGCACCACAGTTTAGCTTTGCCCAGTCTAGAACTTTGTGCAAAACAGAATCATAAAATATACTTTGTCACACCAAGCTTCTTTTTATTTTTCTGTGAAATCTTTTTCATATATATTTTATTTACATTTTAAATGTTATCCCCTTTTCTGGTTTTCCCCTCCATAAACCCCTTATCTCATCACCCTCGCCCTGCTTCTATGACGGTACTTTCCCCCACCCTCCACCCTGCCACCCTGTCCTGACATTCTCCTACACTGGGGCATCGAGCCTTGGCAGGACCAAGGGCTTTTCCTCCCATTGATGCCCAACAAGGCCATCCTCTGCTACATTTGCAGCTGGAGCCATGGGTCCCCTCCATTTGTGCTCTTTGGATAGTGGTTTAGTGCCTGGGAGCTCTGTTTGGTTAGTTTTGTTGTTCTTATGAGATTGCAAACCCCATTAGCTCTCTCAATCCTTTCTCTAACTCCTCCACTGGGGACCCCGTTCTCAGTTCAATGGTTGGCTGTGGGCATCCACCTCTGTATTTGTCATGATCTGGCAGAGCATCTCAGGTGATAGCTATGTCAGGCTCTGGACAGCATGCACTCCTTGGCCTCAGCAATCTTGTCTGTGTTTGGTGGCTGTATATGGGCTGGATCTTCAGGTAGGGCAGTCTCACTCAGGATATTTTCTAATTCCATCCATTTACCTAAGAATTTTATAAAGTCATTGTTTTTAATGGCTGACTAGTACTCCATTGTGTGAATGTACTGTATTTTCTATATCCGTTTCTCTGTTGAAGGACATCTGGGTTCTTCCCAGCTTCTGGCTATTGTAAATAAGGCTGCTGTGAACATGGTGGAGCATGTGTCCTTGTTATATGTTGGAGCATCTTTTGGGTATATGCCCAGGAGTGGTATAGATGGGTCCTCATGTAGTAATATGTCCAATTTTCTGAGGAAATTTCAGACTGATTTCCAGAGTAGTTGTACCAGCCTGCAATCCCACCAAGAATGTTCCTTTTTATCTACATTCTCACCAGCATCTGCTGTCACCTGAGTTTTTGATCTTAGCTATTCTGACTGATGTGAAGTTGAATCTCATGGTAGTTTTAATTTGCATTTCCCTAATGACTAAGGATGTTAAACATTTCTTTAGGTGCTTCTCAGCCATTTGATAACTCTGGTCCCCATTTTTTAAATAGGGCTATTTGATTCTTTAGAGTCTAACTTCTTGATTTCAAATATATATATATATATATTATATTTACAAAGTATGTATTGGATATTAGCCCTATATAGGATGTAGGATTGGCAAAGATATTTTCCCAATCTGTTGGTTGCCAGTTTTGTCCTTTTGACAGTATTCTTTGCCTTACAGAAGCTTTGCAATTTTATGAGGTCCCATTTGTTGATTCTTGATCTTAGAGAATAAGCCATTGCACACCAGGCTTTTTTTGCAAACAGGCTTCCTGAAACCCATGGCTTAACTCTTGTTTCTGTTCTCTATCACCTACTACAATACACAATTATTCGATGGGAATTATTAGAAATGAACAAATCATTAGTTATATACTAAACACTATTCTGGGTGGTTTGAGGAAAATTTTGAGGTCCATCTCTCCTGCCCCTTTATGCAGAATACTCATATTGCCCATCAGCTACTTAGTTAGCATCTCATTATCAGATCATTGGTGTCACAGGACACACCTTCAAGTAACCAAATTCTAAGTAAGATCCCAAAGGACAAGAGTGGTGGCTGTGATTGTCCTGGTTGATAATCCATTGTTACTGTTGATCTCCTACTATACCTTGGAGCTAGAGAAATGGCTTAGCAGTTAAGAGTATTTTTGCTCTTA
The DNA here is from genome assembly GCF_963924665.1 of Micromys minutus. NCBI lineage: Eukaryota > Metazoa > Chordata > Mammalia > Rodentia > Muridae > Micromys > Micromys minutus. Next base: position 85,022,986 of record NC_137974.1, read on the forward strand.
TAAAATGATGGCTCACAATCATCCATGACTCCAGTTACAAGGATCTGACACCATCTTGTGACTTCTGTGGGCTATAAGCACATGTGTGATACACATAAATGAGGGCAGAGAAAACACTCATTCACATAAAAATAATCTTTTTAAAAATCTCTTATTGTACTTATCAGTTAACCTTATGACAAGTACATATAGTAAAAAAAAAAAAAAAAACTGTATATATAGGTTCTGGATGTCTAATTTTGGGTGTCCACTCTAGGGTTTGAAATGTGTTACCTACCGATCCTGGAGGAGTCTGCTGTAACGAGATATTTTGAGTTTCATCTACATCACTTCAGAGACAATTTATCGGTTTTATAATCGAGTCGGTGTGAGTCTTGGAGACAAGGGGGACATTTGCGTCAGCTGAGAGTCTGATCTTGACTCAAGCTGTGGAGTGTGGTTGTATAGGTCATTAAGGACATCATTAACAGTCAGCGATCTGGGGAAGAGGAAGGATAGAGGGAAGAGTGGGAGGAAGGGGCCGGGTAAGCCAGAGGGCGGAAGTACCCTGCTAGACTCAGCCCTCATGCGTCCTCTCCACTTTCTGCTTTGTGCCATTCTCATAATTGTACAAAGAGATCTCAGCTTGGAATGTAAGAGAGATGAGCGAGCCAAGCAATTCAGCTACTGCCGGAAAACAGGAACAACGTGTGCGCCTGAAATAGAAGGGCATGCCTCCCCTGTGGGAATTCTTGAGAACCCATCAGGCACAGCTGCGAGTCTGACACTCGGCCTGTGCACACAGGAGCCTGGCCTGGCCCTCAGCCAGTCACTTTCCTGTAGCATCCCATTTGTTCCAGTCTTGTTCTGGCCTAAGCCTTCTTGGAAATGAATGGGTCTATAAAACTAATGACAAAAAAAAAAAAAAGCTGTACATAATCACTGTGTGATCATGGGCCCATGGAAGACTAGCCAAATTGTGGGCCTGACAGAATGGGGACTCATTCCTAAACATCATGGGGACCTAGATTTGCTTGAGGCGGTTCTGTGGCTTCCAAGCCCCACTCTGCCACTCTGTGACAATATGCACTGCCTGGTCTCCACTCCAGCATCAGGGCCCTTCTGGGTCACATCAGACTGCCAGGAACTTCGAAACTCAGAGGTATTTCAGAAAAATAGAGCAAATGGGTCATCTTTGGCCATTTATTTACGGCAAGCAATGCTGCGCCGGTGGGAATTGTAACTGATCCCTAGGGCCAAGTGGATCCTCTGTTCTTCGCGCGCACACGCGCACACACACACACACACACACACACACATACACACACACACACACATACACACACACACACACCCGTCATTGTATTTCTTTCCTGACATACACTTAGGTCACCTTCCATGCAGACTATCACATGACCAGGACAGCTGCTTTCCACCAAATCTTTGGCCTCACTAAAATCACTCTTTAAAAAATCAATGTAAAATCAAGAGCTAGTGATACAGTGTTTCTTGCTCTAACTTGGACACATTCCAATAAGGACAAAGAGGAACATCAGTAAGATATAAACAGATAACCCACAAGAGTGACTGGAATCCAAAGACAAGAAATAAGAACCTTTAAAAGGGGTGTGGAGCAGCTTTTACTGTTGCTGGGAATGCAAAGTCATTTTAGAAGACAGACACCGCTAAATATACTCTTGCCAGTGTGAGGCATTTACCCAACTGACTTGAAAGCTTATGCCCATACAAAAACACACTCAAATGCTTATAGTAGTTTTATTCATAAATGACCAAACACAGAAGCAACCCAGATATTCTTTAACATGTTAATGAATAAACACCCTGTGGTATATCACTACAATAGAACACTACTCAACAATTAAAAAAGAAAACACCATCAATCCAAACAAGAACATGAATGGATATTAAGTGCATATCAGCAGGGGAGAAGACAACATAAAAGGCTGTGTATACTATGAAATTAATTAGGTTTATGTAACAGTTTGGTAAAGGAAAATAGAGTAATGTTCTTGAGGGGCTCTTAGGAAGAAAGAAGACTAACCAGGAGAACCACAAAGGATTGTTTTAGGCTGTGAAACTATTCTGTGTAATATGGTAGCAGCAGAAATACACTTTTTAAAATCCACAGAATTTTACAGTACAAAGTGCAGACTTTTAAGATATAGGATAAGAAATGGAGAAAGAAAGGAAGGAAGGAAGGAAGGAAGGAAGGAAGTGGAAGGAAGGAAGGAAGGAAGAGGAAGGAAGGAAGAGAAATAAAAAGGAAGGAAACAAAGAAAGAAAGGAAGAAAGAAAGAAAGAAAGAAGAAAAAGACAGGAAAAAGAAGAAAACAAAGAAGGGAATAAAATCCTCAACTTGAACTACTGGTTTAGAAGGAAAACTTTAATGCAATTTGCTAATGAAAACAACACACTGCCAAGGATGTCAAGGGAAATTCCTCGTGTTCAGAGACTGATAAAGCTAACTTGAGATAAAGCATTTTCTGGAGTAGAATAATGAAAAGGTAGTAAAACCCAACTTCATCAGGGAAATAGCTATACACACGTTGTGTTCAGGAGCCGTGTAGCACTCAGTGTTTGGAGTATAGTTTGTAATTAAAAAACGTATAAGGAACAATGCAAGCTCTGGAGCCCTGGCACTGTAAAAAGCAATCAGATTGCTGAGACATTTAAATAACAGGCACTTTTTTCATTTTGTAGAAATGCTAATTGAATATAAAATAAAATAAATACAACATTATTTTGGAAGAAAGAGAGAGAATGGAAAGAGTACACTGAGGCAGTGATGTGTCTGAATAAGAATGTCCCCACAGGCTACTTACTATATTTAGTTATCAGTGAGAACTCTTTGAAAGAATTGGGAGGTGTGGCCTTGGAGGAAGCGTGTCTGTCATTAGAGGCGGGACTTTACAGTGTCAAAGCTTTGTGCCATTCCTAGTGTGTTCTCTGCTTCTTGTGTGTCAAGATGTCATCTCTGTTCCCAGCTCCAGCTGCCATGCTCCTGCTTTGCCATGACAAACTCTGATCCATGTGATACCTTAACTTCCCAAACATCTTTCTTCTCTAAGTCTTAATTATGGTGTTTTAGCGCAGCAACCGAAAATTAATACAGGATCCTTGAAGAAGTGGCTGAATTTGAGGGTGAAGCAGACGTATACATGGGAGGACAAACCCAAACCATCTTAACGTGCCAGAAAATAAGGAAGAGCTCAAAAATGATAGAAATGTGATAGCTGATATTTATCGTTACCTTAACAGGATCTACAGTCGTGTAGACAGTAAACTTCTGGGCATGACTATAAATGAGTTTCTAGGTTATGTTGAGCTATAAAAGATGTACCCTGGGGTTCTGGCCTGAAGAAAAAAGAGAGAGAGAGTGAACTGAGCACCAAGTCATAACAGAGAAGAAGACACATCTGGCACGTGTGTGTGTGTGTGTGTGTGTGTGTGTGTGTGTGTGTGCTGGTAGCCAGCATCTTCTACCCATATCTGTTAGAACGAGAGAGGCTGCTGATTTGGTGGTGACTCTGGGTAAGCTAGTGGCTCCTCTCTGAGACGTTTAGAATCTGCAAATAGGAGACTAGGAAAAAAGGGGTGACTTCTGGCTCTTCTGAAACGGAGCTGTGATCAGTTTATGGGAAAATCAAGGCCTTGTTTTATCCAGAGGTGCAGTGGAACAGAGAGGCCATCACTACTATGAAGCTAAGTCTGGAACTGTGTAGTGTACGGAACAGACTAAAAGAGACCTGGTCTCCCTTCACGGTGATGGACAGCTTCACGGTGCAGCTGCAGCGTGTATAGCCTGACTATGCTTTCTATTCTTGAATTCCTGAGAACATACTTCCAGCAAATCTTAGCTGGCTTCTCTTTTCATTTAATCTAGTCTGAGTGGGCTTCTCTTCTGTAGAATTACTGAAGTTATCTGTCTCCCCAGGCAGAGGGAAATAGTTAGGGATCACATAGTGGTTCTTTCATAGTCGCCAAGACCCAAATGCTGGGAAAGATATCTAGTGAATGGCCCTCAAAGAGAGTCCACAGAGTCCTGATGGGATGCACACACCCAGAACCCATGAAGGCCAACTATTTCTTCTGTTAAAGGATTATTTGTGTGTGTGTGTGTGTGTGTGTGTGTGTGTGTGTGTGTGTGTGTGTGTGCATGTGTTCTGTGTGCATGTGTATGCATGCATGTATGTGTTTAGTGAATGTGTGTTATATGTGTGCGTGTGCATATGCAGATGCATGCACCTGTGAAAAAGTACATAGAAGACAAAGGACAGCATCAGGTCTCTTTTTCTGACACCTCTGACTTATATCTTTGAGACTGACTCTCTAACTGAGCCTGGAGCCACTCAGCTATTCAGCAAGTGTTCTACTGATCACTTCTCCAGCTCCTAATTATTTTCATAATAAAATTAAGCACATTATACCCAAATCATTACTAATTAGAGGATTTAGTTAAGATGTAAAATGAGTAGACTTTAATGTGACACGAATTTCAGTTTTCTTATTGTGACTTTTAAGATTACAGACTCCAAGGGTGAACCTACTACTATCATTTTACTAAATACCACCAAAGATGTACTGCCAAAGTACACGCTAGTATATCTATACTTATAGATTAAGGCAACTCTCAGAACTCATCAGAGAAGTCTTGTTGGGCAGTAGATTGGAACTAACAGAGAAACTTACTGCTGGTCAAATGCAGAGGGTGATTTTCTATGGAGTGCTCAGCCACAAGAGGGACATCTGTATCACACCCCAGCAGAAAGCTCAGCGACCACTGCAGATGAGAAGTGGAAAGACTGTAAGAGCCAGGGATCAGGGAAGATAAAGCAGACTGTGCCTCCAGCACAGGGTAGAACCACTGCGCTCACGACCTCACAACTGTGCCCTAGATCAGTCCAATCAACAAGCCTTGAGCAACTCACGAGCCTCTACCTTGAGCAATGAAGCTATAAATAGTCAATGGCTTCTCAGGGAGGGGGTGTCAGTATTCCTTAAGAGTGTATCTCCTGGAAGATCAACTCCAGTGAGTGATTCCTGTAGGCTTAGATTTTTTTCCAAAACCTACTTTAATTGTGGCTCTTGAGTGATTCAACTTCCCTTCTAGCCCACCGAGCACCAGAAGTACGGGAAAGAAAAGGTTAATAGAAAATGGGGGTGGGGATGGACCTGTTTAGAAATAGTTCTTTGGAGCAATTCCAGTGTTCATTGTCAGCCATCTAGTCCAATAGGCAAACATCAAACACTAGTCAGTAGCAGCAGCCCAGGCCAGAAGAAACCACAAGGCTCCACCAAGTGGCACTAGTCCACGGGAGTAGCAAGCAGCAGCCGGAGTACCACCAGAAGCTCTTTAGTGCCTTTCTCTCATGACAAAGTCATGACAAGTGATGAGCAGGAAAGAAAGCAAGGCGAACCAATGCAAGAGCGCCATCCATTGTCCATCCATGATTACGTTTATACTCTTTCCAAGCATCATGTGCCTGTCAAGCGTCTGCTCCAGCAAAACATCACATGTCCTCCCACCAGGCAACTTTAAAAACAAAACCACCACCTGTCTGTCCTCAGCAAAACATCCTCTTGTGTGTCTGTTTCAGCAAAACGTAAGACAACTTTCAGAAAGGAAAAAGAAAAACACCTGACACAGCTGAGTCTCCACTGAAACTAGAAAGTCCCACTTCAGACCCCACACTATAAGTGTGTAGGAAACACAAACTGGAAGGGTGAAAGGTTAGACATGGATCCGACGGGGTTAGTAGGAAGAATGAAGGTGAATATACGATATACAAATATCAACCTTTAAGAATGGTCAAAATACATTGTGTGACTATGTGAAATTTTCAAAGAAATGGCAAAAAAAAAAAAAAACCCACCAAGATTTGGTTCAGCATTAAAAAGGGTATTCACAATTATTTAGAGATGAGTTTCGAAGACCCCTACCCACGCTCCGCTCACATACTCCAGCTCCCAAGATGCCATCATTTTCATGCATTTTAACCATTCCATGTAAACAACGGCAAACAGAAGAGCAGAGAATCCAGATGTCTTCAATAAAACAAATGCTTTAATAATACGTAGTTTTGATTTTGACCATCTGCGTATTGATAGGTTCTACTTAGTTATACCGTTATCCTTTAGGCATCTGAATGAAAGAAGCTTCCAACAGTCAAAGACCTAGGCATAGCTAATGTAGTCCAGCTACCCACAGGGCTGCACTCCCTTTGAAGTACAGAGAAAGGTCATAAAGGTCAAGTGCATCACATTTGAATTTTTGGTGATTCATCCCCTACATTGACCTGAACCGAGTTTCTTTACAGTATTCTTTAATTGCTTCTACCTTTAGCCATCAGAGTCATGTAAAAATGAAGTCTTAGTGTGGTTATCTGAGTAAAGCTTGTTGGCTTCCCTTTTCTCAGGGAAGATTACCCGGATCCTTCAGTTCTTGCCTGTCACTGGTTTTTAAATCTTCCATTGCACGTTTGCTCATGTGACCCAAGCCATTTTCCACCACTCTAAGATTCTTTCTTTATGTCACTTTTGAGATTAAAGGGTATATCTTAAAGGTCGGTACGTGTCTAATCTTCCTCTGACAATGGCTGGGTTTCCACAATGCTAACCAGCTCCGTGAATTCTAATCACTTTCCTAATTTTCCTGACAAAATACCTAACAGAAGCAATTTGACAGGAGTGGTGTCAACAACACCGGTGTTACCCCAGGCAAGGGAAAGCGTGTTGGTAGTACCAGCTTCTGTCCATGACAGGAGTGTGAGGTGGTTGATCCTATCACACTGATAAACAGGAAGCAGAAAGCAAGATTAGGGGCCAGCCTGTAACCTCCAAAACCCACTTCAAATGCCTGCATCTGCCAAACAACCCCCATGTCTAACAGGTTCCACAATGTCCCCAAACAGCACCACCACCTGGGGACCTAATGTTTAAACTCACAAGCCTGGGGTGGGAGAAAACATTACACATCCACGCCAGAAAAAAAATATAAGACTGTCTCCTCTGCTTGCAAGGACACAATTGCGGCCTTCTCAACGTTCCCTGATCCCTTGTGCCTTAACCATTCTCCACAAAAGGAAGAGATTTACCCAGGGGCTAGGAAGACGCATAATTTCCATGGCTACAGGTACAGCATAAACTAGCTCAACCAGGTTTTCTTTACTAGTAAGCCATTTGATTGTTACATCCGACTTCCTCCATTTTGGCTTATATGTGACATTTTGATCTTGGTGATTGAATGGTGTGTGAATTTTTATTTGATCCCATACTAAACAAAGGAAGGATAGCATACGTGTGTCTTCCTCAACTATCTATGTTTTGGGGCACAGTGTCACCTGATATGTGTGTGATAAGCAGTGATTTTTATATTAGGACGATTAGCATCTCTAGCTCCCCTCTTTTAGTTCTTCATAAAATATGTAATAAATCCTCTTCTGTGGAGCAGATCTCAAATTGTATCAAGAGAGTGATTGATTATGCCAATAAACAGTATTGCCACTATTACGGCACGCAGAATCCAGCACTGTGTAGGCCATTGGTATGTTCTATTAGCAGCATCTAAGCTAGCCATTGGGGATGGCTTGTCAATCCAAGACTACAATCAATCCTACAGCCACTTACATGATATCTTCAGCAACAATTTCTTACCGTCCAGCTAAGGCAATGACCCAGGGTGTTTGGTGGCCTGTGGAGCCTCCCTGACCAGAACCTGCGCTCAGCATCGAGATTTTCATTGATAACCTCTGTCTTTTAGGAGAAGCCTCATTCACTGATGCGATTTTTCTTGATTATTTCTTTTTACCTGTTTCCTCCGAGTTGTCATGTTTTATCACACCAATAAATTAATGAATTAATAAAGAAATTGGTCCTAGAGAGGGGATTATCGCAGTGACAGACCTGATTATGTACTTTATTGTGGAAAGGCTTTGGAACTTTGGGCTAGAAAAGCCAGTGAGTTCAAACTCTGAAAAAAAAAATACTTTCAGACACCAACAAATGAAGTAGTTCACATTCCCACTGATACATGGTCCTGCCTGATTATACTGTATACATGACATGTACAAAACAGTGGAAAAACTAAATTAATTAATTTAAAAACATGTGTATTTTGTCATCTTGGGAGTGTTTGCCACCTTTAAAAGCTTTATAAAAAATAATAACAGCTTAAAATTTGAGAATTTAATTAGCTTAGCTATGGAATTAATTCTAAGGGGTTCTCATGTTACAGTCCTTAAACTATTTGAGTGATTGATTGAATCTACTAACACTTACTGATTAAGGGAGAACAGACTGTGTGTCTACTTGTAAAGCTTTTAAAAAGCCCATGTATTACGAATGACTTTGAAGACTAAGGACATGTAGAGCATTGGTGTGAGTTCCGAGGACAGCTGGGTACCACACCAATGTCAGACGGAGTGGAAACAGATGATAAAAGGCAGATAAGACACTGCTGATCTGTAGCCCATAAAGATTTTAGATGGAACCCACATTGCATTCTGAAGTCTCTCCTCTCCAGAACCCAGGCTTCCTATTTAATTACTCTTTGCAATTTGTGCTCTTAATTTTATTTCTTTACCAACTTCCTAGAACCTCTGAGTAAACTTCATTTGGTGTCCATAAGTCTTCAAGAATACACAGAGATCCATCCAGGGTGCTGCACAAGCTCCTAAAGACGCTTGAGACTGCTCCAGGGGTGAGCATCAGCCTCCCAGCCCCGTCAGCGTTCATAGGAACTTGGCAAGGATGATCAACTGCAGAGACTGGAGCACCTGACATGCTCCTCATAGGAGAGCGATCTCAGCTTGGCCTTTCCAAAGACTGTGGCTTCCCGAGGGTGAAGAACCTCCCAGGGCTTCACAGAGACTAACGTGGAATGGTTATTGCGATGTATGGTTATACATGCCTGGGAATGATTTATAAACTCCCCATCTCTACTCTCCTTTTCTGGCATAATGTCCTTCTTAGGCTTCAGGAAGGTGTCAAACAGGGCTAGCGCAATTCAGACTAGATCCAACGAGAATTGAAAGTCCAGAATAAATTGTTTAAAAGCACAGTTCTATATGCAACAGTGGGAGAACGGGCTGGGAGTGAAAGATCTGATTAATTTTAGGCATTCCCCTGTTGTGGGGCTCAGAGCCTCTGGTCCTTGGTGTACAGACAGGTCTAATTCCCATATTCACCACAGAAAATCAATTAAAGAATATGTCCTATCACCCTTTCAAAGACATTATTTGTGTATTTTGCCTAAACCTAACAGGCAAACCTCAGCATCACCTTGCAACAAGCCCCTTCTTGAAAACTCTGCCAAGTATAATAAAGTTAGTCCCCATTTTTTGGATGGATCCAGGGAGTGGGATGAGAATGTCCCTCATAACCTCATATATTTGGATGTTTAGCCTCCAGAGAATGATACTATTTGGAAGGATTAGAAGAATTTGTAGGTGTGGCCTTGTTGTAGTAAGTGTCACTGAGGATGGGCTTTGAGGTTTCAAAAGCCCAGGGTCAGACCCGGTCTCTCACTGCCTGGGGATCAGGGAGTAGCTTTTATCTGCTGCCCCAGTGCCTGCACACACACTGCCATGCCCCCATTCATGGTAATAATAATCTAAACGTCTGAAACAGTGAGCAAGCTCCCAACTAAATGTTTCCTAGTGAGACTTAACGCATGTTTATAATCACGGGGCTTTACCAACACATTTTCTTGGCACAGGACTAAACGACCTGCTTCCCAGAAAAACCAGTGTGGTTAGGTTTGTCTTTGTGCCCCTTGGTTTACTCCTTCATGAACCTTTCCATTCAGCGGTGGACACGTTCACAGACTCAGTAGCCTGTGTTTGTCTCTGCAGGGTAATGTTCTCTGCCTCCTGACTTCCTGTCTGGAGAACTCAGTGCATAACTAGGGGCTGTCCTTCATGATCCCTACTGATTGTTTTAAATACTATTTTATTAATGCTTTGAGAATTCCATACAAAGTATTTTGATAGCATTCATTCCCCTCCGGATTCCTCCTGATTCACTCACTCCCTGCTCCCCCAAACTCATGCTCTTTCTCACCCTCAATTTTGCTATCCCTCTCCCTCTCTTTTAAATATAGTCTCATTAGCATTGGTGTGTGGCCTAGCCTTCAGTGTGGTCAACAACCAGGAGTCATACTATTAAGGAAAACTGACGTTCCATCCCCTATCAAATACCGACATCTTCTCAGCCCGGGGTGAGCTTCGTGCCCACTTCCCCTACTGCACTCCATGCTGGGAATTTTTGTTTGCCTTGTGCTCGCAATGGCCTCCTGTATGTTGTCCTGGTCATTGTTGATCCACATATTCACCTTGTATCAGGAAAACATTGTTTGCTTGAAGTCATCCACCACTTCTGGCTCACGTAATCTCCCCACCCCTTCTTCTGGGAAGGCCTTGAAGGGAGGGTACAGACGTCCGTTTAGGGTTGAACCCTGTGAAGACCAGTTGCGGGTCTCTGTATTAATTACCATCTCCTGCAAAAAGAAGCTCTCCTGATGAAGATGGAGAGATGCTCTGATCCAGAGTTCCTGTTCAAATTGTGGTTTGGCCTCTACATGGTTCTGGATTTGTTTTCTACTTCTTCACTCTCATACTGCAATCCAAATTCCTCAGCCTCTTCCCATAATTTCCTGTTCTGCAGGGTTTTGTTTTTTCATAATATAGTAGATTAGGGCTTGCTTAAAACCTTATTTCATTTTTTTCCCCAGAAGATACAAACTTCATGTATCCAAAGTACTGCTCTGTTCCATTTTCTCAGCTGCCGTGTGTGAGTTTTTCTGTTAAGTTTGCTACCTCTCATGACAATCCCTTTCAAATTTTTGATACCATTTGGTTGTAGAGCCGAGTTTAACCTCTGGGGGGCCTTTCCAAGTTGTTCCGTAGCAGGGAGAAGATATAGGGAACGTGACTCACATGCGTTTAGTGGAAAGGGGAGGCAGGCAGTGGCCCTGGGCTGTAGTGGCCTGTCCTGAAAGGCTTTGCCAGATGCCAAGGCGGATGCTTGTCTTTTAGACCTGATCACAGCACACACGGTCGTGACACTCCTTTTGTTGCCAAGCTTATGACAAGGGACATGGTGTCTCAGGTCAGGCCTGCTGACTGTTTTGGATGCAGATCTCTAGTATATCTTTCCCCTCTTTGGGGTGCTCATGGGCCAGGTGCTTCTAAGCCTGTATTTGTTCTGTGCTTTCTAGATTGCATCTTCCTGTGTCTCCCCGCACAGTGAATGAATGTTCACTCTCCATTTACATTTTATATTCTTTTTTGTACAACCTTCAACATCTTTTGAGGGTATGTGTCCAGAGTTTTCTTTCTTTTTTTAATATTTATTTATTTTGTGTATATGAGCACACTGTTGCTGTCTTCAGACACAACAGAAGAGGGCAACAGATCCCATTACAGATGGTTGTGAGCCACCATGTGGTTGCTGGGATTTGAACTCAGGACCTCTGGAAGAGCAGTCAGTGCTCTTAACCACTGAGCCATCTCTCCAGCCCCCTACATTTTATATTCTGCAAGACTCAAAAGGACTTGTTCCCTATGTTGAGTCCTTGGCCCTGTCATTTTGAAGTTTTCTCCTCTGAGCATTATCTGCTCCTGTCGAGGAGTGGCCATCCTCTGTGGGAACTGATCTCCCCATCCTACACTCTGAAAACCACGTCCTAGCAGAAAGTCAGGGTTACTGCAGACCTCCCTCACTTAGCCTTTCTCGTCTGTTTCTGGCTCGTATCTGGAAATAATTGCCTGTCCTGTTGCACCCAGTTTTCCAGTTATTTTTGGCCCCTGCCCCTAATTCTATTCGAATGGAAACTAACCACAAAAGGAGATTTACTGCAGGTTCTTAGGGAGGAGCACTTACTTTCTTTGGAGAGAGACACGCTTGCAGTTTGAAGTCGATGGGGATCTCAGGGGACCAAGTGCATTATACGGAAAGGGTCAGTTACAGTCTCAGACCGCTAAGCTCTCCGTGGACACGCCTGCTTCACACATTGGAGTTACATTTGGTGTGTGTGTAGAATGAAATTTCGCTTCGTGTTGCGGTCTGCCCTCTGTCCTCGTGCAACTGTTCATACTGTAGCTGACATTGACTGACACCCATCCAGTCACATGATGATCATTTACTGACTCACAACTCCGTCCTGCCTTCTCTTAAACGTCTACTTCGGTCTTTTATGCTTTTTTTTTTAACTTACATACCTAATTATCCTCATAGGCATTTTTTTGAGGCTCACCATGTTTGGGGTGTCTGAGCTTATTACTGGCTGACTCCTGAGTCAGCACATCTACCATCTACTCGACACATTCTTCTTCCCCAAACTGTCTTGTTTCTAGACTCTCCCAGGACCAGCTTCCAGCTATTTTGTCCTATAGAGTTCAGGTCTCTGACTGGCCTCAGCAATATTCTTTGCTTCAGGCCTTCTCTCCGCTGAAGCTAGACTTATGTTCTTGTTGCCAGCCAAAATGCCACCCAAAAAAGCTAGACAGAGGTCACGGGGTGGCAACAGAGACTAGGTTACCATATACCTCTGAGCATGAAGTTGGTTGAAGAGGAAGGGTCAGTGAACAAGGGGACTGAGAAAGAGAATCCCCAGGAGTTAGTGAGATCGCAGGAATTCTAACTAACAGTGGAGTCGTGAAGCTTCTCTAGTCTCCTTTGTCTGATTCATCTACGCTCACTCCATCTTAAAGTTGAATTCAGAAACCAACCAAGCTCCTAAGACTTCCCAGAAAACAGTTGAGCTCCTGGGATGAATACAGGGACTTTACCGGTGTGTTTGAATGTTCAAAACAGTTGTCCTAGAACTGGGTTAATATTTTCACTGTTCTGACCATCTTTGCTGGGCATGAGGCTGTTTATATCAGTGAACACGCTTTGGATGTACCATTTCTCTAGGAAAGGAGTTTCTCTGTGCAACGCAGCCTGAACAGCTTCCCTGGAGTGAGTTCGGTCTTCTAATTATTTGCACACATCATGACTGGGTGGGAATCAAAAGGTTATGCCTAGGTGGCCATGATAGTTGGACAGTTGGATGTGTAGTGACAGGAACTGAATGACTCACACATTTTATTGTGGGGTTTAACATTTGTGCCTTCATGGGGAATTTTTTGGATAAGCTTTTGCTTGTCCAGGAAAAAAAATATTTGAAACAATGATTTGTATGAACAATTAGTCTCACTCAGATACATCAACACTATTTAGTCGGATCCCTTTTCATCAATTCAACTTGAGCCAGCTAAACACTTAGCTCTGTAGAGCTTAAGTCAAATCCCTTAAATACAAGTTTCAGCTCATGTGTCTTTCTATGGAATTACCCCAGAGATATTCATCCTTAGCTTCCCTGCTCCCATACTAGAAGTGAGGGTGGCTCAGGAAGGTGCTGGGTGGGGGGCTTAAGGAAGCATTGATCATTATCTGGAATTGCCTTTCATTCTCACAGTCTCTGCACACACAAGGCTTTTTATCTGTGGCGTGCAAAATATGCCTTGCTCCATAAAACAAGTGTGTAAGAGGCTTGACTCTCACCATGAGCTATTCAGATATGAACCTCAGAGGAGACAGAACTGGTGATTATATTCATGTCAGACAGACCTCGACCACACAGATATGGGTGCTTATGAGGGGTGCTGAGGACAATTCGGGGAAGAGGCCATCTTTTGGGGTTCAGAGTGCATTAATGTTAAATCTGCATACAGACCCTTGTCACTGAATGAGGCCTTGTTGCTCTTTATTGATGGGAATGGATGCTCTCTCTTTCCCCACCCGGATTCCAGCATTGCTGCCTGAATACTGTTCAAAATATCTGAGCCCTCCCAGGTGCCAGTCTCTGTGAGTAAGACGGGAAATGTGAAGTGGGTTTGGCCGTGGCACAAAAATGTGGAGCAGAACAGAGAGTCTTCTGCGGGGTGACCTTTATGAATTTTGTGTCATTTCAGTCTAGGTGTTGACCACAAGTGACCAGTTCCTGTGGAAGCTTTGACCGGACACTTTAGGAAAGTGACAAAGTTCTCTGTGTTTACTTAAGCAAGGACATGAAGTAATTGGAAATATTGTTGGTCACACAAACTCTTGGGGCCCCGCCATATTTCCAACACCCCCCCACACACACCTTCATCTCCATCATGACATTATTCTTGACACTCTACAGATGCTTTCTCCATGTGGTGTTGAGGAGGAAACTTCCCCTTGCTCAACTTCAGCCACATTGAATTAGGTTAGAAAGAAAAACTGGTCACTACGTGTGGGACATAGGATTTGCTTACCTCTGCACTATGAATGCAATTCAAACAGATCATAAACTGTCTATGCTCTGATCTATGACCATTCACAGGTGGTCATCAGTTAATGATCACATTCTTAGCTGTGTTAGTCAGCTTTCTATCACTGTGACAAAATACTTGAAATAAGCAACTTATACAAAAGGAAGGTTTATTGCCCTGATTTCTTGACCTCAGATCTTCTATGCCTGGCACAAGATACAATAGCATGTTGAGGAGCACATGGCAGAGGAAAATGTTCTCCTCATAAAGATCAAGAAGCAAAGAGACAGAAGGGGCTGTGTTCCCATTATCCTTTTAAGGAATGCCTCTCTATGACCTTTCTCTCCACAGTGCCCCATCCACACCGGGTTCGAACTTCTTCCAGTAGGACCATGGGCTAGTGGCTAAGCCTTTAACATGGCGGCTGGAGTAGAGGGCTTCATGCAAATCATGGCAATGGTTAAAACAAAGAAAACAGCAAGAAGTCTGCTAGCCCACCGTCATGTTTACTCTTCTCACCACCGTGACAGACACACAGGGAAGAATTTGTTTGGGTTCATAATTCTTTTGTTCATGGCTGGCAGCTTTGTGGCAGCCAGAGCTCAGCTTATAGCATGGCATCTTACTTCTTACCCTTGCCCCTTAGCCTACATCCACAAGGTAAGCCTGGCATCCCCAAAGTTCCACCGCCTCCTAAGAGCCAGGAGTTCAAACCCGTGAGCCTGCAGATGTTCGGACTCAAGCGTCGTCCACCTATGCTTTCCCCACTCTGGAAAAGAGTAGAACATCCTAGCTTTGCACCATGTTTTCCTATAGGCTTCTAAAGTCGAGACGTGGTAAAATGCATCTGAAATCTAGAATGTACATTTGCTCAGGGCAGGACAGAAGGCTCATTCAACTTGGGTTCTCTAACAATGTCCTTCACATCTACCTGCCTTTCAAACTCTCACGGAATCAGGTGGGAAATGCTCTAGTGATAATGAAAACACGAAGGCAATAGTGACCCTACAGAGGTATCACTCGGGGTAGAAATGGGAACAGGTGGTTAAACCCTGGGATAAGGATGTATTGCCACCGAAAGGTTTTGGATAGAACAGTGTTCCGTCATATCAGAGCTCTTATATAAGGCAACCACTACACGACTTTCTAGGCAAATCTGGGCCCATGAGCATGGACCAAACATCAGAAGGAGTAGGGAATATACTTGGGCTTCGAGTTCTCTGAAGTTCTTTGAAATTTATTGGATTTCTTTGAAGTTCTTGTGGTATTGCATTAAATTTATCATTATCACAAAAGTAACACAAAACCAATACAAGGTGACACCTCTGTGGATAGGAAGTATGACATCCAAGGTTGTACTCTGACCTCCACATATCAGATACATGAATGAGTGTACGTGTGAACACACACACAGAGATAAACTTTAATCAACATTCACGATATCCAGGAAGCTAGTTCCCGTTGTCATGAGCTGTAGTTTTACACATGAAGACCGCTGCTGCCATAGGACTGCAGATATAGATGATTTGTTACAGTATTAGCCTAGGGTACATAAAGCCCCAACTTACTTTCCTGCACGACATGAAAGAGGGTGGTAGTAAGTACATAACTATAATCCAGTAACTCAGAAGATAGAGGTAATTGGTTCGAAGGTTTAAGGTTATCCTCAGGTACCTTGTGAATTTGAAGCCAGCCTGAGATATATGTGATATTCAGCCTCAAAAAGAGAGGGGGGTATGGAAAGAAATTCCAACAGTGTTCATTGGATAAAGGCATCTGCTGATAATCCTGATAACTCAAGAAAGATTCTCCAAAACCTACATGGTGGGAGGAGAGAGCCAACTTCTACAAGTTGTCTTCTGACCTTCACACATTTCATGGCATGCAATCCCCCCATTATACTATATATATATATATATAGTGAAGAAAATGTTACCAATAATACTCAAAGACCTCTTTATTCTGCTGTAATTGTCATGGATGTTTGCCTGGATGGACACCCCCATTACCCCCACCCCATACACAATACTCAATCAAGCTCAAGCCCTTCGTTCACTGAGCCTTCATGTTCTAATGTTGATGGGAGGTGATGCGGAACTTTAAGATGTAAAGCCTGGCGGTGGTATTCAAGGTGACTGGAGCGTATCCTTGGAAGGATTTCAGGACCCTGCTTCCTTGGCTTCCTGTTTAGCAATCTGACCGCTCTGTCCTACACATGCTGTCATCTGCCAGGTGGTGACAGTTCACCTCAGCATTGCTTACAGCTGTTTGGACTTCCAGACTTCGAAACTGTAAGCGAATACATCTGTTTTCTTGCTTGTTTTGGGCATTTTGTTATAGTAACCAAACAAGACTCTACTTGCTTTCTCTTCCTCCTGTTTTAGTACCTTCCTTCCAACCCCATTCATCCTCCGTGTTCTTTCTAAAACTCTGCCTCACAGAGCTTCTACCGTGCCCTCAGCCTGCCAATAGCCTTTTGCCTGGTGGCACCCAGCTCAGAAAAGGATGCAGTTCAGGTTATCTCTGGCTGTATAACAAACTAACCTGAGTAGGGGAAACACTGAAGCCTGTTGTGCTAATTATCTTAAAAGGTTCTGCCCAGTGATGTTCCTTAGGAGCCCCTCCAGGAGCTGCTTCCGTGTGAAGGCAGAGCACAGTCCCCTAAGTGGTTAGCTCCCAAGCCTGGTACCTACACATCTTGTTGCACTGGCCCATTTACCTGTACCTCGAGCAGGCAACAGACCTGGAACTGCTAGTTCCAGCTACATCCCGGTAAAGTCATGACTCAACAATCAATTTCTTATCAAATAGGTTTATATGTTAAATTCTCAATCCACAATCCCTCTACACAATAAGTTTACAACCAGCTGACAACGATATAAATTGCCCACCTAGATAAGATAAATTGACCCATAGAAGTAATCATAACAACCTTATCCATCTAGAAACATCCCCGTCTGCTTCCATGTTGCCTCCTCTCGAATCTCCCCTCCTTCCTCCTCCTCTTCCTCTTTACCAGAACTTTATTCCCACCTACTCTCTACTGTCCAATCATGTATCACCTTGACATCAACCTACAACAGCTCATCATTTTTCAGTTTCCCTGAATTGGGCAATTCTGCTGGAAAGTTTGCCTGTTGGACTCAGCTGAGGCCTGGCTGGGGCAGAAGCCCTAACACAACCTCCTTTCCTGTGTGGCCCCTCTGGAAGGACAGTAGGACTTCTCACATGGTGGCTGTCCTCCAAGTGAGAAGGGGATGAGTCATTGGTGCTCAGGGCTTTAGCTGGAATATCCCCAATGTCATTTCTACTACATCCTGTTCTCAGGGAGGGCAAACCTTTTCCTGTAATGACCAGACAGTACTTTAGCTTTGAGAACCATGCAGTCTCTGTCCTGCTACTCATCTGAATCAAATGGGACTGAAAACAGCCACAGCTATATAAATGGCAATAATTAAGTTCCCAAACCTAGACATCCCTATAAATCTTCACTTACTGAAACAGGTAGTGGTTCGGTTCGTGCGCTGGTCTCGCTGTGGGTCAAAGTTGCCTGGAAGTTGGGCCTGAGTTGAAGGAGGAATAGTGTAGGTAGGTGGGGCATAAGGAAGGGGCCGGATCCTGAGTGTATAGAGCAAGAGGCACAGGGTCCTCTGACTAGTAAACGGTAGAAAAGCAGGCATAGTTTACCACAATGCTGGGAGCTGACAGTACTGAAGACTCACTGTGCGCCTCTAGATTGAGCTAGAAATGAGGGTGAGCTGGCTTTGGGGCATCTTTTGTATCTTAGCTTCAGTAAAGGTATAGAAGAGGCATCATGACCAAAATAAGCATTACCTGCTTCTGAGGCAGCTGTGTCCCCAGCTGCAGATATTCCTAACAGCAGGCAGATGATATAGAGAGAGGCTGAAGCCTGCGCTGAGAAGTGGTAAAAATGTGGTTTATGGGAGCCTCTGTTCTGCTTCTTTCTTTCTGTGTGGGCAATCTCGGTTTTGAAGTGCAAAGTCACCAGGCTCAGGAAGTTGGGAATTCATTGGTTTGCCTGCCCCTCGTGGCTCTCCTAGTAACTGTTAATACACATTTATGAATGGACAACTAACGGAGAGACCCATGGCTCCAGGTGCATATGCAGAAGAGGATATCATTCCCTGGCATCAGTGGGAGGGGAGGACTTTGAGTCAGTGAAGTCTCCTTTTCCCAGTGTAGGGGAATGCTGAGGTAGGAGAGGGAGATTGGGAGGAGGGAGCACCTTCATGGAGGCAATGGGAGGGGGAGGGGGATGGCATTGGTGGAAAGGGGATAACACCTGAATTGTAAAAACAGAGAATATCCAATAAAAAATAAAATAAATGGATAACTACCTTCCATGTCTTTGTTTAAAATGCACATGAACAAAAACTACTATTTGATTCAGGCACCAACCTCATAGGGATTCATTGAAGAAATGTCTCCACACAAAGACATGGATACACATATGGACAACAGCTTAATTTATTATGGTGACTAGATAGACAACTTGTGCTTGTTTGTATAGTTCTGTCCTCAATAAAACTCACTGAGAAAGAAAACACGACTAACAACATGGAAAGCGTTGAGAACAAAGACATTCAATACAAAAGAAGACACACTGTAATTCTATTTGATGGAGTTTCAGAAAAGACAAACTATACTTGTGGGAAGAAGGGAAGGATCTGCAAAGGGAACCGAGGTCCCTTTAGGGGTGATGAAAGCATCTGTCTTGCTATTGAGGTGATTGCAGCTGCCAACCCTTGTTGGGTCACATAGTTTAAGAATGCAGTTAGTCACGCTTCAATTATATATCAATAACATAACTGGAACATGTAGATGTGGTTATATAGAGTTTTTAAGCTTCACCAGTGGAGAAAGCAAAGCTGTGTATGTATGTCTTACATGAACTGGGGTAATGGACCTCCTCCAAGGTCCCACAGGAGGGAAGAGAGACAACGGTATGACTGTATGGGCACCTGTCACTCTTGCTCGGTGGCAGGGGCTCCTCTGCTCTTTCAGATAGAGACAAACAGTCTCAGCAGTCGCCCTGTAACACAGTTCTCAACTGCCAGAGTTGGTGTGCCCCCCGCATTGGGGCGTATTCACCCCTTCCTTCATCACCAGGCAACACTCCGAGGATGAGAGACAGTGAGTAGTAAATCATGATTTGGGTAATTCAGTGTGCATATCTACAGACAGCAACTCTCACAACTATGGCACAAAAAAAAAATGTTTGCCTCCCTCAACACACACTGGGTCAGGGTCAAGAAATAGAACAGGGGCTAAATATCCAAAAGGCAATTCCTGAGCCATTTAGAAGTCATGTGCCATTCTGGACGTAATGACACTGTAACCCTCAACAGTGAAAATTCCTGTGTCAATATCCTGAATTAGAGGTTTAGCAGAGTCTGAAAGTCGACAAACATGTTTCAGTCTCAGCCCAGAACCCTGTTTAAAGTCTTGCTCCATTTGTGCCCAGAACCAGAGCCAGCCGCCATTAGGACTCATGGCCTGCCCGCAGAGAGCAGAGTACCCAGGAGCCCCAGGAGCCCCAGGAGTTCTCCCCCTCCTGAGCCCACAGGTGGGTCTCCACGTTCTTTTCACTGACTATCCAGAGAGAGACCATGAGAACTCTCAGGGTACAGGTATCATGGTGCTCCTGGGATCAGACCTTTCTGGACTCCATCTGCACCTGGAGCTAGAGCCGGCCCACCGCCATTGGAATTCACAGCCTGCCCCTCAGAGAGATGAGCACCCAGGGGCAATCTCCCTCCCGAGCCCACGGGTGCACAGGCCCATAGGAGAGCCAAGCTCCAGTCAGAGACAAGATCAACCAGCATCACAGATAACCAGAGGACAAGAGGCAACTGTAAGAACCTAAGCAACAGAAACCAAGAAAACCTGGCAACATCAGAACCCAGTTCTCCTACCACAGCAAGTAGTAGATACTCCAACACACCATAAAAACAAGATTTGGACTTAAACTCATAGTTCATGTTGACGATGAAGGTCCTCAAGAAATGCATGAAAAACTCCCTTAAAGAAATACAGGATGATGCAGTAAAGCCCCTAAAGAGGAAACACAAAACTTCCTTAAAGAGCTAAAGGAAAACACAACCAAACAAGTGAAGGAATTGAACAAAACCACCCAGGATCTAAAAATAGAAATAGAAACAATAAAGAAATCACAAAGGGAGACAACCCTGGAGATAGAAAACCTAGGGAAGAGATCAGGAGTCATAGACACAAACATCACCAGCAGCACAAGAGACAGAAGAGTGAGTCTCGGGGGGGAAAAGACACCATAAAAAACATTGAAACAACAGTCAGAGAAAACGCAAAATTCAAAAAGCTCCTAACCCAAAACATCCAGGAAATCCAGGACACAATGAGAGGACCAAACCTAAGGATAGTAGGTGAAGAAGAGAGTGAAGACTCCCAACCAAAAGGCCCAGCAAATGTCTTCAACAAAATTATAGATGAAAACTTCCCTAACCTAAAGAAAGAGATGACTGTGAACGTAGAAAAGGCCTACAAAACTCCAAATAGATTGGACCAGAAAAGAAATTCCTCCTGACACATTATAATCAAAACACAAAATGTTAAAGACAAAGAAAGAATACTAAAAGCAGTAAGGGAAAAGGTCAAGCAACAAACATATGAAGCCAGACCGATCAGAATCACCCCAGACTTCTCAACAGAGACTATGAAAGCTAGAAGATCTGGACAGATGTCATACAAAGCCTAAGAGAACACAAATGCCAGCCAGGTTACTAGTATCCAGCAAAATTCTCAATTATCGTAGATGGAAACACCAAGATATTCCAAGACGAAACCAAATTTACACAATATCTGTCTACAAATCCAGCCCTACAAAGAATAAAAGATGAAAAACTCCAACACAAGGAGGGAAACTACACCCTAGGAAAAGAAAGAAAGTAATCTTATTGCATAGTAAAAAGCAATATACAGCAAACTGTAGCCAACATCAAACAAAATAAAGAGAAACTTGAAGCTATTCCACTGAAATCAGGGACTAGACAAGGATGCCCACTCTCCCCCTATCTATCTAACATAGTACTGGAAGTCCTAGACAGCAAAATAAAGTCAAAGGAATAAAAATTAGAAAGGAAGAAGTCAAAATATCAGTATTTGCAGATGATATGATAGTATACTTAAGTGACCCCAAAAACTCTATCAGAGAACTCCTACAGCTGATAAACAACTTCAGCAAAGTGTATGTATATAAAATTAACTCAAACAAATTAGTAGCCTTCCTCTACTCAAAGGATAACAGACTGAGAAATAAATTAGGGAATCAGCACCTTTCACAAATAATATAAAATACCTTAGTATGACCCTAACCAGGCAAGTGAAAAATCTGTATAACAAAAACTTCAAGTCTCTGAAAAAATAAAATGAAGATCTCAGAAGAATAAAAGATCCCCCATGCTCATGGGTTAGAATGATCAATTTTGTAAAAATGGGCATCTTGCCAAAAGCAATCTACGGATTCAATGCAATCCCCATCAAAATTCAAACTTAATTCTTCATAGAGTTAGAAAGAGCAATTTTCTGTGTACAGTGAATTGTCTTTTAGACAACTAGATTTGTCCTTTTATTTCTCCACCTCTGGAAGAAACCTGTACTTTGTATTGCAAGGCAGTCTCTGTGTCTGTCTTCTTACAGCATCTTCCCAAGCACAGCCTGAGTTTAGAGCACTACTTTATTATTATGATTATCACGGTTTTTAATAAATTGAATAGGTAGTATCACATGCAATTAAACTGATGTGGTGATCTTTTTTAATAAAGTTAAGGCATAATTTTTCAGTCTTAGGTTAAATAATGTGCCTTGAATATGTTAAAATTCATGAAAATTGGGATTTTGGTGTACCACCATTTGATAGGAACAGTGGTAATAAACTGATTGTTGAGTTTAAGATGTTTTTACATAATGGCCAGAAGATTAGCATAAGGAGAGTATAGGGAACATGTGTTAGGAACATTAGTGTTACTATCAGAACTATTTATATTGGTTAGTTGTTGCAGTATGGGTCTATGTAAACTTGAAACCTCGATCTAGTCTTTGTATCATTTAAAGCAAACATGAAGACATTTTGTCTGCAGTACATAACTGTATACAGTTCAAATACTGTGAAATGAGGTGTGGTTGTTATAGACCAAAAAGTCAGCTGAACTGTGGGTAACAGAGTGGAAAACACTGGTTGAGAGAAAAATGCACATTAAGTGGTTATTATTATGAGTTTATCCTTTTCACATGATAACTTGATAAAGATCCTTATAAAATAAATATGGAACTAATAGCAAAAAAAGGAAAGACCAATTTTCAAATTCATTTGGGATAAAAAAAAAAAAAAAAAACCAGGATAGCAAAATTATTCTCAAAAATAATAGAACTTCCAGGGGAATCACCATCCCTAACCCTAAGCTGTATTGCAGATCAATCCTGATTAAAAACTGCATAGTATTGGAACAGAGACAGCCAGGTAGATCAATGGAATAGAACTGATGACCCAGAAATGAACCCACAAAACTATGGTCACTTGAATTTGACAAAAATAGATAAAAGGATACACGTGGAGATTAAGATGGTACTTGTCTGGACCAGATCGAGGTCTCGTCTTTAAGATTCGACTCAAAGCGGAGACAGTCACTAGGGCAGTGGGACCCAATCTCGTACTGGCAGACCAAAAGCCTCCCTCTCCGCAACTCCCCCCTCCAGTCATATCTAAAAGACCAGTAAGCCCGACAACCCCAAATCCCAAGACTAGAGAGTCCTCCGTGTCTGTAGTCACCCAACCTTCCAAAGTCACCAGTTGCCTCCAAGTAGTGGGCTCTAGAGATAGACTTCTCAACCTGATACAGGGGGCTTACCTAGCCCTAAACTCTTCCGACCCAGACAGGACCCAAGACTCCACTACCGCCCAAGATGCCTGTAACTCCATTCCCAGCCATAAGTTAACCTTGGCCGAAGTGTCAGGAAGAAGTTTCTGTCTGGGAGCGGTCCCATTGACTCATCAAGACCTCTGTAATCAGACCCAGCCACTTGCTGCAGGAAATTACTACTTAGCGGCAGGACCAGGAACCTATTGGGCTTGCAACACTGGTCTAACCCCCTGTATATCGGCTACAGTGTTTAACCAAACCTCTGAATTCTGTGTGCTAATTGAATTATGGCCTAAGGTTACATACCATAAACCTGAATTTATATACCAACATTTCAAGGGACTAGTTCGAAACCGCCGAGAACCGGCATCCTTAACCTTGGCCCTACTCCTGGGAGGGGTTACAGTAGGAGGCATAGCGGCCAGTACAGGGACCAGTACTACTGCCCTGATACAAGCTTCACAGTTCAGAGAACTGCAACAGGCAATGCATGCAGACTTACAGGCGTTAGAAGAGTCGGTCAGCGCCTTAGAAAAATCCCTGACACCCCTCTCTGAGGTAGTGCTCCAAAACAGACGAGGACTAGATGTTCTATTTTTACAAGAAAGAGGACTCTGCAGCACTAAGAGAGGAGTGCTGCTTCTATGCAGACCACACTGGATTGGTGAGAGACAATATGGCCAAACTCAGAGACAGGCTCAAACAAAGACAGAAGTTATTTGAGTCTGAACAAAGTTGGTTTAAAGGGTGGTTTAATAAGTCCCCATGGTTTACCACTCTAGTCTCCTCCATAATGGGATCATTGATTATTATTCTCCTAATATTGCTCTTTGGACCCTATATTCTAAACCGCTTAGTCCAATTCATGAAAGACAGGCTATCCATGATCCAAGCTTTAGTTCTTACTCAACAGTACCATCAACTAAGACAATATGAACCTGAGCTACAAAAATGAGAGAGACCAGACCTCCCGAATGAAAGATTCCATTCGAGTATATAAAAAAATGGGAGAATGAAAAACCCCCTCGTGCTTTAGCTGCAGTAACGCTATTTTGTGCTAGGCCCAGAACAGGCAGGAATGGAAAAATACTGAAACAAGAGTGAGCCAGAGGACAGCCCAGTCCCTGTCAAAACAAGATATCTGTAGTTGAAATGAAAGACCCCCGCTTAGCAACAGTAAATGCCATGTCTGTAAGGCTGTGCACACACGGGGCAGGCTAGGTTAGGGTCCCAGGTGGCCAAGCAAGATACCGGTGGGCGGCCAGCTAGCAATAGACAAAGAAAGGGAGACACTCAGACAAGCCCAGCTTTCAGATAAGCTGCAGCCCCCGACTGGTACCAAGAGTTGTGTCCTTGGAGCCATATTTCTGCCACAGTCCCTGCCAAACAAGATGTCTGCAGTTGACCACCTGGACCGGGGTAAAGACACAATATTTTGCCATACGTGCTGAGACAAGGACAAAAAACAGCACCCTGTCCCAGAGGAGGGACCAAGGCCACCCTTTCCGAAGAACTTGAGGCTTGTCCCCAGTTCACCCTAGTTTCATTTAAACTAACCAATTAAAACCCTGTTGCTATGCTTCTGCTTCTGTACCTTGCTTCTGCCCCCCAAGCCCTATAAAAAGGGGACTGCCCCTTTGTCCGGCGCGCAAGTCCTCCGAGAGACTGTGTGCCCACAGGTACCTGTGTAAATAAACCTCTTGCTACTTGCATCCGAAGTGAGTGGTCTCGCTGCTCCTTGGGAGGGGTCTCTTCAGACGGAAGATACCCTCCGGGGGTCTTTCAAAAGGAACTAAAAACATTCAATGGAAAAAGAACAGCATCTTCAACAATTGGTGCTGGTTCAACTGGCAGTCAGCTTGCAGAAGAATGTAAATTGATCTATTCTTATCTTTCTGTACAAAGCTCAAGTGCAAGTGGATCAAAGACCTCCACACAAAACCAATTACACTGAAACTTTTTGAAGAGAAAGTGGTGAAAAGCTTAGAACGCATAGGCACAAAGAAAATATTTTCTGATCAGAACACCAATGGGTTATACTCTAAGATCAAGAATTGACTAATGGGACCTCATAGAGTTGCAAATCTTCTGTTAGGCAAAGGACACTGTCAATAGGACAAAACAAAAACCAACAGAATGGGAAAGATCTTTACCAATCCTACATTTGATAAAGGACTAATATCTAATATATACAAAGAACTCAAGAAGCTACACTTCAGAGAAACAACCCCTAGTAAAAAGGAGGTACAGAGAGCTAAACAAAGAAATCTAAACAAAGATGAATACCAAATGGCTGAGAAGCACCTAAAGAAATGTTCAACATCCCTAACCATCAGGGAAATGCAAATCAAAACAACCTGAGAATCCACTTCACACCAGTCAGAATGGCTAAGATCAAAACCCAGGAAACAGCAGATGCTGGCGAGGATGTGGGGGAAGAGGAACACTCCTCCACTGCTGGTGGGGTTGCAAGCTGGTACTCTGGAAATCAGTCTGGCAGGTCCTCGGAAAATTGGACATAGTACTTACCTGAGGATCCAGATATACCACTCCTGGGCATACACCCAAAAGACACTCCAACATATAACAAGGATACATGCTCTACCACATTCATAGCAACTTCATTTATAATAGCCAGAAGCTGGAAAGAACCAAGATGTCCTTCAACAGAGAAATAGATACAGAAATTGTGGTATGTTTACACAACGGAGTACTACTCAGCTATTTAAAACAATGACTTTATGAAATTCTTAGGCAAATGGATGGAACTAGAAGCTATCATCCTGAGTGAGGTAACACAGTCCCAAAAGAACACACATGATATGTACTCATTGATAAGTGGATACTAGTCTAAAAAGCTCGGAATACCCAAGAAACAATTCACAGATCTTATGAAGCTCAAAAAGAAAGGATAGCCAGAATGTGGATGCCTCAGTCCTTCCTAGAAGGAAGAATAAAGCACTCATGGGAGAAAATACTGGGACAAATAGACGAGCAGGGATTGAAGAAAAGATCATTCACCTCACCTGGGGATACACCACATATACAGCCACCAAACCCACACATTATTTCTGGTCCCAAAAAGTGCTTACTGGAAGGAGCCAGATATGGATGCCTCCTCAGAGGCTCTGCCAGAGTAATACTGCTGCAGATAAGGATGCTTGCAGCTAACCATCTGACTGAACACGGGGACCCCAATGAAGGAGCTAGAGAAAGGACTGAAGGAGCTGAAAGGGTCTGTAACCCCATGGGAAGAACAAAATGATCAACTAACCAAATCCTCCAGAGCTCCCAGAGACTAAAACGCCAACCAATGAGTTCTCATGGAGAGACCCATGGCCCCAGGTGCACATGCAGCAGAGGACAGCATTGTCTGGCATCAATGGGAGGAGAGGCGTTTGGTCCAGTGAAGCCTCTTTTTTCCAGTGTAGGGGAACGCCAAGGCGCTGAGGTGGAAGAGGGTGTTTGGGAGAGGGAGCACCATCATGGAAACAAGAGGAGGAGGAGGAGGGTTGGGAGTGGGGGAAGAAAGGATAACATTTGAAATAAAAATGCAGAGAATATCCAATTTTTAAAAGGGGGGAAGTAATGAAGTGTCTCTAAAGTACTTCATAAGTTATCTAATGGTTTTTAAAATCTTTATTATTCTTGTTTAAAACAACACCAATCTTGCCTTTTGGAGTTCTTAGTGCGTGCTAAGGACTAAATTCTTGAAAGGCCTTCAAGTGGTTTTCAAAATGTAATTATGTGATTTTTGTTTGTGTGTTGTTCCTCAGTAGACAGTCAGCCTCCTGAGGACAGGAGCCAATCAGACACTGGCATAATTGAGTCTGGGTGTGTGGTTAACACAATAATACAGGCTGGATGGCTAATGTTTTCTGTAGAAGGTAGAAACACATGGTGAATGGTGGGATCTTTAGATGCTAGGAAAACTGCTGAGTGACAGTCAAACTTAGACCCCGTGTGTCCCTGCCTATAAACAGAGCTCTATATTATCAGCCCTGTGAGAACCAGGGGCTAAACTGGAAATCATAGTATTGAATAAATGATGTCTTAGTCAGGGTTTCTATTCCTGCACAAAACATTATGACCAAGAAGCAAGTTGGGAGGGAAAGGGTTTATTCAGCTTACACTTCCACATTGCTGTTCATCACCAAAAGAAGTCAGGACTGGAACTCAAGCAGGTCAGGAAGCAGGAGCTGATGCAGAGGCCATGGAGGGATGTTGCTTACTGGCTTGCTTCCCCTGACTTGCTCAGCCTGCTTTCTTATAGAACCCAGGTCTACCAGCCCAGGGATGGCTCCACCCACAATGGGCTGGGCCCTCCCCCCTTGATCACTAGTTGAGAAAATGCCTTACAGCTGGATCTCATGGAGGCATTTCCTCAACTGAGGCTCCTTCTCTGTGATAACTCCAGCTTGTGTCAAGTTGACACAAGACCAGCTGGTGCAAATGATTAGCTTTGGATTTCAGGGGCAGCCATGGTCTCTTACGTGTTCCTGGATGACTGAGGACACAGGAGATGTGAGTGGCATTGTCGCTGCCCCTCCTCCCTGAGTCGGGAGATTATACTGACACATTAGCAAACACATGGACCTTTCCTATGGCTTATCCAGTCACCTTCCTCATCTCTGTCACTCATCGTCAGCCAAGATGCAAAAACATCTGAAAACCAGAAATAAACAATGCATGTTAACTGTATGCTTATCTGATGAAATCTTGAGCCATTCTATTAAATCTGAACCAGAACATGATCCCCACATTTGTCAGTCATTTGGTAGCTGTCTAGGAGGTACACTGACTATTATGACATCTTGGAGCTTGTGATTTTTAGGGTTTTTTTAAAAAAAAAAAACCTTTATTTTTTACTTAATACAAGTTCTCAGTGTGCAAACGTGGTGGGGCTAGTGAGCCAGCTAGAGAAACTCTAACGTTCTTCCCGGAAGTGAAAAGATGGACATGACCCACAGGTGTGGGCAGTACATGCCGAGTTTCATGCTCTCTGACTTACTGGAAGAACCACTTGGGTTTTCCACGGTGGTCCTCCTACACCTCTTGGAAGGAGGCATCCAGGGAAAACAAGACAAGGTTTCCTGCTGGGGAGGACTCTTGAGTCTCATCTGAAAGTTATGCCCATCTGTCTTCAGAACTCTGCCTCAGATGTTAAAAATTAAAGTGGAGGAAACTGTAAACTAGCCCCAGAGAGGCCTTCTTTCATCCAAGACCCTTGCACAAAAGAAAGCTATTTCTTCTAGAGCTCACAGGCTGGTTCCAGGCCTTCTGACTCTGGATTCTCCACCACACTCAGACACCAAAGGGCCTGGTCCACTAGTTAGATCCTGGGCACGGATACTAATAACCAAGTCTGGTAGATCCTGTGTTCAGACCACTTTGGTCATCGAATTCCAGACTTGAACATTAAGAGGCAATATCTGCCCTTAGATTCTATGCATAGATGCCCAGGACTGGCATCTACCTGTGGGGTCCCGAACACAGACATTAAATAGGCCAGGCCTGCTTGTGGCATCCTGGCATTTCTTCATGAGAACCTTCACAGAACCCTTCTGTCAGCCTTCTACAATAAGAACTTTGTGTGCTTCAATATATTTTAGACGAAAACAAATTTTCTATCCCCACCTTTGGCTTCAGCTCGGTTAGACATTTCAGATGGCAGAATTTCAAATTTCAGCATGGAGACTGTCTTAACCAACAGGAAGAGGTTTTGGGATCCCATCACTGGGCAGGCAGTGGTTGGAGGAGTCACTTAGCCAGCGGGTCTGTGGCCGGGCTCTTCCTCAGGGCAGTGAGCTACTGTAACAATTTCCGAATCTTTTTCTAGCATCAAATGTAAAGAAACAAAGTTGCAGTCAAATCAGTCTCATTCATACAATGAACCAATACATTCTTAGACTGCGTTTGCTCTCCAGCTCTTCAGAGCGGGGTCTGCACAGCGATTTAAAAGAGAGGCTCTCTTTAACCTTTTAATCTTGAAAACAGGGGAGCTCTGTTTCCAAGGGACAAAAAAGAAATAAGACACACAACAAAATCTATGACGAGCAGGGGAAGGAGAGTGCAAAAGGCTTTCAAGAACAAAAAATGCTCCAGCTCCAGCTCCAGCTCCAGCTCCAGCCCCAGCCCCAGCTCCAGCTCTAATTCCAGCTCTAATTCCAGCTCTAATTCCAGCTCCAGCTCCAGCTCCAGCTCCAGCTCCAGCCCCAGCCCCAGCTCCAGCTCCAATTCCAGCTCTAATTCCAGCTCCAGCTCCAGCCCCAGCCCCAGCTCCAGCTCCAATTCCAGCTCTAATTCCAGCTCCAGCTCCAGCTCCAGCTCCAATTCCAGCTCCAGCCCCAGCTCCAGCTCCAATTCCAGCTCTAATTCCAGCTCCAGCTCCAGCTCCAGCTCCAGCTCCAATTCCAGCTCCAGCTCCAGCTCCAGCTCCAGCTCCAGCTCCAGCTCCAGGCTAGGAGTAAGGAAAGCTTCCTGAGGAGGCAGCACTTGACTGTGGTTTGGAAAGATGGTGGGCGTGGCAGGTTTAAAGGAAGCGTAACCTCACTGATATTCTCCCATTGACCCGTCACTAGAGAACACCATCCGTCCTGTGGCTCTCAGACCAATAGAACACTGATGTGTGCCAGTGTACAGGTGAAGACTTACAATCATGGCAGCTTGCTTTTCTCGTCCTCCAGGATACCTGTGCTCGCAGTGCTCCTTCTGGGAACCTGAAGCTGCCAGGCTTGTGTTCCCGCAGGAGGGATGCACCTCAGAGTGGATCAGCTCCATCATGCTGCCTGGCCGATGAGCACGGCTGTCCACCTCAGTCCCTCCGCCACCCAAACAATGTGAGAGATCTCCAGCAGCTCCTCACAGAAACCAGAGAACCACCTGGCTGTGTGCAGCTCGGACTCCTGACCCACAGGACCAAGAGGCAATAAAGAATCTGGTGGCTCAAACCCACATGTTTGGGGGCACTGTTGAAGCAATGCCTAGGAAGTGGGGCTCTGACTAGTAGCAATGAGGAAGGAATGTCATACCAGAGAGTGGCATTGGTACAGGCAGACACAGCCTCACAGCTGTGGAGTTCTGAGGACACAGAGAGTAGACAGGAATAGAACCGGGCTCACATGCAGTTGTATATTCTTTGGCAGTGGGGCAGCACTAAGGTCCTACATTTTAATGAATGATGGTCCTACATTTTATTCGTAAGGACATTCTGGAGAAGATCAGAATAATGCACTGTTGTCTTACTCTCTTAGGTCTCGTATAATGGCATATTTTAAACGGAGAATCATGTAAGCGACAGAAGGTGACAGCCCACAGTTCCTGGTGCTGGCACAACCCAGGGCAAGGCAACAGGAGAACGGTCATTTGCTGAGGGCTCAGCCTTCAGTTTATAGGTAGCACCTTCTCAAGCTGTCTTCCCACGTGGAAAGATGTGAGGACATAACCACACCGTCTTCTACAGACCCACCTCTATTACCTGGGGAGAGGACTTCAGTATTTGACTGTTAGGGGTATACATACGTGCAGAAATAGGTCCTGTATACATATCGCAACTGGAGCTCATAGTGTACATGGTTTCCTCACAAAAGAATAATCTACTGTATTTCTTTTTAGACATATTTTTAAAGATGCATTTTGTTTTGTTTTTATTTTATGTATATTTATTTTCACGTGCACACATGCATGTACACTGCACACACTACATACCTGATGCCCGAGAAAGGCAAAAGAGGGTGCTAGATCTCCTGAAACTGAGGTTACAGGTGGTTACAAGTTACTCTGTGGGTTCTGGTACTGAACTAGGCTTCCCTGCAAAAGACCAAGTGCCCCAGAGCCATCTCTTTAGCTCCCTGATTGAGCATTTTAGGACAAACCTCTTACATTGTATCAGCTCACCCATAAACCTTTCAGGCTGCTGTTGTAAGGATGAAGGGCTTTGAAAGAACACACCAATTCCATTTCCCACAACCTACAAAAATGGCAGCCGTGGGATGGAGCCTATTCCACCGTAACAGCTCTCTCGCCATCTCTCCTGAGGTGGTGTTGGATCAGAGTTGTGTTACATTGTCTCTCTGTTCTACCTGATGCTTCCTGCAGAGCTTCCTCGTAGGGCGCTGGGCTGATGACGCCCCAGAGGGTAAGAGCATGTCACTTGTTCCTCTGTCACCAAATTATCTGTGAACCAGAAGTTAAGGCAGACATCATTGCAGCATTCTGAAAGACAATTTGTTGGGCAGCATTTAAAAGACCCGGATGACACTGGCACTAGGGGTGAATTGATATCATTCCAGAATCATTCCTGAGAGTCTGGCCTGGGCAGGAAGGGTGTAAAGACCACAGGTGACACGGCTCTGAGCACAGAGGCCAGAGGGAGTCTAGGTGACAAGAATAATTACCAACATTTTTGCGTGCTCACAGTACACGAGGCTCTCTCCACATTGACTTCTTACCTCAGTACGGCAGATGCCGCAGCCTCCGCCTTAGAGACCCACACCGAGAAAGACGAGTGAGTTATCTAATATTTGTGCAGAACGCAGAAAACCACGGGAACTTAAACCGTGTTCCTCCCCGCTGTGCGAAATCTACAAGGCGAAAAAGATTCTCCTGATGGAGGCCAAGAAAGGGCAAGAGGACAGGGATGCTTCTGTAGTGGAGTTTCCCCCGGTGCCCTCTGAGTCACACCTCAGCATCCCTGAGAGTCTGTTAAATAAAGTCCAGATGGCTGTCTTACCCGTCGCCTGATAGCTCAGGGGTGGGCGGCTGTGTGCACTAGGGAACTCCTCACTCCTATGACTCCCAAATCAGTATTTACATAACTCCCAGGCTCACCTTTCTCTTCTTTTTCCTTTGTTGGCTAAACTGGTTTTCTCCTGCTGGCTGGAGAAAGCCTTCTATATGAGAAGGTGGCTCTCTGAGCGGCTAGGCTAAGCACCTCTCCTTGATTTAAAACTCAGAGTCTCTGTGAAGAAACTGAGCCCTGTACGGACTGGGAAAAGCCTCTAAAGCCAAGTTCCTAGTCATCAATTGAAAACAGTTTGTCTCTGCTCCATCGACTTGCTGCTGGGGATGGAACCCAGGTCCCTGCATGGGTGGTCAAGACGATACCACAAAGTACACACCCCGGGCTGGTCTTTGCTTTTGCTGAGCACACTGTTTTATGACCTCTTTGGTTGGTCAGGACTGCTACTGAGAAGATGAATGTCTTCTGTCTCCTTTTCTACTTGCTCAAACGTCCCAGAATGGGAGTGTGCACAACGGACACGACGTGTTCACTTAAAAACTTTGCAGAAACACTGGTCTTTCCAAGGCTTTTGCACTGCAGCGATTTGAGTTGGCATGTTTTTCCTGGACTGCAGCTCTGAACCCAGATCTTTCAAAATATCATAAAAAGAGAGCCGGCAGGAGCCAACCTTAACTATAGTTCGGGGAATTAAGAACATTCCAAAGGCTACTTTAAAAGGCAAGGCTTGAGTCTGAAGCCAAGGATGAAGCCTAGCCTGGGATGCTAGGGGAGGGTTGTGCTGGAGAGGAATGGCTCCGGGAGAGTGAGCCAGCATCCTCTTCCAGCCTGGTTGGGCTGTGCCTTGGCAACTGTCTGTCTTGCCCTCTCCCCTCTGGCCACGCGGCTCCTCTCGGCGATTTGCAGCAGCCCTGCAGGGCAGTGTGCCTCGGTGGCTTTGAAACTGAGGCTTGGCCCTTGGCCTGGCGTGCTGGCTAGTTGCCCACCCGGTGGGTCCCGCCTCAAACAAGGACACCCGAGCTCTCGTGCCTGCCTCTCTGAGCCTGGGTCCCTGCTCCAGTCGGTCTCCAGCCACTTTGCAGCACACAGGCACCATGAGCATCTCATCTGCGCGGCCTGCGGTTCTGGCCCTGGTTGGGCTGGCCTTGCTCCTTCTGCTGTGTCTGGGTCCAGGTGAGTGGCGGGTGCCTGGCGGAGGGTACTGGGTTTGCTGGGGAAGGAGATTGGAAATGGGGTGCTTCATGCCTGCAAACAATCCTGCCTGCTGAACCAAGAAGACAGAGAGGAGCCGGGTCTAGGATTTTGCACCAGCGGAAGTCCCAGTGAGTGGCTGCACTTGGGCAGACAGTGAGGGAATCAAATTCAAAGAGAACACTGTAGACTGAAGGGCAACCTTGGGCAATTGGAGGAGCGACCAGAAGGACCCAGGAGAAGTGCTAACTCAGCGTTGGATGGTGTGGCTCCAAGGGATTCGGAGTATTCAGAGGCAGGACAAGCCGCTCTCTTTCCACAGCTCCCTTCCAGGCAGTTGACTGCAACAGAGCTGAGGGTGTTCAGGCTGCAAAGCTGAGCTGGTCTGATGTTTCAGAGAGGACAGGCGTCAGCCCTTAAACGTTGAATAATGTTTAACTTTTTTTTTCACTATATTCAGCTGCATTATTAGCTATTATATTTCTACTAGCTGTTATGTTTAAACATCAAGTATATCTACATATTAGCTAATATATTTCTGCTATATTTAGCTGAATTGGCTGAAAGTCCCCGGTTCTTTCTCCGTTAAAAGCACGCTCACAGCATACTCTAAAGCAAGTTCCAGACCCAGAGCTCCACAGAGTCTACCTTCCGAACCTGGAAAGTTACTCTTTTGTGTGACCCTTTGGTGAGCTCCTGCGCTTAGGAGTGCCTTTGAGGTGTGTAACTATGGGAGGCAGCAGGGTGACCCTAGATTTACCGCCTGTCACCCGAGACTAGCATTTGTCCTAGTGCTAAATGGTTGGCCATTGCCAAATGTAAACAGAAGACACATTCGATTTCTCTGTGCTTCATTTTTGCTTTCTCAGAGCAGGCATGGTAAACCAAACCCGGGAGTGAGGGGAAGGGAGGCGGGGTCACGACAGGAGAGACCATGAGAATAAAGGGGAGCTTGTTCTTGTTGGAAGGGTGACTGTTGCAAATGATAGCAGTACCCTCTTGGGAGTTAGCCTTGCGAACACGGCTGTAGACCATTCGTTTTCAACACTTACATTTTACACAGTTACTAATGCCAAGACGTGAGTGAGTGGAATCGGTTATGGTATTAGCATCGCTGAGCTGAACAGCGCAAGATGAATATACGTTGGGTCTCAAAGAGGACGGTTTCCTCTCCCCCCTTTTATTTTATATGTATTGGTGTTTGGCCTACACTTGTCTGTGTACTTCATGCATGCAATACCTGAAAAGGCCAGAAGAGAGCACCATACCTCAGATACTGGAGTGACAGAGGTTGAGAGCTCACCTGTAGATATAGGAATCTAACCAGGGTCCTCTGGAAGATGCTCTTAGCAGAGGCTCCGCCTCTCCATCCCCGAAACGTGACTCTTTTTTTTTTTTTTTTTTTTTTTTTTTTGGCATCCAAGCCCATTTCATGAGGAGAATGCTCACCACCCCATCTTGATTTGCCTGTCAGGGGTTTTCACCTTCATCTTGAGAGACTGTGCTCAGTCCCCCGTGGGTTCTAATTCTAAGTAACTGGATTTGCTATATACATGACTGCTTTTTGTCACAGCCTGGAAATGACAGCTGGGGATGGTGCAGTGAGGGCGCCTCCGCTTTTCTTTTGTCCTCGAGCAGATTTAGTGTGGTATCCGATTCTATGTATTAATACATAGCTGGATGTACAGGGTTGGCATAGCAGCAACGTTCATAATTCATGGCGTGGGACCTCCCCAAGCCTTTCAGGTGCACAGTGAAGATTTGCTGCGGCGCTGACGACTCACACTTGCAAGAAATCTCAGGTATCAGACCGCCGCGTTTCATCCATTAGCCGTTAAGCACATCTACAGAAGGCAAACAGACAGAAGGCAGTGCTTAACTCTGTGTGCGCTGTCCCGTGTCTTGTTAAAGATTGACAGATGTTAAGATACTCATGAGCATTCATATTAGAACCCTATGCTTTGGCAAATATTTTCGTGGATGTCTTCACTGAGTTTTAAGATCCAGAGGGAAGTGTAGCATTTAGCAGAAGCCCCACCTCACTGGTTAAATAATCATCTCTCCAGTAGCCTGGCCAGTTCCCCACTGGGTTGATTTATGTTCACATGCATTAATTCTTAATAAGGAATCTCCTGGTGGCACTTGCTCCATCTTTATGTGGTGGCCCAGGCGCTGGAAATATTACTATCTTAGTTACTTTTCTGTTGCTATGATAAAACACTATGGCCCCTGGCAAGTTATAAAATAAAACATTTAGAGTTTACAGTTCCAGAGAGTGGGGGCCCATGATGGCAGACAGAAGGTACGGCTGCAGGAACAGCTAAGATCATCTCAAACCATGAGTGGGAGAAAGAGACCTGCGTTTCCTTCCTCCCGGTTTCCTGTGACCTTCAGCTGCAGAGATGTGGCCTGGTCAGGACAACGACAAAGCAGAGATGGGACAGTCACTTCTTGACAGCTGACCACACTGTCATTTTAAAACAGCCACATCACCACAGGCTGCCTGCACTCGGACCACAGAAACCACCGTACTCTGATGCCTGCTGTGCCGACCCCTTAGCTCCTGTGGCCTAGTCCATAGTGGTTCCCCGTGCATCTGTCACACACTCCTTAGCATGGCTTCCACAGAGCCTTCTCAGGATATTTCCTATGCCAGCCAAAAGTTAGGACGGCCACACATCATCCTCCAAGCCGGACCCTTCTGAGCATGAAAGGAGGTGCTGTAAATCCAGGTTGTCCTAGGAGAGCCAAGGAAGTGTTGCCGCTACGCCCAGATCCCCAGGGGGCACGTGAGTAAGTTCTAGGATTTCCCTACTCCATGGAGAGTGTAGGGCAGGCTCTCTAGACTGCACTGCTAGACTGGCCGTCAGCAAGCAATACATTCATGTAGTGGTGAGGCTCTGTTTGGATTGTGCAAAAGAAGGGTGATGTGGATCTAGAAACATGGTGAGCATTAGGTGCACAACACACACAAAAATACACACACACATATACACACACACTCACACACACACACCATAGAACAAGAGGTGCTGACTCTCAGCTTTGAATATTGACCATTTTTTCCTCTTCCAGAACACAGTAAATCATTTATGTAAGAGTTCTTACTAAAAAGGTGTTTTTCCACCTTACTGAAGTATTTTTTCCCTCATAGCATCTTTGATTTATTCAAATAGGCTGTATCTATTTGCTGTCTGAAATTTAACAAATTTTAATAATTTATGCTGCAGGCTCTTTTTCTTCCGTGTATTGCTGAAAACAGAGTACAGGTTTGGTGTTTTTTTTTAGTGCTGAGGATTGATCCCAAGGATCATCATGCTAGGCTAGTGTTCATTGAGCTATACCCAGAACACCAAATGAATATTCTTTGTTTTGATTTTCTTCTTTTAGTTTTAAAATTATTATAATAAACATATATATATATATATATATATATATATATGTTTCATCTATCCACTGCTTACACATTTTGGCCCTCTCCCTCTCCTTTCTTACCGCCATCTTTCCTGGTGGGCCTTTCATCACTGCTTTCTGTAGTCAATCCCTTCCCAGTTCCTTATCCCAAGATACGTCTTTATTGCTATGGTGGCTTGAAAAAGAAAAAGGCCCCCATAGGCTCATATAGTTGAATGTTTGGTCCCCAGTTGGTGGAACTGTTTAGAAAGGATTCTGGGTGTGGCCTTGTTTGAGGAGGTGTGTCACTGAGGGTAGGCTTGAAGGTTTCCAAAGCCCATGCTATTATTACCAGCTAGCTCTCTTTATCTCTACCTCCTGCTCATATATTAGGGGTAGGCACTCAACTACTGTTTCAGCGCCATTCATGCCTGCCTGCTGCCATGCTCTCCCCCATGATTGGTATGGACTCATCCCCTGGAACCGAAAGCCCCCACTAAATGATTTCTTTTTTAAATTGCCATGGAGCGAAGCTCTTCATCACAGCAATAGAAAAGCTATTAAAACAAACTACCCTCCCACCCTTTAAACTTTCCCCTTTCCCTCTCATGGTCCCCTTTCTAGTTTTATAAACTACATCCAATCTGTATACACACATATAAAAGCACACATATACAAATTAAAATCTTTCAGCATGAGAGAAAGTGTGGTATTTGTCCTTTCTGTGTCCTGGTTAGCATTAACTGTCAGCATGACACAGATTAGAATCACTACACACACACACACACACACACACACACAGAGAGAGAGAGAGAGAGAGAGAGAGAGAGAGAGAGAGAGAGAGAGAGAGAGGCTGGCTTCATTTCCTAGCTATTGTGACTCATGTAGCAATAAACGTGGGTGTTCAAGTATCTTGGTGCACTTAAAAGAGTGTTCAACATCCTTAGGCACCAGGGAACTACCAGTTAAAACTGAGGTAATTCCATCTTGCTCCGGTCAAAATGGCTGTCACGAACAGAATGGCATGCATAGGACAGGATGTGGGGAAACAGGAGCTTTTATTCACTGCTGCTGGGAGTAAACTGGCCATGGCCGCTGTGGAAATCAGTGTGGAAGTTTCTCAGAAAACTGGAGTTGGAATTAGTATGTGACCCAGTTATACCACTTCTGGACGTATACTCAAAGCAAGCTCTTCACCACATTGGGACCCCTTTTGCAGATGTAAGCACAGGTTTGTCCTTTTCTCGGAGACCTGGGTGGACTGAGAGGCTAAGACTCCTGATGAGAAGACAGCCCGGCCACCTCGCGGTGGCCTTCTCTGTCCTAGGTCCTCATAGCAGTTCCAGACCCCTTCAGATGCTGTTTTTCTTTTTGTTGTTGTTGTTGTTTTAATTTTTACTTAGGATGCTGGGTGTCTTCCCCAGGGGCTTTGAGTCTAACCTTCATGAGACCAACCAGCCTGTGTACAACTCTTAGGTACCAGTTCACTGAATGGGGGGTGTATTCTTTCACCTAGACATGCTATTTTCTATCAAACTGTCAGGCTGATTAGTTTAGCTCTTAAAAAACTGAGCATATTTAACAGGCAGTACCCCACCCCATTACCACCCCCAGTAAAGCTTGGATGGAGGACAGTGAGAGGAAGTTGTAAACCTGTACTGCCTTTTTTAAAGAGCCAAGTTCCCAGGCTTGCCACAGAAACCTCAGCTCTGCCTGGCTCCTTCTCACGGGCTGTCCAGCCTGTGTGTATCCGCATCACGGCCGTCGAGCTCACCCTCGGTTCAGCGAGAACCATCTTAATGTCCTTTAAAAATGAGCTTACCCCTGAAATTCCCAAGGGATTGCTCCTGGGGGTGATGAGTTTGGAAAAGGGTTCTATAGGATCCATTATATCATGGAGATGTTTGCAGAGGATAACCACCTCCCACACAGGAAGACATCAGGACGAAAGCAACACTGTTTTAGCAAGAAAGGCTCAATCAGTTGTGCTCTGTGGTCCCTGTCATCTGTTAAGTTGGGGCAGGTCTTGTTTACAGCTCTGATCATTGCGTTCCACAAAGCGCAAACGAGTCCAGGAATTATGGACTCCAAAACTGCTTTCTGTTTTTGTTTTTTATGTAGGTGGCACAAGTGGAAACAAACTCAAGAAGATGCTCCAGAAGCGAGAAGGTAAGTCTGCGTCCAGTGGGTAAGGATGAGCTCGCCCGTAACTGCTGCAAGTAGGGGAACAGCAATGAGGAATGTGTCCGTAGAGAGCTTGGACTAGGGCCGTGAGAAAGGGTTGGCCTTCAAAGGCTCGCAGATCTGGACGGCTCGTTCTGTGGGTACGTGGTGTGGTGCTCTGCTAGATAAGTATTATTACTCATAAGCATTTGCCCCATCCCCCAAAAGCTGTCAGCGTGAACTCAGAAACAGTGGAATCGTGTTAACTGAATGTCGACTATTTTAGACTTGTGAAACACGTCTGAGCTGAGGACCCTAACCCGACCTGGTGGGGTAGGAACAGAATGATATGGTTGGTGCTCTGCCTATCCAGTCAGCATTAGGAAAAGGTGTTCCCATGGGGAAACCTTCCTATCACTAACTTCTACAAAAAACAAAACAAAAAAAGTTTCTGACTTATGTGATAGACAGCAACAAGGAGACATAGGAGTAGAATATTTCGGAAGTCAAATGCGGGCTCTTGGTCACGCGTAGGTCACGCGGAGCCATTGTGCTGTCCAGTGAACACCCTTCCTCTCATCCCCCTCCCTCTATACCATTAGGTGTTGAAGAGATTAGAAAATGTGAGCCGTGTTTCTGCTGTGATACGTTTACCCTCCTCCCTCCTAGCTTGCAGTGGAGCCTAAAGAGGGGTGCAGGGGGGAGGCTGGATAACAAGCAGGTGCAGGGGAGAGCGCTGTATGATATATCACAGCAGGGTGGCTCAGCTCAGCGCAACCCACTGCACATCGTAAAGACGAACAACTAGAAAGGAGCTTAAAGCCTCACGACATGAAAAGGTGATAAGCATTTAAAGGGGGGGTGTCAATGAACCCACTTTGATCCTGGCATGTGTGTATAGCAGAAATATCTACAATTTCTGTGTCAACTCAGAACACAGAGAAGCTAGGCCACGCTGAAGTTCTAATAGTAGCCTGGGGCTGAAGAAGTACTCAGTAGCAGTTAAGAGCACCGGCTGCTGTTTCAGAAGTTCGGGATTTTATTCCCAGCATTCACAAGGTGTTTCACAATTGTCTAGCACTCTGGTTAGGGGGTGATGCCCTCTTCTGGCCTTTGCTAGTACTGCGTGTACATGGTGCACAGACATACATGTAGACAAAACACCCATAAAATACAAACCTTTTTAAAACACAGGAGGACATTTTTTCCCCAGTAGTAAAGAGAATATTGCTCTCAAAAGATAATTTATTCTTTGTCTTTGGGGAACTAATCTCTTCAGGACCTGTCCCATCAAAGTCGAATGTAGCTGTCGCTGAGCACTCGGCCAAGGAATTCCTAGGTGGTCTGAAACGCGCCAAACGACAGCTGTGGGACCGCACCCGGCCTGAGGTACAGCAGTGGTACCAGCAGTTCCTGTACATGGGCTTTGATGAGGCGGTGAGTGCTCATCTGATGGGGATCCCTGGACACTCTAGGGCAGGCTGTGTGGGGCAGAGGTCTGGACTGAGGAAAAGGGCTGGAGATGTTAGGCTTTGCTTCTTCCATTGTTTTCTCTGTTGCTCTGTCAAACTCTCGAGTTCTTGTGTAGCTTAAGGTCACAGTCTACTGGCTCTAGTGAGAACATCTTGGTAAATCATGTCATGATAGCAGGCGTATGTGTTAAGAAAGCGGTGGCTATAAAGCAAGAAGCAAGTCTAAATTTGCTGTATTCATATCTTTTCATATAAATGCGATATTACCTGTTTGTTGAGACAGGGTCTCCTGTAGCCTAGCCTGGCCTCAAACAGTCTATAGCCAAGGAAGGCCTTGAACTCCCTAGTGCTGACATTATGGGTGTGTATCAGCATACCTAGTGACTTTTACAACTGCCGGTCCTGAGAACTCACCCACTCTGAAACACAGTATTGTCCCTTTAGTCGGTAAAGCCTTCATGACCTGATTACTTTGCACCAGAGCCTCACCTCTTAAAGGTCCCGGCTCTCCAGCAATGTCACACCGGGCACCAAGCTTCTAGCTTCCAGGAGCACACAAACCATAGCCAAGCCACAGGGTACCTTATTACAAACGTATGGGCCCACTCTCCACCGCACTCTGGTCAGCCGGGCGGAGAGGAGGGATCCAGGGAATCTGTGAACCGAGAGGCTACATCTAGACTCCCAGAGAACCCTATTTTCCGAGAAATGCCTTCAGCCCTGCTGCCCAGTTTTAACTGGGCATCCTCAAAATAACTCAGCATTGTCACCTATACCATAAAAAGAGACTCGCAGGTGTTTGGGGGAGATTTCACCAATGCACTTACAAGCAAAGCTGCTTTGCGGCTCACGTGGGTGGGAAGCACCTGCGCGCAGTGCGGCTCACGTGGGTGGGAAGCACCTGCGCGCAGTCAGGAAGTTAACTGTTTCATGAGACTATTTCAAGTCACATATCGCCGTCTGGGCTACAGGTACAGGTAAGAAGGCAGCAGACATGCTCTCTAGAGTCCACGCACTGGAAACCATCCACAGAGTCCAGCATAGACCACAGGGCATCTGCAGCCAGGAGGCTGGACATGTTTTCCTAACTGGACATGAGACACAGAGAGTGGCCGACATGCTAGGCAGGGCCGAGCAGCCTCCCCTCGTGAGAACAAAGCGTGTGGCAGCGCCATCCCTTCCTCCCCATTCCCAGCTTCTACCCATACCTGTTGCCTTGATCCTCAAGTATGTCTTCTGCTGTGCAAGTAGCTACATACTTAAGCTAACCTGTGTCAGGAGTGAAGTACTTAAAAATGGCTTCATTAAGCATTTTTCACAACTCAAATGACTCTGCTGTGTGTCCGTTGTTCCTTTCTTAGATCCATGTTTGTTCTCCTTGGTGGAGCTACTGGGAAACAGGTGGGCTCAGATGAAGGGTCCTTATGATCGTCAAGTTACACATCCCCAAAAGTCCTTCAGAAAGGGTACCCATGTTCTAGACTCATCAGCATCTTGTGTTTGGAATATTTAAGCACACATATTTATTTATTTGGTAGATGAGAATGTTATAATGGCCAACATTAAATAGTTATTAAACTTTTAATATGGGTTAATGGCTAAAACATAATGTCTGGTAACAAAACCAAAAAGGGGGGGGGGGTAGGATTGAGGAAGACTATGATGATTAGGTTTGCATTAAAAGACCGAAAGGAGCTCTGCTCAGATGCTGTGAGAGGTGTTCTTTGCACTGGAA
Organism: Micromys minutus; assembly: GCF_963924665.1. Taxonomy (NCBI): domain Eukaryota; kingdom Metazoa; phylum Chordata; class Mammalia; order Rodentia; family Muridae; genus Micromys; species Micromys minutus. The sequence continues at coordinate 85,064,874 of NC_137974.1, forward strand.
TGGTACCATTGCTCTCTATATTTGCCCTGACTTGGACTGTCTTATTTATATATTCATAAAACATCAGACACATGGTCAAGGCACAGCTGCCTCCTGCAGCATTCCTGGAGAGGCTCATCCCACACGGTGCTCATCTGGGAAAGGATTCAAGGCCACAATCCAGAGTGGTTCCTACTGAACGCACATTGCCCTTCACATTATCCTAACACAAAGACAAAAAAAAAAAAAAAAAAAAAAAAAAAACATGCAAATCGGAATTGGACTGCGTTTAGCATTTCCCTAGCCATTCCGCTAAAATGAAAACTTACTTCTGAGACCCTCCCCCCCCCCACCAGAAGATTCAAAGAAAGAGGCTAGTGTGGTGCTAGCAAATCTGCATTTTCCAGTCTCCGTAGTATTCAAGTGTGGGGTCGCACAGCCATGGCCTGCAGCGCAAACTGCTCAGCCCTCTGCCCTTCCCTTTAGTTGTCTCCGCAGTTCTTTATCCTCACAGATAGTCATCACAGCCCGTCCTGGGTTCCCACCAAAACTTCAGAAGCATTCCTTTCCCTTTTGAAAAGGTGATTCATAGCAAAGAGCAGTTGGAGGAGGTCACAACAAACCACCAACAAACCGCTGGTCCTTTTCTTTGCCTTTTCATCTTTATTAACAATAGCTCTCTCCTTTCCTAATTACCTCCAATAGACTTCAGGTTTCAGGAAAGCCAGGATACTCCGGCTTGCTTTGGGTGTTTTCCGGTGTTTTCACGGGGCCTGACAACCACAGCCCACTTCACACCCTGCACAGTGACTCCGCGCCTGTGCACACTCATACCAAGAACATGGATGAGGTGTCCCAGGTGCACTGCCCCAGAGCTGCAGGTGCCGGTGGCTGCCTCCCCGGTGGCGGGCCAGCAGGGTAAGGAGGCACGACCACAGTGATGTAGAGGATAGTAAGAGCCGGCCGGGCTGTCACTGCGCTGGACAGAGATGCACATATTTATCTCATAAGGAGAAAGAATGCTCAGGAGTGGAATATACCTTTGCGTGGTGGAGATGATCAATGGGCAGACGGTCCACACTGGCCTCCTGGGAACAAAGTGTTATGACAAGCAGCTGCCGTGATGCCGGTTGTCACTGGAAAAAAAAAAAAAAAGCCAGTGTTTCTGAGGAGTGTGTGTCTTCAAACCCATTCCTTACCAGTCTCTTTTCCTGCAGAAATTTGAAGATGATGTCAGCTATTGGCTAAACAGAAATCAAAATGGCCACGACTACTATGGTGACTACTACCAGCGTCATTATGACGAAGACGCGGCCATTGGTCCCCACAGCCGGGAAAGCTTCAGACATGGAGCCAGCGTCAACTACGATGACTACTGAGCTCCCTGAGGTGACACAGAGCCTGTGCCTTGCTTCAGCTGGCCTCCCTACTGTACCACGGGAACGTCAGGCGAAAGCAGACAGCGTGCCTTTGGCATTCCATGCATGCGTGTAACAGTATATGCCGCCCTTAAAAGTACAAATAAAAGCATTTTTAGGAGAAGTGTTGGAATTCACTTGGGAGAAGCGTGAGCCACGGCGGTTCTAATCGCTTCAGTTTTTGAAGCTGGCACACCATCCGAGGGCCTCTCCATTTCCTTCCGGGACTCCTTTCAAAATCTCATCAGGACAGGCGTGAAGGTCAGAGCGGTATGTTCGTTAACATGTCATTTGCTTGTACGAAATGCAAAATATTGATTCAACAGGAAAATCCAGTTGGTAATGAGGTTTAGTTTTAAACATGATCTGGAAAGTTCTAAGCAGCGGTGAGGGGCTTTCTCTGCCCCAGGAGCAGGGCCATGCAGGAAAGAGCACACACTGACCTGACTGAGGTCTAGTGGGTCTCAGAATCACACTTACATAAACATTCCAATGTGCTTCAATTGACCCACAAACATTTCTTTAAAATGGCTTCCGTTTCCCACTGGGTTTAAATAGCCCAAGTGAGGTTTAAGAAAAGCGCATTGGGATGGGAAGAGGAGAACGAGAGAGGAAGGGGAAGTGTGGGATGGGAAGAGGAGAATAAGGAAGGGGAAGTGTGGAATGGGAAGAGGAGAATGAGGAAGGGGAAGTGTGGGATGCGAAAAGAAGAATGAGGAAGGGGAAGTGTGGGATGGGAAGAGGAGAATGAGGAAGGGGAAGTGTGGAATGGGAAGAGGAGAATGAGGAAGGAGAAGTGTGGGATTCGAAGAGGAGAATGAGGAAGGGGAAGTGTGGGATGGGAAAAGGAGAATGAGGAAGGGGAAGTGTGGAATGGGAAGAGGAGAATGAGGAAGGGGAAGTGTGGGATCGGAAGAGGAGAATGAGGAAGGGGAAGTGTGGGATGGGAAGAGGGGAATGAGGAAGGAGAGGTGTGAAGATGGAAGCTGGTGACCCAACAGCCTACAAATTGGAAAGGCATGGACAACCTGGAAAGAGGCCTTGCAGAATGGGCGTTACAGTTTGATGGGTCACAGCACTCTGACAGCACAATGAAAGCGTGTCCCTCTTTTCCTAAAACATTACATGCTGTTTTCTTACATCGTCTCTGGAACACTGTGACTGACAAGATCTAGGTAGTAAATTACTTCTACCTAGTGCGATAAACATATACCATCTAAGACTTCCCATTGAAAGCCAGGTGTGGTGGCTCCTGTCTGTAACCCCAGCCCTCTGGAAGCCGAGTAATGAAGATTGCTTGGATCCAAACAGTGTTGCCTGAAACAAGCGAAAAGCAAGCATGCAGCCATTTCGAGGTATCAGTTTCAGTGGGATCAGGTACTGTCACTATTACCTCTACATTTCCATCACTCCAACCCAAACTGTCCCAATTAGAATGACAACTCTTCCTGCCACCTCCACGGGTCCTGGGAAACCTCATTCTTCTCATAACTTAATGTATTTTAGTTATCACAATGATGGGGTTCTTTGGGATCTTTTCCCAGACAGGATCACTTTATTTTTGTTCACCCTCTCGTCTACCTCAGACCCCTTGATCCCCCAAATTGCCTCCCTGTTTCCATGTCTCACATATGTTTACACTGCTAACCCAGATCCTACGTGAAAGAAAAAAATATATACATGTATGTCTTTCTTTCACCCTCCATCTCCCTCTCCCCATTTTCTTGCAAAATACATAATTCTGTTTGTGTGTGTGTGTGTGTGTGTGTGTGTGTGTGTGTGTAGTATGTGTGTATGCAAATATATCAATGTCAGGTGTCTTATTGGTTCAGTGATAATACACTATTGTACTGGCTGGTTTTGTGTGTCAACTTGACACAAGCTGGAGTCATCACAGAGAAAGGAGCCTCAGTTGAGGAAATGCCTCCATGAGATGCAGCTGTAAGACATTTTCTCAACTAGTGATCAATGGAGGAGTAATCAGCCTGTTGTGGGTGGAGCCATCCCTGGGCTGGTGGTCCTGGGTTCTATAAGAAAGCAAGCTGAGCAAGCCAGGGGAAGCACACCAGGAAACAGCATTCCTCCACAGCCTCTGCATCAGCTCCTGCCTTCAGTTTCCAGCCCTGCTTGAGTTCCTGCCCCGACTTCCTCAGGTGATGAACTATGATGTGAAAGCATGAGTTGAGTAAATCTTTCCTCCCAACTTGTGTTTTGGTCAGTGTTCTCATCACAGCTAATGAAGACAACCACGATCAAGGCAACTTATAGGAAGGGGGTTGATGTGGACCTTTCAGTGTCGGAGGCTTTAGAGGCCTTTCAGTATTAGATGGTTAGGGAACATAGCAACAGGCAGGCATGATGCTGAAACAGGAGCAGACTTACTTACATCTTGAGACAGAAACACAAGGCAGACAGAGCTAACTAGAAAAGATGAGCCCACATCAATGTCAACCCCTAGTGACATGTTTTCTCTCACAGGACCGCACCTCCCAATCCTTCCCAAATAGTTCCACCGAGTTTGGGCTAAGTATTCAAGCATGTGCGCTTATGGGAATTATTCCCATTAGAACTACCACATAGGGTCTCTCACTGAACCGAGAGCTCACAAATTAATGAACTTTGAGCCCCAGAGTTCTGCCGGTCCTTGCCTTCATCCCTTACCCTTGTCCCTTCAGACAAGCACTGCCACAGGAACTTGGGCCCCTTTGTTTGTGAAACAAACATATCACTTCACCCTACTAGGCCATCTCCTCAGACCTCTGTATAATGTTCCCCGTTATACCACATACAATTCTGCATTAGCACCCAACTAAATAATAGTCTGTCTTTCAGAGTAGTTTGATGAAGAGTGAGCCCAGATTTGGATTCTCCACTGCCCTCCCTGTGTCTTCTGTATACCGAAAGTCTGTGGCCTATGGCCTGCCTGTTGTCTCTCTGGTGTCTAATTTTTCCATATTGTCTCTTCCTAACAAAGGGCTCTAATCTATACTTATTGAGTAGTATATATAATATAGGAAAGGGGTGTGACATTCTTTTCTATGGAAATAGTTAGCTGAGCTTTATAAGGGAAGAAATTACTTGACTGACCCAGAATAGCATTCAAAACCACACATAGATGTTGTCCAACATACACCCAAATATTGCTTTCACCGTTTATGGTGGATGTTTGTTTTGTGTTAAGGATTCTTTCAACCTGTTGATTGTTTTCAGCAAATGATTAGCACAACACACACATACGCTGTTCTGGGCCAGGGTTATGGAAAAGCACATGGCTTAACATAAGGCTATGCATTCAACTTAAGTTGTAAAGGTGGTTACACATGAAATCCAGGTAAGACTGGCTACAATGTTTTCTCAAAGGCGACTTAAGCTTAAAGCAGGCTGAGTATAAAGTAGAACAGACCTAGGATAGTTTTAAGTGGTCTCAAAGCAGTGGGCAAGGTCTGCCAAAGTCCAGGTTCTGAAGGTAAGTGGTATTTTTTAAAAAGGCTCCATCGTGTATTTATATAGAATCTTATTTATTAATTCATCCATTGACAGACCTTTCTCGTTGTGTATACGCAGCAGCAGACACACAAGTGCGAGTACCTGTGATCTGTTGATGCAGATCCAGGAATGGCACATCTGGAGCATATGGAAGTTCTTGCTGTGGTTTAGGAATCTCCACTGCAGCAGTTTATGTATCCACACAACACTTATATAAAAGAGTTCAGCGTGCCAGGGCCCCTCCCTCTCCCTCCAGCATCTGTGGGTGTGCGCAGCTCTACTTTCTGTATGCAGGAATCCCCTCTGGCTACTTCACCTACATGAGAGTTTTACTGTATGAGGGGTTAAATGTAAAATGTCCTCCCACAGACTCACACAATGAATACTTGGCTCCGAGCTGGTGCCATTTGGGAGTTTGTGGTAGTTTTAGGAGGCGGGGTGTATCTGGAGAAACAGGAGGTTTTATCTGCCTCCCAGTTCATTCTCCTATGAGCCTGCCTGCCATGGTGGGGCAGCTCTACTCTACCAAGACCAGCCAACCACAGTGAACTTAACCCCTCAAAATCCTGAGTCCAAATAAACTCTTCCTCCTTTAAATTGCATTTGTCGGGTATTTTGTCCCAGCAACAAAAGGTTTGCTAATGCACAGAGTACTTATCTTTCTGGCTTATAGACTGTTACAGTCTATAACATACAGCAGTGTTTCCTTCTATGACACGGCAGTATGGCTTCCCACCGTAGCTCACACTTATGTTCTAGCTGCCATCCTAATTCCTGAGACAAAAAAAGAAAACCCAGGGAACTTACCACTAATGTTAGTTTATCAGGGTGGCTATGAATGTAGTGTGTGTCTTAAATAACAACAATTTCCTTGCAATTCTAAAGAATGGAAGCTCAGGACTGGGAATAGGTAGGAACCAGGCATGGGAATAAATGCCTATATCCCCAGTGTTCAAGAGGAATTAAATCATGGGTACAAGTGAAATTCTGTCTCAGGAATAATAATAATAAAAAAACTGTCAGCAGGATGTTTTCACACACACACTGCCATTTAGGCTTGCACACGGCTAGGCTTGCACACGGCTGTGCTTACACACGGCTGTGCTTACATATGACTGTCTTGTGTTCTCACCTTTGTAAATGCACATGTGTGCTATGTAACTTTCCTTTCGTAAGGGTACCAGTCAGACTAGATTAAGCTCCACTCTGAAGACCTTATCACAAATCAACTTTATAGAACATACTTCTCAATTCTGCGGTATTCTGTGGGAGAATTTAGATCACATGAATTTGGGAGAGTGCAATTCAGCCCCTGACACAGTCCTGAGGTCCCTGAGCAGGCTATCACTAATATTCCCGTTCAACCTTATGCATGTTTCATATTCAGTGTCCAAAGGTTGCACTGTGCTTAGCTGGAGTATGAGAAGCATATATCCACCTTGCTCTTAAAAATGTTTCTTCCTTGCATTGTAAACGTAGTGATTGGTGTTAAGTCAAATACTTGGACTCTTAATCCTGGGCCTTTATGTTACATTAGTTTAACCTCAAACCAATGTACATAAATCAAACCTTCAGAATCCAACAAATATCCAAATAGATTTTTATAAACATTGAAGTCTGTAGGAGTCTTTTGTTACTATAGCAAAACTTTTATTGATGTTTTATGCTGTAAAATATTACAGACCTGCGTAGTGATGGCTTCTCAGTGCAGTGGTTCAAGTCTGCACGTGGAGGAGTCATGCTTAGGGGCAGCGCTCTGGTAACTGACCTGACCCCTCCCCATGACACCTCCTTGGAGCACCAATTAAGATTAAGTTTCCATCCTCTCAGTACCTCAAGAAATGGAGCTGAATGAACCGTCACATGAACCGTCACGCTGTAGTCTAGCCACCCACTCCACAGCTCAAACTTCCTGATGAAAATGATGAAAATGGCCCCATCCCTATCATGGTAAGTAAGATGCAAACAAGACACAAACATGAGCTAACCTTGGTGATGAAAACAGAAAAGCCTCTAGATACTGTGATAGCAAATTCTCAGGATTGCAGAATTCTCTAACACCCCATTCAAAGGTGCCAATCAACCACCAAGAAAGGTTAGGTCACCAAACAAGTTATTTTGACAGATCCATGGCAAAGTTAACTTGCAATTCTTGATTCTGAAGAATAATTAAACAACCCCCAAATTCCCTACTAGTCTTACTAGACAGCAATACAGGACTCACCCCAGGTTCTACCAAGGTCACATGACTGAGGTACCACCAGGGTCACAATTAAAGTTAATGCCACAAGGGTCCACCTGACTAGAAGGCAGGGCTCAGTATTCAGTTCACTCAGACTACGGCTTGTACCTTGTTAGAGCCCAAACTGGAGCAATCTCTCCCCTATAAGCAACAGCAGTGACATCCCAAAGGAAATCACTTCCAAAATGCAGCTTCTGGTTGCTATTAAAAAAGAAAGTTATAGATTCGGTAGTTAATAAACAGTAGGAATTTACTGCCTATAGTTCTGAGAGCTACAAAGTCTAAGATCAAAGTGCTGACAAATTTTGGAGTCTGTTAAGGGCCACCTTCTGTTTCAGAGATGGTGGCTTCTCAGAGCAGCAGTCCAAGCCACAAGCAAGAGCCACTGAGACTCCAATAGAAAGGTCCCGCTCTGTCTTCATCAATTTACAGAAGCCTCATCTCTTAACACTACTGCACCAAAGAGTAGGTATCTACATGTAGATCCCGCTGGACCACAGCAGCCATTACCTACCCACCATCAACTCTATTTCCCTCCCTGCCTAAGATGCTATCATGCTTGATTCAAAACTCAAGTGTTTTCTTCAATGCATTACTACCTTTCTTAGAGGGTATGATACACATCTATTTCTCTTCTACTGTGAGAATATTCTATGGTAACAGAAGAGTGAATCTTATGAAAGGATTCCAGATACTAGTGTGTAATAAGCTAAGGGAATTCTGGGTCTTCAGGCTTTTGGATACTCCTAATTATCTATCAAGCTCCGAGCTATTTCTGTCCACATTCTTCTTCTTTGGTCCAAATTTAGCATTACTAATTTCCAAGCAAGCTTCTGCTTGCTCACCCCATCTCTGTAAATGATGTATCACTTAGTTCAGACCAAACTAATAGGGCCTAAGAGAAAGAGGCTGGGGGTGTAGTTAGAGACTGTAGTAACTGCTTAGCAAGTGTGTATGTTTGTGTAGGTTGTTCCTGATTCTTTCTTATGTCATGTTCAATCTTTGGCCCAGCTTCGGAATCTTCTGGTAAATTTAGCATGACAAAGTCAGAGCATCTTTGGCTGAATTCTAGAGCCTTTCATTATAAATAAGTAAACAAAAAAATACCCCCTTTTTATTTTTTTAAAGCCCAACATGGTTTTGGAGAAGAACCCAAGCTCAGCTATCACATGCTCCTGTTGTGGTCACTTCTATCACCTGGTCCACACCATTATCTCTAGGGCATCTGTTGGGTTTCTGCTGCTAACAAGGAGGATCAATCTACTTAGAGATAGGCTGGTTTTGTGCATTGTGTTTTCCTTCCATTTATTTTAAGGTACAGAATAAAACCCTAGCACAAACCTTGAGAGAATTCTTAGTAAAAATGAAAACTCCCAAGGTTTTCATTTCACTCAGCAAAACTGGCTTGAATTCCACACCAGGAAAATGGAAGTTTTTGTTCCACTTGGTTTGTGCTGCCACGTGGCACAACACTGATCTGAACCTGGGCTGAGCTCTGAAAACTTCACACCACAGTTAACTTGGGCCCCGAACCTCAAATCCACAGTGCTGAAGGGACACTGGGATTTAAGACTTCAGCTTTGGGATTTAGGATGCTTGAACTGCACAGTTCAGGAAAATATTCCCAAGTTAAACAAAATAAATCCTGAAATTTGAAACAGTTGGTTTTAAGCATTTCAGATAAAGACATATACACTTGTGGGTATCACATGTGCAGATTCGGCCCACGTAGCACACAGATGGTTCTAATGGCCACATATCATGGCATAAACCTGGATGTTCTCAGAATTTCCTCAAAGTTCCCAAGTATTATTCTCAGCAACCCAACGTCTGACATAAAGCAGAGAAAACCATCTTTGTAGCTCAAAGCCATGATTGGCGAGTTTCAATATTTTATTAAAATAGCATATTTAACCATGGTTAACCAAGAATACGTTAACATTGCCCCCCACCCCATCCCAATACGCAGCACAACACAGTAGTGATTTCAAATCTCTGATCAAGAACCAACAAGGGTTGTTTCAAAGTCAAGTTTGCAACTGAAAACTAGACCTTCAGAAAATTCTGAATTAAAGAAGAAATACGAAGCTCTCTAACAGTTCTCTCATCTGTCCCCAGTTAAACACTGGTGTACCATCCACCTGACAATACCTCTAGGATTTTATTCTTTATGCATAGTGTAATGTCTCACCTATAAGTACCCACTTTTATAAATAAAATTGGCATTTTCTACCCCATTTAATGTTTCTTTACAGCTTCACAAAGAAACCAGTAAATAAAACTGTCAGTGACAGTTACAGCATACACTCTAACAGCAAGATAAAAAACCTGAAAATAGCAGAGATGCATCTAGGCTGTTGTACATAAAAAAGACAGATTTAAAAAGTGCAAGGCAAAGTCTGCAGATTCCAAGGGAGCTTTTAGGCACATCAATGTCTTTAAAGCAAGCTTCAGAATAAAATTCCAGTTTGTTCTTCATGACACCTGTTTAAGTCTTTAAAAAAAAATCCCACAAAAGTCCACCTCATAAGGGTAAAACAGAGTCTCGTATCCTAAGGCTAACTCAGCTGTGGCGCGTCCGGCCCTTCTTCACTCTGGCAGGCTTGGGTTTAGGGATGTACTGGTTATTAGCCTGGTATTCTAGTTCCTTCCGGAAGTAATGGATGGCTTTGTTCAACCCTTCCTCCAGTGGGACCTGTTGGAGAGAGAGAAAAAGGCACAAGGTACCATTAACAGACAGACTTCCTTAAAGCCAACCCCAGATGCACTAGAGATGAGAGATTGCAGTCAGTTTCCTGCTTCATGAGGACACTGAAAGCCTCACTCTGGACAGAAGTGCATTAAGGCCATTGCAGAGCTGCCTAAAGTCCTTTAGAGCTGCTTTCATAACGCATACTGCAATTGTGCTAGTGACGCCTCGGCAGTGACCTCAAGCCCTCCTCTTCAGACATGCCTACTGCAGGTAGCTGCACAGACCGTCTCTGAGACATATGCAGGTCTGCTTTTGGGAGGAAACCTTTCAAGGAAGACACTCTGAGGAGGCTGTCCTCAATTGCCTTTCTGGGTCTCCCCAGCGACACACCTGACCTTGTACCAACGGCATAGGTAGGGAAGGACCCAGGGAACATGACATTTAAAGCAGTCTTAACCAGGAGCTGGAAACAAGGAACAGAAGGCAATTAGCTGCTCAATCAAAGGCGGAAAGGAAAGGCTGTGGTGGGGAGGCACTGCCAAGAATAAGAGTCAGTTTGCTGCTGTGTGTCTGTCTTCATTGTGATGATGGTTCTGTATGTCTCAAAATACATCAGAACACATCATGGTAGAAGCTTTAAATACGGGCATTTTGCTGTTCAGTACATGTGACCCTAAGAGCAGAGGGAACATAATTAGACAAATTAATCCAACTGAGAAGCTTCTCTCTGGGAATAAATAACAAGCAGGCATGGCCTTCAGAGTGAGAGAAAACACTTGTCAAATATGTGTCTGCTAAGGGGTTAAAATAAGAGCAGATAAGAAAAAACCCAATAGGTTTAAATAGGCTTTTTCCCCCAAGAGAACACACAGAAATGGTCAACAGGTATATGAGAATTCTTAGGACCACCAAATATCAGGGATACACAATAAAAACACCTCTTCAGCCAGTTAAGATGTCTCCTCAGTGAGTCGCCCATGCTCACGTGCATGCTCACCAATTATGTTTAAGATGAGCATGTCTTTGGATGAGACTCAATCTATTTCCTATCAGTTAAGACTCTTACTACAAAAAACTCAGTGGCAAATGTCTCCTGTTCTGTATCTCCATGTCTTTCAGAGGACGTGTGATAAGACACAAGTTCTAAACACACATCCTGGCTATATATCCACCTCCAAAACCAAGAGTACTTATTTCGTAAATATGCATTGAATATTTTCCAAAAGCATTTTATTTAAAGCACACGCTTTGCTAACAAAAGGACAAATGATAAATTCCTTTAAAGAAAGAAAAGAGAAAAAAAAAAGGCTAGAGAACAGCGAGGGCTCAGCTGTTGAGCCATTTGTTGCTCTTGCAGAATCTGAATTCCTCACACCTACACAAAGGCTCACAGCCATCTGTAACTCCTGTTGTGAAGAACACAACACTGCCCTCCTCTGGCTCTTGTGGGCACTGTGTGTATGTGGCTTGCACGCATACATGCAGATAACACACAAACACAAAATAAATGAATAAAAGCAGAAAACTCAGAGAACCGGGACCTCTGCTTCTGTGCTTTGCTTTGTGCAGATGGGACTACTAGACTTTAAGTCTGAGCAAACTCAGTTTTATTTCATTTACCAACTTTCTGTCCTCTGCCGATCTCTCAAACTCAAGGTATCACACACCCGCACAAGAGTTGAACTAAACATCTAACATCCCAACAGATTCTGACATTCTTGAGTCTGTCTTCTCACACTGTGTTACACATTTGTAACAGGTAAGCGGAGCTCTGGGCAGCATGCAATGGCAGCCCATCTACCCATGTTTATCCTTCCTTTACTGCGTCTCCCCTTCGGTAACAGCTGCTGGAGTAGCTGCCATTTGAGGCTACATGCTTGCCCAGAAAAAAAAAATCTCTCTCCAGAGGGACAGCCAGACACAGTAGATGAAAAGATGTATCTTGCTCCTGCAACCTGGTTGGCCAGGGAAATTTTCAAAAGAGATAAACCTATAAAGGACAGACACATATGGCGCCGGAGATAGGTGTTCAAGGACAGGGAGGAGGTCCCCATAACAGACGGAGAAGGAGACTGGGAGTTCACAGTATGAATGCAGCCTAGTAGATTTCAGTGTCTAGTACAGTGACCTAATGCTGTGACCCTTTAATATAGTTCCTCATGTTGTGGTGACCCCCAATTATAAAATTATTTCATTGTTACTTCATAACATGCTACTCCCAGGATGGTGTGATGTCTTTCAGTCTTCACACTTTGCAGCTGGAGTTCCATCATGGAGACTTTATGACTAGACTGCCTCCACCTAATTATGAACTCTCACCTAATTATCCCCAGACTCCAGGACCCTGCAATTATGCTGCTGTTTCCCTCAGATGAACTGAATGTGAAATGTCACCCAGACCACGATGCTATTTCCAAGGAAGTGGGACCTTTGGTTATATCTGCCGATGGTTCCTTGCTTCCTATCCCTGGAGTGTGAGAATCAACTGCCACACATCTGCAGCTCTGGTGGGGTGGACTGAAACCCTGTGACAGTGAACCCAAGCCACTCTTTTCTCCCTTTACAGCAATGAGAAAAATGACACACACACCTCAACACTGCCTTTGGAGACTGACGCATGTCACAGTTAACGGTAACTTAACCCTGATGGACACGGACTACCTGTTAAAGAGTCTTTATCAGGCTGATCTGTAGACATGTCTGTGAGATACGGCCTTGGTTGTCTAACTGATGTAGGTCAGTCCAGACTACTGAGGAGAGCACTGAGGAGAGACCTGGAAGTGTAAGCCAAATAATCCCCCTTTTCCTCCCCAAGGTGCTTTTGGTAAGAGTGTTTTATCACTGCAACAGAATAAAACCAAAAAAACCAATGTGTTTATGCACTCCTGAGAAAAGCGAGGTCATACAGGATGCTCAGCCACGCTCACTAACAGGACCACATACCACTGAATATGGAGAAAACCTTGTACTTGCCTGGATGTTCAGGCTCTCTCTACTTCACAGGAAAGCTCCTAACAAGGGCCGAGGCTCAGGAGGAGGACAGGGAGAATACCTCTCTCCAGAGGCAGTAGACCTCCTTCAAACTTACCACAGGTTCCCACCCCAGCATCAGTTTTGCTTTTTTGATGTCTGGTTTTCTTTTCTGTGGGTCATCCTGGGCTTCAGAGAGAAACTGAATTTCACTTCCACTACCTGAGTTATTGGAGGGAGAAAAAAAAAAGTAAGGCCAAATGTATTTATGCTTTACCATCTGTGGCAGGAAAAATAATCATACCTGTAAGCAAGGACCCTATAGCTCTAATGAAGCCACATAGGACAGTCCCCACAAACCCAGGAATGCGCCTGCGTGGCCATTACTAAGCAATCACATGCCTATGCCAGGCTTGCTTCTGGTCCCACAAGAGCCTCCCAGGAGAGCAAAGAGCTTGTGTGGAGGACAAGCCTCCACCTTAGGAAACAGATGCAGATGTGCCTATGAAGAACACAGAAATATAAATGTGGGTTGGAACCATCTTGGAGGTAGATGTCCCCAATGGGCCACACCTAGTCGTCCAAGATCTAGGAATCCCCTTCCATGGAGACACTACTCTGTTCTTAACCAACAGCATGTAGACAGCAACTTGGAGCCCATGAAAACCAAGCCATCAATGCTCTAGCCAGAGCAAGCACAGAACAACTTATGTCACATGAGTTGTCAGCTCTGCTGCTGCTGCATAAAGTATGTGGAGGACAGAAAAGCCTGGCTTAGCACCCTGGGGTGGGGGACTAGACCCTAGTGACCACAAAAGAGAGCTACTGCAGTGACCACCAGGCAGGCCTGGGTAAGTCATACAGAACAGTCTCACACACACAGTCACAAAGCAACAAGGTGGAAATCCTAAGTCCTCCTTAGTTTGCAAGTCAGGGTTTTCTAAACTCTGAAGTGTGGACATTCTGATCCAAAAGGCTAGAGTTCACACCCACAGTGCCATGACACCAAAGCGTCTGGCCCATGGTTTCCATCTGGACAGTAGAGGTTTCAAAGGCGTGGTGACTGGAGGTGCACAGTGGGCGGAGCAACAGTGGGTGGAGTAACTGGGAAGACAGTCTGAATGGGACTGCTGGAACCACGGGGCGCTGTGCTTACTCGGCGGAAGACTTCAGTCTCCACTGTAACATGAAACAGCTCCAGCTGTACACAGATGCTCTCCACAGCCCTGAGCCGAGGAGGAGGAGCCCGTTCAGACAGGGCACCAACTCAGAGCATCCTGAAGCACACGTATCATGTAATGGTCTAAGCCAGACTGGCATGTCCTGAAGTCAAATTTCTGGGTTGGAAACCAGGTTTCCCAGAGCTCCGACAAGCCCGAGAGTGAGGCCAGACCCGGAATCCTGCTCCAGGGCCCCACGCACAGCCTAGTCACTCCTGACAGCTGGTCTCAATGGAGCAGTGCTCCTTACGCTGTGTCACACCTGGAGGTCACACTCTGCCCCACACACCTGCACACACATCGAGACCTGCAAGTAGACCTGGGAGTCAAGCCCTCTCGTCTCCAACTCAGACAAACTGGAAACGTTCCCCATTAAAATCTCTGCTCTGATACAATTAATCAACGGCTACTTCCTAACACAGGGTAAATGCAGATGACGCCTTTCAGAGTGCTGTAGCTTACTTACCAACAAGGTTTTTAATTAACTGGGCAAATTCCAGAATTGTGTGTTCTTCTGGGTTTCCCTAAAAAAGAAGTGGATTCTCTTACAAATGCCATGACAACAGCAGTATGTCCCTACTTGGACCACACATGACTTCAGAGATGCCTCAACCATCAACTCCCAGACAGCCCTGTCTCCGAGTAACTTCACTCTAGCTTCTTGTCCCACTGGCACATTCCGGAATGATTGTCATCTGGCCAGGGACAAATGTACAGTACCTTAAACCTTCATCTACCTGCTCTGAAGAAGAGCCTTCAGTGAGACAGTATCATTTTAAAAGGGGGCGTATACATTGGGTGAGCGTCCAGACAAGTAACTTTCACGATAGTGTTACTCTGCAGGTTTGGTTTCACAATCCTGGCTCTCCTAGGACAACGTGCTTCCTCTGAGAACTGTCAGCACCTTCCACAGTGCAGGACTGATGGTCCTGTAGAGAAAGCTGCAGCAACAATGGATGCTGTCACAGACCAGTGTTCTGGGTGAACCACGGGGACAGTCCCCATGAGCTTGATGGAGTCAGCTTGATGGAGGGAGTGGGGGGTTGTTAAGATCTGTTCTCTAACAGTGGCTGCCTTCATTTTTGCAGTGCTGAAGATAGCATGCAGGCCTTGCCAATGCTAGGCAGGTGCTCCACCAGTTCCCTAACCACTACTCTTACTCTAAGTATACGACCTAGCACACACATAGAAAAGCCTGGGAGCTGGAATTTTAAATTCCACCAGCTCCCAACTCCTGAGGCTCTCCTGGACACAGAGGTCAAAGACTCGGGAAGGCCCAGGCTTAACTGTAGACACAAAGAAAGGCAAAGCGGCAGAACAGAGTGGTAGGGGGACATGGAGAAGGGGCTTTGGGAGGGTAGGGGGACATGGAGAAGGGGCTTTGGGAGGGTCCTGGCAGACAATTTTGTGATTTGAGGGAAGACAGATTTCTAAACAGATATAGTTACTGACTGTTCTTATACAAAAGCTTCCTAAAAAGATTAAGGGAGCACAATGTACAGAGAACAAGCAGGGACTTATCGTAAGCCTCACCCAGCATACGTGTGTGATCCTCACAGAAAGCCTTTCAGGCAGCAAAGTTACTACGTTGCTCATGAATGCCTCACACTTCCCTTCTCTCGGTCTCTAACTCTGCTTGGTTCACTAGAGCACTTAGCAGATTCCCCACACAAGCCAGTCATGTGCAAGGACAGCCCGTCACAGAAGACCCTCTGGTAACTGCAGAGACAAATGGTACTCACCAAGTTGACAGGACTGCTGACGTTGCTGTTCATCAGTGCTACTAGGCCATTGACCAGATCACTGAGGGAAAAGAGAAGAGTCGGGTCAGGCACAGCCCACCAGAGTGCAGGCTGTGAGGGCACGTACCAACCCTTCCCAGACAAAAACAAAACCCAAATGAAAAACTGAATGTGGAAATAAAGCCCTGAAAATCAAGATGGCGCTTGTAACGCTAGCAGGATCATGGATGGAATGAACCCTGCAGCACTGGGGTTCGCTTTTGGTGGGTGTGGTGAGGTGGACACAGTGGGAGGATGGTGCCGGGTTAAATCTACCCTTTCTGCGCATGTCTGAAGACAATCAAGGACCAACAGAAGTTACAGTAGATATATATACACCCCATGACAGCATTTGCAGGGTCTCTGACGAAACCTCATGTTTAACGTGAGCCCACATCAGTCGACAGAAACGAACGTTGTGATTGTCTTATAAAATGAGCTCCACAGACATGAATGGACTTCAGTATGCAAACTCCATACTGGCAAACCAGAGCGACAGCCGGACAAACCGAGCACCGAAATCAACAACAGCTGCTGCCCCCTCCCCCAGCCTTCAGCAGCCCACCCTTAACACATCCTAAGAAGCTGTCAGGGACGTCTGGATGTTTCAGATGAATTGTGATCAGCCATGAGGGTGAAGAGAAGTTAGCAAACTTCCGCTTACCAAGGTTTGGTTCTGAGTTTCAGAAGCGTTAAAGTGTAGCTCTGTTAAAGAAAAGTTACTTCGTAAAAATGACACCTCAGGGAATCTAAGCGCTTGTGCTACGCCCGTGTCCAGCAGCTATGGTTCTGAATGAAGTCCACTGGAAAACCTCTCCCTCTTCCTCCAGCTTTACCGCAAGGCACGAGCCACTATGGCTCGTGATTGGCTTCCAAAAGAAAACCCGAGATTGTTTCCTTTTTTTTTTAATTGGAAAAAAAAAACATTTTTCTTTCCTTTTTGGTGTGTCGTTTAGTAAGGTTATTTTTGCTTTTCGGTTTTCGGCAATGGAAATTTTATATGAATACGTTCAGTGTTCTGTTCTCACAGATCAAGTGCAAATGCAAACCACCATTGACCATCAATGATTTTTTTTTTTAAAGAGAAACTGGCAAAAAGTCACTTCATCACCATGGCAGTAGCCACTAACTCCACAACTCGTTCTTCTGTGTGTTTGTAAGGAGACATTAAAAGCTGCCGTTCAGTAGCATCCGAAATGGCTCATAACGTTAAAGGGGTAGGGTCACGTGGTGCTAGAAGATGGCTGATTCTTAAGCAGTCATCCTCTTTGGGAGAGGAGGGAGGGCCAGGCACCTTGTATGTAATAGGTTGGCAACTTTTAAAGTCAACATTGTGTAAGTTTGTGTAGGTCACACTCATTCAGCCTGAAGCTCTTTATAAGTGTCATTTTGACAAAGTGACTTTTAAGAATATATAACATGCCTTTGTTATGTGAATGAGGACACAACCCAGCTATGAAAGTATCAGACATGTCATGCCAGATGTCAATGCAGATGACCATGTCGGCCTTGGGTCCCTGTAGTGCTGCTGAGGCAACTGTGGCTCTGGGGACAGTGAACTAAGGGCAGTAACTACAGATTGGAACACTGTACACTTACACTGTGAGGTTAAAATTTTTTTTAATTAAGAAAATAATCAGTTTCTTAAAAGGGTAGGAGATGTATTAAAAAGAGCCAAACTTTGGTCAGTTCTCTACTAAACAGCGCCTATCAGGGAGGGAACTGACCCACAGTGTGCCCACATCCTGGTGATCTCAGATACCAAGACAATGGCAGCACTGCAGAAAAAGGCTCTGCCGAAAGGGTTCACACCTATGAACAGGGGAACGACTTAAACCCTCTTTCCGAGGTATCAGGTGGGTATAGGAGGTGACCATGCAGGTCACAGCAACTAGGCGTGTGAGCTGTGGCCATGAAAGGCCGAGGGCCATGGATTTTGTTCTCGCTGAGACAGTGCAGAGCACAGGCATTGCTGAATTCTTGACGTTTTCAATCATCTACCCTTTTCCCTCCCTACCAAATGTATCTGAAGCTACTTAATTGTGTATGAGATGCCACTGAAACCAGGCAGAAGACAGGTTTGTAACCAGTGGCCCTGTAGTACATCAAGTTCTATGATGGTGGAAGAGGAGGGAGTCTGAGGCCCTGGTTCTGTCGTTCAAGGCTGAATCTGTACACCTGAAGACATTATGATCTCCTGGAAGTACATGACTGAGGGTGAACGGGGATGGGATGAAAACACATTGTTATTTTTATTATTATGAAGAGATGGTTCAATACACAGCTACAGAAATGAGCCCCAGTACATTTCTCCAAGCACCCAGTCCGAGCTTTACACTCTAGAACAGAAACTGTCCTGAGGGAGGAATGGACCACTTTCCCCTGTGAAACTGTCTCTTGGAATCAATTAACCTACTGGGAGCATTGGCCAGCCATTTCTCTTTTCAGGAAACCAACACTGACTGTGGACACACATATTATCAGCTTCTTCCGTATCTCATTTAAGAGTTTATATATTTACAGAGAAAAGTCTACACTGGTTATTTTAACTTTCAGGAAAATAAGAAGAAAGCAGGATTTCCATTGTTCTACGTGACTTCTGTTAAGCTCCTTATCCAGTGAGTCACAGTTGCTCCGGCTGAGGCTGGAAGCTACTCAGCCCTGCACCCTATAGCTGACATCTAATTCCACAGTACCCTTGGAAGGCTCCATGACACGTGGCATTTCCTGGCCAATGTCCATTTGAGGCATTTGTACTTAAGAGCAAAAAGTACATGTGTTAAAATATAGAGCTGGGCTTCACAATGACCAAGGGGGTTGAAATTTTCCATGAAATTTGTAATAGCTATTTATTAATTAGTCTTAATTCTAAATACAGGTAGAGGGTATTTCAGTGCAGTAATTGCTTATAATTACCAGCTGTGTTGACCAACAAAAGTCTAGGTAGAATTCCAAAGACAACAACAGAAGTCACCAAGTGAAAGTATTAAGGAACATGAACTTGCCTCAGCTTCAACACCGGATCACCATTAAGACACCTTTACCCTATATTCTTAAAGACTTTCTCCGTGATAAAGAGCCATGCCTGCTAAAACTGGTCAGACATCTGAATCTGCAGGTTTGATGGGTGACAATGGCCTGTAGCATTAACAGTCAAGCTCCCCGAAGTGCTGGGTAACTTTTATCTATGCAACACTAGGTGGCGGTAAGACATTAGCCAGGAACCACAGAAAAAATGGATGAAAATCAGCTTTAACTTCTAAACAGAGTAGCAAGAGGTTCCCAATCAAATATTAAAGTTAGCTCAATGCACAGGTGGGCTGTGTAAATAACCAGCATGTCCGATACTCAGCGAACTGCTTCTGCTGCTTCTACTCAGAGCCAAGGGTAGTGACAAGAGCCTTACCTAACATACTGGAATGCCCGTGTCTGAGACCCAGATCCATATACCTAGAAGGAAACCGAGAGTTAGACCTGAGAAAAACCACCCTGACACTATCAGTGGGGGGTCCCTGGAATTCTGTGGGTCTGACTTCAGAACCAGTCCTGACATGAGCTTACAACATCTTAAGGTTTATACGCCATCTTGCCTGGTATATCTAACTTTCACCCCTCATCAAAGAAGCTTCTCCTTGCACCAGATGGAAACTACCACAGAAAACCACAACTGGCCAGAATACAGAGAACTGACCATGGCGCTCATCCTCAACACACAGCTACAGCACAACATCCCACACTACATCCCCTCAAGAGCCAGAGGAAATGGCAGTGGGATGAGTCTGTGTCTCCAAGAAATGATAAGATACACCCATAGTGCTGCAACAACGTGGCTGCAGAACAAGACCTAAGATACACCCATAGTGCTGCAACAACGTGGCTGCAGAACAAGACCTAAGATACACCCATAGTGCTGCAACAACGTGGCTGCAGAACAAGACCTAAGATACACCCATAGTGCTGCAACAATGTGGCTGCAGAACAAGACCTAAGATACACCCATAGTGCTGCAACAACGTGGCTGCAGAACAAGACCCAAAGGCAACATGCTAACAAGGCTTCAAACCTAGAAAAAGAACTACAGTAACTAACAACTGCCGAGAGGGACAATTAGTCTTCCCCAGGGATGGGCCACTTAATTGGTTATACAATACCCAGTGGTCAGTCAGCCTTGAAATCATATACCCATAAACAGCACTGAATGGACTCAGCAACTGTGTTTATATATTTAAATGTTTCTGTATAACAATAATGATGATGATGATGATGATGATGATGATGATGATGATGAAAAGAGGCCATAAATTTAAAAGGGAGTAAAAGGAAATGGGAAATATTAGAGGAAGAGGATACAGGAAAGGTTGAGGGAAGGGGATGAAAGGAAATAATATAATTGTATTTTAATTAAATTATTAAGAAAAACAAAAACATCTTGAGCTACATCATATATTCTGATACTTAATATGAGCGAGAACACATATATCAGTTTTTTTTTTTCAAAAGACTGTGTCCAAGAACTGACTTCTTACTGTTTGTCAGTTGTGAGGATGACATATGAGGTATGACCTGTGCCAACAATACGTACATCTGTGAGGCTGCCAGTGGACGTGCTTTCCTCCTCAATATGGGGCCCTTGAAGATGCCATGAAGGCAAAAAATGGAAAAGCTGTTTCTTCAAAGGCTGTTACTAGTCTTCTCTGCAAACACGGTAGCTCTGACCCTGTGCATGGTGGTTGAAAAGCCATCAGGAATATCCCTTCCCAACAGAGATCATCTAAACCCCAAATATAGTGATCCCTCAGTTCCCATGGGGATTGGCTCCAAAACACTCCGCAGATACCAAAATCCAAGATGGCAATGTCCCTTTTGTGAAATGGTTTGGGATTTGCATGTAAGTTATTAACATTCTCCATACAGGAAAACAGCATCTGCCCATAATCACAGGCACCATATTTTCCAACACTTTCACTCTGAGCTGGCTGAATCTGCATCTGGGAAACCTGTGGGTAGACGCCAGATGCAGCAGGAGAGGATATGAAAGACAGGTTCACCAACACTTACAGCTAAAACTCCTGGCTTCTGTGGCTAACCCGGGTCACTTCCACTTTGTTGCCCATGTACTGGGGCCAGAGACACAGCTATGAATCGAAGGAACAAAGGTCTTGGCTTCCAGAGTTCATGCTGTGCTGGGGACCTGGGAACTTAGTCTTTCCACCAGTACCGAGTGCAATGAAGACAAATAGTGGGATCCGGCAGTTACTGCTGTCCGCAGATGATGGAGAGAATGCCCAGGAAGTGTCCAGACAGGCAAGACAGGAGCTGAAGGAGTCGGTCTGAGGACGGGGGGTGGGGAGGGTGGGAACCCTGGGAAAGTCTGTGGCACATGCTGAGCCTGATATGAGGGATCTGGGTTTCTCCTCTTCAGAAGGTCGGCTCTAGGACAGGCTGAAAGACAGGACTGAAGAACAAGAATGGGAGCACTTCAAAGACAGGACACTATAGTGGCAGGTGGGTCCAGAGCCAGGCCACCAGGAAGAACTGGTTGTCTCTAAATGATATGGAAAGAGGCCAGATATGACCACAGAGTCCCCATCACGGAGCAGCAAGGTGCCACTTAGAAGAGGAAAGCAGGCTTGGCCATTAGCAATCCATGGGGAAGGTTCAAGCATGCACAGGTCGAGTCCCAGAGTACAGGGTGAATGAAACGGGACCCAAGGCTCACTGTAAGGCTATTCCTGCGATGTGTTCTACCCACGTACTTCTCCTCCTTTCATGAAGGTAGCAGAGATGCATGGAAATGATGTGTTAACTCAGGAAACATCAAGTCCCTAAGGCAAGTCACCCTCTGTTTACTGGTGTGAAGACAGGTCACAGGCAGCCCCTGGGCAGTACTCACTGTGAGTGGCTCCCCTTGTAGTGCTTGTAAGATGAAGTTGCTGACCACCCGCCCATCATTCATGTGCATCCGTGGCCCAAAGGTGTTGAAAATTCTTGCCACCCGAACTTCCACACCTTCCTGGAACAGAGAGAAAGAATATGAGGCCTCCCTCTCTGCAGGGTGCTGCCCTCTTCAACAGTTCTAGTGCCCTGTGTGTATGGGGCCCAGGGTGCGATCCACTTTCAGAAGACAGGACTCTGTTCTGATCTGTGATGTGCTCATCATAAAGCAGCAGCTGGGTGATACAGAACTACATCCAAGCCAAAGCTGTCTCAGATTTCACTGTGCAAAGGCCAGTGGTGCGGCTCTGTGCTGGGGGAGCTATGAGACAGTTACGTGAGGGTAAACCGTTTACATAAATTGTCTCACGACAGGTGCCTATTTTCCCATGTGTGGGCCTGCCTTAAAATTTATTAGGGAACCTTCTATCTGTGAAGCTGCTGACAGAAAACAGTGATCTGCTTATTATACACTTCAAGCCACAGCCATGACGCATGCCAACTGTCTGGTTAAAATGGAAATGACATTAAATTACACAGCACAGACAAGTCTGTAATGCCAGGAATCCACCATAGATCTCAGAACCCCTCCCCTGGGGATGGCAGAGGGTAATATATTAAAGAGGGAAAGAGGGGGAAGGGCAAATTCGGCTTTCAATAAAAGATGACTCAAAAGTTTCCACTTGCATTTAATTGATGAGAAAAGTAAAGAATCAGAAGAGGATGGTTACGATTTAATCCTAAGAGACTGGAAAACCTCAGCAACTCTACAATATCAAACAGGCAGCTCTGCAGAGGAAAGCTCAGTCAAAGGCTTCTACCCTCTTGTTCTCCCCCTTTTCAGGAACAACATTCCAAAGTGTGGCCTTATCATAAACTGACCTCTGCAAACATTTACTGACGAACATGTGAACGGGCAGGCTTACTGGTTTCTCCATAAAGCAAGCTAAGTGGAATGAACTAAAAGTTAAGAGGCTGCATGAACTCCTGAAGTAGCTGTAACCACTGCTGCTACCTCTGCCCAGAGTCTCATAGCTTCCCAATAGACATGCCAAGTCCAGACATCATGCCAAGCTTAGCTACATGAAAGACAACCCTGAATCTCCTTTCAGCTGAGGTCTGTTGTTCTTGGACACTGGCATCCTCTGGAATCAGCACGCACAGCTTTCTTCAGTGTCAGCAAACCTTTGCCCCGACACAAAGGCAACACTGGCCCATCATGTACCGTTCATTCGACACTCATCCTCTACGCTCACAGTGGGATAGTGAAGGTCTAGCCAAGAGGCATCAGCAAGCTATTTATGGTGGCACTGGGCTGGTTCCCATACTCAGTTTGGAAGAAGGGACAGGCTGAAAACTGGGCAAGTGCCACCAGGGCAGAATTTCATTGAAAGCAGAGCCGATCTCTGAAGGATCTAAACACATCCATATGTTCTAGATCATGTGACATCAATCTGCATAGCCAAGCCCTGCCACCAACTACATTGCTGAGCTTCTATCAGGTTGTGATGCTGGAACTCAACATACAAAAGGCCAACATTCACAGAACTAAGTCGTGATTTATTCTTAGCCACAGCTTCATGTCACTGTGTGCTCAAGACTTCATGTCACAGGAGCAGCAAGAATGAGAACATCTCAGCCACAATGAGATAGGTCAGCATAACCAGTGGAAAGTTAAGAGGAGAGAGACCAGTGTGAACACCCACGCGGAGAGCACAAGCTCACGGGCATAGTGGGCACGCTCCAGGTTCATCCCAGCATCTCCAGTTATACTTAAGTGTCTAAGACCGATGCTTCTGGTGTCCGAAGTGGGAAAACAATGTCTGTTCTGCTATGTCATAAGGATTACAAATCAGTGATACCACTTTGAAAATTGACCATGTCACAGTTCTGAGCCCAAAACAAAGAGGTGTCTTTTGGTATCCAGTACCCCTTGGATAGAAAAATCTTGACAATGCTCACAGTCATATATGTCAGCTCTGGATGGTCTCAGTACCCAGGGTGATGTAAGTGTCTTGCACAGAGCTGCACACTGCACCACTCACGGAAGGGTATCTAAAACCTGAGCACATGCAACGCTTCCACTGTGCTTTTATTTCATAACTGATACTGAGCCCTCGGTGAAGGACAGATGTCTGTACCTGACTTTTGTCTGTCTGCTGATCATGCTAACTTACCTTGAATTGGTTACCCCCAACCCAGCTACAAAGCCTGAGATCTACAATGGTGACCTACCGACGTAAGTTGGTACAACAGAGACACAAATCCCGAGGGATAACCAACACTGGATTTAAAACTCCATTCAGAGATGAAACCCATGCCTAACAATGCTCAGGTGGCCAAGAACCTGAAACTGGATAGGACAGGAGTCTAGAGGGAAACCAAACATTACTGTTCTGCTAAAGGAACATAGCAATGAAATGACTAATGACATACAATCCTTCCTCGGCCCTCACAGTAGATGGTGTTAACAGAGAGACCCACAACTGGACAGTGTGCAGAGACTGAGAGACCTTGGAACATGCAGTCCTCAGGGAACAGGGAGCTATGTGGAAGAGTAAGTAGAAATATTGTAACAACTAGAGTGTCCTTCAGACCCAAAGGACGAGCTTGCACATAAACTCACAGAGATGAAGGCGTTCACGGGGCCTGCACAGGTTTAAGCCAGACATGAGCTCCCACCCCTAACCAAGAAGCCATCATCAATAGACATCTTCTTCTAACGGCAATTACTTTTCTTCAATGGAGCCTCACTGGATCTATAAACCACACTTGATGGTAGGCCCCGAGCCCAGCAGTAGACCTCCAACACAAAATGACTCAGTGGTATCTTTGTAGACTTTTGTTTCATATTGCTTTGCCTAGGCATTTGGGTGGCTGGGTGGGGTTACTGGTCTTTTGCTTGTGCACTACGGTTTCCAATTTTGTGTTCTTGGTTTGTGTGTGTACATGTATGCGTATGTGTGGATATGTGTGTATGTGAGAGTGTGTATGTATTTGTGTATGGTTTTGTGCTTTCACTTTGTTTATTTTACTTTATTTTATTTTCTAAAGAGAAAAGGCATGGGATTGAGTAAGTAGGGAGGACCTGGGAAGAGTTGGAAGAAGAGAAACTATGATCGGAATATGTTGTTTAAAATTTATTTTCAATCTAAAAACAGTGATCTTGTACAATGTTTCTCAGTATCTGTTCCCCACCAGAACGACAAGAGTGGAATCCCATAGCTCTCTGGGGAAGATGAATCACGAGTTTGAGGAAGAGCAACTGGGTGGCCCACAAGAGTCAGGTAGCATCAGACACCCCACTGCTTCACTTATAATGGTGAAGTCCTGGGGTCCAGAGAAGAATGGGCTCTCCATCAAGACTGCTCTTCAATGTAAGCTATACTTGAAGAGTCATCTATTAAGTCAGAGATGCTACGGTTTGATCACTGTTCAATGTAGGAAAGTCCTCGAAGGACAAAGGACACAGATTGTCACCCTCCACTACACACACACACACACACACACACACACACACACGTGTGTGTGTGTGTGTGTGTGTGTGTGTGTGTGTGTGTGTGTGTGTATATATATATATATATATATATATATATATATATATATATGATGCTCCCAGAATTGGTAGCCCTGCTCTGCCACACTTCCAAGTCTTCTTGTTCCCTGAAAATGTGTGAATCAACAGGGACAGGAGGCTGAACCATCTCATTCTCTGCTGCTTCTCACACACCTGAGGTCTTGCACTGTGAAGTGCAGTTTACTAGGCTGAGTGCTGCTCACATTCTCTCTGGAGGGTAAAAGGCCACATAAGGCTGGGTGATGGCAGATGCGTCTGTAGTTCCCTGACAATCCTCTTCAACATGTCTACTTTAGTGAAGTGGATACACAGCCATGGTTTCAGTCACCTACAGTCAACAAAATGTGTGAGTGTAGTATTGGGAGATATGATGAGGCAGCATATGCCTATGAGTTTTACCACAGCACATTCCTACAACTGGTCTGTTTTGTAACTGCCAATAATCTCTTACTATGCCTAAGTTATTAATTAAATTTTAACATAGTTATACATGTTCAGAAAAAGCATGACATACACAGATTCCTGCACTTTCAGTCACACATCCCCTGGGGTGTTGAAGTATATCTCTCTCAAAAACTAACAGGGACTGCTACATGAATAGGTGGACCTCTTACGGTTGCTATGCGTCAGGGTCTGCCGACAGCACTGCAAAGCTAGCAGGGAGCGAACAGCACACTGCAGATGTCTATGTGGAGTAGCAGGATGTGGGCAGCAGACACCCTGAGAACAAGGCAGGGCCGGCAAACACAGCAGGCCCTCTGGAGTCTTATACATAGCAACTATTCTTCTTTCTTGTTAACTGTGCTAATGCCAAAACTAAATACGCCCTTGAGGCTACTGCCATGTGACTTCTGACTTCTGATTTCTCTTTCTGCTCTGCTGGTCTGTGGTTTATGAATGGCAGCCTGTTATGCAGACTCAGTTCAGAAAGTGGGTGGGCCACGACTTCAAAGACACACTCACAGGGGGCTAGGAGTGCAAATGTACCCTAAGCCCTGACCACAGTTCCAAGGCAAGCCCCACATTATAAGTCCCCATGCCCACAGGCACACAGAAGCAACAACGCTGTTTCTCTCTGACAAATTTTAACTATTTATGAAGGATGCTCTATTCTGCCCTTTGGTCTCCATAAAAGATATGCAATGAAATAAAACTTTATATTGAATATATTAGGGTATTTCACTAATTTTGAGAATCTTGAAAGAAAACTGTTAAAAAACAACATTTTATTTAATTAAAAAAAGGGCAATTCAGACTTCTATTTAATTTTCGTTCCTTACATTAGATTTACTTACACACCATATAGAGCCCTAAAAAAAAAGATTATCAATAACAAAAAGATGTATTCTTGAATGTAAAAAGCTATAGTTATTAAAATAATGAAATCAGTAATATGCCAATATAAAGCTGACTCAGGACTTTCTAAAAGCAAAAATCCCCCTAACAACTATAATGCTTTTCTCTAAAGCTACTAGAAAAAGGCTTACATTTAGAACCCAAAATTGATGCTACCATGTAGCGACGTGGTATTTAGGTCTGGCTAAGGAACAGCAGATGCCTAGAGTAACACCACATGGGCTGCTGTTCTGGGCACTGTAAATAACTGACTGGGTCACTGTCCCAGACTGATGCTCTTCGATTCAGAGTTGTGCCGCCTCACTGGACACTTCCTTATTGTGGTGATTTGATTATGGCTTGGCCCAGGGAGTGGCACAATAGGAGGTGTGGCCTTGTTGGAGGAAGTGTGTCACTGTGAGGATAGGCAATGAGACCGTCCTCCTAACCACATGGGAGCCAGTCTTCTAGTGGCTTCAGACGTAGAACTCTCAGCTCTCCTGCACCAGGCCTGCCTAGACTCTGGATGATCCTGGACTGACCCTCTGAACCTGTCAGCCAGCCCCAATTAAATGCTGTCCTTATAAGAGTTGCCTTGGTCCTGGTGTCTGCTCACTGCGGTAAAACCCTAAGACACTTATCCACAGCAGCCTGTCAAGACAGCAGGACTGAGCATGCTGTATAGGTCACTAAAGCTTCACTTAGGAGCCAGGGACCTGGGAACAAATCTGGTGCCCACTCTCATCTCAACAGCAGGCAACCAATACTTACCTCAAGAATGCTAGGTGGACTGAGGGAAGAGTAAACAGACCCAGCCGCAATGAAGCTGAAGCATGCTGCTGTCACTCTAGCACGCAAGGTAACCCCCATGTACTATGCCATGTCTAACCAGTAGCGATCCTGACAAGCAGGAGACCATGGTGCCCGGCAGGGCAGGGGGCTTGGTAATCAGGTTTTCTGAGTTACACTCTCTAAAGGGGTTACCTTGCATGCTTAGAGTCCGGGGCTAGAGTGACAGCAACATACCGCTGTGTGGGAGCTTACTATTTACAACACGGAGCACAGGGACAGAAAGCTGGAAGCTCACACCATTACTTATGAGATCTGTAAGAACTCAGGTCTACCTCTAGCAGAGAAAGGGCAGAGAGGCCTAGAGCCGATACCCACATTAAATTATTTTGCATTAAAAAACTAAGGAAGCTAAGTGCTCCAGGCTCATCATAAAAGGGAACTTTAGCCTCTGGCTGTACTGACATCTACATAAAAGAATGATGGATGATCTGCAACAAGTAGTCAGGGTCCAGGAGCCTCCCACACTGCCCTCCTCTGTTGCCCACAGGCTAGATGTGGGCTGATTCACCACTCCCAGGGTAGAGAGCACATCTATAGTTGGCTGTCCTAAACTACATTTCATGCCCACGGTTAGTTTCCTACCTGTCCTGCTTCAATTAAAGAGAATTAAGAAAGAAGGGGGGGAGGGGGCAAAGAATGAACAAAGAAAACAAGTTCCTGAGGACCAGAGAATGCGGGTCCCAAGCACCAACAAATTTAGTGGAAAAGTGGAACAGTACAGGGCTTTCACCTGGCCAAACAACCTGCCTTCCTTCCACTGCACTCCCCAAGGCAACAGCTCATAGCTACAAGCCCGTGCCAGCGATCAGAGGCAAGAACTGAGTGCTCATCCATCTCCAACTCCTGTTACGGTAGAGCCAGCGTGGGAACCTTGGCCTCTTGGCCTGTGTGTGAGGTGACGCACAAACTTGATGGAACACCCATGACGGAAGCACTCAGTGTGGCAATGACGAGAAAGCACAAGGGAAAGATGGGGAAATGTATAGATATGCTGTGGACCTCAAAGAGGAAGAGCACAGCAGGCCACCTGTAATCCTAGCTCACAGCAGGATGAAACAGGATTCCTGAGCAAGCTGGCTACCAAAGACCTGGCTGTCTGTGAGTTCCCAATACCTCCCAGAACATGTAATGCACCCACACACAGGAACAGAAATAATAAATAAATAAATGTTAAAAATAAACCACACCAACTTAAAGGCCTTGGAAAAAGGCAGATGTTAGCTGGTGGTGGAGAACAGGCCAGTAGGGAAGCTGTTGCTGGCCTCTCACAGTACCGGATACAAGTTTGTATCATTTTGAAAACAAGAAGATATGTAGAAATGGCTGGTAATACTACTCATCTGTAACAGTAAACACCAGGCCCTCCCAATACCCACTGGCAGGTGTCAAGCCCTGGGGTTTATTCCTATACAGTGAATGTACACATCTGTGTACAGTGCTCTGTAGTATGGACCAATACCTGCTTCATGTAGGCATAGCACATGGTCTCTGCAACACGTTTGCCCTCGTCATAGCAGGCTCGGGGTCCTATGGGATTCACGTGGCCCCAGTAGTCCTCACTTTGAGGGTGGACCTCAGGATCTAAGAGTAAGCAGGAGACAATGAGACTTAGTTTGTATCCCTCACCCGGCCCTCGATTCGTTACCAGAAACAGTGTTTATTTATGATGGGCATGGGTGAACATTTGAAAACAAATGCCAGTGAGGGAAGCTCAGAACTCTGTGTCTCTTCTTCCTAAGTGCCAGGGCACCTGGTGCTCTCCCTACATATACGTATGTGTCCAACCATGCTATACAATGTATAAATCTCTCCCAGGAAATGTGGACAAAAACATACAGCAACTCTGTGTTATAAATCCACAGCCAATTTATTTGGCACATGGTTGGACAGCAGACATATGGAAATAAGGGACAAAACCATATGTGGGTGGACCCTTGGAACGTGCACCGGAGCCAGACAAGCCTTCAAGAAGCAGCCACAACTCTGCAGTTGTGTACAGAGCGGGGTGAGGCCTGTGAGTGAAAATCCCCATAAGCTATAATGAGAGAAGGAGAGAAGAGTCTAGGGCAAGGACTCCCTAGAAAAAGATCATTAATCATCTTTTCAGACATGACCAAGGTCAGGCTTTCTCCTAGCTTCCAACAGGTCAGGTCCCAAGGAGATGCTCATAGATTTCTGGCACACAAGAATGCCAAGATAAGCCATTCAGTCATGGCAGCACGCTGGGCTGAAATACCCAGGGAGACAAGCTCTCAAAAATCTCCTTCACAAAATTACCTCAGAAAACCATGGAGGTGGAGTTAGTGGGAGGGGCTAGAGAAGTAAAGGCCGGGCAGGATTTAGAAGGTGACTGCATAAAGTATTCACTTTGCATTCACAAAGACCTAAATTCTATCCCCAGAACCAACTGGAGGCAAAGACTGGTAGATTCCCGGGATCTGCTGGCCCTATACTACTTAATACGCTCTACACCCAGGTGAACCAGACTCCAAAGTTATTCTCTGCCCACTACAAATACATGTGCACCTGTGTGCACATGGAACACCTACATGTGTTCATGCTTTTATCAGTGAGCACGTGTATGTGCTCACATACATAATGGTCTAGTAAAAATTATTTCCAAAGTCAGGAGTAGCACTGAGCATCCACAGTTTCAGAACCTGGAAGACTGAGGCAGGCGACCACAAGTGGAAGCCAACCTAGGCTACAAAGCAAGCTGGAGCCTGTGCTGCATTCAGTTTCAAAAGACAAAACAAAACAGGGAAACGTTTCCAATCCTCATCCTCCTCATGAGCATTCTGTGATGCTGATAGGGAGGCAGATGCTTCTCCGACTGGTGCACCACAGCCAAACCACAACAATCATACCACCCTCAGCTCTTAGGACTCCCAAAGACAACAGCTCCAACCACACAGATGCTGGCAAGGAAGGAAAGCTGTCACTGGGAACAGGGTGGGGGGATGGGTGCTAGGGCACCTGCTTTGTCCTTTTAAGTGCCAAGAACCTCAAAGAACTTTCATGGCAGTTACAACTACTTTCTGTAGAATTTGGGTTGCTATGTTGCTTTCCTACTTGGCAAACTTACTTCAAAACAAAACAACAATGACAACAAAGGTCTCTTCCAATTTTACACCTTAACATCCTCATTTCCCTTGTCCAGAAGAATAACGTAAAAAGAGAAAAAAGCACATCGTGCCAGGGTCTGGTTCCTCACTGTACCGGCGAGGAGGCTCACCCGTACCCTGCAGCTAGCTGATTTTGGACTGTGTATGAACCAGATATGAATTAAAAATCCATTCCAAGTTCCTGGGCACTGAACAGCTCAGGAGGGCCCATGATGGTGGTGGGTTGGTAAAATGTGACCTGGAGGTGACCGGCACTATCTTTACTGGTATCTACAGCCGTCCTTCTGTACATCAAGTGGGGACATGAGCACAGGTCGCTGGCTAGCTCTCGGCCACCGTACTCACCGCTCTTGCTGAAGAACCGCACCAACAAAAGGGGCAAAAGCAACTTCATTTTGTAACCTCCGAGCTGCTTTCAGAGCAACAGGAAAATGTTCCCCTCTATGGAATCATACCTCATCACTGCTGAACAGCTGATCTGACCCAGGCCTCAGAGCATCAGTCCAAGAGCCTGTGTCGGGCTGGACCCTCTAAGTGCGATCCTGAGACCTGGTTCCCTCTTGCCCATGACAGGATCCAGCCCCACGGGCCGTGAGCCCTTTTCAGGGGCTCCACCACTCACCTCCATACACCTCGGACGTGGAGGCTAGGAGCAGACGGGCACCCACACGCTTTGCCAGTCCTATAGAAAGTGTAAATCATAAGAAAAAGTGTCAGTGTACACAGGCAGGCACATTTGTGTGTGTGGCCAATTTAAGCAATGTTTTAGTCCTGAAGGTACCTTAGTATCTACCAAATTATCTACTCCTAGTGCATCTGCCATGGAACATGTGAAAAACAAAGAATCAAACAAACAAACAAAACCACCAACAAGCAGACTGCAAATGGACCCCTCAAACGAGCAACATTCAGGAGAAACATGGCAGCTGCAAACAGGGCCAGATCCAGGCTCTATCGAGCACACCGTGGTTCCGGGGAGCTTTGAACAGACTCCATGCTCCAAAATGCTACCTCATATGATTTTTTAAATTGTAAAACAATTCTGATTCACGCACTATGTTCCCCTCCCCCAAACCCCCAGTCCCTCCCTACCCTTCCCATCCATCCAACGATTTCTATGTCTTTAAAAATATAAAGCAGGCAAACAAAGCAGAATCTAAAATAAGAAAAAAATGCAGATATTCAACCAAAACCAAATAAACATAAAATTGAAAAATAATATACAAGCAAAAAAGACATGTAAAACATAAAATTTTTAAATATTTTAAAAAGTCTTCAAAAATAACACTGAATTGATTTTGTGTTGACCTTTTCTGCGAGGCTTTGGGTCTACCCTTAAATATGGTTAATATATCCAGTGAGAATCCACCGGAGAAAAGTAATCTCCCCTCTGCAAGCAGATGTCGGTGCTGGGCCCCGGCTGGCTGGAGCCCGCAGGCCCTGCGTGCGCTGCCGCTTCTCTGTGAGCTCATACGTCAGCCTGCTACATCTGAGTACTGCTTCCTCCGAATCATCTGTGGCTTCCCCACGCTGGCAGGCTACCTAGTAAGATGACCTCTCCCAGCAGCTTCGTTTCTTGCCTTCCCAAATGGCACACCTACCATACCGCACACCCTGCCTGGGCAACTGCCTGTAACCTGCTGTTTTCCAGGTTCCACATTCCGGTCCCTTCTGAAATGTAGCCACTATAATCCCCAAACCACTTTTCTACACTCAGCACCCTCGTATAGAACAACCAGACCGTTAAGTGTGGAGTCAAGTAAACATGAAAGTCCTCCAAACTTTCCCCAGACTTCACCTTCACTTAACTGATACTGTACCCCACTGTACCCCACTACTGCACCCCAGCACGAGCAGAGGATGGCCGTGACATGGACAGAGCAGGCAGGCATCCACAGCCTGAGGCCCGTGCAGGGGGAGATGAGATGTGAGTGTCTAAGCAACTAGGGAGGGAAGCAGAAAGTCCAAGATGAATGCCAAGAATAAAACAGGGGGAAGTGAGACAAATGGGCTGGGGTGGCCCCATTATAGACGGCTTGAGCAGCATGTGATAGATACTGAATTGAAGTACCTTTCAATAACAAACTGAAAGGAAGGAATCAGAGAGAGAGCAGGGGCTGCTCTGCAGGTGAGGACAGGGACTGCCCACTCCCATTGGTTAACAAGAAAATGTCCTGAGGTTGCGTCAGATGCAATTCACAGGCTACCTCCTGGACACCTCTGTTCCTAGACTTTATGGTGCAGCGCTGTGGAGTCTTACGAAGTAGAGTAACTACAATGAAAGATCCTGAGGGCTTTTTATTTTGCTCTGTTTGTTTTAAACCCTTTGGGTTTTGAGACAATTGGATATGCAAATTCAAATGTATAAAGGAGAGATGCTGCTCTCTCCTGTGCACACAGAACCCCAATGGTACAACTAGATGAGGTGTCATAATGGCACCTTGATGCTGACCCAATCATTACTCCAGTCAGATTGTCTTACTTATTGATGGGTAGGAGCCAGTCCACTGTGGGCAGTGCCACCGCTGGGCTGGTGATCCTGGGTTCTATAAGAAAGCAGGTTAAATAAGCCATGAAGAGCAAGCCAGTAAGCAGCACCCCTCCATGGTCCATCAGCTCCTGTCCCTAGATTCCTGTTCTGTTTGAATTACTGCATAAACCAAATAAAAACTTTCCTTCCCAACTTGCTTTTGGTCATGGTGTTTCATCACAGAAATAGAAAAATCTAAGGCAAAGGCCACGGCTGGAAATATCAATATTCCCCAGTTCTCAGAACGCAGGGTCTCCTTGATCTCTGCAATCACAGAGTCTACCACAGACCTTTCTACTTGTGTAATTATACCACACTGCTTCTGTTCCCCTGAAAATCTTAGCTAAGAAATTCTCCAAAACATTCAGTCCACAAGACTTGAAACCAACCTCCAGCCCTTTCAGACCCTTGGTTCATGCTTTGCCTAAATTAAGATTAGGGCTGTTTTCAGATCTAAATCCATAGAACCTGCTTTAAACATTTCTATTAAGTCCTATTTTTCCCCACCTGACATTAAAATGTGGCTTCTTCCTTCCACTTTGCAAATCGCCAAAACACAAGTCTAAACTAAACGTAAGGACGTGAGTCATCATCCCCAGACACAAAATCTACTTCTAACGCATGCAGTATGTGACTCTGCATGTGGCCACCTCTCTTCACACTTTCCTTTCACCTCCTAATTCTAATGTCAGTCCTCAGGTTAGTCTGAGCAGCAACTCAGTCTCCAAAACTCCCATGCAGGCCCCTTGTCCTTCCAGGTGCAAGGCTACCTACCCACCCCGGACCAGGGCCACTAGCATTCCTCTGACATTGGTGACCAGCTTCAGAGACAAAGAAAAGGAAAACAAGCTGGCCCTTGAATTAAGTACCTGTCCCACTCCCTGGGAACGGACAAGAGCCATGGAAGACTGGTTACTACAATTCAGGAAAGAAAGGCGCCTTCCCCGTGTCAAAAGGCCATACTATGAAACTACTGAACAGTACCGTACCCATAGAGAGGTGGAGAAGGGTGCAAACACCACAGTCAAACCAGCGGATAATCCAACCATAGAACTGAGAAGTTTCAATTACCAGTGTAGATACTCAGTATCAATCCAAAAATCTTACATTAAAAAAGTCATGAAAATAGTTGGTACCTGTGCACTGTTATAAAGAACATAACTAACCTGCACCATCCTGCTTTATCCTGCCCATGGCATGAATTACCCAGCTGTCCCTCTGTCAGACATTCTTGTGGTATATACTACCCACCCTTCAGTCACTGTCCATGTCAAGGACTGACTGTGATGGCATCAAAAGAATCATGTTTAAGAATTTAGCAATATCCCAAAGGCCTAAGAACCGTGACTCTCTGTGACTCAATGTCAACAGGAAGCCAGGAGGTGCTTCCTTCCTTCAGATCAGAAGTACATGTTCTCAACTCAAGAAAGAAAAATAATGATGCTGAGGGTGAAAAGATCTATACTACAAATGAATGAATAAATATACTGGAGTAAATATAAGGGAAAAAGGAAGGCACACTAGCTCTACTGGTGTAGCAGCTAAGTACACAGGGTTCTGGTGCTGACTTAAGATAGAAAAGACATGACGTCACAGTTCAATCTGACTTCAGCAAATCGCAGGAGTCTTGGAATACGCATTACACTGTACACTTCTGACATCTCCTAAAGTATTTCCACAGATGAGGAAAGGACAGCATACTGACCCAGCATGTTCAGTGTTCCAATTGTGTTCGTCTTCAGTGTCTTGATGGGGTTGTACATGTAGTTAGGAGGGGAGGCTGGAGATGCCAGATGGTATATCTGGTCAACTAAAGGAGACAAAAGAGAAGAATATCATTTCCAAGAAAAAAGCCTTTGTTTCTAAATCATAAACTCTCGGGCACTACTGTGTAAAGCAACAGTGCCAGTTTGCCTTACGCTGAAATTCTACTTGCTCATATATTGTTCCATTTGGAAACCACATTCTTAACTTCAAACAAAGAAAACACTAACAATAAATCACAAATATATTTTAGAATAATTTCATAGTAAATGTATAATTACAGCATAATTAAAGATGAAAGCAAATCTGAGATGAATGTGAAGATTGCTATTGTGAATACTGAATATTGTCAATGTGGGGCAGAAGCATCTTGGATGCTTTACAGAGCTGATGGAGATTCTGACTTCAGACTGCCAGCGCTGAGAACACCGCTGAGAACACCACGTCACACAAACATGACATACAAACATTACAGTGTGCTGAGGTCTCTTGCGGATCGCCCTGGAGCTGTTTGTATTTTGATGCTAATTCTGTTTCCCCAAGACGGGCTGCCTAGTCACACACTCCTGACTTCATCGGAACCTTCTCCCCATTTTAACTTGTAAAATAAAGGCTAGAGCCAGTGATTGGGCAGAGGAAAGGAAGGTGGAGCTGAAAAAGATGGAGGGGAAGGCGAGAGGAGAGGGGGATCAATGGAGGAAGAGGAGGCGGAAGGAAGATGGAGCTGAAGCACATGGCCTGCAGAAACCGCAGGTTATAAGGGATTTCATAGCTGGAGAATAAAGTCGAGGTGCACAGCTTGTATTCATACTAATTGCGTTGAGTTTTCTTTGCACGGACGTATTTGGGTAGAAGATGTCACTGCAACAAGCCAGTGCCTACGGTAGGGCAACAGAATTAGCATTTCAGAAAACGCTGGAAACTCTGGCTTGATGCTAAGTCAAAATGTATTTAAATACATAATACACGTTATATGTTTACAGGCGTAAGTTTATAAAACTGTATATATAAATATATATAACTATACACACACAGCTACCTATACAGCATTTTTAAAATCAAACATCCTATTGTAACCCTTAGTATTTGATGACTCTTCACTGGAGACAGAAAAATATTATGCCGTAAAAGTAGAAAGTTGAACCATAAAAGAAACACAGTTCATAACTGTGATGGTTTGCATATGCTTGGCCCAGGGAGTGGCACTAGTAGAAGGTGTGGCCTTGTTGGAGGAAGTGTGTCACTCTGGGGATGGGCTTGGAGATACTCCTCCTAGCTGCCTGAGGATGCTCAGTCTGTTCCTGGCTTCCTTTGAATGAAGGTGTAGAACTCTCAGCTCCTCCTGCACCATGCCTGCCTGGATGCTGCCATGCTTCTGCCTTAATAATACTGGACTGAACCTCTGAACCTGTGAGCCAGCCTCAATTAAATGTTTTTATTTATAAGACTTGCCTTGGTCACGGTGTCTGTTCACAGCAATAAAACCCTAACTAAGACAGTAGCGTACAATAGTCTCCTATCTGAGCATTAGCAGGCATGGCTGGCACTGTGGTGTGCATGCTGTGTGTTCAGATGAAGCCTACAGCGAGGCTGCACGACCACACATGGGCAAGCACTGTGAGAAACACCTCAGAGTCAGTATTACTTCGATGTTTCACTTGCTTGTCTGTGGGGGCTGTGTTGTCTGTTTTTGACAGTCTGGTGTAGCTGGACCTTGGATTTCTGGTCCTCCCACCTGTTAACTCCCACAGGCATGGATTAACAATGTGTACCTCAGCTGCGGAAAAAAGTAGTTAGCCTGGGCTGTGTGGAGCCATGTCCTAAGAGGGAGAGTGTACCTTGTGAGCACAAAGCATTTCTCTGACATCTAACTGAAATCAGAAAGCTGCCCTCCACCCTGTCTCTCCAGCCCAGCTCTCTTCAAGGCTCACCCTGACGCTAGCTTCTATGGGAAACTTCCTGCTGTCCTTAGTTATTATCCATCGTGTGGCTGACCACTCATGCTGCTAACCAGTGACTTCAACTGTCATCTGATCTGGGAAGCCATCAACAAACTCCACACAGTAGTGACCTCAGACTACAAATGCAGATTCCCAAGCTCCACTGCAGGGCTCAACACAATCCCTTGGCGGTCCCGGAGACAAACAGTTTTCAGCAGTGCTCAGCCCAGGCCTCCGGGAACAGCTAACTTAAGAGAGTAGAGACATGAGACAGAAACTGGGTCTTTTCCTCAAACCCCGAAAGTCAATCTATCTGCTTTGTTTTTCTGCCATCTGATTAGCTCTTCTGATTTTTCTGGAAAGATGAGGAATGTTCTGCACAGTTACATCAGGGCCTCTGATCAAGCAGGACTTAGATGTGGTGGTCCACGAAAGGAGAACCTGAAAACTGCATGAAGATCCAGGTCCTACACAGCCCACTTCCCTGTGCAAATGTTTTCGGCCTCTCACTGTCTGCAGCACCCCTGCTCCTATCCTAAAAAGGGCATTACACAGACTCTGCTGACTGACTTAATCTGCTAAGGAATTATGAAGAGAAGGAAACCTCAGGGTAAGAGCAAACAAGTACAAATGTGAAAAACCACAAGCAGCATTAATAGCTGGCTCTGGAATGTAAATGAAGCTCAAAGTTATTAATGCTCAAAGTCCAGAGACAAAGCCTGAGAACGTGTTAGCTGTGAGTTCAAAGCACGGCAAATATGAGCACGACGCTCTGCTCGGAAGTGCAGTGTCCTGCCAACTCACCCGCTGAACCCATGGCTCTGTGTGGTCTCTGGACGTGGGCTGCCAGTGCCCTGACCTTCTGCATTTACAAGGCTATGAGCTGTGATCTTAGGCAGGAAAAGGAACCTTGAGAAAAAGAATCGAGCGGCCTCTGATCATCAGGCTGCCGCCCAAAGCGCTAGGCTGGGAGAGTAGAGCAGGGCACTGAGGTTGCCAGGGTGGGGGTAACAAGTGGTAACAAAAGGAGCTTCCTGCATGTCCTGCAGATGCAGAAGAAATACTGTGCATCTCCAGAGCCATTTTCAGAAGTCACCAGAGAAATCAGGCATTGTCTTTCCCCAGGAACAGATCCTTATGCAGCCAGCTGCAGAATAACAGGCACCCTGGACTGTGCTCAAGCTCCCGCTGTCCCGGGTGGCGTTAACATTCCTCTGAGAAAGCACCCCATGCTGTAAGGGCAGACTGGCACACACCAGTTAAGAATTACATCATGGCACTGAAGACTATGAGTCTCTCTGTGAGTATGTGCATAAGGAAAGCTCTCTTTTAAGCACTCCATGTCAAAGACCTGGCAGAAACACAATCAGCCTCATTTCCATAGGTTCTATATCTACAAATCAGACCAACCATAGGTTAAAACTATCCCCACGACTGCCTCTGCACTGAATACATGGAGCCTTTCCCTGCTGTGATTCCACTATAGCAACTGATTCACAGTGATCACAGTGTATATGCTACTACATGCCAAGAGGGTGTACGCAGCTTCTGTGCTGGACTTGAGAATCTGTGGCTGCTGTATGCACGGGGATCTGCAACTGTCTTCCATGGATGCTGTCTTAGCTGGGGGGTTTTACGGCTGTAAGAAACACTATGACCAAAAGCGGCTTGAGGGGACAGAATTTATTGCATCTTCCACTTCCACACCACAGTCCATCACTGAAGGAAGGCAGGGCAGAAATACAAGACAGGAACCGGGACAGAGTAGCTGACACAAAGCCCACGGAGGGACAGTGCTTTAAGTAAGTGATTGTTCCTCCATGACTTACTCAGCCTGCTTTCTTATAGCACCTA
Source organism: Micromys minutus (assembly GCF_963924665.1). NCBI lineage: Eukaryota > Metazoa > Chordata > Mammalia > Rodentia > Muridae > Micromys > Micromys minutus. The sequence continues at coordinate 85,103,573 of NC_137974.1, forward strand.
GGCCCACCAGCCCAGGGATGGTACCGCCCACAATAAGCTGGGCCTTACAACACTAATCACCAATCAAAATGTCCCACAGGCTTCCCAAAGGCCAATTTTGGGGAAGGGTATTTTCTCAAGTGAGGTTCCCTTTTCTCAAATCACTCTAGGTCAGCCAAGCTAGCAAAAAACAAAGAAGGAAAGAAAGAAAGAAAGAAAAGAAAACCTAGTACAGGCACTGGGGCTGAGGAGGGATGTTCTGAATGTGCTCAGAACACGGAGTTCCAAAGGTAGCCCCATTTACAGTGAGAAACAGGATTCCAGGAGATGTATGACTTCTCATATTCCTCTCAGCTCAATGAGAGGGATTGTGCCTTGATTCCTATCAAATAGAGATTTACATGAAGGCTGCACATGCCAGAGGCCTGGCTGAGCCTGGGGCTGAGGCTGGGCTTTTTAGGGCTCTCCTCATTTCCACCTCTTCCACAATGCTCTGCATGAAGCCCCATTACAATTAGACAGGGCATCTGAGATCCACCACCTCCTTCAGCATATTTTCACACCTGAGTGTGAAATCAAAGTTGAGACATTAATTCATAACTATAACTAACTGAAATATTCTCATGAGCAAAACATGCCCCTAATGCTTACGTCACCAAGGAACCAGGCCCCTCTGTAAACACTTTCCCAAGCCCGCTTTCCGCCCTGAGTGCCCATGAGACGTGGTAGCCCAGGTCTCTTGCTTCCCCTCTCCTAGTGTCTTTCCCACGGTCTCTCCCAGCACTTAGGTGTTTGGAAAGGGTTGCTGAGGCTCGGTGTAACTGATAACTGCCTCTATCGCATGAGCACAGGGAATGCAGTAAGAGCTGCCAATCACTCTTGTCCCTTCTCTCCTGTGCTCTTTCACAGATGCTGCTGCTCTTTGAGCACTGCAGAGGCACTGCAGTCTAAATCTGTGTTTCTGTGGCTTACTGGAAAACCAAAATGGAAGAGCTTCTAGCAAAGTACAGGAGCATAAACGGAATCCTAGAACTATTCCAGAGATGCCAAGGATTGAAGCAGGTTTCTGACGGCTTCAACTGCCAACAACCTAATGCCCAACAAAGAGAATAAGGCTGTGCTGTGTTCATATGAGACTTTGTAATAACACTGCAGTGGGAGAAGTATGTTTTATAGAGATGTAGTAAGGCTACACAACAGAGCACTAAGCAGCTACTTTAAACATTAAGCAGCTTTCTGTGTATGAAAGCCCTTGGAAGAAAATGAAATACAGACCCTATGTCATAGGCTGCTTTCTGAAGAAAGAACGGGCATGAACTATTCATTTCTATTAGCTGGTTACGAAGAGACACAGAAGTTACCAGTGTCCAGTCAGGACTGGAAATGTAAGAGACTGTTTCAGCATTCAGTTTTAATTTTGCACAAGTGAGAACCATGTAATTTCACTGTCCATCACACCTGCTTTTAGAAGAATGGTTAGATGCTAACATTAATAGATTCATTTCTGACATGAGAGCTCAGGATAGTTTTCCCAAAGCACATGCTGGCCTCCTGACTCCCTTAGTACAAGTTAGCATCCTAGCACTCTCTCTCTCTCTCTCTCACACACACACACACACACTCACACTCACACACACACTCACACTCACACACACACAAAAGATCAGATAGATGGATGCTGTATACCCTCAACACACTGCTTCACGGGCTGCAATGTGAAGGCGTTCAATGGTGGTGTAGTGTGGTGGTGTGGGTGGGTCTAGCTGCAGAAAGCCTTGGACTCCCAACAACCTAAGCAGGACTCCTGGCTGTGGCAGGCTCCAGAGTCTGGGTTTCTGTGCTGTTAGGGATGAGGATGTGACACTAGTTGGCTCCTGTGCTGCTGTTAGAGTAACTAGGGCACACAGGATGCTAGGTCCCTAAGTGGCAGCTCTCACTAGCACACCAGAGGGTTTCAGAGGAAGCTGCCAATGCTATCTAACTCCTGAACTCGTTTCCTTTGCTGTCCCATAAGAAAGGGGTAAAACAGCAGATGTTTACTTTCCGAGTTTGAGAAAGCAAATGTCCGAGCACACGGTTCTGGCTGCATGTGCACAGGCTCCAATGGCAAGCCTCTCCTCTGCTCCGGCACACCAATGGCACTGTGCCTGGATGCTCATGGGCCCTTCTCCCAGAGTCAAGAAGGATGTCTGTGTCCTTCCTGATTTCTATGTAAGGACAGCCCTACTGAAACTAAGAGGCGGACTGTGATCTTCAATCACCTGTACAAACACCCTCTTCCCATGAAGGGGTCACTTACAGCTTCTACACGTTATGACAGTTCTGCTGATCCACCGTTCACCTACTATTGTTGTAAAGCCCCTGAGGGCTTTATACATTTAAAACTGAGATTTCATTATTCAAAAGCTATAATAATAGCTCTATAACTGTCTCAAAACACCAAAGATAACTAACTTATAAAAGAAAAGGGTGATCTTAGCTGTCAATTCAGGAAACTATCACCTCAAATCAGGTGTCTTCATGAATTGAGACCCCTGGGAAGTGGCCACATCAAAATAAGTGTACAGTGGGAAAAAGTATTTTTATCATAAATCCTGGGACAGAGAAAGAATAAGCTAGATTCCACAGTTCCCTTTAAAAATATACTCCTGACAACCCGAGGCAGTGGCTCTCAACCTTCCTAATGCTGTGACCCTTTCATACGGCTCCTCGTGTTGTGCTGACCCCCAACCATAAAATTATTTTCATTGCTACTTCAAAAATGTAATTTTGCTACTGTTATGAATTGTAATATAAATATCTGATGGTCTTAGGCAGCGCCTGTGAAAGGGCCACTGACCCCTGACCCACTGACTGAGAACCACTGGCCTAAGGGCTTCTGTGTGCTTCTAATCAATCCACAGGCCCACGGTACTTGCCAAGAAAATCATCCTGGAAAACAAAGCGTTATAGATGGATCTTTGGTCCATTTTACAATATCCAACTTCATACAGAATATTAAAAGTAATGGCATGCAAGCATTAGGCAACCTTATCAGAGCAAGGATGTTGTCTTAGCTCACCCAGCCTACTGTAATGAAATGCCATATACTGCTGACTTTAAACAGAAGTCTATTTACACTGGAGGCTGGGAAGTCGGAGACAGTGGTGCTTCAAGACATGGAGTCCAAGAAGAACTCACTTCTTAGTTTAAATGGTCTCTTCTCACTGTCTTTATGTTCTAAGAGCAAAGAAGTGTTTTGGAATATAAAGGCACTAGTCATGAACCGACCACAACCCAAAGGCCCTGCCTTTCAGAACCATTGCTCTGAGAATTAGAACCTTAGCATGCAACATTTAGGACATAATGCTGTGCACCTCATAGGTGTTACTTCTACAGACCAATCTCAAGACTTGGGAAGCCAAATGACAGCACACGGGCATTCACCTGACAACAACCATTCTTCTTACATAAACCTTATTTATGATGAAAACACTCAAAAAGTAAAATGTGACAAAAATCACCTTCAATGTAGAGCGGCTCTACCACATCATGGTTAATCAGCTCGAAGTTCTCATGGCCAATCCAGTGCTCCACATTTCTCTTCCTGCCTGTGAAGAAGTTGTCCACCACGGTCACCTCGTGGCCATCCATCATGAGTTTGTCAGTTAGATGGGAGCCCACAAAGCCCGCACCTCCAGTGATCTGTATTGGGACATCCCCAGAAAAAACAGTGATGACAGATGACATGGAGACACAGCCCTGATGCAGACACAACTAAAAATCTGGCAGCGGGTAAGGTGCGAACAGGAAAGGTTATGGCAGCATCCTGACATGTGCACTCCAGAGAAGCCTTACTACCTGAAGACTGCGCCATACTGTCAGACACAACAATATTCGGGGAATAGCACAAAGACCTACAGCTACTCGGTTCCAAGCATCTATCAGCAGAGGGGTGCAATACAAAACTTGCTTCACCACAGAAGAGATACTGACCATCCCCCAACATCTGCCCTTCCCTATCCTTAGGGTCCATAGCTATTGATTCAACATTCCTAGACTGAAAATACAGTGTGGTTTCTGATGGCTGCATCTAAGCTGTTTTTCTTGGCCTCTTTCCCTGAATGATTGGAGCATAGTTTGTACTGTATGAGGTACAGCTGTCTGCTGATCATTTCAAGTGCAGAAAGATACAGGCATCCCTAGATCCTGTTACCCATGAGGCCTTAGAAACCACCCTTACAGGTGTGGAGGGACACTGGGACACAGCTATAAAACCATGACTGCTGGTGTTCAGAATCACTCGCTTGAAGTGATCAGCAAAGTACAGAGGGCTTGGATACCTACCGAGAAAGTGTATGATACTTTACTTAAACATCTTCCCAATTATTTCTACGAACAAGTGAGAACCACAAATGTCCTTACAGAAGAGAGCCGTAAGTGGGAACAGAAACATGAAGGCTGAACCTCTCCTGAGCCAGTGAGGCACTAAAGGGGCCAGCATAGAGGGCCAGCAGCGACATGCTTCCTAAATCCTAATCACCACAGACGTGTCACGCTGATTATGCTTAAAAATATTCTGAAAATAAAAAAAAAATTCATACAACTTGACTGTTTCCAAGGGGTGAGGGGAAGCACAGGATGGCTTCCTCCTGTCAGAGAACGGGAAAGGAGAATGTGAAGCACCCGCTCGGGAGGCAGACAGTGATGGCAACCTCTGAGCTCAGTGAGCTGAGTTAAGTGAGGTGACCTGAGATGAGGTGAAGTGAGATGCGTGGGGGGGGGGGGGGCTGGGGGAGGGGAGCTGAGATGGGGGGACAGGAAAACTGAGTGAGGTGAGGAGGGTGAGGTGGGGGTTATATGACATACGAATCTGTCCATCTCTTTACCTACTTTTTCAGTCTAAAAGAGTTGTCAGTAAGAAAACCCAATTCTCTCTACAATAGAAGTACACAAATGACTAGAAATATGGTTTTAGAAGATGTCAGTGGGGGCTGGAGGGATGGTTCAGCAGTTAAGAGCACTGACTGCTCTTCCAGAGGTCCCAAGTTCAATTCCCAGCAACCACATGGTGGCTCACAGCCATCTGTAATAGGATAAAGATAGCAACAGTGTACTCACATACATAAAACAAATAAATTAAAAAAAAAAAAAAAAGATGTCAGTACCCATGAAGCTCTTGTTCATCTCATAGAATACAGGACGCTGCCCACAGGTAAGAGGGCCAAGTAACCTACGGCAGATAACCACAGTCAGAAAACACCAGCTAGCCATTTTTCTATGCTCTGAAAATGCAATGGCTGAGTGCAAGTCCCTGGGGGAGCTTTCTCAGATTAAGGACATTTTTTCAGCCCTTTGCTTTAGAGATTAAGCAGACACCAGAGAGGCTCGGATTTCAAGATAAACGTAGATAATTACTCACTAGCCTGAAGGAAGCTTCCTCACCCCACCCTGCAGTCACAAGCCCAGCCGGCACTGTACAGTCTGCTTCTCCCTAAGCCCTCCTTCTGTTCCGGTTTGGGAGCTGTTTGCAGAGGATCAATGTCGCTCAGGAGATCCCAGCTCTATCCCAGGCGATGTCATAAAAGAGAAAGCTTTCTGCCGCATCACATCACTCTGGTCCCCACACCGCCCTGCTGTGATGTCCTCCATCACGTGATCCTCAAGAGCACCAAGTGACAGTCAGTCTCCCAGACTAGAAGCACAACATGCCTATTATTATTAGTGAGCGTCAAGTATTCTGTTATGACAATATACGTATATTCTACCTATATGGAATACAGTATCTATAACAGAAGGATTTTCTGGAAAAGTATCTGACTTAAGTGTAACACTTCTTTCTGGGGGTCCTTGAGGTTAAATCTGGGACCTCACTCACGCTACACAAATTCACTGCCCTAGAGCCTCCTTGATCTTTTGTTTGCTATTTTTTCTTTCACTTTTTGAGACAGGTTCTCTATAAATTGCCTAAATTCATTTTTTAGTCCTGAGAGGCCTTGAATCTCCTGCCTCAGCTTTCAGAGTAACTAGTACTACAGACCAGGGATGCCACTAGCCCCGGCCAATTTTAATCTGTTTGCCCTGTTACATTTCCCAAAGAGGTCCATGATTACAAACTTCAAAACTCTCACTGTTTTAACTGACAGACACTGAAAACATCACTGTGCAAATGCTCCTGATGGGAGCTCCTCTGTTCTGATATCTGTAGCCAAAGACCTGGAAACACCCCCGGGAGCAGAAATGCAGCTGACTAAAGTATAAAGTCCACGTCTGAGATTCACACAGCGTGAGCAGGGAACTTCTGAGGCATCTGTGCGCATGAAGTACCATGCTCTAGATTCCTTGTTTCCTTCTTCAGCAAGACCACTCTAGTGAAAATACTTAGAGGTTTCTGTAACACACCCACGTGGTTATGCTTTTCTAATTATAAATTCTATTTCACCAGACAACTATTTCTAATGGAAACACCAGCAGCAGAAATTCAGCTTTTAGAAGGCTTTCCCAGGAAGACTAACTGTGAAGCCCAGCATGGCCTGGCTCTAGACTTCCCGGCTCATTTCAATGTGCATGTCCTTCTTTTGCTTCTGGGTACTACCGGCAGCTCAAATGGCCTTTTTTCAGGTGAGCATTTAACTTCTGCAGCCCAACAAATCAACAGAAATAAATTTCCAGACAAACCTCTTCTGAGTCTAAGGCTTTAAACATTATACAAAAGCCCTTAGGTTTTAGCAACAATATGCTAGACTCAAGCACCAAATGATGCTGAAATGTGTGTAACCTAGGAGATGACAGACAAACCAACTATCCTAAGCACATTTATTGCAGTAAGATACAAAGATAAAAATCTACAGGACCACAGAGTGCTTATCTACCAGTGAGGCTATCCTTAGAGTCCACCAAAGTCCCTTATCAGAAATGTACTCCATTCACAAGGCAACAGAGATAGGCCATTAGGGATCTGCCCTCCTGGGTACATTAGTGCCACCACTGTAGCACTTACAAAAGCAAAGACTCTGTCTTCCCCTGCCCGCTACATCTGCCACAATGTAACATGGTAACTGAGCCAGACCCAGGACCTCAGTCTCCATAACTATGAGCTAATAAGACATTTCTGATCATCAGAAACCACTTAGTCTGTGCCTTGGAAATTACATGTGTAATGGACCCTTCAGCAATGCAGACATACAACTGCAGACCTTCAGACCTGTGAACAGTCTGACACATGGCAACAGACACACTAGAAGAACAGACTTTGCTACTGGTATTCTGAAGAAAATCCAGAAACAAAAATACACCCATGATCCCATTTACAATAACACAGCCTATGTTAAGATGGCAAAATGGTTCAAGGTAATCTATAGATTTAACAGTCTCTACCAGAATCACAGATGGCTTCTTTGGAAGATTTGACAAGCTGATCCTAAAATGGAATTGAAAAGGGATCCAGAACGGCCAAAACTATCTTAGAAACACACACACACACACACACACACACACACACACACACACAAACACTCAAATTCAAAACCTACTACAAAGTCGCAATAATCAATACTGTTCTATAAGTCAGTGGACACAGCAGTCCAGATATAAATACTTATATTCACATGATTTTCCACTTTCCACAAAGTACTAGGACAGGTTGTGAAGCAAAAGGAAAAGCCCCTCACCTAACACTTCATTCAGAAATGATCTCAAAATGTAATTGTCAGGCCGAATAGAAAGTCAGACAAATGGCCAACTACACTTTCCCCTAGCAGATCAAGTGTCTGCTGCCCTCCAGGCTCCCTCAGTACCTATGGCTCCTCTCAGCTCATCCCACCCCTACCATAAATTTCTCCAGCTCACAGTCTTCCCTTCCCCAAGCTTCTCCTTCCTATATAATCCTGCCATTTTGTCCATGTGCCCGCTTAGTCTTTTCTGCACCCCATCCCTGTCTCCTCTTCCTTTTCAGTCCTTCTTCTCTGTCCTCCTCTGGCCATGTTCTACTTTCCTTTCCTGCTCTGGACTATACTCTCCCCCATCTATGATAAAACCTACCCCCCAGCCACAAGCTGAACAGTTATGTTCTCACGTCATACACAGACCTAAACTTAAGATCCAAATCTAGAAATCAGGAAAAAGGCACAAGTCTTTGTTAGGTTGGGCAATGACTTCTGAACTCTGCCAATGAAGCACAAGCAAAGAAAGCAAAAAAAATAAATAAATAAAATAAAATTAAGCCCATCTGAACACAAACAAGTGTATAAGCATCTGACAAATCAAATTACTACTCTACATTATAGTAGTTGCCTAGCAACTATGGGGTTATACAGAAGTAGAATGCTTTTTTTCTTTTTTTTTAAACGATTAAGTTTTATTGGTGTGCTGAAATCTACCTGCTAGCTAACGGCCCTACTCTTTATCCTGGGAAGGGAAACACTTGCCAGAAACTGGCTGGAGGACAGATGCCTATCTCTCCTTTGCCAGCTATCTGGACAAACGTCATCACATCACAAGAAAGACCTATTTCTATTGCTACCTGCCAAGTCTGTGGCCTTTACTACTGCCTGAGAATTTTGTGTGTGCATTTATTGATACCTTTAAAACATCTACCAGAAAAAATGTCTGTTCCTGTCACTTCTGCTCCTGTGAACATGCTTAACTGTGAAGAAAGTTCATTTGGTTGGGCAGGAGACTCAGAGATCACCCTCAGGTGGCCACATTGTTACCTGGATGTAAAAAATTGTGAAGGGTACTGAACTTTCCCAAAGTCACAGCCCATAAAGAGTTCTCTTGTCTATCCAAATGCATGATTGATTCTTCTCTGGTTAGAATGTATATAATACACCAACATAAAACTTTTGTGCTTCAAACAGCACCATCAAGAAAGTTAAAAAAAAAAAAAAAAACACTCACAAAATGAGAAAGCAACATGCAAAAAAAAAAGGAGAAAAAAAGGAGTGGTAAGGATCCTGCAAATACACAATTATAATCCAGTGGTAAGAAGGAAAACAGTCAACTTTTTTAAAAGTATCCAAAAACATTGTCCAATAAGCCCAAGACTTGTTCTAATGCATGGTGAGTGAACATTTGAAACATTACACTAAGTAAAAGGATCCATCACAACTGGACAAATGTGGCATACCCTACCCACATGAGGAAGCCAACTCACAGATGGTGAATTGCATGGTATTTGACTAGTGCCCTAATAAAGAAGTGACTTTAAAAAAAAACACAACAGTAAAATCTCTATATAACTTCCCACAAAATAATAAGATTCCTCTTTTTTCCTGGAAAGTTTGAGTTAATATTTAACAGGGAGACTCTTAGTCAGGAAAGCTCCTAGGATATCAACCAATTTGGCCCAAGAATCAGAAAGGGTTAAAAGCTACAGGTGTAACGTTTCAAGGATCTCCTTATAAACTGTATCCTTGAACTATTTGGTTAGTTTTATAAATTCTATCTAAGGGGATTCTTTTTGAGCTTTATAAATACAAGATCATGTTACCTCTGACTATATATCGTTTAATCTTGGCCTTTTCATTGTGATTCCTTTCATCCCTGGGTACACAAGAAAGAAGCCAAAAACCTACAGGACATCATGTATGTTCACAGCAACATGGTTCACAACAGCTTCAGAATCGGAACAAGCTCTCATGCCCATCAACTGAGAAATGGACAGACAAGATGTGCCACATCCATATATAAGAATATTGTTCAGGCATGAAAAGAAGGCAGCGGAGCAATATTGAAAACATTATCCCCAGTGAAGGAGGCTGGACACAAGAAGGAACAGTGTGTCACCACTTCATTGACATAAAGGACTCCAGCGGGCAGGCCCTGGGAATAGAGAGCAGCATGCGCGCTGGAGACCAGAGGGGAAGGGGAAGTAGCTATCAATGACACATGGCTTCTTGTCACTCTGTGATGCCATTAAAACAATGCAAACAAAATATAAAACAGAACTGGATACTTGAGGAGGTAGAAGTTGATAGCATTGAAATATCAACATAAAGCAACTTTCTTAATATTAGAATTGTAAATCTAGTGTGCAAACTTACCAAGATCCTTTTCCGGTCCTTTTCTGATAAAAATTTTACTGGCGGGTATTTCTGGGTGAAACTGTAATATGAAGAGAGAAGAAGGAAAAGTCACTCCAATGTGGCTCCCAGATCACTCTCCAGGCTCTGTGTTTCCTTCTAAAGTAGGAGACAGTTTCGTTGTTTCTTCACTGTCTTTTGAGTGAATTCAATTCTGCAATTCTTTCCTTGCCAGAGTCCCTGACACAGTGACTGGGCATCTTCACTTTCTGTCTGCCATTTGTTCTTCCAACGCCCTCCTGCCCTGCAAAGGCACCATGGGTCCCCAGAGCACACCAACACCACAAAAGGAGAACAACATAATTAGCATAGAGCAGCCAAAGGAGATGAATGTAGACTTAAAGACCTCTCTTACTAATGTGGTTGGGAGCTGAGTATTGTAAATAAGTCTCTGTGCAGTTCTGAAGTTACTGTTCTCACAGGAGAGCAGTGAGGCTATCTGCAACGTCCTTGTCCCCAGCAAGCAGAGCTGGTACACAGAGCACATGTTAATGGTCACTGAACTGAACATGTCATCCAGTACGCCAGGGCATGTTCCCTGAAAGCAGGAAGGCAGAGAGGCTAAAATAAAGCAGGGGTCTTTCTTTTACAGTACAGAATTTCCCTAGGAAGAGCTTCCATGTTCTCTGAATGGCAAGCTCCCTTGCACGCAGGCAGACGGAAGGACCAATGAAGACGAGATAACAACCCTGGGCACTCAGTTCTGTGTAGCCCAGAACTTCCTGCTTCACCCAGGGCCATCTCAGTCACAAGACTGTCCTTGGCATGTACTGCTCAGTCCATGTGGAATGTTCTCAGGGCTGTGAGAAACAAAGTCAGAGGCTACGTTGGAAAAGCTAGACAGATGCCCTAATGGCCAAATGATGCTCTGCTATACCATCTCCTTCACTTAGGCATGCGGGGGCTGGAAATAAACGTCAAGTGGTCTACACACACCCCATGCATTCCTCTCCAGCTTCTGAATCAGGTCACAGGTCACCTTCCTTTCCCACCGTTCAGGCTAAGAGGTGATGACGCTCTTAGAAGCTACAAGCAGCAGCAACAGACAGCAGAGACATAACCTCCACTAGGCCAGGAAAAAATGCAGTCAGAACTGGGCATGGTGGTTCCTTCCCTCCCTGTGGTTTCTTCTTCAGACCCACTCTACTTGCTGCCATTTTTCTAACAGTGTTGGGGATCGAACCGAGGGCTGCTAGCATCTTAGCCAAACCCTCTATACGCTGAACTACAGACCCAACCCAGGAGTTTCACTGTCTCGGGGGAGTGAGTCGGCAGAGACACGCTGGAAAGATAAAGTGGAAGGAGAGAGACCAAAAAGTGGTTCAGAGGACCAGAGGCACAAGACTGTAAGGTAAATCCCAAGAGCGACTCAGCCACAGCCCAAACCAAACCTAAGTTTAGCTTTGGAAGCAGCAATATCCCTCAGCATTCTAAGGAGTTACCTCTGAGTCCCCAGAAGATCCTAAGAAGACAGGAATGTCCAAGTCCCTTACACAAGGGAGCAGCACTTACCCTCGTGCGTCTCCTGTGAGCTTTTGAGAGACTATCTAGATAGGCAGACTTCCTGCTCCTTCCTCATACTCCTGGCCTGAGACAAAGGCCTGAAGATCTTGTATCACTTTTCTCTCGCTAGTAGGATCCCTCTGCAATAGACTTGTGTGATAAGTTCAAGTTTATAGTGGGGACCAGGGAATGTTGACCCCAGAGCTGCTATTCAATCAATCCCTGTCATTATCAAGCTGACCGACTCTAAGTTAGCGAAGGGAATTTCCTCAAAGACTCTTAAAACCCCAACTGTGGAGGGCAGGCTGTACCTGAGCCCCCGACATGGACTGGTAAAGCACAGGAAAGGCCAGGGGTTCAAAGCCTTCCCTCGGAGGGTCTTCTCTGTGCGGGTGCTGTGAGCATGTCTCCTCACTCCTAACAGAAGGCGCCTGGTCTACCGCAATGGCTACGGTCTGCCCTACCCATGCCTGCTGCGCTTCTTTCCCTGTCTTAAAATCCTTTAATGGGCAGAGAGAACAAGCCTAATCCAGACCCCTAGACAGCAACACAGGGGCACGTCATGTCCCTGCACCAGATTGCTTGGAGAATGACAACAAAGCCGTCCGGCTACAGATGCAACTCTTCCCCGAGTATCTTCAAACTATAGTTGGCAGAAAGCGATATGGAACCTGAGGATGTGGACGGCCAACTACAGCCTCCTGAAAGATGTTATTTGTCTCCAAAAAAGGGGGAGGGGGAGTAGTTTTCTCAGGAATGGAATGAGAAAGAAGGCCGATCTGAGGGTGTGCATCCAGCACACGGCACCTCCCCAGACAGCAACTATGAGCCAGCGGTCACTCGATCGAGGTCCAGGGCACAGCAGTAAGAGTGAGCACTCTCACTACAAGTCTGTCACCGGGCTAAGAAGGAAGCTCTGCCTGCAGTGCAGAAGGCCCTGGGTTTCAACCCTATATCACAATAAGATAACCATCATTGATTACTATATTCAAAGAACATTTAAAGAAATAGAGAGAAATTAAACAGCATGTAGGAGGCCCTGAGTTCCACTGAGTGCGGATTGGAAGTGTTTTAGTGTATGGAGTATGGAGTAAATGAAGACCTTCTCCCCTGTTATTACTTCCTGTTTGCATAGCACGCTCACTGACCAAAGCAGGTCACTAGAGATGACTTAAGTGCTTGGATTCTATGCAACACTATGTTGCCTTATATATGGAACACCTGAGGATATCATTAAGACACCAAGATGGCTGCAAAATCAGTATTAATAAACAGAAACCAATGTGCAGGCTCAGGACATGAGCTACACTGTGTCTGAAGAGAGGAGACTCTTCCCTCAGACCTCACTCACCAGGAAGCAGAGCTATTTCAGCAAGAAATCAATATGGAAACCATTCCTACAGTCTCTAGGGCAGTGGTTCTCAACCTTCCTAATACTGTGACCCTTTAACACAGTTCATGTTTTGGTGACCCCAAATCATAAAATTATTTTTGTTGCTACTTCCTAACTGTAATTTCACTCATACTATAAATGTCTGACTGTTCTGCTGGTCTTAGATGACCCTGTGAAAGGGCAGTGACGCTCACCCCAAAGGGTCATGACACACAGGTTGAGAACCATTGCTGTACAGTCACAGCTCATGCCACCCTTGTCCTCTGCAGATCTGTACCTCGGCAACACTGTTACCAGCCGGATGAGGCTGCTGCAAATGCAGGGCTGCAACACTTTTCCGTAACCTCTTGGTTAGTGTTTGCAGTCACAGACACACAAAGAGGCCAAAGTTGCAATGGTTGCGGAGGGATCATGCTACCACCCACAGCTTACGGTCTACTCCATTCTGCAAAGTAAAACTCCCCCCGTTTGCCGACCACTTATGGTCTTCCTGCTCCATTCGTGAAGGGAGGCCAAGACAACAACTCCTCCTGATGCAGATGGAATTCCAGAACACATCACAAACACCACTCACCATAGTCAAGTCAGGCTTATTCCAGAGATTCAGGGAAGGGCCAATACACATATCACAGTAATAAATACACAATAAAAAATGCAAACTGCATAAATGGATTAGAGGGCAGAGATCATATGATCATAAATGCAAAACAAAAAAGCCTTTTGACACTTATCATGTCAAAAGTGCTGAAGACACTCAGAACAGAAGGGACACATTTCAACGTGATAAAGACTGAACAAGAAACAAAGCTAATGGTGAGCGAGGAAGCAAAGCCTTTCACTCAACCTGAACAGGAATGTGCACTTTCTCTAGTCTCCATTCAACACATCATTGGAAATCTAGAGTAATAAGGCAAGGGAAGCAGGAAAAAGGGAAACAAATAGGAAAGAAAGAGGCCAACGTATCATTATTGACAGATGATATCACTGTAAGATATAAGACCCTAGAGACTCCACTAGAAAACTCTTAGACCTGAGAAACACTTTCAAGCAAAGGCAGGACACAAAATCAACAATTAGGAACGCCATTGACAAACACACTGAGAAAGAAATGAGGGACGCCAACCAAAATATCTTAGAATAAAGCTAACCAGGGATGTGAGAAAACCTTGACAACACAAACTTTAAGGTGCTGAAGAAGCTTTAAGGTACTAACAGGTGGACTTCTCATGCATATGCATTGATGGGCTTAATGCAGTGAACACAGCTGCTCTACCAAAACCAATGCATAGATCCCATGCATTTCAGATCAAAATTCTAACGTTCTTTGTAGATTTAGGTGGTGGGGGTCTTAAAATTCCTATGGAAGCAAAGACCCAGACAAAGAAATGCTGGGCAAAGAGTACTATGGGGTGTCCCATTCCTGACTTTAAGTCCACTACAGAGCCACAGTGATACAAACTGCACGGTACTGGCACAAAACAACCACATAGACCAATGGAGTAGAGCCAAGGCCACAAAAATACAGCCACTGGCTTTGTAACAAAGGTGCCAAAAAAAAAAAAACACACCAGAACAAAGAAAGCATCTTCAACAAATAAGACTTTCTACAAGCAGAAGAATGAGTAACTCACCCTACACAAAAATAAGCCCAAGGCCATCCTAGTAGGCCCTTGGAAGACAGTAGAGCTGACAGACAGCAGAGGCCTGGCTCCAGAGGCTTCAGAGAAGAACAATATACCTTGTGATATTGTGGCAAAGAATGTGACAGCTTTCTGTCCTTGTCCTAAAATTCTGACAATGGTAAACTTAAAAGTGAAGGGCTTATTTCATTGGCAAAGGAAATTTCAAGACAGCCCTATTGCAGCATGATTATTAGCAGTCAGTCTTCTGTGGGTCTACAATAAAAAAAAGAACAAACAGGGCAGAAAAGACACACTGTTTACTTTTCAGAAAAAAGGGACACTAAAAGCTTAAAATGGTACAGCTGAAACTGCTCTGCGTGGGGTAGGGAGGGCTGCAAACATTCAAAGGTCTAGCACCTCAGTGGAGAAGGCTGATGTAAACTGGGACAATGAATGGGAAGGGTGTACTCAGGGTGAGATCCTGCCCAGTTAAGCTTCCAACTTCAAAAGAAAAAAAGAAGCATAAGGTGTTTTCTGCTTCCAAAAGGCAACTGCAATCAAAAGAGCTGATGTTAATGTGGTTCCAGGGGGCCAGGGTCCACCCCAAGGGGCAGCTGAACTTGACAATGCTTTCCATATTGTGCTGCCTTTAAAGACATCAAGAATGTCAGAGTGTGGGGACTGGAGAGGGGGAAACTGAGAAAGGGGACAACATTTCAAATGTAAATGCATAAACTATCCAGTAGAAATAAAAGAATATGGAGTGAAGGGGTTATAGGATCATCCACTGAAGCTTCAGAGAGCCTCCAAAGCCAGCCAACAAGTGTCAGGAAAGTCCCTATGCAAAGGTGCTGTAAAAGTAAAGTTTGTGGAGCTGTAAAAGTAAACTTTGGGTTGTGTTGGAAACCACAAGACACTGGAGATAACAGAGCCATGAGGTAGCAGCCAAGAGACATGGTATACAGAAGGTCGAACCAGCCCAAGAAACGTATCAAAGTCGGAGGGGTAGAGCCATCTAAATGCTTTAAAATTAAAGTCCCAAAATTCAGACATGGACTACAGGGTGTGGAGTTTGCCCTGCTGGTTTTAAGTCTTGCTTACTCCAGCACTTCCTCACTATGTCCTCATTCTTCCATTTTAGAATTGTAATGTCTCTTCTGCTCCTCTATATGTTAGGGGCATATAACTGTACTGGCTAGTTTTGTGTCAGCTTGACACAAGCTGGAGTCATCACAGAGAAAGGAGCCTCCCTTGAGGAAATGCCTCCAGGAGATCCAGCTGTAAAGCATTTTCTCAATTAGTGATCAAGTGGGGAGGGCCCAGCCCATTGTGGGTGGTGCCATTCCTGGCCCAGCCCATTGTGGGTGGTGCCATCCCTGGGCTGCTAGACCTGGGTTTTATAAAAAAGCAGGCTGAGCAAGCCAGGGGAAGCAAGCCAGTAAGAAACAACCCTCCATGGCCTCTGCATCAGCTCCTGCTTCCTGACCTGCTTGAATTCCAGTCCTGACTTCCTCTGGTGATGAACAGCAATGTGGAAGTGTAAGCTGAATAAACCCTTCCCTCCCCAACTTGTTTCTTGGTCATGATATTTGTGCAGGAACAGAAACCCAGACTAAGACAAATTGGTACCAGCATAGTGGGGTGTTCCTGTGACAACCTGACCATGTTTTGGGGAGGACTGTGGAAGGACTTTGGAACTTTGAGATAGAAGAGCCATTGGTATATTAAGAGCTCTGTAGAATGTTTAGTAGGAGCTTGGAAGATAATGTTGAGAACAGTGCAGAAGATGGAGGCCTGGCTTGTGAAATTTCAGAGGGAAGATTAAAGACTCTCTGATCAGTGCTGTTGCTGTTTGGGTTGAGAAGATTCTGTGGTTTTGGTGAGCTGGGGCTGAAGAATCAGCTGTGATTAACAAGATACCAGAACTACTAAAGCAAAACCTTTGCATTACTGGGACTATTGATGCTGGTGAGCTGGAGCTAAGAAATTAGTGGTGATTAAGAAGACACCAGCATCATTTAGGTGAAATCTGGGAAGTGTTTTCTGAAAACACAAAGAGACTGTGTTCCAGAGATAGCCAAGGTTGTACCTCCTGTTGTGGCTGGACTTGGTAACGTGTAAGAGTCACCCAGGTGGTACTGGTTTTGAAGGCATGAAGGGGTCATGGAGAGCAGCTGAGGCTCTGCACTGTGAGAGGTCATGGAAGGGCAATGGTGAAGGTGCAGCCTCAGTTGCAGTTAGTGTCCCGGGACTGACAGCAGTGTTTTGGAGATGTCAGTACCATGAGATGACCACTAAGAACAGCAGCGGCAGTGGAGAACAGGCAGCTGGAGCCTAGAAGAGAAGGTGTGTGCTACAAAGGGCAGAGCTGGAGTTCGTAAATGGATTCCCAGACACTGGATTAATTAATTAATTAATTAATTGGAGATTAATTTTGCTTTTGATTGTGACTGTGCTCTGATAGCTTTCCCTCTTGAAGGAAGAAGAGGAGCCCACAGTTTAGAGACTTTGAATTGTAAAAGACCTTGACTTTTAAAAGAGACTGAATATTTTAAAGGTATCAAAATTTTAAAATGTAAGAATTGGTAAAGGCTGTGGGACTCTTAAAGTTATCTAGATCTTGGGGATGAACAAGAAGGTAAGGGTTGAAGCTTAATATTGATTTGTTTGTGTGTCAAGTTGACAAGGGGTCAATTGTACTGGCTGGTTTTGTGTCAATTTGACACAAGATGGAGTTATCACAGAGAAAGGAGCCTCCCTTGAGGAAATGCCTCCATGAGATTCAGCTGTAAGGCATCTTCTCAACTAGTGATCAAGGGGGGAGGGCCCAGCCCATTGTGGGTGGAGCCATCCCTGGGCTGGTAGACCTGGGTTCTATAAGAAAGCAAGCTGAGCAAGTCAGGGGAAGCAAGCCAGTAAGTAACATCCCTCCATGGCCTCTGCATCAGTTCCTGCTTCCTGACCTGCTTGAGTTCCAGTCCTGACTTCCTCTGGTGATGAACAGCAATGTGGAAATGTAAGCTGAATAAACCCTTTCCTCCCCAACTTGCTTCTTGGTCGTGATGTTTGTGCAGGAACAGAAACCCTGACTAAGACAATAATTTATTTTTTTATTTTATAGGAGGTTGCAATGAAGATCCTACATGGACTCTCAGAAGAGATCGTGGTCCTTTAACAGTGTTGTAACTGGAAGACAACAGGGACCTTTAAAGCCCAACAAGATGCTTTGTGAATTACGGAGGCCAAGGAGTGGACTATGATGCTTTGAATGAGGAATGTCCTGCATGTTAATTCTTGGTCCCCAGTTGTTGATGCTGTTTGTGGAGGTTTAGGTGGCATGGCCTTGCTGGAGGAGGTACCCCCCCCCCCCACACACACACACCTCTGCTTCCCTCCCTCCCTGCTTCTCTGCTTTCTGAGGTTTAAGATGTAAGTTCTCAGCGTCTGTTCTTGCTGCCATCATGGATTCATCCCTCTGGAACCACAAGCCCAAATAACCTTTTTCTAAATTCCTTAGATTACGGCTTAGCTTAGCCTTGGCCAGAGTCGCCACTGTTGGAGGTTAGCAGTGGTTAATGTACCGACTCATAAGCTGTCCAGGTGCTTAGAACGACTGACTGTTAGTGCTCAGCCTTACGTGTCAAAGCCGTGTCCCCGTGCCAAAGCTCATCAGAATGGTGGAAGTGGTAGAAAGACTCTAAGAGCCAGGGGGGAGGAGGAGGAATGCTGTTTTTCGGATACAACATGACCACTGCACCATGAACTCACAGCAGTCATGGTTAGTTGCACAGATCAGGCCAACAAGATCAGTCAACATTCCAGCAAGACTCACTAACTGGACTCAGTGCATTACCAAAAATTAACAAAAAAATCAAGAAAGGGTGGGGTGGGGGAAAGACGGTGTGTGTACAGGGGGTGGCTATTCATGAGAAAGAAGTATTTTACAAAAATCCAAAGAACTGGGCAGGAGAATCAACCGTGTCACCAGTGTTGCAGGAGCCACACATCTATAGAATTTTCATGTAGGCTTGGGGGCTCCTAACTCCAGCCTCATTCTTGCAGGGTCAGCACTTTCCACTGAAGCACCTCCCAGGCCTAACTTCAGAAGGACTTTTTTTTTTTTTAACTTAGGATCTCATTAGACTTCAGCAAAATCAGAGTAAAAATTAACTTCAAACAAGCAGCAAACAATCTCCCTTTTGTTTTCCTAAAGGAAATCTATTGCTTTCACAGGAAATAGTTCTTAATGATGAAGGATTTCAAAATGTTTTAAAAACACCACAACCAGCACCTGCTATGTAGCTCATGTTTGTAATTCAGACATTCAGAAGACTAAGGAAGGAGGCTGAGAACTCCAAGCCAGTAAGGACAGTGAGCTCCAGGAGAATCTGAGCAACAAAAACAGACCCTGTCTCTACACAACCACCACTACATTCAAATTTTACGAACTTAGCTTCTTGCAGAAGGAAAAGATCTCTCTTGAGAATGTTTTGTGTTCGCTAAGCTCATATGTAACTTTCCTATATAATGAGCTCAACTGAGAACATTCCAAACATCAATATTTCCTGTCATACACCTAAGACATTTTTTTAAAGGCAAAACAAAATAATGGGTGCATACCTTTTCTCCAAATCTCTGATTTTCTCTCTCAGTGGTTCAACAATCTGGAACAAGAACAGAATCAATTTTAAAGCAACAGGTCTTCACTGCATTTGTCCTAGCTGAACGCAAGGGTTGTGTGGCATAAGCAAGACAGACTTGGACAGGGCAAGTGGTCTACAGACTAACACAGTCTCGTAGAACAGAATGCTGTTTGAGTTTCAGGAGCAGAGAATAATCACAGAGGGAAGGAGACTGACAGATACACAAATGAAGCAGAAGAAAACAAAGTAGACCAACCTCTTCAATCTTGCTTTCGATCTTCAGTTCACCATTTTCCTGGATAGACCTGTTGAGTAGAAAGCTTCAGAGCTGAGATCAGTTGAAAGACATCGTGACTTCAAGATGTTAGACCAAAACAAATCCTACTTACAGACCCTCTGCCCAACTTGCTCAAGTACTGGTCACCAATAAGGCAGTGTGAAGGAATCTCCTCAGGCCTGTGAACAAGTGATTTGACCCAACAGATTGTTTCTATTAACTAAATCTCACCCATGTAACACCCAGCAAGAAATATTATGACGCAGGATGTAGTGTCTACAGGAGTCTGTGCTAGCCTACTGGGCTTTCTTGGGGATTTAACATAAAATGGAGTTATTCCAAGTAAAAACAGAGTACCTCTGGATGAGACCAGAGCACCCCACTTCTCGACACACAGCCACCTTTGTTAGGGGACACACACTGGCAGTGGGAATCAGATCGAATCAGATTGACACAGTCCCATTGCCTCACAAAACTAATTCTACAAGAAGAGGCTGCTAGTGGCTGGGGAAGCCAGCTTGTTTCTTGGGAGAAGCTTGAAGATCTCAAAGCCAACCTCCCCATCACAAACAGCTACTGTTCCATGTCCTGATAGGAGGAGATAACAAAGTGGAGCAAATGTTTCTTTGAACAGAGAACTGTTCTGTAGTAGCAAATCTGCTTGCACAATGAATACTTATCACTCTTCGGCTGATTTTTTTAAATGCCATTTTTTAATTTGGTACACAAGAATTCTTACTTGGATCTTGGATCTTTACAAGTATCCCCCCTGCTTACTTAACAAAAAATTAAAGCCAGTTCAGTAATGAATGGCTCTAATCCTGGCACTTAGGAAACTAAGCCCAGAGGACCATGGACTTGAGGCAATGTGGGCTACACTGTAAGTTCAAAAGTAGCCTGTACTTAATACTATGTCCCCAAAAACAAATAAAACAAAACAGAAACAAACAAACAAAAACATGTACATTCAACCCAAAGGATACCACAAGCTTAAACCCCAGAAAGGAAAGAGATGAAGACAACCACATCTAATGTAGACCAAACATCCCAAATCTGACAATCCAAACATCCCAAAATGCTCTGAACTCTGAAACACAATAAGCACCCATAAGAAAACTCCACAGCTCACATCAAGTGACAAGCCCAGGTCAAAACACAGGCTCACCAAAAGTATCTATAAAGTCAGCTTCAGGTTATTTATGTGTAAGAAACACACATGAACCCTGTGTTTAAACATGTGTCCTAGCCCACAAAATTTCATTTTACATGCAAAAGTATTCCAAAATATGAAAAAGAAAATAAACAAAACTCCTTTAAAATCTAAACACTTCTAGTCCCAAGCATTTTGGAGATGGGGAAGACTCAACCTATAACTGGCTCCCTGAGGCAACCATGATTTCTCTAAGATATTATCCTTCTAGAAGAACTATGCAAAAGGCCCTGTGTCCCCCTCGAGTCATCCAGAATGCAGTTGACATGTGAGTAGGAACAGCAAGCTGGGAGGAGGCTGGAGACGGGCAACACTGAGTGACCATCATTTCCACCCCAACTTGGCCGAGATGAACTCTAGAGTCAGTTGTATGCCTTGAGAACACCCACAGAAGACCTGAAACACCCAGATGTGTAAACAGCAATACAGCTTCATCAGAAAAAAAAAAAATTACTCAGTTAACCCATGATCCAACTAGTTACAAATGAGTCTGTGAAGCACAACCGTAATGCCCAAACAATTAGAAACAATTACCTCATGTTAACAAAGTTGCCCCAAACAGCTGCAAGAGAAAGGAGAAAAAAAAAATACATATCAGTATTTAAATCTACAATATTCAGGGATTCCAACTGATCAACTTTTAATTTTTAAATGCTATTCAAATTCACTTAAAAATTATTGTTCACAAAGACAATAAAACATAACACTGTTTTCAGAAAAATCAAGACTATAAAAAGTAGAAATGAGATTTCCGTGTGTTCCTGTAGCTCTGGCATCTGCAATTCAGGGAAGTGCTTTGAAAAACATTTTGTGCTTAACATTCTGTTTTAAGAAAGGTTCGTTCTCTAAAAAAAAGGGAGAAAGGAAGGGAGGAGAGAATGAGGGAGGGAGGGAGGGAGGGAGGGAGAGGAGAAAGGAAATGTAAGAGAATCGCACACCTTAAAGACCCAGAGTTCAATCTGAGCTCTCCCCATGCATGATGTTGATGCAACCAGAACCCAAAGAAGCCCACTGGGCTACATTTCATCCAGCCTTTACTCACTTACTCAGCTCTTATCCTCTCTGCTCACAGACACCTGACAGGCAGGCTATCAACCAGGTTCCTGAGATATTTGCCTCTAGAAGCTACATAGAATGAGTTCTGACTCAACAATGATATCTTACCATACATGATCTAAACACATAAAAATCTTAAGAATCCCTAATTCAAAACCTGGTATCTGAAATATGCCCAAATGCAAACATTGACCCTTGGCATGATGTTACTACAATCAGGAAATTTCATACCATGAAAGTCAGTTTCATGCTGAAAATTGTTTAGAATATTGTATGAAATGATCTTCAGACCGCACATGTAAGAAACAAATGACCCTGGGGTTTAGTGTCAGTTCCCTTCCTATGACAACTCAAGGACACACAAATACTCCTCTTTTTAAAAAAAAAAAAAAAAAATCTAAAAATCTGAAACACATCTGGCCCCGGTTAGATAAGGGATACTGAAACAGTACTAGACCATGCAAACTTTAAATTACCAAGCAGGGGACTATTTCATAGACACCTTTGCTGTGAATGTGAAGTCCTAACATTATTTCCTGTCCAGGTACAGGGAATTCAGACAGTGAGTACAAACCTCCTTGCTGACAGGGCTGGGCACTGTATGAAATTGGGAAGACCTTAAGGTTAGTTTCCAATAGACCCAGGCATCTTCTTGTTGCCAATGGATACTGACTAGTATCAGTATCTAAAGCAACCCTCCCAAGAAAACCTCATCATCAAGGAGAATGTAGCTTACTCCCCCCCCCAAAAAAAAACAACCAAACACCAAAACTTTCCCAGCAGAAGAGGGGGAACTAGTAGGGAAAACTGAACTAGCACATTATAGTGGGAAGAAAGTAAGAAATCTGAAAAATTGAATTAAGATATACTAAATGACGCATTTCTAAAACGTCTGCTATGTTTTTCTCACCCGGCCTCATTACGCAGACCTGACTGGCCTGGGACTTGCTACTGGCTAGTCCTGAACTCACAGACCCACTTGGTTCTGGATTAAAGGTGTGCACTACCATCCTATACTTGGTTTGTTTCTGAAACTGGTCTTGTTATGTAGCCTAGAAGCTGTGGTACTCTGCTCACCTTAAACCAAGTGTTGGAATCACTGGTGTGAGCTGCTTGCACACCTTTATTTTCAGTTAAAGACTATCTGCAGGGAAGAGTGGCAATATGCTCATTTCCAAAACTGGCCTTGAAGCTAATCCCTAACCTGGATGTCATATGACAAGTGAGTGTCATTAACCTAAAGGAAGACCCTGGTGAGCAGTAAGCCTACTCCCCTATGGAGGACACTCAGCAGTTCAGGAAGATGAGCAGCTACTGTAACCACTCAGTTTAATTTAGAACACTTTAATTTAAAAATATTCAGAATAGAATAAACTAAACTCATTTCAAGTGTAGGCAGAGGAAGCTCCAGAACAATCCTGCTCATTCTGCTCTGCACAGGTCAGGGCCTATCTCTAGTTCTCAGAGTTCACCTGACCCAGTGCTTCTGAAAAAGCTCTATGCTGTTGTGTTTTTATACAGAGACAGCCACAGTCACTGTTCCATTGCTGTGAAAAGACACCAAGACTAACAATACAACCTTTATAAAAGAGAGCATTTAGCTGGGGGCTGGATCTCAGTGCTTTAGCTAATCATCATCATAGTGGGGAGCTCAGGGCTGGAACAGTAGCTGAGTTACGTTTTGAACTTCTATCAGAGAAAAGGAGAAAGAATGGGCTTGGCGGCACTTTAGAAACATCAAAGCTTCTAACAAGGCCACACCTTCCTAATCCTTCTAATCCATTCAAAGAGTTCTGCTTCCTGGTGACTAAACAATCAAATATAAGAGCCTATGGGGTGGGTCCATTCTTATTCAAACCACCACAGCTACTTACAGAAGAGCCCATCTACTGGAGGGAGGGGAGGGCTTACAGTGTCAGAGGGTCTACAGACCATCAGGACAGGGAGTGTGGCAGCAGGCATGGTGCAGAAGCAGGGGCTAGGAGCTTGTATGTGATCCATAAACAGAGTGAGAAAAATACTAACTGGGAGTGATGTGAGCTCTTAAAACCTCAAAGTCCCCCAAACAAAATGAATAATCTCATTTACCAAACGAAGTAAAACATAAAATCAAGGAGAAGATTTACATCTGAAAACTATGAAACAAAGATGCAAATAAATGAGGAGAATCCAGACATCTGTTTAACGAATAGGATGGATCAATGTTTGGAAAGGCTGCCGATTGTGATGTTTTCGTTTTATGTTGTGAAATCACTGGATTCTTATGTTCATTTTAATGTTGTTTTTTTGGTGGAGTTTGGGGACTTGTTATATGTAAGAGTATACTGTCTGCAAACCGTCATTTTAAACGTCTTTTCCATTTTGAGTGCCTTTTAATTCTTTTTGTCCCCCAGTTGCTCTGGTCATGGCTAGCACTGTGTTACGTAAAAGTTACAAGAGTAAGCATCTTGCCGATTTCTTCTTATTGGTGAGATGAGGTTAGTTCCAACCTTTTAAAATACGACCTTTATTGCAAAGAGGGCTATTCTTTCTACATTTATTTCTTAAAGAGTTAATGGTGAAATTAAAGGTTGTTACATGTTTTCAGCTCGAAAAACAAACAAAAGAACTCACAGCCCACCCTCCTGACAAACCTGCAACAACAAGGCCACATCTCCTAATCCTCACAAACAGTTCACCCAACTGGGGACTATGAGTCTACCAGGCCATTCTCATTCCAGCCTCCACAGGGACTCCAAGACTGCATCTCTAATTCTTGTCCCAACTGTCTGTAGCTTTGTGTCCCATCTCTGAACTGAATGGGCTTTGTGCTGCTTTGACTACAAGAAGAATAGAAGTGAGTTCTGAAACTGGTGCTGCCTGACCTGCTAGGACAGTCAGTCTGAGGGCTGAGTCACCATGGCTGGACACTGACAGCCAGTGCTGAGTGTGTCATTTCAGAGCTAGCCAAGAAGCCATGTGCTGGTGAGTCTTCTCAGTGGGTGTCTAATTTAATGTGACCAAAGCTCCAGACATGAACTCCCAACCCACAAAGGCATGATACAATATAATGGTGGTTAAAGTGGCGAAACCGCCTGAATTACAGTAGAGCTGGACACATCGCCCCCTTTAACCCACGTGTTCAGCCATCATTTCCAGCACTGAAATGGAAGCTAGTATGAGCTGCATTACAGCCAGCCCAGCTCCCTTATCAAGAGCAGCTGATTCACACAGGCAGACTGTCTTCACACAGGAGGCAACAAGACATAGATCTGAGAAAATCTTGACCACCCAGTGAATGAGGTTGCTGACAACCAAACTGTGTTATTCCCTACCACCATGACACATCAGCTGCTCCTAGGGAAGATAAGCCTTGCATAGCTTCAAAACCTCAACAAGACAAAGACTGTGTGGTGGTAAACATGTGACTAAAAACCCTGAGTGAGCTCTGGTGGCCCCCAGCAGAAGAGAGCACCCAACAAGAGCAACAGTGAGCTTCTGGTCTAACTAGCCAAAAGGTTCAAGATGCCGGTTTTTGTCCTTCAAATTGAAAAGGGGGGGAGATATGCAGACACACAATAACTTCCCTTTTCTACTTCCTACTACCGACAAAGTTGAGGTGCAAAAGGCCAGGCAACAGGAACCTCCCTGAGTAGAGCTGCCCATACTCTAACTGCAGCCGCCTCTATCCTCACTGAGCAGTCTCTGTGTACGTGCAAAGAGGTTACCTCGTGACAATGGTAACAGGTATGTTCTGAGTGTCTCCTACACAGCAAAAGGCTTACCAGACTTCCCTGTGTCCCTAGCCCGGCCCTGTAGGTCCCAACCTCTGGCTAGCCCCTGTTGATAGGTACCGAATCCCAGTCAAAAACCATTACCAGTGGCTCATACCCCCTAGGCTTACATCATGAACTCCTACGGCTATGGTTTGCATTTCCCTTTAAAACTCATGCTGTAATTTAACTGTCACGGTAATAGCAGCCTCCCTAACCGAGAGCACTTCTGACTTCTTTCATCATACTTGCACATCCCATCCCCAAACAACCTGTATCTCAACACAGATGGGTCTTTCTAATGGAGAGCAGGAAGATGCTGAGGCAAGCTTGCTCTGCACCACTCCTGAGTACTAGACTGTGCGCGACCCAAGGCCGCTGGTTATGTAAAACCACTACCCTACACTCAGCACAGCCAAGTCCTACAGGATACCTGCAGTCCAATGTTCCCTCCAAACTCAGATTGCTTTTCTGTTGCCGAGACAAAGCGCCTTGCCAACTTTTAGAACTAAAGGTTTATTTGGCATTACAGGTCCACAGTATGAGTTCATTAGGTGGAGAAGAGACAAGCATGCTATCAGGAACTGAGTACTGAGAGCAAACATCCCTTACTATATCCACCAAGCAGAGCAAACTACAGCTACCACAAGACTTTCCAATGACACACTTCCCCTGACAAGTTCACACCACCTAAATTTCCCAAACAGCATCTCCTAATAAAGAGAAGTGTTCAGATACTCTCAACTTTGTGGGAGGTTTCTTACCACACAGGTGAACCCCAGAACTCCCATGTCCCCTACTCCTGAATATCTGTAATGAGGCTTTACCACCACTGCTCTGGTCTTATCTCCAGGGTATCACACACCCAGTACTCTTCACAAAAGCCCACTAATCCTTTCTACCCCTGCCTCTGGAGTTCCCAGATCCTAACTGACCTACAGATGTCCTTTCTGGGTCCTTGTTCTGTTCCAATGCACAACCCTAACCTGCACAGGGAAGACAGATCTTTGTCCAAACAACCTGCTCATAAGGTAAATTACATTAGCAAAGAATGAACCTGGTGTGACCACTGCTTTTAAATATCAACGTCCAAAAGTCCTACCCCGAGCACAGTGTTAACTGGGGAACTAATTGCCTTTGACGGGTGTGGGAAGACCCACCCCAAATGTGGGTGACACCTTTAAGTAAGCAACCTAGGCAAAGAGGTTATGGGAAAAAGAGGGTTAGGTTACCCAATTAATCGACTTTAATGCTGCTGATCCCTTCTCAGATATTCGAAAGAGCGTGTCCTGCCTGTGGCCGGTGTGGGCTGAGGACCAGACGCTCTCCAGGAATCCTCCAGGTTCGTTGGCAGCCGACTGCTGAGGCAGCAGCTCAGGAACTAAGCAAACACCGGGTTCTTGGTCTTCTCTGCTGTTGCAGCTCTTGCTACTATTCCAGAGCATTGAGTGAGCTGATTTAATGCATTCTTTTTATAATTATAGTGGGGGGGCTGTACCTAAAGAACCTAGTTAGTACAGACAGTAACAAGAACTTTAAGACAGCAGACCGTGGAACCCCCAAAAAAGGCTTTAAGCTGCAGTTCCACTGCTAATCCTGGACGCTGTAAGAACCAGTGTGCAGGAGCGAGTAGTGAAGCTCCACTCATGCGGAAGGCTTCTTTCCATCTAAATGAGAGAACAGCAGGCTGTACATTACCTGAGCTCTGTGCAGCATCAGACAACGAGATGTGCTCTGCACAGAGAAAGATGGCAGAAAAAAAAAATTTCCTGGGATGGCAAATCCCAGGAAAGCTGATGGTCTAAAGATTAAAGTGCTTAAAGGCTGTACCAGGTGACTCATGCAGATGCCTACAGGGAGGGCAACTGGGTTGGCTAGAAAAGGAACAGACTGTCCAGGTGTTCTGGGTTACTTGAACATTGTGAACTAAAACTAAATATCAGATGTAAAATTTCCGTAAACCCAGAACCTTTCTATCCAAGCTGCAAACTGCCCTTAATCCTAGGAGCCTAGCCCCCCAGACTATCCAATTTAACTTTGAGCTCAACAGTAACAGGCCTACAAAGAAAAAGGCTGCTGGAAATGAGCCTTAATAACTAGTTGATAACTTAATAATTAGTTATGTGACTAATTCTTAGATCTGGATCTGAGCTTCTGTCTGTAAATCTCTGCCACAAAGACACATCATTCCTGCCATCTTGCAGCAGGACACATATGGGTCTTAAGTACATTTCCATCCTGTGTCAAACTCCTCTTAACACATACATACACATCCCAAGTCTTTACACCTGAAAGTTTAGAGAACATCATCAAATTTGGTGAAGACAGTAGGAAGAAACAGAAAGAAATACATCTAATACAACTTTTCTTCTCCAAAAAACAAAACTACTTTGAAGAGCCAAGTCTTGTGGTTCATACCTAAAATTATAGCGCTTAAGAGATTAAGACAAGAGAACCATGAATCTGTGGCCAGTCATGCTATATAGCAAATTTCTGGGCTACATGGTGAGACTCAGTCTAAAACAAACAACAAATAGTTGATTTTACAGATATCAAGAGACAAGTATCAAGTGATAAGGAATATAAACTCTCCTTCACCCCATCCAAGGTGCCTCAAATGCCAACACAAATCTGGGAGGTTCAGGAAATGCAACCACACTGCTTCTCTGGCTTTTGCTGGTTAAACAGTTGTAGGATGACCCTAGGACACGAGGCAATCTTTTCTCCCAAAGAATGGAAATATACATCCCGTGATGCTTCTAAAGGAATATTATCTCCTTAGATTTTCTATGAAACTGGAATTGTTAAAAAGAGAACAAAAAGGAAAAAAAAAGTCTCCCCCAGTCCCCCAGCATTGGCCAAGGTCTGTGGGAAAAGTTATTAAGGCATTGTTCGCCCCATTTCTCTGGTGTCCTCGAAGCTCATCTGAACTGGGCTTCATCATACAAACTAAAGAGTCAGAAGTGGAAGGTTGTACCGGGGGGCCCAGCACAGAGCAAGCCACTCCAGCCTGTCAGGTCGCTGATGCAGAAAATGGCAACAGACACCACGTGCTACAGTTTCTCACCTGCATCACCATCCCACTACAGACAGGGCTTCAAAGATCCAGTTGTAAGACACAGAGACAAAGAAAGGATGGGTTGGAGGAGGGAGTCGAGGAAAAATAAATTCAGCTGACGCTTACTGATCTAAAGGGACCCTGTCACCCAAACAGACCCAGAACACTCAGATCAACATGAACATGTTATTTAAGAACAGCAGAGGAGAATATAACTACACCAAGAATGAATACAGAAGAGAACTCTTTTTAACGTAGTAGGCCTCGAGACTACTGCTCCTGCTTGCTGTTGCATCAAAATCGCTACAGGACCTTTAGAGGGAAAGCAAAAAGATTCACTGGGAGAATAAAGTTCAGGAGAAGAAAAAGCAGACATCTACAGGAAAGAAATTACAGAACTTATTTTGAGGGCCAAAACAGAACTGTCGCGATGCAGAATGGACCTGGGCCTTTCAGGATGGGAAGACATTTCTCTACATGTAAAGGACGAGCATTATGACCTTCATCTCTTTGTACTTTCCGCTCCACCCTTCACACGCTGGGTGCTCACTTTTCTATTTGTAGATTTATAGAAATTTTACTACACAGTCTTACATTTCTGAATGGTTAAATCAGTCTTTTCCTTTTGAGTTCACAGGGACAAAGAGGGCCAGAATGTGGGGAAGGGGATCTAGGATGACCACCTCTAAACCAAGCACCACGTATCTCTAAACAATTGGCCCCGTTCCTCGTTCCACTAGTAGGACCCTCTTTGGGCTGTACCGTAACCGAGGAGGCACTCTGGGCTCATTTTCACAGGGCGGTCATCAATATGGACAGACCCTGTGTGACACAGTTGTTCCTGGAGATCAAGTTAACGATGTGCCCTTACAACCACTACTAAGCCATGGGGGTAGAGCTGGCAGAGTCGAGTGGAGATAGGAGAAGAGTGAGACCAAGAGTGAAGGAGAGGGAGGAGAGGGACTGAGTGTGGGAGCAGTAGGCTGCAGGCGGAGGGATCTGAAGAGGGAAGGAACTGCAGTCATGGGGCAGAGCAGAGGTGGTAGGGACGAAGGGAGGTCTCTGGAGGAGCCAGCCAAGGAAGAACACAGCAGGATCCATGTGTACGCAGGGCAAGTGTATATAATAGATTTAATTTATCTCTTTAAAAAGCAGATTGACGTTCCCCGTGCTCATAATAACCCTGCAGACCCAGTGCACAGCGGCCAAACAGATGGCTACTGTTCGTTCAAGGAATGTGCCTCCCGTTATCCAAACTCAGGGACCTGAAGCTATGGAGAATCTGATCTAGACAAACTGACAACAGCCCACCTAGGACCAACACGGTGTGTAGCCCCTTCCTCCCCTTTAGGCACATCAATAGTCCAGGGCAGGAAGAGAGGAGGCCGCTGGATCACCCAGCAGTAAAGAAAGAGCAGGTGGAAAAAAATACCTTCAAATTCAACCTAACCAAATTTAGTTCACCCTTGGTATCCATGGTGCCAGGGTTCCAGGACTCCTCTCAAGCATGGGAAATTCACAAATGCTCAAGTCCCCCTCCCCTTGTATTTGTAAATAACCTAACATACACTTTAAATCCTTTCTAGACAACATAACACAATGTAAACAGTAAATATTATATTTATGCTTTTTGTTTAGGGACTAATCAGAAGAAAAATATATGTATGCTCAAATAAGCGCCATTTTTTTAATATCTTCAATCATGGTTGGTTTGATCCGTAGTAGGTATCCCCAGCTCCCTCCTATACTGCCTGCATCCCCTCAGAGCTGCCTCAAAGTTGCATTCCTTCCAGGGCTTAAAGCACTAAAAGCACACACTCCTACCTCAGGACCATTGTGATGGCTGCCATACCAAAGAATGAACTATGGGCTGGGTCTCTGTCTCTGTGATGGAAATGCACAGTACAGCTGTTGTGGAAAAACTGACGGCTCCTTAAAACTTCAAAACACAATATGAGCTACCTATTCTGAGTATAGACCCAAAAGCCCCGAACTCAGGAGGTGAAAGTGCTTACCACAAACGTTCCCTGGAACCCACTTTAGAAAGACTGGTGGGTGGCACATGGCTGTAATCCCAGGACTCTGCAGGAAGACTTGACAGAGCTCAAGGGCCAGCCACCCTGAAGTGCACAACACAGTGACAGAAACAGGAGGACTTTAAAACAAGCTAGAAAGAAGACTGACTCCCCAAAAGTTATCCTCTGACCTTCACTCATACCAGTTTGTGTACAAAAATCACCAAAATATGGTATTAAAAACAATAATTACGGGGAGGAGTAGGAGCTAAGCATGATCAAATACACTGCATGCATTATGAAATTCTCAAAGAATAAAAATAATTGAGAGCAAGTATGCCCGTTCAGCATCATATTCAACAGTATAAAGGTGAAAGCAACCTGAGTACTTATGATCTGACTAATGAGTAAACAGAATGTGATAAATAAACACAGTAGGATACCACTTAGACTTAAGAAGGCAATTCTTGTGTTACAATGTGGATGAACCTAAGTAAGTAAGCCAGACACACACACACACACACACACAGACACAGACACAGACAGACACACAAACACATACACACACACACAGACACACACAGACACAGACACACACAGACACACACAGTGTGAAAAAAAGTCCTTTCTATGAGCACATTCATATGATAGAAAGTACAACTTCCTGAAGCTGGAGAGACGGCTAGTGCACAGCTTCATTTAGGGAACGTAAGAATGCCCTGGGGTCTGGATAGAGAATCACATGAAAATACATAACACTGCTGAACGATATATTTAGAAATAGTTAAAACACAGGCTGGACCAGACCCCGATGCATAAAAACACAGCTAAAGTGGTAAATTTTATGTTGGACAGTACTCTTGATCATCATTTTAAAACAAAACCTACCTAAAAGCTAAAAAAATGTCATAGGAATTTTTTTTGGTAACTGCCAGTGTAAGTCCCCGTCTGTAAGACAGAGCACACCCTCAGTCCAGCTTCTCACTTTGGCTGCAGTTATAGAGGTAAAAACACAGGGATAGGGGGAGCTGAAGAGAGTACAGAATGCCTAGGAGGAGGGGGTGGTACTGCACCACATTAAGAACCCGAAACAGCCACTGTGTCTTGTCTTTAAGTAATTAAGGTGCACTGGGTAAAGAGAACAGGGAATTAGAAGTAAATCACACAATCACAAAGGAAACTAAGAGAAGGAAAAAGATCCCAACTTGGCAGAGTCTGCTTCTGACCCTTTACAGTTCACGGGCATCCCACAAGACCTGCCTATCACTAGCTCCAAGGGCATCTCAGGTACAGGTTTAAAGCCGAGCCACCCCACACCTATTCTCTGCTGCTGGGGACACGGCCCAGCTGCCTGGTCCCTTCTTTAAGACAAAGACATAAATGAGCCCAGCACCTACAGTGTTTCTGTCAATGAGAACTGTCATGTTCTGTTTTCGTTTCTGGAAATGCCATAAAAATACTCAAAGATACTAAAAATACCACTGCAAGTTCTCAGCACCCTGACAACACTGTTTTTCTTTTCTAGCACATTCAGATTCGCTTTGGGGAAAAAACTGTTTGAAGGGGCCAGGTGTTTTCAGTTGTTCTTCTACTTGTTTATTTTGCTTAAAGAAACTCAAAACAGCTAAACCAGGAAGGTGAAAGAAATGGTCAATAAGTCTCAAAGTCAATCTGAGCAGAGCTTCTATTGCCCTTCTGGCCTGCAAGTCCCTTCCTGGGAAACACACCCCAGCATGTTACTCGTCAATAAATGCCTTCGGTTCTTTATATACACTGGCCTTTCTGCACAATAGGTCTTAAGTATTTATTATCCCTGGAAATCATAGAGCACAGACATTGTATTTTGTAAGGGAAATATTGAAGCTTGTCCCAAGTTGGGCTTTCCTGATGGACAAAGGAAATCACTTTCCAAAAAGAGACAGCCCAGAAAGACTGCTCCTTCCTCCCCTTGAAGCTCAAGTCTGCTCTCAGGCGTTCTTAAAACCATCACATTTGCAGAATATAAAGAGAGTTTTAAAAGGCAACGGTGGAGTAAGTTGTGTGTTCAGTGCACACAGAGAATCTGGTGACTTGTCTCGGTGACTAGAGGCTTATTCATGAGAGCCCTATGACTTCACAACAAACATTCCTGAATTTGTGAGTCAGCTCAGGCAGCTGTAACCAAGTTCCACAGACTTTATGACTTACAAACAACGTAAATGAGTTTCATACAGGTCAGAGGCTAAGAACCATGAGGATAAACAGGCTGTTGGCTTATGGGAGCTCACAGACCAGGGAAAGCATGTTCTTAACATGTAATTACACGGTAGACTTGCAAACCAGCTCTCTGGGAAATTAATATCCATGAGACATCAAATGCTATGACCCAATCACTTCCCAGTCTCTACTTTCCCATTGGAATTCCAGACCATGGTCAGTCCACAGCTATGACCTGTAGTGCCACGGCTAAAACCCTCCAGTGGGTCTACCACTACCAGGCAGCCCCCACAAGAGGAAATGTTCAAGACAGAGAGGCCAATACGAGGTTCTTCACCAAGCCCACTGATCTACCGTGTGCTGCCTTTGCGGACCCCAGAACTCAGACTCCTCTTGCCCTGCCCCCTGTAGATCTTGCTCAGGTTCCCCTTTACCTTCAACTCCAATATCCAAATGCTGTCCATCAGCTTGAATGCTGCCCTTGTACTGAGAATGCTCTGTTCCTCTGAGGCACTTGGCACCCTATCTTGACCAAGGTCTATCTAAAGAATGACATGAGGAACAGGAAACTTGATAATGAGGAGCTGCAGATCTTAAGCCCTGCTTCTGCTATCGAATGTGTGGACTTTTCCCACTCCAGGAAACACTCACCAGCTCTCTAAAGGCCAACCTGGATTCCCAACAAAAGAATTTGTTTACTCTGCTACCAGGACCTCACAGGCAAAAAGGGCTTTAGGCTATGGAGCTGTTCTCATTTGAAAAACCTTCTGTGATCTGAGGCTTCCTGGACATCTGGCCAACTGTAAACCAGGAGTTCCTGTGAACCCCTCCCCCAGTGTAAGAGTAGCTACAGAACTCCAAGAGCACTCTGTTTACGATTAATATTAGCCTGTTTGTTTATGAGGTGTATAACCAGAAAGTCAAATGAAGCAGCAGCATAAGCCAAGGTCAGAAGAACTGGGTAGCGCCCATACCCTCTCCGAAGCCTTCCGAGCAGCTTCACCAACCCAACCAGGAAACTCAAATCTCACTGTACCAAGCTCAATGTCCAGCACCCACAGGTCCAGTGAGAGGGACTGAAACTTCTAGTTCAGTGACAGTCTTTCTTATGACCAGCCTGTTTGGGGTAACTTGGGCCCCAGACTAAACCAACTCACTGGCATACACTTGAGTATGTTAAAAGGGAGCAGAAAATATTCCCATCACTCAGAATTTTCCAAGGGTTTAGGACAACTGTGGCAAGAACCCAGAACAAAACCAAATGTATCCTTGTATTCTATCTCACCAGGCTTGAGACACTGTCATTTACAACACAAAGGGAGGCTAACACCCCAACAGAGACTCCCAACAAATGAGAAGGTGTATTAAAAGTCAGCAGAAAAGGTATATCCACAACTTTCAAACATCTGAAACAAGAAAAGTGCCAATTAAAACTATGAGGAATGGTGCTTGGCAGTGTCTCAGCTACTGTTCTATTGCTGTGAAAAGTCAACATGGCCAAGGTAACTCATAAAGGGAATCAGCTAATTGTAAGATTATAGTTTCAAAGGATGAATCCATGATTATCATGGTAGAAAGCACGGCAGCAGCCAGGCAAACACGTCACCCAAGCTGTAGCTGCTGAGCACTTACATCTGATCCACAAGAAAGAGAGAGCAAGATGGCTTGGGCTCTTGAAACAAAGCCCACCACCAGTCTAACACCTGCTCCAATAAAGCCACACCTCCTAGTCCTTCCCCCAAAACAGTTCCACATTCAAACCACCAAAGGTAGCTAGGAAGGCAGCACTGGCTTCTGGGGAAGCCAATAGAAGGAAGTTTAAGCCTCATCTCTGGCTCTAGGTAGAGACTCGCCCTTCCAAACTTCTCCAAATTATACACTACAAAGATACTGTTGCTGGCTTTCTCAAGAGTTAATTCAAATGGGTCTATCAATCACCCTCCCAGAAGACCACCCCTTTGCCCTTCATGGAAGTTGACAACAATAACCAACCCTTAAAGAGATGTATGTTCACATATATCCCAGAATCCTTCCCTCCATTCAGGTACTTATACACCCTTACTTCTAGGTCCTCTAAGCCAGCCAGCTTGTTGGAGTTCTAACTCAAGTGGAACCTGTTTCCCCTCTCTGATGATCAGATACTGGTCAAAACCTGAAGCTTGCCAACCAGGACACTCCGGGTCTTATTTTCTCTAGAATCTGCCTCTCACTCTCCCTCAAGTTGCTTCATTACTAACGCTGTCTGCTTTCAACAGTCTAACTCGTAAGCTGTAATTTCTTTCTCCCCCTCTCTATTTCCAGATACTGGCCCAAATCCTAAGCAGCTGAAGGCTCTGTTTACTCTTTCCCTAAGGAAACCCCACCACCACAGTGCAGTGATGTACAGCCGTCCACCACTGAGCCCACCTACTCTCACGACCTTCTCTTTTCCTCCCTTTATCCCCCTCTTCTCAGTAGCTGTGGGGAGTTATAGCCTTTTTGCTTTCCTCTCTCTAATAAAATGGTCCTTAAACTTCTTTTTGAGTCTATTTTTAAGTACGTTTATCAATGACTCTAAAATCCCACAAAAGAAAAACGTGATTTCCATTTTCACACTTGCATTTTTTAAAAAAAGCTTGCAAATACATCCTTGGGGTCAGGTCACGTGTCACAAAGCTGGTGGAAGCCTGCAGAGAGGTACCAGCTGCAGCAGTATCCGGAACCCTACCCTCTCCTGCTAGGATACTGGTCCATTAAAATACAGCACTGTTCGGAGGATTACTACACGTCAGTACAAAGGGGTGGCCTCCATAAGGCCTCACACTCGTTTTCCCCCTCACCCATCTTAACAAGATGGCAGAATACATTTCTCTTGCTCTAAAGCCAACTAATGTTGGCAACAGCAGTCATCTATTAGAAACTAAAATGCAGAGTGAGAGAAAAGGGAAGGACACAGAGTTTGTTCTGGAAAGATAACAGTGAATGCAGAAGGATTAACTAAATTAGAAAATCACCACCTGCAACCCTCCCATAGAAATACTAGACCAGGCAGGAGAACCGAGAATCACCCTACAGTTATGTCTGAGTCACGCACTTGTGAGTGAAGCAATGTGACAGCTAAGCCTTCCAATCCATACGGTTTGGATCACCAACAGAAGAACTAACTCAACATTACTTGTCCCCTGATGGATATCAGTAAGCAAGCATTAATTAGGAAAACTGCTTTTGGTGCTAGACAACCACTTGGCCACTGAGCTATACCCTCAGTCCATAACAGAATGTACAGCCAGATTTAATACAACTGATGTGGGCTTTAAATTTCAGAAATGGCAAATGTCATGAGAAATGTGTGTGTGTGTGCGTGTGTGTGTGTGTGTGTGTGTGTGTGTGTGTGTAAGATCATTCCAGAAATTTGAGACATAGCGACCAAATGTAATACAACACATACATCCTGACTGGAATCTATATTTAACAAATAAAAACAGACTCAGGAGATGGCTCAACGGAGAAAGTGCTTGCCACACAAGCATGAAGGGCCTGAATTCAGATTCCCAGAAGCTAAGTAAAAGAGCTTACTTGGCAGTGCAAGTCTATATAATCCCAACACTAGAGAGGAAGAAACTGGAGGATCCAAGGAGCTCCAGGTTCAGTGAGAGGCTGTCTCAAAGACAAGATAGAGTGGAAATGAATTGCTCCATCACCTTAACCATGGCTTTTCACATCAGAACATCTGCCCAAAGGTGAGGGTCAGCATGTGTGCCCGTCTCTGGCAGGCTGTGGACATGGCCACTAGTCAGGGCCACCAAGCAGAGAGAAAGTGCTACCAGAGAAGAGGAGGGTAGTTGGAAACAGTGCCTACCAGGGGCATAAGGCAGAGCCTGACCTTTTCCAGAAACATTAGAACTGGCTTCACACTTCTTAAACAATACTAGAAGTTGGGTAAGGAATGGGAAATGTTTTCAAATCATGAAGAGGAAAAAAAATGCTTTCCTGGAATTCTGCCTTCACTCAGTCTCTGCATATAAGGCAAGAGAGGCACTGCAGATAAAGTGTCAGAGCGCCTGACTAGAGGCAGGGCCAGGCAGATGAACATCGGGCAGCCTATCCCCAGCTACACCTCTGGGAGGTGACAATACAAGGAGACCCTAATATTTATGGTCTAGACAAAAACAACTGGGGAAAAGAAAGGAAGGTAAAATGGGGCATAATTCTGAGAGAGAAAGTACATCTAAAGGAGGGTAGGAGAGACAGTCAAGAACAAAGCACAGGACGTTCAGTCACACACGGAAACACCCAATGATCTCAAACAGACTGTTCGGACAGGGGGATCGGGTTAGCAAGTGTATGGTAGAGGGGAGAGAAAGGAGGCACCGTATCACTTTCCTAAGAATAACGTCATGAATCTCAGCCCCATCTGAAACAATCAAGAAGCATAAAATTCAGAAGTATAATAAGACCAAAACCATCAAAATTCTGAGCCAGAAGTGGGTGTCTACTGCTCAGTGCAGAGAGGATGGTAGGAGTAAAGCCGTTGACTAACACACCTTACAGAGGTTATCTGACTGTAAGCCTTGTAAAAACTCATCAGATCTTTTTCAGTTCTGTCCAGGCTGAAAGCCCAAAGCACTATGGGTAAGCATTTGGAGCCTGTGCCAGCTACATGGAAGGTTACAGTGAATTTCGATCCACTCCCTTGGGGAGTTGCTGGGCTCTTTCAATGTGCACTCACTGCCTTAAGTACCACAAGACCTGATGCAAAGGCGAGGAAGAAGAACTCAAGTGCAATGCTAACCCATACATTATGTCATCTTGTAAGTCGGGTGACATACAGGAACTACTGTGGCACAGAAGTTGTAAGAGAGCAAGGACAGCAGGTCTGCTTGCTACAGCAAGAGCAATAGCTGGGAAAAAAAGAGGGCTCGAACAACTTTGAGCTCTGCTGGAAGAAAAAAAATTTTCGGAAAGCAGACTAAAGGTGAAGGTTTTATAACTGGAAGTGTCTGTATATTGTATAAAATGACAGCAAAGTTCTATGAGAGCAGGAAGGTAGGATTATTAATAAGGAGAAACGGGCATAACCAGAACTAGATGATAAAAGCTCACTGCCAAAGACAACACTCTTTGGCTGCAGGACATAAGAGAAATCAAGCTGGAAAGGATATGAAATCATCCTCCCCGTTAGCTATGTTTCACAGAGGCTCCTGAGGGAGATATGTCCTGGATGGTATCCTTGCAGGCAACCCTCATGCTATAATACCAACCTTCCATGCAACATGTGCCAGTGTTGCAAGGTCACAAAACTTATGGAGGGTAACACAACTGCCCTCGATTGGTTTCAAGCCTGCCCCACATGAATGGATTCAGACCTCGTGCTATAAACCTGGTTAGAAGGCCATGGCTCAGAAGCAGGCTCCAGGGCCAAACCTAGTACTGTGAGGTTCTGCTCTGCAAAGAAGACATGTTGTCAAACTGCTTCTAAAGATCTATGCTCAGACCCACAGGTTAGTGTGTTGCCCGCAACCTTGGCCAGAGCAGCTTCTCTCTGCAGTTAAGAGATCTGCTCACAGTGCAGACAATCAGTCCCTCAAGTGCTTCAGCTTTAAACTAGGTTCTACACCCCTCCCCAACACCAGCCAATATCTTAGAGAGCAGGGGGGAAAGAACAAACCAGAGGGCTGAAGGATAGGGAGGAGTGTTGTGAAATACTACCTTTAGGATACAACTGTAACTGCAGTTACCTATGCAACATGTAACTGTAACATGAACTGTGACCATGAACTCACTGCAGCTACAGTTACCTATGCAACATGTAACATTAACATGAACTGTAACATGAACTCACTGCAGCTGCAGTTATCTATGCAAGATCAAGTCAACAAGAAGGGTCAACAATGAACAGGCACAGTAACAATTTGGTGAGTTACTAACAAAAAAAGAAGAAGGGGTTACCAGTGTATCTGAAACACTGTTTACATGTGAAATTGCCAGATAATAAAAAGTATTTTATTTAAAAAGAATTCACAGGTGCCACCAGACTACATTTTCAGCATCCTGTTATGACCAATCAGAAGCTCTGTAACAGTTTCCTGGCAAAGCAACTCAGGCTTAACTGTGACTACTCTTTACTAATATTATCTCCAGCCACAGTATACTCTGCACCCATTCTGAGCCGAACCATTACCTCCCTGCTCTAGTCCTTGCCAGCCTTGGGAGCCTCATTGTGCTGGGATTTCACACTCCTAGAACACTTCTCTGCGTGGCACTACCAGACTACTACTATTTGATGTTCACTGCCGATGACCTCTGCAAGTGCCAAAGTATTCTCCCCTGTTAACCCCAACACATCCTTCCTTCTCAGCTCACATCCTGGCTTCTCAGGAATCCAGCATGCTTGATGGCTAAACCATCTCCTTCCTATCACATCACCTTCAAAACTTAACCTTTTTGATATGAGTACTGGATTCACAACCTTCTCTTTCCAAGCAAATGATTCTCAGAGCACTGTCTTCCTCAGAAGGATGTCTGGGTTGGCGAGAATCTGAAGCCAACCCAAGACTACATGGTGAAAACAAACAAAAGACAAACAACAAGAAACTACTTGCTAAACCAGGCTATTAAAAGATGGAAATTAATCAGGCCACATCCCAGACCTGCTGAACACAGAACGAAGTGTTTTAAAACTCCACTGGGTGGTTCGGATGCACTCAAGGGTGCAATCCCTGTGCTGAACTACTGGGTCTAAGTTCTGTACCATCATGGCACCCCTTCCCCATGTTTCTGCACTCCCTGCTGTGCCTTGCTGTCCCTCTCAACAACTGACAGACATTAGAGACTGAGTGAAACAGGCTGGTCAAATGAAGGACTGGCTTAAAATTCGCCATTATTATTACTAACAAAACAGTAATAAGAACTCAGCTGTAAGGGGTCTTTTTCTTGAATATCATCTTTTTCAGTACAGATCACACTTGAGGCTAATTCTTCCTCCATGCAGAAACCAATGGGATCTACCAAGCAACCTGATCTAAAACTTCTCCTAGCAACCAGAAGCCTTTCTAGAGCGTCCTGGCTCCTCCTCCTCCTGGAACAGCTGAGCTGTAACAGGCAGTCTGCATCCTACTAACCCCTTCATCCCATCAGTTGAACTCATTTTCCGAAGCACCTACTCACCTGGGAATCAGACCCTGGACACTCAGTCCCTTACGCCTTTTCATTTGAGTGTGTTTGCCTGAGTGGCCGGGATTCAGAAGAAGCTCACTCTGAGATC
Source organism: Micromys minutus (assembly GCF_963924665.1). Classification (NCBI taxonomy): domain Eukaryota; kingdom Metazoa; phylum Chordata; class Mammalia; order Rodentia; family Muridae; genus Micromys; species Micromys minutus. The sequence continues at coordinate 85,143,581 of NC_137974.1, forward strand.
TATTTTTAGCCCAATTTTGGTACTTGGTAAAGTAATAATAGCAGCTGTTAGATCCCAGTTGCACCGCTCAAAAACAAGCAAACAAACAAAAACAAAAAACTGGACGTTGCCTCCTCTGAGAAGCTGGGGGCCCCTCCAGATAGCCAGGCTGATGATCCAATGACACCCTCCCCGCCCGCCCCCTAGGCTGTGCCCCCTTCCGCGACACGCTGGAGGAGTACCTGGCGGCGCGCGGGGGCGGGGTGGGAGGAAGTATGCGCCTGGACATTGGAGCAAAGCCACACTGGGCATCCACGGAGAATGGCAACACTCGGCTGCTGAGTAATTTTCCTGCGGTAGCAAACAGCCGAAGCAGGGGCCCTGCCAATGGCTATAGTATTTTTACCCTACTTAACGAGCACCGTCCCCAAGGATGTCCCCGCGCCGCACTCTCCAGGTTCGTCCTAACCCTAACCCTGGATGCTGTGGACAGCATAGCGGGTACCAGCTGGCGGGCGCAACGAGGCTGGCCGAGTCCGCGGTGTCTACAGCTCGGGGAACGTGACCACCGCGTCCGGGGCAAAGGCCCCAACACCGGCCACCGACCTGACGCCGGGCCTACACGGAAGCGGGCTGCAACCAAAGCGGCCAGCGGCTCCGCTGCACAAGTTCAGCCTCGTGGAAGCGGTGAAGCGTTTCCCGGCCCTGAACGGCCCGCCGCTCGGCGGCGGCGCCCGCTCCCCGCCGCGCGGGAATGAATGGGCTCCCGCCCACCGTGCGCGCACTCACAGGCGGCGTAGGCGAACAGCGCGATGCCCAGCAGAAGCTTCATCCTCCTGCGGTTGACTGAAGAGACAAGGCGCAGCAGCCCCTTGCTCACCATGCCCGGGAACCGCACGGGTCCGGGGCCTGCCGCGCCGGCCAGCCGCAGCACAATGCGCGGCGGCCCGAGCCCCGCCCCCGCGCGCCAGCCCCGCCCCCGCGCGCCGGGCTTCCTGCCGGCTAAGCCACTGCGCTCGCGCGGCTGGGTCCCGGCCTCCGGCTCCGCCCACAGCTGAGCCCCGCCCTTATCCTCCTTTTCCCGCAAGCGCAGTACGATGCCTGGGTTTCCAAGGATGGTGTCAGTCAACTAGGGAAGGGTGGGCACAGTGGGAGGTGCGGAGTGCGCATGCCTAGCTCAATGTGCTTGCCAACAATCGACTGTACAGCAGCGTTAGACGCTTGCTGTGGATCGCGGAGGTTTGCCCACAACTTGCAGGGCGCTTGCGCGTTCCTCGTCCTACGCGGTGGGCGGGGCTGGAGAACTGGTGTGCTGTGATTGGTGTGTCTTGACAGTGACTAGTTGGGTTTCAGTGAGCGCGGGGCTTAGGAAGTTGCCTGACATTCTTAGCTGTTCTTTTGTAAGGTAGGAAAGTGGTAGATCCCAAACACGCCCGTGAATCGACAACAGTTCTCTTAGGATCGAACGTATTTTCTTTCTTTAAAAGATAGAGCGCATATTATCATGAAGAGGTTGCTGATTATTGGAATTTAGGACTAACCACACTGTAGTGGGAACAGCAGAAATGAGCAGGCATCGTGTACAAAGTTTATGGGAATTCAAAACAACAGACATTTTACCTGATCATAGTTATCAAAGGGGCGATAGAATGCTTAAATAGACTTCTGTCATAATCTGGGGGTGTCTTCACGTTACCCATAGCTCAGTGAGATCCGAGGTACTTTTCCTCTCAGATGTTTGAATATTAATGAGACTCGGTGTTGACAAAGAGATTCACATGCTTGACAACCCTGGTAGAGGACAGAAACATGAGGTCTGCTTGAAGATCTACGAAGAAAGGGCTGCCACCTTCAGATTGTGTGAGTGTACTGTGATATTGGGGTGTCTGCATGGTTGAGGAGGACAGAACACAAACAGGAGACTGCCTCTGGGTTTTCATGTCTCCATCTATAAGTCATTTCCAGTTCAGGAGTTTTCTGGAACTACAAACTACCAATTGAAAGGATAATTTATAGCAAAAGCTCTACATCCTATCAAATAGGCAAACTCTTTCTTGTCAAAAGTAACTACAGTAATAGTGTAGAGCCCTAAAAGTGATGCATAAAACTTTGCTTTGAGCAATCGTGATGGGAAATGGTTAATCGGTTGATTTTGGACTGAATCATCCAGTGCTGCACTGTACCTGTCAGACTGTATCTCCTAAGGGGAGACATACAAAGAGTCTTCAGAAACATGTTCTGCTAGGCCTTAGGGTGCTAGATAGAATCAGTAAAGTCCCCTTTCCTTGAGATACCTTACATCCATCTGTCAGGAAATTGTCATAATAAATACTGTATTGTCTGTGACATTGTGCAGATATGTGGTGTAGATCTTAAGTGCATCCAGGAAAGGAAATGGAGTTGATTAATGCCATGTAAAGGTAAAAGGAAAAAAATGTCGTGCCCTGTGCACTAGGGGCTGTGGTGTGCACTAGGGGCTGTGGAGCTGGGTGGTTAGCTCTGCTCCGGTGGTGTTTTCTGGAGTACAAGGAGGTAATGAAGCATCATCAAAGAAGCAAGCTGCTAAAACATGAGAAACCTCCATAAAATAGTCTCTCCTCTTGTTCTCCCCCATTCACTCCAATGACAAAGACACACAGTCCAGAGCAGAGATGGGGGCGGGGGGCGGGTGGAACTGAACGGAGTCAGATGTAGGGAGGGTGTCACCATGCAACTATACAAGCTCATAGCAGACAGTAAGGAACAGCAAGCCATATGCAAAGGAGGGCATATCGGAAGAACAGCAGATTGTTCCGATTAAGGTGATAGTTTTGAAGGACAACATTCACGTCGACACATAATAAACTCAAGTAGTTTGCTGTCATACTTCCTGTGCTTGTAGGTGACCAGCGTAAGGCGAAAGCAGAGTTAATGATGTGGTGGCAGAGTGGTGGATGCGGGGGCGGGGGGCACAGAGGGGGGAGTGGGGGTGCTTAACGTCAATGGGTCATAGAGATAAAAGCACAGGCTCCACACAGGATATCAGTCTGTTCACCTTAAAGCGCCGTGGACCCAGTTTCACGTGCAGGATTCAGCGGAGGCAGAGGAGTTGAGGGAAACGGCAGCAGTAGAAAGCACAGGTCTTACTCCATTTACCTGCTTAAAGAGGCGATTTCTGAATCAAAGTTGGCCTCCTCAGGGAAAATCGGAATGGAAATGGGGGGGGGGCTACAGACGGCATCTGTTCAATAGCCTGTATAAACGATACTAAGATAGAATAGCACCCCATGATCCTCAGGCACATTTGAAAAATATGCAATGTAAGTACATAACGGAGGAGTTGGAGAGAGAACTCAGTCGGTAAAGGTGTCTGCTGTACACGCCTGACGCCCTTACCTCACTCCAAGAACCCGTGTGGGGACAAAAAGACCAGACATCATGGCGGCCAGGGAGCAGTAACTGCAGAGTCCTCCAAATGATCAAAGTGCTGAAAGTGCTGAAAGAGGCCACTGAGAGTTCAGCTATAAGCGAGGCATCCCTGTCACCCCTTCCAAAAACAGGGGGGGGGGGCTTCTTGTAGAAGGGGGAAGGGGAAGAGAACATCTAACCTTCTAATTCATTTGTTGAACCCTGCCAGCAATTCATGCCAAAGTCTATATGACTTACAGACATAAAAGAAATAGAAAAGTCGCATTTTAAAGGCATAGAAGCCAGTCCCAACTTCTCCAGTCAAAGAGATGCCAATCCAGATACGGGACAAGTTGTTTGGAACACCTGAAGAACAGAGAAGACCAAAAGGGAACTCCTCCATCAAGTTATAAGAGAACACTACATGTGCAGAATAGAGAAACTCTACTGAAAGCAGAAACATCAAGTCCCATATAAAGGAGAGTGTATCAGAACAGCAGATTAGTCAAGCATACTTTAAAAGCCAGAGGGACTTGGAATAATGTATTTCATGTTCTGAAAGATAACATCTCCAAACCAGAATACTGTATCCAGTAAAGCTGTCACAGTTGAAGGGAAAATAAAAACTGTCCATGCTAAAGCATTGCAAGACCTTGTCTTAAAGAAAGCAAAGAAACAAACATAAAAGTATGCTAGAGTAAAGGCTAAGCAAGAACGGAAAGACAAATAAAACCGATACAAAGTAACAAGAATCAGAACACTCCTTTGAGTTAAAACTCTGAATGTTAATAATCTCAATTCCTCAATGACACAGGCTAGTATATTGAATTAAGAAGCAAGAATTATCTATGTGTTGCCTCTGAGAAATGTACCCCACCATGAAAGACAAGAAGAAAGAAGAATTCCAGTCAAATGGGAAAGAAGCTGTTGTTCCTGTTCTATTACATGGCAAAGTAGACTCAAACCAACACTAATGGTGAAAGGTAATGGAAGCTACTTCATCCTAGTTAAGAAAACAGCACAGCAGGAGCACAGTAAACACGGGTGCAACCAATTTTGTAAAGCACATACTCTTCTGGATGTAAAGTCGCAAATAAACCCCACACAGTAGTGGAGTGGCTTCTGTGTACCACATTCCCCAATTAGCAGACCTTCCCCCTCAAAAAATGTTTCACTAACAGACATAATAGATCAAAGGGATTTAACAGACATCTATAGAATATTATTTCCAAATGCTGTAGACTTTATCAGCAGTCCATAGAACATTCCCTAAAATGGAGCGTCTATTAGATAACAGAATAAGATATAACAAACATGGGGACATTAAAACAATCCCTTGTATTTTATCATTTCACAGTGGAACATGGCTACCACTGAACAGCAAGAGAAACTTTAGAACATACATATTTTAACTCATAAAAATTAAACAGCACACTAGTGAAAAATGAATGGATCTTTGAAGAAACGAAGTAGAAAATTTAAATGCTCCTGGAATAAAATGAAAATGAAAAAAATAACAACCCTAAATCTATCTATATGCTACAATTTATAAAAAATAGTCCTTGGGGTTTGTATCTCTAAGCATCTACATTAGAAAAAAATAGATTTCTATTTTTTTTAAAAAATAGATTTTTAAAAATAAATTTCTTAAAGAAATAAGTTAATGATGCTGAAAAAAGAACACACCAAACTCCAAATAAGTATATGGAAGAAATTGCCAAGATCAGGGCAGAAATGATTAGATGCAAACAAGAATACCAACAGGAAAACAATACAAATATTCTGCGTAAAAGAAAGTGATTACTTTAAAAAGATGAAGAAAATAGACAAGCCCTTAGCCAAACAAACCAAAAGAAAGAAAGAGAGTGAGAAAGAAAGACAAAGGAGAGGCAGGAATTTGAGGGAGAAAATAGAAGGAGGTTGATTGGAGAAGGGGAGTAAAATGATATAAACATATATTCACATATAAAATTCTCAAAACAATTAAATACAAAACAATCAAGGTGAAAAGACCCAAAGTAAATAAACTGGGGGCAGGGAGTAAGGAGAGCTATTACAACATGCATTAATGAGATTCAGAAAAATCCTTGGGTCTTACCTTAAAGATCTTATATTCCAATAAATTTGAAAACTCTAAAATAAAATACATAAATCTTTTTAGATGTATATGACCTAAAAATTAAATCATGAAGATATAAAAAATATATTGAACAGCTTTGTAAAAGGCAAAATAATTGAAGCAGTAATCAAATATCTCCTAATTTAAAAACTTACCAGACCTTAAATGAAAAACTAACACAAATTCTTCTCAAACTTTTCCATTAAATAGCAAAGAAAGGGTACATTGCCAAACTCTTTATGAAACTAGTATTACCCTAATACTAAACCAGATAAAAAGCAAAAAAAAAAAAAAAATATTGACCAATCTCCAAGATAAAAATATATAAGCAAATTTAAAAAATACTTGCCAACTCAATTCAATAATATATCAAAAAATCATTCACCATAATCAAGCTGGTTTGTTCCAGAGATGTAGTGCTGGTTTAATATGCTAATCAATAGTTTTTATAGATTTCACAAATGACTCTCGTTTTTGATAGAGTAGATATCTATCCATTCTTGTTTTTGATAGACATGGAGGGCTTTTGACAGAACCAACATCGATCATGTCAAATATCCCAAAGAAACTCAGAATATAAAAAACATATCTCACCATAATATATATGGCAAGCTTATAGCCAACATTATATCAAATGGAGAAAACACTTTCCTGACTTTTATTCAAAATGGTACTGAAAAATCTTAGCTAGAACAATATAAAGCAAATAGTAGGAATATAATACAGAAAGGAAGAAGTCAAAGTATCTCTATTTGCCGATAACATAGTTCTCTTCATCAAAGACTCCACCAGAAAACTTAAAGAATAGATACTTTCAACAAAATGGCAGAATTTTTGAAATGACATATAAAAGTCAGTAGCCTTCTTATAAACCAATGAAAAATATACTGAGAAAGAAATCAGGAAAATAATCCCATTCATAATACTTTCAAAATCCAAGCCAAAAAAAAAAAAAAAAAAAAAAAAAAAAAAAATCCCTTGAATTATACCTGACCAAGAAAGACCTCAATAATGAAAACTTTGGGTACTAAAGAAAGAAATTAAAGAAGACACTAGGGAAGCTGGAAAGAGCTCACATGCTCATGGGATAGCCATACTTCCAAAATCAACCTACTGATTCAATGCAACCCCAGAGAAATTAAGGAGGTTGGTGAATATTGTCAAAATACATAACATACATGCATGAAAACACTATAATGAGTTCCATTATTCTGTGTAATAAATGTTTACTAGAACATTTTTTAAAACTTTACTATAGATACAAGCTGTTTTTAGAAACACACACACACACACACACACACACACACACACACACACACGCATATGACAAAACTCTAAAGCCCCAGTCAAGTATATGATGTTCTTCTAGTAAGCCCAGCTCTGCAGAGGTGGAGACAGGTGGAACCCTGGGATTCATCGTCAAGGCAGCCCAGCCTAACTTACTGATCTCAAGTGAGAGACTCGGCTTCAAAACTGAGATGCATGCAGACACACACATGCACACACTGTATACAAAAGGAACATAATTCAGACTAAAAGCTGTCACACATACCAGAACATAGATGGCCCAAGGATTTTACACAAAAAGAAGCAACCCAGTTGCCAAAAGACAAATATTATATGATTTCATTTGTACAAGGAGCCTAGACATCAATTTGGTAGCAATGGAAATTATCATGGTGGTTGCCAAGGGCTATGAGAGGAGAAGTGAAGAGATAGTGTTTATTGGGTGTAGAATTTCAGTTTGAAATGGTAAAAGAATTCTGGTGATGGATGGGCATCATAATCCCATGATACTGTAAATGTACTTAATGCCACTCAACTATCAACTTAAAAAGATAAAAACGATAGCTTTCATATTTTGTATATTTTACAAGAATAATAAAACCGTCCTCCCTCACCATAAAGTGAGAGGGAAGGCTGGGCCCTGTATAGCTGCAACTCAGTAGCAGCAATGTTAATCTACTTTGGTCAGTTTCTTCACTGTTTCACTGAATTTATAGATGGGTATCTTAAAAATAAAGTAACATTAGAATGTCTACCAAGGTCTTTTCCAAGGTATCTGTTAAAACCTTAAAGGACATGCCTTTGAGTGAAATAATGTAATGGAGGCAGCTGTTGGCTCTGAAGGTCAGAATCATAATGAAGCCTGAGTACTCTGCACAGCACTAACTCCCAGGCAGTACTTAGTTTACAGCACTAACTCCCAGGCAGTATTTAGTCTGCAGCACTAGCTCCCAGGCAAAACTTAATCTACAGCACTAACTCCCAGGTAGTACTTAACCTACAGCACTAACTCCATAGCAGTACTTAGTTTACAGCACTAACTCCCAGGCAGTATTTAATTCATTTACTTTCCTTTATAAAACTTCACAGAATGACATTTTACATCTGTTTGGGTTGATTGATCACATGTACTTTCACAAGAAGTCCAGCATTAGATGCTCCCTTTGTCCTCAAATGTCTGGTTTTTTTTAAGGTATGTCACTGAGGCTGGGGTGTGTAAAACCCTGACTGCACTGGTGGTGGCCTGCGACATACAAGGAATTTTTACCTTCACTAAATGTGTCATCTTTGGCTGTGGAGAGATGTTTGTATTCAGGCTGGCATAAGAAAATATACTCAGTGCTTCTTTAGATATTTAGACTGAAGTGTCGTGTAGCAAGCATCAGACTTACTCCTAGAATGGCGAGCCACCTCAAGACAGGATGAGCAGTAACCAACCCAACACTTAGCATTCAGTGTTGAGTGACTCAGATTCCAGCTCTGAATCCCAGACCAATGGAGTGCTAGACAGCATCCTAGACCCTCCATCTGCAAACTGACTAAATAGCCATCCCTTTCAGGATTATTGCAAAATTAGGGGTGAAATATGTAAAACTCTGCAGGCCCTGACACCAAATAAACAAACATTCGTTACTATTTCTGTCACTGGTGTGTTATTAGAGAGCCGATGCAGGATAATTGACAACAGTAAGTGTACACTGGTGAACTTTATTGACAACAATAAGTGTACACTGGTGAACTTTATTGGCAACAGTAAGTGTACACCGGTGAACTTTATTGGCAACAGTAAGTATATACTGGTGAACTTTATTGGCAACAGTAAGTGTACACTGGTGAACTTTATTGGCAACAGTAAGTGTACATCGGTAAACTTTATTGGCAACAGTAAGTGTACACTGGTGAACTTTATTGGCAACAGTAAGTATATACTGGTGAACTTTATTTTCCCACATCATTAGGAATAGTGAGAGACTGAGACTAAGACAACTCTAGCAATTAGCATTTTGGGTTGATTTCAGTGACAACCTTTTGACTTCATCTCTGAACTTTGCTAGTATTCAACCCACATTTTTATCTGTTTTTAAAAACCCCCCCAAAAAAAAAAATCGTATAAAACGCAATAATGAGGCAAGCTGATGACTGCTTTTTCTTTTTTTAATTATTTATTTTTGGTATGTGTGTGAGAGTGGTGGGGAGGCCTTAGAGACCAGAAGTGTCAGGTCCCCTGGAGCTGGAGTTAGAAGCAGTTGAGAACCTTCCAGTGTGGAACCAAGCCTGGGTCCTCTTCGATGGCAGTCTGTGCTCTTAACCACTGAGCCATCTCTTCAGCCCCATAACTGCTTCTTAGTGAAGAAATTAATACCTGTTTTAAAATTGTGTCACATTACCTGGTAAGTAATCAAAAACAACATATGCTGTATATATATATATATATATATATATATATATATATATATATATATATATATATATATATATATATATATATATGGGCTGGAGAGATGGCTCAGCAGTTAAGAGCACTGACTGCTCTTCCAGAGGTCCTGAAGTCAATTCCCAGCAACCACATGGTGGCTTACAATTATCTATAGTGGGATCTGATGCCCTCTTCTGGTGTGTCTGAAGATAGCAACAGTGTACTCACATAAGATCTTTTGAAAAGTACAGGTTGTGGTTCAGCAGTTAAGAGCTAGGAGACACACACAGCACACCAGGTGTCCCCCTCATTGTCCTCAGCCTTCAGGCAGATTTTCATCAGATGCAGTAAAGAAGCCAGCCCTCAGGTGGGATGTTCTCAAAGACTGGACACAATATTACCCACCCATGCGGAGCAACATGTTTTCCCAAACTATTGTATATTCTTCAAGCCCATGACTTTCCTAAATGATTTTTACTGTTTGCTCTAATTTGTTTTCTATGCTGTGATAAACATCACAATCAATACCAGCTTGAGGGTTTTATTTATTCTGACTTATAGTCTATCATGAAGGGAGATCAGGGCAATAACCCTGGCAAGCAGGAACCTGGAATCAGGAATTATAGCAGAGACCACGGAGGAGTGCTGCTCACTTGCTTGCTCCCCATGGCTAGCTCAGCTTGTTTTTACATAAGACCAAGAACTACCTACCCAGGGGTCACATTTCCCACAATTCATTGGGCTTTCTCACATCAATACGTAATCAAGAAGATGCCCAACAGATTTGCCCACAGGTCAAATGGAGGAGGCCTTTTCTCAGTTAAGAAGTCCTCTTTGAAGACGAGCCTCACTTGTGTAAGGCTGACAATAAAAGAACTAAACTAAACAGTTCAATAACAGGAAGAGAAAAAACTCAGCTGTTTTCTGATGTTTCCTGCATTCCACTTCTTAGAAAAAGTGGGGCCCAAAAGCTTCTGAATCATTTGGGGCTGGACTTAAGGACAGAAATGCATGCACACACTTTTCTCCCTTTTAATTTATCTTAGACATTTTATCCCATGCAGAGGGGAAATCTATTTGGCCCTGTCATATTGTCAGCTCAGTGGCTTACCAATGGCAAAGTTTTAGTGCAGGTTTTTTCCTTTTAAAGTTCAAAGGTACAGTGTCTCTGACAGGAAGAACTGCACTAAGTCCATTATTAGACCCCAAATAGCTTTGACTATTATTTTTTAGACAGGTTTGATCATGTTCCTTTTTTAAGAACAATTTATTTTAAGATTTATTTATTTATTTTATGCATTTAAGTACACTGTAACTGTCTTCAGACACACCAGAAGGCATCGAATCACATTACAGATTGTGAGCCACCATGTGTTTGCTGGGAATTGAACTCAGGATCTATAGAAGAGATGCTCCTAACCCCTGAGTCATTTCTCCAGCCCTTGATATTGTTTCTGAGTGAATCCATTCTAAAATTATAGGGCAAAACAACACCTGCCTTGAAAACTTAAACAGTTGTGAAGCCATTCAGTAACAACTAATATTTCCTTCATGGGTTGTCAAGCAGCTTGTGTGTGCCTCATGATGCCATGTTTAAAAGAACAAAAGATGTTTTTACTTCCAGGAAAATTGTAGTGGACACTTTTTTTCAACTGAAGTTCTAGTGATAACTGTACTCATCAGACTTCAAGGCAAGGGAAAAAGACTCATACCTTTCAAATTCTTTTTAATACTATATATAACTAAGGAGCTTTAATTCAGAAATGGTCAACATTTTCCAAGAAAAGACTCCAAAGGGCTTCAGTGAGTGTCCCCTAAAAGAAAAATGGGTCGTCCCATTAAAGCCTCATGGATTTATGTCAGTATTTTACAGTACCTGTCTTCATAAAAATATATTCTAGTGATAAAGTATATGTCATAAGTATTTGCAACTGAGTCATGTTTTGACTGAAAGGTAAGCAAATAATTAAGAATTAAGAATCCTGTTGTAACGAGGTAGTATTGGTTCATGTGCTTAATCCCAGTACTCTGAAACCAGAGGCAGGTGGATCTCTCTGAGTTTGAGGCCACCACGATCTACAAGGCGAGTTCCAGGAAGTGAAAGCCTGTCTTGGAACAAAAAATCCTGGTGTGATGAAGTGTTTAATCATGGACAGTCAGGTGCCTCAGCTAAAACCACCAAGTCTAATGACCTGGGTTCAGTTCCTGAGACACATATGGTGGAAAGAGAGAACCAACTTCCACAGTTGTCTTCTGGTCTCTACATGCACCTCTGAGGCACATGCGTGCACACGCGCGTGAACGCGCGCGCACGCACACACACACACACACACACACACACACACACAGAGAGAGAGAGAGAGAGAGAGAGAGAGAGAGAGAGGCTTACACATGTATGTACATACAAATAAATGCAATTAAAAGTGGAGCATAGACCCATAGAAATATGAAATGGATAATGAAACACATAAAATAAGGAGAAGATTCAACATAAAAGAGAACAGCAAGGAATGAGCAAAAACATTGTTTGAAGAAACTGTCTTAATATTTCAGACTGCAAACAAAATGGGTCATATATAAACAAAACTAAAAGTCCGAAGTGAGCTGCTTTTATCAGAGAAATAACAAAACATCACTTTCAAAGAGAAACTTCCAGGAGCTTCCAATTAGGGAAAAAATACATGGAGGCTTTATAAATGGCTGCAAGTAAGTAAATCTATTACAAACTACAGAACGCAGAGTCCAGTGGAGCACTGGAGAGAAGAGTGACAGCTAACCTGAATGTGCTCCGTGGTCGGCAGTCCTTCCCTTGCCTTTTTACCTTCTGTCCCTTCTACTCGCTACTTTTCCTTTAGTAATGTTTTCATTTTACCCTATTCAGGAGGGATTTGCCATTTTATTATCTTTTTAAAATATACCCACATTTGGGGGCTGGAGAAATGACTAAAGAGTTAAGAACAGTTGCTGATCTTTCAGAGGACCTGTGTTCTGTTCTCATCACCCAAGCCAGGGAGCTCAATAGTTTGTCCCTGTGATGATCAACAATGACCGCATCCTGTGTCCCCAATGGGAAGACAAACAATGCTGTGTTTCCCCTCCTAAAGTTTACTCATTAGGAAGAAGCATCTAATGTCAAGTCAATACAAAGTCAAGTCTCTACAAAGATTCACAATGTAGAATGTGATCACAACTAAGTTATGTTGTACAGTTAACTCTGGAAACACCTTCAATATTGTCAGTTTAGGATGCTAATAGAGGCCACTTGAGAGATCATTTAAGAAAAATAAAAAATGGAAATCCACATGAGAAATGGTGAATAATCAGTATAAGAGCTTCACACTGGAACTGTTGAAAGTCACTGTATACAAACTTTAAACATCAATTAAGAAAGGGGTGATTGGGCTGGAGGGATGGATCAGTGGTTAAGAGCACTGACTGCTCTTCCAGAAATCCTGAGTTCAATTCCCAACAACCACAGGGTGGCTCACAACCATCTATAGGGGGATCTGATGCCCTCTTCAGGCAGGTAGATGTATATACAGCATAGCATTCATACATTAAATAAATAAAATTAAAAAAACGAGGTAATTGCTCAAATTCTGTAGCTTATGATAGGATCAATGAAAAAATCATCTTCCTTAGTCAGTCATAAGGTAGAAACTTATGATTTGAGCTCATTTTCCAGTCAATGGAAACTTGTGGTTTGAACTTGTTTTCTAATCAGCATGGCCACCATCTTCAATAGTCAGGAGCTAAAGTCATGCACTTTAGAATGCTTGTAAGAGGCTCAACATTGACAGCTGGAATTATAAAAACACCTATACCAATAGTCACATGAAAACCTAATATAAAACTAGAAACAAAAGTAGAAAAATTAATATTATGAATACAGTATTACATGTGCTTCATGATACAGTGTAGCTAAATCAGTAGATATATTTATTAATATTGCTGAGTTAAACGTTACAAAATAAAATAACTTTGAAATATTTATTTTCTTGTGTGGGCGGATGTACCTACTCCACACACGCACACATGGAGAGAAAGAGGAGAACATTCAGAAGTCAGCTCTCTCCTCCCACCATATCTATTCTGAGGCTAAAACTCAAATCATCAACCCACTGGGGCATTTTGCTGGCCCTAAATAAAAAATTTTAATCTATATTTAGTCCCTCAAAGTCTCTATACTCAAATTGACTAGAAAAACAAAACAAAACAAAAGATACCAACTTTAGTTCGTTTTCTGTAATTAAAACCACACCCATAGCCTGGGTAATTTTTAAAGAAGATAGATTTGTTGGGCCCATGACTGTTTGAGAACACAGCACAAGGTCTGAGAAGGGCCTCTTGCTACACCATGAGGGTATCACCTAGTGAGACAGAGCAAATGTGACAATGAGGTTTCTCTATGTGCACCCTCGTGCCATCATGGGGATTCTATTCACAGTCATCTAAACTCTACTTACTGAGCAGGTCATGAAGACACTGAGTAAAAAACTCTGATTCTTAGCACAGGGCAGTAGGTGCTTTACTGCTTTCAATGGAAAAAGAAAAAAAAGAAAAAAGAAAAACACCTTGCTTCATCAGACCACAAATAGGCTGACCTACACCAGCAGGAGAAGTGGATCCCACCCTCTTTCTTTCTTTTTTATTGTTGAAATCTAACTTTATTTTTTTTAATTAGCTACCTTCTATATTTACATTTAAAATGTTGTCCCCTCCCCCACCCCACTTCCATGCCCTCTCCCCCTCCACTTGTCTTCATGAAGGTGCACTTGCTCCTAATCACCCTCTCCACCTCAGTGCCTCAGCATTCCCCTACAGTAGGAAAAACATGCCCTCACTGGATCAAAGGCCTCTTCTCCCATTGATGCCAGACACTGCCATCCTCTGCTACACGTGCAGCTGGAGCCACAGGTCTCTCAATGTGTGTTCAATGACTGGTGTTTTAGTCCCTAGGAATTGTGGAGGGTTTGGTTAGTTGATAATGTTGTTCTTCCCATGAGGTTTCAAACGTTTTCAGCTCCTTCAGTCCTTTCATTGGGGTCCCAGTGTTCAGTCCAGTGCTTAGGGGCAAGCATGCTCAGCTGTATCTATCTGTAAGACTCTGGCAGAGCCCCTGAAGAGGCGTCTCAATCTGGTTCCTGCCAGTAAGTACTTCTTGGCATCAGCAATAGTGCTTGGCTTTGGTGGCTGTGTCTTCCCTTGAAAAGTACTATTGTACCTGTGAGAAATGGGTACTTGCTGTGCACAGACAGGAGAGATTGGTCAAGTTTGTGTTAGGTGCTGTTTAATGCACTTCCTGTAGGTGGCCTCCCAACAGATATCTTCAGAAAGAAGCTAAAAAAGCAGAGAGCAACGAAGGCAATTATCTCTGGGGTTTGCCTCTCTTTTCTCTGGACAACTCTTGTCATAGAACAGGCTAGTGAAGAGACAAGATGGGAGGGCTCTTGGTGATCTCTGTTTGACTCTGTGCCATCTCCTGCACACTGACCCTGTCTAACTACACATGGGCCAGACTCATCTGTGTTAATGAATCTTCCCTAGATTCTGATTGTCACCTTGACAGTTTCCATAAGGTGTAGTTAACAGTCAGCATACAGTTAGTTCTCTGTATACGTGGGACTTTGGTTCCTTCATCCATATTACATCTAGGCATGGCCAGGTCTCCTATGTAAACTATGTAGTCATAGCGTGGAACCCGGACACACCCTCCTTACACCGTAAGTCAACTTAGATGCTTTACAATATTCAGAATGATGTTGGTGCTAAGAAAACACATTGATTTATTAGGAATTCCTGTCTCCCCACCCTTAGAAGGGAGGTGAAATTTATTGGAGGTGCCAAAAGGTCCCATGGCTCTTTGAAGATGATTGTGTGCTACCTAGATGCTATACTTGGCACCTAAACTACAGATCAGAATGTCCCCTTTTGTGTGGGAGGACAGTCATGTAAAACACATGAACCTGAGCATGTAGGCGCATGCCGTCCTCCAGCTAGAGTGCTGATCGCATTGGGAGCAGGCTACTGAAAATGTGCTTCAAAGACTCGGAAACAATTCTTCTTTTAAAATTAAGGACCATGAAAACTTTTCTAAATTTAATTTTTACTTTAAATCTTTTATTTTATTAAAATGTATTTATATATAATATATAACTATTACATTAAATTACTTATAAAAACCATTACAAAATTGTTCTAATAAAATGAGCGTCACACATGAACTTTTGTTTAAAGGAAAATTAGTGTGCACAGTGTAGCACCTTTCTCAGAATTAGTCTTTCATCATTGTTTCATTATATGACATCGTTTCATCAAGGGGCATCCTCAGCGCTGTCTTCCACTGTGTCCTGGACACAGGTGACAGTAGAAAATAGATTTCTCTAACAATGCTTCTATTAGACAAGTTCAACAGGAAAACATATGAACTTCAACAATGAGGAAACGAAACAGTGGGAATGAGTCACTCAGTTCTGTGGGAGAAAAATAGAAATAGAGATCCTGGTGGAAACAAGAGACTGTGATCCTCACACCTTCGACCCACCAGCAGCATCTTCTACCTCATCCACAATCTGTGAACTCCCTATACCTATCTGTAGAGTGACGTCATGACATGTCACCAATATACAGGCTGCTGGTCTATGTCTTACGTATGAAAACCTCCTTCATTCATTAGGAAGAATTTTCTTTATAATAGCATCCTCAGGAGGAACAGAAGTGATCAGGCCCCACACCCCACCTGTCATCAATAATATGCCTGTTCTCCACTGGAAGCCACCATGGCCCTTCCTCCTTCCTGCCTGTGCCTGTGTGGTATCAGGAGGATCCAACGCACAAGTCTTTTCTCAGAAGATGCAATTAAAGGATGTGTCTGAAAGAATAAGAGAGAAGGATAGATTAGGCAAGCATCTACCACAAGTCCAGCATGGCAGTATGGGGGGGCTTTAATTTCTCTAGAATCTTGATTAAATGTCAAGTCTGCATTCTCAAGGATAAGGACAAAGGGAGACATGTGGACATTTGACCAGACTATTTACTCAAGAAAGTATTTCTAGTCTTGAAGTCATACCTGCCCAGAGACATTCACACGCATTCTCCATACCACGCCTCCCTCTACCCTCCCATCTGGACAGTGGCCAAGAATCACACACACATTTCTTCCTACCTGTGACAGTCTGAATGAAAATGGCCCCATAGGTCTATAAGGAGTGGCACTATTAGGAGGTGTGGCCTTTTTGGAGGAAGATTGTCACTGTGGGGTGGGCTTTGAGATTTCAGATGCTCAAGTCAGGTCGAGTTGCTCACTTTCTCTTCTTAATGCCTGCTAATCCAGATGTAGAAGTCTCAGCTACCTCTACAGTACCATGTCTGTCATTTATCCAGAGTGCTTCCCACCAAGATGATAGTGGACTAAACCTGTGAACTGTAAGCCAGCCCTAACTAAATACTTTCTTTTACAACAGTTGTTATGGCCATGGTATCTCCTCATGACAGTAGAAACCCAAATTAACACACTACCCATTTGATTTGGGGGACCTCAGTAGGTTTTCCTGGGATCCAAACTGAGGGCTTAGGAAAGTCCTGAGGGCAGGCAGGTCTCTTACCTTTATTTTATTTTTTGAGACAGAGTATTGCTATGTGGCTCAGGCTGGCCTTAAGCTCGAAATTCTCCTGCCTCAGCCTCTTGATTGCTGTTACTTTAGGTTTGCAGCATCGCCCTGGATCGACTCACAGACTTCACTCTGGAAACTTCAGGGTTTATGAACAACCAGGAAATGGGTTGGGGAACGTTAAACAGACCAGTCCGTGTTTGTTTGTGTTTCCAATATTTAATTGGCTCAGTGCCTCAGCTCGAAGATGCTTAGTGGTAGGAAACTGTGAGGTGAGAAATCCCCAGTGCGGGCACTTTGACAGCCGTAAGAACTGACACCGTGCTAGAGGGAGGAGTTACCTGACTGCCAGTCCCACCACCAGCCAGCCCTCACATTGGAGCTGTTTTGTGCAGGAGCCAACAACCCCAGAATTGCTGGTCACTTCCAAGATGTCCTTGTGCTCATAACCTCATGAAGTAATAATATTGATGAGGACCTTGGGCCATCAAGAGGAGTAATTATACTGTTTACTCCGATTCCTAAGACACTTACATAACACACTTAATTAACCTTAAAACTTACTAACACTTATTGAATTCTATGTGCCAGGACCTGTGTTCCATGCTTTATAGGGATTATCTCACTGTAGAAGTATTCCCATATAAAACAGCTTTAACTAAAAATATTTTGGTATTTAAGCTTTATTTGGCTGAAAATTGTGCATATATGGGAAACACGTTTACTAAGGAGGCTTTGATTAAATGTTGGCTTCCATGTTCTCCTTTTGGACTGTGTGCATGCATAGACATATTAAGTCTGGTCAGTGTGTTCAGTGTGTATTTTTGTACTGTGCTCTGTCCTTCAGTAGTACTAATAATCCCTTATCCATGGGAAATGCAAGACAAGTCTCCGGCGGATTAGCACCAAGCCTTATGCATGCAGTTTTTCTGTATGAGTGTTTGTGATAAACCTTAGCCTTTAAATTAAACACAAGAATGGGTTAACAGCAATGTTTAATTGTATGCTACAGTAAAAGTAACACGAACCAGCTGTTCTACCCTTGAATCTTGACGTGCACTGTTCTTCCTGGGACGATGTGAGATGGCAGTGCTACTCCACAGCAAGATAAAGGTAGCCAGAAAACACAAGTGGTAGCCGAGAGCGCCTATGGAAGGGTCGTCTGAACACAGCTGCAGGGACAGTAGATTTGAGACGGAGACAGTGATGGGTGGGTGACAAACACAGACTGGATACAGAAAAAGGGATGGTTTCCATCCTAGGTGAGACCAGGAAAGACTGCACAAAGCTGTGCTGAGGGCTTTTCTGATCCTAAGCCAACCATGGCACAGATCTCGTACAGCTCTTCAGGGAACACCTACATTCCCCAGTGGCCTTCCACGTCCACCGTGGTCCCACTTCTCGCTCTGAGCTTCCGCAGCCCTCACTTCCTGGCCATTGGGTGCCAGCTGGCTCTGCTGCTCATCTCTCGCACCGATAGCCCCTTCTTCTCTGGACCACAGACTGGTGGACTCAGGCTCTTCTGACTCCTCTGATGCTGGTGTGTCACTCCTCCTTTGTCTTCTGAGAGCTTCTCTTTTCTCGTACAAACAACAGGGATTATACTACTCACATCCTATTGGCCAGTATGTGCATTGCTCTAAATAACATGCAAAGAGATTGCTACATTAATGTTAGTTATCTGTAGTGCCATTTGTAGATAATCCAATGTACTAAAGTATGGTATTCATATAACATTTATTTTTAAAGCTTTTAACAAAAATTATTCATTTTTATTGTGTGTATGGTGTATGATGAATGCGTGGGCACATACGTATTATAACACACATGTGAAGATCCGGACACTTTGTGGAATTGGTTCTTTTTACCTTTGCATGAGCTCTGGGACTTGTACTCAGGTCTTTAGGTTTACGTGGTATATGCTATATTTTTCTCTCTGAGCCATGTTGCCAGCCTTCACATAGCTCTCTAGAAGTGTAATTTTTAGGAATAAACATAGAACAATCTGCCCAGCCTAACCCTTGACCAGGGACCCGTCTGCTGCTTCTAGATAGTCAGCATTAGCCCCTAAGCCAGCCTCCTCCAAGACCTAGACACTCATATTTCTTTCTCAATTTTGAGACTGAGCCACTAAAATATTAGATAGTCTGTGCTGTAGTGTGAATGCTTATGTCCTCCTGAAATATGTGTATGGTGCCTGGGACCACAGGGTGATGTGATTATGAGCCTTTGGCAGATTATCAAGTCACAAGTATGTATCCCTCATGGAGAACTGATGAGTGTGGTTCTGTCCTTAGAAAAGAGACCCTGACGCTGGCATTCCTCCTGCCATGGGAACACAGCAAGAAGACAGCAGTCAGGGAATGGGCATCTGTGGACCTCAGCAGACACCTACCCTGGCATCCTTAGTATCCCAGTGTTTCTGTGCCGGAAATCTATGTGACTTTTTTTATGATGACAGACAATCTCTGCTGGGTTCCTGAAGTGGAAATATGCATGTACCATGCACCATTTGCAAGCAGCCTGTAATGATGTGGAGCGCAAAGACCAATGCCCACATGGCCCTGTAGAAGTGGGACAGTACCCTTTGTCCCCAGTTTCTTGTTTCTAGCTCTACTCCTTCTAGTACCTGTCCTGCTAAACTGGAAGACGGTATTTCTCTGTAACTATATATCTGTTACTATTGTCTTCCTTCAGCCAATTTTTCATTAAATTAAAAAATCCTTTTATCTTCAATTTTCTAATCAAACCATGTATCCTGAACTCAAAAAGAAAAATAGATTTAAGATAGTAGCATGAGACAAATAACTGTTTATTACAAAGAACACCTCCCCCAGCAAGGAACTAATAGAGCAGTCAAATTATGTGTTCCTAATAATTATGTTTGAGTCTGAAGCATTAAAGAAAAGCATTTTGCTTTCCAAAACGTATTCTGTATTTTACAAGCATTAGTTGCTGGTACTTATAAAATACAGCAGAGCCAGCCTGTTAAAAGAAGTGTGTGAGGTCAAACACAAGTCAAATAGCTTTCTTACATTCAACACCCCCAATCTTTATTGACCAAGCCTGTTCAGTCAGTCAACAGGAGCAAGGATTAAAAAAAGACAATTAGACAAAACTGTGGCATGACCCCGAGCCAGTTCTGAGGCTGAGAGGTGGGTTTAATTCTTCCAGTCTGCTTTTATATCATTTTAATTACATGCAAATTATAATAAGGTCAGCTCTAGGTTAAGGGAACAAGCAAGACAGTGAACACAAGTAGTTAGGGAAGGCCATAAACAAAGTCCGTGATCAATGTTTCTAGGGGCTTGTGGATGGCTGAGCCTACTTCTCGGTCCTGGCCCAACGCCAAATTCCTGCCAGACGACCCTGAAAGCTCTCCACACTTTATTTACTTCTCATGGTCTTAACCTTTCTGTAAACTTCATTACTGTTTACAATTAATCTCAACCATTAATTTATAAGGGCTACCCCCACTTGAAAGCAGCCCCCTTCCCTCCCATGTTTTTTCTTTCCTCTCTTGTCTCCTTTGCTTTTCTGCTTTTTCTTTTTCATTTTTGAGACAAGGTCTCAGTATGTAGCTCAAACCCTCCACTCTTCTGCCTTAGCTTCCCAAACTCTAGATATGTAGGCGTGCCACACCACATGCATGTGTGATGAGCTTTTCATTCAAACAGATTCTCTTTTCTGCAGTGGCAATGGCTTTTCCTACAAACTTTCTTTCCCTCTCCAATTATTTTTAAATTTTGACTTAATATATTTTTGTTCTTATTTTTATTAGATACTCTGTATTTACATTTGAGATGTTATCACTTTCCCCTGCCCCACTCCCATCCGACTGCCCCCTCCATTTGCCTTCACAAAGGTGCACTCCCTCCTAATCACCCTCTCCACCTATATTGGAAAACCCGCCCTCCCTGGACCAAAAGCCTCTTCTCACATTGATGCCAGACACTGCTATCTTCAGCTACATATACAACTAGATCAATAGGTCTCTCAATGTGTGCTCAAAGGTTGGTGCTTTAGTCCATGGGAGTTGTGGAGGGTTTGGTTGGTGGATAATGTTTTCCTTTCCATGAGGTTGCAACACCTTTCATCTCCTTCAGTCCTTTTTTTAGCACTTCCTTTGGGGTTCCCGTGTTCAGTCCGATGCTTAGCTGAAAGTATGCTGAGCTGTATCAATATAACTCTGACATAGTCCCTGAGGAGGCATCTATATTGGATTCTTCCAGTAAGTATTTCTTAGCATCAGCAATAGTGCTTGGGTTTGGTGGCTGCATGTGTGGTGGATCCCTGGTGAGGCAGCCTCAGAATGATCTTTTCTTCAATTCCTGTTTCTCTATTAGACCTTGCATTCCCTCCCATGAGTGTTTTGTTCTCCCTTCTAAGAAAAACTGAGGCATCCCTATTTTGGCCTTCCTTCTTTTTGAGTTTCATAAGTTCTGTGAATTGTTTCTTGGGTATTCAGAGCTTTCTGGGGATAGTATCACTTATCAGTGAGTGAATACAATGTGTGTTCTTTTGTGACTGGGTTACCTCACTCAGGTTGATAGCCTCTAGATTCATTCATTTGCCTAAGAATTTCATGAAGTCGTTGTTTCTAATAGCTGAATAGTACTCCATTATGTAAATGTACCACATTTTCTGTATCCATTTCTCTGTTAAAGGACATCTGGGTTCTTTCCAGCTTCTGGCTATTATAAATAAGGCTGCAATAAACATGGTAGAGCATGTGTCCTTGTTATATGTTGGAGCATCTTTGGGGTATATGCTCAAGAATGGAAAAGCTGGGTCCTCAGGAAGTGCTCTGCACAAATTTCTAAGGAACTGCCAGACTGATTTCCAGAGTGGTTGTACCAACTTGCAACCCCACCAGCAGTGGGGTAGTGTTTCTCTTTCTCCACATCCTCACCAGCATCTGCTGTCATCTGAGTTTTTGATTTTAGCCATTCTAACTGGTGTGAGGTGGAATCTCAGGGTTGTTTTGATTTGCATTTCCCTAATGACTAGGGATGTTGAACATTTCTTTAGGTGTTTCTCAGCCATTCAGTATTCCTCAGTTGAGAATTCTTTGTTTAGCTCTATACCCCATTTTTAAATAGGATTATTTGATTCTCTAGAGTCTAGCTTCTTGAGTTCTTTGTATATATTGGATATTAGCCCTATATCAGATGTAGAATTGGTAAAGATCCTTTTCCAGTCTGTTGGCTACCATTTTGGTTTTTTGACAGTGTCTTTATCCTTACAGAAGTTCTGCAATTTCATAAGGTTCCATTTGTCGATTCTTGATCTTACGGCATAAGCCACTGGTTCAGGAAATTTCCTCCTGTACCTATGTGTTCTAAGCTCTTCCCCACTTTTTCTTCTAATAGTTTCAGTGTACCTGGTTTTATGTGGAGGTCTTTGATCTACTTGCACTTGAGCTTTGAACAAAGAGCTAAGAAAGGATCAATTTTCATCCTTCTGCATGCTGACTGCCAGTTGAACCAACACCATTTGTTGAAGAGGCTGTCCTTTTTTCATTGAAAGTTTTTAGCTCCTTTGTCAAAGAACAAGTGACCATAGGTATGTGGGTTCATTTTTGGGTCTTCAATTCTGTTCCATTGATTTACCTGCCTGTCTCTGTACAAATACCATGCAGTTTTTATTACAATTATTTTTGTAATATAGCTTGAGATCAGGGATGGTGATTCCCCTGGAAGTTTTTTTACTGTTAGGAATAGATTTTGCTATTCTAGTTTTTTGTTATTCCAGATGAATTTGCAAATTGGTTTTTCCAACTCTATGAAGAATTGAGTTGGAATTTTGATGGGGATTGCATTGAATCTGTAGATTGCTTTTGGCAAGATGTCCATTTTTACAATGTTGATCCTTCCAATCCCTGAGCATGGGAGATCTTTCCATCTTCTGAGATCTTCTTCAATTTCCTTCTTCAGAGTCTTGAAGTTCTTGTCATACAGATACTTTACCTGTTTGGTTAAGGTCGTCCCAAGGTATTTATAGTCTTTGTGACTATTGTGAAAGGGTGTCGATTCTCTAATTTTTTTTCAACCTATTTATCTTTTGAGTAGAGGAAGGCGGTTGATTTGTTTGAATAATTTTATACTACAGCTACTTTGCTGAAGTTGTTTATTAGCTGTAAAAGTTCTCTGGTGGAATTTTTGGGGTCACTCAAGTATACTATCATATCATCTGCAAATAGTGATATTTTGACTTCTTCCTTTCCAATGTGTATCACTTTGACTTCTTTTTGTTGTCTAATTTCTCTGGCCAAAACTTCCAGTACTATACTGAATAGGTAGGGAGAGAGTGGACAGCCTTGTCTAGTCCTGATTTTAATGGGATTGCTTCAAGTTTCTCTCCATTTAGTTTGATGTTAGCTACTGGTTTGCTGTATATTGCTTTTGCTATGTTAATGTAAGGGCCTTGGATTCCTGATCTTTCTAAGACTTTTATCATGAAGGGGTGTTGAATTTTGTTAAATGCTTTCTCAGTATCTAATGAGAAAATCATGTGGTTTTTTTCTTTGAGTATGTTTATATGGTGGACTATGTTGATGAATTTTTAAATATTGAACCATCCCTGAATCCCTAGGATAAAACCTATTTGATCATGGTGGATGATTGTTTTGATGTGTTCTTGAATTCAGTTTGCAAGAATTCTTTTGAGTATTTTTGCATTGATGTTCGTGAGGGAAACTGGTCTGAAGTTCTCTTTCTTTGTTGTGTCTTTGTGTGGTTTAGGTATGAGAATAATTGTGGCTTCAAAGATCGAGTTGGGCAGTGTTCCTTCTGTCTCTATTTTGTGGAATTTAGGAGAGTATTGGTATTAAGTCTTATATGAACATCTGATAGAATTCTGCACTAAACCCATCTGGTCCTGGGTTTTTTTTAGTTGGGAGGCTTTTGATGACTGCTTCTATTTCTTTAGTTGTTATGGGACTGTTAGATGGTTTATCTGATCCTGATTTAACTTTGGTATCTGGTATCTGTCTAGAAATTTGTCCATTTCCTCCAGATTATTCAGTTTTGTTGAGTATAGGCTTTTGTAGTAGGATCTGATAATTTCTTGAATTCCCTCAGTTTCTGTTATGTCTCCTCTTTCATTTCTGATTTTGTTGATTTGGATACTCTCTCTTTGCCCTCTAATTAGTCTGGCTAAGGGTTTATCAATCTTGTTGATTTTCTCAAAGAACCAGTTCTTAGTTTTGTTGATTTTTTTGTATAGTTCTTTTTGTCTCTATTTGGTTGATTTCTGCTCTGAGTTTGATTATTTCCTGCTGTCTACTCCTCTTGGGTGTATCTGCTTCTTTTTTTTGTTCTAGAGCTTTTAGCTATGCTGTCAAGCTGCTAGTGAGTGCTCTCTCCAGTTTCTTTTTGGAGGCACTCAAAGCAATGAGTTTTCCTCTTAGTACTGCTTTCATTGCATCCCATAGGTTTGGGTATGTTGTGCTTTTATTTTTGTTAAATTCTAAAAAATTCTTAATTTCCTGATCATGTTATCATTGAGTAGAGTATTGTTCAGCTTCCCTGTGTATGTGGGATTTTTGTTGTTTTTGTTATTACTAAAGACAAGCCTTAGTCCATGGTGATTTGATAAGATGCATGGGAGTATTTCGATTTTCTTGTATCTGTTGAGGCCTGTTTTGTGACCGACTATATGGTCAGTTTTGGAGAAGATACCATGAGGTGCTGAGAAAAAAATTATATTTTTTTGTTTTAGGATGAATGTTCTGTAGATGTCTATTAATTCCAATTGGTTCACAACTTCTTATCTTTTTGCTGTGTCTCTGTTCAGTTTCTGCTTCCATGATCTGTCCATTGATGAGAGTGGGGTGTTGAAGTCTCCCACTATTATTGTGTGTGGTGCAATATATGCTTTGAACTTTAGTAGGATTTCTTTTATGAATGTGGGTGCCCTTGTATTTGGAGCATGGATGTTCAAGATTGGGAGTTCATCTTGATAGACTTTTCCTGTGATGAGTAAAAAGTGTCCTTCCTTATCTTTTTTGATAACTTTTGTTTGAAAATCTATTTTATTTGATATTAGAATAGCTGCTCCAGCTTTTTTCCTGGGACCATTTGCTTGGAAGTTTTTTCCCACCCTTTTACTCTGAGATAGTGTCTGTCTTTGTCTCTAAGATAAGTTTCCTGTATGCAGCAAAATGCTGGATCCTGTTTACGTATCCATTCTGATAGTCTATATCTTTTTATTGGGGAATTGAGTCCATTGATGTTAAGAGATATTAAGGAATAGTGATTGTTGTTTCCTGTTATTTTTGTTGTTAGAGGTAGACTTATGTTTGTGTGCTTTTCTTCATTTGGTTTTCTTGCGTGATTATTATTATTATTATTATTATTATTATTATTATTATTATTATTATTATTATTATTATTATTTGCTTCTCCTTGGGTATAGTCCCTTTCTTGTGTTGGATTTTTCCATCTATTATCCTTTGTAGAGCTGGATTTGTGGACAGATATGAGTAAATTTGCTTTTATCCTGGAATATCTTGGTTTCTCCATCTATGGTAATTGAGAATTTTGCTAGATATAGTAACCTGAGCTGGCATTTGTGTTCTCTTAGGGTATGTATGATGTCAGTCCAGGATCTTCTGCCTTTCATAGTCTCTGTCTGGCATAATTCTGATTGGTCTGCCTTTATATGTTACTTTTCCTTTTTCTCTTATAGCTTTTAAAATTCTTTCTTTGTTTCGAATATTTGGTGTTTTGACTATTATGTGTTGGGAGGAGTTTCTTTTCTGGTCTAGTCTATTTGGAGTTTTGTATGCTTCTTGTATGTTCATGGTCATCTTATTTTTAAGGGTAGGGAAGTTTACTTCTATGATTTTGTTGAAGATATTTACTGGGCCTTTTAGTTAGGAGTCTCCGCTCCTTTCTATCCCTATTATCCTTAGGTTTGGTCTTCTCATTGTGTCCTGGATCTGTGGAAGTTTTGGTTTAGGAGCTTTTTGATTTTTGCATCTTCTCTGACTGTTGTGTCAATGTGTTCTTCTGCCCTGAGATCCTCTCTTCCATCTCTTATAATTATAATAACTGGATTGTGTGTTTTTACATGGGTTTATTGGGGTTGGAAATACCAGCAACACTGTCCATCTCAAATTCCAGATGTTCTTCTACCTTCCTCAAAGGATCGTTACTTCTTCCTAAAGGGCAGTGCCCCCAACGTGCATTCCCCCTTGTAGCTTTGTAAGTCACAGATGTTCACAACATTTCTGCTAGATCTGGAAAGTCACCAGGTGTTATGGCTGGGAGACCTCAGCCCCAACTCAGGTCACAGAGCCTTGTGGGTATGAGAAGTTGAACTTACCAAAATAAATAAATAAACCTTAATAAATCAGCCTGACCTTATGTTTTCCCTAAACAGAAGAGCTCACATATGTAGTATTGAACTAGTCTATTAGTGTAGAATCTTACAATCATGGAAATATCCAGTGTTTCCCAAATAAAACATGTCCACCTATTCAAATAGAAATCATCTTGTCAGTTTAATATGATAAGAATTCAATACCATATGTAGATTATATATACCCACATATATAAAATATACCATATATAATATGGTAAGTGTTTAATACCCCCCCCACACATATGTATATACATATATATATATATATAATTTAAATTCATTAAAACTCATTTATAATATATAAATGACTTCACACTGCTTACTAGAGGAACGACAGATAGAGGTGAAGAGATCATGATGACAACAGATAAAGCTTGTGTAATGCCCAAAGTTAACCTGTATCCCTCGCCTGCCCAGGGGCCAGGTAACTTCCTGGAATGCTAGAAGTTGTTGTTCTCAGAAAATAATCACATCCTATGGGAAAAGGAGTGTTCTATATGTTTGTCCTTATAAACCCCTGTAACACATGGCTCTGGCCATTTTCAGCTGGGTCCTGAGCAAAGTCTATCTCTTGGTCAATATTTAATATTTAAAGCTTGCTTTAAATTTGTCTCAGAATGGTGGGGTTGGTTTTTCTTGGCAGTCTCAGGGTTGATTGACTATTCTACAGTTGATGTACAATAGTTCTCCTATCATTACAATTGTTCATTTGATTACCAAGGACACCTAAAGTCATAGGTAAGTTCTATTTCCCGGTGAAGTTCTATTTCCCGGTGAAATGACACCGTAGGAGAACAACCTCCAATTAAATAACTGTAAATGACAATGCATGTCAAAACCCCGAGGAGTCCTGAGAAAGGACAAGCCCAGCAGGAGCTCCCTGATCTCTCTGATTTTATTAGGAACCGGGAGTCTGTCTTCTCACTGTGCATGGCTTGGGTGGGTTTTGTCCAGGGCTATGTACCAAGAAAACAGCATCCAAGTTTGACAAGGGTGGCTGTAGACAGGGTCATGGCGTCTGCAGCTTTAGTAATTGGTTTTAGAAGAGTCTCACCAACTTCTTGGAATTCATTTCTGTTTCAAAAATAAAAGATAAAAATAGATTGTAACTGACGGGGCCGTGGTCATATTTTCAGTAATTGTGCTAGAAGCATTTTCTAGTCCATGGATTTTTAATGTGGAAGACTGCATGAACTCTGTGGCTAGGTAGGGCTGAGATGACTTAACGCAGGATGCTATACACTCACATTTGAATCAACTCAAGGTCTGTCCCATAAAAATGTCCGATATGTGCCAGGGTTGCTTGTGTTCGAGTTGGAACCTCCCAGGTTTCTGCTTGTGTTAAACTTGAATGATAAGAAACCTTGTGACATTTGGAAAGGCAGGCTTGTCAGACGCCATTGTCTTAGATGTTGTGGCTCAGATGTGCCTTTCCACACTGCTGGCTGCGTGTACACGGAAGCTATACAGCTTTCCTAGGAGCTCTCATTTTGTGGAAATCTCAACTCCCAACAGCAGAAATCTCGTACTCCCTACTGTTAGCTCATTTGGCCTTTCAGGCAGCTGTCCCGGCAACTGTGTTCCCTGCTCTTGTAGGTCACAGGGCTTCAGATTTTATCTCAGACACTTGAAACTCAGAATGTGCAGAATGACTACTATATCCCTCATCAAATCCAGACAAGTCATACCCATTTGCTTCTATACCCAAATTAACCCTATATCACACACGCACACTCACTCACTCTCACACACTCATACTCACACACACACACACACTCACACACACTCACTCAGACTCACACACACACACACACACACACACACACACACAAACACACACACATACACAAAATAAGCAATTGGCCAATTAACTTATAAAAAGTGTGTTTTCAGTTTATTTTATAGTAGAATATAGGTGATATAAAAATTTAAAAATAATACATACATACATACATACATGACAGAAAGAGCCATGCATACAAAGACATTAGGAACTGACTTGTGCTGAAAGCATGCACTGAGCTCCTTGGGTTAGATGAAGATGTTTTAAAATAACACAATTCAGGAAAATAAAGGAACAGAAGAATGATTTATTTTTTTTAAAAAAGAGCTCTTTGTCTCCTCTTCTCTCTCATCCTACATGCCCCCTCTTCCTCTTCCTTCCTCTCTCTCTCTCTCTCTCTCTCTCTCTCTCTCTCTCTCTCTCTCTCCCTCTCCACTTTCTCGCTCTCTCTCCTATCCCCCCTTTCCCAATAGCAACTTCCCTGGCCTTGGTCCTTGGGGGCCAGTGAACTTGCCTACCAGAGAACATTTTCCCAATAAACCTGCCTTTATTATTTAAAAAGGGAAATGTTTGAAGAAGCAATTGCTGATACGTTTTAAAAATTAAAATTGATACCAGCTACATAACCTAAAAATGTATAAAGTATTAAAAAGATACATAGATCTGGAAATTAAAAATGTAAAGCCCCATAATCAGAAATCCAATCAAGTACATCTGTAACCAAAACAAAGAGCCTGTGAAAAACCTATACACATGAATGTGCCATATTTAAATTTCTGCCAGAAAAATAATAGCAACATTAATGCAGAAAGTGAAAATAAGTGTTATAGCTATTGTCATTTCAAAACTTATAGTAGCTTGAAGAGGTCTCTAACATGCCTACAGGAAGAAAGAAACTATGAATCCATAACTGTTCATTCAAAGCAAAAGAAGGAAAATAAAGATCTGGCCAGGGAAATGAATGTTAAGAACACGGCATCTGTGACCTCAACTCAGTCAGTGGCTCTACTTCACGACAAATTACTGCTCAGGCAGGAAAGACTGTGACATCAGAGAGAAACCTGGATCTAGTCTGTGCAAAAAATTAACAAGAATCAAATAAATGAAAGTTTAAATAGTTTCTCGTTTTAACTTTCTCTAAAAGAAAATTGGCAGTGGTTTAAAAAAAATAGTATCAATAGTTTATATGTTTACAGAAGCAAAATGAGTGCTAATGATAGTAACAGCACCACACAGTTAGGAAGGGAAATCGAGAATTTATTTTGCTAAGGTCTTCACGGTATATTTCACAGTATACATATAATTTGAAGGTAGAGTGATTCATTAACAGTGTACACTATAAACACCAGGATAACTACAAGTATTAAAAATAACTGTGATGCTCTTTCATATTGAATACAACATGGCCTCCAGATCAAGGAAGACCTGGAATCACGTGGTCATGTACTGCTTGGACAAGCACTGGAGTCTCTTGGAAGTCAGAGCACATCTGGCGGCATCACCTCAGGATCAAGTTTAGCAAATGTCATGTCATTTACTTTGGGCAAGTTAGTAGAGGATAGAGGTGGATAAATCAAGTCTGGGTCTGTTCCCATTTAATGTGGCATAATCAGATGACTACACTGTTCTGAAAGAAAGTCTCTCAGACGCACTATCATCACGAAGGACAACTGTGTTGCAGAGCGCTAAAGAAAGATTAAGGTGGGTGTGAGGGTTTGAATACGGGCCCATGGGAAGTGACACTATTAAGAGGTGTGGTCTTGTAGAAATGGGTAGGGCCTTGTTGGAGGGAGTGTGTCCCTGTAGAGGTGGGCTTTGAGGTCTTAGGCTTAAGCCCCACCCAAAGTGGAAGAGAGCCCCTTCTGGCTGCCAGCAGAGGACAGTCCCTTCCTGGATGCTTTTGGATCAAGTTGGAGAACTCTCAGCTCTTTCTCCAGCACCATGTCTGAACCATGTTGGACTGAACATTACCTGAAACTGCAAAGCAGCCCCAATTAAATGTTTACCTTTATAAGAATTGCCTTGGTCGTGGTGTCTCGTCACAGCAATGAAACCTTAACCAAGACAGTGGATCTTGGTGGCTTGAAGTCTAATGTAGGAAAATTCATTAAACGTTAACATATCCTTTTCTGTAATAAACTACAATCTAGAATTGTAGGGCTCACCTGTGATCCAGATCTTGAGGCTGGAAGACACGCGTTTCTGACCTGGATCTTGGCAAAAAGATCTCTGAGTTCAAGGTCAGCCTGGGACAAAACACATCCCAGATCTAGCGTGGATCATACCTTCTGCTGGAGACATACATAGGGACATTGGAAGAAGGAAGCTTTGTTCTTCTTCACCTGCTTGTGCTTACTTACCAGAACATCTGATGGAAGCTCCTTCTACAAAAGACCAGCTGAAACTCAGTCCCACAAGGGACCGAGCAACTACTAGATCCTTGGACTTCCCATTCACAGCTGACCATTGTTGGGGAGTTGGACTACTGACCATAAGTCATCATAACAAATTCCCTTACTATATAGAGACTACCCATAAGTTCTGTGACTCTAGAGAACCCTGACTAATAAAGTATACATTGTCCGTATGAACCAAAAATTACTAAGAAACACAGTGATGTAAGATTAACTAATAAAATGGCTGTGTTTCTACAGATCTGTGTCATTTCCAACCTATCACACCATAGCTAATACAAATTAGAAAACTACCTAAACTGCAATGTCTTAGAGTTGAAATAAAGGATTGAGTTCTTTATTTCTCCCTAGGCAAGACATGCTACTGAAAACCACCTCCTCAAGATCCCCTTGAAGGCTTTGTGTCCCTCAGAGCTTCCTGACATTGTTCTTTTATCCTTGAGAAAGGTCTCCAGCAGTTCCATTCCTTCTTGCAGGGTCATGTTTGATATACTGTGAATAGTTACTCATTCTTACTCATGCAACTACAAAACTTTTGGAGCAGTGCAGTTCCTCACAGGTAACCTTTCTTGGGGAAAGACGCCTTTGTTGTTCTTGCAATAAAGGACAGACTCCCAAGCTGATGCCATTGGTACAGCAGTTTTTTCTCTAATGAAAGCCTCACCAGAATTATTCTGTGCTTGAGTTTCATTAAAACTTAACTGTTTCAGGTTTCTTCTAAAGGAGAGAGAGAGAGAGAGAGAGAGAGAGAGAGAGAGAGAGAGAGACTGTCTGTCTGTCTGTCTCTCTCTCTCTCTCTCTCTCTCTGTGTGTGTGTGTGTGTGTGTCTGTGTGTGTGTGTCTGTGTGTCTGTGTGTATGAAGCATTGGGTTCCAAACTTTTTCCTTTTGGACTGGCTACATAGTTTCCTTGATTTCCCTTTTCTAAAATTGCTCATGTAGTTTGACATTTCTATGTAGAGATGATGAAAGACAGTAGCCCAAAAGGTAGATCATTTCCAGACAATCTTTAATCACAATGACTCATCAAAGGAAGCAACAGCCATTTAAGAATCTGTATCACACGTGAGCGAAGAGAGGCATGTGAAAACCATGCACTGTGTGACACATTTCAGATTCTTATTCACTCAGAATGTTTGTCTCCAGGAGGAAGAGGGCAGGAAGAGCAAGACCGCAGACAAAGACAAACCAGACTTAAGCGATGAGAGGTGAATGATTCTATCCATAGACCTTGTAATCATCTTGATTACATCATATGTTGCCTTTAAAACACACAGCAAAGCCAGCAAAGCCCTCAAGAACATTCGCAAGGCACTTTTGGTTCCTTGGCTTGGAGGGTTTTCAACAGAGACTGTGACATCATTCACACCGGACTCTGCTCAGTCATGAAATAAATATGAACATGTTGAACAGAGCTTAGATTTTTTTTTCTCCAGCTGATAGCCATCGGTAGCCCACAGAGGACCATATGGAGAGATTGTCACATGGTTCATATTATGTTTCTAGCCTGGTATAGCTATCTCTGTTTTAAACTAAAACAGAACAGACAGACATATGGTTCTTTTTAAAGCATAGCATAAGATGAACACCAGATATAAAGGCCTAGTGAATTGTTTTTAATCTAAAGGAATTCACCTGTTCTTAAAGGTCTTTTCCTGGTAACATTTTGATGCAAGACCGCAATAGAATACAGAACCAACAGTATACAGTTATGTATAGCTTGGAATGGTCCTTGACATGACCCCATCTTCTTTACTAGTTATTAAGTATGATTAATCATTAAACGGCTTTTGGGTTGAAACTCGGGTTAAATGCAATGAAGATGAGCGAAGTACCCAATGATCAGAGATAAGAATAAATGAAAGAAAATATCACATGGAGGACTTTGCTGGCAGGTGACACGCTTACGTGGAAACGCATAGGTGAGCTGCTTTGTGTTTAATTTTCAGTTGTGTATGAGTCTCTCTGTGTGTGGACCACGTGCTCACAGTTGCTCTGGAGGCCAGCAGATGGCACTGGATACACTGGAGCTGGAAAGAAAGCCTCTGGACATGGGTGCTAAGAACTAAGCTGAGGTCCTCTGGGAGGATAATAAATAATTTTAACTACTAAACCATCTCGCTTAAGGATTTTCTTTTGGATAAAAAAAAAATTGATATGGCCAGGAAGAAACCGTGTATCCTAGTCAAGTTCAGGGTCCAATTTCTCTTGGATGAGGCATAATAGTTAGTTACTGAAAACGTGTCAGATCGTCTGATACATTCTTTTACCTATCAAGGAACCACACCAACTCTGACTTTAAGAATAGTGAAGAAACAGGAACAAGAGCCACAGGCTGGTTCTGAAACCTTACCACGCTCGGCCGCGGGCTCTTCAGTACTTGGCCAGCTGAATCCGCAGAGTTATTTACAGGGGCAGCCAAGAGACTCCTAAGGCTTTAGATAAACACAGGTAGCAAAAATACGCCATTGGTGCTGCAGATCCAAGCCACTGGGTCCTCAAGTTCAACCACGTGGAAACGGAAGAATTGAGAGCCGATGCCTAGCCCTCCCACAAAGCACTTTTCATCTTGTTGATTAAACACCATCATTCTTATTTTAACAGGAGGAGGAATCTAACATTTAGGAAACACACTCCCAAGTACAGAGCAGGGCCGTAGTGAGACTTTTTTTATAGATGTATGTTAGCCGATACGTGATTGGACAGTGGACGTAGGCGGAGAAAAGGTAGGAAAATGGAAAAGGAACAGGAATTGAAAAAGAGAAATCAAGATGGAGCTGGGGAAATCAGACTTAGATCCTGGTGGCTGTAATCAGACATAGGTAGATATAAATATTTAAAGAGATTCTATAGGTCTTCATCTCATATGAAGGGACAGTTTGTATCTGTGACTATTGATTGTAATCTTATGAATTGTGAATCTAGTCTATAAACACGTTCGAAAAGGGCAGTGGTGGAAAGAAGACACCGGAGCGGTAATTCCCGTGATGGAGGCAGTAGGGCAGGCGCAGGGAACCGCCTGGGAAGGGAATCTTGTAGAGGGGCGGCTAAAGGACCAAGTGACAGAGTTTGTTCGCACAGCTTCAGGCTTCATACTAAAAGCGGCCGATGCATAGTGAGACCTCGGGGGCCAATAAAGAGATAAGGCATTTTATTTTGAATATTTACTGTAACGCTGGTTCCTGTGCATACATCCTCCTGGCCATTCATAATTTAGTCAGGAAAATGTTGATGTTACTAAGAAGAGTATCTCCTGGTCTGATTGTTTATCCCCTTCCAGTGTCCCTGTCTTACAGTTTGGAATTGTCATCTCCATGAGGTCAATTCTGTAAGTCTCCGAGGAGGCTCAACGTGTTCAATTTAGTCTGGCAGTAGTGTCCCTCCGCTCTCCTCATAGATGGATAGATGCAGGTTACAGATCGAGAGTTCCAAGAAGTTTTTACAACACATCTCTTGTGGAGAGCCATTTTGGTACCCCTGAACAGTTGATGGCGGAGTAATATTAATATTATCCCAGGACATTTTGGGGCTAGCCAAGGCAGGAATCTGGCCTCTGTGCTACGCCCCGTAAGGGCTACTATTGAACACAACTGCATCTGTAGCCCTAGGTAGGTCTTAAGAATAAGGAAGTACATCTACACCTGTAGTTCGGGGCAGGGCCTTTTAGATTGCAGCATAGGGAAGTACATTCGTACTTGATGCTCTAGGCAGTATCCTTAGAAATGCAGGGTGGATTTTGGAATGTAGGCACAGCAGAATCCATTTTTGTCTCTGACCTTTTCACCTGACCTTCAAGATTGTTAACTCAGTTGATCTCTGCCTCTGAACAATTGTTGCCATTTTTGCATGTAGTTAAAATGGTTTAAAAAGAGAAGACAAATAAAGTTTCACTTCAGCTACAAGGTTTTAACCTCAATGCTGGCCGAAGTCATATTGCAGCTTTAACTAACTTGTCTTTTTCTTTCAGTCCTCGCTCCAGTTCCAGGTGGACCTCTTGGGAGTTCGAGCTGGTCTCCAACAATCTCTTCACCAACTCAGCAGAATGAAGACAAAAGTAGATTAGAGCAATTTATCCTGTGCCTGAGAGAGAAGTCAGAGCATACCAAAGGTCAGGACTGAGCTACTCTAGCTTAACATAAATGTGACTAAAGTCTCTCTCTCTCTCTCTCTCTCTCTCTCTCTCTCTCTCTCTCTCTCTCTCTCTCTCACACACACACACACACACACACACGCATGCATACAAACACATGCACACTTGTCTGCACACTGGAAACTGATTCCACAATCACAAAATGACCTTAAAATGTGGGAACAACCTAGTGTCTTAGCAGGAGGATGGATAATAAATTATAGTTTGATTTCATAACATAACATTACAAATTAGTAAAAATAACGAACCAGAATTAGACACATAAAATATGGACATATTTCAGTTACATGGAGGACAGGTTTCAAAGAGATGCTGAACATTGCACGTGGATACAAAGAAGTGCAAATAAGGGTGAAGACACACAGTGAGAAACATTGGTAAGGCCTGAAGAGGAGCTTCAGAAATAGAAGATTGCACTTAGAAAAAACGAAAGCCCTCCACCTTTCTCTCTGGCTTAAATATGCATTTTAAAAAATCAGAAGCATGCTATCTATCATCTGTCAACCTAATCTATCATCTATCTATCCCCCCCCATCCATCCATCCACCCACCCACCCACCCAACCAACCAACCACCCATCCATCCACCCACCCACCTATCCCCCATCCACCCACCCACCCACCTATCCCCCCATCCATCCATCCACCCACCCACCCACCTATCCCCCCACCCACCCACCCACCCACCCACCTATCCCCCCACCCACCCACCCACCCACCTATCCCCCCATCCATCCATCCACCCATCCATCCATCCATCAACCCACCCACCCATCCATCCACCCACCCACCTATCCCCCATCCATCCATCCACCCACCCACCTATCCCCCATCCATCCACCCACCCACCCACCTATCCCCCCATCCATCCATCCACCCACCCACCCACCCATCCATCCATCCATCAACCCACCCACCCATCCACCCACCCAACCAACCACCCACCCATCCATCCATCCATCCATCCATCCATCTTCTATCATCAATTCATCCAGCTGATTGATTTATTTACCTTCCTACCTTTTTATCAATTCATCCAGTTTTCTAAATGTCTCTAATTTCTTTCTTTAGCTAATTCATCTATCTGTCCATCTATTTCTCTCATCTACCTAACAATGTGTTCTCAATTAGGTCTGTACAACCATTGGCCCATAGGTCATGTGAATACCATGGTAGCCATACAAATAGGTGTGGCCCAACACAGATTCATAGATGTACTTAAATCGGTATGAGATTTTTGTGCTATTTTTTACAAACTCAGTTGTGCAGTTCTAGAGTGTTAAATATTGCAGGTGACAAAGAAATTGCAAATTCAACTGTGTGTGTGTGTGTGTACTCTCTCTGTCTCTGTCGGTCTCTCTCTGTCTCTCTGTCTTTGTCTCTATCTGTCTGTCTTCTCTCTCTGTGTAAGTATATGTATGTTATCTCTCTGTCTCTGTCTGTCTCTGTATCTGTCTCTCTCTGTGTCTGTGTGTGTGTGCACAGGCACGCTCATTCCCATGTGTATAAGGAAATACCCAGAGTTACTCTACTGACGTCAGGTTTGACTTGAATCCTTGAAACCCCTCTGATGGAACTACTTTAAAAATGTGTTTCTGGGGAACCTCTCAAAAACGAGGGGAGGGGAGTGTACCCTTCCACTCCCTGCCTTAAACTTTCAGAGACTCAGCACTAGTTAGAGCAAGTGCTAAGCCTCTGAGTTCTGTCTGGGCAGAGTGGCTGCCAGACAGACGCAAGCGGCCTCATTCAGTTGCTGAGGGGAGTCGCCAGCTGTTAGCTTTGTGCTATTCTTGCTACTTACTGATTTTTTTTTTCTGAACTCAGAGGTTGGCTCCTCTCTGACCCTCACTCAGAGTCTGCACCTGACACCCACTGAGGTCGATTTCTGTTTACTCTTTTCTCACCTTATGCCTAGAGTACATTAGAATCTGGGTCTAGAGGAGAAATAAAAGGAAAATAAATCCTGTGCAACTCCTGTGGTTTCCCCATCTAGGCTTCCTCAGACAGGAGCAGCAACTAAAGACTTTAATCTTAGTGTCTCTTTAAGACATGATTCAGGGCAATTATCCTGGGGAGTAGATTGATACTAAACTCCTATTTAAAGGCGAGAACAAAATGTTTAATTTCCTCCTATATTTGAACAAATGACACAATCAGGTTATTTGGTGACTCAGCTACTCAGATAACACAGCGGGTACATTGCTCACATCTAGGGATCAGGCCTTGGGAAAAGAAGTGTAGGTCAGGGTAGCACTGTTGCCAGATACAGAGCAAGAAATGTCAGACTATGGCTTTGTTTTGGGAAACATATTTTTCTCCCCAGAGTAGAAGAATAAATGCACTGGACTCCGTGTAGAGAGGTAATCCTTACTGGCAAGAAAAAAGTCTGTGTGTGCTCTGGATTTTCCTGAGGCCCTTAGCTTACCCTCCTCTTCCAAGTTTACTCCATCTCCTCATGAGGTGCTAGGGCCACTAAGCCAGCATCAGGGAGGACATTCTGGAGATGGGCACTTAGTAAATTAGTGGTGTGTACCAGAACACTCCCTGCCTTTGTTTTCTTCAGACTAGGGAAGGGGTCAAGCTGTTTTGTGTCTCTTCCCCAAAGCAAGAAAATGTATATGATTGCAGGTGGTTAAATGATCAGTCCAAATCCTGACAGAGGAACATGAAGCTTACATTTTAGCTTTAAATTATTAAAATAGTTTGATGCTGGCAACAGAATAAGTGCATTATTAGAGTAGTATAGAAATCCCTAAAAGCACCAAATGCTCAAGGGAATTTATATTGCAATAATATCGAAACCATTGGAGAGGTGTGGGCTATTTAAGAATGATTAAGACAAATGAAAAAAAAAACCCATAACACGAAATCAATCCCAAATGTATTATATCTTAAGAAGAAAAGTCACATGTATGGTGTGCCTGGGTGTATGTACATGCACCACATGTATGAACAGGAGCCCCTGTAGGTCAAGAGTGTGTAGTTCCTCTAAAACTGGAACTACAGAAGATTGTGAACAGGCATTTGGTGCGTGAAACATCAGTCTCCTGCATTCCGGCTCTATCTCTCCCAACATCCTCTCTCCGTTTTCTTTACCGTATGCACCATGTCGTAGTTACCTTTTTGTTGCTCTAATACTACATCTTGTCATGGCAACTTGTAAAAGAAAAAGTTTAATTGGGCTTATGGTTCTTGAGGGTTAGAGTCCATGCTGGCAGAGTGAAGGTGTGGTGACAGGAACCACGTGAGGGCTCACATGGACCAAAAGCAGAAGGCAGAAAGCACATTGAGAATGTCAGGAGTCTTCGGAAACCCCAAGTGACATACACAGACCTCCTCCAACAATGCCAGACCTCCTGTTCCTTCTCAAGATTTCAAACATAAGACCCTATGTGGGCCATTCTGGTTCAAATCACCACCTGTCATTCCAAGACACATCTACACCTTTGCTTGCTTTCCGTACCCTTCCCCAGAGGCCAGAATTCATGATGTAAAGTGCTTGTCTCATTTTCTCAAATCTCCCTTATCTAAGACAAGTGTCTGCGTCTAGCACATCTTAGAAATTCAAGTGGACGTGGAACTCTCTCTAAAAGGTTGTAGTCTTTGATAGGAAGCACAGCATTTCCTTACTTTCTTCCCTTGTCAGTTTTATTCTTAGCAGCAGGCGGTGAGGAATGGGATGGGCTTTATTTAATATCATGATCTTACACGTGTGCTGCAAGGGGAAACACTAAATATGTGGGGAGAGATCTTTTTTTTTTTTTTTTTTTTACCATAAGCAAACCAAAGGAAATTGTATTCAGTACAAGTCAAAGATGTGCCAAAAGAGCACATATTCTTCTTGGTGGTGGTGATTTTGTTTTGTTTTTCTTGAGAGAGGGTTTCTCTGTCTATTCCTAGCTGTCCTGGAATTCACTTTCCAGACCCAGACCAAGTTGACCTCAAACTCAGAAATATGTCTCCCAAGTGCTGGAATTAAAGATGTGCACCATTACGCTCAGGTAGGAACAGACTCTTAGCTCTAACTGGCAAACAGAATTGTGTACTTATAGCAGCTGCTGTGCAGTAAGATTCTCCCAAAAAGCAAATTGGGAAGGAGCTGTAAAATCAAACTCCACTGTTCTGGCCTCTGGCTCTTTCCCCTGCATAGTGGGCTGGTCATTTATTAAGTGGATCTATGTATGCCTTTCAGCATGTCTGAAGGACAAACGGAAAATTTACAGTAACGTCATTATTTGTCATTTTTGCAAAAGTAACAGTGGCTCTTCTCCATCATTTTACAATGTATAGTTTATGAAGTAAAGAGCTTACTTTTCCCCGTGGGTTTTCGAAGCCTGCACCCTGCCTTTGCGGGGAGTCGTGAATGTTCTGTTAACCATGGAGAAGAAAAAGCAAAGATGGCAGAAGCCAGAAGTTAAGGAAACTTAACTTCTTTTTTTTACAATGACCTATTGTTGCTACATTAACTTGGTTTATGAGAACAACATTCATTTCTTTGTATGACAGAGCCCACATGACCCATGATCATACAGATATCACCACCTCTGGATGTTGCTCCGTTGGGTACCACACTTCAATTGTACCAGGGGCACACCACATTTAATCAGCAGTGGTTGGCTAAGGTACTGATACCTAGTGCAAGTCACAGCATCAGTATTCCATAGTCACATGTCCTTGGGAAGAGCCTACATTACTGATTTGATTTTCTGAGTTAAAAACCACTTTTATTAGAAATAGCAAACCATGGCTACTTAAAATGGACTATCTGGCAGACATTTCCTCAAAAATAAACAGAGCATGTCACTTCATGGAAAACAAGTAGTTATGATTGTTGCCAACAATATCCAAAGTCGTAACTGATACCAGGAAAACTTGAAAACGTGAGTGGCTCTCCAGTATTTGTAGATTTTTTTCAGATGAGATCAGTGATGACTTGGGAGACCTGAGTAACTCGGTAAAGTGGGTTTTCCACATGACAAATGCCTAATGTCGCAAAATCATGTGGATGGAGAGTCTGATAATACATAAGAGAGATGGAGAAATTCTCATGTCGCAATATAAAAGTCATTGCTCACAGGGGTTCATTGTACTATTAATATCCACATGTACTGTAATAGGCTATGAAAATATTACTCCAGTGTCTAATGACATATCTTGTAAGCTTGCAGACTTGGACTGCATTAATCAACTTCAGTGAAAATATTGTAAATGTAGCCAACTCCCCAATGGTGGAGAGGTGATAGACCCTAGAAGAAAACTTAACTACTGCCACTTTTCTAAAATAATGTAATTTATAACCATATTTTAAATGCTTTTATATCTACAAGGAAGTATACCTCTGCCTTTGTCAGGGTTTCTATCTCTGCACAAACATCATGACCAAGAAGCAAGTTGTGGAGGAAAGGGTTTATTCAGCTTACACTTCCACATTGCTGTTCATCACCAAAGGAACTCAGGACTGGAACTCAGGCAGGTCAGGAAGCAGGAGCTGATGCAGAGGCCATGGAGGGATGTCACTTACTGGCTTGCTTCCCCTGGCTTGCTCAGCCTGCTTTCTTATAGAACCCAGGTCTACCAGCCCAGGGATGGCACTATCCACAATGGGCTGGGCCAGGGATGGCACCACCCACAATGGGCTGTGCCCTCCCCCCTTGATCACTAGTTGAGAAGATGCCTTACAGCTGAATCTCATGGAGGCATTTCCTCAACCGAGGCTCCTTTCTCTGTGATAACTCCAGCTTGTGTCAAGTTGACACAAAACTAGCCAGTACAACCTCTTACCCCTCACCTAAGAAATTTCTTTGACAACAGTTGGAGGCAAGTACAGAAATCCCAAACTGGTCAAAGTACAAAAATATGTTTCTGTGTGTATCAGTCCCAGATGATACATCTACAACTCCATCCCTGTGTCTATGGCTCAAGAAAGATCGTGGAGAGGGAAGAAAGTATTTTTGGCGCCAGAGGACCAGGGTTCCTACTCCTAGATGGTGCCCCATAGACATGGCAGGGAAATGTACCTGCAAATGCCTGAACTAGACTTTCCTAAGAACAGAGGTTAACATGCCAACGAGGACAGTGGAAATCACACAAGGTCTCATTCCTCAATAAAGAGCTACAGGTGGTCAGTGACCATTGGGAGCAGGAGAAACAGTTTCCTCCAGGGATGAGCTTCCCTACAGGCTATCCTACCTCAAGTGGCCAGCCCTGGACACATGTGGATAACACATGCAGTGCTTAATGAACTAAGTATGTTGTGTGTGTGTGAGAGAGAGACAGAGGGAGACAGAGATTAAAGAAGTCATGAATTTAGGATGAATTGGGCAAAGCAGGAGCGATGTAGAAACAGTGCTCATGTATGGAGTTGTAGAAAACAAAATTGAAAAATATATATCAAAGCAGATATGTAAATTAAGCCTTTGAATAGATTCACAGAGTGTAAAACCATTATATTCTTCTTGCTACATTATTTCTTTTTGAAAAAAGTCATTTTTGTAGATATAAATTTTACTTTTTTAATTAAAAAATTGCCCAAATAAACATTTTATTTAAATTTTTTTATTCTGATGAACTCGCATAAAACATTATACACAGCTAGACCAAGGAGGCCACTCACAGGAACTTGTACAGAAGCTCGCTGAGATGTCTAGAATTTGAGACTGTACGCTGATGTATCAAGGTAGTAGGGTTGTTGCCTTTAAACTTAATAGCCGATGCTTTTAAATGTCTACATTTTAATTCAAAATAAGGTAGATGCTGGTAGATATACTCCACTTACAAAGATCTTCGGAATTTTCAATAATTATTAAGGAGGAAGGGATTGACACTGAGACATCTATGAGCCACAGACTGCAGATAGCCTCACATATACTAAAGATTAAAGTGGGTTTACGCTCACCCTCTCCTGTTGAGGCTGCGTCTGACTCAGGGAAGCTGCTTTGGAAGCAGAGACCCTAGTGATCTGGAAGCCAAGAAGAAGGTGGAACGGATGGTCCAGGGCTGTTTGAGGAAAAACCTGGACTTCTGGTTGGGGCACTGAGTACCTGCCATATGCCCAGCTGGACAGCACAGAAGCCATGTCCTGTGGGTGCAGAAATGCTCTGTCACATAATCTCATCCTTGTGTTTCTCAAGTGTCAGCCTGTAAGCTAGTCTGAGCTTTGACAATGTAACCTGTTGCCATGGAAATTTGTGCTCAAGAAGCATTCAGTCCAGTTACAAAATTAAAGTGTACACGCAAGCATGCATGCACACACACACACACACACACACACACGCACGACACACACATAGAGTCTCATAGTGTTCCCAGTGAGTTGTTGATTTGGTATACCCAGCATACAGGACGGGGTTGAACATGCCTGAGGACATTGGTGGGTATCAATTTGCCTTCCATTCTAAGTTGAGTCAAGATGAATTTGCAATACTATTCATGTTGGCTGGTATTGTCTGAGAAACCAGGGAAGGTAGTTAAGAAGCAACACATGAAAGCAGAGAAGCTGAGAACTGAGACTTCTCACCTTTACGGTTACCAATAAGGTTAACTCATTCACCCCAGGAAATTGTATTTGGCCCACATGTCAGCTTTGATTAAATAATGGTCAGATTACATAACCCCGTAACCACCTTAAGATCTTGTTTTCTTGCTTCAAAAGGGAACACTCGGTAAAGATGTGCATGAAAACTGTTATAGAAACACTTTCTTATTTCTCCTTTTTACACCAGATACTCTGCTGAATCCCCGAGCTTACATTCCTCGATGGACGGCTTTGCTGTAGGAA
The DNA here is from genome assembly GCF_963924665.1 of Micromys minutus. Lineage (NCBI taxonomy): Eukaryota > Metazoa > Chordata > Mammalia > Rodentia > Muridae > Micromys > Micromys minutus. Next base: position 85,185,870 of record NC_137974.1, read on the forward strand.
CTCAACTTTCAGCCAGAAATTCGTTGACTGCCTCATGCATTGACATCCTGCTAATGGCCCGTCATAACCCCAGTTACCTTTTTACAGACGTCTCCCTATTCTCTGAGCAGCTTCTCTGCTCTCTCAAGTCCCTTTCCTCCCACTTTTGGGATGTTGTAACGCAGTGGCTCTTCCTGGTTGTCAACTCGACTCTATCTGGAATGAACCACAATCCAGAATGGGAAGCCTCACCTGTGATCCTGTCTCAGGTAGGCTGCAGTTTGACCCCCATGAACAGCCCCACTCGCTGTGTATGCAGAGGCAGCCACAGTCTTGTCACTGAGGCCTGACATTCCTCCTACGCTCAGGAACGCTGGCTGACTGCCCATTTTCTTCATATGGTTGCTTAGATCATCTTGAAAGACGTGCACGCTTTTCCAGTTTGAAACTTAGGCATGTTGACGAACCTCCTCGGTGTGAAGCAAGAGCTTGCAAATCCAGGAGAAGAACCTGTGAATGATTTTCCTAAGAAATGCTGTTTGCAGCTCGTCATTACATACCAAACATGCAACCGTTGATTGCTCTGCTGACTTACAGTGTATTCAACCTGTTCAGAATTAATCATCCTTTAAGGAAAACAACGTACCAGTCTCGCTATGCTTTGGCCTCCCTAGCGAATGGTTTCTCCTTAATGACTCATTGATTCCTAGCTCAGTCTTTGTACAAAAGATGTAGAGGCTGGAACTCTGACCATTTGCTGAAGCAGTAAAGTTGGAAGCTCTCCCTCCAATGCTGAAAGCAATGTGTGGACATAGATTAATAATGCCTGGCTGTGTCCTTGGGTGATATTCTGAGTCAATGGGGCCAGAGAAACGATTTTTCCCTTCGAGAGTCCTCTGTAAAAACTTAAGTCAAAAAAGTTCCTCATTCCTTTCCCACACCATATTTGCTGTGCTGTTCAATAAAGAGAGTGGACAGAATGTTCTTTGTTCAAGGGATCAGCTCAGAGGTCTGCAGACGAGCCAATAGGACTCCCTCTTGGGTAAACGACACCAAGGGTCAGTTTCCTTTCTTACCCTCTGTAGTGTTCCCTCCAAGATGAGTTGGCCTAACAATCAAGTCCCTGCACTTCGGAGGGGTGTAGGGGTTCGAGGTACTGCCTTTCATGGAAGCATTTCCTGTTCACTCACTAATCAAAGATTGAGCAATGGCATAGTTTTATGTTTAAGGATTTCTGCTGGCTCCCAGAAACAGCAGTTAGATATCTTCCATGCCATTTAAAAATACTGGAAGGAACTCACAGTAGATTTGTATTTAGATAAGCTAGAAATTATTTTTAAAATTTTATCCCATGACGATCTCAGGATGTTTTGGGTTTACGATGCTATGAACACAGTACAAATTCAGCAGGAACACACTCTGCATGTGGAATTTTTATCTTTTCCTGGGCTGGTGTTGTGTCTCTTTGGAGTTCTTTACAATTTGCTCATGATTCTTTTGTTTTCCTTTAATGTGGCATCTGTGCATGATATCACTTTGAAATATGTCAGCATCTGAGAGTGCTTTGTGCCTAGTAGTTCTGTGAAACCTTGAGTTTGTGGTATTTTATCTTCTTTGCTTTTGTTTGATCTTAAGGAAGAAAGAAGTTTGTGGACTGGTGTGGATTTCCTTGAATAGATTTCCTTTTCATCAACAATTATTCGTACTACGCATTTCTTCCTGCACCTGTTTTGTCAAATTGTATTTTTCTAAGATTTATACATATCACTGTATTAGGCTTCTTTTTGTCACTGGGACAAAATACCTTAGAGAAACCGTTTAAAAGGAAGTAAGTTTTATTCTGGCTGATAGTTTTAGAGGTTCAGCCTGTGGCGAGGTGTAGCATCGTGGCCAAAGGCTGAGATAGAATAAAGTTGCTCACTTCCTGAAGGTCAGGAAGCACAAAGTCAGCGAGCACCAGAAACAGGAAGTACTTGCCAAGGGCCTGTCCCCTGTGAACTGCTTCCTCTAACCAGCCCCATTTCCTAATAAGCTCTGTGGGCTGTGCTGTCATCAATTACTCACTGACAAGGTCAAGGGTTTCATGAATTGATCATAAAAACCCCTAAACTGGCATTTGAGGTTTCAGCAAGTGGAAATTTGGAGACATTTAATATCTAAGCCGTAACAGTGGGGCTGGGCTCATTTCCATGTCTTCTAGCTTTTGTACTCTTCATAAGAAGACTATGTTCAGTTTTGTTGTAATTTCTAGTGACTGGATGCCTTTTCTAAGGCTCTCTTGATAAGTCCCCCACCCGTATTTATGTCTTTTCATATTCACTAAGTTTTGTATACTCTTTATCAATTTTTATATAAATTCCATCTACTCTGTAATCATAGTTGGTTTGAGAGTTTATTTGATGGTATAGACCCCCAAGCCTCCAGGCCCACCCCTCCCCCAATCTCATTTGCTTTTATGGACAATGGATTACTCAGTATAATGACAGACTGAGGTGATTCCTGCTTGATTCCAGAATGGGGATCCTCCCATTTTTTGGCACTGCTGAGTTGCAGCCCTTCTGAGGTCTGAACTGGAAACATGACTGTTTTCTAGGTTTTTGATGAAAGTGACTTAGGCTATCTCCTTCCAGTCCCCTGGACTCGTGTAGAGCTGTGCATTCTTCTCTGAGGCCATTCTGGCGTGTGCTTCTCAGGATCTGTGGTCTCACTGGCAAACACCTGAAAAAAAAAAGATCAGTGGTGGGCACACTCCTGCGCTTCCCAATTCCTGTAGCTATTTACGTAATATTTATTTTATTTTTGTCTGGCATCTCTGGTTACATATGGTGAGAAAGCTTGCCTGAGGTAGTTTACTCCACTGTCAGAAGTAAGCATCACACAGTTAGGCTCATGTGAACGAAGAACAGCTTTTCATATGTGGGTTCAGCTGTTCCCTGAACTTTACACATGAGAACACACAGAATCTACCCAAGCTTCCTGTCATCCTAGTTTAGAACACACAAAGTGAGATGTGTCTCCTTGAGAGGCTGGGCTACCTGGGCACTGTGGTGGCTGGATTGTTCTCCCCCAGAACTAAGACAGAGCTCCTCATGCACAGCAATAATTCCAGAAAACATCTTCATCCAAAATCTGAAAGATTGGTCACCTATCTTTATCTTTTCCTGGCAAATCTTAAGCTACTATAAGGAAGAGATTTCCTTTTTTTAAAGATTTATTTATTTATTATATATAAGTACACTGTAGCTGTCTTCAGACCCACCAGAAGAGGGTATCAGATCACATTACAGATGGTTGTGAGCCACCATGTGGTTGCTGAGATTTGAACTCAGGACCTCTGGAAGATCAGCCAGTGCTCTTAACCACTGAGCCATCTCTCCAGCCCAGGAAGAAATTTCTTAAAACTACCATTCTCCTGACTAACAGATCCCAGACACCTCCAACAGCCTGATGGAGCAGTGAATGGTTCTGATTTCCTACAACCAGAACTATTCCTCTTGTCCTGACTCCTTTTCTTCTAATCAAAATTTTCTGAGTATTTGAAGTCTAAGAAAACAAGACATTGTTTTACGTATTTCAAAGAAATAGATCACATGACATAAACAAAACCACGCTGTATGTCGACAGAGGCCACAGAGCTCCAGGAAGTACTTCTTCTTCTCTCTTGTGTCATGGTAAGTAGCTCACACTTCAGTGCATATTTGCATTTATCATAGGGTTAACACACTTTGCAAATGTTTATCTTCTTAAATCATCTGCTTTTCCCATGTAAGGCCACCTCCTCTTCTGGTGAGTTGGAGTACTGTGTACCAAGCCCTCTGGGTGTCTTAATTTCCAGCAACATCGTTCCTTACCATTTTCCGAAACTTGTCTGCTCTCTGCTCTGGCGTTGGTGGTTTTCTCCAACCCAATGAGCAGCACAGAAACAATCAAGTTTGGGGAGCTCTGGGCTCCAGTCCACCCTCAAAGTACCAAGTACCAAAGTGCCAAACTGGTAATGAAGTTCTGTTACATTAATCTTTCCCTGGTGACAAACGCCAGGTTCCTGAATCAACCTCAATGTTGAGGAAGAGAACGTCACCTTCAGAGTGGCACGTTTGAGGTTAGGGTCTCACTCCAGCGACTTATTTCACTGCCACAGAGGACAGCAGAAGTCTTTGTCACACAGACAGCTCATACGTATGCACAGCGTGGTTCCAGTATGTAGTTAGAAATGAAATTGTGTGGTTGCTGGGCTGGCTGCTTGGTATCTGTCAGATGGAGAGTTTTATTTATTTGTCTGTCCTCCCGCCTTTTAAAAGTGCTTTAAAACAATGCCAGACTGTTTTTGCAGAACAGATTTGGTCTTCCTGGCAGTTTCTGTCTCTATGGTTGGCTAATTTACTTATGTTTTTCTGTGTAATAGGCATATGTGACTTTATTCATCGATACTGTCCCTACATCTTAATTATGAACTGCTTCTCCTCTTTCTTAGAAGCAGCAGAATTAATATCATCACATGTCTCTAGCTGTTTGACACACCGAATAGAACTGTGTTCTACTGGTTGTGATCTTAAGTCAATCTAAGATACACTATTAAAAATAATATATGGCCTTTTCCCTTGAGAGGTGATTCATGAGAATAAAAATCCTGCAAACATGCTAATATTTAAAAAATAGTAAAGATGAATTCATGTAAATGTGGTTTAAAAAAATCTTCTATTTATATGTATAATTAAGATAGTCATGAGTTAGGGGTAATTTTCTCTGCTTTTGAAAGCAATGTGCTTCATGTGCTGAGGGAGAGGCGTTCGTGAGTCCCTGCCCGCTGTGCTGCATACAGCATCTAGCCAACAGGACCCCAGGCTTGCACATGCTCCGTACTGCCCCAGTCCCAGCCGACTGACCGTCTCACGCTTAAGTGGAAAAAGAAATAAGTGTATAACAAATATAACAAATGTGCCTTTAGATAAACAGTTTAGATTACAGTTGAGTGAAAGAGGCCAATGCGCTTTCTATGTAAATGACATCACTGGATTTACAGTTGAGTGAAAGAGGCCAATGCGCTTTCTATGTAAATGACATCACTGGATTTACAGTTGAGTGAAAGAGGCCAATGCGCTTTCTATGTAAATGACATCACTGGATCTTTGACGTGTACCTAAGCCTCGTACACCGAAAAAGCTGTGCTTCCCGTCATTCAAACACAGGGTTCAATATGATTCTAATGGAAAGTCTTACATCACCAGCTCTGGCTCCTCTGGCTTCTCTGCCTTTGATGCTCTTATTTAAATATTTCAGAACTCTGTAGAAGCTTGCATTCTAAGTATGAGTTGCAGTCACACATTTTTATATTTTTTTAAAGACTTATCTATGTGTGAGCACACTGTAGCTGTCCTCAGACACACCAGAAGAGGGCATTTGATTCCATTACAGATGGTTGTGAACCACCATGTGGTTGCTGGGGTTTGAGCTCAGGACCGGCGGAAGTGCAGCCAGTGCTCTAACCACTGATCCATCTCTCCAGCCCCCGTATTTATAAACTTTTACCTTCTTGAATTCATGGGCCTTTTCACAAGACCATGTTCTCTTTACCTGCCCATGATGTTGTGTCTTCTGAGGCCACTGGGCACCTAAATTTCATATTACAAACCAAAAGTGTCCTTCAACATGCCCCGAATCTTGCTGCCCATTGTCTTGCCTGCTGTTGCTTCCGTAGTGACAATAAGTAGCAGGTGGTGAGCTGCATTGAGACCCTGTGGGGGACGGACTCCAGCCTTCTTTCAAAGCACCAACTGCCCTTACCTTCTGTCTTTAGTGTGGGACTCTTTCTGGAGAGAACAGACTCATCTAATGAAGTTAGTGTCCACACAACAGTGTTTTACTTGTTTTGTTGTACTGTGGAAACCAGTAAAGGCCATTGTCTCATGTGGACATTGGAGTGTGTTAGAACATGACTCAGTACAGACGGCCCACACGGATGCAGGACGCTGTCATGGTGTATCGTCTGAAGTGCAATGTAGACTTTGTGGTGTCTGCCAGTTGGTGTCCCTTGAAAAAGATAGCCCTGTGTGTTTCTCTCCCCTTCTTAACCATTTAGAAGAGATTTGTTCTTACCCTGAGCGTTTTCTTAGGCTTTTCTCTTTCCACTTGTCTCCATGGTGATCTGACTTACAGCTTTCTATGTGGCCATTTTCAGTGGCCCTTTCCCTCAGTCATTTCCCAAGATTACTGGTGTTTGTTTCTTCTTTTAGCAGAAGCAGATTCATTTTAAAATTTATGATTTGTTAATGTTGTTAAGCATCATGCCATATGACTATAAATGTGAAGTAAAATTAAGCAATCCTTTGTTTTATTTTTTATGGTGTTTAGTGATTGAGGTACTCAATAACTTTGCCTTGCCTACTAGCTATTTACTGACAAAAAGGGAAAAAGGGGTGAGAATGTATTGTTATGGCTCAAATTTTTTAGGTAAGGTAAGGTAATTTCTTTTACACGAGGCATCCTTTGTGATATTAAAAGGCATTTAATTCATTTTTTTTGGAAAATTTAACAAATATATGATAGTTGTAATCAGCACTGTAAACAGTACTAAGTTAAGGATGTTGGTTCACATTCTTCTACTCTAGACAAAAGTAAAATACTTTCATTATTATCTACAGCTAATATGGTGTGAGTAGCAGAGTATGTATGCAGGGCAGGGGTAACGACCTCCCCTGTTCTCTCAGATGTGTCAGCGCTCATGTGAGGCTGGCTCTCTCCTAGCTGAGTCTGTATACAAAGTCAGCTTTTTGCGTTTTGCATTTTCTTTGACTATTGTATCAATGTTTCCATGGTGTCTTCTTCCCCTGAGATCCTCTCTTCAATCTCTGTATTCTGTTGGTGATGCTTGCATCTATGACTCCTGATCTCTTTCCTAGGTTTTCTATCTCCAAGGTTGTCCCTCTTTGTGGATTTTTTAAAAATTGTTTTTATTTCCACTTTTAGATCTTGGATGGTTTTGTTCAATTCCTTCGCCTCTTTGGTTTTGTTTTTCCATAACCCTTAAAGGGACTTTTGTGTTTCTCCTTTATGGGCTTCTACTTGTTTACCTGTGTTCTCATTATTTATGTCCTTCTTAAAGTCCTCTATCATCATCATCATGAGATTTGATTTTAAATTTGAATCTTGCTTTTCCATTGCGTTGGAGTATCCGGTACTCCCTGTGGTAGGAGAACTGAGTTCTGATGATGCCAAGTAGTCCTGGTTCCTGTAGCTTAGGTTCTTGCGTTTGCCTCTCATTATCTGGTTATCTCTGATGTTATTTGGTCTTGCTGTCTCTAACTGGAGCTTGTCCTTCCTGTGGGCCTGTGAACCTGTGGTCTTAGGAGCGAGAGCGTCCCTGGAAAACCAGCTCTCTATGGTGAGGTTTTTGGGTCTGGAGGGCCATGGCACAGCCTTAGCTCTGGGCACAGTTGGAGACCGGAAGTGCCCTATTCCAGGCTGCTTTGTGGTTCCTGTGAGCCCCTGGTGTTCATTTATAAGTCTTATTGACTGCTTAAGACCTTTACCTTTGTCTCCCTCTGCTGTTTGATTTAGGACACTGCAGTCATCTCAGATTCTTTTATTCAAAGGGAGAAGCTAACTGTAGAAAGAGCTGAGGCTCCTGAGCTGGCTCACCGGCCTGTTTGGGTTGCAGCCTATGCACTGACCTCAGGCAGCCTGCAGTGCAAGTAGACATGGACTCCCTTTTAAAGTCGTCGTACCAGTTTGCATTCCCTCAGGCACTGAAACAGAGTGCCCTGTTCTGCACACCAATGCCAGTATTTGTCATTTTTTGTTATCTTGGGCTTTCTGATAGGGGTGAGGTAAGGCCAGAGAGAAGTTGTAATTTGCATTTTCCCAAGAGCTAAGTATGTTGAACATTTTTAAGTGTTAGTCAGCCCCTTTGTATTTCATCTACTGTGAGTTCTCTATTTAGTTCTATGTTCCATAATTTTAAAAAATATTTTATTTTATTTATATGAGTACACAGTAGCTGTCTTCAGACACATTAGAAGAGGGCATCAGATTCCATTATAGATGGTTGTGAGCCACCATGTGGTTGCTGGGAATTGAATTCAGGATCTCTGGAAGAGTAGTTTGTGCTCTTAATGACTGAGACACCTCTCCAGCCCATGTTCCATGATTAATATTTTAAATTTTATTTAAAATATAATTACATCACAACCCCCCTTCTTCTGTCCAATTACTCCATGCCCCCACTTACTCTGTCTCAAATCAGTTGCCTCTTTCTCTTTTGTTATTATTGTTGCATGTGTGTGTGTGTGTGTGTGTGTACATAAATATTCAAATATTAGCTGTTGAGTCCTTCTGTTATTTCTTGTATGTTAGTAAGAATACTTTTTTGGATAATCAACTAGGATGCTCAGCCCTAGGAATATTCTCCCTCCCTCCCATACTCATTAGTTTCCTGAAGTACTTCGCTAGAGGTGGGGCCTTATTAGCATTCCCTGTTCTGTGTGGATATGTCTACTGTTTTAGGCAGGAATATTGTTGAAATATAATTTGTTTAGATTTCCTATCATGTCTAAGAGATACAGCAGCTCTCTTGGGGCTCTTACAATCTTCCCTCCTTCTTCAATCTTTTCTATGAATTAGATTCGTGAGTTGTGTTTCAGGTTTATCTGTTTGGGCAGTCAACAGCTATCAGTTGATCTCTTTATTTTGACCAGTTGAATAGTTTCCAGAAAGGACCACTATCTGCTGCAGATATAAGGTTCTTTGACGACAGGTTTGTGCTACCCTTATCTGTAAATATAAGGAGAAGTTTAAGAAAACAGAAAATTATGTGGCCCAGAAAAATGGCATTAGTAGCTTCTCCTTTAAGAATTATGACCTCGAACACAGGACTGGCAAGAACCAGGTGAGAATGGATTCCGACCAGCCAGGGGGCAGAGAGATCTCAGCAGAGCACGTGTAAAGTGTGTACCTGCCCACCCAGCGTGATCCAGGGATCCAGGAACCTGTTGGCATCGGGCCCTCTGTTCCCAGCCGATGGCTTCAGGGGTGCAAAACAGGCACTTGGAACATCCCCACCAGGAAAGGTGGAGACCCAGACAACACAGGACTAGCGAGAACTGGGTGAGAAGGGATTCCAACTAGTCAGGGGACAGAGAGATCTCAGCAGAGCACGTGTAAAGTGTGCACCTGCCCGCCCGGCATGATCCAGGGACCCAGGAACCCAGCGGCATCTGACCTTCTGTTCCCAGCTGACAGCTTCCAGGATGCACAACAGGCACTCAGAACACCTGCCATCAGGAACAGCAGAGATCCAGGGACACAGGCCAGGTACAAGGGAAAGGTGAGAACCAATCACTGACAACAAGATGGCAAGAGGAAAGCGAAAGAATGTACCCCAGTGAAACCAAGACAACCTGGCAACACTAGAACCCAGCTCTCCCATCACAACAAACAGCAGAATCCCAAACACTCCAGAAAAAGAAGACTCAGACAGAAAATCCTACCTCAAGACTATGATAGAGATCCTTAAATAAGAACGGGAGGAAAAGCAAAAAGAATTAGAAGCTTTTAAAGAAGAAACAAGAAAAACACTCAAAGAACTAGAAGAAAACAGAACCAAAGAGATGAAGGAATAGAAAAAGGAATTTAAAACGGAAATAGACATAATAAAGAAAACACTAAAAGAGACAACCCTAGAGGTAGAAAATCTAAAAAAGAAATCAGGAGTCACAGATGCAAGCATTTCCAACAGACTACAAGAGATGGAAGAGAGAATCTCGGGGGCTGAAGACAACACTGAAAACAGAAAAACAGTCAGAGAAGATGCAAAAACCAAAAAGCTCCTAACCCAAAATGTCCAGATCCAGGACACAATGAGAAGACCAAACCTAAGGATAATAGGAATAGAAGAGGGAGAAGAATATCAACTAAGAGGTACAGTAAATATCTTCAACAAAATCCTGGAAGAAAACTTCCCTACCCTTAAGAATGAGATGACCACGAGCATAAAAGAAGCCTACAGAACTCCAAATAGGTTGGACCAGAAAAGAAATTTCTCCCAACACATAATAGTCAAAACGCCAAGTGCCCAAAGCAAAGAAAGAATACTAAAAGCAGTAAGGGAAAAAGGTCATGTAACATATAAAGGCAGACCAATCAGAATCACACCTGATTTCTCAACAGAGACTATGAAAGCTAGAACAGCCTGGACAGACATCACACAGACCCTAAGAGAGCACAGGTGCCAGCCCAAGCTGCTATACCCAGCAAAACTACCAATCACCATAGATGGCAAGACGAAGATATTCCAAGACAAAACTAAATTCACACAATATATTGAAAGACCCCTGGAGGGTATCTTCCGTCTGAAGAGACCCGTCCCAAGGAACAGCGAGACCACTCACTTCGGATGCAAGTAGCAAGAGGTTTATTTACACAGGTACCTGTGGGCACACAGTCTCTCAGAGGACTTGCGCGCCGGACAAAGGGGCAGTCCCCTTTTTATAGGGCTTGGGGGGCAGAAGCAAGGTACAGAAGCAGAAGCATAGCAACAGGGTTTTAATTGGTTAGTTTAAATGTGGCCAGGGAGTGAGTCCGAAAATATGGCTCCAAGGACACAGCTCCTGATACTAGCCGGGGCTGCGGCTCCCGAGAATAATTGCTTTGGGCTTATCTAAGTGTGGGAACTATGGCAGAAATATGGCTTTAAGGAGGCAACTCCAGGTGCTAGTCGGGGGCTGCAGCTTATCTGAAAGCTGGGCTTGTCTGAGTGTCTCCCTTTCTTTGTCTATTGCAAGCTGGCTGCCCACCGGTATCTTGCTTGGCCACCTGGGACCCTGACCTAGCCTGCCCCGTGTGTGCACAGCCTTACAAAAATGGCATTTACTGTTGCTAAGTTTCAATATGACCACAAACCCAGCACTACAACAAATTATAGGTGGAAAACCCAATACAATGAGAGGAAACACCTCATAATAAAAACAAGAAAACTCCTAAGGAAGAAAACCAAAAGAAGAAAGACACACAGGCACAATTCAACCTACCAAAGCAACAATAGCAGGAAACAGCAACCACTATTCCTTGATATCTATTAACATAAATGGATTCAACTCCCCAATAAAAAGATATAGGCTATCAGACTGGATACATAAACAAAATCCAGCATTTTGCTGCATACAGGAAACTCATCTCAGAGACTAAGACAGACACTATCTCAGAGTAAAAGGGTGGGAAAAAAAACTTCCAAGCAAATGGCCCCAAGAATCAAGCTGGAGTGGCCATTCTAATATTGAATAAAGTAGATTTTCAACCAAAAGTTATCAAAAAAGAGAAGGAAGGACACTTTTTACTCATTACAGAGGAAATCTGTCAGGAGGAATTCTCAATCTTAAACATATATGCTCCAAATACAAAAACACCCATATTCATAAAAGAAACCCTAATAAAGCTCAAAAAAATAATTTTACCCCACACAATAATAGTGGGAGACTTTAATTCCCCACTGTCACCAATGGACAGATAATGGAAACAGAAACTGAACAAAGACAATGTAAAATTAACAGAGACTATGAACCAACTGGAATTAATAGATATTTATAGAACATATCATCCTAAAACTAAAGAATACACCTTCTTCTCACCACCTGAGGTGAGGAGGTGAGGAGGTGAGTGAGGTGAGGAGGTGAGGAGGTGAGGTGAGTGAGGTGAGGAGGTGAGGAGGTGAGTGAGGTGAGGAGGTGAGGAGGTGAGGAGGTGGGTGAGGTGAGGAGGTGAGGAGGTGAGTGAGGTGAGGAGGTGAGGAGGTGAGGTGAATGAGGTGAGGAGGTGAGTGAGGTGAGGAGGTGAGTGAGGTGAGGATGTGAGGAGGTGAGGTGAGTGAGGTTAGGAGGTGAGGAGGTGAGGAGGTGAGTGAGGTGAGGAGGTGAGGAGGTGAGGTGAGTGAGGTGAGGAGGTGAGGTGAGTGAGGTGAGGAGGTGAGTGAGGTGAGGAGGTCAGGAGGTGAGGAGGTGAGTGAGGTGAGGAGGTGAGTGAGGTGAGGAGGTGAGGAGGTGAGGTGAGTGAGGTGAGGAGGTGAGGAGGTGAGGAGGTGAGGAGGTGAGGAGGTGAGGTGAGTGAGGTGAGGAGGTGAGGTGAGGAGGTGAGTGAGGTGAGGAGGTGAGGAGGTGAGGTGAGTGAGGTGAGGAAGTGAGGAGGTGAGTGAGGTGAGGAGGTGAGTGAGGTGAGGAGGTGAGGAGGTGAGGTGAGTGAGGTGAGGAGGTGAGTGAGGTGAGGAGGTGAGTGAGGTGAGGAGGTGAGGTGAGGAGGTGAGTGAGGTGAGGAGGTGAGGTGAGTGAGGTGAGGAGGTGAGTGAGGTCCGAGGAGGTGAGTGAGGTGAGGAGGTGAGGAGGTGAGGAGGTGAGGAGGTGAGGTGAGTGAGGTGAGGAGGTGAGTGGGGTGAGGAGGTGAGTGAGGTGAGGAGGTGAGGAGGTGAGTGAGGTGAGGAGGTGAGTGAGGTGAGGAGGGGAGTGAGGTGAGGAGGTGAGGAGGTGAGTGAGGTGAGGAGGTGAGTGAGGTGAGGAGGTGAGGAGGTGAGTGAGGTGAGTGAGGTGAGGAGGTGAGGAGGTGAGGAGGTGAGGTTAGGAGGTGAGGAGGTGAGTGAGGTTTAGGTAGGAGAACTTATAACAGGGAACCAGACAAAATAATTCTGCCACCCTCCTTACGATATGATATCGTCAGTTGTTATGGGCCGAGTCCGTCAGCTCTGAAGAAACAGTGGTGGGTTCACAGGCTCATTGCATCTCACATGCCACCAGACAGGAGTCTTACAGCTTTGTCCCAATTACAGTTAAACCCCAAAGCATACCCAGATCTTGCACCATTCCCAAGGCAACTGTGGTCTTTTCTTATGCTACTAAAGCCAGAGATTGGGTACTTATCCAAAGACCAGGGGAAAAGGACACAGAGCGCCTTCTCCCCAATCCTGGCTCAGTACAACCCAGTGAGTTATTTGGACTCCTGAAAAGTTTGATTGTCTCAACAGGAGCCAGTTCATATTTTCTTAGATAACCAATACGCAGTACAAGCTGTCTGGACCACCCTTCTCCTATATTAAAGAACAAAACAGTCCCATACATGTCTGCATGCAATGTATCCAGAAGAACAGGGCATATTCACACACAAGATCACATTCTGCATTGCCTGGCATATTGGCAGAAGGAAACGAGAGAACCGACGTTCTCATTGCGGCTGTAGGCATGGGATTACTAGAACAAGCCAGAACTTTACACCAGCAACTTCACCTTTCCCTCAGAATTTACATAAGCTCTTGACCTAATCGCCTATGTAGAAATGTAAACATCTTGCAAGGTCCTGTGCAACGTGCACACCTCTTGCACCACTGGGGCCCCTTGGCAGATCAGGATTTAACCTTATAGGTCTACTCCTATAAGTTGATCTGGCAAACGGCTGTCACCCATTACCCAGCCTTAGGTGATCTTAGGTATGTAGGTGTTGTGGTAGATACTTGCTTGGCCTTCGCGTATGCTGTGGCCATGGCAGGTGAAAAGGCCTCTCGTGCTATTAAAGCCATGAAATCAGCGATGCTGGTAAGGGACCTACTTACTCATGTCAGCGGATCTACGCCTTCCTGTCCTCCTGTATCACTCTGGGATAGCCTGTAATCCTCAAGGCCAAGCAATCACAGAAAGAGCACACTGGTTTTTGAAGGCAGCGCTTGCTCAGGTCACCTCCCCTGAATCCAAAAGAGATCTACACCTGGATTTAGTGCAGGTCCTTCCTGTTCCATGTGAACTTTCTCTCCTTGGATGAGAAAAGGCTGAGCCTTGCTTACAAACATTGGTCATTTCTGCTGAGGGACACTCCTCTCCCATCAGTTAGGTAGAGGGACCCGATAAACTCTTGGTGGCAACCGCTCACTCTGCTTCTGACAAGGGGGGAGATTATGCTTGAGTTTCCCCCCAGGACACATCTGTGCCAATATGGGTACCCTTGAGAGATGTTCACCTGACCAGGGGGCAATGAAGGAGCCAGAAGACCAGGATGTGGAGATGTGATGTATATACCGTGTTTATTACTATTAATTTTTCTTCAGCCTGGGAGGCTGGTGAGCTCCGGGCTTTGGTGTCCCTGTCCTCTATTCTTTGCCTGTCTCACTTAACTCCCCAGCCTACCCTGTTCTTTTCTCTTCCTACGTGAGTTTGGGTTTGCTCTTCATGGACTTAGTCACGACTACACAATCAGCAGGCACCTGGCCCACGAGGATATTCTCTGCTTTGTCACTAATGTCTCTTTGTATCCAGCGACACAATATGACCATGGAGGACTTTCACGGTGATCTAACCTATGGCACCATGCTAGGCATGGAGCTTCATGATCCCCTTCTGATTACAAATCTCTAAAGGATCCTCCAGGCATATCATGTCCGCCCCTGCCTCGTGGTCCGAGGGTCCCTCGTGGCACTTCCTATTGGAAGTACTTGGGAGTACTGCAGCCTGCACTAGGTATAAAATTCACTGGGGACTGCCCGATATTGTCATCTAAGCTCACACTTGGCATGTAGAGGTTTACCTCACATGAGGCTTCCAACACTGCTGCTTATGTAACAGGGACCTCGTCAGATTCTGCTGTGACCCCACTATGAGCAATTGGGATTTATGTGGCCCCTCTAATTGTCTTTTAAAAAGATTTATTTATTATGAGTACACCGTCACTGTCACAAGACACACCAGCAGAGGGCATCAGATCCCATTACAGATGGTTGTGAGCCACCGTGTGGTTGCTGGGACTTGAACTCAGGACCTCTGCAAGAGCAGTCAGTGGTCTTAACCACTGAGCCATCTCTCTAACCCCCCTCTAATTATCTTGATTTACACTCCCTTACTCTCCTAAAAGGTGGCCATCTCTTTAATGGGACATATTTTCATATAAACAGGTCTTTGGAAATGTGGACTGGGGCAACCCTTGTGAATGTGACCATTGGCAGCCAAATTGGCTGGAGGAAAGCCACCGCAGTCTGTGTCTGACAACTCTTTTTCTTTCTGGTCACCAATACCTCCGTGGTCAGAGACAGCCCTAAATGTAATGAGAAATGTCTCTTGACCGCCTGCTGAATGGGGTATTCGACAACGGCTATCCTGGTGAGGGAAGCAGCTGCCATTCAGATGCCTATGGTAGAAACCAATCTTGCTTTCATGCCGTCACTCTGATGAGTCAGACTCACTCACTGCCCCTACACGGGGAAAGAGAGGTTTTGGTATCGCAGTAACGCAGCTGCCATCATTACAGCCATCATCGTAGGCATTGCTGGGGTGACAACAGTTGCTGTTGCCTTAATCCAGACAGCTACTGTGGTGGTTTCTGTCAATGCTATAGTCTCTGAGTCAGCTGAGGCCCTGCAGGCACAGGAGGTACTAAATCCACATCTTTATCAAGCCATCCACATATTACAACAGCAGATGGACTTTCTGGCAGAAGAGTTGGCTCTTGTTAGAGACATGTCTCTATTGGCATGCCACCCCAGGTTTCACTCAATCTGCCTAACCCCTAACCAAGACAAGTTCCTTAACTGTTCTGTGCTGTTAGGGAAAACATAGCCAACCTCAATTCGACCAGGGTATTCATGTTCTCCCTAGATGCCAGATTCTTGGGGAAAGTGTGGGACCATATTAAGAGGCTGTTTGATGCCTCGTGGATAGCCACTCATGTCATGACGGGAGGAATGGCCATACTAATAATTATTTTGCTTCAGTGTCTTACACAGCCTCTCTCCAGGCAGCACTCCATAGATAAGGTGACCCTCCAGGTGCTGATGGATCTCAAAAATCCTCATTGCACCCCTTTAAGGAAGTGAACAAAGCCTGGATGGCAGAGATCCATGAGGCCACCATGCAGGCTGTTCCTCATCTCCCCCTTGTGTGACATGCCTCCGAAGTGGTGTCTCTTTGAAGACTGATTGTCATTGATGGGTAAGATCCTGGAAGACAGAACAACCTAAGACAGGCACAGCCCAGGATGTCAGGAATCTTCCAAGGCTGGGTCAACAATGTCCAGACTTGGGAAAAGTCTCCCACCAGGAGACTTCGGCTCCCACCAGGCTGTCAAAACCTAAAAACAAAAGGGTAGATGTGCAGCAGGAAGGAGGGGTGGTGCTCGAAGTCACAAAAGCATCTCCTGCAGGAGGACCTAACTGAGGACTTCTTGAGAAACCAAGGATCGCTGGCACAGACAATTGGGAACTGCTGTTTAGAAGAGATGCTTTCTTGGGACCAGTGGGGCACTGTGGAGGGTATTAGAGGAGCTCGCAGCAGGGTTCAGATGAGCTTCCTACGGTGTTTCTTAGGTGAGCTCCACTGGTAAGCCACCTCACCTCCAACCCCCAAGGGCAGTGAGTAGTCCAGGGCACTAATCTTTGTTTCTTTGTTTTAAAGTGGAGAGCAAACACAAAGGAACAGGGAAATAAGTGGGATTAGGGTGCATAATCTGAAATTTACAATTGTGGCTAAACCAAACCAATATTGCTCTTCAGAGTTTAAGTTTCCTGGGTTTGAGACCAGGAGGAGAGAAAGGAGCAGTCATGAAGAATGTGCAGGAGAGGAGAAAGGAGGCCACCATGAGTTACCTGAACTATAAAAAACAAGGCCCTGTGGGCTGGTCAACTGGAGCTAAGAGCAGCCCAGATGAAACATAGTAATAACTTGAGTTAACAATAGGAAAGTAAATTCTAACAACTTGGAGGGTAGACAATTGCCAAGCTATTGTGTCGCCTAAGGCATATTTAAAAATATAGAGACTGATCTTTCATCCAAGAACTGGTCAAAGGCAGGTGGAATTTTTAATAGTATTTGCCACAAACCAGTGCATAGCATCTAGGTGGTGGCTCAACAGGACTGTCAGGAGTTGCTTAGGGTCCTACAGTTAATCCTTCATAAAGTGCCACCGTTTGTCAGTCCAGTGGCAGCTCTACCTGGAGTACTGAGTAAGTCGTGTACATGTAGCGGTTTGTGAAGACTATGTAAATCTCTACTGGGCTCAATGCCTAAATTTCTATTTCAAGCCCAGTGACCATTCTCTCCAGTATCCCTAAAAAATTTCCAAAGACAATGTGGTGAGAGCATCAAAGAGTCAATAGAGGGGACAAAAATAGCCCCTCTAACCAGTGGCTGCTCTACCATTTGGCAAACATGGGTGGGTCCAATTTCCCCAAATCCGGCCTCCCCCTCCACTCCACACATTCTTCCAATGACCCACATGTAGACTCTACTGTTTCCCGAGTGCTTTCCCACTTCTCTCATGGCCTCCAAATATAATACCAGCATAACTACGAACTCTGATTAAATTGGTATTTACTATGTCTGGGTGGATATGTCATGCTCTCACACAACTCTATTTCAAAGAGTTGCAAGGACAGAAAATGTAATTTTGAGCCTCCTTAAACATTAGCCCAGGGAGTCTCAACGTTTGCCCTCCAGGAGTTGCACAAATGCTCCAAACATTCCTGTTGCTAGAAATAGTCCTGGGAGTCATAAAAAGTGGACTCAGACAAAAGCCTTAATTCTGCAAAATGGTGCACTGTGGTAAGTCATGTGGTCGTGTTACTGGGTTTTTATTCCTCAGAAAGGGGTCTTGTGTCTTGCTCTGAGAAGTCAGAGCCTGGTCTCACATTCTTCATGAGACTGGCTAACCAAAAGCAGTGTGTGCAGTTGATGGGCAAAGCACACCTTTTGAGCATGGGATGCAACCTGGAGCACACATTTTGATCTTTCCAAAAAGCTTACTGGAGGAGGGGTTTTTGCCAGATGGCATCTTACAAATTTTTAAAAAAATGGAACTCCCTTTGTCTCATCTTATCCTTTGGGAGAAAAGGTAGTACGTTCCACTCATATTTCATATTGAGAAAGGTCAGTATAGCTTTGATAAAGAACATTTTGTTTTTGGTGCTGTCTACCCAGCGTCCCAGGGCTGCATTTTTCCCCCTAGAATTTCCCTTTTAATGTTGCCTCTCTCATCTGGCCAGCACCACCAGTCTTCAGCCATCTCCCGAGGCTTTCGGCCGCTTATCTCAACATTTGACATTATTACATCTCAGAGCACTGAGCCTCCCCATCCCTTGTAGAGCAACAAAGTATGAACGCCCTATGCGGTGGATGGATGGACCGCACAGGCTTAAAAAGAGTGTGAACAACATAAAGCCTTTAACAAGACGGTACAGATTGCTAATGTTACGTTTCTCCGGTTAGAACCGACATGACCAATGCACATCCCTCCCTCCACCGACTCCTTCACTACGATTTTGGACTCTAGATCTTCCTGTCTTCACGGCCCTACTGGGATTGCAGGAGTGACTGACACCTGTTTATGCCTGGTTGAGGATGGTAGAAGAGCCCCAGTACCCTGCACTATTTGGAAAGGATTGAGGTGGCTTTCCTCACCTTAAATTCTTTTCAACGTTTATCTTGGTTCACGAGCCAACCCACGCACAAAACCCCACGGCAGGTGAAACATGAAACAAGTGTAGTCCAAAACTCAGAACACTACAGCTAATTCGTCATGACTTCAGCCCCTGTCCCCATGCTGACTCCTAAGTCCTCCGGTAGAGACAGACAGAAGGCGAGCTCCCAACTCCACTTGGAGCTCCTTCTAACCAGCAACGCACCGGCCTGCCTTCCCCAAGAGGCTGCAATAAGACCCCCTCCAGTGCGCGCCCCCTCGTGGCTCCTGGGGCCACTGTCTACTTCCTGCCACTGCGACTTGAGAGCGGAAGAGCAGAGAGAGGCATTGGCGTCTAGACGGCGAAGACTTTCAGACAGGGTGCCCGGCTACTGCGCGCTTTCATGCCCGAGGAATCTGCTTCCAGAGCAGCGAGAGGGAGCGGGGCTGCGCGCAGCGGGCGCGGCACAGCGGAAAGGTGGAAACCCAGCAAGCCGGCGTGGGGCGGGGCCCCGGGAGGGGCGGGGCCAAGGAGGGGGCGGGCCCGACGCGGGCAGGCGTGGGGCGGGGCTCGCCAACCGGAGCCCGCACGCCGCCTTCCGCCGTGCAACGCCGCGGGCTCTCCGGCTCCTGCGGTCCGGCCGGCCGGCGTATCCGCGCGCACCCAGCGTGTCCCCGGTGTGAACCGGAACCGCTTGCGGAAATCGCGGCTGGGAGCCGGGCGCTGAAAAAAAAAAAAAAAAAAAAAAAAAAAAAGAGCGCGGTGGGAGGCGGCCTACGCGGCGCCGCCCGCCATGGCCGCGGCAGGGTGAGCTCTGCGTGGGGCCGCAGTCGCGGACTCGGGCTTCTCCGCCACCAACCAGGGGCTGAGGCCGGAGCAGCCGTGGCCGCCGTCTGTCGGTCGCCGTAGCCGCCCTCTCGTCGCCGCCGTCCATGGCTCGGCCTCGCCGCCGCCGTCGCTGCTGACCCGGGCTCGGCGCGGTTTCCGCCCTCCACGGGGCGCGGGCGGCCTGCCTTTGCGCCCGAGCCTGCGCCCGCGCCCCGGGACTACCAGCCCCGGCGGTCAGCGATGGGGAACACAACTTCGTGCTGCGTGTCGTCCAGCCCCAAGCTCCGGAGGAATGCGCACTCGCGGCTGGAGTCCTACCGCCCGGACACGGACCTCAGCCGCGAGGACACCGGCTGCAATCTGCAGCACATCAGCGACCGGGAAAACATAGACGGTGAGCGGCGCCCGCCTCCGCCTCGGCCTATCCCTCCCCTCTCCTCCCCTCCCTGAAGGACTTGGAGCCTCGAGACTCCGCTGCCCCGGGGCTGGGCTGCCAGGGAATGGTGGAAATTTTGCTAGCCACGGCCGGGGAGGTCCTGTGGGTCCAGGGAGGGCGTGTGGCATGCGTGTACTGGGGTGCGTCTACATGCGTGTGCTCCCCAAAGATGACATGGGAGGCCCCAGGCAGTGTGCTTTTGGGATGTTGCCAGTTACGTTTAGGATGGCGGTGGTATTTGCTCTTTCCAAAAGGAAGGGGATTGTGACAGTGTTCTTTACCTGACTGGAGTTGGCCTGCGTTTCCCCAGACAACTCTACCCCTTTTTCCCATTAAAAACTAAACCAGGCCCAAACGAGTATGCTTGTGACTGTCCGTGCACAAAAGTATACATATGTACTACGCGAGTATATGCAGTCCTGCGCACAGACACACTGCACACAGACACATACTTGTCTGGTTACAGGGCAGAGGAGAAAGGTTCACCTCAGAATGTTTAAAAAAGAAAATACCTGGGTGACTTGTGTATTTGAAAAAAAGTTAAAGGAGGCATTATTGCACCTAGTAACTGGTTTTGCAGTATCTTTCTCAGTATTGTTTTGTAATCAAACTCATATTGTACATTGGGCATAAGATACAGTTTATATGATTTTCCAACTTGAAAGATTCAGTTGGAAATATATCTTTAGGCCTTGTTTTTGTTTTTGTTGTTTTTATGGAAAGCCTCACAGAAATAATCTAGTTAAATTCACTTGTAATTTTTCTTATGTGAGTGAATTGATACCTGGTATTGATTCATTCTTGTTGCCTTTGTCGTTTCTTGTCTACACAGTGTCAGTATTTTAAGGACAGCAGCTTTATTAAGTGAGCATCCTAAGGTTACTCACAGTTTATAGTAAATTCTGGCACTATGTGATTTTTTTAGTGTTATTTAAGATTTATTTGTGTGTGTGTCTGTGTGTGCGTGCGCGCGGGTGTGCAAGCTCGAGAATGTGTTACCCGTGTGTGCGGTTGAGATGAGAGGAAGGTGGTGTATCCTCCATCTAAGTTACAGGTGGTTGTGCTGGGAACCTATCTGGGGTCCTAGGGAAGAAGAAGAAGCATTCCTAACCATCTCTCCAGCTCCTCTAGTGTTATTATGTATTCATCAGCTTGGTCTTTTCTTTAGGTGGGTTTGAACTGCAGCTACACATTTAAAAACATGTAGAAGAATATTGAAGTAAGAACTCCTAAACACATAATAAAACGATTTTAAAGTGAAGAGTGAAGAAATGAACCAGTTCATTGTAGAAGATTGCTAACAGTGTTGACAAGCAAAAAGCATCAAAGACTACTTTAATAACTAATTTTACTACACAGGTTTCCATTAGGCCAATTTCATGCAAGTATATAAGGTACTTGACGTATCCCCTCCATCTCCCACTCTCCTCTGTTTTCATACCTTCTTTGGCTAGCTTTATTGAAAGGTTTTTGTATGTTTGTTTTTGAATTAATTGTTAATGGAATTATTTTCTGATTTCTTCCTCAACATGTTCTTTATTGGTATCTAGGAAGCTACTAATTTTTATATATTGTGTTTGTATTGTGTCTTTGCTGAAAGTATTTTATATTAGCTCTAATATTTTTTTTCTGGTGGTCTTTTGGGTCTCTTATGCATAGATTATAGTTACTATGATTTATTTCTTTCCCACTTCTATCTTTTATCTTTCTTTCATCAGATTGTCCTACCTAAAGCAGAAGGAATAATATTGAGTAAGGAGTAGAAATGGACACTTTTGCCTTATTCCTTATTTTATTGGAAATGCTTTCAATCCTGTCCCTCCTACCCCTTAGTATAATGTTGGGTATGGATTTGTTATATATGGCTTTTTATTATGATGATAAGTTCTTTCTATTCCTAGTTTCTCCAGAACTTTAATTATGAAGGGTTAGATTTTGCTGAATTTGTTGAGGTAATCATGAGATTTCTTTTCATGCACCAACTTATGCGATATATTTATTACAGAAACCATTTTGTTTTAAATTGCAGAAATATTTTTCCTTGCCTATATTTGGTGTAGGTTTTGTTTTAAGTGAGAGATTAGAGACACCCCCCCCCAATATTCACATTTCAGACAACTGGATTTAATATCACCATGCACGATAGTAGAGAAATGGATTGTCATCAGCTGTTTGGCACTAGGGCTTTGTCTTAGTTTCTCAGTTGTGGAAATGCCTTCATGAGATCCAGCTGTCAGGCATTCTCTTCTCAATTAGTGATCACTGTGGGGAGGGCCCAGACTAAAATCATCCGTGAGCTGCTCCTGGATTCTATAAGAAAGTGGACTGAGCAAGCTATGTAAGCAGCACCGTCTATGGCCTCTGCATCAGCTCCTGTCTCCAGGTTCTTGCTGTGTTTGAGTTTCTGTCCTGACTTCCTCCAGTGATGAACTATAATCTGGAAGTGTCACCCATAAAACCCCTTTCCTCCCCAACTTGGTCTTTGCTCATGTTGATTCATCTCAACAGTAGAAAACCTAACTAAGACATGCTCTAAGATACACCTAAGTTCATTTGTGAGGCCTTTTTTTTTTTTTTTGAAAAAACAAAACAAAAAACAAACCCTCTAGATGACCACAAACTTGTTCTTCAGAGTTAGGGCAGTTTAGAGCATGAAGCTGGTAGCAAGGTTTGTAGTGGAGGCTGCAGGGTCCTCTGAAGTCCGTCTTTTATGACCATGCTAGTTCGGACCTCTAAATACTAATTTGCCATAAAATTAGTATTTTGCATCCTAAGTTCAACAGATGCATCAAGAATTTATCTAACCAGAAGTTTTCAGCATTGGTGTTATTGAGAGCAGAAATACAAGCCTATTCAATAGTATTAATAGGATTATTTAAAAGTTTTCAAATAATTCTAAGGTGCAGCTGGGCTGGGGCAGTGCAACCTGCTGCTCTAGGGTTATTTTGGTATTGAATCATGTAGTGGCAACGGATTTAGGTAAAGGTGTGTGTAGATTCACTGTGTGTCTTTTTATATCTATGTCTGAATATTTCAATTTCTCTGTTATGGTTGGTCTTCGGTATCTTGTGTTCCGTATATGCAGACCACAAATACTTTTAAACAATTATATCTGTATTGAATACGTGTAAACTTGTTTTGTGTCTGTTTGGCAAACATGCTAATAACTATCTAAATAACAGTTACATTCAGTGTTGTAAGTAATCCAGAGAGCATCTCTGTGTACAGAGGATGTGTGTCAGTTATGTGCAAACTCTTGGCCATTTCTTGGAGGGACTTGAGTACCTGCAGATATCTAACATATCTAATATCTGATATCTAACAGAATCCTGGAACAGTCACCTGCAGCTACTGAGGGACAACTTATATTTTCAAATTATTAGTGAATTTTTAAAATTACATGTCAAGACTTCTTGCACTGTCTTTTTTTCTATCTTGAAAATCATTCCAGGCAACTGCTAGTTTGTTCACCACACTTCCAGACTGAGTTTCTTTAAATGGCAGACATATGTATTTCTCCACCACACACCAAACATAGAAAGGGGCGGCATTTGTTCCTGGCATGTCAGTAACTTGCATTAAGGTATATAGGGTTCTTTGATGCCCATTGGGAACTTGCTAATTAATTCTTGATACTAGTGTGAGCTTATGTGTGGTTTTGAAAGTTGTGGGCAGTTTAACCAACTCCTTGGAGTTATCTTTCATGAAAAAAGACTACTTAACATTGATGGGGAAAGTCACAGTTGCTCTCAATTCTGTTTCCAACACGGCTCTGAGTGTAAGTGTAAGGATGGGGCTAGTCTAACGGTTTTAAAGATGAATGAGGATGGATGGAATGCTGGTTTAGAACACAGGAGTCATGGCAAGACACACACCTACAAAGTGAGTAAGTGTGTAAAAATGCAACGGTAGTACAAATACAAAATGTAAAGCAAAGCCCTAGCTTCAGAATGACTATTTAATTATATAGAATTTCTTTGAAACATAGATTTGGGTCTGGGTAGGTGCTTGCTTGAGTGGGTGCATTAATCTAGCTCCCTGGTTTGTTTATTTACAATAAAAAGGGTTTTAATAAAAATGAAAAGAAGTAGAAAGCCTAGATATGCATATTTCAGAATATAGCGAAACACCAAGTTTGCTTTGAAACTGTTAAGTTATGGGGTAGAAAGAAACAAAAACTCATTTTCTTAATGAAGATCAATTATATGACTTGTGTTTGAAAGTGATTCCCTTAAGCTGTAAAAATGTACAAAGTGAATAGTAGTCACTTCACAGTTGACATCATGTTCTGATGCTTCTGAAAATGCTTTGCTTAAAGCCAGTAAAGACACTCAGGACCAAAATGAGGCTGATAATAAACTTAAAGCACTTGATAAGCATAGCATTAGGAACCTGGCACCAGTATCTGATTTCTTGTGTTAAATGTAAAATATGTTCAAAGAGCTACAACCAGCTGTGTTTGAACCATCCCTAGGGAGAGGAGCTAGAAACCTGGGACCAGAGTCTGTCTAGATATATATGTCAAGGGTGATGGGGAGAGAGGCATAGGTACCATTTGGCCTTGTAGCAGGCTCCTGAGTTCCCCAAATCCTTTAGGTTCTTCAACTCAGGGTAAACTGAAATTTCTGAAAGAATTTTAGGACTAACCAGAAAGCAAGATGGAAGTCTTACTAAAGATATTTTATAGTATTTAAACATGAGGATTAAGAGAAAGAGGCACATAGAAAGTTAAGGTATCCCAGACCATGAGGTGGGCTTTTCAAAAAAATAGTCAAAGTTCACTTTCTTTACAATAGTTATATATAGGACTTTGGTTGGTTTTTAAGACTATAATCTTTAAAGATTGACTGTGGAATCTAAGTGATTCCTTAGGTGTTTGTTGAGGGATCTTGACAGGCTAGTAGATAATAGGGATGTAGGAACTCTGTGTTCACTAGAAACAAAAGTCAGTAGTCCTGGTTCATATTTCCAGAGGAATGAGGCACTATCTAGGTCATATGCATTTAAGCCGTAAGTATGGGTCATTCTTATTTTAATGTTAAAATATCTCAATATAAAAGAGTCTTCAGCCTTCTAGGCAGATGTAAACTGTACTAGAATTCTTGCTATTCAAGAGGCAGAAGGTTTGGGTGAGGTTATTTCGTGAGGTACTTCTTTGACCTCCACTGTTTTTGCAATTCCCATGTCTTTTTATGCCTCAGATAGAACTGGGTAGGGTGAGTCCTGAGGGGGGAGCTAGCTGGGTTTGGAGTTGGACATGGAAATCACCTCTTACTCTTTCCAAAGTCCCAGTGTGATGAACACTATAGTCAGTCAGGGTTGAAAAACTTCCCCTGGTGCCCGGAACAGGGTGGAGTTCACCTCAGCAGGCTTTTGATTCTTCCCCAGAGCCAGCCATGTTGAGATAGATAGAAGTAAAGGGAGGGTTGTATTTTATCTTCTTCAGACAATGGGGTATAAATAATGCTGTATATTAAATGCTCGCTGTCCTGGAGAGGGGCCTTGGGTGCAAGTTCTACCAGTCTTGATTAGGTCGTTAGAAATTCCCTAACATTTCTTTTAGAAATGAGTCTGGCTAGATCCACAGTTTCAGAAACTTCAGAAAATAAATTATCCACTGTTGCTCAGCTCCGAAAACGACTTGGATTTGTTGCTGTAACTCCCTTCCTTGATAAAAATTGAGAAGTGTTGGTCTCACAACTCACACCATTCTGCCTGTCAGGTCTCTTGGTAGCTTTGGAATTCCCATCAGTCCCTGGCCTGGCTAGCTGCACATGAATGACTGTTTTCTTACCATGGGCTGTCAAGCATTTATACAGACGTGGAGAACCTGGAATACTCTTTCTTCACCTTCATTAGGATGTTTACATTCTATATATTAACTTTGACTTTGTAGTAGACTTTTCTATAAAAAAAAATTCAACTATGGTTTTGGTGTGAAAGTGAATTGTGTAGAGACTTCTAAGAGGAATGCAGCCGTGGTAATGCCTCTGGCTAAGTGCTTGATAGCCCCTGGTTGTACTACTAGTACTGAAGAATCTCGGGCTGGTTTTGTTGCTAACTGTTGCCTAGGGTTTGTGATTGTTTTGTCCCTCAGTCATAGTCATTGTCCTCTGCTCTGGATGATGGACACAGACGTAGGCTACACAGCTGGCCCCTGGTACCCAGGGAAATATAGCTGGGTTACACTGAAGGTGGTTAGTGGTTACAGTTAACCATGCCACCGTGTTCCATAAGCCTTGTGGCAGTCTTTGGTGAGTGATGGATTGCAAGTCACTTCTGTTCTAGACTCTTCTGATGTGGGCTTAGCTGAAGGGCGAGTAGGATGTACTGTACATGGGAGTTCATACGCCTACAGATATTGGCACAGCTGAATGGTGAAGACATTCAAGGTCGGTGCCAACTTGGTTTTTGTGGTGTTCTGTACTCAAGGGTCAAGTTTTGGAGGGTAACTAGGAATGATATCCATAGCCTGTAATGCTACCCCATTGGCCATCCGGTCTAGTACCATTCTTGGTACTTAACATGAGGTGTCTGGTTGGGATACAGCTGCC
Source organism: Micromys minutus (assembly GCF_963924665.1). Taxonomy (NCBI): domain Eukaryota; kingdom Metazoa; phylum Chordata; class Mammalia; order Rodentia; family Muridae; genus Micromys; species Micromys minutus. Next base: position 85,212,070 of record NC_137974.1, read on the forward strand.
TCAGTTATATGATGATTCCACTTAAATTCTCCCTCCTCCCCCTTCCCCTTCTTTCCTTCTTATATTCAATTTAAACTTTTTTCATATTCAGTTTATATCCTGCTACTGCCCCCCTCCAGGCCACCCCCTCCCAAAATTCTTCCTTTATGCCACCATTCTCCTCTGAGTGGGGATGAGCCCAACCCTAGTATCTGCATGGCCTGGGACTTCAGGTCTCTACAAGGCTATGGGATTCCTTTCCCCCTGTGACCAGACAAGGCAGCCCAGCTAGAAAAACCTATCCCATATAGACAACAGCTTTTGGGATTGCCCCATTCCAGTTGTGTGAGACCCACTTGAAGACCAAGCTGCACATCTGCTATGTATGTGTGGGGAGGCCTAGGTCCAGCCCGTGTATGTTCTTTGGTTGGTGGTTTGGTCTCTGAGAGCCCCAAGGGTCCAGGTTAGTTGACCCTTTGGTCTTTCTGTGAAGCTCCTGTCCCCTTCAGGGCAGCAATTCTTCCTCTTGTTCCATAAAAGCCCTCAAGCTCCATCCACTGCTTGGCTGTGGGTGTCTGCATCTGTCTGAGTCAGCTGTTGGGTGTAGTCTGTTAGAGGACAATATGCTCCTGTTAGCATGCATAACAGAGTATCGTTAGCAGTGTTAGGGATTGGTGCTTACCCATGGGATGGGTCGTCTCAAGTCCATCTCTGTTCCCTTCCCTATGCCTGTGTTACTTGTAGACCAGGCAAATTTTGGGTTGAAAGTTTTGTGGGTGGCTTGGTGTCTCTATCACTCCACTGGGATTCCTGTCTGCCTATAGGTGGCCTCTTCAGGTATCATATCCCCAATGTAGTGAGTCACAGCTACAGTCACCCCTGTTGATTCTTGAGGGCCTCCCTCATCCTAGGTCTCTGTCTAGACCTGGAGGTTCCTCAACCTCCGTGACCTCGTTGGTGGCAGACTTCCATTCTTTTTCATGGCCATCTGGCCATCTCTCCTGTCCTTCCCACACCTGATCCAAATCCCCCATCCCCCTCCCATTCCCCCTCCCTCGCACTTTTCTCTCTATCTGCCTCTTATTTTATTTCCCCTTCTAAATGAGTTTTAAGCTTCTTCATTTGAGCCTTACTCTTGTTTGGGTCTGTGAAGTGTTTAACATGGTACCTGTGTTTTATGGCTAATAATACCAATTATAAGTGTGTATATAACCATCCATGTCCTTTTAGGATTGGGTTACTTCACTCAGGATGATATTCTCAAATTCTGTTCATTTGCATGCAAAATTCATGATGTCTTGGTTTTTAATAGCTGAATAGTATTCCATTGAGTAGATGAACCATGTTTTCTTTATCCATTCTTCAGTTGAGGGATATCTAATTTGTTTCCAGTTTTTTGCTATTATAAATAAAGCTGCTATAAACATAGTTGAGATAGTAGAGCATCTTTGTGAGATAGTAGAGCATCTTTTGGGTGTGTGCCCAGGAGTGGTATAGTTGGATCTTGTTAGAACTATTCCTAGTTTTCTGAGGAAACACCAAATTAATTTCCAAAGTGCACTCCTTCCAGCAGTGGAGGAGTGTTCCTCTTGCTCTCCATTCTCCACAGCATGTGTCGTCTTTAGTGTTTTTGATCTTAACCATTCTGAAGAGTGTAAGATGGAACCTCAGAGTTGTTTTGATTTGCATTTTCTCTGTTGAATAAGAACTTTGAACATTTCTTCAAGTGCATCTTGGCCATTGGAGATTCCTCTGTTGAGAATTTCTTGTTTAGTTATGTACCCCATTTTTAAAAAAAATGTGTTATTAGTGTCTAGCTTGTTGAGGTCTTTATAAGTTTTGGATATTAGCCCTCTTTCATATGTATGGTTGGTGAAGATCCTTTTCCAGTCTGTAGGCTGCCAATTGTCTTTTTTGGCAGTGTCCTTTGCCTTAGAGAAGTTTTGCAGTTTTGTGAGGTCCCGTTTATCTTCCCGTTGTAGATTTTAGAGCCTGAGCCATTGGCATTCTGTTTAGGAAGTTGTCTCTTGTACCAGTGTGGTCAAGGGTTTTTCTCACTTTTACTTTTTTGAGATTTCTCTGGTTTTATGTTGAAGTTCTTGATTTACTTAGACTTTTTTTTTTGGCAAGGTGATAAATACAGATCTATTAGCATTCTTCTACATAGAGACATCCAGTTAGTCCAGCACCATTTGTTGAAAGTGCTTTCATTTTTCCATTATATGGTTTTCACCTTCTTTATCAAAAATTAAGTATCCGTAGGTGTGTAGTTTATTTCTGAGACTTTGATTTGATTCCATTGATCAGCATGGCTGTTTCTGTACCAATACTATGTAGTTTTTATCTCTGTTGCTCTGAAGTACAAGTTGAGTCAGGGATTGTTTTGGCTGTACTGGGTTTCTTGTTTTTCCTTCAAGATCTATAAAAATTATGTTGGAATTTTGATGCAGATTGCATTGAATCTATAGATTATTTTTGGTGAGATGGCCATTCTTTTTTTTTTTTTTAAAGATTTATTTATTTTATTTATACGAGTACACGGTTGCTATCTTCATACACACCAGAAGAGGGCATCGGATCCCATTACAGATGGTTGCGAGCCACCATGTGGTTGCTGGGAATTGAACTCAGGACTTCTGGAAGAGCAGTCAGTGCTCTTAACTGCTGAGACATCTCTCCAGCCCAAGATGGTTGTCCTAGAGCATGGGAGGTCTTTTCATCTGATATCTTCAATTTCTTTCTTTAGGAATTTGAAATTCTTGATATACAGATCTTTCACTGAATTGGTTAAAGTTCCACCAAGATATTTTATATTATCTGTGGACATTGTAGAGGGTGTTGTTTTCCTAATTTCTTTCTCAGCCCATTTTCCATTTGAGTAGAGGAACACTTGTGAGTTGAGTTAATTTTGTATCCACCCACTTGGCTGAATTTGTTTATCAGCTATAGGAGTTCTCTGGTAAAATTTTTGGGGTCACTTATGTATATTATCATATCATCTACAAATATTGATACTTTGACTTCTTCCTTTTCAATTTGTATCCCCTTGATATCTTTAAGTTGTCTTAGTGCTCTGGACACAACTTCAGATTCTATATTGAATAGATATGGAGAGAGTGGGCAGCCTTGTCCCTGATTTTGTGGAAATGCTTTAAGTTTCTCTGCATTTAGTTTGATGTTGGCTATTGGCTTGCTGCCTGTTGCTTTGGTTATGTTTAAGTATGTGCCCTATATCTCCAATTTCTTTAATACCTTTAACATGAAGGGGTGTTAGATTTTATCAAAGGTTTTTTTTCAGCATCTAATGAGATTATCATGAGATTTTTTTCAGTTTACATGGTGGATTATGTTGATGGGTTTTCACATATTGAACCATCCCTGTATCCCTGGGATGAAACCTTCTTGGTCTTGATGGTTGATGTCTTTTCATGTGGTCCTGGATTCAGTTTTTGAGTATTTTATTGAATATTTCTGCATCAGTGTTCATAAGACAAATTGGTCTGAAGTTCTCTGTTAAAGTCTTTGTGTGGTTTATGTATCAGGGTGACTCATCATTACAGAATGATGAGCTTGGCACTGTTCTTCTGTTTCCATTTTGTGGAATCATTTAAGGGGCATTGAAAGTCTGGTAAATCCATCTGGCCTGGCCTTTTTTTTTTTTTTTTTTTTTTTTTTGGTTGGGAGAGTTAAGGGGCTTTTAAAATAAGTTTACCTGGTCTTGATTTAACTTTGGTAAGTGGTATCTGTCTAGAAAATAATCTATTTTGTTAAGATAGTCCAATTTTGTGAACCACAGGCTTTTGAAGTAATATCTAATGATTCTTTGAATTTCTTCAGTGTCAATTGTTATGTCTCCCTTTTCATTACTGATTTTATCTTGATACTGTCTTGTCTCTTAGTTTGGGGAAGGGTTTGCCTATCTTTTTATTTTTTTATTTTTTCCTCCTTGGATATTCTCTGCATTTACCTTTCAAATGTTATCCCTTTCCCACATTCCCACCCTCCAACCCCCTCCATTGCCTCCCTGAAGGTGCTCCCTCTCCCAGCCACCCTCTCCACCTCACCACCTCAGCACCTTGGCATTCCCCTACACTGGGAAAACGGGCCTTCACTGGACCAAAGGCCTCATCTCCCATTGATGCCAGACAATGCTATCCTCTGCTTGCATATGCACCTGGAGCCATGGATCTCTCCATGTGAACTCATTGGTTGGTGTTTTAGTCCCTGGGAGCTGTTGTGGGTTTGGTTAGTTGATCATTTTGTTCTTCCCATGGGGTTACAGACCATTTCAGCTCCTTCAGTCCTTTCTCTAGCTCCTTCATTGGGGTCCCCGTGTTCAGTCTGATGGTTAACTGCAAGCATCCTCCTCTGTATCAGTCTGACTCTTTGCCTATCTTGTTGATTTTGATTTTTCAAAGTTCTTCATTTTGGTGATTCTTTGTATTGTTTTCTTTGTTTCTGATTGATTTTTTTTTTATCCCTGATATTGATTTCAAAATAACTAGTGTACATTGGAAAGTTGTTTCTTTTATATATATATATATATATATATATATATATATATATATATATATTTATTTATTTATGTATTTTTGATGTTGAAAAATGATCAAAGTGTCTGATAGGACATAGTATAATTGTCCTTAGAACTGCAAGTTGAATATGTTATATTTCATTGAGCATGAGGAAATAAAATAGTCTTTATGGAGTTAGTGCGTTCCTAGCTGAAGGGCCTTAGGGACCCTGTTTACCAGCAAGACAGTGTGTCCTTAGGGGTTGCTCCTCAGCACAGCACACAGCAGTGTCAGCTGTGTGACAGGAATCCAGAGAATAAGTTTCTTTTCAGAACTTGTTACTGGATCTGCTGCACCTGTTCTGACCAGTTTGTACATTATGGCTCAGATCACCAAGAAGTGACCCATTTCAGTGCTTTTAAAACCAACACACACAAACCATGTTAGTTTGAATAAGTTATTAGCCAGAGGCTTTTCTTAGTTTTCGAGCTGTGTAGCATCATCTGATCCCTGTAACCCGCCAGGACTCTAGTTCAGGACCTTGAATATGGAAGGTTGCTGTCTGCTGTCATTATCTCAAGGGCTCCACTCTGTGCTTCCACATTGACTCACAGGGTTGTTCCCACATCGGATGTTCACCAGTGGTTGTGTGACGCATCACTTCCTGCCACATTGGCCTCTGCAACTAGTAATACAGCATCTTCAAGACCAGTTTACCTGAGAGAACAAGACAGATCCCCGAATGGAAGCCATAGTCTTTAGATAAACTAAACTCAAATGTGTCCAGAGTCTGCTGACACACGGGAAATGATTCTGTTTGAGTCTGAACACCAGAAGACACACTGTTATCAGTCGTGGAGGCTGCCCGTGACAAACGTTAATTAAGATTCTGTCAGTAATACTTACAGAAGTCTAATAGTTGACTTGGGTAACTCAGTTGGCATAGCACTTTGCCAGCATTTACTGGCTTTCAGTCCCCAGCCCATATAAGTTGGCCCTAGTGGTACAAGCATGAATTTCTGACTCCCAGGGAGTAGAGGCAGGAGGCTTAGGAGTTCAAGGCCATCTTCAAATGAGTGGAGGTGCTGAGCTCATGGAACACTTGGCAAGTGTTGTTGTGTTTCCTGACCGTGGTATTTTGAGGAACATGAGCCACTTATTTCAACCTTCAGTTTGGATTTATCTGATATTTCCTCTGGATTGAATTTCCATCATACATTTTGTCAGTAATGTGGCAAGAGTCACATCACATCAAGAGGCCTGCGTTCCCTGTTTATTCAGACTGAGGATCTGTCTTCTAAACATGTAGGAAGTAATCCAGGTCTGACCTCCTAGAAGCACCTGCTTCTTGTGTTACAGAAACATTACCTAGTGTCTTCCCACAGTCAGCTGTGACTTGTGACTTCTCAGAGCATGCTAAGAAACTGAGGAGATGCAGGTCAGTGGTGGAGCAGGTCCTCTCTCTGACTTCTACTCTGCCGTCTTTGAGACCGTCACTTGGCTTTTCTGCCCCTACTGTTCTGTCTTCCCTGGTTCCACCAATCCTGCCACTAACTGGTAGGATCTGATTGTAATAGGATCTGATGCTCTCTTCTGGTTATCACTGGGGACTTTGTTGCTCTCCCCACTCCTGTGTGCTGTGCATACGTGTATGTATGCCATTTGTAGTCTAGACTGTGGTTTCAGATGCTGTTTCTCAGGTATCTCCCACTGGCCAAGAGCTTACCAGCTAAGCTGGCTGGCCAGTGAGCCCCAGGTGTGTGTCTGTTTCCCAGTGTTAGGATTACAAACCACCGTGGCTGTTTTGTTTTGTTTGTGGGTAGGATATTGAGTTCAAGTCTTCATGGTTATGTGCAAATACTTCAGTGACTGAACTCCCATGCCTCACTACCTATTCTTATAGATGGCTATTTTTTGTTTGTTGCTCATTTGCATTTTTGTGGTAAAAAATGCCATGAAAATGAGTGCTTGAGTTTACCTCAACTCCTGCCAAGGTGCTCGGTCCTTCAAGGAAGCTAAGGCCGAGTTGGGGTGAGGCTTCACTTCATCTGGTGACTAGCACCGTGTAGGCAGTGTACCACATCCACATGGCTTCTGTCTCTAAGCTCCCCTGCATTTACTCTGCCCTCATCCTGCACAACAACGAGATGAAGAGGCGATAGTCACGGCCACAGAGGATGAGATCAATGCCCTCATTAAAGCAGCTGGTGTCAATGTTGAGCCTTTCTGGCCAGGCTTGTTTGCAAAGGCTCTGGCCAGTGTCAACATTTGGAGCCTCTCTACGATTAGGGGCTGGTGGGTCTGCTCCATCCACCACTGCTGCCCAGCTGAGGAGAAAAAAGTGGAAGCAAAGAAAAAAGAATTCGAGGACTTGGAAGATGACATGAGCTTTGGTCTTTTTGACTAACATGTCCAATAAAGAGCTGAACCTGGAACAAAACAAAACAAAACAAAAAATGAGTGCCGGAGTGTGTAGGTCATTGGTAATAAGTGCATTCATACTGTTTTGACCCATTGCTAACAGCATGTTTAGAGCTTGTCATCTTTCAAACTTCCATTCTTGCTCAGTTAGGAAACGCTGGTTCTTCATTCCCCACTCCCCACCCGCTAACCACAACACTTTTATGCTTGTCTTTGAGTTTGATTACACTGTCTACCTCAGTCTTTGTCTTCTTGGGACAGGTTCAGGTGTAATGCTGTCTGGACTCACTTTTCAAGGCTGATATAAATCATGGTATGCACCACTGTTGGTCGTCATTAGCTTGTGGGCATCCAGACTGCTTTCGCCCTCAGCAACTGCATATAGTGTTCACACAGACACGTCTGCTTGAGCCCTGCTTTTACCCAGAGATAGGATTTTGCTAGGACTATCTACTGGGATTAGCCTCCTCTACTCTGCATTTTGTTTGGTTGTGGTTTTCTGTAATGGTCTCTGTTGCAAGAAGTGATTAATTAGGAGTGAGGACTATTCTTATCTGTGGATATAAGAATAAATGTTTAAACTATAGTTAGGGATTATGATGTTTAGTAAAGTGATGGTTGTAATTTCTTCTCTATGATCTATGACCTTACTAGCTGAGTAGTTGGCTAGGTGTCTAGTACCAGACATGATTTCCCTCTAGTTGATTGGATCTTACGTCCAATTAGAGCTGTTGGTCTGGGTGCCATGTTTGGCCCTTAGGATTATTATGGCAGATTATATTTAAGAAAAAATATATAATATAATATAAAAAAGGTCCTAATAAGGAAAATTAATGAAAAGGGGGGGGGGATGAATTTGAAGAAGATCAAGAACAAGAATATGGGAAGGTTTGGAGGGGAGAGGAGAAGGTAGAAATAATGTAATTACGTTATAATCTAAAAAGTTAAACAATTTTTAATAAAGCAGCTTTGTTGACCTTAATCTTTATGCATCCCAAGTTGACCATTTACTCCTTCCTCAGACCCTACAGTGCAAGGACTGTAGGCATGTATCACCAAATCTAACTTGGGAAGGTTTCAGAGATTGAATTTTTTCAAATAAGACAAGAATATAAGGGCTGGAGGGATGGCTCAGCCGTTAACGGCACACTTTCTTCCAGAGGTCCTGAGTTCAATTCCCAGCAACCACATGGTGGCTCACAACCATTTGTAATAGGATCTGATGCTCTCTTCTGGTGTCTAAAGACAGCTGCAATGCACTCATATATAAAATAAATAAATCTTTAAAAAAAGAATATAAATAATATTACTAGGTTTTTGGCATAATCTCAGCACTTGGAAAGTTCAAGGACAAATTGTGTTTTATATCTGGGCATGGTGTTTTATATCTTTAATCCCAGAACTGTTCATGCTCAGATAGGAAGATTTCCTGGATTCCGAGGCAAGCCAAGGAATGTATAATGTTCCTTAAGGCATTTGATACTGATTATTGCACTCAACAGACTCTTTTGTTATTCTGTATAGCATACATTGAACAGCTGTAAGGACCATGACATTATGTTAAGTTTATCAGTATTAAATGTTGCCAGTTTCATGAGCCAGACCTGGTAGACTTGTGAAACCTTGGCACTTCCCTTATCCCAGGTCTCTGTCTCCTCCTGGAGATGCCCCTCACCTCCCCACCCCAGTCAGTTGCAGATTTCCATTTATTTTCATGACCATCTGGCCCTCTGTCCTGTCCCTTCCCACACGTGATCCTGAACCTCCCCATCTCCTTTCCCTCCCAGTTGCTTTTTTCCATTTGTCTCTTATGACTATTTTATCCCCCCTGTATATTACAGCATCCCCCACCCCTTTGGAACGAGGTACTCAAAACTATAATCTTTGTACCTGCAACTTGCAAATGCTGGAATCACAGGTGTGTGCTCCCATATGTAGCACCAGACTGGAAATTAGCTTTACTCACATTGTGTGCACTATTATGGCTGCATGCATTTTCACTTCTGTGAAATGTGGTTCTGTGGGGTATTTTTGGTTTTTTTGAGAAGGGGGAAGAGAGGGCAAGATAAATGTATTCTGGGCTGCAGATGCTGTCCCTGAAATGTGATTTAGTTTCAGTGTTTCCTCAAAAGTTTTGAGTTTTTAGTAAGTTAGCCTTGTAACTCTTTATAATTACTGCAATTTAAAGAAACCACCCCCTTAGTAACAGATCTGAGCTAAAGAGACAGCTCAGTGGCTAGGAGGACTTCTTTGCTCATGCGGAGGACCTGGGGTCAGTCCCCAGCTTCACACCACATGGTGACTCACACCTATCCATAACTCCAGTTTCAGGGGGTGCTGATCTCATTCAGTACTAGACACACATATGGTATACATCCATACGTGCAGGTAGGGCAGGTGTGTGTGTGTGTGTGTCTGTCTGTCTGTCTGTCTGTCTCTCTCTCTCTCTATCCAAACAACAACAAAAAAGCAACTTAGATTTTGGGGCCAGTGAGACAGGTCAGCAGACATTGCCAATCCCTGCAGTCTACACAGTGTAGGGAGCCGGCAAGTTGACACAAGCACACTAGTGGAGGTTTTGTTTCTTTGTCATCACAGTAAAGTTGGTGTAAATCCACTTTGGGGAGTGTTCTTGGTGAAACCTTGAAATGTGACTGCCTACATTCAGTGCTTGCTAAGATGTCCTCATGGGTGATTTCTAAGCTACTTCAGGGGGTGTCCAATTGTTGGTAGGTTTAAGTAGACACATCTGCTTTATTGTTGAGCTTTGGACTTTAGGACTTCGGAAGGTGGAAAATCCCAGCTGCACCCAAAGATTTCTGTCATTGGGTTTTCCTCCTAAAAGTCAGCAGTGTCAAGTATACCACAGACAGCGAAGTTTGTGAAGAATGCACATAGGTAATTACAGTTGGGGAACCTTTGAAGCTGAGTGCCTAGGAGAGCAGTGACTGTCACTGTCAGCTAGAAGACAGTGTTTGCACAGGTTCCTTTAATTATTCATGACAGGGAGACTTTTTTCCTTTTTCCTTTTCCCCTTTCTTTGAAAGAGTTTGACTGTGGCCTGGGCTAACCTGGAAATGACTGTATTTCAAACTTGCCTCATTTGGCTACTGGGATCTAGGTGTGAGTCACCTATCTGGATTTTTGCTTTTCATATTTGAAAAAGCACTTGCCTTATTTTATAGTTGAACAAACTTAGGTTCATAGAGTCTATGGTTTGTGAAATTCAAAAAGATTTTTTGTGTTTTTGCTACCAAGTGAAAGCAATGCTGGTCAGTAGAAATGACAGAGTTAAAAAGACTTAAATATGTTGTTACTTTAGGACTACCTCTACAGAATTAATGCATGTGGAGACAATTTTGGTTAACTTTCCTGAGTTATTGCTGCTTTTGTTTTTCTGTTGTCTTCCTATGCATTAAAACTGTCATTTGAAATGTACTATTAGGTCAAAAACTGCAGTCAAAATGGATTAATTGTGTGTATACACTTGGTGCTACATCTTTGCTTTGTTGTTTAGGAAAACAAGTTAGAGGATTAATGTGTGTTTAGATTTAGGTATTTTGGTTGTTTTTCTAGCACATTCTATATAGGAGGCCCTTCAGCCTGGCCTAAAACACAGTATTAGCCTGGCTGGAGAGCTCAAGATCCTCCTTACTTAGCATTCAGAGCAGGTGGGATCATACATGTGATCTACCACTCTCCTGGCTTGACAGATTTGGGGAGTTCTCAGCCCCCTTCTATTTTGTCCTTGCCATGTTGTCTGGTCAGGGAGACGTTGCTGCAGGGAAGTGTTGTGACAGACTAGGTTGGTTTTATGTCTTGGCTGTTGTGAATAAGGCCTCAATGGACGTAGAGGTGCAGACTTGTTTCTGACATACTGAACCCTCACAAGAAGGCATTAGTAGGACGGGTGGTATGGAAACGGGGACAGGGATGCACAGGAGGCCCAGATGGAGCAGGACTTGGTTCTGGTTCTATTTGGTACAGATGTGGTTGAGGCAAAATGACAACAGAATGGCTTTTCACAGGGTACTGTCTAGTGATGATTTCTCACTGCAATGAATCCAGAAAAATAAAAAACTGTGTTTAAGACAGGTGAATGCTCACATGTTCCTAAAATACTTCTGTACCTACATTTATCCATTGCTTAAAATGTATTGTGGTTAAAAGATAAAACTCAATTCTATATTCTAAGTATACTGGCTGCTAGGGTCCTCAAAGTAATAGTTAAGCCATAGATAGATGAATCACATTTGAATCTGTTTGAAGCAGTTATAGAATATTCTATGTCCAAGTAGAGCTTTCCAGAAATTAGCCAGATCAAATGTGACTCTTCCATGTCTTGTCCTCACTTCTGCCTAGGTTATGGACCTGAGTCATCTCAAGCCAGTAAGACCTGGTTGGTGTCCAGGGCTACACAGCTTATGTGCTTTGTAGTGGTTCTCTGAGATTTTGGAATGCAGCCTGACTAATATCCATGGGTTCCTCATGCTTTTGGGAGCCAGCAGTTCTGTGGAGCTTAGGCTGTAGCTTTTCTTACTGAGAACACTAAATAGGGATGTGTATATCCGTATCAGCAGTTCGGTGGCTTTGAGATTTTATGCACTGGTTGGTGCTGGCTGTAAATGAGTACCTTGGCCCGGGAAACAGCTAAGTTGGTCTTATTACTGCATTCTTAGTTCAACACAAGACAGACCTGTTATCTTAAACCCCTGCAGTTTAGAAATCTGCCCTGGGTATCATTAGACTAAAAGTGCACGCTTATGTGTGCATACACACTTGCTTTTGTGAGTGATGCTGGGAAGTCTGTTTTCTTGCCTTTTCCAGATTCTATAGTCTGCCTATGTCCTTAGCTCATGATTTCCTCCTGTCTCCAAAGCCTGCAGTGTTCATCTTCTCAGTGCATATTTGCCCTCATACCTTTCTCCTCCCATTTTCTATTCTCAATTTCAAATAGTTATGTTGAACTTCTTCAGATAATAGATTCATCTGTTTCTAACTTTGTTCACCTTCTGCTGTATCTGCCCATGTTGCATACACATCTACCGTATATACAGTATATGCAAGAGTTTATAGAAAAGGTGGTGGTCTCAAAGCCTCGTGGAATATTCATTCACACCTCTGTTTCACCCCAGATCTGTTCCCTGGTTCTCATGAAGAGGCAGCCCACTCTGAACTGTACCTTTAGCACATTTACATTTGCTAAAGTCGTTGAGTTTAGGTGGCAGAAGTGCCAGCCGGGTAATGTGTGCCATCCTTTAAGAGAACAGTTGGTGTGGAAACAGGGTTATGAGTGGCGGGCAGATGTGAACTGGGTTTTCCACAGCCTTCGTTGTTTGCATGCCTGTTTTTTGCTTCTAGGCCCCATGTACTTGGTATGCCATATTGTTCCATTAGCTGGAGCAGAGCACCCTCACAGAACAGTGTTCCCGACTTCTGGGGATGTGTGCAGTATCTGCTGCTTGCTAGATTCTGCTGCTCTTTCTCGTAGAGACTGTCTGAATTGTGTTTTGGTTTTCTGCTTACTTTTAGTTCATTAATTTTTGCACTTTGAGAAACCTGAAAGGTGACTCAGGAATAAATTCATTTCCCAACTGCCTTCTTAACATTTGCAGTTTTCCTATCTCTATGAAAAGCTTGATAATTTAAGTGTTTAAAAGTACTCACTTGATTGAAAACATAGGCAACTCAGGGTGATTGGTTAAATGTAAAAGATTTCCATTTATGTTTGTGTTGCTTCTGTGTGGTGTGCACATGCAGTGGCGTGCAGGAGAGAGAACAACCACAGGAGTGAGAGCTTTCCCCTCACAGTGTGCATTCCTGAGCTCATACAACAGGTTCAGACTGGGTGTCAGCGCCTGTACCATGTTTTGTGTTGTTCCCAGAGTCCAGAGCAGTGTATGGTTCTGTGAGAGCCATAGGGTTGTGCTGGTACAGCTTTATGATTCTCACATGACAGCTGGTTTTGGGGCAGATTGACTTTTTGGTGTTCTAATCCTTGCTAACAGGTACTGTACCCATTAGTTAATTCTGACATTAACCTCAGTTTTGAAGGGGCCTTGTAGCCTTAACAGTCTGGATAAAATGACAGGACCAGGATGCACTTTTGAATAACCATAGGGAAATAAAAATAAAAATAAAATCGCTTTGCTGGAAGCAAAATTGACTTTATCCCATGTATGGTGTTTTGCTTGGGGAGGGACTGTATAGCCATGGGCTTTTTCCACCCACATCCAAGTTCATGAAATAACAACTCTGAGAATGAATTGAATTATTTTGAATAATTGCCTAGGCCAAGAGCTCTGGTTTGTTTTGCTAGCTTGTAACTCAGTTACCCTATTTATTCTATGCTAAGTCACGTCATGTGATTGGTCTTCCCACTTCAGTTTCATCTATCTTCCTCAGAATTGGGGTGAATCTCCTTCCTGGGTCTGTCTCTATCCCAGGATCCTTTCTAGTGGTTGACTTACCCTCTAATTATGCCTCAGCTCATTGGCCAGTCAGCTTTTTATTGACAGTTGGTATTTCCATACAGTACACAGGGTTAGTCATTTCAAGCAAAGGCAGCTTTTGTCCCTCTGAATAGTTCTCAGCATGGCTGTGAAATGTATTGGTGCATGTGTCACTGTAAAACCACATTTCAAAGAACTAATCTATTTTGGGTCAAATCTGAGTGACCATGGCCTGCTAACCCAAATTCAAGTTACCTGCTGGTATTCCAGTGAGAGCAAGAAAAGTCTGTACATTTTGTTGTGCCCTCAGATATTATCTGATTACATTCGTAGGCTTTGGTCTGTGACGATACTAGATTCCAGAAAGTTTTCAGTTGTTTATAACAAAGGTGACATGGGTCACATACCTACAGTTGAGGTAGGCAATTCAAAGAATGGCTGTTTGGGGACTAAATGTAATCCAAGATACATTGTAATTAGGTTCTACACCTACACCCTAACCTCTCCACACTCATTGAAATGCTACTCAGTTAATTAGCTTTGTGGGTTTCACTGTAAATTCCTTGCCCCACAGGAATTCTTCAGACTCAGTATTTGGGAGGTTTAGGCAAGAGGGTATTAATAATAATTAATTATTAATACTAATAATTAGTAATAAGCCATGAATTAGAGGCCAAGCTGAGCCATATGAGAATGGCCCAGATAGCTCATGTCTTTGATGGTATGTTCCCTAGTTAGTGAAGAGATTTTAGGAAGCATTAGGAGATGAGGCCTTGTTGGTGTGTCACTGGGATCACTTTTAGGTTTCAGAAACCAACCCGAGGTCCACCTCCTTTTCTCCCAGAACCCCCACCCTGATTCTTGTTTGTGGTTGAGATGTAAGCTATCAGCTATTGCCCCAGGGCTATGCCTGCCTGCCTGCTCCATTTCCCCTTCCTGGTGGCCATGGACTCACACTTTGAAACTGTAAGCAAGCCCCCAATTAAATGGTTTATTTTATAAGTAGCCTTGGTCATGGTATCTCTTAATACTAAAAGAAAAGTAACTAAGACAGAAATTGGTACCAGGAGTGGAATATTGGTGTGACAATCCAGACCACGCTATTCTTTGGGAGATTATTGATAGTGGGCCATCCTACTAGGAACCTGGGAGACAGTATTGTTGAAAGCGATTTGGACTGTGGGGGCCCCACTGGAGGTTTCCAAGGGGAGCAATATTAACAACTGGACTGGACTAAGGGTCATTTTTGTGATATTAGCAAAGAATATGACTTCTTTTTGCCCTTGTCCCAAGAATTTGCCTGAAGCCTAATTGAAGAGATGGAACTAATTTCATTAGCAGAGATTTTAAAATAGCCTACTGTTGACTCTTGTTTATTTATTTGTGATCAACTCGTATGCAGATCTACAATGAAAAAGAATAAGCAGGGAAAAAAAAAACAAAAACAAAATGAAGAGTTTGAGAAGAAAAAGAATACTAGGAAATTTAATATTAGGGCCAGTTCTTGTGCAGAGATATACATTTAAAGAAAGGCCTGACTGGAACTGAGACAGGGAGTGATGCTCCCTGGGAAGGACCCCATCCAGCTAAGCTTCCAACTTGAGAAGAGGAGCTGCCTAAGAAATCCTACAGTAATGGAGGAAATCCAGCAAAGGGAAACATTAACAAGTGAAAGCCTATGCTCAGAGGATGGGGGTGAGGAGCAGGTTCCAGTCCCAGCAAGCAGAAGTTGACCTGCTACTGTATGGTTCTGGATTGCCAGGAAGGCTCAGAGAGGTCATTGTATGAAGGTGTGTAGGAGATCCCAAGGTGTTGAGATGCCTGAGGATGTCTGCTGAGTTTAGTGTATACAAGGGATAGAACTAGTCAACAAAGCTATGAGTGAGCTTTCAAAGGGCCTTCTCAGTGAGACCTTTGACCTCAGACAATAGTGTTTGATGTCAACACCAGGACCAGGGACTGAGGCACTTATTTTACATATTAAAGCAGACCTGGCACCTAGGTATTCCCAGCATCCCTCAGTCCCTACCTGGCAAACCCTGTCCTCAACTCTGCACTTTCCAACCCAGGGACTGGGCTGCCCTCCTGCCCGAGGCTCTTCCCTATAGAATCCAGACATTTTGACCTCTCTCTTCTCTCTGTACTCCCTTTCTTTCTCTCCTCCCCCCTTTCCTCATTTCAACTTCCCTGATCCCAGTCCTTGGATTTCCTGGTAGCTGGTGGAAGAAAGTGTAAGGTGCACAGTTTTAAGAGGATTTCCAGGAAGCTGCAAAATGTTCTGGAGACCTGCCTCTCCACCTGCGGCTTTGTCAGAATCACTGGACATTCTGCTGAAGTCCAGGTGTCTCTAATCTGGAGTCTGCTTAGTGTCTGCAGTGCTGACTTAGGGATGATAGCGCATAGAGAAAATCAGGAACCTGGTTCGAAGTATGAGCAGGGCCAGTGTCTTCTGACTGGTGAGTGGAGCCACTGTCCTGCCACCTTCTAAGCGGCACACATTGTCTTAGAGTGTTCGGATCGTGACTCACATGTGAAGCGATTCCTTGAGGGGGAGGTCTATGATTAAGAATGTACCTCTCAGATCTTTAGCTCTGCAAAATTGAGACAGAGTTCATATTGTTCTTTATATATACATGGACCATATCTATGGTTCAGTACATAGAGGAAACAGGACAAAAAATCCTAAGGATCCAGAGATTGTGTAAAGAAATCATGATAGTGTTGAGGCAACAAGCAGCTTTCATTGCAAAGGAATAAAAGATGAGGTTTATTCTGTAGAAAAAATTAAATACAAAATGGGAACAACTCTGCTATTGAACTAAGATGCTAGCCTACAACACCCATTAACCCTTTGATTTGAAGAAAGTAGGTTTTCAGGATGGTAGGTCTAGCTTTATCTGTTAGGCTTGGCATGAGGATGGAGTGTGGGGGGTAGGGTGGTAGCTATTTAGAGGGTTAAAGATAGCCCAAGGTAAATTGTAATTGGACTATGGACCTGTAATATCCTAATCTCTCCACATCACTGATATTCCAGTCAGTCAGTCTGCCTTTGAAGACATAGCTTCTTTCTCCTATTTGATGACCTTTGTTTTATTTCTTGCCATGGTTAGGCCATATCTGAAGAATTTTGTGAAAATACAGTTTTCACATTTTGACAGAATTGAAGGTATACTGCTGGAAGAGTCTAAAGTCTTTAAAAGGAGGCCAGCAAACCGTAGCTTCTTAGAGTACCTTAGCCTGAGACTACTCAAGAGAATGCCTGACTGGGTTAGAGGTAAATCTCCCTGTGACAGAGGAAGGAATGTAGGGGAGCCAGATCCAAGCCATAGGGCAAGGATGAGGAAACGTTTTTTTTAATGTCTGTTAGCCAAGTGTGCCACACAGCGTACAGTATGTTGACAGCGTGAGCTCCCACGGAGTATGGCTGTGGCTGTGATGGGCTGGGAGGTCGACAGCCATTCTTTGAAAGTACAGATCCTTGAAACAACAATATGGTATTCATAGCTCAGGATACATCTAACCGTGAACTTTGGTTGATTGCCCACAAGTTAGGCATGGTTGAGATTAACGAAATAGTCCCCTGAAAAGCTCAGTCTAAAGGGACCGATCTAATGTCAGTATAAGACGCAGTTCTTAAAAAGAAAATGGGAGAGTTTATTCTGAAGCCCAACAGGAGTGATCTCTCAGGGATTCAGATTCATGTTGCCTTAAATACCATTTTCCAATGGAAAGAAAGGAAAAGAGTGGTGAAGGTTTTATAGATGGAGAATAAAAGAAAGCCATAATAAGTCAAGACATTTAGATTTTTTAAAAAAAGTTGTGTGTGCACAGCTTATATGTGCTTAGTGGATGTGTACCCGCTGTCAGGTTTGCTTTCTGAGGCAGATCACTAGATGCTAGGGTAGGTGAGAGACCTTGGGGCTCTGTGTCTCCCTCATTGCAGCACCAGTTCCTACCATCACATTCAGATCTTCAGACTTGCCCAGCAGCCACCTTACTGACTGAGCATCCAAGGCTCCTGTAGATTGTCCTGAAGCTGTTTGTATTTTAATGTTAATTCCACTTCCCAAGAAGGGCTGCCTAGTCTCCTGACTCCAACTGAACCTTCCCATTTTAATTAATAACAAAGAAAAGCCAGCAACTGGGCTGGCAGGGAGGTAGAGAGCTCTGAGGAGGTCAGAGGACGGAGGGTGAAGGTCGTGGCAACATGGAGCTTCCCAAGGACCAGCTAGACCCAGGTGATAGTGATTGGTGTTAAAAAGCTATGAATATTAAGGATTTTACAGGTCTAATATCTCCCATAGAAGGGCAGTTTGTATCTTTGTCAATTTGATTCAGTCTTGTGCACAGGGCTTGTGGAGTTGAATATATAAACCTGTATGAAAAGCTATCGGGCTGTAGAGTTTTATTTGTGGGATTTTGGGTATAGAAACACCCCAGGACAGAGACAGAGAACAGGAGGTAGTAAACCACCAAGGGAAGTGAGTTGCGCAGACAAGTTGGGCCGTGATGATAGCTTGGACTATGCACCAGAGGTGTGTGCAGCCTCGTATCAGGGTTGGGCCGGAGGAGTGAGACCGGTAAAGAGATAAACCGAATATTATTTTTTAATATTTACTGCAACAGTCCCTGTTCCCCATCTTTCACCAAGGAACTTCACAAAGACACTGGAAACTGCACCAAAATGTAAACATCTCTGCTATAGGTTTCAAGGGCTATTTGGTGACATTCTTAATGTCTGGGTCCAATGGTCTCTTAATACCTCCTAAAACCTGGAGTTGGAAGAATATAGGGCTTTTTTGAATATTGTTAGAGTTGCTTGTTTCATGTAACTAAGCCCATCAGGGCGTGTGCTGGCAAGATGGAAGTCACTGTCAATACAGTGACGCACATGTCATGTTCTGTTGATAGAAACAAGCCACATGTTCACCATGGCTAGAAGAGGTGGTAACCTACAGGTGTAAATGTCAGGAGGGAGCTAATTGGCCTGGGGTCTTGGTGTATTTGTGATGTTGAGAATTGGCAGCATGCCTTCTACTCCATTGGCAGAAAGGAGAGGCTCAGTTCTCTGTCAGAAGTCCTTAACAGGGAAGGGTAAATGCTAACTGATCTCTGAAGTGCAGAGGAGGAACACAGCTCAAGACAGATGCTGCAGCAAAGGCTGCACAGAAAAGTGAGCAACCAGGACTAAGCTGAGCATTGTTGCTAGGGAAGAACAGGAAGAGACCTGGAACCGGGCAAAACACATGGTTTTGCAGGGAGGGAGACGACAGCAGTTTCAGGAAGCATAGCAGCTGGGAGGAAGAGGTGACGCTGGAATGGTAGACTCTGATCCTGCAAAGGAAAAGGGGAGCCTTCAGACTTTGTTTTCTGGGACTGACGAAGAGAGGCCCAGTGTTTGTCATTTGGACCTGCCTAACTACCATCGGTGTTTGCAACACTAAGTGATCGTAGCACGTTTTGATTTTATTCTAGCAAGTTGGTGTTGAGCTCCTGTGACTCCTCTTAACATATTTGAGGAAATCAGACTTTCATCCTTAATTGTGTTAATTTGTTTCTAAAACTCTCAGGTTCCAATAACAATGGAGCCGCCAGCCATTGTGGCTGACCACTGTGCACTGACCAAGAATTGTACTCCCTGCTCCATGCTGTGTGAGTCTCTGGACCAGTTAAGAGGAAGCTACTAGGAATAGTTCACATTTCCATCAATCTGCTCTCTGCTCAGCAGTTTACCAAAAGCTTTCATCATGTTGCTACATGACATTCATTCAGTGAGCACAGTCTAAGATCTCTCACTCTGTGGTCTTTTGTGGATGAGTTGATACCTGAGCTGTAAGTGCTCCCGTGTATATCAGGGAGACCGTATGGAGGAAACAAGGAAAAGAGACCCTTTTGTGCTGCAGTTCGGTTATTCTAGCCTCGCCCATTCCATATGCTCCTATACTGCACAGGAAGGGAGTAGTGCAGAAGCCAAGGAGCCCTCCTGGCTAGCTTAGTACATCAGCCAAAGAAAGCCTCCTGTTCCACATAGCTATCTGACTGGGAGAAACAGCAGCAGCTAGGATGGAATATATCCTCACTTGATGCCAGGAAATTATCCAGTTTTCGTGTGTTAAGGTTAGAATTAAACTTACAGATTTTAGCTGTGGTCAGTCTGTGACTATTAAATCTGATTTTTAAATAATTGGTGAATGTGTTTCAGAACAGGCAACTTTATAAAGTGTTCGCTATGCATTCAGGCTAGTGGCTGTGGTCTAGTACAAACCAGTGATGAGTGATGCCAGACTGCATCATAGCTCAGCGGAGGAGCACAGTAGGGGTTGGCCTCTGCTGCCGAACTTTGGTTGTTACTGAATGGAGACAGTTGGTGTCTGTTCTTCCTCTCCAGAAGGGGTGCTTGAGAGGGAGTGTCGCCGTCGGTCAGTGCCGCCCTCACTGTGCCGTGCTATGCTATGAAATTCTTGGTGTACAAGTGGATAAGGGATGGGCAGAGTCTCCCTGATGTGGTCATTATGCTGAGTGACTCAAACCTTGCCCTGTGACAGAGGAATGGTGAAAATATCAATACAACTAGTGGGCCTGAGGTAGCAGGAGAGTCCTGGCAGACAGGAAGGCTGCTGGGAACTCACTGGGACAGCATGGTCCGGTGCACCAGTGCATTTGGGTTTTCAGATAAGGATGTATGATAAGGAAAGCCTTCAGATATCCCTGGATGGAAAGCTACCTAAAATATGAAATTATTTTAATTAGTTCTAACTAAAATATATGGTATCAGATAAGGAATATTCAACTTGGTATGTAAATTACAGACGATGTTGCTTAAGCTGCTTCATTTCCTGTAGACGTCTGCATCACATGTCTCATATAGTACTGCAGAACAGTTCCTTCTCTGCTGTGTGGCTGAGTATTTATAAAGTCTCAGCCCTGGGTGCCTTAGCACACATGGGTGCTGGGCTGTAGAAACATTACTCCTGGATTCACTCCATTCTTTTCTCTGATTCCCTTTGTTTCTTGAAACCCTGGAGGCTGCCATGAAGTTTTTATACCTCTGATTTGGTGTAGATAGCATTTTGGTGACTCAGTCTTTCTGCATATCTTTACTATGAGAATATGGTTGGGGTGTGATTGGAATGATTTGAGAAGCCAATAAGGTAAAATGCCAGAGTGTAGAGCCCAGGTCAGTTTCTTCATCCTGAGGGGCTCTCAAAAGATCCCTCACTTTACCTCAGCCTCCTTTGAAAATGACAAGCTCTTCTAAATGTCAGAGAAGGGAACTTTCCTAGTGTTTTGTTTTGCTTGTGTTTGAGGCTTTTGCAATACCTACACAAAAGCTTTTATTGGCCAGTTTTGGCTGTCACACCTAAGTGAAATGTGAATGGAGACCCATTTACAACTGCAACTCAAAGACTTGATGGAATTGAGTTCTAATCTCAGAATCTCACTGGAACTGTTTGGCTGGCTCAGGTGGAAAAAACCCGCCATTTGAAGCATTTTAAACCAAGTCATGGCTGGAGTTTAAGCTTACATATTACTGTTTGTTTCTCCCGTTTATTATAACAAACCCTTTCTGACTTAAGGGAGTGCTAGTCTACTGTAAGGCTAACTTTTAGGTCCAGGATGAGGAACAGCCAAGGCCTGGGGGATGCAACCACACATGGGAGAGTAGCTTCCATTCCATGGCTCCTGTTGCAACCTCTTTCTGTCCTTCTCTTCTCCAAGGTCATACCTCCACAATGCCAGTTAGGTCAAGGCAGGATTATGCCTAACAAAGCATGGATGTTTTTACCAGCTCACAAACCCCAGATTCCTGTGGTAGACATGATAACTTAACTGCCGCTGGCCACTCAACATTGTCCATTGCTGAAAACATGGAAGAAGCACTGTTGGTCAGTCAGCCATCTTAGACCTCCATTCAAAGCCCTGCATTCTTTGCATCCAGATATATTTAGAAGAAGGGAGTGATTTCTCTTGGGGTCCATGGGTCTTGGTTTCAAATGTTTCTTGCTTGATCTTCTTTTACCTAGACTCCATGAGCCAGGATCCTTCAAGGGGCTACTTTTTCCCTAAGCCATCCACTGATCTTTGAGAGCCAAAGTATAGAGACAATAAATAGTAACGGCCTCTAGTCATCCAGTTGCAGAGTAAGGAAGTGGTGGAGCTCTCTGTGTAGAAATTCCAAAAAAACCTGCCTAGGCACTGAGATTGTAGCTCACTGAATAACATGAAAGCAGCCCTGAGTTCCATTCCAGGGACACATAAGCTGGCATGGTGGCTCATGCCTGTAATACTTGGTGGAGGTCAGAAGTTTGAGACCGCTGTGGACCATGTGAAACCCTATCTCAAAAATCAGTAATCACTCGCGCCCCCAAACTACACAGCTGATCTTTTAAGCAATTTTGTATTTTTCCTGACTGGGGCACCTGCTCTCTGGACGCCTTTCCATGCTGTCTAATAACTCCAGGATGGGTCAGCCTTATAGGAACTGTAGCCACCATTTTATTTTACTGCCTGTTCTGTATATGGAGGCTTGTGCTGCTTGGAGCATGGGTGTGTGTGTGTGTGTGTATGTGCGCGCGCGCGTGTGTGCGCGTGCTAAAAGTACTAACCAGGACTACTCAGCCTCAGTTTTATCTGGATATTTGTAGTGTTTGAGGCAGGTAATGTGTGTGCAGTTAGATGTTGGGAACTGGCTTGATTACATTTGACTACAAGCTCTGTAACTTCTGACCTCTGGGTCCTTGTTTTGTGATGCTTCTCCAGTCATAAGCATTGATAGCGTTAAGTGGAAATACCATGATTCATTGAGACATAAAGCAAATAAAGTGGTAGAAATCTCTTATTAACTTTAAAAAAAAACCAAAAACCTTACTTTTGTACCTTATTAATCAGTTCTGGTATATAATTGTTGGGACCAAGAAGAGAAGATTGTCTGAAGTATCATTCTGAGGAAGAAAGCCATCGTTGTTTATTTCATTAACTTACCTTCCCCCTCTAAGCTATAGGAGAGAACGTTGCTATTCAAGAGGAAATGATTTGGAGATGGAGGATTAGCTTTGGGGTAGTAAGTGCTTAGTGTACTGGAGGCCATTGGCTAGACTCCTGCACCCCTGCATCCAAACCAAACCAAAGAAATTCTTTAAGATATAGCTACTTAAGCATCTCTCTCTACTGTACATTTCTCCTGCTTATTTTTTCTTCTTTAAATATTTGTATTGCTTGTTTTTAATCCCAGAACTCTGGTGTCAGAGGCTGGGGGATCTCTGTGAGCTCAGGGTCAGCCTGATACACATTAGAAACTCAGGGTCAGACAGAGCTACACAGTGAAATGCTATCTTACCAAACAAACAAACAGACAGACAAACATAAAAACAAATACTGTGTAGAGGAAGGGCCCTTCTAAGACACATCAACATAGAGTTGCTTTCATTTAGTATTTGAAACTACTGAATAAATTGAAATTATGTATCAGCTTTAAGAGTATTTTGTATGTCTTACTCCACTTATAGAATAACCAACTCTCCTTGAATGGCTCACCTTTTTGTTGGTATTCATTTTTATAATGACTTTGTTCTGGAAGAAGCCAAGTGTGGGGGAGATATAAACTGGAATACTGTTACAAGCAGCAGGTAATTGTAATGCACTGTAACGAATACTTTATTAGAACACACACACAACCTTTTTGTTGGGTACCACATGCAAGTTTGGTTTCTATGACTAAGTCTTTTGAAGTACTAGAGAGGAAACTATTTATTCCAACAAGAACTTTGCTCTGCTTTATTACTGATTAGGTAAATGATTAAAGACAGCAGAATTCTTCCATAGACTCAGTTTGAAACTTGCAATTTCTGAGCTCCAATTAGAATACAGTGAGCCAAAGTTCAGATGTTCTCCATTTAGAAACACACAGTAGAACATGAAGTGGGAGCCCTTCAGATAGCATCTGCCTTTCATCCTCTTTTTTTGGATACATTTGGATGGCATCCCCTCTTCTTGGAAATGAAATAGGCTAGGTATCTTCAGCCAGATCCCATGTCTGTAATACATGGGATCTGGCTGTAGAAGGTCAGAGACTACCTCTGCTGTCTCATTGCAAGTATGTTTTTCCTGTCTGCCAGAAAGGCTCTTTCCAGCTTCTCAAAAGCAGGTTCAGGTTCAAAGAGCATGGAAGTTGTTTCCAAATCACCATAGGTGCTCTGATGTTCTGGAGCTTTTGCACAGTAACTTGTGGCTTACAGAGTACCCTCCCTCCTGTGTGTGTGTGTGTGTGTGTGTGTGTGTGTGTGAGAGAGAGAGAGAGAGAGAGAGAGAGAGAGAGAGAGAGAGACAGAGACAGAGACAGACAGAGACAGACAGACATTACTGAGTATTTGCTCAGGGTCACCCAATCGACACATGTAGGAGGTAGTGCTCAGTCTTGTTACTTTTACAGGAGGCTAGCTGAGACCTTTACGTATAAAATGTGTAAAGGCTAGCCTGAGAAAGTATACAGTATCCAGGCTCTCATATTCATCTGTGCTTTTAGCCTTTGCTGAGAGTCTGTTTCCTTTAGGTGTGTGTTTAGGTGACTTGTAATCCACATTACTTTGTATCTGTACTAGTTAGGAAAACATGACTTACAGGAACAAAACAGAGACAGTACAGTGTCTCGGTTCTCACTCAGCCTTTGATGTGTTCCTTAGCAGTGAAGAGGATCTGCTGTGGCTGTGGAACTATTGTCCTAAGCAGTGGACAATACTCAGTGTGTGCAAGAGGTCTGCTCAGTGTCACTACAAAGCTGCACTCTGACAGGACTGCTCACTTGAATAACCCCTAACCTTGGATAGGCCTGATTGCATTGGAATTGGGCATAACAAAGTGACTCACAGAACATTGGCCCAACTTGATTGGGAAGGCAGATGTTTAAATTCTTCATCTTTGACCTAGAATTACCAAGCAAGTAATTCTGGGAATACATTCACATGTTTAAGTTTAGGGATTTCATCATGCCATTTGTAACAACTCCCCACTGGAGACTGGTGAATTTATGCTATTAATATAGCCATTGAAATAGATGTTAAATGTGGTTTTATGATGAATTATAAGTTCAAGGTACTTGTCTTAGTGTTCTATTGCTGTGAAGAGACATCATGACCAGTGAAACTCTTATAAAAGAAAGCATTTAGTTGGGACATGCTTATAGTTTGACAGGTTTAATCTATTGCTTTTGTGGTGGGGAGAAGGGGGCAAGCAGGAAGACATAGAGCTGGAGAAGGAGCTTAGAGAGGGATGCCTGGATCCCCAGGCAGCTGGAAGCCCCTGGGTTAGGGCTTTTGTAAACCTCAAATTCAGTGGCAATACCAGTTCCAGCAAGGTCCTAATTCTTTCAGATAGTGCCACTCCCTAGTGACCAAGCTTTCAGGTCAAAGAGCCTGTGTGGTCTTTTCTCATTCAAGCCACCACAACCCCTGAAGTGAGAGTATACTGAGAGTTAGGTTAGAGTGCCCAGGGCTTATAGCAATGTAAAGAGGATGAGAGCTCGAGAGAACGTCCTCTGCAAGCTACAGACTGGAGTGTGGAGGAATGCTATACTTCAGTGTAACTTCTTTCTTAGGGGAAGATACACAGTTCCTGCTATGTAGCCTCTATAACCTTGAATTCTTGGTCTTCCTCCCTAAACCTCCAGGATGCTGGGATTAGAGGTATGCATCACTGTGCTTGATTACTTTGTAACTTATTTTTTATGTGTTATGTATGTAGTGTTTATGCATGGATATATGAATGTGTATAAGTGCATGGGAAGGGTGAGAGTGTGTTCTGGGTGTGTATGGACACCCAAAGCTGATGTCAGGAGTCATCTTCAGTCACTTTCCACCTTGATCATTGAAGCAGGGTTTCAGTTGATCCCTGAGAATCACAGGTAGAGCTATTCTGGGTACCCAGCTTGCTATAGGGCTCTCCTGGTGATGTAAGCCTCTGTGCTCATGTTTGCACTAGTACTTGACATATTAACTGTCTCCTTAGACCTACATTGTAACTTCTATAGGTGTTACTTTTGTAGTCAGCAGAACTATAAACTAAATGAACAGTTATCCAGGGCAGTGACTCAGCCATTGCCCTTGGTGACCAGGCTTTCTCTTGGGACTCTCTATCTTTGAACTGCAGAAATGTTTCAGAATGGACCTGGAATTTCCTCTTGGCCTTGAGGACACCTAGCTGACACCAGGGAACCCCTTAGTCTTAGTGCTATCTGGTCTTTGTTCACACAGGGCCCTTGCTTCTTTTTTTTTAGCACCTTTCACACATAACATGTCCACTTCATGTACTTAGATCTTTTCACACAGTTATGTGCCTCCTTCTCTGCATAAAGTTACACTGAAGTATAGCATTCCTCCACACTCCACCTCTTACATAAAGTCACACAGCCTTTCCTTCTGTACACAAAAGCCAGGTGCATGCAGGCAGCTAAGACTTTGCTCTGAGACCCTCTGCAGACTTGTTTTTCCCAAGTGGCAGCAAGTTATTAGGAGCTCCCACACTTTGGGAGGGGGTCATCAAGAACCAGAAAAATCCCATTTAAAATACTCAGTTAAGGAATTGC
The DNA here is from genome assembly GCF_963924665.1 of Micromys minutus. Taxonomy (NCBI): domain Eukaryota; kingdom Metazoa; phylum Chordata; class Mammalia; order Rodentia; family Muridae; genus Micromys; species Micromys minutus. The sequence continues at coordinate 85,238,013 of NC_137974.1, forward strand.
TTTAAAATTTAGTGCTGATTTGAGGACCAGATTCTTTTGTGTGAACCCTTCCTTTCTGGTACAGTTCTGAGTTCACCTACGCACAGAGGCAAAGACTGATGTGGAGAAGGGACTCAGTGTTAGATTGCACTGTAGTGAGAAGCCCTACACCTTTGGGGTTTCCTGTCTTGGTCTCTACAGGTGGGACTATTTGTAACCATTTGCAACACACATTAGTATGTGCATCAAAACTGTATTTGGGTCTTGGCCAAGTAGAAGTAAGATAATTTTGCTATTTGGCTGCTTTCGTTTGGTGATTAAATGCAACAGAGCGCACCATGAAAGTATCCATTCAGCTGTAGCACTGATTGCCCCAGGGCTGATTGAAATGCCTCTGACACTATGGCAACCAAGGTGTTTATTGTGTTTCCCCAGCAGCTGACTGCTCTATGGGTGCTGTCATAACTGAGTTCTGTGCTTGCTTAAGCTTTTAGGTTACCCTGTGGCAATAGTTTTAAGTTCCGTGTGACTTAGAAAGTTTGAGTACTGATTCTACCACTTTCAGCAGGTTACAGGTTGGTGGTAGCCCTCATTAGCTCACTCGGAACAGATGCGGGGGTAGGAGAGATGGCTCTGTGTGTGAGTTTGTGGTGTGGGAAGTGACAAAGATATCAAGCATTCTGTGTTAGCCCCCATACCACGTGCTGCACAGGTGATCGTGTCTGCACACAGCTGCTTGTGCCACACACAGAAAGAGATAGGTGCATGATCGAATTTCCCTAAAAACCCACAGGAAGCATGAAGGAAAATAATGTATGTGAAACCATTGACACTAGGCACAAAGTGTGCTCACAAATGTTAATTGATATGTGTGTAGGTAGGTAGGTAGGTAGGTAGGTAGGTAGGTAAGTAGGTAGGTAGGTAGGTAGGTAGGTAGGTAGGTAGGTAGATAGATAGATAGATAGATAGATAGATAGATAGATGGATGGATGGATGGATGGATGGATGGATGGATGTGGTAGTGTATGTTAGAGTCATTAGGGTGCATACTTAAAAATACAGGTTTCTGTTTCATATACATTAAAAGGAAATTTGTTACAGTCTGGAGATACAGGTGTAATGTTAAGATTTACCAAAAAGTAAAGTATGATGTGAGCAGGTGCCTTTCAGAAATCTTGTTAGAACAGGCCAAATGAAGCCTCAGAATATCCCTTTTCTAAGATTTAACTGCTATGAACTGTGGGCATGAGCCCAGCATTGCAATCCCTAGAAAGGCTCAACGACAGCAGCTCTTGGTGAGAGCCTTGTAGCCAGCGTATGCTACGGGATTAAAGAGAAGAGACTGTGGGTGAGAGATTCGTGTGGCAGTGCTGTAGGCAGGGAAAGTGTGAGAGACGGGAGTTTGATAGATGCCAGTGAATAGCAGAGAAAAGAGTTGGATGAAGAGGATCTTTCCATTTGTGTGAGCTATCCAGTTGGATGTTTAGCTAAGTTCCTGGTCTTGAACCTACGAGAGAGTTCTGTTCTGGGATGGAGGCAGCGGGAGGCCCAGCTCAAGACTGTTGGCTGTACAGCCTGGCAGGTTTTTCTAGAGACCTCAGGTGAAGTCCAAGGATCTTGATGTAGGCTTCAGAAGACAATTGAGGGATGAGTAAGTATGAAATGAAGTTGGAGTTAATATTTAATGTTTTATTATTTAAAATCTAGATTAAAGTGTGGGCATTAAGAGGAGAGGTGTGTACACATAAGTCTGGGTCTTTCAATTGCATTTAGATGTCTTAACAATAGTTATATCTACAAATATGTTAACTTGAAGTTACGTTGTTCAGAGGGATCAGAAGATTATTAAAAACTGTTTTGGCCTGTTATAGTTTAAATGCGTACATTGTACAGCATGAACACGGAAGTCAGAAGACAGCTGACGGTGTGTGGTTCTCTCATTCCTCCAGTTGAGTTCTAGGCATCTAACTTAAATGCCTTTCCCTGTGTCTTAGAGTTTTACTACTGTGGACAGACACCAGGACCAAGGCAGCTCTTATAAGGACAACATTTCATTGGGGCTGACTTACAGGGTTCAGAGGTTCAGTCCATTATCATCAAGGCAGGAACATGGCAGCATGTAGGCAGACATAGTGCAGGCAGAGCTGGGAGTTCTACATCTTCATCTGAAGGCTACTATGAGGAGACTAGCTTCCAGGCAGCTAGGGTAAGGGTCTTAAATGTACGCCCACAATGACACACCTACTTCTACAAGGACGCACCTCCTAATAGTGCCACTTTCTGGGCCAAGCAAACACAAGCCATCACACCCTATGTTGTGGATAACAGATCTACCTTTATTGTACTTTGGTTTGTTTGTTTTGTAAGACCAATACTGTAGCCTCCACTGGCTTCTAACTCATGGTGATCCTTTTAGAGTTCAAGAGTACAAGTATTATCAACATGCCTGACTTGGAATACTTGTTTATATTTTAAGAACTTTCCTTTTATAAATGAGTTTGCAAGGTGGTTTGTGGGGTACTTTATAGTTTTACAGCCTGGTAAAATAAAAACATGGGTCAAAGATGGTCAGTGTTCCCTATACATATGCCAAGACAGTTCCCTAAGAAAAGTGCTGCTTTGGCAATGGAAAAGGAATGATGGTGAACTCGAAGGTGACATAGTTTGGCCTTTCAGGTGTTAGCAGTTTCAGCATTATGGCTTGAGATATTTCTCTCTGAGAAAGAAAAGAAAACAAAATCCCCGAAATTGAAGTGGTCAGTTGTTTGGAAACAGATCTTAAGCCTGACAGTCCTCTCCTTTCTAATGCTTCTTTAATGCCCTCTTAGTAATGCCCTGTCTCTCCATATTGTCTTGAAGGGAGAAGGGTAAGAAAAAGCCAGGAAGTAGCCCATGGACATGCTATGGGCATGTCTGCCGTTTATTTGCCAGCAAAGTTTGAAGAAAATTTAAGAGAAATGAAAGCACAAAGAAACCAGTAAAGTGTCTGCTGGCTATGGAAAAAGTTCAGCTGAGATACAGGCCACCAGCAAGTCAAGAGACTTCAGTAGTTGAAAATTCTCAGAAGAACAAAGTGCCTGCTTGCCTTTTGTCTTTCCGTCTGTCCGTCCGTCTGTCCTTCCTTCCACAGGCATTTGATTTATATAGTTACCTGTTATATTTTTGAGTACTTAGAATTTTAGGATTATTCAGTATTTGCCAGTAAGAGGCTCTTCAATAAATAGTATGCTATTCATAGAATTAAAAGAATGAAATTCCATCATGTTATCTTAAACCAATTTGAAAAACCCAAATACAGTTACTTCCTGTCTCCCATGGTATTTCTTACCAACCATTAAAAGAGCTGATAGTTAACTTAGCTGCTGTGGAAGGGCGGGTTCATTCTGAAATCAGCTTGGGCTGGTCTCAGTATCCCTACTGTACACTCCTTAAACATGAATTACTACAGACATTGAGATTTTCCTTGGGAATGGTATCTGTACTCCCTGTATCTCAGAAGTTCTTATACATATACATGTACAGTCTTGATTTCGTCTTTACCTCCAGACCCAAGGTGAGGCTTTCTGGAAAGGTTCACCTGGTCTGTTTCAGCTCTATGATTGCTAGAAGTAATCATGGAGAGAGGGGCAGGAAGGGGCCTGCCTGCTTCTTTTCCTGTTAATGTCGTTCACAATACTAATGGGGTCTGGACTTAACCTCCTGCTCCATATTTCTCCTCACTTTACCTATCAGTGATGCCATGAGGGCCTCCTCCTCTCACAGATCACATCAGCTGAGACACACATGTGGAGTGTATGTGGCAGTGTTATTTTAAGACTTCCCTTCCCACCTCTCTAACAGTGTTCCTGTGCAGTGACGTCCTACGCGATAGGTTCTTTTACTCCGGGTTGTGTTTCAAAGGTACTGACAGTTTTACAGTGCACGTGGGTTTTTCCCCTCCTTTAGCAGAGAGTACTGCATTTGCAGACGGAGAGACCATTCTCTATGCTAGAATTTCTGATCACACAGAGTCCTTTAAGAAGCTGGAGTGGTTCTAGGGAGTCGTGGTGTTGACAGGTGACTAGGCTGCTTGCTGTGAATATAGTCTTGTTTTTACTATGTTGTAGAATGAAGCCATTGTTAGCCAGGAACAAGTTGTTAGCCAAAGCAGAAGTAGCCAACTTTGAAAATACTTTCAATTTGGAAGGAATAGTGAGTGACAAGTCTGACAGAGCTTTCCCAGATGTTGGTTGTTTGTGGCCTCAGTGTTTCTTCTGTGCTTGTCTACAGTGAGTGCACTTCTTGTTTTCTTAATTTCAGTGCCACTTGATTTTGGTCTTAGTGTAGTGAAAAGGCTAGAGCTTTTTAGTTGGGTAAATGGTTTACCTTTTACCCCCTGGAATAAAATGGGTTTGTCTGGAAAGAACCTTTTGACTTAGCTGATTTTCCGTAAGACAGTGGTACCACATTTCCATTTGTCAGTTAAGTCTGCCGAGGAAGTGTTACAGAGTTGGACCTACTGTCAGTACTCTGTAGAAGTGTGGAGAAAGCATATGGAGTACCAGTGCAATCCTTGGTCAACCTTGCAGAGTCTTCAACAGAAGGTGCAGCTGCTTTCCTGGGACTTCTTTACGTTCTCTCTGCTGCCTGAGTATAATACTTTGTACCCGAGGAAGCCACATGATTTACTAACTATTGCTTATGTTCTACTTAATTCTTAGGCTCTGATATATCTGGGGCTGAGCGAGCAGTCTTTAGGGGAAACAAGGTAGCAGAAAGAAAAAAAAAAAAAAAAAAAAGACCATTACAACAACTGTTCTCAACCCGTGGGTCGCCATTCAGTAGGGGAGGAGGACCGACCAGCCTTGTCACAGGAGTCACCTAAGACCATCAGAAAGCACAGATGTTTACATTATGGCTTATCACTGTAGCAAGATTACAGTTATGAACTAGCAACAAAAATAATTTTATGGTTGTGGGGGTGTCAGGGTCAGGAAGGTTGAAAATCACTGCATTAAAATTTACTACCCATGTGATCCAGATCTGTTTTTGTTTTTTATAGTTTTATCCTCTGTATTTGATATAATGTGACACATTTTGGAGTTAAAGGAGTAGCATTAACTAGAGATCCTCGTGTGTGTGTGTGTGTGTGTGTGTGTGTGTGTGTGTGTGTGTGTGATGCTTCTTTCATTCTTTTTATTTTTTTGAGATGGAATCTCATTGAACATGATTGGGCTAGGCTAACTGGTCTGTGAATACCTAGGGTCTACCTGTCCTCAGTGCTAGGTTGACATACATGCCACCATCCCTAGCTGTTACACGAGCCTTAGGAATCTAAATGACCTTGTCCTGGGCCAGCTCACATCTACTGAGCTATATCTAGCCAGGGCTATCAGATTATTGAGTTTTGAGATTGTGAGGTTTTATTTGGGTAGGTGGGCAAGCCGATTAAGTAGTGGAAGAGCTCAGGAGAGGCTGATGCCATCTGACCCTCACTTTGAGGAATTTGTTGTCATAATATGGCCACCAAGGGTCCTGGGTGAGGTCACCAAGTAAACAAGAAGTGTAGGGTAGGAGGGACTTGTAGTCTGAGAGACAAGCCTATAAAAGTGCTGAGGATCCAAGTGTGTGCTGGAGCAGTGTTTTCCTATAGGTGTGTACAGCTGCTTGATGCAGATGTAGCAGCTCAGACACAAGAACTTGGATGCTGTGGAGTTAGCTATGAATGTGTTAGTGATCGTCTCAGTTACCTCTTTTATAAAAGAGTTGGACAAGCATTTATTGGAGGCTGGTTTACAGTCTCAGAGGTTCAGTGCATTATCATTATGGTGGGAAGTATGGCACCTTGCAGAAAGTCATTGTGCTAAAGAAGCCACGAGGTCTACATGTTGATCCAAAGGCAGCCAGGAGAAGACTCTTCTGCTCTGGATGGAGCTTGAACACTGGGGGATTGAAAGCCCGCCTACACAGTGACCTACTTCCTCCAACAAGGCCACCCATATTCCAGCCAGGCTGCACCTCCTTCTAGTAGTGCTACTTCCTATAGACCAAGAATATTCAAACCACCACAGTGAGATTTAAGGAGAAACACTATATATAGCAGGAAGCATCACACTGATTGATGTTTAGACTAAGGTGGATGATGAGGATAGAGTGTAAAATGAGTGAGATTTAACCTCCTCTGAGGTTTGCCAGAAAGTTTATTAGAAAGTTGAATGGAGCATGGGCCTCAAAAAGTTGTTTTAATGAGCTGTCAGTTCTGAATTGGATGAAGACAAGGCAAGGACCTAAAGGGGAGATATAGCAGCAAAGACGTGGGGTCCATGCTCAGAGAGATGGTCCTTCTCTGAATTGCTTACCACAAGAAGGGTTCAGCTCTGCAGTGTTTAGGGTTAAGGGACACTTACTATTTGCATAGACTGTCAGTTGAGTGGTACTGAAATCACAATTCTCTAAGATCCACAATTTTCTTAAGTTTCGTTTCAGGCTAATTTAGCCTGAAATTTCAAATTAGAGAAGCTCAATCAAATTAGAGAAGCTCAGTCAGATTAGAGAAGCTCAGTCAGATTAGAGAAGCTCAGTCTTGCTGGGCTGAGGAGCAGTGGGACTGGGACAGCTGGCAGCTGGGAGGTAGGAATGGTAATGGTGACAGTGGGGGGTGCTGCTCAAACCCGAGGTTAGCTTCTGATGTCTGCCCCTGGAATGTAAGTCACAGAAAAGAGGGCAACTTAAGGGGCAGACAAGCAAAGAGGGACCTGAGACTCTGAAGTGATTTGTATGGGACTGGTCAGGTGACTGCAAGAGCCTGAGGATGGAGGAGTCAGATGTCAGTCGTGTGGAATTTTAGGGGAAGCACTAGACTTGGTGAGGAGTATCCTCAGCTCCTAACCTGCAGAAGCTCTAAGAAATGGTTGTGGGGGAGGAGACGTTCTCATAGGCTGCATGGAGAGCCTTCTGGGAGATGAGTTGTCCTGATAGGACAGCTAGCATTCTGTAACCTGGACGGAGATAAGGGTAAAGGTCGTTCTTGCCATAAAGACCTGACAGTCCAGAACCAGGTAACTCTCGAGCTGCCTCCTGTTTCGTTATTGCTCAAGATAAGGAATTAGTGTGTCCTAGACTAGTTTTGAACCTGGAGTTCTTGTTTCTCCTGAACATGGAATGTGACATGGTGTAGAGAAGCAGGATTTCTATGATACAGTGATCCAGCTGTGTCGGGGAGTCAGACTCCTCTTCCTACTTCCTAGTGCATGACCTTAGCGACTGGCTTCCTCTAAAGACTGTTTTCAGAAAGAGGGTGCTGGGGAGCTTTAACCCTACAACCTTTTGTTTTTACAAATAAATTGTTTATTAGTTTATCAAATTGTGATATCTGTGTGCCGTAGAGATGGTTCACAAGTTCAGAGTGCAGAGGACTCCAGCTCAGCTCTCAGAACCCACTTCAAGCAGTTTATAACCCACCTGCAACTCCAGCTCAGAGAGCGCCTGCGGTTTCTGACCTGTACTCATATGTGCACAATCATACACAAACATCCTTCACATATGCAATTGGTTTTGAAGTCATAATACCTAAATTTCTTTGCTATTTAAAAGTTTACCAGTATACTATTAAAGATATTTAAGCTATATCTTACAATGCAAATACATGTATTCTAAAGAGTATTATATACGATAAACATGTCTTTTTTTTTAGTATGAAAGAGATTGGTAATAAAGACTTGGCCAGTGTGAATTGAATCGGCATGCGTGTTTATATGAATTGCAAAATTATCTTCTCCTGGCCTATCCCTCTTTATACAAAGGAAGTCTAAGTGGGGCAGGAGAGAAACAGAATTTCAGAAACAGGTGTTCTGTTTTGTAGGAGCTTAGAGCTCTCTGGTCTATTCTTAGAATGGTGTGTGTGTGTGTGTGTGTGTGTGTGTACAAACGTGTTTGTGTGCACTTAGGGAGGTCTTACTTTCAGTTCTTTTTGATGTGTCTGGAAATTGCTTATAGCTGAGTTGCAAGACATCTTATTTCATTGTTGATGCCTGCACATTTATTATTCTATACAAACTCAGGCTTTCAGTTTTCATTGCTACATTTATTCTCTCTGTCTCTTCTGTGTCTCTGTCTCGTGTGTGTGTGTGTGTGTGTGTGTGTGTGTGTGTGTGCGCGTGCGCGTGCGCGCGCGCGCCACAGTGCCCATGTAAGAACTGGAAAACTTCAGGAGTTAGTTCTCTCCTTCTACCATGTAGATTCTAGGGAACAAACTCGCATTGGTAGATTAGGGGCACCTCACCCCCTGAGCCATTTCACTGGCCCCAGCTTTAAACTCCCTCCTAAGAGGCTCGGTTATATGAGCCCCATGCTCTTCTCCTTAGGGTTTCTTTGACTGTGATGTAAGTCCATGAACAAAAGCAACTTGGGGAGGAAAGGGTTTGTTTAGCTTTCGTTCCCACATCAAAGGAAATCAGGACAGGAACTCAAAACAGGGCAGGGATCTGATGGCAGGAGCTGATACAGGGCTCATGGAGTGTGCTTCTTACTGTTTTCCTTCCTATGGCATGCTAAACCTGCTTTTTTATAGAACCCAGGGCCACCAGCCCAGGGATGGCCCCACCTGTAATGGGCTGCGTCCTCCCTCATCATTAATTAATTAAATGGCCCACAGGCTTCATACAGCAGATCTTATGAAGGCATTTTTAAATTGAGGTTCTCTCTCATGACTTTAGCCTTTGTCAAGTTAACATAAAACTATCCAGAACACATGTTAAAATCATGAATTAAAAATTTGTGTCAGACTGCTCTTAAAACAAAATTCTAAAAATCCTAATGTAGAAATGACAGTTTGATCTTTTTTTCTGAAAAATTTAATGCCTGTTAATTTAACTATTTAATTTTTTTTAGTTTCTTTTTTCTTCTGGTTATTTTGAGAACAATATTATGAGCAAGAGGTGTTTCATATGTGTTCTTTGTTTAACAAAAATTTGCAAGTAATACCACCCTCTTCCCCTAGAAGGCAAAGTAGCGTTAGGTGTTTTCCTGGGGGGTAGTTTTACTGGGTTTGTTCCTTACACTGTGGAGTTTGTGGTCCTTGGGGAAGGAGGGGAGTTGGCTCACCCAGTCAGTGCCCATCCTTTACCACTGCAGTGCTTTAAGACACTGGAGTAAAGAAGCATCACTAGGAGATTGGAAGGAGATGATCAGATGTGGAGCATGCTTTAAAAGCTGACTTCTAAGTTCTCTTGTGATGGATTTTTACAAGGAAGTGTACAGATGAGTCTGAGAATATTGAGAAGCTGAGAAGCTTGTCTGGCTGCTAACTAATTCTGCACCTTTCAAGAGTCATCCTTTAGCATCTTAGGCATTCTTTGGGGGACACTTATGACCAATGACATGTTTACTACCCTTTTTCTGGTGTATATTTATGAAAATAATAGGCTAAGGTTTTCAAGTAGAAGCACATGATTAGTTATGCAGACATCTCACTTACCCATATATGGTGTAGCAAGTATAATGCTCCTGTTGTAGTTAGTTGCCTGAACACGTAAGGACATAGAAAACCATTGTGTAGACTCCCGCTCCTCCTGCTACTCCTCACTTCACATACCCACAATCCACAGTCCTCACTTATTCCACAATTCCTTCCCATGTTCAAAGCATTTGCCTAATAGTTTTCCCAACTCCAAGGAACTTAGTACTGAGATTTCGTGATGCTCTAGAAAACCATGTGTTTACCTCAGCTTAATTCTAGTGACCAAGTAGGATCATAATGAGGTGAAATGGCTGGTTTTCCTTCAGTTAAAAAAAAACAAACCAAAATGGTGATGCTTTTACATACACAGAAGCAATGTTTTGTTTTTTCATTATGGCACTGGTTTGAATGCTTCTGATGGGTTGCTGTTTGAACTGGTTTGCTGGCAACAGAGGGGCCTGTTCTAGTTGCTTCATTTGTTAACACAGTTTCACTGAGGTTTCTCCAATTTGGTGTCTTCCCACTAGAATCTCATGGAAACCAAGAAACTGGGTAAGCTGAGCTATCTTGAAGCCAGAACCAAAGTGAGCCGTACTGTGGGAGAGGAGGCAGCTTTTGGAAATGCTAGACACTTGAGTTGTTGATGTGAATTGCAGTTGGTCTCTGACAGCTTCTCCAGGTAGAGATTAATGGAGTCTTTTCAGAATGGAAGGGTAATGGACTGAGGGAAGCTGTCCTCTCCAGATGTTTCATCAGGTTTGTGCACCCCTCCCCTCCCTCCAGCCCACGAGAGTCACATCTAAGGCACAGCATAGTTTATGGGCCCCCTTTACCAGGTAGGAAGTACTAGGCAACTTCAGTTAATGTTATCAAAATGTTATCAAAATGATCTGCGATGGGCCCTGTCTCCCAGGTGGTTGTTGATTTTCTTACCACTAGCCATTAAGCAGGCCCTTACTTAGAGTAACTTCTGCTCCTCCCAACATGTGTAATTAGCCCACTTTACCGAGAAGGAAAATGAGACTGAGAGTTGGTAGAAGTGAAGTCAGATCTAGGTATTTTATAATGTAAAGTATGTTATTTCCACTCCATTTTTGGCTAAGGGGAAATCATCCGCTTTCCAGAATAATCTCCTTGTATGTGAACTCCCTTTCGGAATTTCAGGTGGTGTCCCCGTGGCACTTCACAGCTGTGTGGCATGGGCAGTGGTAGGTGGCACTGGAAATGAGAAACGAGAAAATGAGAACTGTGCACATTGGTTCACCCCCCAGTCACTGTTTATTACTGTTCCTTGTCCTGTGGAAAACGGAACCAAGAATCCAGTCATTAACTTTGGCTTACAGCTGTGGGGCCTTCTGGTGATAGCCATATGGTAGAAACCAGGAGTGTATTCTTTCTCCTGATCTTGCCCTCCGCCTACGAAGCCACCTAGTTCTGACCCCGAGGGCTCCCTGATTGCTCTGTCAGTGTCCATCTTTTTGAACTGCTGGGTTAAACTGAGGTTTCAGCTACCTGGACCTTATAGTAATGTTAAATCTCAACACAAGAAGTATTTTTGTTTGTTTGGCGGTTGTTTTGGAGTTTTGCTTGTTTCTGAGGGGGTGGTACAGAAACCCTCTGAGAGCAGAGCCAGGACCTTTACACAGTGCCCTTTCTTCACTCACCTGCGCCAGAGCCACCCGATGTTTACACTCAGTGTTGGATTTTACTGTTACGTTTTATATTTGGGGGCTACTACTAAGGGTTAGGATTCGAAAATAAAGCCATGTACCAATAGTTAAGAAAACGTTTCCTGACACGTCTAACTATTGAAGGTGCTACTCACTAACAGTGCAGTGTGCTCTGTTCAGAAGCAGAGGAAGATTTCCTCTAGAATTTTCACTTGAAAATGTGAAGTTTGTGGAGTTCTGTGAACTTCCCCTTTAAGCACAGGCTCTAGGCCTTCTGGGAGAAACAAGGTTTGATTATGTTTATAAAGTGTGCTCATTCAGAAAAGCAAAAATTGCTCATTTTCGTTATTTGGAGGAAATGAGATAATTGTGTGTACTGTGTGTTTTTTATGCCTGTGCATGTTTTCTAGTGTGTCACACTGCTTCCTGTGGTGACATACGTATGTCTGTTCCAGTGTCAGGACAGTACTCTTGGCGGGTTTAGTGGTTGGTAGAGACTATGTTGTCTAGGTCGACTGAAACTTAATATGCACGTGCTCTTCTTGGAAGTCCTTTCAGTCTGTGGTGGCCTCATTTTTAGTTCTGGTCATCAGCCTAGCACTGCAGAACACTGTCTGAGATATGAAAACAAGTTCTCAGTTTGAGAAAAACTCAACGGAAGTATTATCTGTTGCTTCTGTTTTTCTCACAGCCCTTTCTGCTGAGTTTTACTGGTAAAGAAGAATGAACGTGGCTTATGATGGATGTTACATGTCCGAATGTGTGAGGTTTTGACAGCATCTGGGCAGCCTTTGTGCTGACACTTGGCTCAATCAACAGACACACCTGCTGTTCTAATTGATTGCTTTCTGAAAATTACATGTTCTGGTTAGGAATATATATTTGCTATCATCTTTGTTATATAGAAGCCCTCCTAAATACTAAGTAACATATTTGCTTCCTCTTTTTTTTTTTTAAGTAACACGTTCCTAACTTGAACAGGAAGAGACTGGTTCACATCAGGACTCGTATTTAGTTCAAGTTGAAGGCAGTTTGAAGGACTGTGCCGTTCTTTCCCATTTTCTCCCCACAGAATCTCCTCAAGGCATTTGCCTGTGAAACTCCAGTGTATTGAAGCAGAACTTAAAGTACCAGAAGGACTTAAGAGTCTGTCAGTGGTTCTTTTTCCTTTTCCTTTTCATTTCTGTGTGGTATGTGTATATTTGAGCACAGCTTTGTGTGCAGGTACGCAAGTGCGTGCATGGGTGTATTGTCTGGGCAGACGTGAACGAGTCTGTGTATGTGGGGGGACCTTGTTCTTTGGTCTATTAATCTTGTTCTTGGAGACAGGATCTTTCAGTCAGACATGTAGCTCACTAATAGACCTTGTCTGTCCTAAGACTGAAATCACACGTGAGTCACCATGCCCTACTCAGCATTTAGGTGGACTCTGATGATTCAGACTGTAGCCTTCTTGACTACCAAGCAAGCCCTTTTAACCACAAAGACGTCTATCTCTTCAGACTTTGTTTATCAAGTTTGGTGAGCAGTGAAAAACTGTTCATGTGTAAGAACTTGCCTCCCATTTGTGTCTGCCTGGAACATGTGAGCACCTGTGTGAAGAAGCATTTAGTATCTTCTTCATCATCATTATGACTAGCCTGCTTTTCCTTTTATTTTCAGCTCATTGCTTCTTGAAGCTGAAGAAAGGCACTATCTGTTTGGAATGGTTTAATTCCAAATAATTTGTTTCTGGTACTGTAAGTGGAGCTGACTAGTCATTCAGGCTTTCCAGAATGTTTAGATTCTCTCTTCTCCCTGAACTTAATTCTCCTGCTCGGATTACCCATTTCCTTAGCTCTGGAGTCAGACAGTTCTTTTGTTATTGTATAACTTAGATAGGGACTTTTTTTGATAGAAAACTAAGTTATTGAGCTAAGTAGAGAAGCTTCTGATTCTTGGAGATAAAGCTAGGGCTGCAACCCAAATGCCCATGGGAATGGGAGAACAGGAATACTAATGCCCCGTACCTGAGGGGCCTAGTGCTACAAAATAGCTTGAGTCTAGAGGTGTTGAAAATAACGGTGTGCACATGTGAGCACACACAGTCAAAAGGATCGTGCATGTGATTCTCTGTGCTCTCAAAACCTGATTGCTGTGTGTTAGTCTGGTTTTTCTTTTAAGTTTGGATTGAATAGAATTATCTGCCATGGCCCACATCAGATCCCACATGACCCAAATACTTCAAACACTACCATTTAGCATGATCCTGCCAGTGACCTGAAATGACCTCAGACCTTATTACTTCACTTCTGAGAAGCACATGCCCTGACAGAGGTATAGAACTTACACAGAATCGTGTGTAATAGTCTGCCCTACCTTTTCAGGGCCTCTCAGTGTAGAGAAGACTTTTCAAAAGACAGTGGAGTTTCAGGCCAGAGCTCCCCTCTAGAGCATATCAGATATGGGTGGGGTTTTGTTTTGTTTTTTTCCAGAGTTTTCAATAACAGTGTTGTTAATGGAACCAAAAGACTCTACTAACACAAAAACTGGCTTCCACAGTCACAGAATATACCAACAGTTTAAGATGAAGAAGTTGAAAATTAATCGTGACTACCTAATTATCAACTTGTTATTTACTTATTTTTTTCTTTCTTTCTTTAAAGATCTAAACATGGAATTCAATCCTTCAGACCATCCTCGGGCCAGCACAATATTCCTCAGCAAATCTCAGACAGACGGTAGGTTACTATTTCATTTGCTTAAAAAAATATAGTTAACCTAAATGTGGACACTGCTAGGATTTGATTTTCCATTTGTGATAGAGTTCCCTTTAGAGACCATGAAGTACTGTGTGTAATGGTGCCTTGTTTATTCTGTGGTAATGCGTTACATTTTTACAGTCTCTCATTCGAAGCAACTGTCTTCATTTTGCTATGAGCTGGTTACCTGTGTCGTATTCTACAGTGAAAGTTAACTGAGTCAGAAACTTCCCTTTGGGTCCTAAGGTTTAGTGCCCGACACTTACAAAGTTCTGAAAGATGAGATGTATTCACTTGTCAGACAGTTAGTAAAACAAAACGAAAATCTAGCCCTTAAGTAAAAGC